>NC_135320.1:14842663-16089330 GCF_048772815.1 Callospermophilus lateralis
GATGACCAAAAGGTGAGGAGCAGGTGGGTTGGAAGGGCCAAGGTGGAGTGATAAGGACAGGAAGGGAGCAGAAGCATAGGGGGCATTAACTAGCAGCTCCCTGTCTATTTAGGGGGTGCTTTATTAACAGCCATCTGGGAGGCACAGTATAGGCAGGCAATCTTGGTGATCAAGGGGATCCAGAGGCATTAATATTCCCAGGGGTGGTCTCCAATTTCCCAGCCTCCATTTATAGGACCCAACCTGATTACCTATCTGTGCTGACTGCCTGTCTTTAATTCTTGCTTCGATGTTAAGCTATTTAAAATATCATATCCTGTTTCATACTTAGCTTTCACCTATGTATCTTTACCTGGAATGTCCTCCCCTGGACCTGTATTATTGTTTCTTACCTTTAGACTTTAGCTTCCTTACATTAACCCTGACTACCCTACTACACCTCCTAAAAGTTCTTTTATTTGTCTTGTTTTTGTATTTCCATAATAACTTCTGTAATGGCACGCAGAAGCTGGTAGAATATACAGTTAATTGTTTATTCAACAGCATCTACAAAGGGATTAGGAGCTGTAATGGTTAACTTGAATTGTCAACTTGATTAGATTAAACGATGTCAAAGATTTAGAGGCTTCTAGGTGTATCTAGGAATAATTGGCACTTGGGATAGCCAAGTGAAGTGGAGATGTTTTCTAAGCATGGGCAGCACCGTCCAATGGAATAGTGGCTTGGATCAAATAAAAGTTGGAAGAACACGGAAGCGGCAGAAGATTCAAGCTCCATGGGTTCTTGATTGCTGTTGTAATTTTCTGAGGATATCAGGCTCTCACTTCTTTACTCTTCCAAAGTAGAATCTGGTGGTGATGCTCCCTGAGTTTCCAGAAGCCTCTGGCCTTAGACTGGGGTAGCATCATTGATTCCTCTTGTTCTGAGGCATCAGCCTTTTGAATATGCAGCTACTGGTTCCTTCACTTTCCAACCTGCAGGGACCATTTTGGACTATCTAGCTTCTACTGGTGTAAGCCAATCTAAAAATTCCCTTTTTATAATTATACTTCCTGTTGATTCTCTTCCTTTAGGGAACCCTGACTACTACATAAACTGTTTGAATTTTGAAGTCACTTCTTTATCATCACTATCTCCTCTACATAAGAAAAATTATCTGTGCACCATACTATTTTAATAAGTACAATATAATAACTACGCATTGAGAATTAAAGGTTAAGAGAAGAATGTAGTATCTTTCATATTGCTTTGTCCAATATAATGCTTCTGGAATGATGGCTGTTCTTCTTTATATACTTTTTAAATTTGTTTGTGATGAAATTTTACTGGTAGCTCCTTTGTATCATAAAATTTGCAAAAAAAGGGAAAATAAAAGAATAATTACTTGATTTCATTAAGACTAAATATGCTTTCAAAATATCACCTAGTTCTATTTAATTCTAACATAAAAACTAGAAATAAAGAATTCTCAGCAACATTCTTAAAACTATGTCAAGCTTCATAAATGCCTGCTGCAGGCAATTCATCAACTCTTATCAAGGAAAACAAATATTTAATGAGACAGTAGCACCTCAAGCAAGTGTGAACATTCTTTGAGGTTGCTTTGATTGGATGAAATATACAAATTATATTTCACACTCACCTACTCACTTGAATTCATCAATCCCAAGAGGAAGCCAAGCTAAAAGTAACTGACAACAACCTATGCTACATGCTTCATATCTACCAGAGTGCATACAAGATCTAAAAATTATATGATGATAGGGGACATCTTTGAAGTCTACTTCAGCAACAAGTTTCTTCTGGATTATTAATTTTTCAGATGTTTCCTTGTTTCCATGAATATCAAAATTGCAATAAAATATATCATCATGCCTTTTGTAAGCACTGTACAAAGCATCCAATGTTCTTGGGAAAATAGCCAAGAAAATAATTCTTATATGGTATCTGCAATCTGCCTGTGTGAATTTTAGTTATTTTTTTCTCTAAGGAGAGGTGCACCTGCCATAGAGGACATTTACATGAACAGATATTTACACAGAGGACATTTACATAAAAGCATTCCAGCTTTTATTTTAAAAAGTGCACATTTATGCATGTATCATTTTAATGACTGAACACATAGCTACATTTCCTCAGACATCGACTTGTTAAGCATGTTATTTGTTCATATCTAAATGTTTCGAATTTCTAAAAAATCATTATGAAAATAAAATGAGTGAAAGATTTTGAGAATTGCCATTCAATTTTGTGGGTGTGAGTTATTTTGTATATGTATAAAACTATTGCTTCTTTTAATTTCTTTCCATAATTTAGATTCAGCTCATATCTTCTCTTGGTGAAGATAGTTTAATATTTAATCTCTTTTAACCTTCTAGCAATCTGAATATTAGGACCTCTAGATTTAGAACTCACTTTTTGAAGCTCACCTAGTCAATTCTATTTTGACTCCTAAAATTGTGCTAAATTCAAAGTGGAAAATCCTTTTGGAAATTTTGATGACTACTTTAGAAGACTATTCTTTAGGGGCAATTGGCACAGCTACTCATATTGTTAGTTCCATTATATAATAAACATATCTCTCTCACACACACATTTATAATGTATATATATGTGTGTGTACATATATGTGTATATATAAACATAGGAAGTATATTACATGTATAAAAAGTTGGTTCCTCTTTCCAATGAATTAAAATAATCCCCAAATCTGTTTCTTTTACTACTTATTTTTCTTTTTGTTTCATTAATTATTTAGTGTGATATGCATTGCAAGTTAGGTGACTATGTTGCTCACCTTTTTTGTCATTGAAACCCAAATACCTGAAAAAGAACAATTTAGAAGGGGAAAAGTTTATTTTGGCTCATAATTTCAGAGGTCTCATCCATCCATGGTTGGATGAAGTCATTGTTTTGGGACTGAGTGAAGCAGAAGATTGTGGTGGAGAAAAGCAGCTTACTTCATGGCAGCCAGAAAACAGAGAAAAATAAAGGAAGGGGTTAGGGACAGATATAAAGTGCAAGGTCATGCCCTCTGTGACTTCCTTCCTCCAGCCACATCCTATCTTCCTATAGTTTCCACTCATCATTCCATTCAAATTGTTAATCCACCAAATGGATCAATCCATCCACTGAAGAGGATGATCCAATCTTTTCACCTCTAAACATTGCTGCATTTTCTAACACATGAGCTTTTTTTTGTGGGACATTCTAGATCAAAACCATAATAACTACTATGTGTATATTATTAAGAAAAAATGACCTTCCATGTTTTTTTATGTAAGTATGTGATCTCATCTTCTTATTGCATGAATTTAGAAATGAGCTTGGTAGTCATTACTGTAAGAAAACATTATTGAGAGTGCCCACAGATTATTTTTTAAATTTGCTACTATTTTCAGAAATTATTATGAGAGAAAAACATATCCCTGCTTTCTCCCAGAAAAGACACTGGCAAACAGGCAAACACAACATGCTGCTAGAAGCAACAGTTTTATTAAATGAAGGAATGAGTTCATTCAGAACAGGTAACTCAATGTACAGGAGAAAGAGCTAAGGAGGAAGGGAGAGGCAGTTTGATACTGTGTTTCTGTTTCTCTTTCTGAAGGTCTGTCTTTATCCCATGGCATATTGTAGCATGTAATTATTTCTATCTTATGTCATTTAAGCACACAAAACTGTTGATATGTCAGAAATTACAGTGACTATAGGATTTTCCTTTTGTCAAACACCTGGATGGCAGACGTGGTATGTTGCTTAGTAAGTACAGAGCACAAAACGTTACATCCAAATTATGTGTAATACTGATTGCATTTTGTAAGAGTTTTTAAAAGATGCATATCCAACAAAATCCTAATCTTGAATTCAAGGCATTGCCTTTGGCTTGCAATACAGAAGGGAAAAGTCATAGATAAAACAAGATTCTCTAGAAGGAATAATATTTAATATTGAGACAGATTTCATCCTTCTTAGTGGCTGAATAATACTTCATTGTGTAAACTCTCTCCCATCAGAGTCAATTGAAGTTTCTTTTTATAATTACTGTTCTTTCTAGTTTCTGATGCTGCTGCTGATAGTGTTTACATTTTTTTAATGTTATCTTAATGTTCAGACACAAAATAGATAATATCTATAATACAAAAACTAAATATTAATCTGAATTATTATTATTTATTATTTCAGAGTTCAAAGTGTAATAATAAAGTTATTCCAAACACCCATATATCCATAATTCTGTTAAAATATAATTTTTTACCAAAACAGTTAAAATTTCGCACGTTTTCCCATGGCATGCATCCCTCTTATCTGAGACAAATACTAACCTCAGTTTGGTGTTTATTATTACAATTCTTTTATTTATTGTTTTCTTGTACATAACACACCCTTGCTTAAGATATTTTATAGACTTACATACTTTACATCTTTGTATAGTCATATATTATTTTGCATCTTACATTTATGTTTGAATTATTCTAAATTTACCCATGCTGATTCTTGCAGGTTTAGATTTTTTTAATTCACAAATGAATTATTAAAGTATATATATATATATACACACACACACACACACATACACATACATGCACCACAGGTACAATGTGGAACATTTCACTTGTATTAATACATTTAACCTCCATTTTTCTATGATAATAAAATGTTAACATCTCTCCTTGTTTGTCTAATTTACAATGGAACCAAATTTGACACTGAAGACATATTAATTCACTTAAACCATTTTCCATCAAAAAATGCTATTTCATCTCAGTGAAGAATATTCTTGTTTCTAAGTATATACTGTCTTTCACAATGCCACCAACATACTTGTGCCAGCATTCTGTGTATCCCTGAATATGTGTGGTATAAGCAAAGTCATCATAAATTTTTTCTAGATTGATGGTTAATAAATCATTTGGTTTTAATTGGAATTTGATTTTGCTTAGATGTGTTAACTATCTAATTTTATTCTATCCTTAAAAGCATCTTTTCATTTTCTTTATGCATTTTTCAAATTTTTTTCAGTAGCCTGTCTAAATTTTAATTGAAATGCTTTTTTTTAAAGATAGATAGATAGATAGATAGATAGAGAGAGAGAGAGAGAGAGAGAGAATTTTTTTAATATTTATTTTTTTTAGTTTTCGTCGGACACAACATCTTTGTTTATATGTGGTCCTGAGGATTGAACCCGGTCTGCACGCATGCCAGGCATGCGAGCTACAGCTTGAGCCACATCCCCAGCCCTTGAAATGCTTTTTATATTGCAAACACTCTTTTCTTGTTGCATATACATGGTGCAAAAGATTTTTCTGTCTGTAGCTACTTCGAACTTTATATTTGTTTAACCGACATTTGTTTTTGTATTTTATGTAGGGATAGTTATCAATAACTACTTATAGGTTTTATGTGTATTGATTTTTAAAATTTCTACTTCATACTAATATTATAAAGACATCATTGGACAAATTCCACTAAAATGCCATATATTTTTGCATTGTTTTTAAGACCTGGGGAGATTGATTTTTATGACTTTGAGATAATTTGCCTTCTTTGGAAACACAGTTACTTGTCTCTCCATCATTTTTGAGTAGGTATCAAGTATCAAGTCCCTAGGCATCATTCTCCAGTTTCCATCATACATTCATTTCCATATGTATATGGATTTCTATGTGTGGTTCTACTATTTTATTTTCTCCTATTAATCTAAAGAGCCTAGTTAACATGGCATGAGAATAATTCTTGCTGTCTTACAGGTCAATTGCCTCTTTGTACTGTTGGATGAGAGTGCACCACATGGGAGAAATCCTGGGGTCAGGGAACTTATATGAGGGAGGCTGGAGGCCTGTCCATCGTCTCCTCCAGAAAGAGACACTCTTTTTATTACCCTACCAAGCAAGACAATCTGTTCTAAGGGAAGCAGAAAAGCATCTCACTGCTTATTACACTTGAATTTTTCAGTAGAAGGAACTGAAAAGTGTGCAATAAAACAAATAGAGCCCCTGATTGTACCATTACTTCATAGCTGTTTGATTCTATGTAATTAATATTGTCAGTGTCAGGAATAAGTCTGAGAAGGCAAGATGACTAATATTCACAATGTGGTTCTGTCACAGACTGGGCACAGGGCCTTTGGCCTTGACTTTTCACCTTCAAAACCAGAATTGCAAAATCTTCCTGACATTATGGTCATGATGATTAAGTGACAGCAGTAGGACAATTCTGGGATTATAGCAAGCACTGTAATGTTAATGCGATATTTAAAGTGACATGCAAGATACCTAGAAGTCTTTCAATTGTTTATTCAGTAGATATTTATTGAACATACTTGACACCGTGACCGTGCTGATGGAGACAGACTCTGCACTCATAGAACTTACACTGTAACTTAAATTCCAACTATAACAATTTTCAGATCAAGTTTATTCCAGAAAAATATAAATATATAGAAGATGGCAGAGAAATGCAATAAGAAGCCAGGAGTGTGTGTTAACAGATTATCTTCTTCACCACAGAAAGTCTCTTATATAAATCAAAATTATGAAGATCACACTAGTATATACCTGAAATTTCATTGTTTCAATAGTCATTTAAAATATAATGAAATTGAATTACATAAGATTTCCTTGTATTTTAACTTTGCACTGTAAGTGGAATATTTTATTTAAATTGGTGTTTAAAAATGTCAAACACATTGACAATATCTCCATGAATTTTTAAAAAATAATCCAAAGTGAAAAAAAAAAGTTTTGTTTGGTATTATCACTGAAAATTCTAATATAAGACCTAAAAAAGTTTGGATGTGAAATTTCAACATCACATCTTCAATTCCACACATAATTCAAAGTTATAAGCTATCAGTTCTGTTGCCACAGACCTCAAGTTCAGATGCCCCATGATTTTGTGTACGAAGGTGACTATATCTAGCATGCACAGGCCATCCAATGAGAGAAGCAAGAATGCAGTGAGCTAATTTTATGAGTTTTGCAATAAACTTAACAGCTATATCCAGTGATATTACTTACTTTTATTTTGCCATAAACTGAACACAGCATTTCCATACATTTTTCATCATCTCTGTTTATTATATATGTATAAAGTGTCACAAAAATATGACAGTTCTCTTAACTTACTAACATAAATGCTGGTATACAGACTTTCTAGTGGTAAGTAATAAACAGTATTGCCAATAAAAGGATGCAACATTCTGGGAATTATGTCAAGTTTGTCTTAGTTAAGCAATTGTTAACATGATTTTGCAAACATATATGCTGTTTAAATATCACTAAGGTTTCTTTCTTCTTTTTTACAACAGACTTGGTGCAGTATAATTAAAATACCATAAAAATTTGCCCTTGTAAAATATAGTGAGTTACTTCTGTATATTTACAAAGATGTGCAACAATGACCACTATCAAAACCTAGAATATTTTCATCACTGCAGAAAGAAATTCCGGACCATTAACAGTTGTTTCTAATTAAGGTACTTCCTTGATCAGTGACAACCACTAACTTACTTTTTGACTCTGTATTTAACTATACATTTTAAATAAATAGAATCATACAAGATATGCTCTTTATTGAGTTGCTTATATCAATTAGAATAATGTTTCCAAGTTTTATCCATGTCATGGCATTTAACAGTTCTTCATTTTTTTCTATTGTAAAATTTATGCACTTTATGGGTATAACATTATATTTTTCTATTCACCAATTGATGGATATCTGACTGGTTTCCTCCTTTTGGCTTTTACGAATAATGACACTAAAAATATTCACATACATTTGTGTTTATGTTTCCAGATCTCTTGGGTAGATACCTGAGAATGCAATTGCTGTGTCAGAGAGTAACTCTCTATGTAACTTTTCAAGTAAGCACTAGATTACGTTCTATAGTTTCTCAACCATTGTACATTCTTCACCAGCAACATGAACACTACACTTTCTACAAAGCTTTGTTCCCTTATATTGACTTTAGAATTTGTCTGGTAGGTATCATTTGTTGCCTGTGCTTTTGATATTATATTGCATTGCGTTTGGGCCTTAATTTCAAAATATACAACTTCAAATGCAATAAACCTGAATGTTGAGAAAGTGAGTGATCAAAATCCTTAAAGTCTAAATTCCCAAAAAAATCAATATTCTGAAAGCTTATTTCTGAGGAAAAAAATAAATCATTTATTTGTATTTTTAATATGACAAAGTTTATAAAATAGGCAATAATAAAAAAACATATTTTACAAGTATAAACACTCAGGAGTACTTACAACACTTGCAGGAGTATAAGAGTTAATGAGAAGATAAGTCATATTTATAAAAATTAGGTCAAGGGTCTGGGGTTGTTGCTCAGCACTAGAGCACTCGACTAACACATAAGAGGCTCTGGGTTTGATCCTCAGCACCACATAAAAATAAATAAATAAGATAAAGGCATTGTGTCCAACTACAACTAAGAAAAAATTTTAAAAAATAGTTCAAAAGCAAAATATGCATATGCATTATCACTGGATAGTGACTGTGTGTACCCAGCTTTATAACTGTAAACATATGAAATACTGTTATGGACAACCTATATATTTTAATGAGATCATTCAAAAACAATGAGAGGTCACCATAGTGTATTTATTCACTCAAGAGGCTGAGATTTTGAGAATTTCAGCCCAAAAAACTCTCTTTAATATTTTCTATAAGTTAGCCATATCTGCTCACAATAAGGTTTCTGGATTTTATTAGGTGAGAATTTTTCCTTAATTTTTTTTTTTTTTTGTTTTTGCTTTTTTTGATTGTTTGATTTTTGGTACCAAGGATTGAACTCAGGGGCACTCAACCACTGAGCCACATCCCCAGCCCTATTTTGTATTTTATTTAGACACAAGGTCTCACTGAGTTGCTTAGCACCTCGTTTTTTGCTGAGGCTGGCAGGATTCTCCTATCTCAGCCTCCTGAGCCTTAATTTTTCTAAGGATAAATTTTCTGGATACTGATAGTTTTATAATAGGTTATCTGACTGTTTCCTGATCTCCATAGTTCTGCTCTGCTTAGAATATCTTGTATATGATGAGTCATGTTCACTGAGTGCTCCATCTATTCTTTGTCTCTGGCTTTCCAATATCGACCATGATATGTTTGGGTACAGATCTCTGAGTTTATCCTATTGTTTGTTGAGCCTATAAATTAGATTTTTTTTAAAATTCTGGTATCACAAGGGATTACTTCCTCACGTACATTTTTTCTCTCTACCCTCTCTACTAGGTACTCCTATCATGGAATGCTTAATGTTGTCGTGCAAGTCTCTTGAGTTTCTGTTCATTTAACTTTCTTCTTCTTTATTTTCTGCTTCTCAGACAAGAATATCTCAAGTCCTGTCTTCAAGTTCACTGATTAGTTCTTCTGAAAGTTCAAATCTAATGTTAAGCAATCTAAATTTTTTGTTTATTTCATTTATTATACTTTCAAATATGGAATACCTGATTGATTTTTATTATATTTTATGTATTGATTAATATTTATTATTTAAGAAAACATTGCCATACTTGAAGAAATTTAGACAGAATTTTGTTTGATTTTTTATATATTCTTAGATGGCTTCCTTAAAGTGATTGCCTCTTCAAATAGCAGCTGGGCTTCCTTAGGAATTTTCTATTTTCTGTTTTTCTGCCTACACTTCCTGTATTTTCTTGTGTTATTTTATGTTATCTTTTTGTTGTTGTTGTTGTTATCAAGACTCTTTATATTACATAATGTGGCAACTCTGAAAATCAGATATTCCTTCCCTTCCCAGTGTTCCTTGTTCTGTCATTTCTGTTTATTTAGTGGCTTCTCTGCATGTTATAAAGTTCCTATTCTTTGTTAGGACCGAAGCCACTGAGGCTGGCCTTGCTTGGCTTACTGGATAGCGTGTGGTGGAGAGGTTTCCTTGCAGACCTTTGAGAGGGTTTCTGTGCTTGTTGCATCACTTTTCTAGAGTTCATGATTCTGCCTCAGCTTTCACTTTCTGCTTTTACAGAGCCTCCAGTTCAGCCAGACCTGAGCCAATAGTGACCTGTCTCCCCTCTCAGGCTCATGTGAAAGGCTCTATTCATGCCTCCAGGTTTCTAGATCCCAAGCCTTCTTTCTTTAGGAGTTTTAAAGCTCCCTGCGGATATCTTAATCCCCAGATTTTCCTCTTATGTATTTAGGCCAGTCTTTTGTTAGCCCCAGATAGGACTAATGTTACCTCTACAGCCACAACATTTTAAAAAAATTACCATTAATTGTACTTAACAAGAATCATTGGAATGTGACTATTCTAAAGTAGTTGACTCTGGAAACACTAATAAATGATAGACCACATCAGTGATCTGCTAGACAGGTCAAATAGTTACAATTCCCTGAAGACAGAAGTTACAATTCCCTGCAGACAGAAGCTGGCATTCATAGAGTTCTAAGACCGTTTCCCCATTCAACTGTCTGGCAGGCTGCTGGGTTTTCCATCTGCCAAACTTAAAAGGCTGTTGGTTTTCAATCCTACTATAGCAAAGAGTATATAGTAACATCAAAGTCACAGGGCTATTTTCACCATGATTCATCAATTTTCCTTAAACAATACTTAACTTCCAATGCTCTAAAGGAGTTTATTTTGATAACATTTGCCAGTGTTCTGTTTGCTTTTATGGAGGACTAGATTGTCAGAGGTCATTACTCTGATGTTCTGAAAATCCTTCCTTAATCATTAAGTCTTATCCTTCTGCAGAAAGCAAAGAGAAGAAAGAGTGGGCAACGCAAAACACTGAAAGAGCAAGAAAAGAAAGATCTGTTTCTTCAACTTCGGTTTCATGGTTGAAATGATAAAATTTCGTCCTCACTACCTTCCAGGCTTTCAAAAGAGATTTAGTCATACAAAGTTACAAATAGCAATTCACATAAAGCTATTTTATAGGATTACCTTCAAAACAAGAAGAGCATCTCTTTCTTTTAAGTGAAAAAGAAAAAAATACTGTGTTTTTTTCTTTTTTTTTCCCCAAAGATATTTCATATTATTTTATTGATTCCATTATGAACACACTTGTAATCTTTGATTCTGTCTTACTGATTTTTCTTTTTAGTGCCACCATCCACCTGAAAGGAGTAATTGTCACTAGCTGCCACCATCCACCTGAAAGGAGTAATTGTCACTAGCTGCTGTATTTCACAGACTTCTCTCTGGTCTCTCCTTATAACCTCTCTTCACTTTCATGTAAGTTCAGGCTATTTCCTCTTTGCCCGACACCTATTTTAAAGCTACCAGTGAATTCTATTCTTCTTTCTCAGAAAAAGTTAATTAAAATTAATGAAGTACTTGCAGAAAACCCAGGTCCTGTCAACAAATCATGTAATGAAATGTTGGCTAACCAAGGTGACAGTGAGTAATTAGATAAACTAATGAGTAAAGAGCCTGTCAGGGATACATTAACTCTATTGAATAACAGGAATGGAACCCCCAAGTAAACTCTTGTGAAATTACTCAGTCTAGAAGATTTGTCCTAAATTAGTGGTGGTTACAATGTTTAAAATAACAGCTTTTAGAAACTACTCTCAACCCTGCTAGTGGAAAAATATTACCCCTTAACGTTTCTAACGATTGCATATAAACACAATATACAGCTTTTTCACAATACTCTCTAATTTTCACAGACTAGCTTTTGTATTTGAAATTCATGGCAATTTTCCATAGGAAATATATTTATTAAATTATGTAATTCAATATTTCTATCAAGTCAAAGGTAATATTTCTATCTTAAATTCTGTATAATATCATAACTTACTTGCATCCATCCCTAGATTTTGGTCAAAATACCTAATTATTTTTTTCTTATGTGACACTTTGAATATTATTAAAACTTGCCTACATTTATCTCCAGATACAGTGAAAAATACTTAATTATTTTTCTAATGGAAATAAATTGGTGTATAGGAAAACTTTTGTCAATTGTGCAGTGTCATTTTTTTTAGTCAGAATGTATTATTGTGACTGAAGGAACTGAATGCCCCCCACTCTCCCCCAAAAAATAGAGAGTAGAAAAAAGTTAATTTGGGTTCATGGTTTTAGAGGTCTCAGCCTATAGATGGCTGACTCCACAGCTCCAGGCCCAAGATGAGGCAGTCAGTCCATCATGGCTGAAAGTATGATGAGAAAGCAGCTCGAGTCATGGGAACATGGAAGCAGAGAGTTCTACAACCAGAAAAAAAAAAAAAAAAAAAAAAAAAAAATATATATATATATATATATATATATATATATATATATATATATATCCCAGAGTTATTTTCCCAGTGACCCACCTCCCAAAACAACCCACCTGACTACTGTTACCACCCAGTTAATCTATATCACATGATTAATCTACTGACAAGGTAAAGTTTTGATAATCTAATAACTTCACCTCTGAGTGTTTTTCATTTTCTCCCACATGAGCTTTTGAGGGATACCTCATATCCAAACAATAACAATCAGGTAAAAAACGCCACTATCTTAATTTTGCAGTACACTTCATTCACTGGTGAAATATTTATATAGTGCATCAACAGCTTGGCAACAAATTAAGACACAAATGAAATATATAACTTCTTAAAATAAATATGCAATATTGTGGAAATTGATGGTATTGAAATGAAATCAATTCCTCTCATTGCATTATTTCTTTTCAGAATTATTTTAGCTCATTTAATCTTTTTATTATTCTTACATAAATTTTATACTTACCTTGTTTATATATTTAAAATGCTAAAATTTTGATAGCATTAAACTTCTACATAAATTTTGGGAAGACTGACATCGTTTATACTGACTTTGTGGACATAAACCATCATTCTACTTAAATATATTTTGATTTCTTAGTATTTTGCAATTTTTTTTCACAAAAATCTCGTTCATTTTTTGTTAAGTTACATGTATGCTTTTGATTTCTTGGATGCTTATATGGTTTTTATTATTTTTTAATTGTAACTTTCATGCATTCATTTGTAAAATGTAGAAATATAATTAACTTCTGTAATTGACCTGTATTCTACCTTTATTTAACTCACTTAATAGTTTTGAGATTTTCTTTCCCTTGATAGACCCTTTGGAATTGTCTACATAATCTGTCATGTCACCTGAAAACAAGAAGAGCTTTCTTTCTCTATGGCTTTTATGTATTTGATTTATTTTTCTTGCCTCCTTGTGCTGACTAGAACTTTCTATTTCATTTCTTGAGCTTTGTGAACTTTAAAACTCATTTTTGAAGACTTCGGATGCAATATCAAAGGTCTCATCATCTTGAAACTGCCATTTTGTGAGGAAGCTCAACAAACACATGTGAGGAGATCATACTGAGGAACCTGAGTTAATATGGAAAGAACAAAATGCCCAACAGCCTCTAGCAAATCCAGTTCTCCATTGTGTTTTAGTGAAAAACATTGCGTGTAATCACATGAAGACCTCTGAGGGAGAATATTATTTGCCACACAAAAAAAATCTTACTTGATATCAGATTCAGTTATATAAAAAGTTTTATACAGGAGAGCACAAAATGTGATTTCTTTCTAAAAAGAAAAGAAGGAAAACAACAAACCTACTATCTGTACTACAAAGCAATACTGTTTGAATAGAAATTCTTCACCAGTGGTGAATTACAAGAAGATTCAGGCCATGACTAAGATAAGAGAATGTAAGAGAGCACACCAGAGAGAACCCACAGGTATGAGTGTGAGCCATGAGTTTCTACGTGTATTTTGTAGAACTTCAATTAGATGATGAAACAAAACATTCTTAATTAGTATATCAGCAAGAGGTAAAGTCAAATTAGAGAAAAAATGCTCAGTGCTCATTTTGGTCATATTGTGACAAGCAGGAACTCTTAGAGGTGCTTATGGCTGATGGTGACAATATAGGGTTTTAGAGAACCTGACAGTAATTCACGTGAGGGAATAAAGACTAAAACTATAAAAAGAATGATCCTCATAATGTAACGAGTTCCTATAGCTAGCCAGCAGATTTTACAAAATGGAAAAAAAATACATTTAAAAATACTTTTCCTCATTATGAAGTAAAGTGTATCTATTGAAGAGAGAGAGAGAGAGATTGATAATAATGTTATCATTACTAATAAGAAGATCTCAGAAACCTAAGACAGGAATTTACTCAGCTTGATAAAGAATATTTGCACAAAACAATGTATTTACTAGTGCAAGATTAAATGCTTTTTGCCTAAGGAACAGAAAGAAAGCAAAGATGTTGACTCTAAATAATTCTGAATATGCCATCCAGAAAAATGAGGCCGAACAGAATATAAAAAGCAATAGAAGATACAAGTGTTTGAATTTTGTACAACACAAAATCTCAAAGAAAATCTCAAAGAATCAGTCAAAAATAAGTTGCTTCCAGAGATAATAATAAATACAGCAATATCACATAATATTACATCTATGTATAATTTCATCTCACTCCAGTCAGAATGGCAGCTATTATGAAGACAAGCAACAGTAAGTGTTGGCGAGCAGGTGGGGAAAAGGCACTCTACTACATCGCTAGTGGGACTGCAAATTGGTGCAGCCAATGTGGAAAGCAGTATGGAGATTCCTGGGAAAGCTGGGAATGGAACCACCATTTGACACAGCTATCCCGCTCCTCAGTCTATTCTCAAAGGACTTAAAATAGCATACTACAGGGACACAGCCACATCAATGTTTATAGCAGCACAATTCACAATAGCTAAACTGTGGAACCAACCTAGATGCCCTTCAGTAGATGAATGGATAAAAAAAATGTGGCATAAATACACAATGGAATATTACTCAGCAATAAAAGAAATTAAAATCATGACATTTGCAGGTAAATGGATGGAGTTAGAGAAGATAATACTAAGTGAAGTTAGCTAATCCCCAAAAAACAAATGCTGAATGTTTTCTTTGATATAAGGAGGCTTATTCATAAGTGGGGTAGGGAGGGGGAGCATGAGAGAAATAGACCAACTCTAGATAGGGCAGAGGAATGGGAGGGGATGGGAGGGGGCAGGGGGTTAGCAAGTATGGTGGAATGTGATGGACATCATTATCCAAAGCACATGTATGAAGACATGAATTGGTGTGAACATACTTTATATACAAACAGAGATATGAAAAATTGTGCTCCATATGTATAAAAAGAATTGTAATGGATCCTGCTGTCATGTATTTAAAAATAAAATCAATTAAAAAATAAAATAAAACATGAGGAATTGTCACTATACCCCTATCTTAACAGTTTAAAGAGAAAGTAACTGTACCAAAACCTGGTATAAAGATACTGAGTCTTCCTCAATGTTGTTGTTAACAATGTATAATTTTTAAGATGTGGGAAAATGATTTCTCAGTTTCTTAAAAAAAAAGAAATAGACACTTTCCATTCAAGCCAGCAGTTACACATCTGAGCATTTATCTCAGAGTATTTAGAATTGTGTCTACACACAAAAAAACCTTGCAGTATTTATTAGTAGTACTCCATGTCTAGCAGCTAAAACCAAAGACAACCAAAATGTCCCTTAATTGAAGAAGAAATAAACAATCTCTGAGATATCTCACTTCCAACCAGGAGACGCTACCACTACTCAGAGATTTAAAAAAAAAAAGAGAAGTTATTGAGACATGCAAGATCTTTGATGGATGATAAGAATATCCGAATTGTGAAAAGAGCCAATGTCAAGAGGTTCCATATCCTGTGGTTCCATTTACACAGCATTCTCAAAACAATGACTTCTTGCTAGTAGCTAGGGACAGGAGAGAGAAGAGGGTGGGGGTGACAGAGAAATGGCATCATAAGTAAGAGCTTTGTGAGTGTTGAATAATTCTGTGTCTGGATGATGGTGGTGGTTACACCTGATGACACACGTTGTATATCAGAGTGCAGACTCTGACATTATACTCTGATTATGTTAGATATCACCACTTGGAAAAATAGGAAAGAGTATCCTATTCTGCAATATATTTGCAATTCCCTATGGCTCCATATGTTAAATTTTAAAAGCTATATAAAAAACTGAAAAATAGGAAAGTGATAAATTTGGAAATAAAGTGCAGTCACGATTTTAGCATAAACCTATATATCTTTTGTAATTTTTAAAATGTATATATGTATGTAAGAAGCTGTCTAATTTCAAATTGTATGCTATTTTCTAACATTTTGGGGAGACTGAACCCAGAGGTGCTTAACCACTGAGCCACATCCTCAGCCTTTTTTTATACTTTATTTAGAGACAGGGTCTCCCTAAGGTGCTTAGGGCCTCACAAAAAATTGCTGAGGCTGGCTTTCAACTTGAGATCCTCCTTCCTCAGCCTCCCAGGCTGCTGGAATTACATACTTGCCTGTCGTTTAACGTATTTTATTATTTGAAAATATACTGGGAATAGTTTTACTTCTCATTACATATTACATATGTTGATTTTTTACAGACTGGATTCCATTGTGCACATTTATCTATCAATTTAAAGCATCATTTTATTATTACAATTCTGTATTACAAGGTAGGAATCTTTATTTTTGTCAACCTCTTTAAATACAATTACTATAAATACACATATACATAAATCTCTTAGAGCTGGAAAAATTCCTGGAGATAGAATTTTAAAGTCAAATGTATTAGTAATGCCAAGTTTTGAACTCTATTTAAATAATCCCCAATAGGAATATTTTATCAATTTACATGACTTTTAGCAAAAGTGAAATCATGAGTTTTCACTGTGTAAGAACTGACATAAAATACTGTTGGTTTACTTCTTTAATGACTAATAGGGCTGAATTTTTTTTTCCAAATACTGCCCACTTAAAAAATTTTTTTTCATTTATGTTGCAGCAATACTTTTGCAATGTGTTTATTGATTTTTTGCATATCATCTAATCATCAATATGCACAATTATATTCATCATATATTGTAAAAGTTGTCTTGCAACTTACTATTTTCCTGCTATTTGACATGCAGTTTGCCTATTGTTTGACATGTGTAGGTCTCAAATCAATACCTAATGTTCCAAAGTTTTAATGTTTTTGTTTTGTTTTCAGATATAAAATGCTTTAGTTATGCTCATATAATTCTTAAGGCTTTTCTATAAATTTGTAATGAATGTGCACATCTTGAAAGCAGAGCACTTACAGCCCTTCTTTTGTACTTTATTACTGTTTTGGATTGCTTGAGCTACCATAACAAGGCACCATTTACTGGGGAGCTTATAAACAACTGAAATTTATTTCCCAGTTCTAGAGGTGGAAAAGCCCAAAATCAAGGCACTGAAAGTTTCAGTGGCTGATGAAGACATGTTTCCTCATTCATATGGTGCCTTCCTGCTGTGTTTTCACAGAGTAGAAGGCACAAGAGAGCTTTCCCACCAATTCCCCGAATTCCATTCATGATAGCCCTGATCTTATTACCCCATCACATCCCCAAAATCCAATTTTCTAATATCATCACTTTGAGGGTTAATATTTCAACATATGCACGTTTTTGATACACATTCAGTCAACAGTAATCATCAAGAATATCCTTACTGCTGAGTACAGAGCTAATATTCCCCTCCGTAGCACATAGCATGCTTGCTTACAGCCTTGGGAAATAAAGATGATGTCTTCCCCTATATAAAAGGGCAGGTATGCTTACTGCTTAGTGTAATGAAGGTGATATCTTGCTCTGAAGCCGAGTTAAAGCATAATTACTATCCACTACAGGACTTTGAGTTACTCTATCATGATGCAATGCATGTATCACTTGGATCTCTTCTTGTAGACCTACCAGATTTGAAGGTCAGGGAACCAGAATAAAATAACGATGCTCTGCCTATTGCAATCACTGTGATTAATAACCTTCATCATGTAACTTGAAGTCTCACATATCCTACCAACATTCATGGTATAGTTAGCTTGCATTTAGGAAATTCTCAGAAACTTCATGGTACTGAACAGTCATGTATAATAATTATATGACATTCTTCTGTCTCATTTATATTTTTAGTGACTTGTAATTTAACATTTTAATGAATTTAATCATTTCCAGGCTAAATATCTGAGGTAACAAAATAAAGTGCAAAGATTATGGAACCAGATTGCCTAGGTTTAAATTTCCTCTGGCTGAATTGGATGGAACTATCCAATCTCTTGGTTTTAGTTTAGTCCTTTGTAATCAAAGGCAATATTCCCTCACAAAGTTTTTGACATAATTGCCAGGTAATATGCAAAGTGCTCGGTATATTGAATGGCACATATTAAAAACTATATATATATATATGGTTAATTTTAGGAGTTTAATTTCATTTTAAATGAAGCATTAACCTATTGGTCAGTAATTTAACTGTGCATTAGAAAAAAACTATGTGTTTCTTAATTTCAAAGGTAGATTAAACTATATATTACACCCACTGAATCTAAGTCTGTACATTATAATATTAGTATATTATGGTTCATTTTTTAGACTTAATTTTTAAAATTAATGATCTAAGTAATTTTGAAAGCTCTGTAGGAGAGAACAAAAAAGAACATCTTTAAGATTCCTGTTTGACAGAGTTATTAAATAGAGCGTAAACACCATTAAACATGGAGTGTAATACTGATTAATTGAAATACATTTGAATTAAGGATTTATATCCATCCAAATTCACTTTATTCAATGAATGTATTCTATATACCTCCTTGTAGTCATTGTTTAATCTTCCAATTTTCAAAGAACATTTGCCCATCTAAAGCACACATGTATAGGCAAATATATGAGTATGTACATATATACATACACAGGCATGCCTATGTATGCATGCATATTTTACACATATATGCACATATATATTTTTATATATTGAACATCCATATATTCAGACAATCCTTATTCACAGGTTCCATATTGTAAATATGCACTATTCACTGAAATTTGTTGGTAAACAACTAAAAAAGTATTCACAGCAATTTAATGGTCATTTGTGGAAATGCAGAGAGTGGTAAAAAAAAAAAAAACTTCTAACCTGATGTGTACATTCCCAGGTAAAGTTAAAGTGACCCTTTACCTTCTTGTTTCAGCTTTTGTACTGTAAAAACATATTTTTCATAGTCTATTTACTATTATGTTTCTCTTACTTCTGTGCTTTTGATTGGGGATTTGGTTTGTAAAGTGTCCCCCAAGTGTACAGCTAAGGTGCAGCTTAATAATTCTAAGAGCACGAAGTCTGTAAAATGCCTTATGAAAAAATTCATGTGTTAAATAAGTTTTATTCAGTCATCAGTTCTTGTGTTATTGCCCACAAGTTCAAAGTTAATCAAGAGTATATACCAAATTAAATAAGGTGTTTTTGCATAGTCAATCCTCAAACAGTGCATGTATTGAATAGTGGACAAAAAGAGGCTTGAAGGAACTTTTAGCCTTTTATTTCTCTCCTATCACAATTATTATTCAGTATTCACTAATTTAGTGTGTGCCGTGACTTTATAAAACATTAAAAGCATGAATAATGGGCATCAACTCTGTGTATGTATTTGAAATCCACAATAAAAATCTTAGCTCATTTTTGTTATTGTTGTTCTTTTTGCTGTTTGTTTGTTTTGTTTTGTTTTTGGTACCAGATATTGAACCCAGGAACACTTCATCACTGAGCCAAATCCCCAGCCCTTTTTGTATTTTATTTAGGGACAGGGTCTCTGAGTTGTTTAGGGCCTCACTAAGTTACTCACTAAGGCTGGCTTTGAACTTGTGACCCTCCTGCCTTAGCCTCCTGAGTCGCTGGTATTACAGGCATGTTCTACCATGCTCAGCTTTAGCTCAGTTTTTAAATGGATAAAAAAATATGAACAGCACAGGCACTTCCTCATAAGGAATAAACAAATAGCTTTTTGACTGGAGTTTTCAGAAAGCTAGAAATAAGAATAAGGTTCATACTACCTTGTGGTCAAAAACAGTGCCTTCCATTGAGAGAACTTAACAGCAAGATAACTGTTAAAACAGTTTCAGGCTTCCTTTATTGACAAGAAAGAGAGAAAAAGAAAAGACCTGTACATATATTAAATGGAAAACATTGGTTAGAGATTGAGCTTCCCCTCAAAAGATGACAATGCTACCCTGTGTGAATCTTAAAGTTTCTTCTATTATCTCAATAAACAGATGAACGATTTTAAATATTGAGAGTTATTGAGCATTTTTGCAACCTTGTTGTTATGGCCCATATATCCCCCAAGGCCCATATGCTAAAGGCTTTTTCACTACCCTGTGGCAGTATTAGGAGGTGATGGAACCTTTAAGAAGTGGGCCTTAGTAGAAGGAAGTTTGGTCACTGGCCTATACCCCTGAAGGTGATACCAGAAGACTAGTCACTTCGTCTCTCTCTATTGGTTTCCTGGCTGCCAAAGGTGAACAATTTTCTCTGCTACCTGATCATCACAATGATGTTCTGTGCCCCTGCAGGTCTAAAGGCAACAAGACCAAGCAACCAGGGGCTGACACCTCTGAAACTGGGAGCCCAAATCAGTATTTCTTCCTTATAAGTTGATATTCAGGTTTTTTTTTTTTATACTAAGAGAAAGCTGAAATTATATGTTTCAAGTGCTAATACAAATTAATTGCTTCAGAAAAGAAAATTAATGTACTTACCTTTGAAGGAACTTTATCATATACAAGAAGTGGTTAGTGAAGTTTGATCTCATTTTCCAACAACAACAAAAAATTGCATAGTGTTCTAGATTTTTTTCCAAGCATTTGAATATTTGTCTGTGAAACTGGTCATAGCTCTATACTGTCAATAATTCTTTTAAATATCTAAATTGTTTAATAATTATTTGGGAAATTTAAAAATAGATTGTTTCTTGATGATTTTAAGTGTATTAAGAAAGTATTACAAGTCAGGTATAGTGGCACACAGCTATAATTCCAATAACTCGAGAGACTTAAAATAGGAGGATCACAAGTTTGAGGACAACCTCTACAACTTAGCAAGACCCAGATTCAAAATGATAAATAAGGGCTGTTGTTGTAGCTCAGTGGTAAAGCAATTGCCTAGTATGTGGGTTCCATTCTCAGTACCACATGAAAATAAATAAATAAAATAAATATATTGTGTCCACCTACAACTAAAAAAATATTATATAATCATTATAAAATAATAAATAAAATTAACTAGGGGTGAAGTTCAGTGGTAGAGTATCCCTGGGTTCAATTCCAATTAACAAAAAAAGGTATTGTAAATATATAATTATTTATATTTGCATTAATTTATTTAATTTTTCCTAGTTAGTATATATGTCTTCCATTTTTAAAGTATTCAAAGTTATAATGTTAATTTAACAAGACAAACGACTAGAGATATCATACACATTTTTATCTTTTCTATTATCAGTTTTACTCTCTCTTTTACATTAAGTTAATTTTACCATTAAATTTCCAGCTCCTATATTAATTTTTAAAAAACATTTATTTTTTTAGGTGTAGGTGGACACCATAGCTTTATTTTAATTTTATGTGGTGCTAAGGATCCAACCCAGTGCCTCACACATGCTAGGTAAGCACTCTACCACTGAGCCACAACCACAGCCCCTCCTATATTAATTTGAACTATTTTTCTATATTTAGCAATTAAAAATATTATTCCTATGCATAACATTTTTGTTTTCTCCTTTAAAGTTTTGTAATTGACATTCTTTTTTTTTTTTTTTTTTTTTTTTAGTACTAGGGATTGAACTCAGGGGCACTCAATCACTGAGCCATATCCCCAGCCCTATTTTGTATTTTATTTACAGACAGGGTCTCACTGAGTTATTTAGCACCTCACTTTTGCTGAGGCTGGTTTTGAACTCAGGATCCTCTTGCCTCAGCTTCCAGAGCCACTGGGATTACAGGCATGCACCATGGCGCCCAGCCTGATACTTGACACTCTAATTGATAGTATTTTCAGGAGTTCTGTAATGTATTATTTTTGTAGGTGACACAATCAATATTTAGGACATTATTGATAATGTCACTGGAGAAGAAATGTCTCTGGAAAAGGAAACCATGAGTTCTCAGTGAGAAGGCAGAAATTGACTCAGGACCTTCACGGTTCTTGTCATATGGGACAAAAATGCATAGACGAAGGCTTATTTAGGAAGTAGCTACACATTTAAGGTAGAATGAGAGTTATATCCAGTGGGAGAGACAATAGCCTATTGGTATGGAGTGTTAATATTTAGAGTTGGGCCAGTGGTAGGGGCTGGACTAGCGGTGGAACCAGGGCAGAGATGCACAATTGTGCATGAGTTTTCCTTGTGTTTACTTATGTTCCTCATTTTACAAGGGGTCAGACAAAGGCCTGTCACTCAAGAGTTACCACAGTTTCTGGGCACACTTTTTGTTTTTCTATAGTTCATGGGTGCTTCCTTTGAGAATCAGTATCTCTCTCTTTATCCTAAATCCTTACCTCAATTACAGAATCAGTGATTTCAAATTTTGATATTTTGTTTTTTTAACTTGGCATTTTAGTATTTACCTCTAGTTTGTTATGAAGACATCTGAGAATGTTTCCAGTTTAGTTTCTACTTTTTAAATTTTATTGCAATTTTCCTGTGGTGTAATTAATATGTGAATGTTTTGGTATATATATTCCCTTAACATCTTAGATACTGTTTCTTCCTGGATACCATATTTTCTTTGCTTACTTGTCTGTTGTTGATTCATCCATTCGTCTCGCTCTATTTGAGTAGATTTTATTTCCTTTGGTTTGGCTTTTGGCTCATCCCCTTGGATGCAATCAGAATCTGCTCTCAGGATTCGAGGATATAGATATTTATTCAATCTGAAGAGATTAAGAAAGAGTCTTAAGAGATGAGAGTTGATAGAATAACTGTAACAACAGGGTCTGCCTCCCTGGCAATTTACACTGCCTCTTAGTCTTTAATGCAGCCTTGCTTTGTCCTTTGGATAGAAGCTGTGTCTTGCTTCCCTGGGTTATCTGAGTGACCTAGGCCCTCAAGCAGCACATAAGCTTTGCTAAGATGGTGTCCTGTAGCCGACTCTTGCCTCCAGCTCTCCTGCACCACATCAGGAAGAAGTCCTGTGCTCTCAGAAAGAAACCTCTTGAAGCTTACTAGGTCATGTTGCTCTCTTAGAGCAATGTTTTATAAATTAGTTTTGAAAATTAGATTATTTTTGTTTTTTACATGTCCTAATCACAATATTTATGAGGTTCAGTGTGACATTTTCATACATGAACACTGTGTGCACTGGCAAATTCCTTCATCCACCCTCCCCTACACAAACTCTACCCAGGTTCCATTAGTGAGTATTCCACTTTCAGGTGTACTATATTTAGCTTCCACATATGAGAGAGAACATGCAATATTTGTCTTTCTGTGTCTGGTTAACATCACTTAACATAAAGTATTAACAGATCCACCATTATGCTGGATATGACGAGATTTCATCCTTCTTTATGTCTGGGTGACATTTCACAAACTCCCTCCCATCAGAATCAATTGAAATTTCTGTCATGGTAATAACCGACCTTCCTAGTTTCTGTTGATGGTGTTGTTCTTATTTTCCTTTTAATGTTATCTTAGGAAATGTAGTTCACAATTTTTTTATTAAATCAAAAGGGTTTTTTTCTTTTTAAAGTAAATATAGAAGATATTTGTCTTGATATCCAGATTATCAAAAATATTATTGTGTTGTGACCTCAAGTGACCCCAGAGTCTGCCTACCCATCTAGAGTCCTTTGTTAAAACTTTAATGGACCCACATGAAAACATCAATAAAACCTTTCAGTACCTCCCCTCATTTATCATAGATATTATATCTTCTAATGTACTGCTTAATAGGTATAACTAAACAAACAAAAATAAATAGATAAAATAGGTCGTAAAGCATCCTATTCATTATTAAATAAAATAATGATCAATTATATGAAAGGCCTGATGGCATTTTCCAAAATACGCTCCAACACTTATTAGTTGCTTTTGTGACATCTCCTTTGAATATTGATTTCTATTTCTTTTTCTCTTATCTTCAAAACCACCTGTCAAAAATTTTCTAGAGAGCAAAAATTTTATAGTAATTTACCTATGTTTACATAGAATGGTATCTCATACTAAAACTATTGAGGGCCTCACCTACTTTGATTGATTTCTGTTTTTAGAAATTATATAAACAATTTTTCACTATTAAAATGTGGTCTCCAAATGCTCCTTTACATAAATTACAGTAGTAAAAATAATAATCTTATGATCCAATGCATGAATATAGATGTTCCCCAAATTAGGACAGTTTAATGATCTGTTGAATTTATGGTGGTGCAAAAGTGGTACACATTCAACAGGAACTACACTTCAAGTTTTGAATTTTGACCTTTTCCTCAGCTCACAATATGTGTCTGATCCTCTTTCATGTTACTGGGCGGAGACAGTGAGCCAAAACTCTAAGTCAGCCTCTAAGCCATCTAGGTGACCATGAGGCAAAACAATGACCACTCTACAGTGTGCTGTGGTGCTAAGTTGTGATAGTCAGTAGTTTAGGCACATTAAATGCATTTTAACTTACTTTATTTTTAATTTGCAATTGGTTTATCAAACCATAACCTCATTGTATGTCAAGAAGGATCTGTACTTGAAAAGAAGCACGAAATATATTTTTTCTCTCTGTAACACTAGCACATTTTAAGTGCTCAAACACCTCAAGTTCAATAGCTCACTTCATGTAATTTTTCTTAGTAAAATACCTGCTGTCTCTCATAAGGTAAACATCTAATCTAAAACCAAAAGAAAATAAATAATCCATCTTTTCTTAGAAGCAAAACAGTGATTTTCCCTTTAATATATTTGTTTTAGTAAATGAAATAATTTAAGTAACTACCATGTGCTGCTGCCACTTTGCCTAATCATCTTCATTATTTTCTGCAGTTCTACAGATGCTCCCTAGAGTTACACTAAAGAACATATACTAATCATTAAAGAGAACTGGGAAATGGCTTTTTCTCCAAAGTCATCACAACAGCATAAGAAATGACACCCTGAAGACCTGTTCCTAACAAGTATGCATTACAGATTTGCTATGTGATGACTGATTTTTAAATAAATAAGGAAAGAGGAAACCAAAACTCTAAAGTAGAAATCTCATAATCCAAACTCTGGTATTCCTCAAATCTTGAATAAGAAGCTACGATGAACTTATCTACTGTTTATTTATTAGAACAAGTTTTTTTTCCTTTAAAAAGAAACTATAAAACCTAGGCACATGCATGTACATATACACATAAAATAAAATGAATGATTTTATATTCATTACTTAAAATCAAAGCAAATAGAAATAATTTTCTCATTCACTTGAGAACTGTGTCAGAGATGTTTCTCAGTCTAGTAGTATATGTACCAGGTAATTTCTAGATGCAACTTCATGATCTATATTGCCTGTTCCACTTATTGAATAACTTATCATCATGTCATCATGTATTATAAATGTGCAAGTCACTTGATTCTAGCCACTACTACTCTCATGGATATTGATATACAAGTTGCCATGTTTGTTTTTGCTGGTTTTGAGGTTTCCTTATTTAAGATCTCTGCAATATTAAATATGTAAATTATACAAGATTGCCTTTAGAATAGTTGTTCCATATTATTTTTCTTTTGTAAAGATATAGGCTCATATTTGTAGAACAGTGTTCTAAGCTCTTTATATAAGGAAACCCATTTTATCATCAGGCAGTACCATGAGACCTATGCTGGTAATATCAATCCCCATTTTTGCAGTTGTAAAAATTGATTCTCCAGAATAATTAGCCTGAAGTCTTTCACTCTGTGGGTAATTGAGTCAAGCTTTGTGTATTTGATACCAAGCCCTTAGCCACTAGAATATATGCTTCTTAGACCTCCAAATGATGGAGAGGATATGAATAATCACTGAGTGCAGAATTTGACTTATAACACTCTGCCTTGGTAGAAAGAAGTATTTCAGTGGTACTCCTGTTATCCTGGAAAATTCTAGCACTGTGACAATAAATAACAGTCTTTAGAGTTCCTCCTCTGGATAAAGTGCTGTTTTGTGTGAAAAGAGTATAGTGCTCCTGGGAGACAGACTGCATAGTTTAGCCCACTTCAAATAACTCCTCCTGTTGATTCCCTTTGCTCAATCCTAATGTTGTGCCTTGTACCTTGTTTCACTTAGAAACAAACCATTGCTATAATGGTTTGCAAGAATCCACTTTCCCCATTAAGGTCGTGGACAGGATCATGTTCTATTAATAGTTTGCCGCTTTTGTTAGCTATTGAGCCCTTAAAGTTCTCAGGGCTAACTGCACAGCCAAAGGTAATGCAGTCCGTCTGCCAGTCCATCAACCTCAAGCTGTACTAACCTCATTCTCATTTTATATTATTCTATCAATATAGTGATTAAAAGCTGCTCTCCTTAGATTAGCCACTCTGGGATACTTTTATTCCATCATAATAATGTTTTGAATAAATCTCAAATAAGTTATACTTAATGAAAACAGTTATTCTCAAGGGTTAAGGATGAAGGTGGAAGAAAAGTGAATATGGTTCTAAAGTTGTCTTGAAATTAGTAAACAGCTCTTTCTGAGCTACATACACCTACACATGTCATAAAATTAGACAAACATATGTGAACACACATGTATGTGTCAAAATAGTAAAATCTAAATAAGCTTCTGGATTATACCAGTGTCAAGTTCTGATTTTGTCATTACCTTAGACTTATGAAAGATGTTACAGTATGGAGAAACTGATAAGGAGTATCTATCTTTGGATTTTTTTTAAAGTTCT
This sequence comes from Callospermophilus lateralis, assembly GCF_048772815.1. NCBI lineage: Eukaryota > Metazoa > Chordata > Mammalia > Rodentia > Sciuridae > Callospermophilus > Callospermophilus lateralis. The sequence continues at coordinate 14,869,393 of NC_135320.1, forward strand.
GGTGAATTGATAATTGTTGCAATTTTTTGAAATGAAAGAAAGTAAAGAATTGGAAAATTTTCTTACCACACAGCCCTGATAATAAAACAGGCATGCCTATTTAAGAAGATGAAAAGGGAGAAAGAGAAGAAAAGATATATTGGCAGTAACAGATGGTCATTTTGGTCAATTCATAATGATGAAAGTGTCAATTCTACACAGATATAACAAACCCCATTGTTAATATGCAGCCAATTACAAAACATGAAATTTATGAAGCAAAAATAAAAAACAAAGAAAGATAAAGAATATTTACATAAAACTATAAATATTATGATGGATTTTAACATACTTTCCCAAGATTGATAAGGAAAGATGTTAATAAAAATAAATATAATTATCTATAAGAAACTATGCTACAATATAGAATTTCCCGAAAGCCATCAAGAATAGGAATACTTAAAAATGCTAGAAATGATAATGGAGGAAAAAACACTTCTAACTATTGGTAATATTGTAAATTAGTACAACCAAGATGGAAGTCAGTATGAAGGTTCCTCAAAAGACAAGGCATAGAACCACCAAGTAACTTTTTGTTATCTATCCTAAAGAATTAAAGTCAGCATACTATAGTGATACATGCATACCCAGTTTATAGCAGCATAATTCATGGTAGCCAAACTATGGACCAGCCTAGATATTCATCAGTGGATATACATGAATCTAGAAAAATCCATAATAATTAGAAATCAAATAACACAACCACATATAACCCATTAATTAACAAAGAACTTGCATGAAAAATCAAAAATATTCAAATTGTATTATAATGAATCAAAAGGCATTAAAAATATGGAATAAGGCAATAAATCGATGCAACAGAATAGATTCAGAAAGAAACTAACACACACACAAAATAAGCAAAAGTAATTGAGGAGACGAAGTATAGCATTCTGTCAAAGGGTTCTATAGCAACTGGACACCCATAGCTGTGTAAAAAGAATCTGGACACAGTGTAAAAATTAATTCAAAAAAGATTAAACTTAAATGCAAAATGCAAAACCTTGAAATAGATAAAAGAGAACAAGTGAAAAATTTAGGTGACCTTGGGTTTAATGATAAAATTTCACACATATCAACAACAAAACCCATGATCCATGAAAGAAAGAAAAAACAATAATTTGGATTGTATTCAGATTTTATAAAAAAAATAGTTCTATGAAAAAATTGCTAACATAATATGCAAAGAAAATATTTGTAAAATATTTGCAAAAAATGTATGTGATAAATCACTAGTTTCTGCAATATACACTCTTGCTGTCATTGATTTGTTTTTTTTTTTTACTGGGGATTGAATCCAGGACCTTGCACATGCTAGGCAAGTACTCTACCAACTGAGCTACATCCCCAGGTCCCTGTAACATACACTCTTAAAACTTATATAAACCAAAAGCCAGATTGAAACTGGGAAATATCTGAATAAACATTTTATAGAGATGATAAAATGATGACAAGTGAGCATATACAATGTGCTCTTCATCATATGACATTATAGAAATACGAAGTGAAACAATTAGATGCCAGTACATGCCTTCTAGAACATCTAAAACCCAATATGTTGACAACACCAAATGCTGATCAAGGAGGCAAAGCACCAGAAACTCACTCACTGCTGGTAAGACTTCAAGATGATGAGGTCCTTTTGGAAGACAACTTGGAAATTTTCATATAAAAAGCTAAACATACATTTATTACCCAAAGGAACTGAAAACTTATGTCTACACATGGAAATGTATAGCAGCCTAATTCAACATTGTCAAAATTTAGGAACAAACAAGATCTCCATCAGCAGGTGAATGTCTACACTATAGCGTATTAAAAGTGACTTAGGAAGTCACAAGAAGACATACAGGAACCTTGAAGACATATTCTACCTGAAAAAGTCAATTTGAAAAGGCCACATTCTGTATGATTACAGCCATATTATATCCTGGGAAAGATAAAATTATGGAGATTGTAAGAATATCAATTGTTGCCAGGGACCTAAGGAGAGAGAAGGGTGAAAATAGGCATAGCGAGGAAGTGTTTGAGAACAGTGAAATGGATCTGTATGAAACAGTAATGATGGACCCGAGTCATTATATATATCAAAACTCAGAGCAAACTACACAGAATGAATTCCAAAGTAAAATGCGGATTGGTTGATAATATTATATCCATTTTGGTTTATCCATTGAAAGTAAGGAACCACAGTGATCAAAGATATATGTAATAGGAAAACCATATATGCGTGTGTAGTTGGGGAGGCGTTTATGGCAACTGTACGCACTTTCTGAACTTTTTTTATAAATCCAAAACTGTTCAAAAAATAAAGGATTATTAATTTTAAATCATTATGCAATGTACCAAAACAAAAATTCAAGGGAGGGCTGAGGATGTGGCTCAGGCAGTGGCGCGCTTGCCTGGCTTGCCTGGCATGCGTGCGGACCGGGTTCCATCCTCAGTGCCACATACAAACAGGGATGTTGTGTCCGCCAAAAACTAAAACAATAAATGAATATTGAAATTCTCTCTCTCTCTCTCTCTCTCTCTCTCTCTCTCTCTCTCTCTCTTAAAATAAAATTCAAGGGAATGAAATATTTCAGTGTGTGTATTATAAAAAGAAGAAACATTTTAAATCAAATATATAAGCTAACTTATTAAGGAAGTTCCAAAGGAAAGATCAAATTAAACCCAAAGCAAGTAAAAGAAAATAAATAATGAGTAGCAAAACAACTGCATATCTTTAATTCAGTAAAAAAAAAAAAATAAAAAAACAACAGTTTTGAATGTATGTTAAAATTTATAAACTTAAAAGCTTATTCTGGGAAGGGTGGCACAGGCCTGTAATCACAGTGATTTGGGAGGCTGAGGCCGGAGGATCACAAGTTGAAAGGCAGACTCAACAATTTAGTGAGGCCCTAGGTAACTTAGTGAGATCTCTCTCAACAACAACAAAAGAAGGCCTGGGGATGTATTTCACTGGTTAAGTGCCCTTGGTTCAATGCCTGAAAAAAAAAAAAAAAATTGGAAAAAAACCCCACAGGCATGACAAATCAACGATAAAGAGAAAACACAAGTAAGAAATGTCCAAAATTAAAAATCAACTTTCTCAACAATTTCATTAAGAAGATAGAAAATAAATGAAATGGAAAGTTTATGTCAATAAATTCAATTAACTAAATGTAGCAAACACCTACAAGTTTACCAAAACTAACAGATGGCAACATAAAAAAAAATTGACAGATGAAAAACTTTTATAAATTCAAAAGAAATTGAATTTGTAATTAAAATTCATGATCAAATGTTTTTACTGTTAAATTGAATCAAGCATTTAAGATAAACAGTAATATTGAATTTCACAAACTGAAAATAGAGAATTGTCCTTTATGTAATTGTATGAGTCTAGTGAAAAAGTTTGTTCATAAATGAAATAAATGCATAAAACAGATAAAAAAACCAATAATATATGATCCAATTAAATTTAGGCAAGATCTGGATAATGATAAAGAAAAGGATAATGACCTATAACACAAGAAACTGAGAGCAGCATCTTTAGTCATTCGGATAATATGAATTATAGATTTATATATAAAAAACATTTTATACTCACTAGAATACTTAAAATTAAATGACTTATGGAGTTGAGAATATAGCTCAGAAGTAGTGTGCTTGCTTGGGAAGGACAAGACCCTGTATTTAATCCCCAGTACCACCAAAACCACACACACACACACACACACACACACACACACACACACATATATAATCCCAGGTACTGGGGAAATGTTTTTGCAGATTGTGGTCAATTTGAGTTCATATGTTCACATGACTTACAAAATTCTCCTACTTTCAAAAGGGGAAAAGAGAAAACGAACTATCAAGAACATTAATGGCAGCTTTATTAACAGTAACCCCAAACTAAACCACAACTCAGACAGTTGAAGTATATATTGAGACAGTTACACAATATGATTTGATTCAACAATAATTAACTGTTAATATTTGCTGCAACATGGAAGGATACTAAATATGTGAAGGGGAGAGAAATAATATAGCTTAAGTATTCATCATGTATATTTCCATTCATAGTAAATTAAAAACTAGGCAGGATTTCACTAAAATAATTGAAATCAGAATAGCAACTATTTCTCAGAGAAGATCCCTTCATTTGAGAAACGAGGTATTAGCAAATGTCTAGAAGTGATAAAATATTCTCTTTGTTGTTTAGGTAGTGAGAACTTGTACATTCAATGCTAAATTTCATTGTAGTGTGCAGTCAATATCAACAAATTTGTCAGTATAAATACTAGTGAACATTCTTATGCGGTTTCTTTTCTGGTATCTCCTTTGTATTTATTTAGCCATGTGTTTATCTTTTCATCAATATCATTATGTCTTTATCCACAGACAATAGATTACTAAGTCTTGAAGATAATTGAAACACAATGGTGTTTGTCCTCTACATATGTTCTTATAAAGAATTGCTTTTATTATTCTATTCATCTGCCTTTCCAGATACATTTTATCAGTCACTTTATAATAGCTGCAAAATAGACTTCCAGGGTTCTCATTAGTATCATATTCAATTTATATATTAATCTAAGGAGAATTGGCATCCAAAAAATATGGTTTTCCAGCCCTGAATATAATTCTTTATTTACTAACAGTATCTTTGGTTTCTTCCAATGTATTTTATAGCTTTACAAAATAGAGAAAATACTTAACATAAAAGTATTTATGCAAATATAGATGGTTCTTTATACACTAGATTTGTACTCCATTGCTATTACAATGGTTTTATGTATTCACTCTATATACTTTAAAGTTGTTAAACTATCTAGAGTTCCAGAATTTCTGTAGATTACATGGGATATTTTAGGTACATAATCATGTTGTCTGTGGATAAAGACAGTTATATTTGTGCTGTTTGAATATTTTCCCTTCCTTTTTTCTTATTTTCCTTATTGCTCTAGCTTATAATTCAGCTACAACGTGGAAAGAAGCATTATGAGTAGAAATTCTTGCCTCTTCCTTGACCTAGGAAGAAACTATTCAATATTTCACAATTGAGTATTGGGTTTTATTTTAGTGTTTTTAAAATTTTAAAAATTTATTTATTATTAATTAATTAATTAATTAATTTTTGTAGATGGCCTTTTGATTTAAAGAAAACTTCTATCTTCTCTTTCTAGTATGGTAAACTCTTTTTAAAATCACAGACAGATGTAATTTTTTGATATTTTTTCTATAGTTGCTAAGCAATTTCAGTTGCTTAGTCTCTTACATGGTTAATCATAAATATTCAATTAGTTGTAAAGGGAAAAATGTATAGAAGATAACTCCACAGGGTGCCTTCTTCATATGGCAACTGATGATGTAGAAGAGTATATGATTGATTGAATAACAACATCCAGAATTCCAAGACCTACATGAGAAAGGACTAGTGCATAAAATCTCCAGAAAGATCCCAGATGAGATCAATGACATCAAGATTTCTGCAGTTAAGCTTATAGATAATTCAATAAAGGAAATTTTTGATATATTAGATAATGTCTTCAATTTATATAAAATACCAGAACTACAGGGAAGTTGGATAATAAAAGAAAGTATTTATAATGTATTTTAAAAGTTTCAGTAATACTCTGAAAACCTATTTTTAAGATGGCAAAGCAATTAATGTATTCATAAGTTCCAGCTGAGTTATTTATCAAACCTTTTTTTTTTTCTGATGTTGTTTTTGGTACGAGGGATTAAACTCAGGGACACTTGACTACTGAGCCACATCTCCATCCCTACCCTATTTTTTGTATTTTATTTATTTAGAGACAGGGTCTCACTGAGTTGCTTAGCACCTTGTTTTTGCTGAGGCTGTCTTTGTACTCGTGTTCCTCATGTCTAAGCCTCCCAAGCAGGATTATAGGTGTGTATAACTGTGCTTGGCCAATTTGATTCTTATTACCTTCAAAATTATAGCCCAGGAGTTGTATGATCAGATTGACTTCTTAAAGGCAGTATTGAAATACCTCTGATTGCTATGTGTGGCTGTATCTTCCTCTGGAGATGGTTCACATTCTCCTTTGAATAATGTGTATTGCTTACTTTATCCAAGAGCTTACTACTCTCAAAATGACAAATATTTTTCCTTAAATGTGAATTTCTTACTTTCCTCCCACAAAACATCTTTTCCCTGAGATAGCACATATTGTTCCTTTATTTGCTTTCCCAAAAAAATCTGTTCCTAAAAAATAATATAAATAGAGGCAATGCCTTCAATTTTTCTCCATTTAGAATGATGCTGGCCTGGGGCTTAGCATACATAGCCTTTATGATATTGAGACATGTTCCTGTTATCCCAAATGTACCAATGGTATGGAATAAAAGACAGAGACTAACCCACAAAATTACAATTATCTTATATTAGACAAAGACTCCAAAAACATGCATTGGGAAAAAATCTTCAACATATGGTATAGGGAAAACTGGAAATTCATATACAACAAAATGAAATTAAACCCCGATCTCTCACCATGCACAAAACTCAATTCAAAATGGATCAAGGACATAGGAATAAAACCAGAGACTCTGCATCTAATAGAAGAAAAAGTAGGCCCTAGTTTCCATCATGTGGGATTAGGCCCCATTTTCCTTAATAAGACTCCTATAGCGTAAGAATTAAAATCAAGAATCAATAAATGGGATGGACTCAAACTAAAAAGTTTCTTCTCAGCAAAAGAAACAATCTGTGAGGTAAATTGCAAGCCTACATCTTGGGAGCAAATTTTTACCCTTCACACATCAGATAGAGCAATAATCTCTAGGTTATATAAAGAACTCAAAAAGCTAAACACCACAAATTATAAATGACCCAAACAATAAATGGGCCAAGGACCTGAACAGACACTTCTAGAAGATGATATACGATCAATCACAAATACATAAAAAAAATTCATCATCTCTATCAATTAGAGAAATGCAAATCATAACTACTCTAAAATACCATCTCACTCCAGTCAGAATGACAGCTATTATGAAGACAAATAACAATAAGTGTTGTCGAGGATGTGGGGAAAAAATTTCACTCATACATTTCTGGTGGGATTGCAAATTGTTGCAGCCAATATGGAAAGCAATATAGAGAATCCTTGGAAAACTGGGAATGGAACCACCATTTGACACAGCTATCCCTCTCCTCGGTCTATAGCCAAAGGACTTAAAAACAGCATACTACAGGGACACAGCCACATCAATGTTTATAGCAGTACAATTCACAATAGCTAAACTGTGGAGCCAACCTAGATGCCCTTCAGTAGATGAATGGATTAAAAATGTGGCATATATATACAATGGAATATTATTCAGCAACAGAAGAGAATAAAATCATGGCATTTGCAGGTAAATGGATGGAGTTAGAGAAGATGATGCTAAGTGAAGTTAGCCAATCTCAAAATAGCAAATTCCAAATGTTTTCTCTGATATAAGGAGGCTGACTCATAGTGGGGTAGGGAGGAAGAGCATGGGAGAAATAGATAGCGCAGAGAGGTGGGAAGAGAATGGAAGGGGCATGGGATTAGAAATGATGGTGGAATGTGATGAACATTATTATCCAAAGTACATGTATGAAGATGAAAATTGTGAATATATGAGATATGAGAAATTTGTGCTGTATATGTGTAATATGAATTGTAATATATTCCATTGTCATATATAAATAAAAATTAATAAAAATAGTATAAATTAATAAATACTAATATATGACAGTATAAAATATCACTACTTCGTAAAGAGATGCAATTCTTTATGCTAAATGGCATTATTTTCTTGAAATACACGTTAGTAAAATATAGTTTAGCTTCACATTAAAGATTTTATATCATTTTTGTTTTTATCATTTTTTAAATAATAAAAACAAAAAAGCATGACTTGATATGTCATTGCATAGCATTCTTTTAAAAAATATAAACACTTGTGGTTTTTTTTCACATTTTGATTTCAGAGTAATATGTCACAAGATGACATATTTAACAATATTTGATACCAAATGTTTTTTACATATATTTAAAAGATAATGAACATTGGAAGGGAATAATAAGAATATGGATTTATTGCTTTATTCATTATTTTTTTCTAAAATTCTACAATATGGAGACATAAGAAGTAAACCAACATGGAGTATATAAGAGATTCACTAGTGTCATCTACATTTCAAGAGACAGGAAGGAATCCTTGGAGATGTTATGCACAGCCTAAAACCTGAAGGATGTATTAGAGTTAGTCTGTCAAAGTGTGTGAAATGAGATAGGAAGATCATTTTTACTGTCAGCATGACTGGTTGGAAAGGATATGTTGCTAAAATAAGGAGATCACACCAATGTAGTCTAAAAGATGAACCTTTATTTGTCTAAAGTGAGAGTTTGAGGGTAAGAAGGCAAGCTTGAAGAATATGAGCCAGTACAATACATGAGATCACTCACAAGCAGATCTTGTTCATCTTTTCCTTCTTTGTTTTTTTTCAGTTTAAAAGCAATTCTAAACCTATTTATTTATTTATTGTAACTGGTGCATCATAGTTATACATAAATGTGAAATTCATTGTGGAATGCTCATACATATGCATGACATAGTTTGGTTAATTTCACACTCATCATTTTTGAGGGTTTTGTTTTTGTTGCTATATTCAAGATGACACAGGGCCACACTCATATTCAGCCCCCAGAGAATGGGGGAAAAGTTTCAGGATAACTGATTCTCTTTAAATTAGACATAAATTAAAAGTTGCAAACAACACTTCTGTGAATATTTCATATCTTATTCATCTGAGATGATTTATATAGAAGAACTATTGGAGGCAGGCATTTTTAAAAAGACTGAAATGAATCCTCAGGGAGTCTATAAAAAAGCCTATCTCTGTTTTTTAATTGTTTTTGTCTATTTTTCCCTCAGAGATGGTTAAAAAAATAGGAATCCACTTGAAGTCATTCTTTTTTAGTACCTTCTTTTCTTTCCAATTTAGACTCTGATAAATAAATATTTATTTACATATGATCTGAATATCTACGCGTAAAGAATAGGTGGTATTCTAATCCAGTATTTCATGGCTTCCTGTTTTCTACCATATATCTGTCTAGTTACTCTGTGTATACAAATGTTTAATACTGCTTGAATAGCTAATATAGCTATTAATTAAACTCAAACTTATAAATTATGTGACAAAGAACCTAATTTTCTTGATGCTTAAAAAGTAGACAAATAAGCATTTAGCATAAAGTGCTTGTCAAAGAGTAATTAATTTTAAATAGTTATGAACATAACTGTATTTTATATAAATAGCAGAACCCTCCGTTTGCTAATGAACTTGGAGTTTATGCACAAGTTTATACATTTGAAATAATCTGTCACTTGGATAACACGCAAGGATATCTTATTCATTCAATTACGTGATGTGAAATGCAGCCTGCCCCACCCTGTACTCTTATACTACTATGCCCATGTATTATAACATCTGTTTCTTGCTCCAGTCTTCATAGTTATTGTGATCATATTTTTCAGTGTATTTCTTTAGTTCCTCTAATAAGCTCCCTGGGGACTATCATATTGTTCTATTAATTTTTCTCTCCAACAGACACAAATTAGGCAATCAACGTTTTTTGAAAAGCACTGTGAGGTCTGCCTTATTTTTCTTAATTTTACCTACCCAAAGAGCCCTTGTCTTTATTGTAATCCCTGCTACTGAGAACAAATGCATCTCAAATTGCCTGGTGTCAGCAATTGAAACTAAAATTATATGATGTAGAATGAGCTAAGTGGCTGCTTCATTATTTGTCCTTGGTCCTAAACATCTTAATGGTTATGGAATGCCCCACTCCCACTGAGCTATTTTCCCTTCTGGTTTGTCATTCTTAGGAATAAGATCAGTGATGATCAGGAGGGGGCATTAGGAACCTAGTGGATAATAGGGAGAGTGTCCTTATCTATTTGCAGTTTCTTTGTAGAAGAAAAAGCATATAATGACTCCAAAGTGAAGAAACTGATTTCATAAAACAAATACCCGTGGAAAGTGAGTTGCTTAATGTCAGTTCATCAAACATTTATTGAAGCAATATCACCACATATCCATTTATTAAATTATTTCTTCTATAACACCAAAACAGAAGAAGAGCAATATAATTAGTACAGAAATATAATTAGTACGGCACAAGTCATTGGTTAGCCTTTGTAACAGGCTTATTAATTTAGAGATTTTTAAAAATTCATTGTGTTACAAATTTTCCATATTTCAGGTTAGATCCTCTTTTCAAACTATGCACTTACTGAATTATAGAAACATACAAATGAATAATAAAAAGGAAAAAAAAAGTCCCTCCTTGACAGACTTCTCTCCTAAGGTGTCTAGTTGTTGTTTTCTGTTATACTGAAATTTAAATTTCAGAAAGTTAATTCAACTGCTACTATACAGGCTTTAAATAAATATGCTTATTTAGAACAAAATTTCTACTCATGTGTTTTGGTAAAACAGTTCTATGTGATCATCTAGTATTTTATAATTGTTTTCTAAAAAAAAAAAAAAAACATTCTTAAACTTCACAGAAATTGAAAGCAAAATCTGGAGAGCTTTAGGAGGCGAATCAATATGTAAGGAGTTTGACAAATGAGACTATGATCAAATGCTGTTAATCTTGGTTTCGGACCATATAAAATGCATATGCTTCTGACTTATTCAAGGGAATAATGAAGCAGATTTTAGAGAATATGAGATCATGATTGATGCATCAAAGTACCAGAGCAGAATGAGGAGGACCAGTTCCAGCTTGAATTACTTCACAGAGGCAGCTGTTCGCCCATTACAGGGCATGAGTGTCATTGCCATCCTCTCTGTCCTCACCCCACAGATAAGGATGTAATGTCTCCAGGAGATGGAGCACAGCTGTTTCAAAGGCTTTCCATCCCTGAAGGAGCGAGTATCTGCCTGCTCCTATGGAAATACGGTACCTGTCAGGCATCTCACAGGGGGATGGCTATTTTTCTTTTATGGTAAATACTTGTATATACCTCTTCCAGGAGTCCTGCAGCTAAAGAATGTCTTGAGAAGTCATTTCCCCTAATTCTCAGGTTTACTCTTAGGCAGAATGAAAAACAGCTGTGTGGTCAGTGCCTAAATGATCCTCCTTTTTTTTTTTTTTTTTTTTTCCAGGCAGGGTCTTGGTTTTCCCCTGAGATAATAAATCATGAAGCACAGTCTAAAAAAATAAAAAATTTCACAAATAATATTTGGACATGTGTAATTCTTTCCTAGAAAATACATGTAACCATAAATGAAAAAATAAGACAAATATAGCTACTAATAATCATAAATGCACATAAGGTGAGAGATAGCATAAGCATAGTTGAAAACAGAAAGAACAGAAAAAGGGCATCATAAGGCTGATAAAGAATGCACTTTTTCTCATGTGCGAACACAGACAGGTTAGCATGTTCCAAACATCTCAATTGCAATATCTGGACATTTGCAGGGTTGTACAAAAAGCCATAGTGATTTTTAGACCCTCTCACAATAGGTTGAGACAATTTCCCTCACTTTTGCATCTTGTCTGACATTATGATTTGATTTGACCAATAAAACATGATGTTTGTTTTATGCAGATGTCTCAAGGATCCTTGGAATGACTCTTAAACAGCTCAGGCTAACTGTTCTGTGTATAGTATAGAGACAATTTATAAAGAATCCTAGATTAAACTTCAGTAGAATAGAAAGTGTGGGTCTGGACCATTGCTGTCATCTGAGCTGACATTCCACCAATCATTGGACATGTGCTATAAGGACATATAGATCTTTCAATCCCCAGAAGTTCCCAGAGAACCACATACTCATGAAAAGGACCAGCTAATGTTTTGCACAAAGGCTAGCTGAAACAGGATATGACCACATAATTTACAAAGAAATGTAAATATATAATAAACAGGTTAATATGTTTAATTCTACTGACGATTAAGGAGAACAGAATGTACACCTTTTAAAGAAGAGACATAATAATCTCTTATTAGATTGGAGAATACTATTTAACAATGGAAAATATCTAGTTTCAACAAGTATTGTAAAATGAGTTCACATAAAGTTATCTGGAGTTTATTCTTTGTGCAAACTTTGTTGGGTGTAATTTGGTAGTCCCATGTCTACCATTCTATAACATAGTAATAATGGCACAAATATACAGATATTTTTGTGAGAATATTCATAGCAACATAGCAGTAAATAATAAAAAAGAATTTTACTGTAACTTACAGAATATTAAAGGAACATGAACTATTTCCCTATAGCATGCAAGAATTAATTCTAGAGGCACGTAGTCCAGATCCAATAGATGACACTATGAGCATCAAAAGACCATGCTCCTACATCTTGTTATCCCACTATTTTCAATCTGAGTCTTATATATCATGGTTCAAGGTATATAGCCCTCCATACATACTATTTTCCACCAATAACAGTAATACACAGTGAATAAATTTCTACTCACATAGAATATTTCTAGATATTCAAGGTACCAAAAGCAATAGGGCAATACAATGTGTGTAGATATAAATGGATTAGATGTATCTTTACAAACTTGCTAAAATTCTAGCAAATAAAGAGAAAAATATTTCTAAATTATTTTACATTAAATTTTAATTAATTTTTATTTGATAAGACATGCATATCATAAACTTACCATGTTAACCATTTTATCATTGTAAAATTCAGTGATATTTAGTAAAACTGCAAGATTATATGACTATCATCATTATCTACTTGTGAAATATTTTCATTATCTCAAAAAGAAACCCCAAGCTGGGTGTTGGCACAAGCCTGTAATCTTAGCAGCTCAGGAGTGTGAAGCAGAAGGATCTGGAGTTGAAAGCCAGCTTCAGCAACTTAGCAAGGCCCTAAGCAACTCAGTGAAACCCTTTCTCTAAATAAATACAAAGTAGCACTGGGGTTGTGACTCTGTTGTCAAGTGCCCCTGAGTTCAATCCCTGATACAAAAAAAAAAAAAAAAGAAAAGAAAAAGAAACCCCATATTCAATAAGTAGTTGTGTCACATTCCTTCCTCCACCCAAACCCTGGCAAATAGTAATCTTTTCATACACATTTGCTTGTATTAAATATTTAATGTAAATGAAATTATAAAATACGTAGCTTTTGCAAATGACTTCTTAAATTTAACATAATGTTTTTCAAGTTTTTTCAATGTCATAATATATATCAGAATTTCATTACTTTTTATAGCTGAATAATATTCTGCTGTAAGGGAATATTATATTTTGTTTTTCCAGTTTTCAACTTATAGACATTTGGGTTGCTTTTGCCTTTGTCTATTGTTAATAGAGTTACTATGAACATCATGGCAAAATTTTTGTTTGAACACCTTTTTTAAGCTCTTTAGATTATGTATCTTCGTGTATAATTGCTGGGTCATATATTAATTCTATGTTTAACTTACTTAGCAACCACCAATTTTTTTCCCACAGTGGCTGTATTATTTTATATTCCATCCAGCAATGTATGAGAGTTCCTCTGCTTTCTGCTTATCCTTGCCAATATTTAATTAAAAAAATTACAGCTACCCTAGTGGTTGTGAAATGATATCTCTTGTGGTTTTTAACTTTGAGTTAGATAACTAAGAACTACTGAAATTGAGCCTTTGTTAAATGCTTATTAACCACTTGTATATCTGCTTTGGAGAAATTTCTTTCCAAATCTTTTGCCCATTGGTTTATTTTTGAAATTTTATTTGGTCTTCTTCCTGTTTTTTGTTACACTATAAGCGTTTCTTATGTATTGGGGATACTAGACTCCTAAAATATCCATAATTTGCAACCATTATGTAGATTGTGTAGATCTTCTTTTCATTCTCTTGATGAACATGAATTAATTTTTAATTTTGATTAAACCAAATTTTCTATTTTTTTATTTATGTTTGCTTGTGCTTTGGTGCGATACATAAAGCCAATAGTAAATCCAATGTGCTATGGTGTAGATGTGATCTCCTCCAAATTTCCCATATGAGACAATGCCAGAAGGTTTGGAGAAGAAATGATTGGGTTGTGAGAACCTTAACCCTATCTGTGAATTAATCCTCTAATAGGGATTAACAGTGGTATCTGAAGTGATGGGATATGGTTGGAGGGCGTGACTCATTGGGAGCGTGGCTATGGGGTACATGTTTTGTATCTGGAGAGTGGACTCTCTCTGCTTTCTGATCAACTTGTGAGCTGCAGCCCTCTGTCACATTCTTCCTCCATGTTGGTCTGGCTCACCTCCAGGACCAAGGAAAGGAACCGGCCATGGAGTCAGTCTTCTGTGGACTAAGACCTCTGAAACTATGAGCCCTTAAGTAAGACTATTCTTCTCTGCAATTGTGCTGATTTGGTCCTTTAGTCAGTGAAAAAAAAAAAAAAAAAACTGACTAAAACACAATGATATAAATATTTAAGCATATTTTCCTCTAAGAAATTTAGTGTTTTTTTTTATGTCTTTGATTCATTTTGCATTTATTTTTTCATCTGATGGGAGGTAGGCATCAAACTCCTTTCTTTTACACATCCAGTTGCTCCAGTGCCATTTGTTTATGAGACTCTTTGTTTCCTGTTAGTGATCTCATATGTACAGGTTTATTTCTGCACTCTCAATTGCCTTTCATTGTGACATTCCCATGCCATTTTAAGTATGACACTGTTGTAGAAAGGTCTGAAAATGGAAGTAGGTTTCCTCCAAGATTATTCTTGTTCAAAATTGTTTTAGGTATCATGGGGTTCCTTGCAATTCCTTATGCAATTTAGGATCTACTTGTCCTTTTTTACAGAAAGGGACATTGCCCTTTTGATAGGGGAGATAGTGAATCTGTAAAGGCTTTGGGGAATATTGACATGTTAACAGTGCTATATCTTCCAATCCATGAGCACGGGTTGACTTTCCATTTCTTTAGCTCTTAATTGATTTCCTTCAGTAATATTAAATAGTTTTCAATGTATAAGTCTTACCTTGGGTTGCATAAATCTATTCTTAAGGATTTTATTCTAATATTGTTTTTTGTTTGTTTTGTTTTATTTTCATATTGCTGGAGTTCAAAGCCAGGGCCTTCTGCATGCTAGATAAGCACTATACCACAAAGCTAACCCCAGTCCTTCCTAAATATTTTATTATTTTAATGTTATCTATTATACAATGATTTTTTTTCTAATTTCCTTCTTTCATTATTTACAAATAACAAACTTTGAAACAAAATACCCAGTAGTATTGAAAAAGGAACTCAGAGTTAACAAAAGTGTTTGCTTATTTTATATACAAAATGATGTTTTCTTTCAAACTTTTCTTCTTGTGATTTTTTTTTCATTTTTCTTATAATAATTTCAAAAGCAAGAATGACACACATATAAATTCTATTGAGATAAAAATATCTCAAGATGAGTATTAAGGATTCCTACATCTCTGTGCCATAATTAAGCTCTGGGATTAATTTTCCAGCCCACTCCTTGTTGTTTCTATTTCTTTTCAACAAACCGGAGAGACTCAGTCAGCTTTCCTTTTCCCAGAATAGCTACAACCTCAGACTCAGTACATTGGGATTTGTTTCCTTTCCAAAACCTCTCTCTGAAATTAGCCTTTGTTTATGAAACCACAGAGAGGCAGGTAAAATTTCCTAAATTCTTACTATGTGTGAGAGAAATCGTTTTCCAATCACTGGAATTCGAATTGTTGGAAAAAATCAGGGGCAAGAAATGAAATAGCTTATGGAGCTCTTTTACTTATGAAACAGTTAATGCAATGCCTTTGACCTTGTGTTGCTATAAACAATAAGTTGGAATCAAATCAAGAAATAAACATAAGGCCTTATTTTGTGCAGCTGATTTCGCTCCTCTCTCTTTTTTCAGTTTGACTCTCTTTGTTCCTCTGATGGTGAAGT
The DNA here is from genome assembly GCF_048772815.1 of Callospermophilus lateralis. NCBI lineage: Eukaryota > Metazoa > Chordata > Mammalia > Rodentia > Sciuridae > Callospermophilus > Callospermophilus lateralis. The sequence continues at coordinate 14,885,352 of NC_135320.1, forward strand.
GTGATATTCAGGATTAATCCTTTCGAGAAGTCTATAATCACCTTAGAGGAACCCAGTCTTTTTATCTTAGGTATGGTTCTGCTCAGGAAGAAATTTTTGTTTTAACCTGATGGTATTTCCCCTTCCGTTTTTCTTTCATCCTTTACAAAAGACACCTTTTTCTTTTGAAATCCCTTTATCTACCTCCAGGCTTAAGATTACAAACAAAATAAGATTTTGCACACACACGCACACATACATATAAATCATTGAAAACTATTATTTTTTTTCTTTTCCTTTAAAAACCTCCTTTGAAGTTTACCATGCAGCTGGGTAGATAGAGGGACAATAGTGGGCAGTAATGGAACTAGATTTATACCTGAGTTTGAGAGAGTCTGAAGTTGGGGGTAAAATGATGGAGAGTTATTTCAGTACTGAGGTAAGAAGTGAAGAACTTCTCCAATTACTCAGTTTGATCAACATTGTCCTTCGGGAAAGAATACTTTATTTTGTTTATTTTTAAATTTCTGTGATTCAATGATGTAAATGTATATGAATTCATAGAGAACAGGATGGCATATTTGACTTTTAAAAATATAAAATGCACCTTTAGTAATACCCTAAAATCCAAAATTTAGGTATACTATATAAAGTACTTCATTCTCTGCGGTTTTTCTTATGGATTTGTTATAAACTCTATCTCTGATCATCTTTCTGCAAATGAACTGCCTTAGGCCTTTGGTTCACATCCTTTCTGTCACATTCTTAGAAGTCCCTAGTTAATTTCATTTTAGTTCAGAAATTATAATTCATTCTTTTTGTGTGTGTGAAACTAAAGTTGACTGAAAAAGAGGATTTGTGAAGTATGGAAAAATGTTTGCTGTGATACAAAGTTAAACAAATTTGTTTTTTCACGTATAAATTCCAAGTTCAAAACAGAGTGTTCTTTTACGTTATATAACTTGATAAATAATAAATTGAAGAAAACCTTAAGTATTTACCAAAAAGTGCGAGAGAGTTCAGGAAGTGCTAAGAGTAATTATAAATAATAAATCTAAAATCAAAGAGTAAAAAATAAAAATCCTTGAAATCATGATAAAAACAATTTAGCACTGCCTTGGTATCTCTAATGAAAAAGAAGAAGAATATTTTCATCCCACCATATTTTTTTTTTCACAGTAGAGAATAGAAGGAAGTAAAAAAAAAAATTCTCCTAGCCCAATGACCTTTGTAGTAGGGAGAAAACTGAGTAAAGACTCTTCTTTTAATGAAAGTTTTGAGTTTTGTCCTATTTGTTGGTATAAATTGCCAGGAGATAACATGAAAAACAAAACAAGGAGAAATTTTTGAATTATTTTCATAATTTAAGGTTCTTTTGTGTGATAAAAATTATTCCTTGATCATTGTATAGCCCATATTGTCATCAAACAGTAGCACAATCCTTTAAGTGAGCCTCTCTTATTTTATTTCTCTAAAACCATAGGCAACAGTCCTGAATTGTTTGATTTGTTTATGCCAAGACATTTGCCACATACACTATTCAAATTCAATTTATAGAATCTACAATAACACAAGAATTTGGTTATTTCATTTCCTTTAAACACAGTATGAACCATGCTATGTTTTTATCAATAAGTGCATGAAAAATTGAAACGATTACTGGATACAGCGTCATATTGCACCTGTGTTGCTTGTCTTCATGTATTTAGTAAGTAATAGATGCGGGAAGCCATCTATGAACCATATGTGAACTGAGCAAGGTTTGAGCCCTTAGGCAGGGAAGCCTGATTTGGGGACCTCCCAATCAGAATGCTTGATGTGGCTCCCTATCCTAGCTCACTGCTCAGATTCAAGCACAGCCTCAGAGATGGGAGTGACTGCTTATTCCCCCAGCATATTCTGTTTTTGAAGAAGGAAGCACCAAGATTCCTCCCACACTGAAACCTTATACCTACCAATCCCCTTTGAACCCTACCTCTGTAAATAAAGCAAGCATGGTCTCCCTGTTTGTTAGAAGGTGGTCTTTAAAATATATTTCTGGTGTTTTGTGTCTATTTTGTGGTACTACTTTAAAAGCATTTATTTTGCAGCCAGCTCATCCCTCCCAGGGGAACCCATTCCTTGGCCCACTCAGGATGTGAGCATGAGATAGAATCCAATGTAATTGTATAATATTGTGCAGGTATAAAAAGCCATACAACATTGGCAATCAATGGAATACTTGCAATTCTGTAATACAGGTTTTCATATTGTGGAAAGATAGAATGGTAGACAGCATGTTTACCACTCTGCTGTTCTTGGTCACTTCATTAGTCTCATTATCACTTATGGAGATAGTTGAATTAATGTCTATCTTGTTTACATCTGTTTTCTATCCATTGTGTCTGTTCTTTCTTTCCCCCGATTATTCACATTTTTTTGTTCTACTTTGGTATTTTTTTTATAATTCTATATTATCTCCTATCTTAGTTTAGTAATTATAGTTTTCTTCTTTTTAATTAATGTACTATCTGCTTGCAAATTTTCAAAAGCATTTTAAACTAAATTAAGCCCACCTTTGACACATACATATGGAGTGTTCAAACTCTGATTTACATACCTCTTTTTCAAAGGACACTTCTTATACCATTTTTTTTTTTTTTGTATGGGAAGCCTGTTGGTAAAGAAATCCCTCAGATATCATTTATTTGAAAAAGTCTTTATTTCACCTTTCCATTACAATTTTGCTGGATATTAAATTCTAGATCTATGTTGGTTGTTTTCCTTCACTCTCTGGTGACTTCTGATAAGTTCACCATGAATCTTTTTGTTGCTGTGTGTCTACCGCCTGCCCCAAACTACTTTCAAGAATTTCTTTTTATTTTTTCAGCTTTAATGAACTAGAATTATGGACATTTACCTAGCTGATGTTCTCTGAACCTTCTGCATCTATCGTTTGGTGTTCATCTGAATTTTAGAAAGTTCTTTGCTATTATTATCTTAAATATTTCCTTTGATTTGTTCTCTTTTCAATCCTCTTTCTGCTTTTCTATTATATGTCTGTAATACCTTTGAGTTTGTGCCAAATTTCATGTATCTTCAGCTTGAATTTGTTAAATTATTTTCATTTTTGAATTTCTGTTTTTGCAGAGTCTACTGAACATTCACAAATTTCAATGAGTCCTTCCGTGGCTGTGTTCATTGTGTTGATGAGCCCATGAAAGACATTTCTTGCCAGATATGGTGGCACACACTAGTAATCTCAGCAATTTGGAAGACTAAGGCAGGAGGATGGCAAATTTGAGTTCAGCCTGGGCAACTTAGTAAGAATCTGTTTCAAAAATGAAAAATAAAAATGTCTGGAGATATAACTCCGCGGTAAAATACTCCTTGGTTTGATTCATAGTACAGAGAAGAAAAGAGGTATTTCTTATTTGTGTTAGAATGTTTTTTTGTTTCTGACATTTTCTTTTGATTCTTTCTTAGTGTCTTCCCCTCTCTGCTCCATTACCCATCTTTTTCTCATGTTGAGTGACTTTTTGTCATATTAACATGTTGACATGTTAATTATAATAAATAATAATTGATAGTTAGCTTATTAATTATAGTTTTTAAACTACTTGTCTAATGAGTTCAAAACATATCAAATCATTTCAAAACATACCTGAAACCAGTTATGATGTCTTATTTTTCTCTTTAGACTGTGTTTTTTTCACTTTTCAGCATGACTTGTAATACATTTTTTAAAACCAGACATCAGCTCTTATCAAAAATAACTGAGGAAATGGTCTTTAGGGTGAGGATTTCTGTGTATCTGGCTACGAGTTGGTTGTATTTTATGTTTGTTGAAGCCACAGGTTCCAGAAATTTCAAAGGCACCTATGTGCTTATTTTTGTCTTTCTTGCTGTGTTTGGGTTTCTCGAAGAAGTCTTTTCTGGAGTCAAAACCATGTGCCATGTTGCTTTTTCACCTATAATTTCTTGCTATGATGTTGTAGTCTTTTAGTGTGATATTAAGGTAGTGGTTCTATAATTTTACTATTAAATCTCAATCTTTTAATGATGTGTGTTTCTGATCTATTACATTCTCAAATGTGCTTCTTTTCTTCCTCTACTTTTTATGTGTAGACCGAGAGACAAGAGGAGTCTAAGTCAGAGACACATCTGATTTTATGGGACAGGACTCATAAAATCTTGGTCCCTGAGAAGAAATACTTCATTGTGAAGAGTTGGCTCAAGATGTACCAACAAAGTTTATGCTTCCCACCTTTTCCAGAGCCATAGCAGGGGCTTTCACGGCTCTTCATCTTGAGGACCCAGTGAGTTTCCAGAAGGCAGAAAACACAAAGTATAGAAGGCCATGAAGACTAGAATACCTTAGAATCTCATGCTCAAGCTAGTTCCAAATTGCATTTAGGAAATCTTTTACTGACAAAAACTTAGTGAAAGAAATGAACTTCTAAGCAAGTAAAGAAGGTAAGAAAGTAAAATTGCTATCATGTTGGAATTACATGACATTCTCATGAGTTGGAAATGACTCTGTCTTACAAAATTTGTGACGTATGATTATATATGTTTATCTCAACAGTCAAGGATGAAATTGCGTCAAGATAATTAAAATCATATTGTCATGTTTTGTTTACTTTTTTATCATAGAGTTAACCAATTAAATATCATGTGAAAAACAGTAAGCATAAAATAGTAGAAGATAAGCCCAGGAAAACATTTGAAGATGACAAAGTTGCTTTTGTCCTGTTATCTCAAGCTTCACTTTGGCAGAGACCTGGCAAGACAATGGAGGGAATCTCTCCACTGTTCTATCCTCCCTTTCTGCCTGAATGAACCTGAAGCCTATGCCCTTTTCCTCAGAGTAACTGTCCTGGTCAATGTCAATCGTGATTTTCATTTAAAAACTTGAATATTCTGGAGTCTCAGACTCCAGAATGGCAATATGTAAATCAATGGTTGTGCAACTGAAGTGATTCTGCAATCTGTATATGGGGTAAAAATGGGAGTTCATATCCCACTTGAATCAAAGTGTGAAATATGATATATCAAGAACTATGTAATGTTTTGAACAACCTACAATAAAAATTAATTAAAAAAAAAAATAAAAACTTGAATATATGAGACCTCAGAAATATTTTAGAAAATAAGTTCTTCCCTTTTAAGAAATTAGACATTTTAGAGCTAAGATCAGATCTCTCAGCTTTCCCAATTTTCAACTTTTAATCTTAACTCAAAAAAATCATTTCATTTCACTTGATCTTCTTAGCTGTCTGTCTCTGGCTTGTTAGAAATAATGTATAAAGCTTATTCCATCTCAGGCATATTAGGTTTCATACATAAAATAACATATTCCTTCTTGCTTGTAATAACGTACTCATTGATGTCCCTAAATGTTTTGCTTTGACTGGTTGCACTAGCATGATGAGTTAATATAGTAAGGCTTTGAGGGAAAAAAAATACAGCATTTATCAAATTCAATTAGAGTCTAAAGCTAGCAATCTTTTCATTTTGTATCTGTAGTTTCAACTGCAAAGTAGGCTCTTGCTATTTATTTTAATTAGATGTGTATAATGTGTTATTTATCAGTTACAGTTTCACTTTGAAATCCTTCTTTTTAAAATAAATATATGTATGAATGAGACATTTACGTACATATATGTGTATAAATTATATACTTACATAAAAGCTCTTATATATACACATTTATGCATATGTGTATAGATACATACATGTTATATATACATATATATCTATATTTGTATGCATATTCATATATATGTGCATATATATATATATATATATATATATACAGAGATATAATTCTTTTTGCTTATCTAAAATTTATTTCTTTCAAATTAGTTAAGTTTATAAAACACTATAAAGTATAAAATATGAATACATGAATTTGACATTTATCCCTAAATGTAATTATCCTCTGAACCCATTTTACCTGGCTCCTTTTGAGTTCCATTATGATTAAAAACAATGTTTTCCATAAGAAATATACTCACGCCAATCTAACAATTCATTTTATGAATACTAAAGATTTTGGTGGAGGATTAGATTATGACCATTAACAACTTCACAGAATTTCTGTTAAAATATTCTATTATTTGTATTATTTTTTATGTGACTAAAGAAGTACTAATAACTTCAGATGTTTTAACAGTGTCTTTTGACACTCAGTGACAAAACTCAACAAACAAGGCAAAATAAAGCCTTAATTCTTATTTATTTCCTATTGAATCTATCTATCCACCCTAAAATCAATTTTGACCCCTATATTATGCAGAATACTTCTTTTCATATGTATATATTCTACTCCCAAATTCCCATGATATTCACAAATAGTTTCTTAGAAGATAAAAGTTTTATGTAGCAAAAAACAGTTTAAACCATATGTCATGCAACACTATAGAAGCAGGCATCATTTATTTCATCAAGATTTATGCAGAAATTTACTTCCAGAGTTGGAATTAGAAAACAATAACATTCACCAGAGTTGTCATGCGTGGGGTTACATCCAGAAAAAAATATTGAACAAGTGCATACCTCCTGCTCTCCTGATTTATTTATGGTCCTATTATTGTTAGTTGTTTTGTGCTTGCTATTTCTTTATAAAGCTGATTCCATGGACTGTTTTAACTGTATACACTCGAGAAAATAGATACACAATCTTTTGCAATAAATGTTTCAATAACTTCTTGCAAGATTTAGAAATCTTCATAATTGAAACTTACATGTCTAGTAAATGGAATTTCCCTGATTCTATAAATAGGCACATATGCCCTTGTACTATCTACTAAAATAGGTGTAGAAATGCTGAGAGCCATCTCTTCTAAACTAGTTCTCTGTGTCTGAAATTAGCTAATAGAGCACATGCCACCTCTTTTAGGCTCTCTGAAGTAACCCTAATTGTTTCACCTTCTCCTTCAGTTTTACCAAAGTCATACACTCATTTTTCATTTTCTTAATTTATAAATCACTCTCATTGTTCCTTTTCAGATCACTTCTTCCAATTCTATGTTTAATGTTGTAATAGTGTAGCCATTAAAACTACCAGGATAAGAGTCAGAATTGGAAATGATAGGTGGAAGGATGGAGGAATCTAGGGCACAAAATCCAAGCTTCTCTATGCCACTGAGTTCTTTGTTAGTCTAGAGTTGAGTTATTCTTTTTCAAATGTTTTAGAGGGATGTATGCCACAAAACCTTAAAAGTAGGATGATAAATATAAGATAATATTCATTAAACAGTATGACAATCTTAGATTCATCTAGCTACAGTAAATAATGTGAAATTATGGAACATATATACACTCTAGATTTTCCACTTGCAGTTTTCAGCAAGCAAAAGCATACTTGCATAACTTTACAGCTCCTTCTAGCAGGAAAACTTATCTATATTGTTTTCAGGTTGTCATGCTAATTAGAGTGCATGCTACTTGACTGAGCACAAGAAACAAGCATACCTCTTGTATTGTTTATAGTACCTTGCCTAATCTGTGATGTGAATTAAAAATAAGTTTTGAATGTGTGTTTAACAGAAGCATGTTTAACATGACTGAATGTCTTTTTATTTCATCCATATCATTTGTCCTCTAAACTTTCATACGCACATGTGTCTATGAATAAATAAACATAAATTAAAAGCCTAAAAATAAATATCTATAAATAAATCTGGGTTAATGTTTCCACATAGTAACCAAAATACATCACAATAACAACTTAGAGGAGAGAAGTTATTTGGAGCTCAGTTTCAGTTGCTTTAGTCCATAGATAGGTAAGTCTCTTGATTTGGCCTCAAGGTGAGGAGGCAGCATGTCATGGTGAAAGGGCTTTGTGGAGGAAAGCAACTCACCTTATGATGGTTACAAAGCAGAGGGGGAAGCAGGAAAGATGAGGTCCAGGGCATGCCACCAGTGACCCACCGCCTCCTTCCATGCTCCACCTACCTACAGTTACCACCCAGGCAGTCCAATCAAACTAGGAGGGACGGGTTATGTTACAGCTCTCATAATCCAATCATTTCACCTCCATTCATACCTCTGCATTAACACAGGAACTTTTTGGAGATACTTCATACCCAAACCATAACAAAATCAACGTTTATGTATAAATTATATGTGAACACATGGATATGCGTTTATGTATAAATTATATGTGAACACATGGATAATGTATACAGAGTGTGTGTGTGTGTGTGTGTGTGTGTGTGAATGTGCTTAAAAGTTAAATTTAGATTGATAAATTTTCAGTTAGAATAATCAGTTTAAAAGGTTAATTAGTATTTTTAAAGAGAAACATTTCATTCTCTGACAAAATACAATTGTTACACTATTTTGTAGTCTATAGCTAAGGAAAACAATAAAAAGTGTTCTATGGGAAAATGATTCTCAGAGATTCTAATTTTGTTTAAAAAACACTGAAAAGTTAAAATGCTTTGGGTACATGATATATATATATATATATATATATATATATATATATATATATGTATATACATATATATATATATATATGTATGTGTGTGTATGCCTATATATCTGTATGTGTGTGTGTGTGCCAATACATTAAGCAACTTATTGAGACCCTGTCTCAAAAATAAATAAATAAATAAAAAGTACTCTGGATGTCGATCAGTGGTTAAGCATCCCTGGGTTCAATTCTCAGTACGAAAAAAAAAAAAAAAAAAACAGAGTTATATATATTAATTCATTTAAACATAAGTATTAAACCTATGATATCATGGAAATGACTTAGTTTTTAAAAAATTAATTTTATAATTTAACAAACTTTTTAGTAATAAAATATGTAAATAAAATATCTTTAAAGAACGATGATTATTCTCATAAAAAACATCAAGATGAGTAACGACACTGTTTCACGATAACATAACTCTTACATAACATGATTTTATAAATTCTTATTGAATAGGATAAATGTGTGATTCATCAATATATTGCTATACACAAATAATGTGTAAACATATAAAACTTGATATGGAACATAATGTAGAGTACAAATGAATAAATCTTTAATGTGTAGCATTTTGGTTTCTTCATTCAAACTCATGATGTGTTGTTTTGGTTGATGTTAGGAAGCCCTGGCATTATACACATACATTTTAGTTGTGTCTTCAAAAAAGTATGTATATTCTTCACCAATCCTACCCTGAAATTCAATAAAGAATTGGCTCTTGGTAGCAGTCTGGAATGTAAAATATCAGTAAACGTTTTGCCCATTAAACTAAAACATAACATTCTAAATTTCTACTTGAATAAATCTGTTATCCATGCATAATTTTTAAAATTTTAAACTGATGCATAAAAATAGCACATATTTAGGGACACTTTATTATTCTTGGATGCTTTTATACATTATGCAAACCTATCTATATCTTCAAACATTCACCATTTCTGTATGGTGAAAACACTGAAAATCATTTATTTTTTAAATAATTAATATATCATCATTATCTATAGTCACTCCATTGTGCCATGGAATACCAGAACTTCTTATTCTTTTCTATTTATAACTTAGTATTCATTAATCAGCCTTTCTCCATCCCTCCCATTCATGATTTTATACCACCATGCATCGATCATTTGGAAACTGTCAATTCAATAAATAAAACAAATCTTCCAAATAAATGATAAGAGTTCTTAATAATACATTTTTAAAAGTTGTTTTCATCTTGTTATTTCCAACTTATCAGTCTTTCATATGAGAAGCTGCCTGTTTCAGAGTGACACACACAATTTTCAAAAATTTTAGCTGTCAATAGAGTGCCATATTTGGCAAACAAACAAAAAACAATCTAATAAACAAAGATAATTGTGCCTTTCCTTGAAGGGATAAGCTAATTTTTTATTTTTTCTTGGAAATGGCTTCCAATACCTACATAATGTTAGTTTGCTTGAAATTCTTTTCATTGAAAAATGATGATTGGTTATGAAAGAAATTAATTCAGGTCACAACTGAAACCATCTCCAGACTGCCTTCCCCCTAGAGAGCCAACTGTCATGCTGCAGGTTGCAGAAGTACTTGTACACGTTTCTCAAGCTATCTCGCTGAACAATAAAAATATGTACATGTCAGGTTTGAGATTTAGAAAAAAATTAACAATTTTGATGAATCATCAAGGTTATGTTCAGATGGAAATAGCTTTATTTTTTTCTTTCCATAAGGTGGTTGGCAACGAAGGATTCAGTGGCTGCTATTACACTCAGTGTCTGTGCCTTAATCCATATTAATGAGTAGGTGGCTTCAGCTGCCATTGCTCATGGACCATTAGTTTACTTGAAAGCACAATGGTAAAAACAGGCTGCACTCTATTATCATCATGGAAAATAAGTTTTCATTTAAAGATCCTCTGAATATGTCTGGGGGCCCCTGGGGTTTATAACCTAAACTTTGAGAACTACTCCCTCAAAGGGAAGAATTGAAAAGAATTTTAAAATACAGAGAAAATACACTGGAGAAGAGAGGAGAAATGTATATATCCAAACATAATCAGAAGGAAAAATTTATAAACAAGGCTCCCAAAGCCAGCAAGGGGGAATGTGGAAAGCAATCCCATTTACCCTTGTTCCATAATTGCTGGATTTTGACTGCTCCTAGGCCAAATGTGCCCATCACAAGAAAGAAGAAAATATGACTCAACTTTGGTGAGAAGTTATTTTTTTCCAAAGATGTTGACATTTTTTAAAGAATCCTTATAAGATATTTTGAAAAATAATACAGCTCTCAACCTGCATTTTTTTAAGAGCTTTTCACAGAAGTATTACAAATTCCTAGAATTTTTAAGCCAGAGAGGATTTTAGAATCAACTGCCTTATACTTCCACACAGGTCATTTTATAAATGGTAAAATTAAAGTTCAATGATGTTCTCACTTGAACATTCTGTAGCATGTCAAAGGCTGAGCTAAATTACATTGTTTTCAGTTTTTGAATTTTTACATCTCTATTTTTGCTATCCCACTCTATCAATTAGTTATACTATTACTTGATTATGATGGAAAACTCAATCAACTCATTTAAGCAGAGTATTATTTTTCTTAAGCAATAAGGCAGCTAGTGAAGTTCTTTCAGGGGCTCAATTATATCACTTTGACATCTCTGTGGTCTTATTGACTTTTCCCTCTTGGTCACAGGATGATTGCTACAAGTGAGCCATTGTGGAAATTTGATAGACAGGATTAATGAAGAAAGCAGGAGAGAAAACACTGAAGCACTGCTTATATTTTATTCAATAATTTTGCCTGAGAGGGAGCATATTGTATCTTCTAGTCTTCAGATTAAAGTCAGGCCAGGAAGCTGGGGCAGATTTGGTTCAGGCTTGGTCAACCTACAGCGTGTTTCTCTCCTATGCATCAGCTTTTTTACTGCAATGGTCTCATTCTCTCAGGGACCGCTTTTCCAAACCCATAAGTGTACTTGATAGACTAAGGGTATTTTTTTCCTTAAAGATAAAATATAATTGTTTCAGTGACCTATATCTGAGCCAATAATGACATGAAATCCATTTCCAAAGGGGTAAAAATTAACCTATCTTCAACCAACATTTTTCAAGGAACTCCTCTGGGTTTTATAGGAATGATGTTCCCCCTCCTTTGAGCCTGTTGTGAGGTTCTTTGATGTGATTAGAGTCGCTATGATTTGGACTTTAAATGTCTCCCTAAGACTCATTGGTTGAAGGCTTGGTCTCCTACTAGTGGGGTTAATGAGAGGTGGTGGAACCATTAGGAGATGAGGTCTAGTAGAAGGGAGTTAGGTCCTTGAAGGGGATAATGGGACCGTGAACCCTTTCTCTTTGCTTCCCAACCACTGCAAGTAGGGCATATTTCCTTAATATCAAGCACCCCGCCATGATATAGTTCATCACCACAACCCCTAAAACAATAGAACCAAGTGACCAAATACTGAACCCTGTGAAACTGTGATCCAAAATTAAATGATTCCTCCTAATTGTGGATTGTCTCATGTGTTTTTTCACAGTGACAGAAAGCTGACAAACATAGAGGCTATGTCTGCTTTGTACATTTCTAGGCCCTGTGTCAATTTTAGATTTGCCATGACCTGAGACTAAAATTAAATTCAGAACAGGGTAGAACCAGGATAATAGTGTAAAAATGGTGCTAGAACATTCTAAATCCCTGACTCTTCTTAGTCTAACACCTCTTTTATAATTTAATTAGTTAGGATATCTTTTTCTGTTTTAAGCCAATTTGTACTTCCTATTAACTGAAGCTTAACACAACCTATCTGGTTCATAGGCTGGCACAACCAAGAAAAAAAATAATGTAAATAATGAAAGTTTCTATTCAAACTAAAAATGCTTTCTGAGTATCTACTATATAAAACATTGTCAAGGTGGTTCAGGAAATCATCACAAGACACCAACATTTATTTTAAATTTTCAGTTTAGTATTACATAAAAGTATAATTTTATCATTGACAAAATTGCACACTAGAAGAGTCACAAAACTGATTTTAAAATACATAAAGTTAAGAAGCAATGAAAGTTCTAAGTGAAAGAAAACTGGCCCAGGACTGATCACACAGGCATACTCCAAGGATAAAGGCATAAGCAGATTTATTGTCAGACCCCTGACAGGCTGTTCCATGCAGAGAGAGTGAGAAAGAGCAGCAACAAGCAAGGGAGAGCAGCAGGAGAAGGAGAGCGGCAGGAGAGGGAGAGCAGCATCAGCTCCCCCTTGAGCATTACCTTTTATAGGCCAGAATCATGGCAGCCTGTTAGGGGCAGGTTTAGCCCTTGTGACTGGCATAGCAAGCATCACCTGATTTTGCGGAAGTCAAGTTACTGTTTCTTGGGTACAGAGAAGAGCAACTCTTTATCTCTCGAGGAGAGAACAGAGACCAGCAAGTGTCTGTTTCTTGAGAATAATAACAGTATTCATAAAGCGGAGGTGGGGAAAGGCAGATGGCTGTAGTTATGCCAACACGAAGATTTTATATAAGAATTGTATATTAATTTAACAGGTGGGAAACAATGAAATTTAATAAGTGGGTAGAATTTTATCGAGGATAGTTTGAGGAAAGATGCACATTCTAGGTAGATACAATAATAAGTGAAGAAAGATATGACAATATATAACAGCATATCTGTGGAGTAGACACTCTTCAGGGTTTCAGAAATGTAGTCTACATGAGAAATTAAAATATAAATTTATAGCTAGAAAGTTAAGCTCAAGTCATATTGTGGAGGACATTGAATGCTAACCTCAGGAACACAAAGAACATTTAATAGATGATAAGGCAGTCTTGGGAATTTTTAAATAAAGGAGTGATATTATCAGCCTTGATTCTGAAATGTCATTCTGACATTAATGTGTAGGATAGGCTGGAGAGAATGAACTCAGAAGATTATCGCAGCATTTCAGGGGAAATCAAAGTGATTCTAGGGAACCGGTGGATTTCTGATCCAATATGCTGTCAACATTCCATGCAACCACAAAAATAGCACTCAGAGAAGTGGGCTGCCAAGATGCCAGCATACACACCTCTCACAGAACCCATGGTTTAGGATATTTTTCCCTGTGAGATATAATAAAATTTACTTTGATTAATGAAGAAAGTGTTGACTGGATGGACATCTGCATATTTCATAGTATCAGATGAATTGCTCAGAACAAAGGCTCAGCAATGACAAGAATCTGATCATCTGTGAAATAGCAAGTAGCAATGTTGTCTGTATCATGTTCAGTCCTCTGGACAAACCACCTATTTCTTTCATTCTAATCCTTCTTCTCTTGAGATTCAAATTCTTTTGCCATGTAGAAGCTTTAGTTTGATATATAAACCCAATCGTCTATTTTTGCTTTTTTTTTTTTTTTGCCTCTACATTTGTGGTCTTACCCATAGTCCTGTCAGAGAATTGGCAGTAAGTTAATGTGGAGGAATGAATTCCTCAAAAAGTTGTTATCAAACCAGGATGGGAGAGGGGATGAAGGAGAAGCATGGTGGCCAGGTGAAAACACTATTTTTAATTCATGCCTTTCTGAAGAAAGTAAGCTATTAGAAGGATACATTTATTTTTACCCCATATATTACCAGATTTTATTGTGTCCTAACACAAAGTAATGTATAAGAAAACAGATATGAAAATATCTGATATTATCTTTGTGATAAAAATATATAAAAATAAAAACCAGACAAAGAAAATGATTTAATGTGAATTTTGAATTTTCCAAGGACAAGACAGTTGTTCCAAAGGAAAATCCAATTCTTTTTTTGTTATTTCTCTTCTCATGTTTACAATAGTATGCTTTAAATATGAACTTATATTCTAACATAAATCACCATGTCACTCCTCCTTTTGCAAAAACAGCATTACTTAGCAGAATTTTTAGAATCATGTAGATCTAATCATTTCTGGAGTAATCATAGACCGAAGAGGAACCATGAATATATATATGTATATGTATATATATATATATATATATATATATATATATATATATAACAACTTGGAAAAATTTATAAAAACATCCACAGCATTTTAAAGATGCAGGATTGGAAGGCACTTCAGAGATTCAATTTCACTTCAGCAAAAATATATTCATGTAACACATGATATTGTATCTACTTGTATTGCAGAGAACATAAATAAATAAATAAATAAATAAATAAATAAATAAATAAATAAAACATTCAAATAGTTCTTGACCTGGTTGTTTTATCATGGGTTCCATGAAGTTCCTGACTTTCAATTACTGATGCAATTTTGGGTGTATACAATGCAAAAAATATTAATAACTTATGGCTGATATAAATTATGATTTTCAATTAAATAACTAAAAATGTCAAGCCACTATGTAATTTTGATGAGTTGAATTTTATCCCACCTTCCCCCAATAAAAGCTATGCTGGAGTGTCAACAGACTAGGATCTCAAAATGACATCTTATTTGGACATAGGACCATTACAGAGATAATCAAATTAAGATGAGGTCATCATGACGTACCTTAATCTGAAATGACTGGGACTTTATGAAAGGAGAAGATACAGACCCAGAGACAGATATGCACAAAAGCAAAGAGGATGTGGAAACACACAGGAAGAGAATCACATGAAAATAGTGATGAAAGAAAGACTGCCAGTAAAATGCCAGCAAAAAAACAGCAAAAAGGCCCTTCTCACGTGTTGATGTTAAACTTCTCCCTCTAGACTGCAAAGCAATAATTTCTGTTTTTTAAGCCACTCGGTTTGTTGATATTTTGCATTAACACAGTGTATTTGAAAATCTCCTGTTTCTATGTGCTGTTCATTACATCACAACAAGATCGAAATGAATAGATCCAATTTATCCTATAATTGTATTCTGTCTTTAATTAATGATTATTTTTCACTTTGCCACCCTTTATCATGTTTGCTCTCTTTTGCTGTAGCAAGAAGCAACTCTAGAATATGAGTGTTTTATAACACTTTTACTTTCTTGCAATCCTTCAAGTTAGAATCAGCTAAACTTTGCAGGGCTCAGCTGAGCTCAGCTGTCCTCAGTTTCAGATTTGCACATTTTTCTGAATCCATGATAAGCGTAGGGAAGGTAAGAAGGGTGCATGGGGCCAGGAAAGATGGTGGAATGAGATGGGCTTCATTACCCTAGGTACATATATGACTACAAATGTGGTGTGATGCTACATTGTACAACCAGAAAAATTCAAAGTTGGATGCAATTGTGTACAATGAATCAAAATGCATTCTGCTGTCATATATATCTAATTAACATAAATAAATTAATAAAAAAGTGAAGTAGGAAATGCTCACTGAGATATGCTCCTCTTATTCCACATAGAAAAATAAAAACAGGGATAGAAACATTTATGACCTTTCAGGACACTTTGTTCAGAGGTGGAATTTTTATCCACATTAAAGATTGTGAAAAAATATCAAAGTTCATGGGATGAAGAATTCTATATTGCTTACTTATAGGTGCTGTGAAGGCTCAGGCCAATACTTCTATTACAGAGATAAGAATTGTAGGAATTAATATTTCCATTCATCTTGTTGACCATGGATATATATTTCCCTTCGATAAACAAAATATACTCAAACCACTCCCCAAATAAACCCAAGGCACTTTGGATATCAGACGCAAAGGCGAAAAAGCACTCCATCTATATCATGTCCACATCAGACTCCTCTTGGTCCTGATGACTGGAATGTACGTTATTTCCCTCCCACGTCCCAGTGTAATGGGCAACAATCAACATGATGAACACTCTCACTCCAACGGGCAAGAATGGAAAGAAGGCAAGTGCTGCTTGTGACGCATCCCTACTCAGCATGACCCCTGAGAAAACGTCCTCAGGTTTTGGTTATTTGTAGATAGAAAGTGTATTTTGGTCAAATACGGTTTTACTCCTGGCAACTAATGATGTCCAATCCACTAGGCCACCACACACACTTGTTCTCCCCCTGCTAGGTCCTGTTTTTAATGTATTTTTTCTTTCTTTTTCTATTTTCTTCTTATCTGCATCTAAAAAGTGTTGTGGAGAGAGGCCGAGCATCATGATATTATTTATCAGTCATCAAAGGTCATCATATCTTTCAGGACTGTCCACATTTTGTTTTGAGTGTTTGTTTCAGAGGGTGTGTGTGTGTGTGTGTGTGTGTGATTTCTGCAGCTGCAGAGCAGGTTTTGAAATGGGACTGTGTGAGTCCTCCCTGTAAAAATAGCTTTTGTGTATTGATTTAAATTCAGCCATCTTGCTGATTTTTTTTAATGTAACTACCTTGTCTGTAGATTAATTTTTAACATACACAGTGAAAGTATCTGCAAATGATAATCAGACTTGTTTTTTTTTTTGGAGTTTTTGTTTTGTTTTGTTTTTTGCTAGTTTATCAGTCATAAATAGAGAAGCAACCATTCAAAACAAGAGAGTGGAACCTTTTTGCAGTGCTCTTTTCATGATGTGGTATAAAAATACTGGGTTAATATAAACAATAGAGTTTTTTCCTAATCTAATTCTTTATAAAAATCAACATTTCTTGCAATACTAAATACAAACCATCTACTTTCAAGGGATAAGATTTTCTATATTTTTGCACGTCTTCTTAAAATTAAAGGCATATTTTATTCTTAACTTGCTAAATATTTAATTTACTAACATATAGATATTGAATATTATCCAGTGTTTTAACTGTATCTACTGAGATTAAAACATACTTTTTGTCTTTTAAAATTTTTTATTAGTTCATTATAGTTATACATAATGCTGGGATTCATTTTGATCTAATTATACAAGCATGGAATATAATTTTCTCCAGTTTTTCCCCCTTTACTTTCTTTCTCTTCATTTGTTACAGTTTCTCTATTCTACTGATCTTTCTTCTATTTACTTATAGTTTTTTTTTTTTATTGAGTGCATTATGGATATACATAACGGGGAAATTGACTGTGGCCCATTAATATAAGTACACTTGAAAGTTTGGTCAAATTCACTCTCAATTCCTCCCTTTTTCCATCTCTCTTCCTTCCCTCTCAATCCCCTACCTCTACTCCACTGATCTCGCTTCCATTTTCATGGGATCCCATCCCTTTCTTCTCTTTTTCTTGTTCCTGATCTAGCTTTCACATATGAGAGAAAACCTTTCACAATTGACTTCCCGAGTCTGGTTTATTTCACTTAGCATGATGTTCTCCAGTTCCATCCATTTACCAGAAAATGACATAACTGTATCTTCTTTAAGGCTGAGTGAACCTCATTGCATATGTATGCCCCAGTTTATTTACCCATTGATCTGTCAATGGGGAACTAAGCTGGATGCACAGCTTGAAAGTTGTGCAGTGTGCTGTTATGAACACTGATGGGCTGCATTCCTATAGTAAGCAGATTTTAGTGCTTTGGGTTGTATAACAAAGAGTAAGATAACTGTGTCATATGGTGGTTTCTTTTTTTAGCATTTTGTAGAATCTTCAATGCTGCTTTCAAGAGTGGTTATACTGATTTATAGTCCTATCAACAATGTATGAATTTACCTTTTTCCCCACATTCTCACCAACATTTATTATTATTTGTATCTTAATAACTGCCTTTCAGACTTGAGTGAGACAAAATATCCGTGTAGTTTTGATTTGCATTTTGCTCATTGTAAGAGATGCAGAACATCATTTTTCATTGGTATTTCTTCTTTAGAGAAGTTTCTCTTTAGTTATTTTGCCCACTTATTACTGATTTATTTATTGATTGATTTCAAGTTTTGAGTTCTTTATATATATTCAATATTAATCCCTTACCTGAGAAGCTGGTAGCAAAAACCTTCTTCCATTCTGTAGGCTCTGTCTGAAGACTCTTAATTGTTTCTTTGCTGTGCAGAAGCTTTTCAATTTGATACCATCCCACATATTAATTTTTCATTTATTTCTTGCATTTTAGGGTTCTTCTCAAGGAAGTTGATGTCTGTGCCTGTATATTGGATTGTTGAACCTGTATATTCTTTACGTTTCAGAGTTTCTGGTCTAATATCTAGGTCTCTGTTAATATGCATTCAGTTGATTTTTGTGCAGAATGAGAGACAGGGGTCAAGTTTCATTATACTCTATATGAATATCTAGTTTTCACAGCATCAATTGTTGAAAATGTATTTTTCTCCAATGTATGTTTTTGCCACTTTTGTTGAGTATCAGATGACTGTGAATATGTGTCTGTGTCTTCTATTCTGTTCCATTGGTTTTCATGTATGTTTGGGGACCAATATTCTGCTGTTTTTGTTACTGTATCTTTGCAGTACAATTTGAGATATCATATTGTGATGTCTGCAGCATTAAGCTTCTTGTTAAGAATTGCTTTGGCTCTTCTGGGTCCCTAAGACTTCCAAATAAATTTTTTAACTGTTTTTTTTCCTTCAAATTCTGTAAAGAATGTTGATTATATTTATTCCCAAGTATTTTCTGAGGTTATTGTAAACAGGATAGTTTTCTTGATCTTTCTCAGCAAATTCATTATAGGAAAATGATTGGTAGATTTATATATTGATCTCGTATCCTGATACCTTGCTGAATTGGTTTATCAGCTCTAGAAGTCTGCTGGTGAAGATTTTTGGATCTTCTAAATTTATCATTATATCATCAACAAGCAGAGATAATTTTATTTCTCCTTTTACTATTTGTATCCCTTGAATTTCCTTCCCCTATCTTATTGTTCTGAGTAGATTTCAAGGACTATGTTGAAGAGGAGTGGTGAGAGTGGATATCCTTATCCTGTTCCTGATTTTAGAAAACGCTTTCAGTTTTTCTCTGTTCACTATGAAGTTGGCCTTGGGTTTGTCATACATAGCCTTTACAGTATTGAGATAAGTGCCTTCTATCCCTAGATTCTCTAGTGTTTTAAACATGATAGGCACCTGGAATTTTCAAATGTTTTTTTTTCCTTCATCTATTGAGATAATTATGTAATTCTTACCCTTAAGTCTATTTATGTGGAGAATTACATTTATTGATTTGTGTATGCTGAACACAGTTTGCATCTCTGGGATGGAAACCCACTTTATCAGGTTTCATTATCTTTTTAATATATTTTTGAATGAAGTTTGCCAATATCTTATTAAGAATTTTTGTTTCGGGTGTGCTGGTTGTTTATTTCCAGGATTTGGTTCTTTTCCAGAATCTCTATTTCCTTATTGAAATGATCTTTCACTTCCTGTTCTAAGTCCATTCCTTCCATATTCCTTTGCATTGAACATTTTGACTATGAACTTTCTAAATTCTTTCTCCAACATTTTCACCCTCATGGTATTAGATCAGTTGTTAGTGTTGTGGGCTGTTTGGGGTGGTTTGTTCTCTTAATTTTTCATACTGCTTGCATGTCATCATCGATGGTGATGATTATAACATTATTTTATGCAGGGAACTATTTAGTGAGTTTCTCATAAGAGCACCACACTGGGCAAATATCCAGTTATTGATACTTTAACTCAAAGTATGCTGTCTGCTCCCCCTGGGAAGAGCAGACACTGAACCCTGCTTCCTATAATCACTTTAAGGCAAAGTCATGTACTATTCAACCTATGAAAAATGAAGAACTTGTTAAGACAGTTATCCAAAGTCCCTCTAATCCAGGTATAAACTTGTAGTAAAGTTCTCTCTGATCAGCAGTTCCTTCCCTGCCTCCTTTTGTGCTCCGCAGGAGTCAGACATGAATGCCTACCTCTACTTTGCCATCTTGAGTTTTTTCAATGAGCTCTTAAAATATTTTCTGGCTTTCAGGTTGTCAAGAGTTCTTCCTATAGAACTTGCAGTCCTTGCAGAGCAGAGAAACCTGGATCTCCTCAGCAGAGGAGAAGCATCCACAGACGTACCCTGAAAATTTTAAGAACTTGAGGTACTCTAGTCAAGAGAAGGCCACTTCAGAACTAGGGGCCTCCACTGGTGAAGTCTGGTAATGTGTTCTCAGGCCCCAAGTTTCAGGGTCACAGAGCTGACAAAAACACTGACCCCAACAAAGACCTTGCCCACCTTTTAACTTTTAATGTGCAAATTGTATTCACTAATTTTAGATGCTAATATAAATACAAGTTTTGCAAAACAATACCTTGATTGCGGTATATCACACTGCTTATATATGAGTAGCCTTTAGCATGAGGTCATTCTATTTGAAATTGTTGCATCTCTAATTTAAGCAAGACCTTTCTTGCACCGCCCTATTTGGGTCTAGAAATTATGAATATAAAATGCTGGCTTCAAGTAAATATTTGGAGAACTCCCATTTTTCTTTCTGTGAAAATTTTGAAGAATATTCATCTCATTTCCTTTCCTAGTTAACACAAATGATTGAGAGCATATATTTTCAATGGATGAGATTTTCTATACTGAAAAACATAATTCTTATTTCTGAGAATCTTCTGAAACATTTTTTCTCAAATTTTATGTTTATAAAGTAAAGAAAATAGAGACAACACTAGCTGGAAGTGAATGAGGCAGCAATTATTCAGGATCATGCACCTTGTTTCACAGTTTCCATAAAGGTAATTGCCAGGTGACAGAAGAACAGCAGCATCTTTGCCAACCATTTCATTTTTAAAACAACATGTAGCTGAGTGCAGTAGCACATGCCTGTAACTCCAGTGCCTCTGGAGGATAAGGCAAGAGGATTACAAGTTCAAGAGCAGCCTCAGCAACTTATCCAGCAACTTATTAAAATCTCATTTCAAAATAAAAATAAAGATTTAAAAGCACTGCTGGTGTAGCTTAGTGTTAAAGCACCCTCGGTTCAATCACCACAGTAAATATGCATATTGACTGAGGTTTCTTAGAGTTATATTTCAAATAGCATTATGCAGTTCTAAATACCCATTCTTCATATATGTATTGATCTTAGGCAGCCCTAACTCTGTTGCTTGAAATCTGCATGGGCTATTATTACCACTATAAGAATTATCTGGGAATAAATAATTACCTCAGCAATGAATGCAGTGAAAATAATACCAGGAAGGATGTGAAAAATATATATAACATATATTATAAATTCATATAAATATTATATATATTTCATATATGTATATGCAAACATTAAAGGAGTGATGTTTTTATGGAATCAAATTAGTTTCTTTTAAATTATAAAGTCTTTCTTTTCACTGTAGGCATCTATCACTCAGGCATATATAAACACCTGTGTTTGGTTTGTTATTTAAAGTGTTTAAGTAAGGAGACAGGCACGTAAAAATACAACATTTGTGGTTACCTGGATTCTAAGTCCTATGTTTTATTGCACCATCATTAGGAAAGCTAACATACTGGTGGACATTTTCATAAATTATATGAAGATTCATTTGTGAACCAAATCCACTCGGAAATTTTTAAAGGCAAATATTTACTTGAAATATTAAAGAATGTATGGGCTAGGGATATAGCTCAGTTGGTAGTGCTTGCCTTGCATGTACAAAGCCCTGGGTTCAATCCCCAGCACCACAATCAATCAATCAATCAAAAGCACATACCTATATATTAAAGAATATTACTGTATCTCAGCAGTAAATATGCTACAAGTGGTAATCAATGCTGTCATGACAAAACATCTAGGCTAAGACTGACAGATTCACCATTTTTCATACATTTGTGTACAACATTGAGTAGAGCTGGAATTCAGTGTCCGTTCATTTGTGGCAGCCAGAGTACATAATGTGAACACATGCCTTTTCCTCTAATGGTAAGTAGAACTTCTTTTTAAGGAAAGTAGACAAAGATGAGAAGAGGCTGAAATGAAGAGTTTGCTTGTAAACTGAAGTTTACCTGCACTTGTTAAGTCTGTTTAGGACCCTTGTCATGCCCTATATCTGAAGAAACAAGAAAATTGTTCTGTTGCTGAAAACTGAGAGACTATTCAAACTTTTATGGGAGTTGCCTGATAAGATTGTAGCTTTCCATTAGAGGAAACAGCCAAAATGTAACAATTCAGCAGTGAAGTATCTCAGATAGCACATTAGATCTAACCCTCCTTCCAGAATATCATCTTCAATCTCCAAGTATATACCCTTGTACAATCCAAGCAGGAAGGCAGAGAACAAAAATTAAAGGTCAGAAGTTCATCCGTTCTCCTAGAGCAGAGAACAGAATAGAAATGATAGAAAAGGAATCTAAAGAAGTAAATAGTACCAGCGGAATCAGCATGCATAATTTCACACACATTGGTTTTCAACACTTTTGTTTGTCCTTGAATTTTAGATGTGCTTCTCTTGATCATCATCATATAGATGATTTGTTTTGCTCTTGTGTTGGTTGGTTTGGTTTTAATCTAATTCTATTACCTCTAATTTTCAAAGTATGTTTAATATATTTTCATGATTTTAGCTGACTGATTTTTACCTGTTTGGGTTTCATTTGACTGCCCACACAGAAAAATCTTTAAATCAGCCTCACTGAATAGGGTATTGTTTTTCCCTAGGTATTAGGAATATCAGAGGGAGCCATTCCAGGGCTGCTAGAGGCACTTGACTGAATCATGAAGCAATGATGCTCCGGACTTCCATTTCACCCTGCTCTATCTGTAGATCTCAACTTCACAAATGCCAAATTCCTGCTCTGTCTGAAGCTATCACATCTGCATTAGGCAACCAGGAAGTGGTGGGTGGTGGTAAAATAAGATTATATACCAGTTGAGACCATATTCTATTTTATAAAGCATGAACTCATCCAGTCTCTTCACATTTTTTTCAATACTGGATCCTTCACCACAAATAAACAAAACAATGTCTACCAGTGATCATATTATGCTGATCATGATGAATCTGTGGAGAAAATTACAAATTCCATTAGGAATATCAGGTGAGATGGGTGTGGTGGCTTACACCCATAATCCCAGCTGCTCAAAAGGCTGAGGCAGGAGGATCACAGGTTCAAAGAGAGCCTTAGCAATTTAGCAAAAGTGAAATCTGTACCAAAATAAATTAAACAACAAACAAACAAATAAATAATCAAGATGAAAATAAATAAATAAAAAATAAAGGTCTGGGGATGTGGGGCTTCTGGATTTAATTCTTGTTGCCAAATAAATAAATAAATAATCAGGAGAACATATTGTAATTCCTGCAACATATTATACTTTTGTACTTTCCTTCTTTGTGTCTTATGCTTTCTACAGATTATGGTGTTCTTTGGTTTTGTCTTTTCTCCTTTTGTGACTTCTGTTACATTGCTTGCTTTTCCTGAATTTGGTTTTCCTTCAAAGTATGGGAACTCCATGTTCTTTCTGTTGGTCTGAGATTCCCCTACGTCTCTAATTCATATTCAAACTAATTGATATCTCTATCCTTCTTAAGAATCGTAATATCTTTTAAATGCTTTCATTCTGATAACCTAAAATCTGAAGTACATTTCATAAATCTGTCTTTTAACTGTCTTTCATACCAAATGCCTCCAGTGAGAGTTGGGCAGACACGTCCTGGTCCAGGCTGGATCACTCCAAGCAGATCAGGAGGGTGAACATCTGAAGTGGCCACAGGGTAGGTTGGTAAATGCGCCTGTGCTGCAGATTTAAAGTTCTTGCTGGTGCTGAGACTGATCAGAAAGGGGCCAAAGTCCTGGTGTTGAAGGTTATACATTAAAACAAATGCTGAGGCAAGTGTAAAAACAAACTTTCTGGTGGGACCGCAAATAGGTGCAGCCAAAATTAGGAAAGCAGTATGGAGATTCCTTCAAAAGCTGAGAATGGAACCACCATTTGACCCAGCTGTTTCTCTTTTCGAACTATACCCAAAGGACCTAAAAAACCAGCATACTACAGGGACACAGCCACATCAATGTTTATAGCAGCACAATTCACAATAGCTAAACTGTGGAGCCAATCTAGATGTTCTTCAAAGGATGAATGGATTTAAAAAATGTGGCATTTATACACAATGGGATATTACTCAGCACTAAAAAAATAATAAGATGGCATTTGCAGGGAAATGGATGGCATTAGAGCAGATTATGCTAAGTGAAGTTAGCCAATCCCAAAAATACAAATGCCGAATGTCTTCTTTGATATAAGAGGGGTGACTCAAAATGGGGCAGGGAGGGAGAGCATGGGAAGAACATTACCTCTAGATAGGGAAGAGGGGTGGAAGGGAAAATGGAGGGAAAAGGGGAATGTCATGGATGGTGGAAGGAGACCCTTATCGTTATACAAAATACATGTATGAAGATGTGAAAAAAAAAAAAAAAAGAAAGTTTCATTTAAGAAAGAGACAGAGGTGCAGGTTTCTCAGGAAAGATTTGGGGCCTATGGGCTGGGGATGTGGCTCAAGCAGTAGCGCACTTGCCTGGCATGCGTGCAGCCCGGGTTCGATCCTCAGCACCACATACAAACAAAGATGTTGTGTCCGCCGAAAACTAAAAAATAAAATATTAAAAGTTCTCTCTCTCTTAAAAAAAAAAAAAAGATTTGGGGCCTAGAGCTGGGGACCAGTGAAGGTGGCTGTCTCTTTTATAGACTTCCCCAAAATACCCCCACCTTCTCTTTCATTTCTGTGCATGTGCCTAAGGGAAGAAGGAGCAGCTCAGCGGGTAATCACTTGTGTTGGGAAGTGTGATCCCCAGAGGCATTAGTAACTCATTAAGCTGGGAAGTAGGATCCTGGAGATTAGCTGTTAGTAAGTGATAACAAGGCCTCATCCTCTCTGTACCACCATCATTCATTATCTACACCGACTGACAGGCCTTCTGCCCCTGCCCCAGTTTGTTAAGGAACATGGCGATTCCTGTCCTATCAAGGGCTGGGGGTGGGGGCTGCAGGTAGATTGCTTTTTGGCAATGAAAGCATGTGGGGAGTCATTACAGTGGGCTCATTTTGTAGAATTATTCTCTTAATATCCTTACCTATTTTCCCTTTACAGTGCCAAAGAAGATTCATATCATCATGAGTTTACTGATTAGGCTATTCAAATGTGGGGCCAACGAGGAAAGAATGACTGAGGCTTCAAAGTTGGCTTGTCAACAATCCATAGTGGAGAGCACTCTTTCCCACAAATAGTTACCTTCTACTATTTTGTTCTTGGATTCTTCAATAGAGATCACCTAAGAGATAGTTATTTTTCCATAAGCATTTTAAAAATAACATTCTAATATATTTTTAGCTTTTAATATTGCTGTGAAGAATTCTGCTTGTTTTAAGGGAATCTGTCTCTTTTTTTCCCACCACCCCCCACCCCAATGCTCTCAATAGTCTGTTTATTTGGTGTCTGTATGGAATTTCACAACAACTTGTCTATAAAATAATTAATTTTTATCTGGGTGGCTCGGAAAGCATGCTCCTCCAAACTGAGTAAAGACACAGGTCTTGGAGGTCAGGAACGGGTCCTTATTCCTCAGTGTTGACAATTAAGCACCTGAGAAATGAGAAGGCAAGTTCATGCACAAAGCAAGTTTTGTTTAAGAAAGTTTCAGAGACAGACTTCTCCAAAGAAAAGGGAACCCAGAGCTGGATATTCATGGGAGAGGGTGTGTCTGGCTCTTTTATAGACCCCAGTATCCCTCTTTAATTATTGTCTTCTCTTTCTTCACCATATAAGTCATGAGGGCAGGGATGCAGAAGTTAATTGTTAGCAACCCAGATGTGCCCAGGAGCACAATCACAGGGGTTAATAACCCATTGCTCTTTCTTTGATAACCAATCCTCATGCTCCCTAGACCTCATCATTTATGACCTACGGTCAATACCTGACTTTTGCACCTGCCTCAGTTTGTTGAGAAATCTGACATATTCTGTCCATTTAAGCCAGACGGGGTGCAAGGCAGATTGCCTTTTGGCAAAGAAAGCCGGTGGGGATTAGCACAGTGGGCCCATTTTATAGAATTATCCTCTTAATCTTTTGTTCCCACCACTCTTATTTATCCATCCCCTTACAGTTATATCAAAAATCCTATGATATTGGTTATTTCTTTCTTGCTGGGAAAAGACATTATGTTTAATTCACTGCAGAAAATAAACATAAAATTTCAAGTGCCCGCTAAGATGAGTTAGACATAGTTATTTTTATATTTCATACTGAACATAGTTATTTCAATTAAATCTCCTTATTCTCACTTATCCCTCTATTCTTAGAAATTTAAATTAGTTACATGTTAGACATTCTTATTTTATTTTCTAATTTTTAAAGCCTTTAATTCTATTTTTCAAGCCTTCATCATTATTATAGTCCGCTATTGGTTACTTTAACAAATGCCTGAGATAAATTAACTTAAAAAGAAGAGAATTTATTTTGTTTCAGAGTTTTGGGGGGTTTAGTTCACTGTCTGTTGTCTTGTTGCTTTGGGGCGTATGACATTACAATACATCATGGCAAGAGCATGTGGCAGCATAAGCCCCACTACCTCATGTCCAGGTTGGAAAGAAGAGATCAGGGTCCCCCAATCATTTTGAGGGTACATCTCAATGACCTAACACCTCCCATAAGTGTAACTCTTAAAGTTTCCATCCCCTCTATATGGTGCCATAGTCTAGGGACCAAGTCCTTAACACCTGGGTCACTAGGGAACACTATCCAAAACATAGCAATCATTCCTTATTGAATTCTGGCTCATTTCCACAAAGTTATTTCTTCACTAAATGGACCTGAGGTTGTTGTTTAGGCATCATTGAGTGTAAAATACCAGTGTTCACTTTCAGTTATCTGTTTTTGCACTCATTGGTGACCAAGAAATATACTTTTATAATTTGAAGTTATCAAAATATTTTTCATTCCCAAAAGGTCAAAACTATTTGTTAGATATATTTCATCTTGTAACAAATGCATTATTTTATAAATTGGTTTTTAGTAAATTAAAAAAACAAAATAGAAATCATTCCCATGGGCAAAAATTCACAAAAAATAAAAATTAGATTTTTGAGACTAAATTAGAGAACAATGTCAGACCAAAGAGGAAAAAAAAAAAAACTAATTGGAAATCTTAGGAACCAAAGGAAAATATGTTTAATTCATAGCAGAAAATAGACATAAAATTTCATGTGTCCCCAAACATGAATTATGAGACAACATATTGAATAAGTTATTTCAATTAAATCTCCTTATTCTCACTTTTATCTTTTATCTTTTAATTTCCAATTACTAAAAATGCACTTAGTGACAGGGCATAATCTAGTAATTTTACTCCAGCTAGCCACTTGAATTACTGTAATTGAGATGTGCAGAACTTAACTACTCAAATACCATTTTACCTTCTTACCTTACCACATTCTTTTTTAAATGTGAAAATATATGTATTCTCTTTTTTTAGATATGATTTCTGATAGACTTTGAAAAATACTGAACAGAGCCTCAAGGTGTCAGATCAGGCAGGGGAGGCAGCGACCAAAGGAGGCAGATTTAAAAGGGCCGCTGAATAGGCTTTATTGAGAAATCACTCCCCGGTGGAACTCGATCAGACCCACAGAGGGGACAGGGGAAGGGTCTGAGGAGAAACCAGGAGGGAGCTCCACCGGACTGGACTTTTATGGGGCTTACAGCAGGAAGGGAAGGGCTCCGGACAGGAAAAGGTGTTCCTAGTGTCTCTTACCCCCTTGGAGTTGGTCAGGTGATCTGGCTGATTGACAGGTATTTCCGCCTGCATCTGATTGATGTTCTTTTCCAGCGAGGGCTGCTTTGTTCTAAGTTGCCACCAAGTCGCCACCAAGTCGCCACCACCGACCTAACACAAGGTTCTCTTCATTCTTTTAATGATTTTTGGAAATTTGTAACAACTAATTAATGGATTTGAAGATGACTATTGAGGAGAACTGAAATTTAGTGTCTTCTCAAAAATAATTAACTTTTTCAACTTACATGTCTTGATTATTCTTTACTATATTTTTACAAATTGTTCTATATAGTTTTTAAAAATCATTAAACAGTTTTACATTTAGATAAGCATCTTAAAATATGTTAAGACTACAAAACCAACCTGATATTTTTTTTGTTACTTTAAAACAACATTAGAAGGCAATCTCCATAATTCCAGATATATTGTAGAGATATTACCATTTTAGGTTATAATTAGGAAACTGCATTCAATGAAAAGTCATAGGACCTGGGTTCTATTTGCCATATTGTGTGTGTGTGTGTGTGTGTGTGTGTGTGTGTGTGTGTTCATTTCTGCATTTAAATATGTTTTCCTTATTTAGCAGTCTCTTCATCATTAGATATTATAAAGTCCTTCAAGGATCAAGGATCTACTTTTCATTTCTTGTTTTCATTTATTTATTTTTTCAGCTTCCCTTTTAAAAATTTTCCAAGATCTCTTCTGCAGTCATAGAGGCCCAAAGCATCACCACCTTTTCATGAGATTTACCACCTTTATCCAAAACCACATCACTCCCTGAGTTTGAAGACCTTGGAAGAAAACCCACAGGGCTCAGCCTTAGCCTCTCCCGCTGTGGAAGTGCTACAATCATCATGGTTACAGCTTCTGTTGTCAAATCTGTTATAGCATTTTTACTTGCAACCATGTTTGGTGACTCAACCTTTAGAATCAACTGCCATAGGACCTAAGGTACAAAGTGGCCTTTCTTGTTCCTTGTTCCATTTTTGCTAATTTTTTTTTTTTTTTTTTTTTGGTAGCAGTTTTCCTTAGGCATCTGGGCACCAAAAGAAAGTCTGGCAGAGCCCTGGTGCCTTGAGCTCCTTAAACCCCTCATAAGCTGCAGCTTCTCCCTGGGAAGGATCATGAGGCCTCTTACAACAGTCTGGTCCAAAGATACACAGAGTAAAAGTGATGCGAACTTATGGTAGAGAAATGTATATATTGAAGAACAAAGTATTAAATAACTGTATATGGCTTATTGTGTATTACACATAGAGTATGTAAGAACTGCATAGAAACATAAGGACAATTTCAGCAGAAAAATAAGTTGTAACAGATAGCAAAACATCTTATACTAAATAAATGTTTCTTTTTGTTCAACCCTAGTTATGTATATATATAAACTGTATCTATATATCCATATATACTATATATACACATAGATATATGTAAATATATCTCTATATATTTATATATCTATATATCTATCTATATATATATATATATATATATATATATATATATATATATATATATATATCACTTGTTTTTTTTTCCCCACCTCTTGAATTGCCTTTGTAGATGATTTAATATCAGCAGGAAGGTAAAAATAGTACATAAGACACAATTCATCTGTTACCACATTGGGTTATTATCACAGGGAATTCAATGACAACATTGAACTGAAACTTCAGGAAAAGAGAAAATAAATGCCCAGAAATTGATGTTTCATATTTTGTTAACATAAGGTTGTTGTTCTTTATTTAATATAATAATTCACTGACTTAAATAAGTCTTCAAGTGAGCTTAATTATGCAATGATCATTGCTATATACTCTATAGCAAACAGCAAAGAATTTGCAAACATATGAGAAAATTAACTGACTTCCATTGTCATCCATGAGAGTCATTGGTTGTTCTCAGATTTATTTTCATTTCCTTAAACAGCCATAACTGGAAAAAATTATGAGACAGTCTTTCTCAAGTATTAGGTAAATAGCTGTTAGAGAGCTGTTGTTCCTGAAAGAATGAAGATACACAATGAATGTCCACATAAAGAGCTTCGTGCCTAAAAGATAATGTCACTACTGCAGCCAGGGAAAAGTAATGGAGATCAATATGCACACATCAAGACTGCTGGCGCTGAGACAGGACCAGCTTTGTGGCATGTGGCCTGTGCAGTGACAGACCTCATGCTCAGAAAGATGTCACACTTGGTTTAATCCTCTGGTGCTGCCATCTGAGAGTTCTTAATACTTTCATCTTTGAACTTGTGTTTTGTAATTGAAGTTCAATGGTGCAATAGAGCATGTAAGTGAACAGAGGAGACACTTGCAATATGCATGCCTGCTCTTCCTTGTTGCTCCATTCACATATTGCATTTGTGATGCTCCACAGGCATTGAATTCCGGTTGGCTCAAAATGTGTGAAGTTCAATGAGAATTCAGGTCAGTGCAGAGTGAGCAGATCAGAGCTAAGTGGGGGAGCTGATAGCACTGAAAGGTTAAGCTTTCATCTCCAAATAGAACTTGATTCAGACACAAAAAGAAAGCATTGATATTCTAAGAAACTCTATCATATTCTTTCTTATTTATGTTACTTCCAAGTTTAACCTTAGATGCTGAAACAATGCCAGAGAAAGTGAAAGATTGGTGAATCCATTGTTTCTTTCCCTTCATTTCTCTCTAATTAATCTTTCAGCCAAAGGCAGAGTGTGTAGATATAATGTGCATACAACAACCAGGAAGATTTTTTTAAACAGTTGAGTTTTTTTGTTCAGTGTTTATATGTTTCTGATAAGAAGGAGATATAAATGTATATAAATGCAAATTGTGCAATTTCCTTGACTCCATGCATGGGTTAAGTGCTCCTATATTTGCTTTTGAAAACCTGGAATCTGAAAGTATAAAGTTAAAAGTAAAATGATATATGATACTTAAATACCTTTAAGAAAATAAATATCAAATTTTAAATATCATGACAAATCTAGAGACCACTGAAGAAAGTAAGTAAAAACTAATTTTTTAACTTTATTATTATTTTTCCTGTTTTTGAACAGGGATCCCACATATCATTTTGCACTGTGCCTTACAAATTATTTAGCGACACCTATTGATAAGAAAGGGAGACCAAAGATGAAACTTGGAAAGTAGGACCACAGAAGGTGGGGAGTCCAGAAGTACACATTATGGTTGCCTGTTTATTCTTGACTGACAGCTAGGGTGCAAATAAGTAGAATATCATTTCAAATGGCTCAGCAGAAAACAATTTTCTGTGTCTTAGAAAAATGAAGAGGCAAGATCTTATAAAGCAAGAATAAATGTTCGGTTCCGGTATAGCATGAATGAGGACAACTTACTGACATGTTAGAGACACAAGAAAGTTCATACCATAGGATTGAGAATCCCTTACCAGGAGTAAATTATATTCTTTATATGACAAAATATAGGGGAAAGAAAAGTTCCAAACTTTCTTATAGCACAAATACCAAAAATTTGAAAGGGAAAATAAAAAGTGTACACAAATGTCATCCCTCATAAACATAGGTACATAAATACCTACAATTAATTAACAAATTTAATATGGCAATATCAAAACATGCAAAATAATTTTATGTTCATTGCAGTAGTAAAATAAAGGAGAAAATTATTTGATTATCTTGATATAGGCATATCAAATCTTTGACAAAATCCAACACCTTTTATGAGAAAAAAAACCCTTAGAATAATATACATAAAAGAGAGATAATTCTACCTGATAAAGAAAAGGTTCTAAAAAATATCAGAGGGTAATATTATGGTAAATAATGATCCATGGAATTTTAATTTTCTACATTATTAAATAAAGCAAAGATAATTGTTCTCACCATTTCTATTTGATCTTATTTTGAGAATAATAAGGCAAGGAAAATTACAAAAGCATATACGTATGGAACATGAATACTAAACTGTTTGTGTTCACCTATGTCATGATTTTCTAGTAAGAAAATCCCAATTTTTAAAAATAAAATCTTACTAGAATTAACAGTTAATTTAGTTATTTCTTGTATCTTCTATCTTTAGAAGGTAATACATAAACATCAAATAAATTTCTGTATCCTAACCACATTAAAATAAAAAATAAAATTTGGTAATGTAGTGATGATCTATATAAGTATAAACAAGATACATTTAACTTCATATGAAAAACAGAATAACTAGAAAAGCTTATAATTCTGGAAGAAAAAAAAAGAAATAGATTGATATAGAACACTCTACCTGATTTTCAGATGTAGTATGTAGTCATAGTAATCAAAACTATGTGGAAACTGTAATGACAGAGACACATCAATCAATGGAAAATTGCAGAGCATGCAGAAATAGCTCCCTACAGAATGGATAAAAGACTTTTAACAAAGATGCAAAAGCAATTCAATGGATGAAGGATCTCATTTCAACAAATGTTAGTGGAATAGTTCATTATACCTAGGCAAAATTACAGCCTGACTTAAACTGTATAATGTCCCCAGCTATTACTCATAGACTTAAATTTAAAAAGTCAAAACAACACATAATAAAACAGAAGAAAACTGGAAGAATAATTTATGACTTAGTAAGGAGTATGATATTATTGCATACCTATTAGACAGCTGAAATAAAAATCAGTGATAATAACCAAGAGTGCAAAGATGTGACAAAACTGGATCTCTGATACATGGTCAATGTGTAAGCAAACTAACACCTACTTTGGAAAACAGTTTGGCAGCCTTTGTTTATTTGCTTTTTAACTATTGAACATAAATTTATTACACAAGCCAGTAATATCACTCCTAGGAATTTGTCCCAGGAAAATAAAGATGTATGGGCACATGCAACGTGAACACGATCATTCTTGTAACTTCACTTGTAATAGTTCAAAACCTGAAACAACCCAAATATTCCTCATTCATGTAATCATGAATGGTCAAGTTTGAATGGCTTTTAAGGGCATTATTCTGGGTATAGATGAACAAAAAAAGAACAAGAATACCAAAAGTGCACATACTGTGGGCTCATATCTACAGAATATTCTCAAAATGACAAAGTTATAGAACTATGTATCAGGTAGTGATTCCTAAAGAGCAGAGCTTGTGAGAGCTGGATGAGTAGGTGTGATTTTAAATGTGTTGCATGAGTGAGAACTTTGTTATGGTGGAATAGTTTTGTAACTAGATGCAGAGGTGGATATACACGTCTATAATGGCATAGAATTATACACACACATTATGCCAATGATAATTTTCTGGTTTCTTTTGCACATTTATGGTGTATAGTGTGATAATTAGATACATACATATGATGTGTCATGATAAAATCAGGATAATTATATTTTAACTTTGTATGATGCAAGCAATAGCGGAAACAGGAAAAACGGCATGCAGAACATTCCAGTGCTATATCTGCATCTAAAAGAATTCCTTCAAATCACTAATTATTCCCCCCCCCAAAATTAATAATATAAATTTCACATTTGGCTATTATGAACCTTACATTCATCATTCTTAATGAACCTGTAGTAAAATTTTAAAAATGTAAGAAAAATATTTCAGAAGTCACACAAGATCCTGGTTTTTGAAAGAAAGGAAATATTCTGAAACATATAATTTCTCTGCTTTGTCTGGAGGGAATATGCTATCAAAAGTCCAGAAAATGGAATTTAAACAGAGTTCATTGAGTTGAGGAGACAACAGGAAACTTACGAATTCCAAGGCAGCTAGAAAATGTGGGGCAAAATAGAAAAGAGAATATGGGAGTGAGAGGTTGAAGAGGGTACTCTGGAGATCTTCATATAAGTCCCCTTACATTTCTGGTTTAGTCCTGATCTGAACTACGTATAAGAAATCTGCCAATAATGGAACAGAACCATTGGAGAGAGGAATCAAAACAATTCCTAGAGCTTACACAAAAGCAGCAGTTGTATCAGCTACAGAGACAAGATTTCCAAAGTAGGCCATCCATTGAATTCCTTGAAAGAAAATTGGCTCAAAAAAAAAAAAAAAAAAAAAAACTGCTTCTCACGATAACAAAGTATAAAGCAACACTAAAGGAAATAAGGTGAATTCAAGAAACTTTATAATATCACAGAACAATGCTCACAACTACCTAAGAGAAAATGATAAAACCTTTGCTTGCAATCTAAACAGAAATGTCCAGGCACACAAAGAAGCAAGAAAATATGATACATAACCAGTAATCAAATAAATGACTGAAATCAACTGAGAAATAATAGACATGATAAGATTAGTTTTAAAAACATTATAACAATTATTCTTGGAAACTTCCAAGTGTTCAAGAGTTTGAAATTGTAAGCACAACTAAAAACCTTGGTGTTTTATATATGAATAGCAAATAGAAGATGATGAAAGGTGGAGCAGGAAGGTAAATTGCCTAAAGATTTGGGAAACCAAAGAAGAATTGGTGGGTAATTTCTCTGAGTTTTCTTTTTTCCTTTCATACCAAGACTTTTGGCTAACAAAGCCCAAAAGCCAAAGAAGATGTTTCATGGGGAGCCAAGACTTCCACCTTTATGTCATGAAGGTCTAACACTCTGCTGTCACAAGGTCCTGCTCTCCACAGGACAGTTGACACAGGAGGCTTACTGGTGAATTTGGGCTATCAACTGATGGTGCACCCCTAACCTGTGAAGTCAGTGGAGACCATGAGGGAGGAATTTTGAGGTACCTCTAATCTTCACAACCAGGGCAGTATTGACATAGGCCAAGTAGCGAGCCAGGACTTCACAATCCAGTAGCCATAACTATCCCGGTTGACCTTTGAGTGACATGGGTGTTGACCAGAGACTGCTACCGTTGTGTTGAGTATGACATCCTTTTATTTCTGCTGCAAAAATTTTTAAATTACAGGTTAAAAAAAGGAAATTTAAATAAGATTTGTATCCTAAAAACAAAATAACCGCAATATCCAGGCTTCAAAAATTACTTTTCCTACCAAGGACCATGGAAATCCCACGTCATATAAAAAAAAGTATTAAACAAGGTATGGAAATGTTAAACAACATAGAATGATCTGTAGGAATTGTCTTGCAAAGATTTTAAAGCAGCTCTCGTGAAAAATGCTTTACTATGCAATTATAAATACTGTTAAAACTAACAAAAAAGCATGAAGTCTCAGTAAACAAATTAAAATAATAAAAATCAAATTCAAATTTTATGACCAAAATGAAAAGAAAATCAAGAACATAATGGGGAAAACGGGGTGAACTGGAAGATAGAACAGTTCTATCTTCCAGTTAGAAGATAATAACTGGAAGATATTATCCACTGTGTATTAGAGAAAGTATGTTCAAAAATAAATACATAAATATACAGAAAAAGCAATATACACCTAAAGTTGAAGATGTAGCATTTGTATAATTGGAGTCATGGAAAGGAAGGAGAGAGAAAAATACCATATGAGTTATGAAATGATGGCTGAAAACTTGCCCCAAATGACAAAACACAAATCTAAAGATTCCTATGACTGGATGGATGTCAGAGAAAAACCTCAGAGAAATCCATGGTAATATATTAAATAGTCATATTCCTGAAAAATAAATGCAAAGAAAAATATGGGAAGCAGCAAAAATCAACTCAAATGGCAATAAAGATTTCATCAGAAAACCAGAGGTCCAAATGAAGTGACAGCATAGTTTGCAAGTAATAAAAGAAAGGTGCCCAGAATCCTACAATCAGTAGAAGAAAAATCCTTCAGAATAAAGAAAACTTAAGATATCAGATGAAGGAAAACTAAAAATAACATGCTACAAGCAAAGCTACTCTAAAACAATGGCTTAAAGGAAATTCTGTAAACAGAATAGAAACAGTAAAATAAAGATATCTGAAGCAATGAAAAGAGAGGAAAAGAAAATGAATTATGTATATGGGTAAATATAATAGGCTCTTCTCTTAATTTTTCAATATTATTTTTGATATTAGAAGAAAAATTGTAATACCCACACACATATATTCTCAGTTCATTTTCTAATTGATTAAAATAAAAACAACTGAGAGTACATGGTCTCAAAGAAATAAATTCAGAATAGGTCCTTCTCAAAGGGGCCATTTAGAAGGTGTGATTGAAAGGTGACCACAAAGATAATACACAATCCCAGGGCTTGGTTATTGTCAAACCGTAATCAATTACAAGGCCTGAAGAGATCTACCCAGGCAGAATACCCCAGAGCCTTAAGGAAGACACCCATGTAGATCCATCTGCCTTCAGAAGGAAGGCATCTGTGTGGTACAGTAGGATGCCTTAAGTGAAATGCACTGAAGAGGTCAGGGGAATTAATATCTTATCATCAGTCTGTGATTCCCATAGCCTGAATCTAACAAAAAGCCAAAGGTCACAAAAACTGGTTGATGAAGTTTGTTAAAGTCCACCTTCTAGGCCAGAGGAGAAGAAGAGAAAAGTGGGTGTAGATCGGGAAGGGCTATCTGAATGCGCTCAGCACTTTGTGTTTCCCAAAAGACACACATGCAATAGGAGAAAGGAAAGCCACAGACTAAAATAAGACAGTTACTACATATAAACTGACAAAATGTAAATATCTAAGACATCTAAAGGCTGGAATAGAAAATATTTGGCAAAAATAAACAAAATAATGAAATATTATACAAAAGACTTGCAGATCATTTTCACAAAAACAATTGCTAATATATGAATATATATTATATAAAATGTGGATGAGCTTTATATATATGTGCATATATATATATATATATATATATACATTCTCACTGCATCACAGAAGGGTGAAATAAACTCCAATGTAATATGAGTATAGACACATCAGAATAGAATAATATACATGTAGACTGGTAATACAATTTGTTGGTCAGGAAGAATATGAATTGAAATGCTTAATCACAGCTGGTACTGTTGTCATTTCATATAACCACTCCATAAAACTGAGCATCAATACCTAAAGGTCTGACTAACGTTATCAGTAGACAGAAAGCAAACAGAAACAAGTACAGGTTTACACCAAAATACTCAAGACTGATTGTTCTTCGTGTTCCATTCACACTAGGATAATTAAATGATAGTTATCAATGAAATATGGTAAAAAATAGAAAATAATAATTATTATGTATAATAATAGGGAAGAGTTTTATAAAAACATTCAATAATTCAAACACAGTATGATT
Source organism: Callospermophilus lateralis (assembly GCF_048772815.1). Classification (NCBI taxonomy): domain Eukaryota; kingdom Metazoa; phylum Chordata; class Mammalia; order Rodentia; family Sciuridae; genus Callospermophilus; species Callospermophilus lateralis. The sequence goes on from NC_135320.1 coordinate 14,922,484, forward strand.
TAGACAAGAAACAGAGATTTCAGGGCCTAGTAAATATGGAAAAGAGTGAGTATAAAGAAAAGAGTGCCTAAAAAAGAATTCCAGTAGAACCCTGATATCAAGCGGTCAAGAGAAGTAATAGAATCCAACAAGGGAAATTTAAAAATCCAATCACAGATTTAAAAAAAAAAGAGGATTTGATATTTAGCATATTAAGAAAAAAAGTGCATTAGTTTCCTATTACTGTTATGACAAATTACCAAAAGCATTTAAAACAATACTATTAGAGTGTTGGAGGTCAGAAATCTAAAGTATATCACAGGGCTAAAATCAAGGTATCCGTAGCTCTGGGTTTCATCTGGAACCTGTAAGGGGAACTCTGTTTCTTTGACCCCCTTCTAGAGGCTACCTGCACTCTTTGTCTCATATCCCCCATCGTCTTCAAAACTCTGAGTGGCATGCAGGTCTTTGCATGCTGCATCTCTTTGACTCTGCCTTCCTTTTACATACTTAAGGACATCTGTGACCACATCTGGCCTCCCTGGATAATCCAAGATAATTTCCTCATCACAAAGTCAGATGAGTAGCAATCTTAGACTTCCTCCCTCTTTGTCATATTGCCCAACACTTTGACTCATTCTCGGGATAAAGAATTTGACATCTTTGAAAAGCTGTCAATCTACCCACCACAGAGATGTTTCAAGAAGTTGTAAGTGGCCATGATGTCAATTATTATAAAAGGATTTAATGGGGTGAAAATTAATCCTTCGATTGGTTAATAAAGATATTACTGTTATAAAAATGTGGAAGAGTTTCACATTGAAATGCACTGAAATGGATTAAGAAGATAGTGACGAGATTAAACTGCACAGCTCCTTCTCTACTTCTAAATGGGACCATAAATATTCACCTCCTTGGCAATATGATGGTCATCATCGATGCCATTTACCTATCATTTTTTAATCAGGACAACAGAAATACAAAAAAACTTTAATGAAGATATATTTTGACATATCAAGAAGGAAATAAAAATGAGAAACAAGGAAATGGATGATAGAGATGTGCCTCTAACCAAGTTATTTTCCCAAAAGTAAATAAGTTGGTAGGCCTGAATAAAGAATATAGTGCCTTAAAAATTGTCATAATATCACTTTGCAGAAATCCAAAGAATGAATACATGTAAGATACTGAGGAACGATGCATTCTACTTGAAGATATATAGCTTATAATCTTGGTTCAAAATTCAAAAATCCAAAAAAATAAATGAACCGATTTGCAGAGTCCTAATGTGCAGCAATTTGAAGCAACTTTTAAAACTAAAATGAAAGTATAACTTATAGAAGGTTTTCCTTTTTTTGTCACTTTTGGGAGTTAAGTATAAATCAATTTCTTCAGCTGAAAGAATGAAAACAGACAATAAAACTACTGTAAAATCCATATAGTTTGACTTTTCATTATTAAAGAAATATTTTAAAGAGGTTACCAGTGCCAGTTTATAAAATAAACTCTATAGCAAAAAAAAAGACATATTTTCCTCTACTGGGTATAATCATGAATATAGTCTTTAATATATATGTGCATATGTATTCCCTGTATACTAAGAAAATGAACATTAGATAAAAATTATGAGAGCAAATAACAGTAAAAGATATATAAAATGCATTTATTTGTACTTTTATTTTCCAATCATTACATGTAAGATGGAATGCTATTTATATAAGCTCTATTAAAAGAAAATATTTTTAGGTTTACAAAAGTTGATATTATGCTGAATACAATTTTCTGCCAATTTAATTTTGTAAAAGCAAATTTAAATGATCTAAGCTCAATTAACATTTTTTTTGGTCTAAAAATAGGGTAACTTGAATTTAAATGTGTTTCATTTGTTAAATATTTTTTCTATTCACTCACTTGCAAATAGCTCTTAAAATATTTTTGTTGCACCTCTTCTCTCACATGATGGCTTATCCTGCTGTCATATTCACTTATAAATGTAATTAAGACTCCAGAAAATTATCAAACAGTAGACATTGAAATAACATCACAAAAAAGTGATTTACTGAATTAATTTTAACAGAAATATTTTAATTATGTTCTATTAAGTATAGATAGTGTAGTAGCATGTAAATATTATTTTTAGTAGTAGCAGTATTTGTTTTAGTATAAAAATATTTTTATTTATTCACTGATAAGATCATTTTATTATGGGATTTATATATAACTAGTTAAATTTTCACAGCTTCCAAAGAATAAATATTCATGATTAAAAAGATTCTGAGAACAATATGTAAATCATAAAAGCACAATTAAGTAAAACAGTATGATGAAATGGGAAAGTAAATGTAAGAGGACACTTGTTAGATAACTTACAGTTCATTATTAACTGATACAGTTGTCACCTTTGTTATATTTCATTTGAATTTTAAGGATATCTTTAGAATACTAACAATCCTATTGTCAATCAACCTGAAAGGGCAATTACAAAACACTTGGTTCAGTGTCATAAACTTATATCTAATCCTTAATATTTAGTGTTTATAAAATATATGACACTTGTTTATAAATATATGTTATAAAGAAATATGATTGTTTTAGTTTCCTGTCATGGCAATAAAATACTTGATAAAATCAACTTAAAATAGGAAAAAGTTTATTTTGACTCACAATTTTGAAGTTTTTGGTCCACAGTCCATTGGCTTCACTCCTTTTAGGCGTGTGGTAAGGTAGAAACATCATGGCAGAAGTCTGTGGTAAAAGATGCTCACCTCATGGTGGCCAGGAAGCTGAGAGAGAAGAACCAGGGACAAGATATATTCTTCCAGGACATGCATCCAATGACCTGTTTGTCCTAAGTAGACCCCATTTCCTAAAGTTTACTTCATCACCCAATATTTCCATCAGCCCATAAATTGATTAGCTCATTGAGGAGATCAGGGTCATATTCAATTGCATTCCTTAAGAACATTCCACTGGATTTGGTAAGAATTCTGAGAACTCTAATGAAGAAACTGAGTCATAAAACTGCTAACCAAATGTCACACCACTGACCATTGCAGCACTGGGTACCACACCTTCAGAACATATGCCTATGGGGAACATTCTAGATCCAAATAATTGCACAATTGATGAAATATATGCACTGTTGTACATTATATTCAAAAAACATGTAATGAAATTCTATAGAGATAAGGTGGTTTCTAGTTTTCAAAAATATTATTTTAATGTCTGATGCAGTTACTACTTATTACATGATTTTGAACAAATAAATTAATTTCTGAACATTGGTCCTACATTCTATAAGTGGCATGAATGGAGGACACTTACCTAGGTTATTTCAAATCAATTATTTATTCTTTTTTTTGGCAATCTTAAGTTTCTTAAGCTTTTAAATACTCATTTTTTAAAGTAGTGCAATAGATAATAAATGACCTAATATCCAACACTTAATTTGATGTGCTTGTTGAACATGTATACTTTTTTGTATTTTTAAAATTTGTTTTAATTAGTTACACATGACAGTACAATGACCTTGACATATCGTACATTTGAATCAGATGGGATATAATTTCTCATTTTTCTGAGTAAACAGGTTGCAGAATCACATTGGTCATGCATTCACATATATACACACAGTAATAATAATGTCTGTTTCATTCTACTAACCTGTATACTTTTTTTAAAGTTTGGAATTGATGTCAGGGAAAAATGTGTAATGAAAAACATAAATTCATTCATGACATGGTGCAAATTAAGTTTGAAAGATTAATATTTATAATGAAAGGATTTGGGATTGAGAGTTTAGTTTGAAACAATTAGTACATTCTTATAATGCTTGTTGAATTGAACTTTAGACTCAAACCAGTTGGTGGTAAGGAGAAAAAAATGAATGCAAATGAGGATACAAATAAATATTTAATAGACAGTATTCACTAGCTCAATAATAAAAAGGAATAGATAATTTTTTAAAGTTGCATATTTTTAACAATGTAGAAGATAAAATGAAAGAATTCTTCAAATTCTCTTTGTAAGGAACTATGGGATATTTTTAGGAAATTATCACTAAATCTTAGGCATTGAAATCAGATTGCTATAGATTAAAAAAGCCCAAGAATCAAATTAAACAGATAGCAATGGGCACCATGTGCTCAACCTGATTATCAAACCCAAGAGAGGGGTCCCAATCCCTAAGCAATTGAGTTTTGGAAGATGTCTGAAGACTAAACTCTGGTGATTCCTTACTCATATAGAAACACAGAGAACTGGAATCAGAGAAAGAAAGTGAGTTCCAAATGGTCAGTATTTCAAGAGTGATGAGTTTACTAAAAGCTACAAAGCAGTTAGTAGAATAACAAATAGAAGTCATTAATGATTAAAATTAGGGAGTCATTGAATTTCATCATTAAATTTAAACAGTGCAGAAATAAATTATTTTAGAAATATAAGCTCTTGTTTTAAGTAATTTGATCCTCTTTGGAAATCTCACAGCAGTAATAAAAGTTTGAAAAGTAGCTTAAAGAAAAATGTAATATATAATGTACAGAAAAAACAAACAAACATTAAGGAGAGGGCTAAGGGCATGTCTACTAGCTTTCAAATCTACAAGAGAAGTCTGGCATCCAAGCTATGTGGGAAGAAAAGAAGAAATTCCACACCATAAGGTGAAGAGTAAGTAAGCATCAGCTGAAAACTGAGTGTTGCAAGTTATGGGTTATAAAATGCAACACAGTTAAAGACAGTATGTATGACATTCCCACTTATCCCCTCAGAAAGGCACTTGGAGCTGCAAAAGTATATCTTTAACCATGGACATTCTAATTATTTTCTCATCCATATAGTTAAAATCATTTTACTCTGATAGATTCATGGAAAGGACTCTGATAAGTTCAGTTTTCTGATGTCCTTAAGAACATTCATCCCATTGGATTGGGTAAGAATGTTGAGAACTCTAATGAAGAAACTGAATCATAAAACTGATAACCTAATGCCAAGCAGAAAAAGAATTAATTGAATACCAAGGACATGTTTTGCCGTGTTTTATTACTTTCAGTTACTTTGAAACTGGTGAGATATGCAATTTTAATGAACTCCGTAACATTGATTCAAGTCAAATCACATATGATAATTTTTTAATAGTATGTTTCTCCTGAATCACAGAAACAAAATTGGTATTTAAGAAGATATACATTCAGTGGTAAGCACAAACTCATGCTGTGTACCACCCAGATGGATACCTGGTCCTTTTCTGAATCCTTAAAGAATCTATAATTAAAAGTTCTGTGTTCACAACTCATCATGGAATACAATACAATTATATCTTAAAATATTGGTTGGGTAATTGCTCTAAAATGGCTGAAATGTTTTATTAAACTCATAATTCAAGTAGAACAATAGAAACCTCGGGTGGCACATTTCTCCTATTTGCTAGATCATTTAAACATTTACAGAGGAATTTTACTCAATTGTCACTCTCAATAGAATATCAGTATTTTCTTCTAATATATTGTATGTTCTCTAGTTACAGAGAAGCTTCCCCATACAAGAAGGTCAGTGCTACACCAGTAGCAAAAAAATTATTGGAAAGTGTATTTCCTTTATAGGATACTATTAGAAAATCTTAATAAGTTGTGAGAGGTGAATGAAGTGTTACAGTAACAATGAAATTGCCACTGTCCCTGTCATCAATCTTCTGGGAAATTGAAAGGACAAATGTCATTTTAAAACTGAAAATAATGAAACTAATTACATTGACTCGATTGCTTAGTAATAAGATATAAACCTATTAGAAAACCCCTTTACAAAAGAGTTATTAGGAGAATTCCAGAGCCTCTAATAATAGAAATCCATGCATCTCCTGTTCTTTTAAATGTTACATGACTCAGTATTTCAAGGCTTTCATTCATCATGCCAAAGTGCATTTACATTGGGTAAAAGAAGACTTTTATGATCTACTAACTGATGGGACAGGCCTTTCATGATCTAGAACGTAGAGACTAGGTACTTTGAAGATAACACCAGAGAAAGACTGTCCTTGAACTCTGCTATAAGATGCATACCAAAATTCTTTTCACTATCTGTAGCAAAATTTTAGTGCCTCAAGTGGTGACTCCACATTGTCACCTCAAAAGTGCCCCACCCCAAACTCTAGGGACTGCACACCTATTATTGACCTCAAGTAAAACCAACTTGTAAGATTTACTCCAGAAACATATGAGTGCCTAGACATAACACTGCTTTCTCAAGATCACAGACCTAGACATCTCTACAATGTCACTGTGTTACTCTCTCTTTTCCATGTTATGTTTCTGTTAATATATGGGGAGATAACTTGGTTATAAAGATCTCACAGTGGACATCTCCTGCAGAAAACTTAACTGAATGTTGGGTATGTCATGATAAAGTTAAGTCCTAAATGATCTTAGAGATTCTCTAGTACACCTATAACAAATTTCACTAATTGTCCAAGTGTGACTACTTATTAAAATTGCAAATCTGGTCTTGTCTGTAAGGTTGGGCATTTAGTTCCACATCTTTAGAATCCCTCCTTAAAGGTAAGAATTAGCAAAATCCATATGAAGGGTTTTGTATTTAAATCATGCCTAAAACTAAATAAGAAAGAAATAAAGATAGTTGGACAATTTCTAGTCATGTAGTCTGAAGTGTTGGATAAATATTACTAGTGTTCCCCCTCCTGGTAGTCCCTAAAGAGAATATGTCCTCAGGGAACTATCTTCTGTGATCCTCCCACATATGTCTTTATTCTGTGGAGGATTAATAGTCAATCATGTTAATGGAACTTCAAGTTTCAATAAATGGTAAATAAGGAAATCAACAGATTTTAGGGATTCTAAAATTACTACTGTTGCCCCATAATGAGTCAACAACTGAACATCTCTTAATTAACATTGTAGGATAAAGATAAATTTGTCAGGAGATGTAAATCCTTCCAAGTGGGCTTCTTTTGGTAGGATGCTTCTTTCTTAATTTGGTGTAAACATAAATGAGGTAATGATTGGAAGTCTATCTCAAACATTATCTATTATATCTGACTACTGCAAAGGCCATAGTGGCTCCCCAATTTTCTTTGGATCATAGGATTGATTTGGGCTAGGTGGTAGCTGCACAGGGAGAAATATGTGTGATAACACTTCCTGATGCATTTGAATGAGTGTTTTTTGGTATTGCAGAAATTCAGTTACATGAAAACAATAAGAATACTACTTAATTAAAACAAGTAGATTCCTCCTCTGGTCATTCTTTGCATCACTTGTTTTTAAGGGGTGTGGCTTAAAAAGACTGCTTCAGTGTCTTAGTGTTTTTATCCTGGTGGTCATCACATTAGTCTCTCTGGTGCACTGAAACCTCTGAAGTGTCTTAAATGCAAAGACACTTTGCATTTGAAAAGATACCCAGTTTGGATATATGAAAGATACCCACTGTGCATCCGATGGTCTCCCTCCCTCTGGAACATCAAACACCTGAAGAATCTTTCAGAGAGACTGGTGAGATGATTCATGAATTACATATTGAGACCAAATATGTCCATAAAATGGTGACTAAGAGTGAAACTAATGTCCAACATTTTAGTCAGTCTCTCAAGATTGAGAAGCTGACAAAAGAGGGCAGTCATTAAAATAAATAAGAAGATGGACTTTAGTTGTGTTTGTAATTGTATTCTTATATAAGTAAACCAGGACTTGGAAATATTTCCTGTAACTGACTTAAAACCAAATACATAAATAATCTTGGGTCAGTCACAAACAGGCAACCAGCCTATAGCTTATACAAGTAGGGAGTTTCCACTTGGTCATGATCAAATAAAGCAAATGCCTTATCACACGATATCTAAATAAAGCAAATACCCAGGTCATTTATTGACTTTGCTTCTGTGTTCAACCTACAAAAGTTCACTGATCCTACTGCTGGAGAAAAGCTCATGTGTTTGCTTAAATAATATTTGTTAGTTTTAGTATGTTTTAAAGTTTTTATTTTTACCAAACTCAGTTGACACTAATCCCATGTGTTTCTCTGGGAAGGGGGTAGAGCCCACTCAGTCCCTCAACACTGTCTTGTACAGATGTTTATTTCAAGCATACCCAGAAGCTGAGCTATCTGCAGGCCATGCAGTGGAACTGGTTGCTGTCCCTGATGCTAAACTGCAATAAAGTAGGGGTGGAAAATCAACTTCTGCAGCAATACCAGTGAGTACAGTTTTTCTATTGGTGTTTGGCTGGAATAGTTCGTGTATTATCAAAAAAGCTTTCTGTTATTAGGCCACCTTTTAATTGGACCTTTGGTTGATAATAGGATTTTCTTGCAGCATTTTTATCTGAGCTTTAGAGTTGTATGTTGGGACCTTTGCAGTGCCCTTTGCAGGATATATGGGAAACAATAAGAAAACCTAAGGAACAAACGCTCATGCTATGTTTCTCAAAACTCAGGGTTACAATGTGGCCATCCTTCTTCATTCCACTTTCCATAATCTTCTTATACTTGCATTTTGATATTATGTCTACAGTATTTCAGTTACATGTGGAAGGACTTTAGAGAAATAGGGCTAATCCATCTTAGTAAACTATTAGAGCTTCACTCGCATTTTTGAAGAGCTCTATAATGCTTACTGCAGGCCAGGAAGGACAGGAAAAGTCTGCCATTGCAAGAAGGCCTCTGAATTCAATTGGTCAATCCATCTTGGAGAGTCCGTGGCCATGTGGTGCCACTTAGCTGCCAGAGGAAAAAAATAGATATTAGCACTCCATTAGGCCTCTCAGCAGAAATGGGAACCAAACAGATTAAACCACAAAAATGTTTTATATTTGCCATTTATCATTGTGTTTCCACATTTAAAATAGATGGAGAGCCTGCTAAAGCCTGGCTTGATTTGTTAAGGAGGAAAGCTCTGAATCTGGAAGAAAGAACACTTACTGGAATTGTGATATGAAGGCCTTGATCCCTCCACCAACTCTCGGAGTTAAGCTGATTTACAACCCATAGCTCCTTAAAAAGGAGAAGTCAGGACACTGGGAAAGATCTCATATATTGCCAAGAATTTATACTGTAAATCAAATATCAGCAAACTTTTTCTATACAGGGCAACATAGTAAATATTTGAAGATTTGTGGGCAATCAAAAGTCCAGATGAGAATGTCACTTGCTTCATTGAGTATGAAACCAGCTGTAGACTCTGGGCATGATTGTGTTCAAATAACACATTATTTACACACACACACACACACACACACACACGTGTTGCTGAGTCAAATTTGGCCCACAAACCACTATTTGCCAAACCATACTGTGAATCATACCACTGACCCTTATCCAAAGGACTTGAAGTCATTTACCATGAAAGGCAAGCACTGAGGCAGAGGAGAAAAACACATTTAAATATTACTGAACACGGATTCGACTCATTAAGTCCATGACATCCAAAATATGAAGAGAAGGATAGGGAAGGGAGGGGAGGGGGAGAGAGGGGAAGGGGAAGGGAGGGGAGGGGCAAGGGGGGAAGTGGAAGGGAAGGGAAGGGAAGGGAAGAGAAGGGAAGGGAAGGGAGGGGAAGGGAGAGGAAGGGAGGAGAAGGGAAAGGAAGGGAGCAGAAGGGAAGAGAAGGGAAGGGAAGGGAGGGGAAGGGAAGCAGGAGGGAAGGGAAGGAGAAGGGAGGGGAAGGAAGGGAAAGGAAGGGGAAGGGAGGGGAAGGAAGGGGAAGAAGCGAAGGGAATAGGAAAGACAGTGGAGTAATCTGACATGATTTTCTACATACATATATGTATACATGACAGTGAATCTCAGCATTGTGTACATCCACAAGAATGGACTCCTAACTAGAATAAGATATATTCCATGATTGTATAAATATATCAAAGTAGATTCTACTGTCATGCATAACTAAAAAGAACAAATTAAATTTAAAAATTTTAAAAATATAACTATATGATACAATAGCAGGGTGACTCAGAAAGATCAATTAAATGCATGGAATTTTATCCTTGTTTCATCTGAAATTGATATATATTATTGGACCCATTTCAAAGTTTTTTTCCCCCAGCACTGAAATTCATAGTTAAAATAGGTATCTGGTAACTAGCAGAACTCCATACTGGGTTCCTGGTCATGCAAAGAGATGGCTATTATGATAGATGAGATTCAATGAGTACCATCAGGACGTTTCTACTTAAATACATTGTAAGTCAAAAGCAATATGGAATATCAGAGTAAGTGGTTAGCACCAAGGCCAAGAAAGATGTAACTGGCATGATGCCTTCCTTGTACTGACTTCCTTGCTACTAACTGTCTGTTTGTTCTAGGCAGGGTAAGAGAGTATCTCAGAAAATGACAATAGGTTCACCTACACTGAAACAAGTGTTCTCCAAGTATAGCTGCTATTCCAGATGTGTTCGGGGGCTGAATCTGATAAACATATGCCCTGGTACCTGTATTCATTGTACTAATAAATTGACTCTGTACCTCTGAAGAATGATCATCAGAAGTAGTTTGGTTCAAGCTCACAGAGACAATAGCACATCCATGCTGTCCTGGTATGCATCTCTCAGGTATTTTACCACCTTTTCTAGCCATATGTCATAATCAGTGCCCAGAACTTTATTTTTCTGTTCCACCAGATAAGACATGAATCTATAACAAGGATGTTTTCATACTGATAGAATTAACCAAGGGCTCCAGACATTTTGGTCAGACACCTGTGTGCCAGAAATCTCACTAGAATTCTCACCAGAATTCAAGGACATGCCACCATGGGGGAATCTTCTCAGACAGTGTTCTAAGATGTATCAAGAGAGGTATTTTAAGGAGAAGGAATATTGTTGCATCTGCTTCTTCCTACCATGAGGAAAAAGGTACAAACCTTAGTGGACTCTCTTAAGATTTGGGAACTAACACACTTCATTTGAGAATGAAATTCTAATCCATTGATTCCAAGACTATATATTAGCATGCAGCTTATGGAAAGAGAGGTTTTCTAAAGATTCCATGTACTGTGTTATGTTGCTTTGTCTCCTGGGGTGTTCAAAGCATCTACAGACAGATATGGATACTGTAGGAACCTTTTAAAGTCTTCTGCTATGAATCACGGGCAGACCTTTAAAACTTTGAAACACAGAATTGCTACGAACTGTAGATCTTTAGTCTTCTTTTGAGAAAAAAAGACTTGACTAAATCCAGGATGCCTAGAATAGAGCTTGAGAAGTAAAAGATACATAATATAAATTTACCAAAAGAAAGCATGCACTAGAGTGAAATGAGTTTTGTGTCAGAAATTTAACTCAAATGGTTCAGGTATAAATTTGGTTAAAATGTTCTTTTAGGTAAAAGTATACATTTTATGTTGTTAAAAAGTCTCCACTGTTGTTATATAACAAAATGTTGTTAAATCATGTTTTTGATAGACTTTCTATAATAAAATTTTAAAATAGAAGGCAGCGTGTCTACATTGTTGCCAAGGGCAGATTGGCTCTAATGCACATTTCATGTCAAAAAAGCACTGGGCTGTACCTAATTCCATTTCTTTTTAATAAATCCCATGAATTATTTCAACATAGTCCTTAGCACATTACTAACAGCAAATATAGCACTATCAATTGAAACTGATTATTTTTTACCTTATCGTTGCCATCCATTTAACCCATGATATAGCAACATGAAGCTTAATTTAAAAATGTATGATCCCTGATTTGCATATTATTATTATTATTTTATTTTCTATATCTTCCTTTTATTTCACCACTTTTAATTTCTGTTACCTTTTGTTTATTTTGTTCACATGATTTTTGTTTGTTTTTATTTATGTTCACATAATTAGTCATCAGTGTCAACTCTTATCTCTCCTGTATTCATTATGGATCATATGAAAACCTTTTTTAATTACTCTGATTAAGAATTTCCATAAAATATACTGTATAACACTAATTTCTCAGGGTTGGCTTATGCTACTCAGAAATTTATGAGTTGAAATTTCAAGAGGAAACCAAGCAAATCATAGTGAAGTGCTGTGACTGCTCATTTCCTGTGACTATTCTTCCTCTGTCCCCCAGTTATCAATATCTCATATACACTTCACTGACCAGGCCAAGAAACATTTTCTTCATGATTCACCTGGTGATTTATGTCAGTGAAGATGTTTTCCTTGGTATAACTTTCTTTAAAGATGTCATTATTTTAACTGAAACTTTAATAGAAGAGGATGGATAATAGTGGGTAAGACAAGTTGAAAAAAAAAGATCGCACACCGATTTTCATTATTGCTCTTTTCCTGATGGCACACTGATTTTTTTACTTGTCACAAGTAGTTTGGGCATTTATAAGTCTTCTTTACAGTTCAGTTACCACAGGAGGCAAATATCAATTCATTTTTTAAAAGCCCTATGAATTCTTTATACATACATAAACATAAATATGTATATTTTAGTACCTAACAAACAGCTGAGTTCCACACTATGTAGGTGGATATTCTTATCCATTGATTTTTACCTTAAGAACATTTTTTAAACATATTTTTTTCTAACTTTATTTTATTTATTTTTTTATGTGGTGCTGAGGATCAAACCTAGTGCCTTACCTGTGTTAGGTAAGTGCTCTATCAATGAGCTACAGTCGCAGCCCCTACTTTAAGATTTTTTGATCAAATGGAATCAATAACTGAATGAGATTTTGTATAAATTATTTTATTTATTTTTTTATGTGGTGCTGAGGATCAAACCTAGTGCCTTACCTGTGTTAGGTAAGTGCTCTATCAATGAGCTACAGTCGCAGCCCCTACTTTAAGATTTTTTGATCAAATGGAATCAATAACTGAATGAGATTTTGTATAAATGGTGAAATAAGGAGAGGGGTCTTCTCAGGTTTTTCAAATAAGGGTCAAGGAAAACACCACAACATAAAATGTAATTATGTTGTGTCATATTCTTGTTCTCTGAGCAATGGATTCAGAAATTTGGATCAGAATTATATAAAGTATAAATGATGTCCTAGCAGACTGTGAATGTAGCCTTTTTTGATATAACCTCCTATGGGGGCTCTCCAACATTAGTCATAGTATCCCAGTGAGCATATTAAAATGCAAAGTCTAAGCAGAATTGCTACTGCAAGAGAGATTAGAAAAAAGATGAAAGAAACTTTGAAATAGCAAGTTTCTACTACTTCTCAAAATAAGAGATTCTGCCAGAATCCATCCATGAATGGCATCTAACAAAGCTTATCTTATAATGCATCTACCATAGGTGAAAAATGAATCCCGAAACTTTAATATTTACTGAGCATCTGAAAAGAGTTAACAGAAAAAGCAAAACCCGATACAGTCTCTCAACCTATGATTAACAGTTACAAAAGCCAAAGTAGTTCAATGATTTGTTCTGAGTGTGTGTGTGTGTGTGTGTGTGTGTGAGTGAATTATATTTAAAGCTCAAGAGATGAAAGTATGACTCATTTACAATCATGAAGTTCTTATTTTGTTAATTTTTTATTTTGTTTGTTCCTTTTATATATACACGACAGTAGCGTGTATTTTGAGCATATTATACATATATAGAGTATAACTTATTCTAACTAGGATCCTATTCTTGTGGTTGTACATGATGATAAATAACCCTGGTATGTTTTCAAATACAAGGCTAGGAAAATTAGGTCCAATTAAATCTACTGTCCTTCCTATTCCCCTCCACCTTCCCTTCCCTTCATTCCCCTTTGTCTAACCATTAGACTTTGATCCTTCCCCTGTTTGGGGTTAGCATCCACATATCAGAGAGAACATTAGGCCTCTGGTTTTTTGGTACTGGTTTATTTCATTTAGTATGGTATTCTCCAGTTCCACCCATTTACCAGCAAATGTCCTAATTCCATTCTTCTTTATTGCCAAGTAATATTCCATTGTGTACATTTACCACATTTCCTTTATCCATTCATCTCTTGTAGTAAACCTAGGTTTGTTCCATAGCTTGACTATTATGAATTGAGATCTTTTTTCTATAAACATTGATGTGGCCATGTCACTGTAGTATGGTGATTTTTAAGACCACTGGATATAGACTGAGGAGTGGGATAACTGGATCAAATGGTGGTTCCATTCCAAGTTTTCTAAGGAATCTCCATACTGCTTTCCAGAGTGGTTGCACAAATTTGCAGTCCCAGCAACAACGAATGAGAGTCCCTTTCTTCCCATATCCTTGCCAACATTTATTGTTACTTGTATTGTTTATAATTGCCATTCTGACTGGAGTGAGATGGAATATCAGTGTAGTTTGTATGTTTACATTTTCTTGCATGTTTATTTTGCAGGTCAAAGATTCCAAGATTTATCAGGGTCTTAAAACAGACAAAATACTATTGCATATTGCATTGATGCTACACTTAATCCCTTCTTTTGCAAAATATGAAATATTAACAAGAAGCTTTGAAGTGAAGGTTTCTGGGGTAAATGACAGAATAAAAGAATACATATATTTCCCTCACCTCAGAATTTTAATGAAAACATTTTTCACTTTTCCAGAGATGGAATGTAAAGTATAAAAATGTGTTATTTAAATAATTATGAAATTTTAGAAATCAGAAAAGCACACAAAGCCTTATAGGTGAGAAGACACAAGTGGACAAAATCAGTACTCCATTGTAAATAAGCCCTGAATTTAAAGGAAATTAAAAGTAAAAGTTTAACTGGAAGAATACCAAAATGATCCTGAAAAGGAGAAGACATGTTTTTGTTTTGCTTTGGTTTTGTTTTGTTTTAGTGCTGCACCACCATGCCCAGCTGGGATGTGTTTTTTAAAAAAAGGAAATAAACCTGCCTGAAATCAATGTGGTTCTTTTTTTGAGTATGTAATACATACTTTGTAATAGGCATGTTTCTAAATTATATATATATATATATATATATATATATATATATATGAGGCAATGTTATTATTCTCCTGAATTAGAGAAAATCATTCAGATACTGAACAATTGGGCATCTTGCCTTAAGTCACAAAGGAGGTGGAAGATTAAGAAGTTGGTACATGGTATTCCGGCTCTAGAATCTGTGCTCTTCAACTCACTACTACTAATAATTAATAACACCAAGCTGATTCTTTAAGGTAAATATATATATATATATATATATATATATATATATATATATATATATATATATAAAGCCCTCAGAGGCCTAGGAAAAGGGAAAGAAAGAAAAGTAAAATAGTATTAATATGTGATTGATAATTAGAAAGTCATACATGCAGATGAGTGAGTCAAAAAAATTGGAAAGAACTATTATATATGACTGTATAATCAGCAGTTTGATAAACAGAAAATTAATGGTAGCCTTGTCCAAAAGAACATCTTGATCCAAAGATAAGACAACATTTTAATAGGTCAATCTCTCAATAAGAAGTTGGCAAATTAATAAAGATTGACATAAAAAATGACAATAAAAACTAGTCACTGTGGTGCACTCTGTAACCCCAGTGACTCAGGAGGCTAAGGCAGGAGGAAATCAAATTTCAGTGTAGTTTTAATTTGCATTTTTTTAATTGCTAGAGATGTTGAATATTTTTCTTTCTTCTTCTGTGAAATACTGTTCAATTCCTTTGCCCATTTATTGATAAGGTTATTTGTATTGGGGGTGTTAAGTTTTTTGAGTTCTTTATATATCTTGGAGATGAATGCTTTGAGGGGCAGGTGGCGAAGATTTTCTCCATTCCCTGGGCTCTATGTCTGCCTTCTTGTTTGTTTCCTTTGCAATGAAGAAGCTTTTTAGTTTGATATCATCCCATTTATTGAGTCTTGATTTTACTTCTTGGGCTTTAAGAGTTTAATCTGAGGAACTGGGTTCCAAAGCCGACATGATGGAGAGTTGGGCCTACTTTCTCTTCTAGTAAGTGCAGATTCTCTGGTGTAATGCCTAGGTCCTTGATCCACGTTGAGTTGATTTTTGTGCAGGGTGAGAGACAGGGTTTCAATTTCATTCCACTACAGATGAATTTCCAGTTTTCCCAACAGGATTTGTTGAAGAGACTCTCTTTTTCTCAATGTGTGTTTATGGTGCATTTCTCTGGAATGAGATAACTGTATTCATGTGGGGTTGTGTGTGTCTTCTATTCTGTACCATTGGTCTCCATGTTTGCTTTGGTGCCAATACGGTGCCATTTTGGTTACTAAGGCTCTGTGTATAATTTTTGGTCTGGTATTTGGAAGCCTCTTTTTCTCACTGAGGATTGCTTTGGCCATTCTGGGCCTCTTATTTTTTCAAATGAACTTCATGACTACTTTTTCTATGAAGAACATCATTGGGATTTTAATAGGAACTGCATTAAATCTGTATAGCCCTTTGGGTAGTGTGGTTATTCTGACAATACTAATTCTGCCTATCCAAGATCATGGGAGAGCTTTTCATCTTCAAAGGTCTTCTTCAATTTCTTTCTTTATTGTTCTGTAGTTTTCATTGTAGAGGTCTTGAGTATACAAAGATAAAACAAATAGGCCCTATAGTGTTATAAATAAGGCATTTACAAGGTATAGTAACAGTAAAATCTAGTCTGGGATTAAAAAGATATAGGAAGCATCTAAAATACTAACTCAAAGTAGAAACATAAGGTAATCATATTTGGTATAATATTTTGGATTTAAAGTTATTTGCATACTCTAATTAAACTACGAATGACTCTCAACTTATGACTTTTGCCTCAAATATAAGAAATTTCCAAATAACTAAATATTATTTATTGATATTTTATTATGAATAGATAAATGCCATATATTTATAAATACAAAAATTCCACGTACACTAAGTAAATATTAAAAGAATCAAAACAAACATACATTTTACATGGTGTGAAAATCCATTTGTGATGAACAATAACATTTTAAAACTGGAAAGAAATTAGGCATTTTAATACCTTAGAGACAATTCAGCAAAGTAATGTATCATGTTAAATTTACAGGAGACATTCTCCAGACTTCTCTAGAAGAGCTATTCCTAACATCTCACACTGTTCTGGTTTGTACTTTGGACTGCAAATTTGGATCGAAATCTGAAAATTTTTCTTAAATCCCTACTTTTCCATAACGACTTTCATAGTATTGTTAAACAATTTTTTGTTTCTTTCTTTCAGCATTTAACATTTATCATCTCACTGTTCTTTGGATGTCATGATTTAAGAAACTGACTGCAAATTGTATGGAGGGTCTCTAGTGTGGGATGAGTCACTTCTCTCTTGTTCTGAGATTCTCTCCCTGCTTTTGATGCTTTCACTGCAATGTTTCTACATATAGTTCTTCTTCAGCTTTTACAATTTGGAGCTGTTCAGGTTTTTTTGTTTACTTTTTTTTTTTGAATTAGCATTATTTATCAAATTTGGAAAAATTTGAACAATTATTTCTTGGAATATCCTTTTTTCTTTTACTCTCTCCTCTCTGCCTGGGACTTTCGTCCTGTGTGTATTAGTACACTTGGTGAGATTCCATGGATCTCCAAGCACTGTTCCTTCATTCTTTTTTCCTTTTATTTCTCACACTCTTCTCTTATTGATCTATTTTCACATTCTCTGATTTTGTTCTTCAAGTTCATATTTGTTACTGTTCTTTCTCTCTCTCTCTCTCTCTCTCTCTATATATATATATATATATATATGTATATGTATATATATATCCTCTCTCTCTCTCTCTCTCTCTCTCTCTCTCTCTCTATATATATATATATATATATATATATATATATATATATTTAAATTTCAGTACTGTACTTATCAATTCCAGATCTTCAATCTTAGTCTATTTATATCCTTCACAGTAGTCTCCCTTATGTACGGTTTCACTTTCCTTGGTTCCAGTCTCCCAGTGTCAACCATAATCTGAGAACGCTAAATGGAAAATTCTAGAAATAAGCAATTCATAGTTTTGAAATTACATATCATATTAGGCAGTGTGATGAAATATTGCACTGCCTGTTCTGTTCTTCCCCAAATGTGAACCATTTCTTTTTTCAGCATATCCACACAATACATGCTACCCACCCAGTAGTGAAATTTATGTTCAGTGCTATCTGCATTTTCATGGATCCAGTGGAGGTCTTGGTCACTATCTTCCCTAGATAGGGAATGACTACTGTTTCTGTGATACATCACGTCATACTTGCCTTCATTTATTTACACGTGGTATTTTATTTTCACTTAAAATAGCTGATTTAAAATCTTTATGTAATGAATCCAACATCTGAAACGCCTTAGGAATTATTTATTTTAGTGTTTTGTTTTATTTTTTTGTTTGTTTGTTTTTTCCTGTCTCAATTTTTTTGAAAACCGTACAATTTAGAAAATATAATATAGCAACTCTGGAAGTCAGATTCTGGCTTGCTCCAAGGGTTCCTTGTCATTTTGGATTGATTGTTTTGTTTCATTGCTGTGGATGATGTCTGTTTCTAAATAACATTCCTGGACTAACTCTTTATTCCCTGTGTTGTTAAGTAACGAACCCCAATACATTTTTCTCAGTGGTCGGCTATTTGTTAGTCAGGAGTTGCCTTAAATTCTTTTAACTGTAAGTCTTCTTCTTTTGCTGAAGGATCCTGTGGGTAAAGGGGTCCCCTTCAACTGTCAGGTAGTTAAAAATTCTTTCTTATCTTCTACTTATGGCTGCACATGTCATCAAGATCAAGTCAGAGCTGACAGACAAAATTTCATCAAGTCTTTTCTAGATATACACAAGAGTCCTGTACTTTGTTCAGTTTATTAATCACCGTGAATATGTCACAATTTTTCCAAGCCCTCATGGGCATCTCATTCTCTGAATATAACATTTTATTTTATTTCAAATAAATTTTGTGTGATACTGGCCTGTTTCAAAATTCTTATGATGTCATTACAATATTCTTCCTCTTTCTTTAAAAAAAATTCTTCCAAAACTTTTACCATTTCCTCTTTTACATTTATGTTTATGATGAAACTGTTGCAGATTTTTATGCATGAGAAAATATAAAGTGATACTTTAGTTCCAATGTGTAGCTGGTGGACACAGAACAAACCCCAAAATAACCCTGTCTTCACTGTCCTTGCTTCTCTGTAGGATTTTTTTTTTTTTACACAGACACAGTTTTTGGACTCTTACCATCTCATTGATTAAATTATTGTTTTCCAAGAAATTATATTAAAATTAAATATAAGTTATATAATGAGATTTGTACTTTTTTATCATATAAATTGATGCATATAATTGTGCTTTTAAAATATGATCATATAAGCTATTTTTATTTTTTATATTCCTTTATAAATTATAACTGTGATCTGTAAATCAGTCACTTTATGGTAATAAGATGGTAATAAGATTTGATAATTATTCAATTTAATTTAAAAATTAATTTGTAGAATATTGGCAGCTTGAAAATATTGAGGATTCCAACTCATGAACATGGGAAAATGAATTTTTTATTTAATATTGTTGAAGCCAATTGATATGAAGATATTTTGACCACTACTATGGATTAATTTCTTTCCTCCTATCCAAAAAATAATATGTTAAATTCTAACCCCTCATATAAATGTAGTGGAATAGTTATATTTGTTAAGAACTTGTCTACCTAATACAAATTTTAAAACTTATTCTCAGAAAATTATTCATAATATTTTTCTTCTATGTAAATTATATAAGTAATTATGTTGATTGTTTTACTCTTCATACTAGTTTTCTGGGTCTCATTCTTCTTGACAATTCAGTTCAAGAAAGGGCTACATAATATTAACATATTGTGATAATAATAATGTGTTATAAATTAACTCATGGGGAACATCTTGAGTTTTCATTCATTGTCCTTGAAAACACAGTATGAATTATAAATTTAATAACTTGTCAGAGGTAAAACAAAGCCAAACAAATGTTAATAAAATCCTGGAGGTAATTTTACACTTTCAATATTCTAATTGATGATAAAAGTTTTCTAAAACAGAAGCCAGAAGCAATTGAAGATCATGGCTTTTTGAGCTTGAAGAATTTTTCCATCAATATACAGATCAGTCAAGGAAAATAGGAGATTAAATCAGTCCTGAAGCATCTTCAGACTGTTGCAAAACACAGGAAAAGAAGAAGAGAAGTGATGCATTGCAACTAAAAGATAAAAAATTGTAAAAGAAATTCCTGAAGCTTTTGATTGCCCTATACTTCTGAATATCAGCTCAGTTTCTGCTAAAAGAGCAAAGAGTAAAAAGAATGAAATTAAAATGTCAGGAAAATATTCTGGGAGACCTAAATTTAATCTTGTAAAAAAGCAAGAAAAGAATCCATGAGACATAACCACCAAACGTTATAAAGATGGGAAATGGTATCTAATTTCAAAAATTCATTATAATATAGGGAAAAACACTATTAGGTTGTATAAACATATATTAAGATATTCAAGTTTATTCATATTTCTACTAATGTATGCCAGTATTCATGATGTTATAGCTTTATTTTTGAGCACTGCTTAATGAGGTCTAACAATTTAATACTATGTCACTGTACAATAAATATGGTGCACAATGAATAATGACCCAAATATTCCTGAAAGAGGGAGAAAAATGTAGAAGGAATAAAAATGATCTGAGACACTCATAAATTGTTGGTGGCACTGCAAATTTGTACAATGACTCTGGAAAGCAGTATGGAGACTCCTTAGAAAACTTGGAAGGGAACCACCATTTGACCTAGATATCCCATTCTTCAGTCTATTCCCAAAGGACTTAAAATCAGCATACTACAGTGATGCAGACACATCAATGTTAATAGCAGCTCATTCACAATAGCTAAACTGTGGAACCAACCTAGATCCTCTTCAGCAGATGAATGAATAAAGAAACTGTGGTATCTATACACAATGGTATATTACTCAGCTATTAAAGAGAATAAAATTATGGCATTTACAAGTAAATGTATGAAATTATTCAATATCATGCTAAGCAAAGTAAGCCAATCTCAAAAACCAAAGACCAAATATTCTCTCTGATAAGTAGATACTGATCCATAATGGGGCAGGAAGCATGGAAAGAATGGAGGAACTTTGACTGAGCAAAGAGGAGGCAGGGAAGGAAGGAGGAATGGGGGTAGGAATGATGGTGGAATGAGATGGATATCATTACCATAGGTACATGTATGACTGCATATATGCTGCAACTCTATATCTTGTACAACCAGAGAAATGAAAAGTTGTGCTCCATTTATGTACAATGAATCAAAATGCATCCTGATGTCATGTATAACTATTTAGAATAAATAAATAAAATAAGTGAGAAAAATTTTTTTAATGAGAAAATAATGGTGGCCTTCACAAATTTTACAGTAGTTAATATAATCACTAAATATTTCTCAATGGCCAAAATTATTTTTCTAAGCATTTGGGTATTAACAAATAATTTAATAAAAGGAAATCTTACTAAGTTATAAATATGCCTCAATTAGAGAAATAAATAGAAAACAAAATTTATTAAACAAAATACATTATGTGAAGAAAAAATTTAAATTAAAATTTTTGCAGTTGAGAAAGTTATTGACTTTGGCAACTTTAATCTTTTCTTCCTACTTAATATGATTTTTGAGATATCTCTATGGCTGATTGTCCTCAGTCACCAACAATTCTATCAAAGTGCAAAAGCTAGTCTCAAAAAGGTCAAGCTGACCTGAAAGACACTTAACTTCCCAGTAATAAAACCCCAAAACTTTTTAAAGGAAGAAAATTAATAAAAAATGTACAATATGAGATACAAAATGATAAAAACAATTACTTAAATGTTCATCTCCACGATCGAACATTTTCTGAAACATGTACTCATGTAACTCAAAGTTCCCAATTTCAAAATCTCTAAGTTATCTTTTTAGGAGTATGCATCATATTCCTCTTTCTTTTCTCACTACACTAAAGAAAAACTCAAGGTTTCCTAGAAATTATACCATGTCAAGTTTATCTCTACCTTGAAATCTTTGACATTTATGATTCTATTACCTAGAGTGCTTTTGAGAATATTTTTATCAGTGCATATTAGTTATACACAATAGTGAGTTTCATCATGGAATATTTGTATAGGCTTATAGTTTGATCAATTTCCCTCCCCAATATCTCCCTTTACTTTCCCCTACCTCTGGTCCCATTACTATTTTACCCTAATGGTTCCCATATTACTTTACATGACACTCCCCCCACCCTCTTTTCCTCTTCAACTTCTTCCATTAAAAAGATCCAGGAGAGGTGGCGCATACCTGTAGTCCCAGCAGCTTGGTGTGATAGGAGGATTGTGAGTTCAACATCAGTCTCAGCAAGGGTGAGGAGCTAAGCAACTCAGTGAGACTCATTGTCTAAATAAAATACAAAATAGGGATGAGGATGTGGCTCAGCGGTCAAGTGCCCCTGAGTTCAATTCTTGGTAACAAAAAAGAAAAAAAGACTTTTGTCTTTCTATGTCAGTCCTAATTATCTTAACATGTTGGTCTCTAGTTCTGTCCGTTTCCCTGCAAATGATATAACCTCACTGTTCTTCACTGATGAATAAAACTCCATGCTGTATATATACATTTTCTTTATCATTTCACCTAGTGATAGGATGGCCACCTAACTTGGCTATTGTGAATTGAACCACAATAAACTTGGGTATGCATGTCTCCCCAAAGTATACTAATTCTAATTCTTTCCAATTGAATATCAAGAAGTGGTAGAGTTGAATCACATGGTAATTTAATTTCAGATTTTTGAGGAACTGCCATACTTATTTCCATAGTAATTGCATTTATTTACATTTCCACCAGCAAGTTCCTTTCCCCCCCACATCCTTGCCGGCCTCCATTATTCGTATTCTTGGTGACTGCCATTCTGATTAGGGTGAGATTTTGATTTGTGGTTCCCTAATAGCTGCAGACATTTAGCATTACTCTATATAAATGTCAGTCATTTACAATTTTTCTTTTCAGAAATGTCTGTTCAGCTCATCTGGCCGTTTATTAAATGGGTTCTTTGTTATTTTAGTGTTAAGTTTCTTGAGTCTGTTACAAATTCTGGATATTAATTTTCACTGGAAGACTAGCTGGCAAAGATTTCTCTCATTTTGTAGGCTTTCTCTTCACACTGTTGCTTACTTTGCTTTACAGAAGCTTTATAATTTCATTTCCTGAGTTATAGAAGTCCCACTCAGGAAATTGTTGAAGTATTTCTTCTATGTTTTCTTCTAGCAGCAAAGTTTCTGCTCATATATTTAAGTCTTTGTTCCACCTTAAGTTAACTTTTGTACAGTGTGACAGATAAGAATTTTTTTCCATTCTTCTATAGACATATAGCCAGTTTTCCCAGAACCATTTGATAAAGAGGCTGTCTCTTTTCTCCAATGTACGTTTTTGGCAACTTTGTCAGATGATTATAGCTGTGTGATTTCCTCTGAATCTTCAATTATGTCTCTCAATCTTTCTCTGAGTGTCTGTATCTTCTGATCATATTCATATCATTAATTTTTTCTTTATTACTTTCTGAACATTCTAGCTCACCCACCTTGTCTTCAAGCCCTGACATTTGTTTTCTGCTTAACCCAGTCTATTGGTGAGAGTTTCAATTGAGTTTTTTATTTGATTTACTGAGCTTTTATTTCCAAGAGCTCCATTGGATTCTTTTCTGGAATCTATCAGATTTTCAATTACATCCTACAATGTATTCATTAATTCATCCATCTACTTGTATTTTCTTTGGATTAGGTGATCATTGTAATAATTAATTGTTAATACTTATTTGTCCATTATTTCCTCCACTTTGATATCTATGGATTCAGTTATTAAGGAATTGGGAACTTCTGAAAGCATCATTTTGGTTCTTTTTCTGATGTTTCCTGGATTTTATTGTTGATGTTTGCACTTTGGTTTGCGATGGATTTTTTTCTTCCATCATGATATCTTCTTTATATTCTTTGTAGTGAGTACATATCTCTTTACAGTGTTCCTGGGCTTCAGGTATACCTCCATCATAGCATCCATTCGGGTGTCTTGGTTCAGACACAAGCATGGCTTTCGGAAGAGAGAATATCCATCAGTAACAGAGGTAATTTAACAGCAATCAATATATCGATACATAATAAAAGATTTTTAAATATGATATCTGCAACTAATAACATAGACATTAATTTTAGTATAATTAATATTAAAATATATAGAAAGAAGGGAAAAGGTGGTAGAGGGAAGAGAGACAAAATAAATGGGGAGAGAAAGATAAAAGAGAATAAAATGAGAACAAAGAAACGACATCTGAAGAAAACATGAATTAATTGAAAAAATACATAAAATTTGAAGAAATATTAAAAAAAAAACCCTAACATGGAAGATCGAACAAAACAACTTACAGGGAAAAAAAAGTGAGCACAAAAATAGACTAAAAATGACTAAGACTTTTCCTTGCTGATGTAATTAAAATGAAGACACTTTTTTCAGGGCTTCAATTTTATAATCCTTCAGCTATGAGGAGGTTTGTGGGAATAAAATTAAAGTTTAGTTTGTTCCTTATTAATTTCTTTCTATTTGAACAAGCCAAACTGTTTGGGTGAGTTTGTATGCTGATCTCATCCTTCACTGTCCACCAGCGAGAGCTGAAGGGAAGATGATTGCAACGGAGCTAAATTCATCCTCAGTGATTCTGTTTGTTGTACCTGTGGATGGGGACATGACTATAGTTGTAGCTGCCACCAATCGTCTCACCAGCAGAGCTTGTAGACTAATCCAGAGTTTGTGACCACCCTACCTCTGGAGAGCCTCAGTCCATCTCCTTAGGAGGGTTGGGATTAGTGTCCAGTTCACAGTGGGAGATCTTTTAAATGCCTCTGAGCTTGTAGGAGGAAGCTGGCCAGGGGTTCTGGGATAGGATGAGATTTTGCAGGCAGGATGATTTCCTCTTCATTTCCTTATGGCACTTCTGCACCCAGCCCTGTCCTTCATCCACACTCAGACTGTCTCCTTGTCACAAAACTCAGGCAGACTGTCTCCTTGTCACAAAACTCAGAGTGCCAATTTTGAAATGATGTGTCCTCTACTTTGCTCCTCTTTGCCGATCAGAAGATTTGCAATGTCATCTGCAGTCACACAGAGCTCCCAAAGGCTTGGTGCTGTGGTCTCACTTCTGATACCTGACTGCCTTTTGGGGTGAGCAATTGATGACACAGGGAAAGTTTTTTTTTAAAAAAAATGGCCACTGGATCTTAGGGACATGAAGGAAAAAAAAAATATGCAGAGATTTCTGTTCTTCTTCACAGAAAGCCTACAAATGAAACCCCTTTTAATGTGGTTTCCGGACTTCCAGTGAATCTGTGGGGAAGTACAAGGAGTCTGTTCTGTTCAGGCTCATTGGACAGGATTCAGATCTCCTCTCTGCTCAGACTGCATATTTGCCTGGAGTAGAAGAGTTTATACTGCTTGAAATCACTAAGATTTTTTTTTTTCTTTCATCTCACTAAAGGGCATCTTGCCCTACCCTACTGAGACACCATGTGCCCAGCACTGGTGGAGTCTATTTATTTAAAAAATTCTTTTATGATCTTAATATCGATATTTATGGGTTTCTCCTGGTCATTGACTCTCTGTGTCACTGTTTTGGTCAGATTTTTTTTCCACTGTGACCAAAAGACCTGACAAGAACAGAGAAGAAAATATAATCTGAGGGCTCACAATTTCAGAGATCTCCATCCATAGGTGGCCGACTCCATTTGTCAAGGTCTGAGGTGAAGCAGGTCATCAAGTTGGAAAAGTGTGGTGGAGGAGAGGAGGTCAGAACATGGCACCAGGAAGCAGAGAGCAACTCTTCTTACCATGGACACAAAATAAACCCCAAAGGCATGATGACTCATCTCCTCCAGCCACATATCTGCCCACAGTTACCACCCAGTTAATTCCTAGCAAGGGACTGATGCACTGATTAGACTCACATTCCCATAACCTGATCATTTCATCTCCAAACTTTCTTACATTTTCTCACACATGAGTTTTTGGAAGATACCTCATGTGTGACCCATAACAGTTACACTTCATTGCTTCATTACATTGTTGTATAGCTAGGCAACTATGGATTGAATTTAATCTTGGGGAGTAGCTAGAATGTGCTGGTAATTCTGGTCTGCCATTTTTTTTTTTTTTTTACCCTTTAGAGTGTTATTTTGCCAAGTATCCACTTATGAATTAAACAAATACTTGTAAGTGATTTCCGTATCCCAAGAACTGTAATAGAAACTGGTGAAGCAGCAAATAGGAGATTAAAAGATGAGGACCCTCCGGAGTTTATTTTATAATTCATAATTAAGACAGAAAACAAGCTAAGATGTATATCAAACAGTGATAAACATTTTTAAGAAAAATAATAAGAAACATATTATTTCAACAAAATAATAAGAAACAATACAGGGTCAGGTTGGGACCATAAATCAGGGGTAGAGCATTTGTCTAACATGTACAAGGCCCAGGATTTGATCCCAGCATTGAAAAGACAAAAGAAAACATTAGAGACAGATATGGCCTATTGGATGAAATGAACGGTTGCAATTACAACTAAAGAGATTAGGTATGGCTTCGATAAGAGACTTAGGAAAAGTGATGATGTGATCCGTGAGACTACCTGTGGCCAATAACATTTTAAGTAGAGGTCCCAATACAAAAGTGTTCTTGACTTATTTCAAGAACAGCAGTGCATTAAGGTGTCTAGAGAAGAGGGAACAATGCAGAAATAGAGATAATGGAATAAAATTAGGAGACTGATTATTATTCAAAATTAAATAAAAAGCGTTTGGAGAGTTTCCATGCTCTGTTCTTATGGCTGAATTATGCCCATCCAAATTCCTATGCTAAAGAGTCATGACTCCCAATTGGATGGAATCAGGAGAGGGAGAGTTTGAGAAGTAATTGGGGTTAGGTGAAGTTATCAGAGTGGGACTCTGATGATCAGATCATTGGCTTTATGAGAAAAGGAAGAGATCGCTTTGCATCTGGGGAAAGTGGCAAGGTGAGAGCCCTAATCTGAAACAAAATCAGCTGGCATCTTGACCTGGCGAGATTGTGGGGAAAAGGTGCACTGGTTTGTTGCTGGTGGGATTGCAAAATGGTGCAGCCACTTTGGAAAGCAGTATGGAGATTTCTTAAACAACATGGAATGGAACCACCAATTGTTCCAGCTATCCCAATCCTTGGTCTATACCCAAAAGACTTAAAATCAGCACACTACAATGATGGGGCCATATCAATGTTTATAGCAGGTCAATTCACAATGGCTAAACTGTGGAAATAGCCTAGATGCCCTTCAATAGATGAATGGATAAAGAAATTATGATATATATATATATATATATATATATAGATAGATAGATAGATAGATATAGATATATAGATAGATATATAGATAGATATATAGATAGATATATAGATAGATATTTATAGATATAGATAGATAGATACACACACAATGGAATATTATTCAGCTTTAAATAAGAATAAAATTATGGCATTTGCAGGTAAATTTGGAGTTGGGGAATAACATGCTAAGTGAATTAACCAATCTCAAAAAACAAAGGCCAAATGTTTTGGCTAATTAGTGGATGCTGAACCATGATGGGGGAGGGAGGAAGCAAGGGAAGAACTTTGGATTGAGTAGAAGGGAGGGGGGGAAAGGGAGGAGATGTGTGTTTGTGGGGAAGATGGTGGAATGAGATGAGCATTATTACCCCCATGGATGGATATGATTGCATGAATGGTATGACTGTACATTGTGTTCAACCAGAGAAATGAAAAGTTGTGCTTCATTTGTGTAAATAATAAAATAAAATTAATTTAAAAATAAATAAGATTCATCTTTAAAAAAGATTACAAATAAAATATTTATTTTAATATCATAAAACAATATTATTCTTCTATTGAAAATATTTTTTATGAATATAGATGTAAAATTGTTAATCAAATTTTAGCTACTTGAAAACCAGTGAAAGAACAATATACCATGACCATTTGTGGTTTATTTTACAATTGCAAGTCTGATTTAAAATTCAAGACTCACAAATACAGCTTACTAAATTAAACAAAGGGAAAAAATGGATAATAATATCAATGGATGCATAAAATAATGTTTCAATACTTTAGCACCTATTCATGGTAAAACTCTGAGCAAACTAAAATTGAATGAAATTTTATCAATCTAAGAAAAATCCATAAATAGCATAATGAATAATGCTCAAAGAGGGAACGTTGTCCCACTCAGACGGCAGTAAGACAAAGAACACTACTCAGTCATTCTATTTAACAATTTTGCTGAAAAGAATAGCCATTCAGTGAGGCAATCAAGAAAAATATTATTATGATATTATTATTTTCAGATAATGCCATTATGTATCTATAATAAACTAGAATTTCCACAAAAGCACCTATATAACTGTAGAACGAATTAGAAAAATCCCTAGATATGAGGTTATCACACTGCCATCAACTGCATTTCTAAATAATAGTAACAAAATTCAGAACTGAAATTTAAAATATGTAATTTATAATGGAACAAATGAAAATTTGAATTTAATGAAACATATTAAATTTAATGAAAACTTGACTTAATGAAATAAGTTCAAAATACTAACCAAAATCTATAAGGATTTCTAAAAGAAATTTAAAATTACCTCTATAAATGAGAGACAGGACATGCTTATGGATGGTCATGATGCAAATTCTCTCCCAAGAAGTCTAGAGACCCTATGAAATTCCCATGCAAAACCAAAAATATTTTTGTACAAATTAATAATGTAAGTATAAAGTTTGTGAAAATATGAAAGACATAGAACACTGAAAAGAATTTGAGAAGAGCAAAAAAATTTGGAGGACGTAAACTACTTGATCTCAAGACTTACCATAAAGCTGCAGCTATCAAAGTACTTTGAAATAGAAGTAAGGATGCTGATCAATGCAATAGATGAAAGAGTCCAGAATTGATACTGATGTCACATGTGTAGTCAAGTCAGTTTTGATAAAGGTGTTAGAGTAATATGAATATGAATAAAATTGACTTCCAACAAATTGTACAAGAACAACTATATATCTATTTTGCAAGAAAACCTTCTGTCACTTCTCATCATATAACAAAAATAGCTTGAAAAATTATCATATACAAACATTTAAATAGAATTTATTCCATTTTTAGAAAGAAACAGTAAAGAAGAAAAATAAATGCTGCAAACCTGTCAAATGTAAAATTTTTATAGGTAGCATGAAAAGTAATTAAAACTTAAAGAAAAATAGGGACTCCCTACACACACATTCTTGGATATTTAATGAGGTAAAATTAAGTGATGCATGCCTGTACAATATTAGTACATGACTTTATGAGTTTTACTCCTGCTTTTTTCATAATAGCCAAAAATTACAAATGACCCAAATGTCCATCAATAATTTAATGAATAAGAAAAATGTATTAACTCCAAACACTCCTAAGAAGAAGAAAGAAACTATTATAACTACATAAATTGGGTGAATCATTAAAACATTATAAGAGCAAAATCACCAACAAAAAGAAATATATTTTTAGTAAAGGCAATCAGTAATTTCCAGGGGCTTTTAACTGGTGGAGGGTATACCAGGAATGGATATAAGGAAAATACACATGTGATGAAAATAGTCTGCTGCGTGTTTATGATTTTAGGAGGTGTGTGTGTGTGTATGTGTGTGTGCGTGCGCACATAAAGCTCAATGAACTGTATGCTCTTGTTCTTTCTTATTTAGGGCATGTCCAATAAATTGGACCCAAAAAGCACAAAGTAAATTGAAAAAAAAATTTATCTAGATATTTTAACATGATTTCCTAAATTTAATCAAAAACGGATTTTGGTTTTGAGATATTTTGTTTCATGAATAATATTTTCTTTAGGAAATCTACTAAAAATCTGTGAGAAAAGATCACAGAAAATATGAGATTGTAAAAACCTTCTCGAAGCAGACAAACAAAGTACAAGAAAATAGTACATATGAGGAAATCAAGGAATACTGGGACTCTAGAAACCAGAAAAAAAGAATATATGAAGTTATGTCACTTAGTATTGCCAAATTTTTCTATCTTTTAAAAAGAAAAGTCACAGACTGTATTTTATATGAATATTTTTAATTCTTCAGTAATGGACAAGCAGATGTATTTTTGTAATATTCTTTGTGTCCTTGATTTAGCCTTCCTCCTGAAACATCCTGTCCACTGACGTCTTTGCACTGTTATCTCAGTGTTGTCTCCATTTATTCTATTATATTTCCTTTGGATGAGCTGAGCTCATTTTTTATTGTGAAACATTTCATTTGCTTTTGCTTTTGCCTGAATGCCTGGATTTCATGTCTTCACCTGGTTGCTCTGTTAAGGTGTCTCAAGTCTCTATCCAGATGCCTTTTCTCAGAGACCTTTCCAAACTACCAAGTGCTATGCATTCATAATTAACTGCTTTGTCTCATCCTCCTTATAACCATCCAGCTAGCAGAGGATCATAGCACAAACGGATGAAACTTGCACTGGAACCAGTATTGGAGCAGGAAAACTTTCACTGTCATAGACTAATTGCTACTGGTGAAGTTTGAAGCTCAGTCTTTTGTGAGGTTCACCTCAAGAAGCCTTAGAAATTTCTCACAGTGAAGCTCAGACAAAAATTCCACTCTACTTTTTCCGGGCAAAAAGGAAAATAACCATCTGAAAATAAGCCTACCAACCTTTGATTCTCCTTAACAAGGACCTCTATGAAGGGAAACATTTTTTTTCTTTTTTTCTTTTTTTTTTTTACCAGCACTTTATTGACCTAGAGAAAGGAAGTGCCCAATTATATTCCATTCTAACCTTCCAATTTAGAGGAAGAAAATACCCACATTCAATTGAGTCACATTCAATCTTCCTTCTCCACAAATGAAACACCTGGGAAAGTCACACCCCAGGAACAGAGAATCATTAAAAGATTGAGACTTAATCATAGGGCTATAGAAAACTTCCCTACCATAGCCCTACCCCATAGCTTATCTCCACATCAATGTGGCTCTAGTATAGTAAAGTGGAAATACAACAGAAAGAATGGGACACCTCAGGTATTATTTTAGAAGAAGGTCTTAAAGAAACCTAAATTAAAAAAAACTGAGGAGAGCAAAACAAGAAAAGAAGAAGAAACTTTAGCTTCAATCCCCACAGCTGCAAAATAAACAAATAAGCAAAAATAACCGAATTCTTAGTTCACATAAACAGAATAGCCCATATGAAAGACCTGTTGGTCTTAGTTCCTTTTGCCCAAAGCATCCTGATGGCTTTCCATAAAAACTGTAAAGGAAAAAAGAACCCTGAAATTTGAAGATACAGAGCAAGTATAAGAACAATACCCAGAGATTGCAGAGAAGTGGGAATTACTATGATTAATATGGTTATGACTCTAATGGAAAAAGCAGACAGAATGCAAGTACAGGTGAGTAACATAATTAGAGAGACAGAACTTCCAACATTAGAGAATACCATGAATCAAAAACTCTGTGTCCAAAGTAAAGGATTCCTTGAAGTGCTCAATCACTGGGCATATCTGAAAAAGGATTGTGAAAATGAAGAATTGTTAATAGAAATGAGATCGAAACACACAAAAAAAAGAACATTCAAGATCTATAGAATAATTGATAAATGTGTAACATCTGCAAAATGGAAACACCAGAGTAAAATAGAAAATTAAAAGAGAAGATTTTGAGAAAATAATACTGAGAATTTTTAAAAAATTTTTGAGACACCAAACATATCCAGAATATAAGAGAACACAAGATATTCATAAAAAAAGAACCATCACCAGTAGATAGTTCTCTCTGGCTTAATCAATAGTCAAAACAATTTGATTAAAAATACCAGCATGTTCTTTTGTGAATCTCAAGAAGCTGATTCTAAAGTTTATATGGAAATGCAAAAGATCCAGAATAAGAAGCACAATGTTGAAGTTCTCCTTTAATAGTTCCCCTTCAAAGATGCTATTCAAAGACTGACACTATTCCACTTTAATATTTATGAGACTAATAGTATTATTGTGTAACTATGGTAATTATCATTACAATAATTATTATATTTAATAATTACTGTTGGTAATGGTGAAATAATAGACAAAGACATAAATCAATGTAATAGAAAAGAGAAGATCTACACAAGCAGAGTCAAAATATCATTCACAAAGGTACAAACGTGATTCAATGGAGAAAGAATATACTTTCCAATAAATTATACTATAATGTTGTATATAGATGTAAATAAATGCATTCAATATTCTCACATAAATTACACAACATTGTATGCTGTTAATAAATTGCAGATTAAACAATGAAACATCATTCTTGCATATTAAAGTTGCTAAATTTCAAACCACTGACAACACTAAATACTGGTGAGTATGTGAAACAACTGGAACTTTCATTCATTGCTTCTGAGAATAAACAATGGTGCATCCACTTTGGGAAACAGTTTGTAATTTCCTTATAAAACTAAGCCTACTCTCATTGTTAGGATATGGCAATCATGCTCCTTATTATTTATTCAAATAAATTGCAAAATTATATTCACAAAAAACTTGCATATTAAGATTTATAGCAACTTTATTCATAATTCCAAAAACTTGTAAGGAACTAAGACATCCTTCAGTAGCAGAACACACAAATAAATGGTTCCTTCATGCAATGAATATCCTAGAGCTCCCAGTCTAGGGCTAAGGTTTCTCCCTGGAGATGAACAACGCTAGCGTTTCTCAATTCCACTTAAACTGTGTGTCATATACGATTTTATCCCATGCTTAAGGAATTATAAAAAAGGATAATAATAATTTCTTATTAAATAAGTAATATCAATAAAAAGGTAGATTTTTTTTTCAAAAAAATCAAGTAGGAATTCTGGAGTTCAAATGTACAAAAACCACAATAAAATTCATACATAGGGCTCATAAATAGATTTGAACTAACTAACAACAAGTAAAAAGACATGACGGTAAAGAAGAAAAATGGTCAAGTTTCCAGTTACTTGTAGCTTGGATTCCAGCAGCAGGAACATGCATCTCAGTGAGGTGGATAATAAAAGGAATACACCAAATATTAATATCAAAATCATAGACAACAGAATGGAATCTCAGGAATCCAACCAATGATGCCAAGTTCCTGTCCACTGAGAAGAAGAGGGGCCACTGAATCAGAAAGAAAATTTGCTTTTGCAAAGAAATTTGGCTTGAGGGAACTCATGGAACAGAAAGGTTGATTTGGGGTCACTCAGAGGCTGTGCAGAGAGCTAGTGTGAGAGGGGTGTTGGCCTCTCGTAGGTTGGAGAATGGAGAGCAGAGATCTGGGGCAGAATGCCATCATGGGGCAGCTGATGGTTGACTCTGTGTGGCAAGAGCCAAGAAACTGATAAAATGCATTAGCCAACTCCCCATGCATGTACCTGTAGTGAGATCTAGAGTTTGCCTGATGGGGTACATCTGAGATGGGCACAGAGGGACTGTGGGCACTGATGGGCACCTGAAGGACTCAGGCCCAGGCTTCAGAGCAAACTGTTAGAAAGTTGGTCAAATGTAAGTGTCAGCTGTCTGCACTTTATATTAAGAACTGTCTAGCAGCACTATCCTGACACTGAGAGGGCATCTTCCTAGATTGGAAAATTGGACAAATCTCCAATTCTCTCCACTACTCATTCTGTCCTGACTTTACCTGACAAGAAGGGAAGCTGAGAGCCAATATAACCATCTCGGATCCAGATCACCTTACCTAAAAGCTTAGTGAACAACTCAGATAAGATGGATTTAACCACCCTCAATGTTTGCTCTCTCTAAACAGTACACAGTCCAAGAAGAAACATATTTTCTCTTTTTCTCTATTGAACATGAGTGTGATTGTGTGTGTGTGTGTGTGTGTATTTTCTTGCTGTGTTGATTGACCTGTGGGTATAATTTTTAATTTATTTCTCATTTTATCACTTTGTTCATTCTTTTCTTATCCTTTTTTATTTTTTCTTTCCCCAATCATTTCTTATTTCTCCTTGTTTTAACCTTACTGGGGTGAGGTTTCTGTTTATGTGTTTTGGTTTAATTTTTTTTTGTTTGTTTATTTTGACTGTTGTTTTTGTTTTTCTTATTAGTCCTTCTCTCTTCCCTTCTCCTTTAAATAGTCAAATTTACTTGTTCTCTCTATCCCTCTCATTATTTACTGCTTTTAGTTATTTCTTTATTCTTTCTTCTTGTAGTCATCACTTGTTTCCACTCACCTGCTGCATATCTGTTTGCATTTTGAATATTTTAAACTTCCTATTCCTTTCCTACTCTAATTTTATTTTCACTTAGTGAACTACAATTTTACTCTTTAATAACAATTCAGTTTATGTAATTACTGGCTTTGTCATTCCTGTTGTGGCAGTTATTAGTATCGGACAGAGCATAATTGAAACCTGCTGTATACTTTAATAATGCAGATTTAGTTTATTTATTTATTTATTTTAGCTATTTATTGTTAGTGCTGTTGTTGAATGCTGACCCCAGCATTCCTATTTTTTTTTTCAGTATTTTATGGTGTACATGCCATAGAAGGCACAGGACTTGTTAGAGAAGAGGACTACATGCCGAAGGACATTCTTGCACATGAGGAAGAGGAATATGTTTCAATAGATACACAAGTCCAAGGCCTCTGAAAACATTAAAAAAAAAAAGAACAGGCAAACCAGTCTCTTCCCAAGAGATATAATCTCCCAACAAGGGAGCACAGACATGGAAGGAAATGAATTCCAGAGAAAGAGTTTTAAAAAGATCATTAAAATAATTAAAGGGGTAAAAGAAGATCTAAGAAACAAATTAAGGAATTAAGTAAGAGAACAATATAGAAACTGAAAGACCATTACAATGAACAGATAAAAATTTCGAAAAGAAACCAAACAAAACATGAGAACATGTAGAAATGAACAACTTAACAACAAAAAAATATTCACTTGGAAGAAAAACCAACAGACTAGGTTATATACCAAACACAAACTCAGGTCCCAAAGATTGAGTCTTTGAGCTAAACACTCAAGAGAAAATAAAGGCAAAATAAATAAATAAAAGATCTTGATGAAAATACACAGAAATTCTGGGAGAACATAGAGATCAAACTTAAGATTTGTTGGGATAGAAGAGGACACAGAAATATAAGATGAAGACATTAATAACATTTTATGTAAAATAAAAATAGAAAAGTTTCCAAATCTTAGGAAGCAGATTGACATCCACATGTAGGAGACATATAAAATTTTAAATAGACAAAATGAAACAAACAAACAACAACAACAACAACAAAATTTCTCCAAGACACACCAAAGTCAACTTGCCTTTTAGAGTGAAAAAGAACAAAATTACAACTAAAATTACTATATCCAGTAAGCTATTATTCAAAATCAATGAAGAAATAAAAATTTTCATGATATACTTTATATACAAACAGAGATATGAAAAAATGTGGTATATATATGTGTAATGAGAATTGTAATGCATTCTGCTGTCATTTATTTTTTTTAAATCAATTTTAAAAATTTCATGAGCACTAAACCCACACTACAGAAAACACTTAAAGAAATAAGACATTCCTCCTAGAAGCAAAAACAGCAGTCATGAAATTCACCTGGAAAAATAAGAGAACCAGAATAGCTAAAGCAATCCTTAGCAAAAAGAGTGAAGCAGGTGGCATCACTATACCAAACCTTAAACTATACTACAGAGCAATAGTAACAAAAACAGCATGGTATTGGCAACAAAATAGACTTGTAGACCAATGGTACAGAATAGAGGTCACAGAGACTAATTTACATAATTATAATTATTTTATATTTGATAAATATATACATTTCTCTGAAAGGTATCACTTGTTTTTGAAGCCTGACATATCAATACACAAATTAGAATTGAACGTTAACAAAAAGAAAGAAAAAGAAATAAGAACTCAAAATAAAACCCCAAATCTCTCAAATGGTCACAGCTCTTCATAAAAGCACTAAATTGTTGAAAATTAACAATTGGTTAAATCTATGAAACAACTCAAAGTGACTGGAAGTAATAGACCTGTCTGCTTAATAACCATGCATGTGAATGGCTTCAATTCTTCAATTAAAATACAGGGACTGGCAGAATATATTAAAACAACACCCTTTTATGATGATAAGGTATGTTTTTATACTTTCCATAGTTTTTCTATTGTTTTCAACATGAAGAGATGCTGTATTTTGTCAAATGCTTTTTCTGCATCTATTCAGATAATCATATAAGTCTTGTACTTAAGTCTATTGATACAATGAATTACATTTATTGATTTCTGATTGTTGAAACAACCCTGCATCCCTGGGATTAACCCCACTTGAGAGTGTTACACTATATTTTAAACATATTTTATATGTGATTTCCCAGAATTTTTGCAACTATGTTCCTCAGGAATATTAGTCTGAAGTTTTCTTTTCTTGGTGTGTCTTTGTTTGGTTTTGGTATCAAGGTGCTATTAGCCTCATAGAATGAGTTTTTAAGGGTTCCTTCCTTTTCTATTTCATGGAATACTTTGAGGAATATTGGTGTCAACACTTCTTTGAAGATCTTATAGTACTCGTCTGAGAATCCATCTGGTCCCTGGCTTTTTTTGTTGTTAAGTTTTTGATAAAATTTTCTATTTCATTACTTGAAATTTATCTTTTTAAATAGTGTATGACCTCCTGATTCAGTTTGGGTAGGTCATATGTCTCTAGAAATTTGTCAATGTCTTTGATGTTTTCTATCTTATTGGAGTACAGGCTAAACCCAAGGCCACTTTAACTCTAGACAGAGAGAAATTAAAAACATTCCCTCTAAAAAATGGAACAAGAAAAAGATGCTCTCATTCATCACTTTTATTCAACATTGTCCTTGAAACTCTAGCTGGAGAAATTAGAAGAAATAAATTAAAGGAATACAAATAGGTACATAAGAACTTTAACTATCAATATTTGCCGATGGCATGATTCTATACTTAGAAGATCCAAAAAAAAAATCCCACCAGGAAACTTCTAGAACTAATAAATGAATTCAGCAAAGTAGCAGAATATAATATCAACACCCCTAAAGCAAACATGTTCCAGATGATTACCGTAGAAACCCCCAAGGACTCACCAGAAAGCCTGCATTCATGTTGCTTACCTTCTACTAGAAGACAAATCAAAGTGATGCTCCACTAAAATCTCTTTTCCAGTTGTCCCCAGATTTGGAAAGTTCCTAGGAGGAAGTACTCTGCAACAGTAAACTAAGAATGCAGAATGATTCCCATGGTCCTGCCCCAAAGCGTCCCAAGTTCATTCATAGAATTGTTGCATTCTGAGCAAAGGAGAATAATGAGTCTTTTTAATTTATATGACATAGATAATTAGTTAATATTATTCTCAGAGATATAAAATGCCAAAATGAAATTGAACATAGTTGTACAAGCTTCCATGAACAGACTTTCATTTTTATGCATCAATATGAAAATTGATCATATGAGATCATATGAGAAGTATTTAAAAATTTCAGAAACTAAATGTTATTCAAAGTTATAGTTGCTGCTCAAACTTGACACCATTAATATGATTAGTATTTTTTTTCTTTAATTCTAATCATTCTTGACAGATGACAAGATTGCCAAGGTAAAATCCAATGGCTTTGTAGTAAGATATCATTGTGGTTCTGATGTGGTTTCCATGATGACTCATAAAGTTGAACGTATCCTCATGTGTTCATTTGCCACTCATAGATCATTTTTAATGAAGTGTTTAATTTTTTCACATTATATAATCATGTTCATTAATCAAGTTCTTTATGTGTTTAGCAAACATATACTATGTTCTATTTTTCCATCATCTCAAAAATTTCAAAAAGAAGTTATTTTAATGAATGCTGCTTATGATTTTTATTTTATTTATGAACTACTAGTGTCATATCTAAGGAATATTTGCCTAATCCAAGACCAAAATTTTATTTTCATGTGTTTTCTTTTTCCAGGAGTTCAGCATTTTTAATTTTACACTTAGATCTGTGAATCAAACATTTTTTGTTGTATTGTTTTGCCTTTTGCATATGGTTATACAATTGCTCCTGTGAGATATACGTATATGTTTGCATAGATACATGTATGTTTTGACAATTTATCATATTCCTTAATTTGTCTTGAACATTTGTATTAGCTACATATGTACACATTAAGGACTTTTTGGCATTACTTTATTTTGCTCTCTTGACACCAGCCCTACAATCTTCTAACCTTCCAAACAAACCTTGAGATAAGTAGTGTCAGACTTCTCTGTCTTTTATTTTTTTCAAATTAGTTTAAGTTATTCTAGGTTATTTATTTCCATGTGAATTAAGGAATCAGCTTATCAATTCTAAAAAAAATCTACCAAAATTTTGATTGGTATTATATTTATATATCAAATTGGAAAGAATCAAAATTTTAACAATATTAAGTTTTCTGGCCAATGAAACTAATTTTCTATTTATACTTTAGATTCTGCAATGCTTCACAGTTTTAAAAATATAGGTCTGTATGTAACTTACCAAATACATCCTAGCTAATTAATATATTTAAGTATTTCACGCTATTCGGAAGTTGTAGTTAAATTTTAATGCTTTGTTTATTGCTAGTATATATAAATAACTTGATCTTCATATGGATATTTTATTATACAACTTTGTTTAATTTGTTTATTAGTTCTAATAGAATTTTGATAGATTACATCAAGAGTTTACATTGGCAGTCTTGTCATCTATGAATATAGTTTTATTTTCTTTCTTTCCTGTCTAGATGGCTTTTTCTCCTTGCTCCCTTGAAGGGATTAGAATCAGAAATATAATGTCGTTTATAAGTGGTGAGCACTGATCTTGCTGACTTTAATGATATGAATATTTTCTTAATAGTTACATTTTTTATCTTCTGTAGAATAAGCAGCAATGTCAGCTCTCACTTTTATTTCTGATATTAATAATTTGCATTATCTCTTCTTTTTCCAGATCCAGACTTATCTGTTGTTGTTTTTTTTAACTGTTGAAGAACCAGTTTTTAGTTTTGGTGATTTTCCTTTATTCCTTTTCTGTTTTCTGTTTCATTAAATTCCACTTCAT
The DNA here is from genome assembly GCF_048772815.1 of Callospermophilus lateralis. Classification (NCBI taxonomy): domain Eukaryota; kingdom Metazoa; phylum Chordata; class Mammalia; order Rodentia; family Sciuridae; genus Callospermophilus; species Callospermophilus lateralis. The sequence goes on from NC_135320.1 coordinate 14,961,543, forward strand.
TTATTATTTTCTTTCTGGAGCTTATTTTGGACTTGTTTGCTCTTCTTTTTCTACAACTTAAAATGGCATTTGAAGTCAATGATTTTAGAACATTTGTATTTTTATAATATATGTTTAATGTCATCAATTTCCTTCTTTGTACTGCTTTCAGAATTCCAAACGTTATTATATATTATTTTCCCATTTACTTCTTGCTGTCTTCTTTGACTCATGGGATCTTTAAAAGTGTCTTCTTCAGCTGGGCATGGTGCCACATATCTATACTCCAAATACTTGGGAGGGAGGATTCCTTGAGCCCAAGAGTTCAAGACCAGTCTAGACAAGGTAGAAAGACCTCATAACAACAACAACAAAAAAAAGCAAACAAATAAAAAGTGTGTTACTAAGTTTAGACATATTTAGGAATTTACAAGATAAATTTCCAATCTTGATTTCTAATTCTATTTTGGCCAGAAAATATACTTAGCATGGTTCAATTCCTTCTTAAATATATTGAGATCAATTTTAGATTTGGCTCAAAATATTTTTCATATTGTAAATATTTTCTGTATATCCAAGACAAAGTTCTTTCAATTTGTTTCCTATTTGGCCTATCTCTTCTTAAATACAAATTACTTTTATGTTTCTGCTTCATTTCATCTCTGAATTTAATAGCTATATCTTTTTCTTACTTTAATGTGTTTTAAGGTTCATAGTATGCTTCTTTTAAAGAGTTGACCACTTTAAAATAAGAGTTGACTTTTATTTTGTTCCTATCCTTTAAGACAATGTTGTGATATGATTTTTCAAATATTTAAATTTACCAATATTTGTTAAAATGGTTATATTTTCATATTTAAATAATGTGCAGAATAATTATATATTTTTCCATGTAATTGCCATTTCTGGTAATGCTTCGTTTTTGTAGTGCCATATATGCTACTCAGCCATAAAGAAGAATGAAATGTTATAATTTGCTGGTGAATGAGTGGAACTGGGAAACATGCTGAGTGAAATAAACCAGACTCAGAAAGTCAAGGATCAAATGTTTTCTCTCCTACGCAGAAGCTAAAGAGAGAAAAGGAATAAGAAATAAAGAGAGGGGATATCACAAAAATAGAAGGGAGATTAGTAGAATAGAAGCAGAGAAAAATAGGGAAGGGAAAGAACTGCAGAATGAAGATCAAATTATGCTAGGTGCATGTGTGAATATATCACAGCATATTCCAAATATGGTAGAGGAAGGGGATTAGGGAGAGGAAAGAGGGGAAGAAAGGGGTATAGTACTGGTAATTCACATAGAGAAAACTACGTTACAAGCATTTAAGAATATGACAAATTAACCCCACTATTATGTATAAGTAAAATGCACTAAGAATAAAAAATTGAATTAAAAATATGCCACCACAGCCATTTATCAAAAAGAAAACAAAAATTTAAAGGAGGGGAACAGGAGACTTTCTTTAATGCATTTTTTAGTGAAGAACTTTTAGTGATGAATCCTTTCAACATTTATGTCTGGAAATCTTAATTTTGTTGTTACTCCTGAAATATATTTTCTTTGTGAATATAATTTAAATTTGAAACTTTATTCCACTTTCAGCAATTGTACTAACATTCTTGTAAACCTCCAGTGCTTTAGATGAGAAATCCTTTACCATCTTCAACTTTGCCCTACTGTACATCATTAGTTTCTGTTTATAAAAAGTTGACTGTTGATAAAAATTTTAATTTATCCCTGGTTTTCAGTAGTTTGATTATAAGATAATATATTCTTATTTGTGTTTGTTGTGCTTTGACTGAATTGAAGTTCTTAGATCTGTGGTGTCAATGAATGACTTTATGACATTTGCCAGCAAATGGATGGATCTGGAGACTATCCTTCTAAGTGAAATAAGCCAGTCTCAAAAAGCCAAAGGTTGAATATTTTCTCTGATATGTGGAAGCTAACACACAATAAGGGGAGGTAACGGGAAGAATAGAAGTTCAGTAGATTAGACAATGGGGAACGGAGAGACGGAAGGGGGGATAAGAAAAGGAAAGTCAGTGGAATGAATCTATATAACTCTCATGTACATATATGAAAACAACACAATGAATCCCATCATTGTGTACATCATAAGAATGTGATCCTAACTAGGTTATTCCATGGGACTGGGGATGTGACTCAAGTGGTAGCGCGCTTGCCTGTCATGTGTGCGGCCTTGGTTCGATCCTCAGCACCACATACAAACCAAAAACTAAAAAATAAATATTAAAAAAAATTTTTTAAAAAGATATATTTCATGCTTGTATCATTGTATCAAAATGGATTCTATAGTCACAAGGAGAACCAATACAAACTGAGATTATATATTAAATTTGTATGTTATTTTTTTGAGTCTCTGATTATATGTTTATTATGTTCTTAAAATTGTGCCTCCGTTCAATAATGTTCCATCAATTATTTTTATTCATTTTTTTTAAAGTCTGTGTTTTGATTTGATAATTTTTATCACTTGAAGTCTGCTAATCTCACCTTTTGAATGTCTAATCCACTGTTAATCCTTCCAGTTTATTTTTATTTCCTAGATTATACTCTCAACATTAAAAGTTTTATTTGGACAATTTATTTTATAAGTTTATGTTATAAAATAAATGGCTTGAAAGTTTTGGAAGAATGCAATAGAGATACTGTAACTGATTTTTAATGCTCTTGTCTGCTAATTCTAACATTCTACCAATTCTGAGTGGGTGGTAATGTTCTTTTCTCTTCATTATTGAACACATTCTGTTTATTTGCCTCCTGATAATTATTGTCAAAATTTCAGATATTGTGAATTTTATTTTATGAGGTACTCTGTTATATTGTTCCCACCAATATTTTTCAATTTTATTTTGAGACAGAGTTAAATTCCTTGAAATTAGCTTGAACTTTTCAGAGCTTTAAGATATTTTAGGTCTTAGGACCAACATTTCCTATTACTGATTTCCATCTCCCTTACTGATGCAAGATCTTTCGGAGTATTCTAACCAATGTCCCTTTAAATATGAAGCTGGTGGCAAGGGACACTGTCCCTAGCTCCTGTAAGCAGTAGATGTTGTTCCTTCCAGCATTTCTATATGATTCTTTCAAGGTAGTCAGAAATTCTCTTATATCCGTTCACTGATCAGCCCTTGGCTGAATGCTGAGGTGGGCTCTCTGCAGATTTCTCATTTCCTTGCTTTGTGCATCTTTCTTTTCTGTTTATAATTTCTCTAAACAAATGCTACTTTGGTTTTCTCAGAACCTCAGCTACATTTTATCAACTCGGGAAGTTTTCTTTGCTTTATAGTAATCTCCCTGCCTTTCATTGTGGAGGTAAACTTGTATCACACCATCCACAGTAGAGCTATGGGATGATTATCCTTCACAGACTGACATTCAGTGTCTTGAAAATAGTTTTTTTTTTTTCCTTATTTACCCCTTTTAAAAAGTTCTTTAAAGGTATGAGAGTAAATCTGTAAATTACATTATTCTCCTGCCTTTCATGGTTTTATATGAATAGCCAGCTGTTATTCTTCCTGTTATCCTACTAAATGTAGCATGTTTTTATTCTCCATCTGCTTTTTAGTCTTTATTCATTTAGGGTTTACTTCTCCTGGCCACTTTGTTTTCTTCTCTGATTTCACAGCTTTTTAACACCACAATGTCCATTGATTATTATAATAATGCTACTTATCAAAATCAGCTTGAGACAGGATGATCACTTAGGTCAACTTGGTCTGAGAAGGAGCTAGTTTCTTTAAGGAGTTTAAGGGCTATTAATCAATTCCAATCTTGTTCTGAAGGAATATGGTCTTTTTACTTTAACTTTTCCATTCAAGACATCCTGTTCATGCACTGTACATTACTTAGTGAAAGTCTTTTAGAATAGTTTAGCGTGTGATAACCAACATTCTGTTTGGAACTCATCAAAAGTCCCTTTCAGTCACAAGAGCCTACTTGAGCCTTAAGGTCTTCGTTGGATTTTTTTTTCTTCTGCATGGAAAAATCTTTTGGTCTATTATGAGCCCAACATTTTTTTTTTTCTGCCTATTCTTAGATTCAGCATATGATTCAGAGAGAAAAATAGTGGCTGATTTTTACTTAGTTGAAAAGAGTACTTCTGTCTATGATGATCAGTTTCTTTACATTCTTTTGGACTCCCAAATCTCTAAAGTTTTCAGAAATACAGATGAACATATGGTTTTGTCAAGTTATTTACTGTTTTCAGCAGTCATTTCAGGGGCTAGATCTGCTACAGCCTAATCCGAAACACACTCACAGGTCTTGGTATTTTGGGTTAATGAATTTACTAGATTTTTGAACCTGTGTTATATGTAAATGAAAGATTTTTTTCTGGATTTTCTTTAAATGTTTAATTAATTTGTCATTATTTTATGATTTTTTCTGGCTATTTAGCATTTATTATTTGTCAACTCACCTTCCTCTTTGAAAAAGTCTCTTTACCTTTTCTGTGGAAGGAATTATTCAGAAGATCTACTAAGGGTTCATCAGAACCTGACAAGTGTGGGACTTTTCTTTTTCCTCTTAAGATATCTAGGACTTGACTTTGACTAGATGACCAATTTTCTCCTTTTCAATACTTTGTTTCCTGGATGAGCACCTTTGATATTGTCTAGTGTATACTGCAGAGAGAATAAATGCAGTGAAAGACGTATTTACCCAGTTAATCAGCTCCAAACTGCATAAGCCACTCCCCCTCACTAAAGTTGTATCTACCTGTTCTGAGGTTGCTACTCCTACACTTAATCTTAGAACTAATTCTAGCTCTACATCATTTCTCTAATTATATGAACTTTGAGATTTTTCTAAGACAATGAAACTTTTAAAAATAAATAACCATTTAAATATTTAACCTTGATACTGCATGATCTTTTTATTGCTATGATAAATTGATTTCTTTAAGTTCACACACTTGGTTAGGGGACATAGTTCAGTGGTAGAGAGCTTCCCTAGTATGCTCAATTTCCTAGGATCAGAACCCATAGTAAATACATAAATAAATGAACATGTACATATATATACTCTCACATAATTTGTAATGCTTTGAGGGAAAGGATATGTTTTGTCTGTGATATTAACTTGATATGTGAGAATGTATTAATATGTTAAGTACTCATTACTTACATTTCTATGTATATGTGTGTATTTGTATCCACATAAATTTCCATGTATGTTTATCCAAATATATTCATATGTAGCAATGTATAAACCATATCTATAATCATGAGTTTCATCTACAACTAGACAGATGGACTTTCACTATGTCTACCTATTAACATTGGTAAATATTAAACACAAACATATGGGGAAAAAATCTACTTAAGTCATATTTTCACTGTGGCCACCTATCCTTAAAAGAGAAGTTAATGATTTAAATCCTCTTTTCTGAAGCTAAAAATCAAATCAATTATTTGTATTCTTAGAAATATTTTGATTGAAGTAATATGTGTTTTGATATCATGTAATAAAATAAACTTCTGCTTTACTTTAAAAATTAGAAAATAATTCCATTGGAAGGTTATTTATCATTTCTTGATCAACTTTTACTTTATTAATAAGAATTAGTAATGTAAAAAATTTAATAAAATTTTAATTAAATTTTTTATGTCATTCAAATTCTCCCAATATTCTTTCATTGCTGATTATAAATTTAAATGTATTATTTTGATGTGATTTATAAAGATGTTTTATACACAATTGTTTTAATACTACTTATACATTTTTATGTTGTCTTATTATCATTTGAGGCCTATTATAATATAAAATATATATATATGCCAGTCTTACATATTGAATACTTTGAAGGCAGGAGCCAGAGACAGGTCAGAGCTTACATAAACAGAAAATAAATTCAGTAGTTATAAAATATGTGAGTTGGCAAAATCTAGGTGACAGTCAAGATATGCAGATGAACAGGTCAAAGTTATCTTAAAAATTTTTAGATAATTCCTTTATGATAATTTTTTCACTATTATTGTCAAAATATTGAATATTTTTTCTTCCTATCCAAATATACAGAATTAAGAATACTTACTTAAAAATGCAAATACATTAACTAAATATCAATTTATGTAATATTCATTTAATTTTTAGTAACAAGTGGTTCTCTTTGTGCCATTCATAATAAAAAAAAACAAATTTGCAATTCATTTATTCTGTTCCATTTTGCTTACTTTTATGTTGATGGCATGCCACACTGATTTTCTTCATTTAACAAAAAAAATATTCACATGACAGTAACTATAGTAGCATTTTCTTAGCCCAATTATGTTTTCATCACATAAATGCTGATAATTATTCAATCATTTTCCTTGGTAAATATACTTTTATCGCTCACAATATGACAGGCATTATGTTAAGTGCTGAGAGGGAATCAAAGGTGATTTTTTTTTGTTTCCCTTGTGGGGCCAACAGTTGGTAGGAGGGAAAGATATTAACAAAAGAGTCACTCAGCTAACCCTGTTAAAAAGTGCTGCCAAGGAGAAATACAAAGTGCTATGAATTTATATTCTTATGATTTGGATATTAAGTGTCCCCCGAACCCCCTACAGAGTTTATTCAGGAATGTTTGAAGGTGAAATGAATGAATCGTGAAAGTTCTAACTTAATCAGCCCTTACTAGTTTGAATCCACTAACTGGGTGGTAAATGTAGGCAGGTAGGGGCCATGCCTGGAGAAGGTTGGTCACCGGGGGACCCAGGAAGGATTCATCTTCCCTGTGCCCCTTTTTCTCTGCTCACTGGACACTACGAGCTGATTCTCTCTCCTCCATCAAGTTCATCTGCCATGATATTCTGCCTCACTTTGGGCCCAGAGTGATGGAATTGGTCAGCCATGGGCTGAACCTCTAAAACCATGAGCCAAAATGACCTTTTACTTCTCTGTTCTTGTCAGGTCCTTTGGCCCAATGATGTGGAACTGACTAATAGAGAAACTGGTACCAAGAAGTGGGTCATTGGTGAGCCAATAACTCAATGTGGAGTTCCTGAATAACATTCCTGACCTTCAAGGTCAGGCATAGTTTAGCAGGGTCTGATTCCCCGTGGGCTGCCCCTGAGAGGCCAGGTTTATGGGAGAGATTTGGAAAAGCTTACAGATCAGGCAAAAGAAACCTCAGAATGTTACAAACAGAGTTCAATGGGTGATTCTGGGGTAACTCAAAAGGCCAGAATGCTGATGGGAATGTGACTAATCTCTTGAGATTTCAGAGGGAAATGAAGACTCTACTGGAAATTGGATTAGAGGCACTCATTTTATATTATGGCAAGAAAAAAATTAAAATCATCTATATTTTGTCCACATCTTGACACTCTCGTGTGAGACTGAATTTGAAGGTGATGGAGTAATTAATCTGGCAGAGAAAATTTTAAGGCAGCACAGTATGCAGACAGTGGTATGTCTACTGCTGAAAGCTTTTACTCAGGTTTGCTGTGAGAATGGGGAGCAGAAAAACAAAGAAGGAGAATCTGAAAAATTTGCACATGAGCCAGAAAGTTGCATGGAAAACTGGAGCCAAGACAGTTGTGGGTTGTTGAAGGAATTACAGCAAATAAAGAGATGTTAAATATTTTATACAGATACAATAGGAAAGGTGGCTTTAGGGCATCTCAGAAATTTGCAAGATCATGTCCTTCCCATGCGCAGGGAAAATTTCTTTGTGAAAAGATCATAGAGGCACCTTTCTCACCGTGGGGATCGGAGCATAAGAAGTTGTTTCTCCAGGCTCAGCTACTCAGGCACTCAGAGGACAGGGACTCAAAATCTGCAACAGCTGTGATTACAGGGGGCCCAACCGCTGAGCAAGCTGGCTGCAGATCTTGGTGTCATCCATATGGTGCTGGTTCTGCAGGCATGCAGGATGAACCAGTTAAGGGATCACAGGGGCTTCCACCAAGATTCCAAAGCAAGACCTAGTCAGGCTTAATTTAGCAGGGTCTGAATCCCTGTAGGCTGCCCCTGAGAGGGCCACATGTGAAGCTGTGGAGGTGAAAAAGAAGTTAGAATACAAACCTTAAGAATGAAGAGATGTCATTAAAGAAGGTGGTCTGACAAAGAAATCTGTTGGCTTTGGAAAGAGCCAGGCTAACAGCCCATGTAGCAAAGCCAGAAGGGCAGAACTGCCCCCAAGCCCTTTGAAAAGCAAATCTCATCACCAAGTGTCCTAGATGCCTTATGTCAAGTTAGGGGACCTTTTTGTCTGGCTGTGTTTTGGTCCAATCCCTTTTTTTTTATGCCCTCACTCCTCCAGTTTAGAATGTGAATGTTCACTCTGGGCTACAGTATATTGTCTATATGTCACTTTATTTGATATTTACAAGGGTTCAAAGCCAAAAGTTTGCTTTGCATTTCACATGAGACATTGGACTTGGACTTTGGGGAAATGCTGGGACTGTTAACACTATGAAATTCTTGTAGAATAAATGCATTTTGCATTGTGAGATGGACATGAGCTTTGGGAAAGCTGAGAGCAAAATATTATGACCAAATTAGTAACCAAATTAGTCCATCCTAGCTTGAATTGCCACATTGGTTAGTAACTAGGTAGGTGATGTGTTACTAGAGGATGTGGAGGGTATGCCCTGGAAAGGTTTACCTTCCCTGGGTCCCTTCCTGTTTTTCTCTCTGCTCACTGGCCACCATGAGTTAAATAGCATTCTTCCATCAAGATCTTTCACCATGATGTTCTGCCGCAGGTTGGGCCCAGAGTGATGAAACCAGCTGACCATATACTGAATCTCTGTAACCATGAGCCAAAATAAAATTTGTCTCCTTTAAACTGTTTTTGTTAGGAAATTTTTGTCACAATGGTATATATAATTTGTCATATTATACTAAGGAAACTCTATTAAGGAACGTTTACGTGTTCTTCTATGAGAACTTGGTAATGAGCTCACTTGGGAAGACTAAGTTCACCAAGAGAAAGATGGTGGCAATCATGAGAACAGGAAATCATAGCAAAAAAATAAAATCAGGACCCGAGAAGGGGCAGAAGATGATGAATATGTATGGCTGATGGAAAAGAGAACATGATGACTGATAATGCTAAACAGAACAACCAAGAAAAAGTTGCTTTATATTTTATCCCAAGAATGTTCCTAATGTTCAATGTTTTAAGAAGTTGATAGTAAGTAAACATGCTCTAAGAGGATGAGTTACATGATTAGGCATTCATTTAAAAATAAATAAAGGACCTTCTACTTACAGTGAGTTGAGTTGAGTGGGAAAGATTTGATATGGGGAGGTCACGTCAGTTTGTAAAATTCTACAAAAGCCCAAGTGAGAGATTATGACCACCTCTCAATATGGTAAGTAGTGGAGAAAAAGAAATGGATCTGAGTAAGAATTTAGGATGAAAGATAATGGGGTTGAGGGATAAAGCTAAATGTAAGAAATATATACATACATGATAGACAGGATAAAGAGAATAGATAAATAGATGATAGATGATGATATAGATAATTGATAGGTGATAAATGTTGAAATAGATGATAATTTAGTAGATAGATGCAGAGATATAAAAGGAGAAAGATATATTTTCTCATAATTTCTATGGTATCTTATTGTTTGACTATGTGATTTTTATCACATCACCTCTTATTTTATAAACATTTATGTTTTTGTTGGATAAATATGACATTGAAAGAACTTGAAGATATAAAGTTATCAGGAAGTGTTAGAAGGAAAAATATTAGGAAAATTTAACAAAGTTTAATTAGCAAAGGACAATTTAGGAATTGGACTGTCCTCAGAACCATAACAGGTTCCTAAGAATCCCAGCATGTAACTTGCCAGAAAGCATTTATAGACACAGAATGAAAGGGAGTTTCTGAGACAGTTTGATCTGTCACTGCTTGCATTTTGCTTTATCAGGATCTTTGGCTCTCTGGGATTGGCTGAAGCCCAGTTTCTGTAACTGACTGAGACTCCGGTGCTTGTTTCAAGAGTGTGCTCCTCACTCCCTGATTATTGCAAAATTTAGTAGATGGATACCAGTGCTGCTACTGAATCTCCCCAGCACATGGTCATTTTATTTTCTGGTCATATCCATGAACAACATTCACATAATGGGAAAGGGTCAATTTTTTCAACACTAATGCAAGATTTTCTTTTTGTACTATACAAAAAAAAACCCACTAGTATCCACTAGGCATACTTTTAGTTTATGAGTTAATTTACAAGCTGTTGTAAGTATTTGTAAGATTGAGTATTTTGTGATTTTATTCTTAAAGATCATTCAAATACAAAAAAATAAAATTTATTAATTTTCAATATATTATTATACATTTTGTCTTTTAATTGCAATGAGAATCACTGGATCTTCCAATCAATCTCAGGAACATCATAGTATCTTAGTAAACTTATTGTTCTATACCCTATATGCTATTTTGCTACATTTGCTATTTTTCTTTCTAAAGAAATTAGATATTCATTACCATATATAGACTGTTCCCAACTAGGGTAAAATTTTTTTATGTTAAAATAATTAGGAACTAAAAGAATTATAGGGGCTGGGGATGCGGCTCAAGCAGTAGTGCGCTCGCCCGGCATGCACCGGGCGCTGGCATGATCCTCAGCACCACATACAAATAAAAAATAAAAAAGATGTTGTGTCCACCGAAAACTAAAAAATAAATATTAAAAAAATTCTCTCTCTCTCTCTCTCTCTCTCTCTCTCTCTCTTTAAAAGAAGAATTATAGATCTCTTAGGTAAAAGATGATAATTTGTGACTGAGGACCAAATCCAACTTGTTTCATGTTTCTATAAATATTTATGGCATCACATCAAACACATTCATTATGTATTGTCTGTAACAGCTTTCATGCTGCACAGCAGAGTTGAGGTGACAGAATCTGTACAGCTGACAAAGCTGAAGTATTTACTACTCTGCTCTTTACAGAAAGATTTGACTATTGGCTGTCTTAAAATGATGATAACACTAGTGCAGTGAACGGTCCTGACTACATTAACATTCAACTTTCCCATTGTCGTTCCCAAAGTTTTGCTTTTTCAAAATATTTCAAAGAAGACTGGAGGCACCATCTTTGTAAACTGCTTTTAATTTTTTACCGAACACAATAGAAATTGAGTTTTTCTTTCTCTACTTATGATGTCAAAGAGGGCAAAATTGACAAAGACATGTCACAATTATTAGACCAATCAGGAGATAAAAGTAAAGTACTTCAGTACTTTAGACTATAGTGAATATGATCATACAAGTGAAATAGATAAGTTTTCAGACAGTATCTAAATTAATTTCTTAAAACTTAGGAATTTGTGAAAGGACAAAATGAATTGTAATGCATTATGCTGTCCTACAACAAATTAGAATTAAAAAAAAAAAAAACGACTGTTCTTACCAATTTAGTCATTCAACAGGACAGGAAGGGTTTTATCATGAAATAGAAATAATTGATGTCAAAATCCTGGCCCATTCCATTTTTTTTTTCAAAAGTCGCAGAGGAATTTTTTTAATTTTTTATGTTTCATTATGTTAATGAGCCCAAATTTACTTAATATCCTTTATGACTTAAGAAATTATAAAAGGAGCTTTGTATACAAAGATGTTTAGAAGAAAATAAATGGTATAGCTATATCAAAAATCATTAGACGGATTGCTGTAAATGATGATTATCAATAAAGAATAAAAGGACTCCTCTGAAACTATATAGCTAAGTGTTGTAGTTTGATGATGCAAATGCAAGAAGAATCACTAGTAATGATAAGCTCAAACTTAGAGATGTGTGGAATTTTATATTAGTATTTGCAAAATACATGCATGATAACTGAGAAGTAGTTACTTGCATTCAGAGAATATTGCCCATCTAAATGAACAAATGTTGAAAATCCTGTAATAACAAAAACATTTGGGGTTTATTATGGTAAAATTTCTACCACAATTTTAAATAAAGCTTCTTTTCATTATTTTCTTACTTTTTCCTTTTAAATATTAATTTACTTTGTGGTACTGGAAATTGAACCCTGAGCCTTACAGTTGCTATGCAAGGGATCTCTCACTGAATTAGTAAAATCCCCAGCCCTTTTTCTTTATTCTTTCTTGCATAAAATTAATAAAATGCCTTGTTTAAAGTTTTAAGGTATAAAATCCTAAAACAAGTCCTTTTGGAGTCAGAGAGTAAATGGTGATTCTGATTTATTCTTTTTTATGAAGGGTAACTCTTGGTTACTGGGTTTACTTAAGTGAGGTTTTCACATGTCGTATTCACTGGGCCTATGTTATTGATATAATTGCCAGAAAAAAAGCATTATTCTAATGTCTTAATTAAAAGGCAAATCAAACAGAAATGTCTAGAGGATGCCACTCAAAATCATTTTCCCTGCTCTATCAGGGATTTCTCACAGCTAAGAAAAGAAAAAGGAGGAGCCACCCTTCACTGAGGTGGATCAGAGTGACCTTCACTTTCTCTGTCTCCCCTAGTAGAATGATAAACATCTTCCATGATCTATTTCTTCTCATCCCATTTCTCTAAATTACAATACAACGCTATTGAAGCATTGATATCATTAAGAGTGGATGATATTCCCCAGGTGCGATGGGGTGTAAAAGGGCTGTGAACATTGTTTTCACTTAATCAATTCCCCTTTAATTCCAGGGAGCCTAATGAATTTCTTTGCTGGTCTTTTAGGCTTTTATAAAATATGCTTTCAGTTCACAAATGAAAGTTATCCCAATAGAACGACTTCAACTTTATTGGCCTTTACAAAATGCTGTATGACACTTAAATGTCCTTAATGAAAATAAATGCATTATATCTGTTATGATGAGATTCACGCTCCTTGAATCAAAGATGAAAAGCTTGAGACCTGGTATGTAGGGATCATATGGAATTTTATATCTATTCTCTTTTCTACAAATTAAACCATCATGGTGTATTTTCTCTGAGTTCCTAAGATTTACAATTAGATTTTTTCATCTTTGGTTTGAGATTATTCTATAGTTTTGCCTGAAAAACAAAATTTAATGTTTATTTTCTGTGACATTTTTAAGTACCTGGAAATGATAAAGGCAGTGCTTTTAGTTCATTAAAAACCTATTAATAAGACAATGCATTTGTCATGAATGGAAATATAGATAATATGTCTATATTTGTGGGATGAAAAACATTTTGATTGCATTAAAATATAAACCTGTATTTCTTGGTCCTCAATGAATGCAAAAAAAAAGATAACTGAATTTAAACATTGGTGTTAAATACTCAGTGATGCCTAAACAGCGAACTAGTATCAGTTCAATGAAGAAATAACTTTGTGAAAAGAAACCATAATTTAAAAAAGGAATAATTGCTGTTTTATATAGTGACCCTTAGTGAACCAGATGTTAATGTTGGTCCCTAGCGGGACTCTTTATTTTTTCCTTTCTACACCTTGATATGAGGCTACCTCTGCTACATGTCTACTCCTGCACACCATAGACCTAAAAGCAACAGGGCCAGAGGACTTTGGACTGAAATTTCCAAAACTCTGAACCAACATAAATCTTCTCTTCTTAAGTTAATTTATCTCAGGTATTTGTTATAGTAGCGAAAAACAGGCTGGAACGATGATGAAGACTTGAAAAATACAACCAAAGCTTTTAAAAAATGGGGAATAGAATAAGATAGTGCAGCATGTAACTTATTGGAAGTAAGATTAGAGACAATGCAAGAGATACATAGTCAATATCATGGGAGTTTTGAAATCCCCAGGTTTAGAGGAGCATGTTTTCTGAGCCACACTGGTAATACTAATCATTTAACTGACAAGTTCTTGTCAAATCCCATACAGACACCAAATAAACACAGAATGTTAAGAGCATCCAGGGGAAAAAAAAGACAGATTATCGTAAAAGAGGCAGAACTCTCAGCAGCAATATTAAAAGCTAAAATTATATTAGAATGCTATCTTTAAAATGCTCCTGGAAAAAGAGCTATTTGCTATTCCTTATCCAGGTGATTGCTATTAAAGAATAGAAGAATTAAACAGTGCTAGGTAGCTATTGTGGGAAAGAGTGCTTTCCACTCTAGATGACTAACTGCTAACCTTTGCAGCTTCCGCCATTCTTCCTCTTTGGCCCCACACTTGAATATCCTAATAAGTCAATTTGTGACAACATGAACATTTTTTTGGAACAAGCAGAAACTTTAAATCTCCTGCACAGGAGTGTTTCCCAGTACTCCGTGGCCATTTTAGAGGTTCAAACCCTCCCTGTGCTTGAACTCATCCAGTCTACATCAGGATATGTCTGCCCAGCTCTCACCAGAGGCATTTCGTATGAAAGACAGTGACAAATAGATTTTATTAAATGTTCTTTCAGATTTTAGGTTACCATAGTGAAAGCATTTAAAGGATATTATGATTCTAAAAGAGGCTCGACGTATTGGTTAGGAAATGTTACTAAGCAAATACACATTAGAAATTTAAGTGCATCTCTGAAGAATAGAAAGAGAACATTGAGCTCCCATACTTGTGGAAGAAAATGGAATGCATTTAAAAAAAAAGCAAACAGAAGTCACAAAAGGAGAAAAGACAAAACCAAAGAGCACAGTATATAAAGAAGGATGATACACAAGCATAACATGTTGCAGGTGAGGTGCTACTATATGGTTGCCTGATTTTTTTTTTTTTTTTTTAATACTGGATTGATCCCAAGGGCACTTAACCACTGAGCTACATCTCCAGCCCATTTTTATATTTTAGTGACAGGGTCTCTCTGAATTGTTTAGGGCCTTGGTAAGTTGCTGAGGCTAACTTTGAATTTATGAACCTCCTGCCTCTGCCTCTTGAGCCACTGGGATTACAGGCATGCGCCACCATGCCTGGCACACCTCATATTCTTAACAGAAGAATTTCTAATTCTTTCACCAGGGTCATCATGACCAGCATAAAATGATCACTGACAAGCATTCTTTGTTTACTGGTAGTTCAGGGTCCTGTTGAAAAAAAAATGGATTAAGTTCATGTTTTATAAAAATGAGAGGGGAAAAAAAAAAAGGATATAGCATCAAATGCCAAGAACTTTTATCTCATCATCACCATCACTTTCTGATTGCATAATGGAAATGTGATGTCTGCAAACAAATCAGGAATTTTGCATTTGTGAAGTTGAGAGCTATAGATAGAGAAAGGTGAAGGGAAAATTCCAAGGATCCATTTAAACACATAGCTCTAGCAGTCCTGGAATGGCTATTGCTTATATTCCTATTGACTAGGAAACAACAATCCTCCATTTGATAACCCAATCAATAAATGGGCCAATGACCTAAACAGACACTCCTCAGAAAAGAATATAGAATCAATCAACAAATACATGAAAAAATGTTCAACATCTCTAGCAATTGGAGAAATGCAAATCAAAACTACTCTTAAGATTTCATCTCACTCCAGTCAGAATGGCAGCTATTAGGAATACAAACAACAATAAGTGTGGGCGAGGATCTGGGGGGAAAGGCACACTCATACATTGCTGGTGGGACTGCAAACTAGTGCAGCCAATATGGAAAGCAGTATGGAGATTTCTTGGAAAATTGGAAATGGAACCACCATTTGACCCAGCTATCTCTCTCCTTGGTCTATACCCAAAGAACTTAAAAATAGCATACTGCAGGGACACAGCCACATCAATGTTTCTAGCAGGACAATTCACAATAGCTAAACTGTGGAACCAACCTAAATGTCCTTCAGTAGATGAGTGGATTTTAAAAATGTGGCATATTACACAATAGAATATTACTCAGCAATAAAAGAGAATAAAATCATGGCATTTGCAGGTAAATGGATGGAGTTGGAGGACATAATGCTAAGTTATGTTACTCAATCCCCAAAAAAACAAATGTCAAATGTTATCTCTGATATAAAGAGGTGGATTCATAGTGGGGTAGGGAGAGGAAACATGGGAGGAATAGACAAACTCTAGGTAGGACAGAGGGGTGGGAGGGAAAAAGAGGGGGAATGGGGTTAGAAATGATGTGGAATATGATGGACATTATTTCAAAGAACATGTATGAAGACACAAATTGGTGTGAATATACTTTATATACAACCAGAGATATGAAAAATTGTGCTGTTTATGTGTAATAAGAATTGTAATGCATTCCGCTGTCACATATAAATTAAAAAATAATTTTAAAAGATTTTTCTATCATGTGTAGTCAAATGCAGCCAAATGGTTAAAATCAGTCAGCTAAAATAATGAAAAAAATTAAACATACTTTGGAAGTGAAAGGTAAGAGAATTAGATTAAAACTAAACCAACCAACAAAATAGCGAATCATCTATATGATCAAGAGAAGCACAACAAAATTTAAGGATTAAGAAAAGTGTTGAAAACAAATTATGCCTACTGATTCTGCTGGGTACTTACCACTTACTTCTTTAGATCTAGTTTCTACAATTTTCCATCGCGCTCTCCTCCCTAAGAAGCCAACTGACTTCTGACCTTGATGGACTTGCAATTACTATTGCTCTCTGCTTTTCTGCTGGGTTTGTACAGTTACATATATTAGAAGATAGAAGAGGATACTTTGGAAAGAGTGTTAGAACAAATATGTACTATCCCGGGTATCTCACTGTTGAATTGTTACATTTTTACTGTGTTCACCAGTGTGAAGCTACCATTCCTATCAGGCAACTCCCACATAAAACTTTGAATAGATTCCCAGTCTCCAGCAAGTGAAAAATGTTCTTGTCCCTCCAGGTAGAGGGCATGACAGGGGTCTTAAACAGATCTTAACAAATGCAGGTAAACTTCAGTTTATAGGTGAATTCCTCATGCCAGATTCTTTTCATCATTTAGCTTCTTTTCATCATTTACCTACTTTCCCTAGTAGGGAATTCTACTTAACACAAGAGGAAAAAGCACAGGTAATATTTGAGGTAGGCAGTCACATGATGTAGATATAATGTGTCAATTTGCAGTCTACAGTCATCATGCACTTGCACTGGCCACAAGTAAACAGATGCTGAATTCCAACCCTGCTCGATGGTGATCCAAAATATAAGGGCAAAGTAGGTTGCACCAGGACTTGTCTACATTGACAGAAAAGAGGCATGGCTCTGTACCTATTGATTCTTGAATAGCAGTTAACCACTATCAATTAAATTATAATGGATAATGGTTGATTAGTTAGCCAAAAGTTTTAAAAAAAAGAAAAAGAAGGAAAGAAAAGAAAATTGGTGACAAGAAGAACCAAGAAAAAGGTGGATAGATTTCTTGAGATTAACAGAGTGCCAAGATATTCCTGTTTCATGTCATTGTTCACCAGAGCATCCATACTGGAGGAAAATCTCCAACATCACATGGACAGGATGATCTAGACTCCCCAGTACTTGCTCAAAAGTCTATGTTAAAAATGACCATCTGCCCAATTTTAGTACAACAGGCAGATTTAAACAGAGCTTCCAGATGCACGTCCAGTTTGCTTACTTATGGTCAGGGGAACAGAGGCCTTTCTTAGTTCCTGGACTTAGGGTCCTCTTTATCATCCAGATCACAATGTGGAATTTTATTTTCATCAAGAAGAACAAGCAAAAGCCAAATAAGCCAATCCCCAAAAAAACAAAGGCCGAATGTTTTCTCTGATATGCAGGTGCTAATTCAAAATAAGGAGGGGGGTGGCTATAAAAAAAAAAAAAAATAGAAGTACTTCACATTAGGCTGAGGGAAGGAAAGGTAGGAGAAGGGTACAGGGTAGGAAGGATAGTAGAATGTATCAGACATTATTAGCCTATGTACATATATAATTACAGGAGAATTGTGATTCTACATCATGTACAGCCAGAAGAAGGAGAAGTTATACTCCATTTAGATATAATGTGTCAAAATACATTCTATTGTCCGATACAACTAATTAGGACAAATAAAAAAAAAAAAAAGAAAAGAAGAACAAACAAGAGAGCGAAATGGAGCAAGAAATACTGAAGCCATGGTCCTTCTGAAAATGCTGCAGTCTGGCTGTGCACAAAATCAGGAGCCACTCAAGCAGGAACAAACTTTATTTTTTGACACTGCCGCCAATGCTCCGTATGCGTCCAGACAGATTCCCTATGGACCCAGGCTGCGTTCTCCCCATCCCAAGAGGAAGGTCCTCCTCCGGAATTCCCTCCTCCCGCACTTCCCCAACCAACCAATGGGAACTCTCCAGGAGTCCTTCAGCAGGCTGAGGTGGACAGCAGGAGTCCAATATCCATATGAATGCAAATGTTAACACAATCATATCATCTCAATGGCTTACTGGCGTCACCTTTCAACCAAAAATGCCATGCATCGTATACTTGGCTGTGGCTCTTAGCAGAAAACCTAAGAGACAGTTCATCACTTTGTTATATTTTGTTCATTACAATGAGTTATGAGGTCTTACTTGTACTCCAGACAAGGATAGTGCCCAGAGTGTGAACATCCTTAGTTAGGGCCCACTGCTGTCCACCTAAGAGACTGCCTTTCTTTCTTTCTCTCAATTTTGGTAACAAAGAGATGTCACTAATTTTATTCTTCTGGTCTTTGACCTCCAATTAAGGAAACTCCCTTGATTCAGAATACATAACTTCCAACAATAACCCTTCCTCAGAGAGGTGTAACTGGTCCAAATCTTATAAAGGTTGATGGGCTGATTTTCAAAGGCAACTTACAAAATAAGCTATTCATTAATTCAACATACTAATTTAAGAAGAAAATATATATATATACTTTATGGCAATTTATTCATAAATTGAAGTATTATTTTAAAAAATAAAAATATAAACCTTAAATTTTCTCTGGATAGTTTACCTACAGGATATAGAATGTAGTAGTCAAGTGAAATATTTGGGATTTTTCTGGGGAGCTGTGAGAAGTGAATTGAGAAAAAATAATGATTGATTCTGGCCACGTGTGGACCATATACAAGTCAGTGCTTAAATTTTCTGGTAGCATTAACTCTCTTAATCTTTTCCATCGCTCCAAGGTAGGTAGTCTTATCAGATTGTAGAATGAGGAAATTGAAGCTCAGAACGATTGTGAGATCCCATGATTCAGGAAAAGAGGAAAGATGGAATTAGAACCCTGATAGCTAGGAACCAGTGCTAAAAACCAAGCTTGCAAACCTGAACTTGGCATTAATCTACTTAAAGCAGACTCCCTGCTCTCTCACCCACTCAATGAAAACTTTCAATGTACTTCGTTTGTTTATGCTCTAATTACAAACCTGGTATTATAACTGTCAAGCTTCAGTGTGCTGAATTAGCTCCTTGGTTCATTCTTTCAGCTGTTAAGGATCCTGTGAGTCATTCATCCTACACAATCACAGTCCTGCCCTCTGTGCCTCCATTGGGTAAAATTAAGTACACACCTAGGGCAGTTCCTAAATTTTTTCCCAAACATCTTTTCCTTCTCATTGTGTTGTGGTGTGAAGTGATCCATATAATCAATAAGCCATAGACTTAGTTATAGATTATAGGAATAAGGTAAGGTAACATAGATAAGGAACAGTAAGACATAAGTTCATAGATAAGTTAATCAAAAGTAAGCCTAAGTAATAGTAATACAATCATGTAACTGTAAGACATAAGATTTAAGCCACAGGAAAAAGATAGGGAACAGTGAAAGGTGATAAGTCAGTATGCCAGTATAGTTATAGATAAATATAGGCTGATAGGTTAATACAGATATAGACATGGTTAAATCATTATAGTTGTGAACAATTGTACTAGCTTGATCATGTAGATACAAGGCTTATAGATATCAGTAGTAAAATGATGAGTAAATGAGATAACGGCAAGCATCAAATAAGTTACTAGTACTGGGACAGTGGGAATGAAGTCGTTGTGTCTATATGAACAAAAAGTGTGGCCGTGGGGACTCTGTCTTAGCTGTTCTAGACTCCATCCTAGTTTTTCTGTTACTGCTCCTCTCAGAGGGAACTGCATGACCCATTTCTGAGAAACAGAAACGAAAGCTGTCTTCTTTTAAAAAACTTGTTTTTCTGTACTCTGTACCCTACAGAATGTACCCAACTCAGGATATGGTGGCGTTCGGGGTGAGTTACATCCTGGGTTTGAGTACATTTATGGGTCTATATGACTTTAAGATAGATTATCACCCCTGCTCAGCTAAAACTTAGGACATGGTTGTCTTACACTTATTTGGACCGAAATGCGGTTAAGCCAACTTTTTTTTTTTTTTTTTTTTTTTTTTTTTTTTTTTTTTTTTAGCTTCTGTAATTTGCTTGCGTGGTAACTGGAAAATTCCAGTCCTGCTTAGGTCCCACTAGTTACGGTTTTAACTTCTGTGATTGGCTTGCTTACAGGACACTAAACAAGTCACTGAGTTGTGGTTTTTTGTCTTTATATTCCCAAGATACAGGCCAGGAAGCTGCTGTTCTCCCACAGAGCATCAGTCTCTATGGGTGGGTGACAATCCCTGACCACGTAAATAAAGCTCTCTTTTGTTTGAATTTGGACTTAGAGTGTTTTCTGAGATCGCTCCTCATGACAATTGACTGTAATGTCTTAGTTTCCGAGTTCTGCCACAGTAAAGGTACTTTAGCTTGGGTGGCTTAAACAACAGAAAAGTGTTTTCTCAAAGTTCTGCAGCCAAAGGTCTAAGATTGAGTTGTCTGTAGGATTGTCCCTTGGTGTTTTTTTTTTTTTTTTTCCCCTGTGTCTTCACATGGTCTCCCCATCATGCACATCAGAGTCTGAACTCCTAGTTTTATGAGAACACTAGTCATATTGAATGAGGGACTACCTTAATACATTCAATCTGGTTTAATTATCTCTTTAAGGACACCTATCTCCAAATAAAGTCATAATCTGTGATATTACAAAATCAACTTGTGCTTATTTAGGGGGACACAATTCAGTCTACAACATTGAATAAACAGAAGAAATAAATTTGGAAAAAAAAATGTAAACAGGAACTTTAAAGTTCTTTTGAGGAAGTTTTTAAAGGTAAGTTGATGGCATATTGTTATACTTACCATAAACCTAACCAAGATTTCCTCAAACAGTGCTACAAAATAATGACACAGTATGACTTTAGTTCAATATACTGGAATGTTCTGAATTCTAAGTTATTGTATAATTTGTTATTTGAAATAAAAAGGCATGTTAGCATCTGCAGTAAATAATGCATTTTGATGGTTTTCTTAGTTTGTTGCTTTTGGATTGATAGTGTCGGTGTTATTTGGGCATCATGCTTTAAATTAAAAACAAAACACTGTGAAGTGGAAAAAATGTATTTCTACTGCTTTAGGGCAATATTGGGAAGTCATCATTAATATGATATTACTGTAGCCACAAAGAAATCATTAAGATCACCTTAACATCAGGTTTTGCACTTGCATAACAATTTTTAATAGTAAAGTCTTTCTAAGCATATTTCCATATGTAAGGTTTTTACTTAGTTTGACACAAAACATCATCACAATATTTTCTAGATAGTATTGTTCAGTGAAGCAATGTGAAATTGCTAACATTTCAAAAAATCACATTATCCACTTGCTTGGCTAACTTAAAAGTATTTTGACTACCTGCTGTTTGCCCAAAAAAGTTGTTTAACATTTACATGTTTTTCTCCATTTTCATGCATATACCTATTATATCTGTCCTAGAGTAGAATATTTTGGAAAGAGGATCAAAACCTGTTTTATGCTGAGTAAAAAGGGAGCCTATTTCATAATGAAGAGGTGAGTGGTAGAAAAGATTAAGTTGTATAATGATAATAAAATCAGAACAACAGTAAAAATGCTTAAATGTCTTTTACAGAATTTTAAAAAATTCTTATCAAGCACAAAAATCAATTTGATATACTTGACTTTTACAAAAAGTACAGGATGAAATAACAACTACTCAAAGGAAATATGGATGCGCATCGAAATATGAGCAGAGGAATTTTAAGTTTAAAGAAATGTATTGTTTTTTAACTACCATCATTTGTCACACCTTTTTATTTTGCACTACTTGTGATCCATAGACAGTGATAAGAAATAATTAAAAGGTCTCAGATACTCTTCATTAAATCCCTCCATGGTAACATGTTACAATAGGGTAACACTATAACCAGGAACTTGACATTGGGGCAATCTACCAAAATTGTTTAGATTCCATCTGCTTTAGGTGCACTTTGTGCATAGATCAGGGTGAAAAATTTTATCCTATGTACTGGTCTGTGTTACCAAGATGACAGCAAATATATAATACGTGGATCACTTGCATTACCCATTGATTCCTAGAACCCTCTCCTATTCCTGACTCCTCACAGTCACTAACCAGTTTTCCGTGTCTATAAGACAGTCAATGCAAAAATGTTATGTCATTGAAATCAAACATATAACATTTGAGACTGGCATTTTCATCAGCTTTGTCCCTTAGAAATTCATGCAGATTGTTGCATGTGTCAATAATTTGTCACTTTTAATTGCTGCACAGTATCCCATGGTCTTGATGCAAGACAATTTATAGTGATTCACTTTTGAAGCACATCTAGGTTGTTTCCTATTTTTAATTATTACAAATAAAGCTTCTGTAGACATTGATGTACAGGTTCTCTTTTCTCTTGGACAAATATCCAAAAGTTCAATGAATGTATCCTAATAAATTAAGAAAATTATGGTTTCTTCTGGTGTTATTTGTACTTCTTATAGTTTTTTCTTATTGGAAACATTTTATCCTATGAAAATTTTGAAATAATTTTCTTGTAAACTACAACATAATTTATTGATAAATTATCATCAATAAGTGGGAAATACATGACAAACCCTTCTCTAGTATCATGGATTTGTCAATATAATCCTATAGATTTGTTAGTGTGCAATTTATGTATTTTGGGACAATGCTATTCATTGGATACAAATTACTTATTGTATCCTCTTGATTAATGTATTCCTTAGTCACTCCTTAAGCAACTTTATCTTTAAAAATGCATTTTTTTTCTTTAAGTTTTTTTTTTTCCTGATGCCATTGTGGCTTGCTATACAACCTTATCTAGTTATTATAAACCTAATTTATTGTATTCTGTATCTTTATTTTATTTTATTATTATATTCAGTACTAGGGATGTAACCCAGGGGTGCTCTTCCACTGAGTTACATCCCCACTCCTTTTTATTTTTTTATTTTGAGACAGGTTTTTGCTATGTATCCCCAGTTGTTTTGATATGTATGATCCTCCTACCTGAACATTTTGAGTAGCAAAAATTGTATCCATGTGCCACCATACCTGCCTATATTTTTATTTTTTAAACTTTCTGTATCATTATACTTTCTAACTGGGATTGTCTATATTTTTACTTTGGTAACTTGACAATCTTAAATTTGATTGAAGAGTTAATCCATAAGTTCATAATGATTATTAATAGCTTGGATTTATTTCTATCTTCTTATCAAGGGAATTTTTACTTAGGGTTTTCTCCCTTTCTGGCATTTCTTTTGATGGATTTCACAGTCTGAAATTTTCATTATTCAAAGGCTCTGCAGCAGGTGATTTTGATATTTATTGTTCTTGTGACTTCTGTGTTATTTTATTTTGTTTTTGTTTTGCTTACTCTGACTCATATTTTTGCAGTGGAATTCTGGGTTTTACTGATGCTTCTGGGTTGAAGGGTCTGTTCCTTAGGAGAAAATTAGCATTTGTTTCTGCCAGATACCTTGTGGCACTACAAACCAGAGCCTTCTTTAAAATGAATTCTTTTGAACTTGATAGGAATGCAGATAGATTGAATTCAGGCTCCAAAATCATATGAAGCCTGGATTCTTATTGTTTCCACAGGGCGGGTATTTTTCTATTCTGTCTATCTGGAACAAGTGGAAACCCTGACAATTCTCTTGCAGTCTCCTAACAACAGAAAAAAAAAAAACTTTTTAAATTTATGAATTTATTCAACAACTATTTTTGAGTATCTGTTCTTAGTCTCTTAGAACCTATTAACTCTCATCTAAGTGCTTGGATGCATCAGTATCCAAAACCCAGATCCTTCCCTGCCTCTTGGGAAGTTGATATTCTCTATGAGAGATAGAAAATGAAGTGTAAAATGACAAGTTAAAAAATTATATACTATGCTAGAAAGTGGTTAAGTGCTATTGAAGAAAAAAATGTGAGAGCAAGATGAGAGAGGAGTATCGAAGTGTCCATCTTCATCACAGATGTTTGTTTTTTTCAGACAAGTCAGTAATGAAGAGAGTCCTTGTGAGTTTTAAATTGCATCAGATTATTTTATAATTCATGCAGTGAATATCAAATGCTCACTTTCTGCATGCATGGTATTCTCAAAATAATCCAGGAAGTCATTAATATTTATTGAGTAGTAGTAGTAAAACAACTTTTTCAAGAAGCTGATGAGTGATAAAGATGAGGTACAGAAGAGACGAAGATTCCAGGACACTTTAAATGTCACCAAGGAACATCAAATAATTGTTGACAAAGAAATTTATTGGTTCCTCTAACTGGAAATTCTGGAGATGTGACCTCCTCATCATAATCTTTTTCCCTAGCACTAAATATTTGCTTCTGATATCCCCCCTCCTTTTTTTTTTTTTTTTTTTTTTTTGTCAGTTTCGGTCTCTCCTCCTACATGCAGTCTTGACCCAGTGGTGGATGGGGAATGTAGAATGGAAAAAATGGCTATTGATGCCACCTGGACTATCTCATCACTGATTACTGATGTCTGATCAAAAATAGTTTCACTGTGATTCTCTCTAATGAGTCACCAGGATACTGTAAATAAATAATGAATACAAGCTAATAAGTGTGGTTATTGGAAGCTCTATCAGAAAGAGTTAAGATTAGAAAGGAGATTTTTTTTTCCCAAAAGAAACTTGAAAACAGCTGTATATCAATAAAAGATATACATTTGTGCAGTGCCCAAGTTATACTACCATCCTAGGGACATGTGAAATTTTACAAGGACTATATAAAAGGTAAGAAAGTAAAAAATAAAGCAAACCAAAACAAAAATACGTAAACTATGTTTCAAAAAAATGTAGATTACACATTTATACTAAATGATTTTGTAGTGAATAATTAATGTGATTTTTCCCTTTCCTTAGCATTATTTGAAGAATTATAGTGAATCACTTAAGATCCTCTGTGGGTCACATACATATAGTAATTGTCATTTTTCAACTACAGAAAATCTACAGTAAAACTTTGGTAGTTGGTGTATACTATCTGGGTTAGCAGCATCAGCATCAGCTGCTGAGAAATTCAGAAGATGTGGCTGGGGTGTAGCTAAGTGGTAGAGTGCTTGCTCATCATGTAAGGGGCCCTGGGTTTAATATTCACCATAGCAAACAACAACAAAAGTACATTTCATTCTCTCAACAATCAAAATAAAGGGATAATTAAAAAAAAAAATGCAGAATCTCAGACCTACTGAAATAGCAACTGAGTTGAGACAACTTTAAGAAAAAGTTTTTAGAGTAGACTGATGAGAGTCTTCTCCAGGTTAAAATACCTACAAAGTAAGCAAAATGAGGTAAATTTCTTAAACTCCCTTTGAGTATTATTGCCATTTTACTTGGGCTCAAGTTGCTATTTTTAAAAATTCAGTATTAAAAAATAGAAATATAGAATTCTTTTTTCAAGGTGCATGGCACATTTAGTATTCAGTAAAAGATGGCATTAATTGTAGTTTAACCTTCAAATTTAAGCCAGTTTATTCATAACCTTTCCTAGTGGAACATTCACAGGAAAAAAAATGTGATTTGTTATGCTCTTTAGCTTTCCAAATGTAGTGAAAATCATTATTCTTTTTGATTATTTTAGCTTTTGACTTTTAATGACTAGCTCAGGTACTAATTATCACAATTTTGCATATGTAAAAATATAACAGATGTAGGAATTTTCATAACAATATTTATGAATTGCTATTTTCTATAAATATTTAAAACTAAGAACACTTATAAATTTAAAAATAAATTTTATACTTCCGTCATTATTGTTATAAACACTATGAAAACTATAAAGCATGAAATTTATTTGAGTACTTAATATATCCCTTAAAATAACAGACATATGACTTTGGTAATTTTATTTTAAGAAATATTCTCATGTTTTTTAACTGTATCCAAAAGAACATCAATATCACTCAAATATTCTAGAAAATGCTGTAAGTGTTTTGAAAGGACAAAGGTATATGGGAGGTTCCAGTTTCAAATATATTTTGTAAATCCTATAAAATAATCTCCACTTAAGTTTGATGATGAACATTAGCATATTATAAGCTTTAAACAAATACTTGGTAAAGAATCTATCCAAGTGATTTATTAAGCTATGGATTCTCCAAATCCCAGTCCCACTCTGTCACGGATGCATCCAAAGTAACAGACAAATTGATGAGTGCAAACACACATCCAGATCTCTTTGAGGTCATGTTCTATTTCAGGGTGGAAAGATAAGGCAGATAGGAAAATGAATGAATAACCGAGCTAACATCAGCTACTCATAGCATTGACTAACAGAAACTGTTGTAAAAGAATAACAAAAACCAGGACAAATGGATGGGCATTACTGTAAATGGGTGGGTTGTCTGACCTGTAGGGCTGAAAAGCTTGGACTTTACCAAGCAAAGGAAAATGTGAGCAAAAAGTAGATGCAAGTGGTGTGAATTTTGCAGCAAGCTTAGCGTGTTTGGAAAAAATCACAAAGCAATTGTGTTAATGTTGCAGTGTAATGGAAAAGGCAGATGAAGACAGACAGGGGACAGGACTCTAAGGGCATTGGGGTAAGCATTCCCTTGAGCAGCAGTGAGAAAGTGCTTCAGATACTCTCTTATAAAACTTCTGTTAAAAGGTATAAAAATTTTACTTCATATGCATTAGAAATATAGATACTTGAGAAATCTTTGAACTTCAAAACAAAAATGCCTTTCTTCACACAAGAAAAATCAGGGTTGAAAACCTGTATTTGAATTAAATTTTATTCTCACGATATTTCTTCATTAATTTCTAATGGCAGGTGTTACAACACGCTTTGGGGAGTTACACTTGTTCAGAAATATAAAATATTTCTTCTAAAGTTAATTAGGAAATACCTGCCACTAAATTTTGTCCAGTAAACTTCATATCAGTAACAGCATCTTCTATTCTTAGAAAAGATTGCTCTCTTCAACCTTGGGAAATAATGGATAATATCACAGTTGGGTACAAATCAGAACTATGACATTTTCAAGTTCTGAGTATAGATGATCGACAATAAGTAATTATTAACTGACTTTTAATAAATAAATTATTTTATATGTTCCTTGAACCAAATATAATTAATAATAAATGCAGTCAATTCATAGAAAAATAAGTAAAAGAGACTAAACACACCAAAGAAAGGCAGTCCAAGTAAACATAAAAAAAAAATGTCTGGTTGGACAATAGAAATAATTGTAAGAGACTTAATATATAATGTGGTATTTATAATTAACAAAAATGAAGTTTGAAAAATTGTGGTTTGTTAAGAGAGTGAATATTACATGTTCACACTCCAAAAGAATACAAGTTTGCTAGGAAATGCATATGCTAATTAGTTTGATTTAGCTATCTCACAATGTACACATTTCTTTTTTTTTTGTCAAAGCAACATATTTCACAAAACAAATATAACCATTTATGTCAATATAAAATAAATGTTTCTCAGAACAAGTTACTGTGCTAAACATTTTTAGCTATTAAAAATGCAAATCAAAATTACTGTTATTAACACCTCATACCAGCCAGAATTGCTAGAATTAGGAAATCATGAAACATTAATACTGTAGAGATTATAGAACAAATGGATCTGTCATGCCCTGTGAGTAGGAGTGTAAATTAGTAAAACCGTTTGGTAAACTGGTTTTCTGAGCATCTCTGTTCCATTATACGGTATTCCAGATAAACAGATACAGACAGATAATAGAAGATTACACATACATACCATCAAAATGAATATACATTTAAAATAATAAATATGTGCCAAAGATCACAACAGTATTCTTCCTAATTACCGAGTCAGTAATAAATAGAAAATTAAAAGTAAAATAAGTTGTTCAAAAATAAATTTTTCTCTATTCAGAAAGTGGAATATTATAGGTCAAGGAGAACAAACTGTTACTATGTACAATGAAATGGATAGATATCATGATACAATGTTGGCAAAAACAATTTAATCATAAAGGGTAATAGACTGTATGATTCCGTTCATATAAATGATGAAAACATGTAAGTTTTATTTATGTAGTGGTTATTTTTGAGCATTAGGCATTAGAAGTGCTTTTGTAATATTATGTTTCATTTCTAAATTGAAGCTCTGTTATATTTACTTTGTAAAAATTCATCAAGCCATATAGTTGGAATTTGCATTGCTTTTTTTTTCCTGTATGTTATGCTGTGTTTAAAAATTTATACAAAAGAAAGATAAAAACAAGTCATTCCTTTACTGTGGAAGTGCTATTGACATTAATTTTATCCCTTTTGATTGTATAAAATAATTAGAAATTGCATGCCATGAGCACTGCATTTAGATTTTAATTATATACTAGGATAAGAGAGATTTTCATGTGCCCAACAGCTTCATAATCCTGCTGGAGAATTGTTTATTAAATATTTCTGCTCCCCAAGATAAATATATCCTTTTCCTATAAAACATGTGCAGAAAAACAGTGAATCCATGTGTTTAAGCAAGATTCTTGGGTTGTTTTTAAAGACAATAAGAAGCCAGCTGCCTGGGAGCCTTCTTATCACCACCTGCAGAAGTATATGTTCCCTCCTACTTATAGAGCACCTGCCTTAGGCAAGTTTCTTGCTAACATCTAGGAAACCAATGGTGACCCAGATAGGCCATGAGTACTGGTGTATTGCCAAGTGGATAATAAGGATAAGTGTACGAGCTGAGGTTCTCAGGACAAATGGAGCCAACAGAATATGTATTCATATGATCATAAAAAGGAATTTATTAGGGTAATTTACATGGTCAGAAGTTGGATAAGTCCCACAATGGCCATCTGCACACTGGACCCTCAGATGAACCAGTAGCTGCTCCATCCAAGAAGCTGGGACCTCAAAACAAGAAGGACAAATGATGCAGCCCCAGTCTCAGTTTGAAGGCTTGTGT
Source organism: Callospermophilus lateralis (assembly GCF_048772815.1). Lineage (NCBI taxonomy): Eukaryota > Metazoa > Chordata > Mammalia > Rodentia > Sciuridae > Callospermophilus > Callospermophilus lateralis. The sequence continues at coordinate 14,990,594 of NC_135320.1, forward strand.
ATAATCCCTGAATTCCTTATGGTCAGGGTGAAGGAGCTGGAGACGGATTTCTTCAGGTGACAGGAGAAGCAATCCTGATGCTCCTTCCTTCTTTCACCCTTTATTCTGTCAATGCCCCCCATCTACTGAACAGTGGCGCCCACATCCAAGAAAGGCTTCCTCTATGAGTTTGCTGTCCCACATGCTAATGGTCTCTGGAAACACCCTCATAGACATACCCAGAAGTCTCTCAATCAAGTCAAGTTGACAGTCCCAACTAACCACCACAGTAAGTAAATTGTAAATAAGAGGGGGAAAAACAGAGCTTTTAGAAATTATTCTGTAGCCATATTGGTGTAGAGAGGAATGAGAAAGTAAAGCTGGGATCTGAAGTATATATTGAATCCCCAGGGAACTAAATATATAATAATCCCATTAGCTTTACTTTTAGTCAGCAGATACTATTTTCTGCTGATTTGGTAGAGCACCTCACTGAGTAGCTGCTTTTCCTCTGATCACTGTGTATATTGTTATTTCCTTAATCCATTCCCCACTTATCAATTTTGTTTGCCATTAATGGTAGTCGTGATATATATATATATATATATATATATATATATATATATATATATATATATATATATATATGCTAAGAGTAGAACTCACCTTATTTATCAGTGCAGAATTATATTTCAAAACAAGCATATATCTTGTCCGTAGGTGGTTTTGGTTGTTGCTATTGCTATTTTTGCTGCTATTTCTAAGTACAAACTTTGTTTGGTTATATCTATTGCCCTGGTTCATGGTGTCGATCACTATCTTTAAAACTCCTTAGATTTACTAAAAATTATAAAGAACATTCTAGCCAGAAAAAAAAAGTTCACTAAAAATCTCTAAATCTAGAAAAACCTTCAGGTATCAAACATCACAGATGACGAAACATGGCTATCAGGGGTGTGTGCCCTCTTGTGTCATGGGGTCTGCAATAACAGTGCCACAGAAATGTAAAAATAAATAGTGTCATCAAACATGTAGCCTTCCGTCTCCAGTTTTTATCACAAGGATCACTTACCACTTGTTTCATTGCATGCTTTCTACTTGGCCTGGTGGAACTTTCTGCATCCTTAAAGGATCACCTACAATGAGAAGGAACACAATGATCAATACTGTAATAAACTCCAGCTGGCACCTACACATGCCTGGTGGACTGGGAGGATCATGATACAAAGACTAGACTGCATCTCTCCCCAAAAATACTTACTGGAGGGTCATATTCCTTTGCAACCAGGTTACAAATATGACCTATTTATACCCCAGAGCCTGTGGAATGGGGGAGAATGGAATGTCTCCCCACATTTATCTCCTTTGCTTTTTTGGTGGGACTCCTTTAGACCTGTCCAGGTAAAACCATTTATGATTCCATTTGATCCTTTATATGATCTTCATCCTTTATTGATAGAACAGCACTTCAAAGCACATGGCATACACTGTGTTGTAATTTGAATCTTCAATATCCCCCAAAGGGTCCATCTGTTTAAGGCTTGGTTCCCAGCATATAACACTCTTGAGAGGTGGACACTTTAGAAGGTGGAGCTTAGTGAGAGGAAGTTAGGTCACTGGAGCATGTTCTTGAAGGGGATGTTGGGATCCTTGGCCCCTCTTCCTCTCTTTCCAGCTTCCTCGAAGCCATTAAGTGAGCAGTTTGCTACATCATGAGCTCCTACTATGATGATCTGCTTTACAATAGGTCCAAAAGCAAAGGAAGCTAACCAATCCTGAACTGAAACTTCTAAAAACATGAGCTAAAATAAAACTTTTCTTTTTAAAACTTGTTCATTTCAGGTATTTTAATGCATTAACAGACATCTGAATAACACACTTAAGTTATCACTTACTCATATTCCTGGATACCTGGTTGCATGTTTAAATTCTTAGCAGGCAGCTTCCTGAATGGTGATTTGAGATGTTTGCCCCAACAAACACCTTGAGCACTCCAGGAATCAAGTCTGACTACCATTCCCATCACTACCTTCTTGGAGTCAGCTGTGACCCATTGTCTCACACTTTTAAGAGGCCAGATCATCTTGAAGTTTGCCTTTGCCCATCAGTGTGTTTGGGGAACAGAAACAAGGCTCATCATAGCTTTTCACCATCAATGCTCATATTCCGATATTGTCCTTTGGGAGGGCTTCTTCCCTACATTGTCTCCAACTCCTATTTGGCAAATTTTCTCACTAGGGTTTAACTTTTTCTTCCTTTCACAGGTCATCAAATAACATTTTAAAAATAAATTAAGGATATATACTGATTCTCTCAAAGATCAAATCTAAATCAGGTTAGAGGGCAGGGATTGTCTCTCCAGAGCAAATACCTTTTAAAAGAAATTTTAAAGGATAAGTTAGCAATTAAGAGGAGATTAATCAAATCCAGTTTAAAAAATAATAATGGATTAAACACATTAACCAAGCAAATAAAAGGAGCATTCGGTAGTAATAGCATTTTTATAGGTGGCCAAGGGATCACAAAAGTGAAGGAGAATAGAGGTGAGAACAGATGAAATTTGCATCATCAAAGAAGAAAAGTGAGCACTTTAGCTATCATATCATTCCAGTACCTTGAACCTTTTCTACCTATTCAGATGTTACCTATGCTTCTTCTTATTCTACTTTATTTATAAAATGGAATGTTCATTTTTCTTTGAATTTCTACTTTTTGTATATGATTTACTTTAGAGACCCTGATTACCACATGTAGCCACACAATCCCCAGTCCTTATATTCACATAAAACCTCTCTCCTAGTATATTCTGACAATACTTTCTACGGTATCAAACAACACTTTCATTTCAAAACATAAAATGAGGAAACAGTTTTATGTCCTGCAGGATTTAATAATCTACTATAATTTTCCTGATTTACAATAGCACAAAGAAGTGATAAAAAATTAAGAAGACACTCTTTGAATTGTAAAACACCATTAGAGTTTTCCTTTATTTTAGTAGAATCTTTGTGAGATAAGAAGTCCCATCACAGATTCAGTTTAATTTATTGTTTATGCATCTGATTTTAAGTACCTTAAAGTCATCTTCAAGTAGCATACTTCATGGGGTAATTTTACTTGCTGTTTGTTAAACGTATGAATTATAAAATCATTCTAACAGGGTTGTCATTTAAAATAATGTTACTTTCATTAAGTGAAGTAAGTATTTTGAGGTTACACATATCTTTTTTTAAAAAAAATAATTAAAGCCATTTTCCTTATTGGCTTTCTCTAGCTTTACATTTTTAGGAGTATAAAATATATCACAAAGTTTTACTCTGAGCGAAAAAAAAAAAATTCCAGAGGAAGCACTAACATCGATGTGCTGAAATTGATTTCAACCTTTGGCTCAAATCATGCTGTGACTCAGGAGTGTCAGCAACTGTCAGTATCTCAGTAATGTACAATCACCTAAGCATGTTGTAAGCACTCAAAAACTGGTTAGGCATTAAATAAATTTCTAGTTTAGGGAGCTGTCTAGTTTGATGCTGTCTTCCCAATATCCTTAAAACCAGTACTAAGAAAGCTGTTCAGAATTTCCTATGCTGTCTTTGAACTTACTCTTAAAAAATAAATTTTAAATTAATAAACACAATTCAATGACAAAAGTACAAGTGTTATACAATCTAACTCCAGAACAATTCTATCACTCCAAAAAATTATTCATTACACAGTTTCTCCCCAATCTTCCCCTACCCTCCTTCACCTGGCAACCAAACCTCATCATTCTGTTCCTGTGCATTTGTCTATTCTGGTTATTTTTTTGTACATGGAATCACACAAATATGTGAATTTTTGTGTCAGTCTTCATTACTCATGTTATTGCATATATTCATAATTTAGCACTTAAATTTCATTCTATGGCTAAATAATATTGTATGCTTATGCCATATTTTTTTCCATTCAATTGATGGACATTTTGGCTCTATCCATCTTTTGTCTATTTGGGGAGTCTCACAGGTATATTTACAGACTGTAATATTTATTTTCTGTTTTTTTGGTTATATACTTAAGAGTGAAATCATAGAATTATATACTAATTATGTGTTTCATTTTTTGAATATTAAATACTTTCCACATAGGTGTGGACATTTTACATGTTACATCACCTCCAAAAATTTGAGAGGATTCCAATTTTGTCTAAATTTGTTAACACTTATTACTGTTTTTGTTTGTTTTTCTTTGGTTTTGTTTTTTTTATGGCAGTACCATTAACTGTGACCTGGTATATTATTATGTTTGTAATGTATATTTCTCTAAAGTATAACTAGCTTGAGCATCTTTTTGTATATTTCTTGGCCACTTGTATATCTTCAAGAAATATCTATTTCTTTTTTATATTCTTTTTTTTAATATTGATTTTTTAGTTATCGGCGGATACAACATCTTTGTTTTGTATGTGGTGCTGAGGATCGAACCCGGGCCGCACGCATGCCAGGCGAGCGCTCTACCGCTTGAGCCACATCTTCAGCCCTTCTTTTTTATATTCAATTGAAATTTGAAATTAAACTACAATAACAAAAGTAAGATCCATGTAAAAAATATATCTGTAAAAGTTATAGATTTTACTAATACTCTGTTAGTGAAGTTTCATTATTTGTGTCAGATTTAACATACCAATACAAGTTCTTGTAAATAGGGGGAAACATGGGTGGGAAAAAGAGAATTATTTCCACTACTTTTACAACTTTTATGTAAACCAGAAACAATTTTAAAATAGTGAAAATTAAATGCAAACAATTATTTCAATGCAAAATTTGTATTGATTCTTACTACTCTTAAAACCTTGTCATATAACACATTTGTAGAATATAAATGTTTATATATATTATGCATGTTAATGAAGCAAACACACACACACACACACACACACACACACACCACTTATCCCACTCTGTGATATGTTGTTATTGTGATTCAGGCTGAGAAATATTCATTATAAATTTGTGATTATAAAGATAAAAGATATTTAGTAGTAAGAATTGAAATAAATTGCATTTAGTGTATTTATTTGTTAGGTAAGTGCTGGATTGTGTTTATTGTTTCTTTTGGATACAGGAAAAAGTCTTTAAATTTCTTTTTTTATTAGTTGTTCAAAATATTATAAAGCTCTTGACATATCATATTTCATACATTTGATTCAAGTGGGTTATGAACTCCCATTTTTACCCCAAATACAGATTGCAGAATCACATCAGTTACACTTCCATGTTTTTTCATATTACCATACTAGTGTCTGTTATATTCTGCTGTCTTTCCTATCCTCTACTATCCCCCCTCCCCTCCCCTCCCCTCCCATCTTCTCTCTCTACCCCATCTACTGTAATTCATTTCTCCCCCTTGTTTTTTTTCCCTTTCCCCACACTTCCTCTTATATGTAATTTCGTATAACAATGAGGGTCTCCTTCCATTTCCATGCAATTTCCCTTCTCTCTCCCTTTCCCTCCCACCTCTCGTCCCTGTTTAATGGTAATCTTCTTCTCATGCTCTTCCTCCCTGCTCTGTTCTGGGTTGCCCTTCTTATATCAAAGAAGACATTTGGCATTTGTTTTTTAGGGATTGGCTAGCTTCACTTAGCATAATCTGCTCTAATGCCATCCATTTCCCTGCAAATGCCATGATTTTGTCATTTTTTAGTGCTGAGGTGCTGCAGTCTGGCTGGACACAAATAACCGAGCCGCCACAAAGCACTTGCATGTTCAAACAGGAAACTTTATTGCCCGAACTCCACCAGCACTCCACGCACACTCCTTGGGAGCTCTCTCCCACTCCACCGGCCTGCGCCCGCACTCACTCTCCGAACCCCACGAGAAGCATCACCTCTCAACCACTCCCTTCTGGCAAAATCTCGAATGATGTGGCCCTCAACACTGAGTAATACTCCATTGTGTATAAATGCCACATTTTTTTTTTATCCATTCATCTATTGAAGGGCATCTAGGTTGGTTCCACAGTCTAGCTATTGTGAATTGTGCTGCTGTGAACATCAATGTAGCTGTATCCCTATAGTATGCTCTTTTAAGGTCTTTGGAGAATATTCCAAGAAGGGGAATAGCTGGTCAAATGGTAGTTCCATTCCCAGCTTTCCAAAGAATCTCCATACTGCTTTCCAAATTGGCCGCACCAATTTGCAGTCCCACCAGCAATGTACAAGTGTACCCTTTTCCCCACACCCTCGCCAGCACTTGTTGTTTGACTTCATAATGGCTGCCATTGTTACTGGAGTGAGATGGTATCTTAGGGTGGTTTTGATTTGCATTTCTCTGACTGATAGAGATGGTGAGCATTTTTTCATGTACTTGTTGATTGATTGTATGTCCTCCTCTGAGAAGTGTCTGTTCAGGTCCTTGGCCCATTTGTTGATTGGGTTGTTTGTTTTCTTATTGCTTAATTTTTTGAGTTCTTTGTATACTCTAGATATTAGGGCTCTATCTGAAGTGTGAGGAGTAAAAATTTGTTCCCAGGATGTAGGCTCCCTATTTACTCTCTTATTGTTTCTCTTGCTGAGAAAAAACTTTTTAGTTTGAGTAAGTCCCATTTGTTGATTCTTGTTTTTAACTCTTGTGCTATAGGTTTCCTATTAAGGAATTTGGAGCCCAACCCCACAATATGTAGATGGGAGCCAACTTTTTCTTCTATCAGATGCAGAGTCTCTGTTTTGATATCAAGCTCCTTGATCCATTTTGAGTTAACTTTTGTGCATGGCGAGAGAAAGGGATTCAATTTCATTTTGTTGCAAATGGATTTCCAGTTCTCCCAGCACCATTTATTTTTTTTAATTTTTTTTTTGGTTAATCAAATTTTTATTTGGTGCTAACTTTACAAAATTAAAAAAAGGACCTAAATCAATTTTCATTGAAAAATTCTTTAGTTAAGCTAAAACAAAACAAAATAAAGGCTTTGCTCAGGTGAGCAAGGTCCCTGGGATGTCCCCCTGAGCCTTCTCTGAGAATTCTGATTTGTTGTCAATTGACGACAACCTACAATGCAAAAAGTAAGGTTAGGGAAAGAGGCTGGAGAGAGCCTGAAGCACTAGAGAGGGTCTGCTTTTCACCCTCAGGGCTGGGAAATGCCCAGCACCATTTATTGAAGATGCTATCCTTTCTCCATTGCATGCTTTTAGCACCTTTGTCAAATATAAGGTAGTTGTAACTTTGTGGATTGGTCTCTGTGTCCTCTATTCTGTACCATTGGTCCACCCATCTGTTTTGGTACCAGTATGGTACTGTTTTTGTTACTAATGCTCTGTAGTATAGTTTGAAGTCTGGTATCGCTATACCACCTGTTTCACTCTTCCTGCTCAGAATTGCTTTTGCTATTCTGGGTCTTTTATTTTTCCAGATGAATTTCATGATTGCTTTATCTTTTTCTACAAGAAATGCCGTTGGAATTTTGATTGGCATTGCATTAAACCTATAGAGAACTTTTGGTAATATCGCCATTTTGATGATGTTAGTTCTGCCTATCTTAAATTTCTTTTCTGTCCTTGTTTTTGTCCTTCTTCTTGTCTTTGCACTTATATATTGTATTCATCAGGATTTTACAGAACATGAATATATAGAGAAAGGGAAAATGTATTTTAAGAACTTTGTGTGTGTGTGTGTGTGTGTGTGTGTGTGTGTGTGTTTGTGTGGCACTGGACTACTGAGTCACATCCCCAGCACTATTTTGTAACTTATTTAGATACAGATCTCACTGAGTTGCTTAATGCCTTGCTATTCCTGAGGCTGACTTTGAACTCTTGTTCCTGCTGTCTGAACCTCCCCAGCCATTGGGATTACAGGGATAGGACATCAAGTCTGGCTAAGAGTGGGATCTTTAAAATGGGCAAAATCCATAGAATGGCTGCAGATTGAAAATCCAGAAGGATCTGATGATGCATTCAAATCCAAATGCAGTCTTCTCACACCACTCCCCCTTTCTCAGGAGAGGTCAGTCAGCCTGTTCTTTCAAGCCTCAGCAGATTGGATCATGTTTGCTCCAATATGGATGGCAGCCTGTTTATTAATTTAACTATAAATTTCAGCCCCTCCAGCTGTTTCTACACTGGAGCCAGGTTGGTGCAGTGCTAAGTTTGCTTAAAAAAGGGGGGTTTTGATAAATGTGCAGTTACATCTCAGTGTTTTAGTTGGCTGGTATCTCAGGACTCCAATCTTTGCTCATACTACTCCAGTAGAATCATTCCTTTGGTTTCCTCTGGCTCCGATTCCATTCCCTACCATTCTTTAGGCATTTTCTTAAAACATTGCTTCCTATTGGTTTGGGTTCCCTTCCTCCCAAGTGGTCAAATAAGATTGGAGATGGAAGAGTGTAGATGACTTCCCTTCTCCAAATTGAATTTAAGGTTTCAGAATTGGCTTTGGCATCTTTTCCTTTGGAGTCCTTCCTTATGGAAATAACTCTTAATATTTCTATAATTGTTACTTTTTCCTTCCCTTTAAAGAGACTGAGCGTGATTCTCACATGATAAACTTGGTGGGGTTAAATGGCTATCACTCCCATGAAAGCAGGTCCCCTAACAAGACTGTCACTACCAGGAGTTGCTCATTCTCATGCTAGTTCACACTCAGACTCCAGCTCTTCACCACTATCCCCATCAGTTTATGCTCCTGTGATAGTTTACACAAACATTTATGTCTCTGAATTCACCTGCTTTCCCATGATTTGGAGTTATGGTTTTCCTGGTTCTTTTAGGATGTTGGAACACCAATTTTTAAGTGATTTTTGAAACCTCTGACAATATTCCCTGTAATTAGGGATCAATTTGCAGGGATGTGAATACATCAACAGCTTAATTGCTAATATGTGAAGTGCATAAAAGACTATCTGTCCACCATGTGGAAGCATGTTTTACTGAAAATTTTAAGAATTTAAATGTAAATGTTGGTATTATTAAGAATTTAATCCTAGCCTATATGGTTTGCTTTCTTTTAAAAAGCTATAATTCTCTTCAAATTATTTTGTAACTTTTCTAAATAATTCACTCATTTTTTTCTTCCATTTGAATATCATTACTTGAACTTTATTAGTTAACATCATGTTTGTCGCTTTCAAAATATGTATTTTCAGTCAACCATCTCTTTAGACTTGAGATGCAAACACATATTTTCCCAAATATTTGCTTATGTCTTGGCAGACTGCCTCAGGAATTTTGTCCTATGAAGTTTTGATAAAAGCAACTGAAGAGGTGTGAACAATTTAATCAACAGCTTTATGTAAGATAAATGAAGATTAACATTTATGTTCACACATTTTAAAATGAAGGGAAATCTTTCTCAAATGATGAAATTAAGCACCTGATGCCTTTGATACAGAATTTATCCTTGAGGAAGAAAGTTAACCTAAATTATCCACTTTTCCACATGAAAAAAATGTCATGGAACATTGTAAAAAATGAGAATTTAATTTTACTTTGGTAGGTAGATTAATTTTTATAACACTAAGATATTAAATATCATGTTTGATTTGTCCTATTTCATTTTATTTAAATACCTGAAAAGATTAAACCTCAAAAAATATTTTAAGTATGCAAAATTAATTTATAATTTTTCCTATAATATTAACTTTAGTAGTATTTAAAGATATTGGCATATGTCATATAATTCCAGGAACATTTAAATGCTCCAGAGCACTAAAAGAGAAGAAAATTTCCAACTTCTTTCAAATATCAATTCACAAATTTGAAATAATATAAATACAAATAGGATAATATTGCATATTAAAAAGATGATATAACCAAAAGATATTGATTTCAGAAATGAAACATTGCTCATTATTAAGAAATATATTAGCCAGGCATGGTGATATATACCTATAATCCCAGTGGCTCAGGAGGCTAAAGCAGGAGGATTGCAAGTTCAAGGACAGCCTTGGTAACTTATAGAGGCCCTAAGCAACTTAGTGAGACCCTGTCTCAAAATAAAAAATAAAAAAAAGGCTAGTGATGTAGCTCAGTGTTAAAGCCCCACTGGGTTAAATCCCTAGTACAAAAAAAAAAAAAAGAGGGGGAGAAAAACATTAATATATTTATCTATATTTATAAACCTTAAAAGATAAATAAGATAATCTACATTCCCATATAGAAAGCATGTTAAAAATCTAATATCAACAACAAAGCAAAAACTACATGAAATAGGCATTTGTGTCTTTTTTCTAAGATGCAAAAGACATATGTTTGACATAAAAGCTAACGTTGTATTTATTTACAAATTTAATATTCCATTAATTGTAGGAACCATGCAAGAAAAGCCATTTTAGTAAAAATGGCAGAGTATGGAGGTACCAGAACTTGTCCCTCTATGGAAACACTGAGAACAAAAATGAAAGACAAAGAATAATTTGTCAGAATCAACTTTGTCTCAACTCTGAAAAATAGTCAAAGTTTTATAACAACCAAGTGAATGCTTGCTCAAGAAAAAGGTGACTTGAACATGATAGAAGGCTTTGCAACATTTTAACTTAGTCTTGCTTCATTCCACTTATCTGGCCAGGCAATGCTTTTGACTATGATAGCCCATGTTCCCTGTATAACTATCTGATTTTGAAAAAAGAAGACTGGATTTTGTTTTCAAGAAATTTTTTGCCTATTTTAACCTGTCTTTGGGTCCCCGATTGACTGACAAATGGCACTTGCTTTTGTTTGGCTTAATTCAAATTCTGGCAGGGTATACAGGGTATGATAGGATGGCATTTGTGGGTACCATTATACAGAAAATTAATAAGTTGTTACAGCCCAGGACAAAACATTGCAGTTGGCTCAAACTGTAGATACACCAATGAAATGACACCCCCTTTCTCCACAGAAAAGCCTTCTTCACCATGGCTGATTTTGGGACTGTCAGAAAAAGAGTCCATTGTAGATAAACTTCCTATTTTCACATCTCCCTGTTTACTTGGCCACTGGCCGAGAAGATACCAGCACTCCAGGTGCTGGACACCCCCTTACTAGTTTTTCACAAACGTATCCAGTATAGGACTTTGAAGAAATGTGCAAACAAGGCCTCTGGCCTTGAGCTGGGCTTCACAGAGATGTCTACATTTTTAAGATAAGTTACCCACTGGGCTCCATGGTAACAGCTGGCAGGGGGAGGAAAGAAAGGGGAGAAGAAGCTCTCCCCTTCTCAGGTGTTGTCCTTGAAGAGTTAACTTGCCCAAAACAGTGAAAGAAAAAGTTGCTTTTATGTGAACTTCTGCAGACTGTGAACTTCCAAGCCCCTCCCCTTACATGCTGGGTATAAAACTCTGAAACTCCCTGAACTCGGGGTTCAGGGGATTGACTGATTACAGCAAAAGCTGTGCCCCCTGAACCTGGCTGCAGCCAAATAAAACTGTTTCCTGCTATCTTCGGTACCTTGCCTCATTTGTCCCTACAACATCAAGACAATTTAAAGAAAAAATAAGTAGAGTTACGTTGGGAAATAAAGGCTTCAAAAGTGTCTGTCTGCACATACTGAAATATCTAGAAAGTTATATACATACACAGGTAGAAAATTGTGCTCAGAAGAGAACTGAGAAGGCCCTAAACTTTCACCTCCAATTGATCTTTAGTGCAAACAGAAAATGTAGGCTAAAGAGATTAGGGATATGGCTCAGTGGTATAGTGTTGCCCACCGTGCACAAGGCCCTGAGCCCAATCACCAGCCCTCAACTAAAATGTAGGGAAGAATTTGGAGTATACTGGCTACTGGCTAACAGAGGTAATCAAACACTGGAAGAGTCTTTTACTTTTTTTTTTCACCTTCCTTCCTTTCATCCTTCCTTTCATTTTTTTTCTTTCTTTTTTTTTTTGTTTTATGTGGTTTTAGATATTTAAAAAATCTTATTCAAAATGCATGAAACAAACATACAGCTATGACAAAAAGAGAATGAAATCTAAGAAAGACGAATAATTTATTTTCAGTATTTATCACAATATAATAGTGAAAATGTTCACTTTTCTATAAAGAATATGAGATGCGTAGAGCAACAACAAAGAGCGTGTAGCCCATTTAGATTAAAAGAATAAATTAATAAAAATTAGTCTGAGAAGAGCTGGGGATGTAGCTCAGGTCATTAACCTAGCATGTGTAATGCCCTGGGTTCAAGTCAGAGTATCACAAAAACAAATAAATAAATCTGTCTTTGATGGGGCAAATATGATCAAAGACCTAGAAATTAGACCATTAAATTCTGCAACTGCCAAAAGAAAATATAGGTCCAACTCTCTAACATGTTGGCATAGGAACCAAAATTCTTAACAAAACACCTAAAGTTCAAGAAATAAAACCCAGAATCAATAAGTGAGATGGCATCAAATTAAAAAGCTTCTGCACAGCAAAGAAAATAATTAAAAATGTGAGAAGAGAACCTACAGAATAGGAGAAAAATCTTTGCTAGCTACTCTTCTGATGCAGGATTAATATCCAGAATATAAAAACTTGACGTATGCTGGGGATGTAGCTCAGTTGGCAGAGTGCTTGCCTTGCGTGCACTAGGCCCTGAGTTTAATCCCCAGCACCACCACCAAAAAAAAAAAAAAAAAAAAAAAAAAAAACTTGACATAAAAAATAAATAAATGGGCAAAAGAACAAAACAGACACTTTTCAAAAGAATAAATACAAATGATAAATAAATATTTGAAAAAGTTTCAACATCTCTAGCAATCAGAGAAATATAAATCAAAACTACTTTGAGATTTCATCTCACTGCAAATAGCAATTATCAAGAACACAAATGATAGGTGTTGGCAATGTTGTGGGAGGAAAGGTACACACTTACATTGTTGGTGGGACTACAAATTAGTAAAACCACTCTGAAAAGCAGTATGGAGAGTCCTCAAAAAACTAAGAATGGAACCATCATATGATAATCCAGCCATCTCTTTCCTTGATATATATCCAAAAAATCTAAAGTGAGCATACTTTAGGGATGCAGGCACATCAATGTTCATAGCAGCTCAATTCAAAATAGCTAAGCTATGGAACCAAAGTTCATAGTGGTGTCCTTGATGGTGGTACCCTTTATCAGATGAATGGATAAATAAAATGTGGTTTGTATACACAATGAAGTATTACTCAGTCACAAAGAAGATTGAAATTACAGATTATTTATTTATTTATTTATTTATTTATTTTTTGGTAAATGGATGGAACTGGAGATTATCATGGTAAGTGAAAAAACCCAGACCCAAAAAGTTAGAGGTCAAAGTTTTCTCCGATATGCAGAAGCTATTCTATAAAATGGGGGGGGGGGGTCAGAGAAAGAAAAAAGTGGAAAAGTGGAGCAGAGTGAAATTCCATTGAAAGAGAAGAAAGACAATAGAGCAAAAGAAAGGGATTGAGAAGAAGGAGGAGTGATAAGAGGACAGTGGAATGGATCTGACCTAATTTTCCTCTGTACATATCAGAATATACCACAGTGAATCTCACCATTATACCCACAAGACACTAATTAAAAAAAAAACCCTATAAGTAAATAGCAGAAAGATCAGCAGATTAGACAGAAGGGAATGGGGGAGGAAAAGGGGAAATACTGGAGTCTGAATGAGAGCAAATGTTATTCCATGCTTTTTTGAATATGTCAAAATGAATCCTAATGTTATGTATAGCTAAAAAGAACCAATAAAAAAAGAAGGATTATTAAACTTTGTACTAAATCAATTGAGTAGAATGGAAAAAAAAATAGCTTTTAAAAGATGTGTAGGAGATCACTGAATAGACCAACATGCAAATAAAGGAAGTTCCATAAAATAATAAAGATAAAGCAGCTGAAAAGATAATTGAAGAAATAATGACCCAAACTTCCCAATATATGGATCTACAGGTGAGAAACATATTCAAAAACAAACACAAAGAGAGAACCTTGAAGCAATAGGGAAGTGACATGTATCCTGAGTGTATTCCTCAATAGGATTGGCTGCCAATTTCTTATCAGAAACCAAGGACCCAAAGACAGTGGAAGTGAGAAGACACTAGGCAGAAAACCTTATGAAGCCATATTAAGAAATTTTTTAAAAGATTCCGAAGGGTCGCTACATAGGTAAATATAAGAGCTTGTATTAGTGTACTTCTGGTTTATAACTCCTGTTTTCCAACTTGATTTAAATGGCAGTAAATAGAATAATAATCATAAATCTTTGTTAATTGTTACAAATGTGTAAAGATGTAACTTATGGCCACAATATAGGAAAAGATGAATAGAGCTATTAAAAAACCCTTTTGTATTGAAGGTAGTTTGTATTAATTTAGACATTTTTCTAAGTTGAGATGTAAATTGTCTTCCTAACCATAACCACTAAGAATATAACTTAAAAAATACAGAAAAGGAAATAAAGAGGATCAAACGATGTAATATTAACGAACAAAAGAGAGAGTATGGAGGAAATGAAGAACAAAACATATGCCATAGAGAAAATATATAACAAAATGACAGAAATCCTTCCTCATTATTACATTACTACTTACTAGAAATCCTTTCTCATTACTACTTACTTCACATGTAAAGGAACTAAACTCTCAATTAAAAACTAGAATGGCAATAAATCTTAAAAGAAAAAAACCTGGGCTGGGGCTAGGGCTCAGCAGTAGCGCACTTACTTGGCACCTGTGAGGCACTGAGTTTTTTCTCAGCACCACATACAAATAAATAAAATAAAAAAGGTCTATCAACAACTAAAAAAAAGAAAGTTAAAAAAGAAAGAAAGAAAGAAAAATATCTGACTACATGCAATCTGCAACATACTCACTTTAGATTCAAAGACACAAAACAGTTGGAAATGAAAGGATGGAAAAATGTTTCCCACCATCAATGATTTAAGAGACCAGGCGTGATTATACTAATTATATCACTCAAAATGCCATCACTATGATAAAACGTCTGAGAAAATTAACTTAAAAAGAGGAATTGTTTATTTGGCTCATGATTTCAGAAGTTTCTGTCGATGGTTATTTGGCTCCATTGTTCTTTGAACTGTGTGAGGCAGAACATCTTAGTGGGGAGAGTGTAGTCTACCAAAGTTTCTCATCTCATGCAGCCAGGAAGGAGAGAGAAAGAGAGAGCAAGAGCGAGAGAGAGAGAGAGAGAGAGAGAGAGAGATAGATAGATCAGGATCCCAATCCCCTTCAAGGACACACCTCCAATAACCTAATTTCGTCAACAAGGCCCCATCTCCTAAAGGTTCCACCAGCTACCAATAGTGCTACAGGTTAATGACAGAGACTTTAGCATATGAGGCTTTGGGGGACTCCACCCCTGACCCTCAAAGACTGATGTCAGTCTCGTATTGCAGAATAAATTCAATCAATTTCTTTCTTCTTCTTCTTTTTTTTTTTTTTTTGAGAGAGAGAGAGAGAATCTTTTAATATTTATTTATTTATTTATTTTTAGTTTTCGGTGGACACAACATCTTTATTTTATTTTTATGTGGTGCTGAGGTCGATCCCAGGCGAGCGCATTACGGTTTGAGCCACATCCCTAGCCCAAATTCAATCAATTTCTAAGAGTTCCCAAAATCTCCTCTGAGATTCAAGTCAAACTCTTAGCTGTGAGCCCTTGTTAAAAAAAAAAAAAAAAAAAAAAAAAAAAAAATATATATATATATATATATATATATATATATATATATATATATATATATTTTTTTTTTTTTTTATATATATATATATATATATATATATATATATATAAAAAGAAGAAGAAGTAGTAGTTATGCACCTCTAAGATATAAGGGCATAAGTACATTTGAATTTCAAAAAGGAAAAATGTGAAAATAGCAAAGAAGAATTAGACCGAAGCAAGACCAAAACCCAGCAAGAGAAATACTAATTCCTGTGGATACATGTCTGGCACTGGTACACACTGCGGTGTGAAGTGAACTACAAAGGGATTCGATAGCTCTCCTTGTTTGGGCTTTCTGGCTGCAGCCACCTTGGCCACTTCTCAGACTGGCTTGCTGTCTACAGCTCCTCTTAGATAGGCATTCCATATCCCTTACATCTCTTTCTTCCTCGGATCTCTACTGCAGTTTAGCTTCACTTTCACAACTTCACATGTCACCATCTTAGGGGCTGCCTGTGGGACATCATTATGAGGAACACAAGGTAGAGCAAAGTTTCAAACCACATAGTGACCAAGAAACAAAAATGGGGCAGGGGATGTGGCTCAAGTGGTAGCGCGCCTGCCTGGCATGCGTGCGGCCCAGGTTCGATCCTCAGCACCACATACAAAGCAAAGATGTTTGTTGTGTCCGCCGATAACTAAAAAAATAAATAAATATTAAAATTCTCTCTCTCTCTCCCTCTCTCACTCTCTCTTTAAAAAAAAAAAAAAAAGAAAAAAAAGAAAGAAACAAAAATGTGTCCAATGGCTTAATTTTCTTCCATAAGGACTCACCTCTCAAAGGTTCACCAAAATCCCAATAGTGCCATTGGCAACAAAGACATGGGTCTTTGGAGGACACTTAATATCCAAACCAAAACACTAATATTTTAAAAACTAAAATTTACATCAGAAATTGTTACATCACACAATATTATGTACTGACAAATTATTAATTTATAATAAAATATAACAACTATAAATGTATATGCAACTAAAATGTGGTCCTAAAATACATCAAGCAAAAATTGACAGAAATTGAATGGAGAAATGCTCTTCTATAATTATTGGGAGAACTCATTAGCACACTTTGAAAAATGATTAGAAAAGTCAGAATATTGACAAGGAAATGGAGGACTTGTACAACACCATAAACCAAGTTGCCTGACAGACATACATAGACTATTTCACTCACTGGTAGTGGAATGTACATTATTCTCAAGAGCACATGGAATATTTTCTGCTATGTATCATGTCTCAAGGTATTGTAATATGAAAATGTCAATCATATGTGTAACTTCTCTGACTTCGTAAAATAAAACTGGGAATCAAAAGCAAAAAAGAAAATAGGAAAATTCACAAGTATGTTAAATTAAACAAACCCTCTTTTAAAAAAAAGTCAAAGAAGAAATTGAAGGGGAAATTAGAAAATATTTAGCAGAATAACAATGAAAACACACTATGAAAATACTTATAGAATGTTGGGAAGCAGTGCTTAAGAGAAAATTTATTGCTTTATGCAAAAATTCAGAAAGGACAAGTTGAAATCAATAACTCAAAACTTCAAGGCACTAGAAATGACAAGAACAAATTAAAATAAAGCTAGTATAGGTATAATAATTAACATTATAGTGGAAGTAAATGAAATGAAGAATGGAAAAAATAATAGGGAAAACAATAAAATCAAAATATCAACAAAAATGACAAACCTTTAGTTGTAACTGATGAGCAGGAAAAAAAGAAAAACTATTAAACTATAGAATCAGAAATGATATTAGAAGCATTGCAATTGAATATCAAAGAATACTACAAATAATTTTATCTCAATAAAAATTAGGCAAGCCAAGTAAAGTGGACAAATATCTAGAAACAGTCAAGATATTAGGAATAAAGGATAAAGAAATAGAAAATCTGAATAGTCTTATATAAAAGTATTGAATCAGTAATCAAAATCAAAAACCTCCCAAGAAAGACAATTCCAACTGCAGAAGCTTTTACAGTTGAACTATACCAAACATTTGAAGCAGAATTAAAAACAATTCTCCTCAACACAAAAGCAGTATAATGTGCACACATTATAAATCAATTCAAAATGTTTGAATTTTTCCATAACCACACTTCATTAATAACTTATTACTAATAACATTTAGGACATGTTGCAGTGAAATAAATTGTAGATCTCTCCCTTTCTGGTAAGAGCAGTAGAGGGAATTGGTACCAATCATGCCACTGAAAACAACCAAACATGCTAGATAAAACATGGAGGCTGTCTCCAGATGTCAGCCTACAGATGGTAAAGACCAAGGGGCAGCAGAGCACTCAGGCTTATTTTCCTTGAGGACATTTGCCAAAGGCTTGCTTGAGGCAAATCCCAGGGCCCAGGGACAAAAGAAGGCTCTGAGCCTGCTCCGTGAGGAATCTAATCCAGGAAACTCGGATATTCTATGCTGAAGCCCCAGAAGGATACATTTCAGAACGAATGTGAACAAGAATAGATTTGTTCTGCTTCTACACCAACCAAGGACAGAAGATTAGGGAATTGAGACCAAAAGAACAAATTATGTCCTGAGAATGTGTGGCCCGTATGCCCAGGATATGAGATGCTTTCACAGATGTAAATTTCGGGTCCTCTCACCCTGGTGACTCCAGGAACTAGGAAGGCCCTAGACACTTGACAGCACCACATGGGAAAAGAAAAGAACATGTGTTGAATGCATAGTGGAGTTTACCTTTGGGAAGGGAAAAGAGAATAGAAGAAGAATAATGGTTATAAAAACTTTATTTATAATATGTGTCTTTCACTAGAGATTCTGATGGAAAATAAGCAGTTACAACTCCTACGTGGTGACCTGAAGGTGCTTTTTCTGTCCTTAAGTATTTTAGATTTCATGTTAAGGTGACAGTACTGATAGTGGAAGAGCAAAGAATAACTATTTAACAAAAGACATCAGAAACTTTCACATTTTTGTTGCAAACAAGATTCTAACTCTTGTGAAATTTCTTTAAAACTACATATTACACATTCTTATTTATTTATTATTTATTGTTCTTTTTAGATATACATGACACTAGAGTGTATTTTGACATATTAAACATACGGGGAATATGTCTTATTCTAATTAGGATCCCAGTAAAAAAATAAGCAACCCCAGAGCCCTACACATTACATATTTTTAAAAATAATCATAGTTGCAACAGAAATAACAATGATAATACTAGACAGAGGTAATTTTGTCAGTTCTCTCTTAACACTTAATGTCAATTATATGTACAAAAATGTCTGTCCCTGGGTAGTGAGGAGGAGTCTCCATCAGAGAGAATGAATAAATCTATTGTTGACAGTAGGAAACATTTTTAAGATGGAGTTAGTTTTCAGACTTGTATGTGACAAGTATACCAGCACCACTCTTTCTCCAAATATAAAGCATTGCAGTACTGAATGTCCCAAGACACCCTGGAAGAAGTCCCTCCATACAGAGCTCTAGCTTTACCCTCTATGGAATTATCTGCAGAATCAGCCAATTCTAACATCAATGGCTTTACAATAGACTTAGAATTTTATTTACAAACACATGAACAGTGCAAAGAGTAATTTGGAAACCTATGCTATTTATTTTGATGCTTTCTTTGTGAACTCCACCACAGTTAAAAAGTCTATAAATTATAGAAAATTATTTAGATTTTGATTATGACTTTTTCTTTCTGGGAAGCCTAAATGTCATTTGGAAGACATACACACCACTATGTTTCAAAAGATTAGCCTAAAGTGGAAATAGATCTGTTCCCTAATTAGGCCTCTTCTCACTCTCCCCTAATAATCCCGGCTTTCTTTAACTCGGCAAGTTTTTATGTGTTCTAAGAAACATTCGGGAGTTAAAATACTGCTTGGTGACTGGTACCATCCGGATGTGACTAATGAGTGTGAGCTCAGAGAATAATTCTCAGATATTAGGTTTACTCCAAGATTTGCTGGTAAATGTCTAAACCAAAGAGGGAAGGCAGAAGGTAAAGAAACTTTACAGAAAAATGTAGCGAATTCATTTGTTTTATATTCTACACAGATGAAGTTGTGAGATAGGCAATAGTTTTTGTGACCTGGGAAGTCAGAAATATTTATGATTGGATTATACAGATTTGAAAATCATCAACCACTTATGGCAACTGGAGATAGAGGCACATATCAAATTGTTGAGGAAGAGCATTCAAAGTAAAAGGGTGCATTATTATTTGGTGAGCATGCAGACATTAGAGGATCCTGTAAAAATGTATGAACTGAATCAAAGACTATAGTCTAGGCGCAAACCATGCCATAGAGACTCCTCAGAAAGGGGTCAATCCTGTGAAGAACTGAACATGATCTAGATGAGGATTGTTAGAAACTAAAATACAGTGGGCTAAATAGTGAATATTCATATAAAAATTTTACATATTTTAAAATGGGGGGGGGGAGGTATCATAAAGGAATGCTCCAGGGCCACAGAATGGTAAGAGGAAATCCTTTGTCAATGGAAATTTTTGTGATGGGGACAAATTAACTGCAATTATTTGCTGAGTGAATGAAAGTCAGAAGGTATAGAACATGGGCTTTCACTTTTCACTTTCAATTTATACTTTCACTAAGTACATGTTGTGAAGTACAATCTCAACTAAGACACTAGAGTAACCTTATAGGGCAGGGCTAGAGGAGAGCAGGTGAACCAGAATACATCCAGCTGAGTTACACAGGGTTGTCAACACACCCTGTAGTCTCATATGCCACCCACCTTCACAGCCACTCAGTGTCACCATAGAAGGCACCTGTATGGCACCCACTGCTGATAGTGTTAACTTAACCAGTCATGTTAACTTAGTAAAGTTAGTCCTGCTGTATTTTGAATAAGTGTCTTCCCCTGCAGAACTGAGGTGGAGGCTTAATTCTTCAATGTGGCAGCGTTGGGAGGTCGGGTCAAGCAGAAGATGTTTCCATCATCGTACGGAGGGCTCACACATAGGTTAATACCATTTAGTGGGAGTGAGTAAACTCTCACTCTTGCAGGCTTGAAGTAGTTATTAGGAAAGTGGGTTGTTACAAAACATCCACCCGTGTTATCGACTCTCTTTCCATGTGCCACTTGCCCTTTCACCTTTTGGTCATGAATGGAACAGTCTAAGGCTGAGCACATCATCAGAGGCCAAGCACATGCCAGAACCCTGCTCTTGGGCTTCCAGAATGAGGAGGCAAAATAACACTCTCATTTGTTTTAATAAACTACTCAGTCTCACATATTTTAATATAGCAAGAGAAAACTGACAGTTATTCTCTTAATAATATTTGTAGAAAAGTAATTGATCATATAAAGGAATATAAAATAACTAATCAATCGACATGCTCACTAAATATTTGAATAAAAATTAGAAACTAATTCCTATGTTATCTACTAAAGCCCTTATGAGAGCTAAAAAGAAACTATGCATTCTTTCAAGGTAAAAAAAAAACATGGAGAAACTAGAGTATTTTTTAGTGACCCTCACTATTTATTATTAAAGGAAAATATAAGAGATGAAAGTTATAATAGTCATTTTTAAATCAAATGCAAAATTGTAGGCACAGTTTTCTTTTGAAAATAATGAAACATCTTGTTTTTAACCCATTTTAATTATGTACATATTTTAAAAGATCATACAGAAACATGTTCTCTATTTAATCTGACTTTCTGAATTTGATTTTGTCCTGCTTTATGATATTTGACAGGCAGAGCTCCTAAAAGTGTGGAGACTGCCATGTATCCACACTTAACCAAGAACTGGCCGGCTAGTTGTGGCCAGGGTCCCTCCCTTTCTAGCAAACCTCCTTGTTCCTTTCATTTGAGAAAAATGCTTATATCTTTAAGTGAACAGAAAATTAAAGGAGTGAAAGAATCACTACTGTTTCTCTGTTACATTCTCTGTACTTTAGGGAAAAGTTATATCCCAGTAATACACTCAAATTATTATCTGTTTACCCGTTCCTTGAAAACACACATATTTGAGAAAATGAAATGCCAAAAGACTCCCATGGCAACACTTTCTTTTGCAACCCTGATGCTGAAGAAAAGTTTTTTGTTTTTTTTTTTTGTTTGTTTGTTTTGCAATGCCTAAACTAAATTGCTTCTATTACAGTTGAAGCTAATTTTCTTCAGTTCTCTCCTTAGTGAAAATAGAGGGCAATTTCCTCCCCACTACAATGCACCTGAATACAATTTAATTTACCTCTGGTTTCTGCTATCCCATATATATTGTTTCATTAACTTTTTTTTTCCTATAGAGACTAGTTATGTCTTCTCATCATCCTTATAAATCTGAGATTGAAGTGTTCCAAATTGTAAGCAATAAAGATGTCACAAATCTTAATTAGAAAAAAAACATGACCTCTGATTATTTTTATTGTGGTGCTACTCCACATAAAGCTATATATAACTCAACTCTACCGAAATATATCATCTTAGTTACATTTTAAAAATCAACACTCTATTATTGTCTCGTTTACAGTTTGAGTACTGTTATCTCAATGTACTGTTCCAAAATATCAAATTGTAATTTATTTTCTGTATAACCCTTATTTCAATCTGTAGGGTAAAGACGGGGAGAATTTACCCTGGAAGAAGTAGTTATTAGCAGAAATTTCAGGCTGTAAACCAGTGACAGAAGAGATCAACACTGAATCTGAAATGTTAGCACAATAAACCAAAAACAAAAAGAAAGAAAAGAAAAAAAAATCTACTAGTGTTTTTGTCCTCCATTTTTTCTGTAATGCAATAATCTTAGGAAAGAAAAGCAAGAGTCAATGATAAGGTCATCCATTGACCTGGGCTCTCCTTCATTTACATACCCTTTCAAGAAGCTTGCTCTCTTGATTGTTTCTTCAAATAGGATATTAATATCTAGGATATAGGAAGAACTGCAAAAACAACACCAAAAAAAAAAAAAAAAAAAAAAACCTAAAATGAACAAAAAAACAAACAAAAACAATCAACATATGAACAAAAGAACCTAATAGACACTTCTCAAAAGAAACATAAAAGTTAAATAAATATATTAAAAATATGTTCAACATCTCTAGCAATTAGAGAAATGCAAATTAAAACTACCCTGAGATTTTATCTCACTCCAGTCAGAATGGCTGCTATCAAGAATACAAATAATAATAAATATTGGCAAAGATCTAAGGAAAAGGGTATGCTTTTCCATTGCTGATGTGACTGCAAACTGATACAACCACTCTGAAAACTGCAGTATGGCAATTCCTCAAAAAAACTAGAAATAAAACCACCATTTGACACAGTTATCCCACTCCTCGGTATATATCCAAAGATTTAAAATCAGCATACAACAGTGACGCAGCTACATCAATTTTTATAGCAGCAAAATTCAAAATAGCTAAGCTATGGAACTAACCTTAACGCCCTTCAATAGATAAATAGATAAAGAAAATGTGATGCACATAAACAATTGAGTATGGCTCAGCCATAAAATGATTTTATGGCATTTCCTTGTAAATGGGTGGATCTGAAAACTATCATGTCAAATGAAATAAGCCAATCCCCAAAAACCAAAGGGTGAATGTTTTCTCTGATATGTGGAAGCTAACCCACAATAAGAGGGTGGGGCGATGATTAGAAGTTCAGTGGAGTAAACAAAAAGGGATGAAGGGAAAGGCAAAGGAATAGGAATAGGAAAGACAGTTGAATAAAAATTGGACTATAATTCTTGGTCAATTCTGACCAGCTGGCTGTTTTCCTAGTAAAGTTTTCTTTTACCTCTAAAGACATTTTTGTGCAACAGTGGCAGAGTTAAGAAGTGTTGAAAAAGACTATGTCTCCCAAAAGACAGCATAGTCTCTTCTAGTTCCTCTATGGATCCTTAGTGAAAAAATTTGCTGAGTTCTGATCTAGAGAAATAAACAGGAAACTTGAAGTATGAATGCAAATGGAATATATTTAATAGGGAAGAGAAGATTTGTGGAAGTGAGAAAATAGAAAAATATGTTCCTCCACAAAATAATTAAAAAGGAGATCAAAATACACATCCAAATAAAACATAAATTCTTATACTCTCTTTTTATTATAAAGTCTTTAAACCTAATAAAGTCTTTTTGTCTTTTTATTTTGTTTTTATTAGTGCATTAAATTATAATATTAGTGGGTTCATTTTGACATAATGACAGCACATGGAATATAATTCGTTCCATTTTGGTCTGCAGTACTTCTCTTTTTCTCTCCCCCACCCCCACCTTGTTCTTCTTCCTCTTTTCTACCGATATTTTTTCTTTTTATTTATTTTTAAGTGGTGCTTTATAGATATACATAAAGATGGAATTCACTGTGGTATATTTATACATGTTCTTTTTTTTTCTTTCTCATCTAAGAAACATTGACTAATTCATCATGCCAAAAATTTCTTCCATATTTTCTTGTAAAATTTTTAGACTTTCACTTCTTAAACAT
Source organism: Callospermophilus lateralis (assembly GCF_048772815.1). Lineage (NCBI taxonomy): Eukaryota > Metazoa > Chordata > Mammalia > Rodentia > Sciuridae > Callospermophilus > Callospermophilus lateralis. Next base: position 15,014,647 of record NC_135320.1, read on the forward strand.
AAGTTAATGGTTCATTCCCACTTAAATCTTGCATATGTTATGATATAAAGGTTGAGATTCATTATTTTGCATTTTGGTTTCCATTATTTATTGAAATATTGTTTTGTTTCAAATTGAATGCTCTTGGTACATTTGTTTAAAAACTACCCTTCTTTGAGTAGCAGGGGGATCATGCAGCAGGGTTTACTGAGGTGCTCTGTAATGGTTAATTTGAATTGTCAACTTGATTGGATTAAGAGATGCCAGGATTAAGGGGCTTTTGAGTGTGTTAATGAAGGTGTATCTAGGAGTGATTGGCATGTGGGATAGCCTACTGAAATGGAGACCCTCCTTAAGCCTGGGCAGCACCTTCCAATAGGTTGATAGCATGGGTGGAATAAAAGTTGGAAGACCTAGGAAGTGGCAGCAGATGCAAGCTCCATTCTTCTTGAACAGATTCTTGATTGCTGCTTCGATCATCTGAGGACATCAGACACTGGCTTCTTCGCTCTTCCTAGCGAGTCTGCCAGTGATTCTCCATGAGTTTCTGGAAGCCTTCAGTCTCAGACTATGGTAGCACCATTGATCTCTTGGAACATCTCTTGGATGTTCAGCTACTGGTGATTCCAGCTCTCCAGCCTGCAGACGGCTCTTGTGGACTATCCAGCTTTTAGTTGTGTAAGCCAGCCTAACAAATCCCCTTTTTTATAATTACATATCCTGTTGATTCTGTTCCTCTAGAGAACCCTGATTAATACATGCTCTAATTCTCAAAGCTGCGCAGCACCATGCTAACCAAATGGAACTGGAATGTTTTGCAATTTTTCACAATAAGGACATAGGGTAATTTAATCTTCTAACTGCTCCCTCCCAACACCTGCAGTCTACAGATTCAGTACTTTTTTTCATGAGAAGTTATTCACTCAGTTTTTTTCTAAACCATAATTAAACTCTCATAAAAATTTAAAAATAAAAACTAAAACAACACAACATATTTAAAGTCCTTTCTATGCAGGTGTACCTCTGTATTTTTCTTGTCCAGATCACACTGCCTTGCTTAATGAAGCTCGTAAAACTTGGAATAAGAAAAATCCTCTCAATTTTTTTTTTTGTATTGTGTTGTTTATTAAACTTTTGGCTATTCTAGAGCCTTTGCTTAATATTAAATATTCTCTCACCTGTTACTAAAAATCAAAGAAATAAAACCCTGCTGGAATTTTGACTATAATCCTGTTGAATTGATTGGTCTACTGTATGAAGATGGACATCATAAAAATATGGATTTTTACACTCATGTGCAGGGAATATTCCAAATTATTTCAGAAATATTTTTAACCAGTGCTGACTAATTTTTATTTTATGAGATTTACACACATTGGTTAATTTTTATTTCTTACTATTTTAGAGTTTGAGGTAAGCGCATTATAAATAGAATATTAAAATATAAGCATGTTATTATATTTAATTGCTAATACAAAAAATCCTACAACCATTTGATGTATATTGACTTCATATTCTGCTATCCTGCTAATATTACTTATTATAAAATAGTAACCTTTTTTTTTTTTTTGGAAGATTCAGGAGTACTTTGTACAGAGATGATCATGTCATCTGCCAGAAAAAAGTCTTATTTCTTCTTTTCCAGTCTAATAGTTTGAATTTTCCCACTCTATTGCATTGGCTATTTCACTAATACAATGAGAAGTGAAAGTCCTAACTCTGAACATCATTATTTTACTTCTGATTTTAGGAAGAAGGATTTAATGTCCTACCATTATTTGGTAAGCTGTCGGCATTATCCACAAAGCTCTTTATCAAGCTAAGGCAGTGTCTGCTACTCTTAACTTCTGACAAAGTTATCATGAGTAGACATTAAGTTCTGTCAAACGTATCACACTGCATTTATTGACAGCATATAAGGTTAGTGAGTTAACATAATGATTATTGTGTCTGATTTCTAAATATTAAAACTTGCCTTCTAGGAATGAATGCAACTGGACCAAAAGGTATTATTTTTTTGTGTATGTGTTAAAGTTAAATTTGCTAAGAAATTGTTAAGGATTTTTAAGTGATATTGATTCTTTAGTTTATCCTGTAATAACTTTTTCTGGTTTGATATCAAACTGATATCAAACTAATGTTGGATTTAGAAAGGAGTTGCTACTCCATTTCTGTTTGCTAGAAGACTTGAATTGTTGAAGTTGAAAGAATTCAACACTGAAACTGCCATCTAGGTCTGGAATTTACTTTGTGAAAGATTTTTTTAGCTATAAATTAAATTTGTTTAGTAAATGTAAGATTATTAGATCTCCTTTTTCTCCTTTAACTAGTAGGTTTTGTCTTACAAAGAATTTGTCCATTTCTTCTGAGTTATTGAATGTATTGACAAAACAGTGCTCCTGATGTGCCCTGGTTACTCTCTATTTTGTACAGAATCTGAGGTGCTAGTTTCTCTTCCTTTCTTGATGTTAGTAATTTGTGTTTTCTCTTTTTTCCCATCAGCATCACTGGAGGTTTATTAATTTTGTTTCAAGTAATCAAATTTGAGTAGCATTAATTTTCTCTACTGAATCTATTTTGTCAATGAGCTGTGTGCTTAGCAGTATTATTTTCTTAGAACTGGTTATCCTTATTTAAACTTTCTCTCCTTTTCTTTTTTTTTTCTGAAGGTTTATTCCTAGATCTTTGAATTTTTAATTCTACTTTTTCCTTCCAATGTGAATGTTTACTTTCATAAATTTAAATGTAAGCAGTGCCTTAGCTATATCTCAGAAATAAGTGTGTGTGTGTGTGTGTGTGTGTGTGTGTGTGGTATGAATTAAATTTTCTTTTAGTTCAACATATTTTCTAATTTGATTTTTTATTTCTTAGGTCACCTGTGAAATATTTACAAATGTATTTTTAATTTTTTATATATTTAGGATTTTCCTATTATCTGTTCCTAATTGACCCATAGTTTAATAGCTTTGAGGTCAGATAAGACACTTTGAATTAGTAAACCTTCACCTACATATCAGACTTTAAAAAAAAAAAAAATTGCCTCTGCATAGATTCTGTTCTGGTGAGTGTCACATGCACAGTGACATGAATGTGTACATTTGGTTTTAGTTAAATATTTTATTATCAATTAGACCTAGTTGGTTGTAATGAAAGATTTTATACTTTTACTAATTTCTTGCGTACTTGTTCTAACAATTACTAAAAATAGCGGATTGAAACCTCCACGTAGAATTTCTCTACTTCTCTTTACATATCCAGAATTCATTTAAACGATTTTAAGTTGAGTTTTAAGTGTCTGTGTTCTCTTGATAAGTTAATCCCTTTATCATTCTGAAATAATCCTCTTTATTCATGTGATATTCCTCTTCGTAAAGATTACTTTTTTTATGACTCTAAAGCCATCTGACCTTCTGTTTCTTTCAATGGACATCTTTTCATTGATTAGTCCCTTTCTTTTTTTTCTTTTATGGTTTATGTTTAGTTACACATGACTGTAGAGCCCATTTTGATATCATTATACAAGCATGGGGCATGTCTTATTCTGATTAGGACCCCAGTGTTGTAGATGGACAGGATGGGAAGATTCACTGTGGAGCCACACTGGAAAGTTTGATCAGATTCATTCCACTATTTTAGTCACTTTTATTTTTAACATGTATTTGGCTTTTTATTCATGTTGATTTCCTTTGACAGATGCTAGTTGGGTCCAATCCAATGATTTCTGACTTAATTTTGATATTAAAAGTTTGCCTTAAATGTGAGTATTAATAAAGTTGGACTTAAATCTATTATCTTAATATTTTTCTAATTATAAGCACTTTGTTCTGCTTTTACTGTATCTCAATCATATTTTGGATTATGATTTTTAAAATTTTTCAGATTTTCATTTTTATCAGTTTCTTTCTTGCTTGCTGTGATTAATTGCTGTAAGTTTTTCACCTAATATAGTCCATCTTTACTATCCATCTTTACTATCATTCTTGCTTACAATGGGAGAAAACCCATAACAATGTTCTTTCATTTTTCCCTATCATTTTTTATTCTCTTATCTATAAACATTTTAATTGTACATATTTTGTATGTTCTACAATACATTGAATATGCATTTCCTTTTTAAAAAATGATCAACATGGAGAGGGATTAATGAGAAAATTCCTAAATTTACTCATTTTTACCAATTTCATTCCTTGAAACTATGTGATGATTTTAGTTTTTAATTTTCTTATTTAGTTTTTTGTTTCTGAAAGAAATCCTTACTACCTATTTTACCATACAGGTATAATGATGAAATCTGAGCTTCTCAGCTTTTCTGTCTGGAAAGTTTTTTGGTTTTTTTTTTGTTGTTGTTGTTGTTTGTTTGGTTGGGTTTTTTCTTTTTTGTCTTTATATCTTGCTGATAAAGAATTTTATTTTATATGTAATTTCAGTTTCAGTTCTGTAAAAACATATCTGTCTCTATTTTTCTACCTACAGTTTTCCCAAGGAGAAGTCCAATGATCTTCTTCTGTATGTAATGAATAATTTTTCTTTGGTTTCCTTTCCGATTGTTTCTCATCCATTGATTTTTCAGAAATGTTATTATGCCTTCATGTTCATTCTACTTTTATTCAGTGCATTTTTTTTTTTTTGGTTATGTGCTCTCTTTCTGGAATTCAAATTAACTGAACATCAAACTGCTTAATATTGTCATACAGATCAGTGATGCGCTTTTCTTATGCTTTTTTAAAAAAATTTAAGATTTTTTTTTTGGGGGGGGGTAGAATTTTAGGACAATTTCTGTTGCTTTGAATTCAAGTATGATGCCTTGTTTCTGTATCAACTTATCTGCTGTCATTCTCCCTGATGATTCTTTTCTAATTTTAGATACTAGATTTTGCATGTTTGCTAGTTCCATTTGAATCTTCTCTTCTATCAAACACCTTATAATATTTATGTTTTCTTCAGCCTTCTTAATCACGTAGAACATATTTATAAATTGATACTTTGTCTGGTAGTTCAATCATCTTTGCCATCTCTTGTAAGTTTTTCTTGGCTCCTTTTTCTGCTGCATAGAGTCCTGATTTCATGATTTCTGAATGTCCAGATTTTTTTTTCTTTTCATATAGTATATTGAACCCAGGGGTACTTTACCACTGAGCCACATCTCCAGTCATTTTCATTTTATTTTGATTTTTGAAACAGGATCTTTCTAAGTTGTTTAGAGTCTTGCTAAGCCACATCCTTAGTCATTTTTATTTGATTTTGATTTTTAACAAGGTCTCTCTGAGTTTTAGGATCTTGAATTTGCAATCCTCTGCATTAGCCCCCTTTATTGTAGGAATTACAGGTGTGTGCGACCTCACCTAGTCTAGAAATGTATTAAATGCCATGTATTAGAATTTTATGTTATTGGTTGTTGTATTTTATTTCTTGCAATAAAATTCAACTTCACTTTGGCAATGGTCAAGTTACTTTGAATCAAGTCAGATCACAGTCGTTTGCTTTCAATATTTGGTATTGTACGTGTTCCCGTAGCTTTGGAAGTTTTATTTACTCAGACTTGTGGGAGAGCAAACTATTACCAACCCTGTTAGAACACTGCACATTGTCTCTTCATTTGTGAAGTTTCTTTCCCTAGCCTCAAATAGTTCCTCCTTTGCACTTCTACAAACCCATACCCAGCTGCAGGATCATGGGAACGCTCAGGAGATACCTGGAGCTCTCTTTTCTGCCATCTTCTGTTCAGGCTGGTGTGGTCTCCTGGAACCTGCTGTGTCAGGCTCTGTTAGGTCCTCTTTTACCAATACTTCAGTCTGAAAATTGATTCTCATCATAGACTTGTAGTTTCTGTGGGAACATCTTGTTTTTACACCTTCTCAGAAAATACAATACTGTACTGTCCTTTGCTTTATGTCTGAAAACCTGTATTTCACATTTCTAATGGTTTCTTCCATATAGTTGAGAATTAAAACTCTCTCCTTTTTTGGTCTTATTAAAATTTATTATTAACTGATACATAAAATGTACATGTTTATCAGTTACTATGTGATATTTTATTACATGTAAATATTGTATGATATTTAAATAGAGTTAAATATATCTGTTTCCTCAAACATTCATCATTTCTTTATGGTGAAAACATTTAACATCCTTTCTTTTAATTTTTTTAAATTTTTTTTTCTTTTTTTATTTATCTATAACAGCAGAAAGCATTACAATTCTTATTACATATATAGAGCACAATTGTTCATATCTCTGGTTGTATACCTAGTAGATTCACACCAATTTGTGTCTTCATACATGTACTTTGGATAATAATGATCATCAGATTCAACCATCATTGATTACCCCATGCCCCCTCCCTTTCCCTCCCACCCTTCTGCCCTATCTAGAGTTCGTCTATTCCTACCATGCTCCCTCTCCCTATCCCACTATAATCACTAGGGTGTATAAAGAACTCAAAAAGCTAGACAACAACAACAACAACAAAAAAAAAACAAATAAACCAATCAATAAATGGGCCAAGGACCTGAAGAGACGCTTCTCAGAAGATGATGTACAATCAATCAACAAACACATGAAAAAATGTTCATCATCACTAGCTATTAGAGAAATGCAAATCAAAACCACTCTAAGATTTCATCTCACTCCGGTCAGGACGGCAGCTATCATGAAGACAAACAATAATAAGTGTTGGCGAGGATGTGGGGGAAAAGGTACACTGCTGATAGGACTGCAACTGGTGCAGCCATATGGAAAGCAGTATGGAGACTCCTTGGAAATCTTGGAATGGAACCATCATTTGACCCAACTATCCCTCTCCTTGGTCTATACCCAAAGGACTTAAAAACAGCATACTACAGGGACACAGCCACATCAATGTTTATAGCAGCACAATTCACAATAGCTAAACTGTGGAACCAACCTAAATGCCCTTCAATAGACAATAGATTTTTTAAAATGTGGCATATATACACAATGGAATATTACTCAGCAATACAAGAGAATAGAATCATGGCATTTGCAAGTAAATGGATGTAGTTAGAGAAGATAATGCTAAGTGAAGTTAGCCAATCCCAAGAAAACAAATGCCGAATGTTTTTTTTTAAAACCTTTTGGAAAATACATTTCATCACCGTTATCTGTACTCTCTATTGTGGAACAGTATACCACAACTTCTTACTCTTACTAAGTATAATTTATTACTCAATCTTAATTTTCCATTTTAAGAATTGTTCTTCCCAGGAGTTGGGGGTTTAGTTTAGTGGCAAAGCGCTTGCTTAGCATGCACAAGGCCCCAAGTTCAGGCTTCTGCCCTGAAAGAAAGGAAAGAAAATTCCTCCAAAATTGTTCTTCGTTCTGTTTTATTTTTTTTCCTAAGACATTATCCATTATGCTTATTTGTTCATGAGTTCCTTTTAGTTTTTAATTTATGTTCAATTTTTTTTAATTTTTATTTTTTAATGAAATATTTCAACTTATTCCTACATTTTTTCTAATTTTGCTGTTTTTATTTCTTCCATCTTTTTCTAAGTGTGCTTTATCATATTTTGAATGGCAGGGACCATTTTTAACAGTTTTTAGGGAAGTCTCTCTAGTGTTCTTCCAGTGTAGGAGGGATGTTATACTGCCCTGAATCAACTCTTAATGACTCTGTGAGAAATCAGATAGTGACACTTTTCAGTTATGTAGGGGGGAGGTTGTTTTTGGTTTTAATTAATTAATTTATTTGATACTGAGAATTGAACCCAGGGATACTTAACCACTGAGCTACACTCTAGACCCTTTTTTAAAAATTTTGGGATAGTGTCTCATTAAGTTTCTGAGGCTGGCCTTGAAATTTTGATCCTCCTGTCAGCCTCCCGAGTGGCTGGAATTGCAGTTATTCACCCACATGCCCTATCTGTGATTCATCTTTATGTAAAATTAGTTTTTCTGAAGTCCATAAGAGGCAATATTCAGGATAGTTTTTCACTTTTCAGAGTCCTCCTTTTTGCTGTTTTCTTTTGAATTTCCCCAAACTTATTTGCTTCCAAGAGTTTTATATGAGCTCTTGTTTCCTTCTGTTTTAATATTCTTGACTATTCAATTTTATATCCACATGCACATCTGGCTCCTCAGTGTGGGACCTAGGAAGATGAGCAGGCTGTCAATGTTGAGAGCTCTGACAAGTTAGAAAGTTTGAGTCCTTCGACGCTTTCCACACTGGGCACATTGTACTCAACAACATGCAGAAGATGCAAAACTCATGCCAGTTTTATCTTCTATGTCTGCCTCACTCATTAGCTATGGACTTTTAATTCTTGGGTTTATCATCTACAGGGTTCCTTCCTTTTATATGCATGCAGGTGTTAAGATTGTTGGTGGATTTTCTCCCTCCACTTGTACTTGGAGTTTGAGTTTTGTGAAGATAACCTGCAACCTTTTTTTTTTTTCTGTAAATGAAGATTTATATGCTTTGCTTTTACTTTCTAGTCATATTGAGTTTTCAAATGAGAGATTCAAAACAATTTATAAAACAAAAAGAATAACTTTACCATCTTTCCTGCTATCCTCAATCCAGAATCTCATTGTTTTATTTTTAAAATGTGAACAATAGTTTGGATCATTCTTCATATTCCAATCTCCTTATCAACTCTCAGGACCCCATCTTTTCTTTTTTTTAAATTATTGATTTTTCTATATATATGACAGTGGAATGCATTTTAAATCATATTACACATATGGAGCACAATTTTTCATATCTCTGGAGGTATACAAAGTATATTCACACCAATTCATGTCTTCATACTTGTACTTTGGAAAATGATGTCCATCACATTCCCCCTGCTCCCTCCTTTTCCCTCCCTTCCCTCTGCCCTATCTATTCCTCCCATGGTCCCCCTTCCAACCCCACTATAGTCAGCCTCCTTGTAGCAGAGAAAACATTTGGCATTTGTGTTTTTGAGATTGTCTAACTTCACTTAACATTATCTTTTTCAACTCCATCCATTTACCTGCAAATGCCATGATTCTGTTCTCTTTTATTGCTGAGTAAAATTCCATTGTATATATATGCCACGTTTTTGGGTTTTTTTCATTTATCTATTGAAGGGCATGTAGGCTGGTTCCAGAGTTTAGCTATTGTGAATTGTGCTGCTATAAACACTGATGTGGCTGTGTCCCTGTAGTATGCTGTTTTTAAGTCCTTTGGGTATAGACCGAGGAGAGGGACAGCTGGGTCAAATGGTGGTTCAATTCCCAATTTTCCAAGAAATCTCTATACTGCTTTCCATATTGGCTGCACCAATTTGCAGTCCCACCAGCAGTGTATGAGTGTACCTTTCCCCCACATTCTTGCCAAAATTTATTGTTGTTTGTTTCATGATAGCTGCCATTCTGACTGGAGTGAGGTGAAATCTTGGAGTAGTTTAGGTTTGCATTTCTCCAGTTGCTAGAGATGATGAACTTTTTTCATATATTTGTTGATGAATTGTATATTCTCTTCTAGAAGGTGTCTCTTCAGGTCCTTGGGCCATGTATTGATTGGGTTATTTGGTTTTTGTTTTTTTTTTTTTTTTTTGGTGTTTAGTGTATTGGGTTCTTTTTTAAAAGAAATATTGGTGTGATTTTTTTATACCTTTATTTTATTTATTTGTTTATATGTGGTGCTGAGGATTGAACCCAGTGCCTTGCACATGCTAAGCAAGCCCTCTACCACTGAGCCCCAGCCCCAGCCCCTTGAGTTCTTTATATACCCTAGTGATTAGTGCTCTATCTGATATGTGAGGGGTAAAGATTTGCTCCCAAGATGTAGGCTCTCTATTCACCTCACAGATTGTTTCTTTTGCTGAGAAGAAACTTTTTAGTTTGATTCCATCCCATTTATTGATTCTTTATTTTAATTCTTGCACTATAGGAGTCTTATTAAGGAAGCTGGGGCCTAATCCCACGTGATGGAGATTAGGGCCTACTTTTTCTTCTATTAGATGCACGATGAGAGATAGAGGTTTGATCACAGTTTTGTTGCATATGGATTTCCAGTTTTCCCAGCACCATTTAAAGATCAGGGACTATTTTTTCTTCTATTAGACACAGGGTCATGACCCCATCTTTTCTATAACTGTAAACATGTTGTGTATAATTATTTTTGTTGGGCTGGGGATGTGGCTCAAGCCGTAGCACGCTCGCATGGCATGCTTGTGGCCCGAGTTCGATCCTCAGCACCACATACAAACAAAGATGGTGTGCCTGCCGATAACTAAAAAATAAATATTAAAATTCTCTCTCTCTCTCTTTAAAAAAAAAAAAGATGTTGTGTCTGCCGAAAAAACTAAAATATATATATACATATATATTAAAAAGTTCTCTCTCTCTCTAAAAAAATTATCATTTTTGTTGTTGTTATTCAAATGTACTTATGCCTAATACAACTGTTTTTATGAGAATATAGCAGTAGTAGTGCTATAGTTCTGATAAAGCTAATTCAGGCAGGCTGGATCAAAGGTGAGAATTTTGTGAATGGAGCATCATTAACCTCATGAAAATATTCATCAACTCTAAAAAATATATGTAATGTAGCAAGTTGGGGTAATAGATTCTATGACAAAAATAATCAGTAAAGCAGAGAAGGTCATTTTAAAAATACTCAAAAAATACTTAAAGTAGGTCTACTTTGTGAGGTAAAAAGGGGAGCATAAGATCCAGATTATCTCTTGGGAACTCCAGCATAGAAAGGATTAGAAGTCAGTTTTTATAATCAATTTTTATTTTTGTGGTGCTGGGGATTGAACCCACACATAATAATCCTGCATGTTATCACTAAGTCACCTCCCTAGTACTCAAAATAATTTTAAAATTAAGTTTTATATGCACACAGCTTCATAGACACAAAGGGTCCTTCCATAAAAATACTACTGATATTTGGCAGTTAAATGAGGAGTTTTATTTAAGGATATCCTCAAGGTTTCTTTTTAAAATATCTGCATATAGTTTTAAAATGATGAAGTATACATATTAAAACTTACTCATATGAGGGGTTTTATAGAACCCACAAGTTATTTTTGTCATAGAATCTATTGCACATTATTAAAATCATCTGTTAATACCCTCTTCCCTCCATTACTAGGCAGGCACCAAGTCTTTTTTGCTATTTTGAATTAGTACCCAGAGAAATAGGATATAATATAAAATCATCATATAAAAGCCCAGACTAATGCACCAGAGCAGTCTGTAAATTTAATTAATTTTTCTGACAGTATGAAAATGGAGCAGCTCACTAAAAACAGGGAGCCATAATCCAGTCAGTGGTTATAGTGTTATTAAGGCTTTAAGGCTTACGCTGCTTGAGGGAAACTTTTCATTGATTTCTACAAGAGACTGATGTGAATGTCTTAGAACCATTAATGCCAAGGAAAATGCCCTGTTGTTGGTGAAGCAAAATCAATTATTACTGATGTATAGAAAGAGATATGACCTGAATGTGGTTCCTCCCAAACAGGCAAAGAATTTGAACAAAACATTATAGTGTCTAAAAATAATACTCCCCTACTGTCAAGTTTCCTGATTGCAAACCCCTACAGTGAAATAATTTTAAACATGGTCTCAATGTAAGTTTGTCGTTAACCTACCAGGAGGGAATAACTCCTGGCACAATATGCACTTATCCGTTCCCTAGTGCACATTAACTATATAGAAAATATCTTAATATTTCAGATTGTCATTTTGACAATTCTACGTTTTTTCTTGCCTTTTTCATGTCAGATACAATTAGGTGATCAGAATTTTTGTTGCAATGAATTAGTCACACCAAAAACTCATACAACAAACAGAAGAGGTGTCTAATTTTTGTTGTGCATTTACACTTACTGTATTCATATACTCATTTCAGAATTTCTTGGCAAGATGTGTTTTTACTCACCTCCATTTTATATGAAATTTTGATGTGTTGACTTTACCTAGCACACATAAAATGTATATTCTAAAATAAATAAAGGACCTAGCACACATAAAATATATATTCTAAATTAAATAAAGGAAGAAGAGTTCTACCACCCATGAGTACCTCTGCTTTACATAATACCTTTTGGGTCATTTTATATAACACATGCAAAAAGCAACACACAGATCATATCATAAAGGAGAAATGAATGCAAGTTAGCATAAAGAAACACGAAAAAACACAATGGTCTCAGTGAAGAGTAGTACATACTGCTCTGCAGGTTGAGGAGGCTCCATTCAGAAATGAGTCTAGCAAAAGGAAGTATTATCTCATTAAATAAGACAGAAATTTAATTACTTTCTATCTCTAGATTAAAGTAAATAAAAGTAGGGTATCTAATATTTTTCCCCAAACCTCAGTGAAATACATAATTCAATAGCTTGTGAGAGTCCAGGAACAATATACCAAATGGATAGTAAGAGATGAAAGACATGAGAAAGAAAGTAAAATAAAATGCACTACATTTTGAATTATATGTTAGAGGGGCTATGCCTGTACAGGTTTCTATTTTCTATTATCCTAATATTTATTTGTGCAGACACGGGTTAACATAGCAGGTCTGCTGCTGTCCTAATAAAGTTCAGTTTGCAACATTGGCTCTGGGGTAACAGGAACTTAGACTTTAGGAGCTCCTACCATTCCCAGAACTAATAAGAGTGGCTTGCTATGTATGCTGACACTGTTTGTACAAACAATGTCATTTGCGCCAAATTCCTGTTTTCCTTCTGAGAGTCTTAAATTTGGTATGTGCCGAGCAAAGGGAACCTATATGGCTGTCCTCATTAAATTCTCTGGGCAGTGGTTCTTTAATAAGATCCCCTGGTAGAAAATATTTTTCTCCTGTTATCAGGACTTATTGCTGAAAGAATCAAGCACAGCCTCTGTGACTGTCCTGGGAGAGGACTTTTGGAAGTGTGAGCCTATTTTCCTTTGTGCCTTTCCCATGTGCCTTTTCACTTTCCTGGTTTTGCTTTATTTCCTTTTTACATAATAAATCATGCTCTTAAGATTGGGTACTGGGTTCTAGAAAAATCACTGAAATGGGGTGTTTGGAAAATTCTGACAAAATCATGAGGATTTTGTCAAGTTAGGTAGATCTGATAGGAAGAAAAATATCACCAAGTCTGTGCTAATTACATATTACTTATATGATCTATGACAACCATGGTCAACTTCACAAACCTCCGTAACTTCAGCTATATCTTCAGGATGTCAAAGAAATTAATAACCCGCTCTGCTACAGCAACCAGCAAATGATGTATGTTCTAGTTGCACTACTACCACTAATTTGCTATGCATTATAAATTTTATGTACACTATAAACTAGGGGTCTGGACAACTTGATTTCTGCTTTACATGGTATAGCCTAAGTCAAAATTGGTAGCTCAGACTAATGAAATCGGTAATGCAATCTATCTCAGTTTATATAAGGTTGATTTTATTAAATTTGGCCCCAGCCTGCTTTCACACATGTTTTAAGTTTGGCCTAAAATTATCTCCTAAAATTATCACCATAGTGTGTTATAATCTAACTTGGTTACAAGTGTAAACAGATTATAACTATACAATTTAGTATTCTCATGATTTTTATGTATAAATTGGATCTCAAATTTTAAAATAATTTTGAGGAATTTTGTTAATTAATATACTTTCCTTTCCCAACCCGCTCACCTATTATATTCCACCCTGACTTCTCCTTTTCTTTTCTTTCCTCTATGTATTACTTTCTTCTCAGTCAGATCCTCTGCACTCTGGGCATGACCCATGTCAATGTGCAAGAGATTTGCCTTGGAAATGCCTCAGCATTACCAGTCAATTAGCAAAAAATCCAGCCATGGTGTGTGTTTTTCCTTTTGTGCATTTTATCATCCTACATTTTAAATCATAATGATCATCTATTTTTTAGAGTCATAAATCGTCCATTTTCTTTAAAGAAATTGAAAGTCTTTGGGATACCAAACAGTAACCTACTAGGTTAAATTTTATTTTAAAACATTAGTTTGCTTCTTTTAAAAATATTCAGTAACCTCTTGACTTCTCACAGAAATATTTCAAATGAATGAAAGAAAAAAAAACCCTCATAAGACCCAAAAATCAAAAGTTTCCATAAAAATTGAAATTGAATAATTTTTTAAATAACTGCATGCTTTTGACATATATTTTGGTACATAAAAATAATACACAAATGACTGAATTTTATTAGAAGACATTTAATTTTGTCCCCTTTGTTCCCTCTGGTTGGAGGGTCAGTACTTAGCAGACATAAAATCTCTGCATGCTACAGTGGGAATAATGGTTCTATATCTTCTCAAATTACCCCTTCCCAATATCATTTTAATTCTACATACAGGGAAAAACATTGTGTTGCATTAGTCAACTTTGCATAACTATGACCAAAACACTTTGTTTTTCTCCTTAGAGGAGAACAAGTCTATTTGGAGCTCAAGGTTTCAGAGGTTTCAATCCATGGACTGCAGAGTTCATTGCTCTGGGCTTCAGGTGAAGCAGAACATCATGGTGGGAGGGTGTGGTGGAGGAGAGCGGCTCATCTCATCCCTCTTCCCATTCTTTACCTTATGGTGTAGACAAGGGAGTAATGACATGGAGGTATACGGAAAATTTTAGTTGTGCCTTAAAAACAGCTGTTTCTTTCAGGTGAAAGCTGTCTATTCCTAGTTATTTCAGCCTGTCTGGAAACTAAACTAAACGAATTAGACGGAACTCTCTGAGCCCCTGGTGTGTGTGGCCAGGACCACATCCCAGCTAGCAGAAGGTTTCCAGAAAACATTCCTTGGAGGCCAAAGGAGCATGGCAAAAAGGAAGAATTCTGGAAATTCAGACTGAGGCTTCTAAAATGCACATCTGCCCTGAGACAGCACTTAGGGAAATGGAAAAGCCACTGCTGAATTCCTGTGTTTTCTGTTTTTCTCAGGAGTGCTCTCAACCTCTTTTCTCTGTGTCGGGCCCCGTGCCTTCAAATTTAGGACTGCTTCTGAATTTCTTTTTAGTAAGTATAACCAAGGGTGTGGATGAAAATGCCAGTTCCCTCTGCTGATCCACCAGTGCCCTATCTAACTGCTCCCTGGCTGGTCTTTGCAAAAACTGTTTTGTATCACTCATTTCCTCCTTGAGCTTTGCCACCTGAGGACAAATAAAGGCAATTGAGGGTTTTCATTTTAATTTGATTTTTTAATACTAAAATTCTAGCTCTCCGTTTGTGCCAGGCGAACAGCTGTTTGCTTTTCATATTCAGAGATAAAATGAAGTTATTTAATTTGTAGTGACGTGATCACAGGTGGGACAAGGTCAAAGCCAAGAATATAGTCTAGCAACCATGGGGACAAAATGACCAAGGCTTTTCCATCGTAGGGCCATTGAGGGTATTTGCAAAACACAGAAAGTAAAATTTATTTATATTAACTGAGAAGATTGGAGCATTAAGCAAAAAAAAAATTGGTTGGCGAAATTTGTAGGAAACCAGATAGACTTATTTTTCTGAGGCTGAAGAAATTGAGATTATGGGAGAGAAGAGACTAAGAAAAAGGAACTAATTACAATTCAGTTTTTATTTCTAACTTATCTCCTTGTTAAATATAAGGTGCACTCTGAAAAGTTATAGCCAAAGATGAAAATATGTGTATTTACAGAAATAGGTGAGCTCTGAAACCAGCAACCAATGCTCACCATGATCTCAGGTAACAACACGATCTGCATTTTAACATATAGTAAATAGAGGAACTGCTGCAAAATTCTGGCTGCTCACCTTGCAGGCACATTATACAACATGCCATGAAGGGAAAGAACATTATTTATTCTTTTATGTGGTACATTCAAGAAAATCCTATGTCACTGCACTGAAAGAAGCCTTGTGTACCCAGAATAAATATATTACCTTATATTCAATTTATAGAAAAGCCAGCTTGGAAGACTGCCCTTGTTTAAAAGCTGAACAAAACAAGCTCTTAACCTTAGAGTAACCTTCATTCTGGGCACAAATTCAAAATGTTCACAAAAGTTCTCCTCAGCCAATGTTAATTATTATTTTTTAAAAAATATGATAACAGAATAAAATAAATCGGTTTAAAATCATATATATGTATGTGTGTGTATATATATATATATGTGTGTGTGTGTGTGTGTGTGTTTGTGTGTGTGTAGAGAGAGAGAGAGAGAGAGAGAGGGAGAGGGAGTCAGGTTTGAGTTTGTGTGTATGTTTGATATAGGTACCTTCACTCTGTATCATAAATACCTTTTAAAATCAAGATAGTATACTGGTGTGTACATTTACTGATGCTGGCCGGCAGGCTAATACAGGATTTTGAAAAGATGATGATGGTCACCAGCAAAATAAAATAAAATATGATCAATGCAAATTTCTAGCAAAGTATAGTATGTTGAACATATGTCAATATTTTTAAAAATGCTCATTCCTATAAAACTGTTTATAAATTATGGCACAATCACATCATATACAGAAGTAAAAAGCATGGAGTCATCTGTGAACTGATATGGTCTGATATCTAATGCATATTGGAGAAGGTCCCTAAACTTAAATATGAACTGTGAGATTGATAATAGTATTTTGTCAATGTCAAATTATTTATTTTATTAATTATAATTAGTTATATAATTCTTCTGATGGATATTAGAATTTGGGGGCTTTAAATTAATGTAAAATGTATGAGATTATTAAATTTGACATTATTTTTCTTTATCTACCTAAAATTAAAAATCTACTATAAAACATAATAGGAAATGATAATAGAAATATAACTAAAATAATAGAAAAATTAGCACAATTCAAAAACTAGTAATTCCAATATGAAGAATTATTTAGTGCTTAGGGAGAGGATGTACTTAGAAAATTATAGATATAATATTAAAATTGTGAAAAATTAAATTTTTCTCCATGTCTGAACATTAAAAGTGGTTGAGTAAATTTAACTGTATTGAGGTAGGAATTGTTTGCTAGGAATTTGTGAAAAAAGAAAAATTTGATTTAATTTAAGGAACAAAAACAAGATTCATTTTGTTTTAAATTATGTTTGGAAAACAAATCCTAATAATAGGGAAAATGTGGTTAAAGCATATAGATTACAAATACTTAAAAGTATATGAATTACATGCAGGGCACAATGTCACATGCTGATAATCCCATCATTTTGGGAGGCTGAGGTGGCAAGATTATAAATTCAACAATTTGGTAAGACACTTAATAAGATCCTGCCTCAAAATATAAAAGAAATAAAAAGCTGGGGATGTAGCTCAGTGGTAAAGCACCCCTGGATTCAATTCCCTGTACTGGGGGGGAAAAAAGCACTTAGATTACAAATACTTAAAAGCATATGAATTATGAATACTTTTCCCTAGAACTTTCAAAATACAGGAATGGAATGGAATTTGTAGGCTATGTATTTTTTGGTTCTCTGGGAAGGTATAAGTGATGTGATCAAGGAAGGACTTGGGCTAGGGATATAGCTTGCTTGGTAAAGTGCTTGCCTTGCATGCCCAAGGCCATGGGTTCAATCCCCAGCACCACTTTAAAAAAATAAAGTTTCTCCCCTTATGATGCTTTACAAACTAGTACAACCTGAGGTGTAACCAAGTCTTCCTCAGTGCAAGGACACCCTTGTTTTGAGATGGTGAGGCTCCATGGAGGTAAGGTCTTTCTTTCTGTCCACCTTCCTCAGCATCCTCCTTGCTCACAGTGCTGGTACTCTATTAGAATTCCCCCAATCAAGGCCACTCCTTCATCTTAATGGTGGTAGAAAACATAGAAGATGACTTCATATGCTACTAGGCAATCCAAATTAAAACCATTTTATGTCTTGATTTCATGAATTGTCTCCCAAAGTAACTGAAATCAGAAAAATGTCTTTCTGATAGTAAATGTAGATTCTCCTATCTTTCTTTGATATATCGCAATTGCTTTTGACCAAAATTATCAAAATCAAAGAAACAAAGCATAGTTTCTCACCAAAAATCCAAATCTACTCATTGTGATAAAATAGCATGCCTACAAGATAAACCAAACAATTTTGTTAGAATAAATGTAAGAGAGGGGATAATATGTGAAATAAAAGAAAGTAAGATTTATGTTTTAAACCACTGGCCTACCTATATAGCTCATTCATCTCCATCTCTCCCCTGCTACTGTGAGTGGGGTTTGTGAATAAGATGGATATTGCTGTGGTCAGGGTCAAGCAGGTCAGCTAACTTTTTTGAAAGCTACCTGTATACCGGCTCAGGAACCTATGAATGAAATTGAAAGACACTGCTGTCCCCTAGAAATATCTTAAAGTCAACAGAGTTAACAGAACCCCAGGAAAATACTAAAGCAGGTCCTCATTTAAAAATTTTCTGGCAAGTAGAAAATAAAAAAAAATAAATAAAATAAACCACTACCACTGGGATCTGAGGATGCTGAAATAACAAAAGTCTCCTGCAGTGTGGGATGCAATCTGGTAAACTCCTCTAAGAAGCGTCTCAGATGAGAGCTACTGCTGTCTCAATTTCAGAAATGCTCATGTATAATGGTACCAACTGGGCAAGGTGCAAGACGTCAGGGAACAAGGGAAAGCTGGCTTCTTCTATTGTCTCTTTCGGTTTTGATTATGCTATAAAATTGTACCATTTAGCTTACCCATTATTAGGAAGGAGCCCAAGGAACAGTGCACAGGAATCAAAGCAGAAATAATAAAAATATTCAGTGTGGAAAAGAGAGGAGCAAATGCACAGAAAGAGTCAGAGGAGGTATACAATATTTATGCAAGTATACAGAATAAAATATTACTTATACAGATATATACTTCAAGTGCAGTCTACTACCCATAAGCAAAAATATTTTAAAGAAAATTAATGAGTTTTTATCTAGTATTTACCACATACATATTTTAAGTTAAAATATCACACTTATCCACCAACTACTTACTCTTTTATATGAAATCTCCTGAATTTATTGTAAACATATTCCGGCTATCAGGAACATTATTTTGAGCTATTTAAACATGTGAAATTTATAGGCAGACATACATTTCATATTTTAAAGAAGAAATGTAATTAAAAAAGAAAACATTCAACAAAATGAGAGCTTACATATGCGACCAGCCCAAGACCAACCCTCACTTTGACCCTAATTCACCTAAGTCCAGTTCATTAACTCTACTGGTGCCAAAACATATACCACAGAGCTGCTATGGACCAGGGACTGTTTTCTGAGTACCGGACCAGCCTGATCGTCTTGAGTTCACCAACCTCTTCTTCTATGTTACAATTTTCCTGAAAGCCTATAATCAACTAATTTCAGAAATTCTCATGTACCACTGGGCAAGGTAAATAAGTAAAATAAATAAACTCATTCCTTGATCTTGAATTATTCTACCACCCCGTTTCTCCTCTCAAAGTTGACCTCTTTTTCTCAGAAGCAGTCGCTACGCATGCCTGCATGCTGTGCCCTCTCATTTACCTCTCAGTCCCATTCAATTTTTATTTCTGTCCCCACCACATTTGATCACCTCATTTCCTAAAATATCAATACTAATATGATTCATGAATATCAAGGTCAATGGAAATATTGTTACATTATCTTTTATTAAAATTTGAATAGTGTGCTGGGTGCACTGGTGCACACCTGTAATCCCAGCAACTCAGGAGGTTGAGGCAAGAGGATCATAAGTTCAAAGCCAGCCTCAGCAAAAGCAAGGCACTAAGCAACTCACTGAGACCCTGTCTCTAAATAAAATACAAAATAGGGCTTTGGATGTGGCTCAGTGGTTGAGTGCCCCTGAGTTCAATCCCTGGTACCCCCTCCCAAATTAAATATTATTATATTCATCTTATTACTGTGCTTTCCTTTATTTATATTTAACTATGTAAATGCTAAGTGCTTTATGTGCATGTCATGATTGGATTTTCACTATAATTCTGTAAGGCATATATTTTACAACAGATTTTACTAATGAAAACATGAAGCTCACAGAAGAGTCGTAGAGTACCGAAAGTATTTTGTATGATATAGCAATGTAAATACTTGCCATTATATATATACTCAAACCCATTGAATGTACACAACCAATATTTAGTCCTGTGCATTCATTCAAAGCAGCTACAGATATTATAAAAGTACTGAAATCTTATTCCTGAGGATTTCTGTTTCATCGCTCTGAAGAAATGATGTCAGTCTTTCATTTCCTTTTTCCCATTGGCACTGTGAAGTCTGAGAAAGGCATAGGCTATGTTTTTATGCTTGCCTCTGGAAAATATAGAGCTCATTTTGTAACCCACCTATAGCAAAGTATGAAAATTTTATGATGTGTGCTTTAAAAAAAATCAAATTACAATAATTTTATGCTCACAGAAATAATATGAAAATAGTATAAAATCTTCATATACTCTTTGTTTTCCTTATTGTTTGGATTTTTAAAATAATCTCCTTTTTTCACAGTTAAAGAACTGGTACTAATATGTTATTAACTAAAGTCTATATTTCATTCAGACTTTCTTTAGATGTTACCTAATGTCCTTTTTCACCCCAGGCTCCCATCCAGAGTATCACACTAAAATGGATCCTTCTGGTTGTGACAGTGGACCTGATTTGTGCTAAGGGAAACTAAAACAAGGAAAGGCTGAATCTCTCTCCACTGAAATTTTTGTCTGGGTTTCCTCATAATGAGATTGGCTCTATGTGTTTGGGGAGGAAAACTAAAGATTTAGTGTCATTGTCATCACACCTTAAGGTAAATACTACAGACATGATCTTCTGGCAAGGGTGGTGTTAAATATTGCTTCCCTTAGAAATTACTCCTTTTTCTTTCTCTTTTCATATTGTGCTTTGCAAGGAAGTTACTATGCATCTGTACACACAAAAAAAAAGAGTGAGGAGTTATGCTCCACTTCCTGGAGGGAAGATTATCTACATAAATTAAATGGAGTTGTTCTCTGGAGGAGAATTGTCAGTTCTCTAATAGTGGTTTTTTAATCACTAATTCTTATCTGTGGGGACCTGCGGATATTTACTTTATACTTTACGTATTTGATTCCCAAATCACTCCCATTTGAGCCATTGGGAACTCTTCCGTTTGCTTCTCTGTCTTTTTGGTACATTGCTATTTTGCTTGTACTTGTCTCATATTGGGTACTTCATTGTTTTCTGATGCTAGAGCATGCTTGAAGTTCATGTTGTACATTTTCTCTCACAGGCCCAGAATAAGTTTTTTTTTTTTTTTTTTTTTTTCCCAAGACTCTAGGTCCTTTTAATTGGTGAATGGTATTAAAAGCCTAGATCTGGGCAATTGATGGGCTCACTGCTATTTGGGTGTCTTTGTTTCATAGCTTCTGTCTGCTAATGGAGCAGGGGAATACATGTCTACTAAACTGTAGGTTTATGGCTACCTCTAAATATCTGCAGTTGAAATATGAATTCATTCTTCCAGCTCAAATTCTAATGCATTCTCACCTGAATGTCTCAAACTTCTTCCACTTGCTTATGAGTAATTTCACATTCCAACAATGAGAAAACTGGTTCCCTCCCTGTTCAATACATTGATGTGATTGTTCAATTATGCATATGGGACAGTGGTATCAAATTTATTATCCATCCCCTGTAGGATAGGGGTGACTTTCAGGCTCCTACACTCTTTCTTAAGGCTTCTCTGTTGATTCAAAATGAAGGTAGGTTGAGAACCACCACTTACATTTCCCAAATCTTGACTCCAACCTTCTTCCTCCAGCTTTTGGCTTTCTATTTGAGGCTCACAGAGTCTATCTTGTAGACACATTTACAATGGACTCACTTCATACAATGAACATACTTATTGCTAACCTTATATGAGCCTTCAAATTACTATTGCCCTACTACAGAAGGCTTAGTTTAAATACTGCTGTCTCTACCTATAAATTCCTAATTCACAAGGCAAAACCCCTAAATTCCCTAAATACACAAGTCAAAATCAGTTAGATACCTTGGTCCATTTTCTTAACATTCTGGCTAATACTCTCATATGGCATGATTCATATAATTTCAATAAATATACATTAAATGATTGAATACTTGACTTCAGAATAATAAAATTTTTAATTTATTAGCATATTTTCTTCAAAACATACTACCCTTTTTGAAGGAAGAAAATCATTTATGTTGATACATTGCTAACCAAAATGTACTACTATAATCATATACTATATTGTATATAGTATAATCACATTTATCAAGTATTTTTGGAGAAGTTGAATGATTAAATTCAAGCCAGACAACATTTTCAAAAACTTCAAACATTGTATCAGTATATAAAGTGTAGTGACCGAACATTTTTCAAAACCAAAATTGAATTTAATTATTTACTTTTTATCTTTTTAACCAGGTAAATCATAAATTTCATATTTTCCATCATAGCCTTTTCATGGGAAAATTAAACTGCTTGAATTTAAGAGTTATCATGCTGAATAAAATATAGTGATCTGTGCAAAGCAAAAATTAAGACATTGTTATGACTGAAAACAATATCTAATTCGTTTTTTTAATATACCATGTTTCATGAAAAAAATGTGTAATTTTCTTTTCAAATTTTACACCTTACAAAGATATTGCCATGCTTTTTCATAGCTTTTTGAGAATATCGACATATAATATTCACTCATGTAGGAGGTCCCTAAATATAAATACTTTAAAGATATACCATGGCATGAAACATTTAAAAGCTCAATAGAAAATTACATGGTTATATATTTGATGTCTGCAATGCTCCATTTCCCTTATGAAACTGATTTTATATTGCCATTGGAAAAGATGGCCATCATTCAAAAGACTTGAAAGTGTATAATGAAGTCCATATATTAGATATCATATCCAACATAGATTTGTCTAAGAAAGAGTCTTGAAAATAACATTTTATGGTAAAACAGGTTTTTAAATTACTACATAAACTTTGTTAGATATCTAAGGTTAAATTCCCTAGGAAATAAGCTGAAATAGATTTGTGCTGATTACCCTTCAAAACAGCACCCGTCAAAGACTGAAGGAAGCAGAAATGGATAATTGTAGTAGATGAATCAGGGAAAGATCACAGCAAAGGTTTGAGGTAGTTAGAGCTATATCTCTGCAGCTCTGCATGTGTGGTAGAATTGTTCTTTACAGGGGCTGTGTGTGTGTGTGTGTGTGTGTGTGTGTGTCTGTATGTGAGTGGGGGGGCATGCATGCGCATGTTGGGCACCATCAGGTACTACATCTGATTGAGCCATTCTATTGTTATTTCATCTGAAATAAATATATTGTTTTGTTTCTTTCCTCAATTTCCTCTTGGATCTTAGCTGTACAATAGCAAAAAAATGAAGTTTCTGAATACCGAATCTATATAGTTAGCCCTTGGGACACTCAGCTGCTTTCCAGGAGACACAGGCAATAATATAACAACAATGATTGATACAAGCATTGTCATTATTTTAATTCAATATTTTTATTAGATGTCCTCTTAAATAGGCAGTGATATAATCTTCTATAAGAACCAGGTAATGTGCACCCGGGGTGGAAGATTGAATGTGCATTTAGTTTCCATTACACAAATGAAAGGTCATAGTCATTATTATGATATTTAATGTCTAATAAAGCTGTTTATATACTATTTTGGTTTATTAACAAGGTCATAAGGTCCAAGCATTAAAGTCAACTAAAAGTTATATCTCTTTCTAACAAAGGTACACTGCTGGTATCTACAGCCAGAGTATAATAAAATTGTCCAGCATATAACTGACTAAAACACTCCTTTGGTCCCAATTTACAGCAGCTCATAATCAAAGCTAATAAAAAAAATCATTTAAGGCAGCCAAACAAGAATCTAGCAATAATGTGAACATTTTTATCACATTAATATAACAATTAGCATGAAAATATGTTCAACACCTAACATATGCCTTTCAATGTTCTCATTAGAAATAATTCTCATTTCCTCATAAATTCAGGTATTAACTCTAAATATATTCAAGTGGCTTTAAAGCTCTGATATGTGATTCTAATTTTTATCATTATAGATTTCTTTCTCTTTTGTGTCTAATGATATTATGAAGCTATACTTTTTGAAAAATATGCTCCTTCTTTTCCCCACTGCCATAATAAGTTAGGGATATTGAAGTTTTCCATGAAATGCTCATCAAAACAATGCTGCTGCCTCTACCTATAAATTCCTAATTCACAAGGGAAAATCCCTAAATTCACAAGTCAAAACTCTTAGAAATCTCAAGATGATTCAAAACTTTTAAAATTTATTTGAAAGATTCTGATACTCAGCCATCCTGCAGTCTGTCAGATGAACTAAACCTTTGTAATGAAGAACTCATTGGACACAGAACAGACAATGAAGTCATATAAAGTCAGGAATTGAAGAGAAGGTGGACTGTAACTTATGGCTTAGGAAAAACAAAGGTCAAAGCTTTGTTGTTTCATTATGAGTGCACTCAAGGGAAATAACACTCTGAATTAGGCCTCCCAGTGTCTGACATACTCCCTGAGTATTTCCAGTTTAAACCAATAGGTATCAGAAGTCAGAAATCTGTTCATTCTTTTGAGCGTCTTGGGATCTATGTCATTTTAATAATACTGTGATGTATTATATGGTCCATATATCTTCTTAAAAGGTTGACATTTCATGATAGGATGAAAGTAACTATATTTATAAAATAATTGCAGGAAAAAATATGTCATTAATTTCTCTATTTTCTAAGAAGTGTGCTTAACATTTCAAAAATCTATAGAATTTCTCATAAACAGAAAATTTGTGAGTTTTTTAAGCATGTACCTTGCATTTTGACCTTAAGTACAAATTATAGATGCTTATACATAACTAGTTTGAAAATTTAAAAATTGGAGTTTTTTGTTTGTTTGTTTGGTTGGTTTTTGGGTTTTTTTGGAAACGTAATTTGCTAGACATTAGAAGGTTATTGGAAAACCTCTTTCTGAAAATAAAAAGGCTAAAGTTTTATTTTTTTCCAAAAATATAGCACAGTAAATATAAAACTAGTACTTACATCCCCATCACAATCAGCTACCTCAAAAAAAATGATGCTTTTAAAAAGTGAATAAGATCAAAATCACCTAATTTTCCTGCAGCGATGGCACACCAGTTAGGTGCTTTGCCCATAATTGTTAACCTCTTTAAGCCATGACTCTTCGTATAAAAATAGAATAAATCCATCTATCTCACAGGGTTGTAAAGATTAAATAAATTGATGTACATAAAATGCTAGCAAGATCCTACCTACATAGAAGAATTCAGTAAAAAAGCTTTTCCTGTGTATTATTTGATGATGTACACTCTGAATCCCTACCTATCTGTAAAGATCTCTCTTTAATCCCAGTAGGGAGAATATCTTGCCTGTGCATATCATTTACTAGTTTCAGACCATGATTCTCAAAGTTCTGTAGAAAATATTTCAGGTGTTTTGCTCTGAACATTTCAGATGAGAACATTGATACCAACTCAATTTTCCCTTAATATAGTATGTTCTTTTAAAGAATACTTGCAGAAGTATTTTTCTTTGAAATTTAGGTATTTGAAAACATAGAAATCATTCATGCCATGCCATGGTGATTTTCTCTTCTAATCTTCAGTTCAGGAAAATAATATTATGATTTGCTAATTTTTTCCTCCTTTATCAGCCCCTTTCATGCCTCAGGGTCTCTCAATATTTACATATCAGATTTTCTGAATCTATCATCTTTATTATGAGTTTGCTCTTGTAATTTTCCACTCAACTTAAAGATTGATCTTCATTCCATATTTCAGGACGTTAATTTGAATCTACATAGTAACCACTAGATAGAGAATTCCTACTGATTTTATGTTTTATGCTTGGACTCGGATATAATTTTTAATGTCATTCTTATATATCAAGTATTTTCATTTTGTTATTAAAAATCTAAGATTATCCATTCAAATCACATATCCTCAAGATCTCTTCATCTTTTGGGGGAGCATGTATTCTATTTATTATTCTTCTACCTGGTGTCTGGGTTCCCATATACGTGGTGGTGGTAGATTTTTTCTTTCTTTCTTTTTTCTTTTTTTTTGTATGCCCACTGGTGAATTATTGGTGCACCATGTCAATGATCTGATGTGTGGATAAAGGTAAAAATGCTTTGGTTAATCCTCGAGCCTTGAAAAGCAGATGCCAAGATGAGCCATGCCATATGTAAGAGGTTTGTCAGGAGAAATGCTTGTGATAGAAGATGGTGAAGGAGCCACAGGAAGGTGACAGCAGTAATGAGCAGGACACAGATGTGGCCCCTGTGAAGGACTCTAGGAAGCAAGGGAGGCTGGATGGACGATCCTTAGACTGTGGAACAGCTGTGACAATGCTTGATGGGGCTGATACAAATTCCTGAAACCAAAACATCTATCAGATGAGACCCTGCCTCTTAGGCACCAGCCCGCCTTACTCTGTACTCTACCGCTATTGGCCTTTCTATGGGAGCAGCCCTTAAGAGTTGGCCTTCATAAGAAACCACTGTGACAGATTTCAGAGTACAAGAGTTGGAGCCATTGGTCAATTGTGGTCTCCATAGTAAAACTGCTGAGAAGTCAATTTTCATTGCTTCCAATGAATCCTTTCCCACACACAAAAAAATTGTTGATCCCATTCTCCTTGGTTCCCTCTAACACTTAGTTGCCTGTTCACCTTCACCTAGACTTCCAGAAATCAGGAAGACCATCAGAGTCGTTTAGTGTGATGCTGATCCTAAGTCTAGAGACCCATGGCTCCGCGGACTGTTCTAGAACCACAGCCTCATTCATACACATGACCTTTTGCTACAGCATGTGTTTGCTATTGAAAGAATAGAGATTGGGGTTATGGCCAGGAAATACAGATGTAGTCATGGAACTACTGCTGGCTCCAATATGACTTTGTGTCTATCTGTCCCATTAAAATATGATTTTTTTTAAGGTGAGTACTGTGCCTATGTATTTATTAAATTGCTATCTATTACAATGCCGCTAAATCAATGTTGTTGGAGAAAGAATTAGTTATTTATAGGATATAATTGTAGTTTAGATTTACTTAACTGAAAAAATGAAAACTGCTAGTTTTATTTTAATGGTTCAATTTTGCTTTCAATTAATAAGTAAGTTATTTATAATCCCATGTACGTAATATTTAATAGCACAGGAAATATTGTCCATACATTGCAGAATAGTTTAGGATTTAGGAGAGCTTCTGATATTTTTATATTATTTCCTTTGAATCATAGAACAATAATTTTGTGCTTTCACCATAGAAAAAAAAATCTACTGCTTTTAAATTAGTCTACATTTGAAATCAACCAATTCCATTTCTAAGTCAATTTTCCACAATTACAACCATTCTGTTAGATAACAGTGGTTATCTTGGTCTCCTGGGAGAAAGGTCATTCATGTAGGAAATCAGTTATTCTCAATTAGAGTTCAAGTATGTCAGAAAAGAACAAAGTCCAGAGTTAACTTTGACTATGAAAGGAGAAAAGTGGTACTGCTGGGAGAATTTGTCATCACATCCTGACTAATAACAACATGAAGAAAAAGTCTCAAAGCACCAAAATATTCCAGAATCACACTGAAAATACCTTGATTGTTTTCCCACTAGGAAAACAGGAAATAACTGCAAATCTATAGGTTATAAAATGCTCTGGAGCAGTGCAACTTTTTGGCTGGGACCTACACATGATTTTAACTCCCAGAGATTCTTCACCATGCCTCTTGCTAAACCTAAACTACATTCTCCAGTGACCATTGGTAAAATATGAGGACAGTACTTTTTTCTCTGAAAAAAAAAAGAAAGAAATTATACCTGGACAGCTCTTTCTGAGATCAGCTAAACTTCCTCTGACTCCTCTGGATAAATCTCTGTAAAGATTCCACCTGTCTTTCCTAAGGTCGCACGCATCTTCTTTGGAGTGGTTCTCCTGCTGAAGCATGCCTACTGGTGATCTGTTTGATTTCCTTTTACACTTTTTACTGACCTGACTTGGAACAGGATTTGACCTTTTGTTCTGCTGTGACATCCACTGACAAGAATGGAGTTCTGGTGAAGGGACAATCAAGTCAGACGCCTGAGAGTTTTTCTCCCTTGATAGAGTGCAAAGTAATTCTGTTTTCCTCCTTTCTTTGCAAAAAAAAATATTTAATTTGATCTGTGTCCCTACTCAAGGATCTGACTACTGAGGTGAAATTGAAGTTCAGCAATTTTGAAGAGCCTGATTAACTGCATTTTCATTCTCCACCTTTGACTATGAGCAACAGCAAGTCAATCAAAGAGTCATCAAATGGTAGTTGGCTCTTTGTGCAACCGTTACTGAGTCAATAGCACTAGACAATTGAAATTCTGGCAGGTTTCTTTTTAATTTTGTAATAACTGTAGATTTACATGGAGCCCTAAAAAAATAACCTGGAGAAATGCAGGTGGCTTTAACTCAATTTCCCCCATAAGAACTATTTCACAAAAGTATACTACAATATAAAACCTATGAAATTTATATTGATATATTCCATTTAGTATATTCAGATTTCTCCAGTTATATTTGTTTTCATTTGTGTGTGTATTTAACTGTTCCTAACTTTATTGCATATATAGGTTTATTTATCCATCAAAACAGTGAAATACAAAACAGTTGTTAAAAGTATCCCTTTTACAATTGCATGGATTCTTAAGCCTTCCCAATTGCTAATTCCTGGAAAATACTAATCTCATCTTCCTTTCTAAAATACTACCCTTACAACAATGTTGTACAAATGGAATTACATGGTATATAGCCTTTTCAGATTGCCTTTTTTCGTTCAAAAATATCACTAGAGGTTCATGCAAGTTCTGTATTTTTTTTTTTATTGCCAAACTGTAATTTACAGTTGTACATATACCACAGTTCTTAGTTTAC
Source organism: Callospermophilus lateralis (assembly GCF_048772815.1). Classification (NCBI taxonomy): domain Eukaryota; kingdom Metazoa; phylum Chordata; class Mammalia; order Rodentia; family Sciuridae; genus Callospermophilus; species Callospermophilus lateralis. The sequence goes on from NC_135320.1 coordinate 15,043,479, forward strand.
TTGCTGAGGACATAGTTTATTTCACTTTTTGTTTATGATAATAATAGCTGATATGAATATATGAATACATGACTATATATAGTCAGCAAATAAGCACATAATGTATATATATATAAATATTCTTCAGTAAATAGCTAACTCTTTTGCTTATTTTTTAATTGTATTATTTGTTTTACTGTTGAGTTTCAAAATGCTTTATGTATGTGACTACTAGTCTTTTAATGTATTCCTGGTGCATAAATATTTTTCTCCCAGTGTATGGCTTGCATTTTCTTTCTCTTAACAGGATATTTCACAGAACAAAAGGTTTTACTCTCAATAAAGGTCAATTTAGGATTTTTTTCACTTTATAGATTTTTTTTTTGCTGTTAAAATAATAATTCTTTGATTAAACTAGATTTTTCTCCCAATTCTTAGTTCTTGTACAAGCTGCAATAGTTAAAGGTTGATTCTTTTCCTTTCTTTCTTTTCTTTTTCTTTTTTTTTTTTGCCTTAGGAGTGCACAATAGATTCATCATCATTTTTTAGGAAAGCTTTCTTTTCTCTCTTGAATTTTTTTTAACTATGTCAAAAGTCAGCATATCCTTCTATCTCTGGGTTCTTTCATCCCATTGATCTGTTCATCTCTCTTCCCATATCATAGGCTGTAAATTAATGTGATTTCTACCACATTATGCTTCTATTTCAAAGTTGTTTTCAGTATTCTAGTTCTTTTGTCCTTCCCTGTAAATTTTACAACAATTTTATCTAGAGCTACAAAAAAAAAAAAAAAAAAAAAAAACTTACTGGAATTTGAATTACATTGCATATACTATTGGGGTAATTGGAATCAAATTGCATTTACATGTAATGATCTCATATTTTTCAGTAATTTTGAAATGCTCTTGTACTTTTAATTTTGGTGTCTACCTGCTCATTGCTAGTATACAGAAGCAAAATTAGTTTTTGTATTTATCTTGCATCGTGTGACTTGCTGAATTCAATTTCTTCCTATAGATATTTTTGTTGATGATTTCAGAGGATATTCTGTATAAATTAATAATCTGTACAGAGTGGTTATTTCTTACTTTCTAACCTATCTCCTTTATTTCTTTGGAAAAAATTATGACTACTATTAAGTAAGTGTGGTGAGGATGTACATTCTTGATTACCCCTATCTTGGGGTGAAAGCATGCAAATTTTCACCATTAGCATAGTGTTTTCTGTAGGTGGTATAGATTGTTTTTAATAATTTAAAGAAGGTATGCTCTATTCCTTGTTTTCTGATTTTTCAACATGAATGTGTGAATTCTGGAAAATAAATTTATATGATCATGTGTCTTTTCTTATTTAGCCTGTTAATATGCTGACCCCCAAATTGTTGAGATGTGTCATTCTTTTTATGTTTCTGAATTTGATTTTGTTAAGATATTTTGCTAAAATATTTTTACCAGTATATCTGTGGTTGGTATTGATATCTAGTTAGACTTTGAGATACTCTCTTTTCCTAGTTTTATTATTAAAGTCATACCATGCCTACCTTACAAAATGAATTTGAAAATGTTATTTCCTCTCCTATTTTTAAAATAGATTGTATTGAATTGGAATCATTTTTTTCCCTTAAACACATGAAAGAATTCTTCAGCAAATCCATCAGGCACTATTGTTATGATTTAGATGTGGTGTTCCCCAAAAGCTCACATGTAAGTAAGACATTACAAGAATGTTATTCAAGTCACGTGTTGCAGACCAAGAGATTTATTTCATAGCCCTTTCTGGTTTTCAGGAAGTGGTCCATTTCATCTCAATTGTCAAATTTATATCTGTATAATTTTTTGTAGTATTCTCTTGTTATTCTTTGTCTGGCTACGGGGTCTGCAAAAGTATCCAGTTTTGATATTGATATTGGTGATTTGTGCCTCCTCTTTGGGGGGTTTCCTGATTATGTTAATACTTGGAGGAACCATTTGTTTTCTAAATTGATTTTATCTTTTTCTGCTTTCAGTTTTCTTTATTTCTGCTTTTATCATTATAATTTTCTTACAACTGATTAGGACATATCTCATTCTTTAAGTTATTGATGTGAGAGCCTAGTTTATTGGTTTTCTCTTCTTTAACCATTTACTGCTATGCATGTCTCATTCAACAAACTTTACATTTGTCCCACATATTTTCATATGCTATATCTTAATTTTCATTTGTTTCCAATGTAATTTTTGAAGATTTTTATTGGTGAACTATAATTATACAAAATAGCATGATTCCTATGCCATATTCGTACATGCACATAACATAATTTACTCAATCTACATTGAATTTTTAAAACTTTACTAGGGAACTCATGTTCAAACCATGGATAGTGTAAATGTGCAGTTTATTTTGAAGCACTTGGAAAATTTCCTGTTATCTTTTTTATTTTTAATTAATTAATTATTTTTACAGTAGAATGCATTTTGACATATTCTATACAAATGGAGCACAGTTTCTCATTCCTCTGGCTGTACATGGTGCAGATTCACTCCACTAGTGGAATCACACATGTACATAGGTTAATAATGTCTGTCTCATTCTACCATCCTTCTCGCCCTATAACACCAACCCTCCTCTCATTCCCTTCTACACAAACCAAAGTTCCTTCACTCTTCCCTATCTCCCTGCCCCACTATGGATCAGCATCCACTTCTCAGAGAAAACATTTAGCTTTCAGGATTGGCTTATTTCACTAAGCATATTCTGTAGTTTTATCCATTTATCTGCAAATGCCATAGTTTTATTCTTCTTTAAGGCTAAGTAGTATTCCATTACATATGTATACACCACATTTTCTTTATCCATTCATCTGTTGAAAGGCATCTAGTTTGGTTCCATATTCTAACTATTGTGAATTGAACTGCTATAAACATTGATGTGGCTGTAACATCATAGCATGCTAATTTTAAATCCTTTGGGTATAAACCAAGGAGTGGGATAATTGGGTCAAAAGGTGGTTCCATTCCAAGTTTTCTGAGGTATCTCCATACTGCTTTGCACAGTGGTTGCACCAATTTGCAGTCCCACCAATGTATGAGTATACCTTTTCCCCATAACCCCCCTTATTATCTTTATATTACATATTTTTAATTTGGTTCAACTGTGGGTAAAGAACACACTATGCGGTTTCAAATATTTTAAATCTGTTGAGAGTCTCCTTTGTGGGAGGATGACATAGTTTATCTTTGAATACATTCTCCAGTTTCTTAAAAGTAATATGCCTTGTGTTTTTTGTTTGTTTGTTTGTTTGTTTTTTTGACAAGTTCTCTAGCTAGTCCAAGACATTGTTGAGCTCTTCCATATCCTTGCTGACGTTTTTGTGTGGTTCCTCTATCAATTATTAAAAAGAGATGTGGAGTTCTCAAATAGTAATAATTGAGAGACCTGTTTTTCTTTTCAGTTCTATCAATTTTTTAAAATAATGTACTTTATTTTTAGGACACTTTTACAGAAAATTTAGCAATAAGATAAAGATTATCCTTATATTCCATTTCCCTGATCAAAGAATCAGTTACTATCAACATCTTGCAGCAAAGTGATATGTTTACTACAACCAATGAGCCAACATTTATATATAAATATTAACTAAAGTCTATAGTTTTGCACTAGATCTGACACTTATGGTATGTATTTCTGTAAATGACATATATCCAACATTTCAGTACTACATAGAATGAGTTAACTTATTTTGTGCTCAACTTACCCATCTCTGTTCCACTGTATCCAAACATTTGGCTGTCACTGACTACTCACTCTTTAAATAAGTCTTTGTTTTTCTTGAATTCCATATAATTAGAATTGTTCAGTATGTTGGTGGGTTTTTTTTTTTTTTTAGATTTTCACTTTGTAATATTCATTTACAATTCTTCCTTGTTTGGCGTGGGTTTGTGGCCTATTTCTTTTTGTCACTGAATAGTCTCCATCATCTGAATGCACTGCCATTTGCTTATTTATCCACCTATTGATGGACCACTAAGTGGCTTACAGTTTACAGTGATTATGATAAAAGCTGCTATCATGTGCATATTTTTATGTGTCTGTAAGATTTCAGATCAGTTACAAAAATACCAGGAAGCATGATTACTGGATTATATGGTAGTTCTGTGCTTAACTTTGCAAGAATCTGCCAAATTACCTACTAAAATGGATGTATATTTTGTATTGCTACTCTAGTAAGTGTGAATTTCTATTGCTTCACCTAATTCAACAGCAATTTGTAGGGTCACTTATTCAACTTTAACCATCCTAACAGTTTCGTAGTGTTTCTACTTGTGCTATCTTGACAATATGATGTCAAACAGGTTTTTTGGACATCTTTATTCCATCATTCCTGAAGTACCCCTCCTGGTAACTTGACTTTTGATGAGGGAGGTTAACTGGGAGAGGGAAGTGTATGCAACAAATTGCAGTTTCAACTGATATCCATGTGCAAAATGTTGAATTCATCATTATTTCAAATTCTATGTCAAATTAATTAAAATTTTAGATCATAAATTTAAAGGTAATAAAGTAAATATTCTAGCAAAATTTTTTTATTCAAAATCTCTGATTAGACAAAATTTTCTCAGGTAATAATCAACAGAACAATATATAAGAAATAACACTGGTAAATGAGATACTGTGAGGATTCTGTCTGTGGAAAAGTATAAGACAGCGAGTTTCTCTGGTGAGCAAACTCCCAGAGAACAATAGGCATCTTGTTTTCCACAGCTGGAACATTCTGCAGTTTTTTTTCCCCAGGAACTATTAGTATCACTAATACATGCTTGACGGGAACAAATATCTAATCATAAGCAAGAACATCTTACACCATAACTAATGTACACTGCTTAATGATATAGTGGACAATAATATACTAATGGTGCCAGTGACCTAATGGTGTAAATAAAGATGGCAGCTTAAGTGAACAACCATTTTTGCTTCTGCATCTTGCTTCAGTCTCCCTTTGTTTCATTACAAGACACCATCGAAATTCAACACTTCTGCATGTCAAGAGACACTATTAAGTAAATTTGAAAACAAGTACTTGAGAAAATATTTGAAATACATGTGATAAAATACTTGAATCCAGAATTCACAAATGACACTTACACTCCAATATTGAGAAGATAAACAATCAACTTAAAAACCAAACAGTATGAAAAAAGATTTAAAACGTGTAAAAATAGCTAATTAGCACCTGAAAAGATGCTCAGCATTACTAATCATTAAAAAAATACAAATTAAACCATAAAGAAATACTATTTCTTTGGAATGACTACACTCTTTGCAGTGACTATTAATAAGTAACACAGATTATAAAAAGTCAAAAAGATAGGAACCCTCAAATGTTGGTCATAACATTGTAGATGGCATTGCCCCTTAGGGAAGTTTGGAAGTTCTTTAAAATGTTGAATAAGAAACTGCATAGAACCTGATAATTCTACTAGTAGGTTTATAATTAACATAATTAAAACACATTCACATAAAGAATTGCACAGAAATGTGTATACCTACATTATTCATAACAGCTTCAGTCTGTAAACACCCTAAATGCCCATCAATCATTGCAGGTATAAACTAAAGAAGGTATAGCCCCATTCAATAGAACGTCATTTAGCAATGAAGGGTAATAAACTATACTCATACATTCTTTCAGAGATAAATTACAAATACACTATTCTAAATGAATAAAAGCCAGACACAAGAGATAACATATTATATGAAGTAATTTGTATACATTTTTCAGAAAAGGCAAATATATAAGGCAGAATATAGATTGGCTCTTGTGCATGGTTGCATGGGATAATTGATATTAACTCTATATGGTCATGAGAATTGAAGTTTGGAATACCAAATTTGATTTGTCATAATCAAAATTTGAAAATTGATTCCTACTATACAGGGAAAAAAAACAAATCCATGTAAACTTGAGAGACCATTTTTCTATGCTAAAATATAATAGTCTAGTCTTAATTACGGAGATGTCACTACAACTGCTTTTCTTTGTTGGTGGCTTTATGCTTAAGAGAGAGATGAGCCTTTTGAAGATATTTGTTCATTAAGAAAAATTATAAATCAAATTAATAGATGCTTACATTAATAATATAAATAAGACCAAGGACGAGGACACCAAATGCCTATTCTAGGCAGACATTTGATAATATCATAAGAAAAAAAGAGGGACACTAAAAGAACAATTTTCCTGACTTAGTTTGCCAGATAGACACTAAAATGAAAAGGACAATATGACAAAACAGCATGCCTCCAAGAAGGCCGTTGCTCCAGTTGTCCATGTCCCTCTTGGTACCAAAGGGACAAACATCCGTGCAATTGCAAAGAACAGAGTATCACATGTCTTTTTAACCCCTGAACTATAGTCTCTGCGGTGAACCTTTCAGCTTCCCAACATTCTTTCCTTAGGGCAACAGAAATGTTTCAGTAGTAGGAATCTCAAAACTTTCCTGACTCTGTTTGTGTCAGGTACTTCTCATCTTCCTGGCCTCTCTCATCAGTTAAAATATTGTTTGTTTGTTTCTTGTTTCTATTGCAGTGAGTTTGTTAAGATCAAAGCTCTCTAAATATAGGGTGTCACTCTTAAGTGCAGGCCAGATGGATTCTTTCTCTAACGTCAGGCTAATGTTTGATGATGGCACAGATTCATTAGACATCATCTTAAATTTCCTTGAATCTCTCCCCAGTACTGTCCACAGCAATAATAATTCAGATTTGTGGAGCACAGGAGGGTGAACCTTTATAGATCTCAATTAATCCAGCTACACCCTTAATGAAGCTGGCTCAGTACCCACTGGAGGTCACTGAAGGACTCTGGTTCATTGTACCCATGTAAGTCCTGAAGGGACTAATTATCATTTGTATAAGCCTTTGTAATGTACTTATTTTTTTTTCAATTTGAAAGATAAATGGATGTGGATTCCACTTTGTATAAGATTATAAGACCTAAGAACTATTAATAAGACCTTATGTCCTTGCTTCTTTCCCTCAGCCCAGTAGCGGCCCATCAGTCTAACACAGTTGCTTATTTCACAGTGATAAAACTATGCTGGGAAATTTCATAACATGGGTAAGCATTTTTTTACCCACGTTAACAATATTTATTTTTAACCACTTAAAAAAATTACTAATATACCCAAGTATTTCTAGTAGCACTGTGATGGTTAATCTGGATCATCAACTTGATTGGATTGATAGACTTCTGGGTTTATCCATCAGGATGCTTCCATAGATGATTGGCCTGTGGGATAGCAAGCTGATAGGGGAGACCTATCTAAGTGTGTTCAGCATTGTCCAATAGGCTGGGGCCCCGGTACTCCTTCACTCTTCTTAAGTGGACTCTCACTAGGTACTCGCCAGAGAGTTTCTGGACTATCAGTCTCAATTGGGGGCTATATCATTGATTCCTTTTGCTCTGAGGCTCCAGTTTCTTGAACTGATTAGCTACTTATACCTCCTGCTCTCCAGTCTGCAGACAGCCATTGAGAGACTAATCAGCTTCTGATGTTTTAAGTCACCTGATAAATCTCCTTTTATAATCCATTCATATACATATCCCATTTTACTCTAACCCTCTAGAAAACCCTGACTAATACAGCCAATTTCTTACTTCTCACAAATATTTCAATCTTAACCAGAAATGAAAGGAGCTCTAATATTTTGTACACATTGTTAGCATAAAAGAAAACCAGTCTCCAGATAAATTCCACTGTTGTCTGACTCAAATGCATTTTCTTGGCCATGACACCACTTGAAATAAAATATCAATAATAGGATGATAATCTTGTTTTTCTCCAAACAATTACAAACAAAACAAAACAGTACCACCACCACCACCAATAACAGCAACAAAACCATCAGGTGACTACTGGGTTTCATAAAACCAGTTGATGTTGGATTACTAACTGTTCTTTTATGTATTCTGACAAAATAAGCTCATCTAAGTTCTTAGCCTAGACTAAATTATGGAAGACTGCCTTCCTCCATTTTATTTATGTTTAACTACAATAAAAAGCATTGCCATCCTTTCCAGATTTAAGTATACAGGTTCATAGTGCTAAGCATATTCACATTATTGTACAATAGATCGAATACCTGAAATTTATCCACCTTGTAAAACTGAGAACCTATATCCACTAAACCGCAACTCAATTTTACCCATCCTTCCCTCTTTAATAACTGCAAGTCTACTTTTTGCTTCTATGATTCTGACTACTGTAGATAAGTGGAATTATATAGAATTGTGTGGGGGTGATGTAAGAGGCTTAGTTCATGAGGCATAATTTTCTCAAGGCTCATTGAGTTTGTCCTTCATTCTGTTAATGTGATGTATTGCATTTATTGATTTTCATAGGCTGAAATATCCTTGCATTCCAGGAATAAATCTAACTTAGTTTCAGTGTGTAATGCTCTAACTGCGTGGTTAACTTTTTTTTTTGCTAGTACTTTGTTGAGGATTTTTGCAACAATATTTATCAGATTATAGAACCTTATTTTTCCTGTAGCATCCTCATTTGATTTTGGTATCAAGGTAAAGTTAGCCTCAGAGTGGATTTGGGAGTGTTTCTCTTCTTTGCTTGTTTAGATGGATTTAAAATTGATGTTTATTCCTCTTCAATGTTTGGTAAAAATTGCCAGTGAAGCTAATTGATCGGGGATTTTTTATTTCTTGAATGGTTTTTGATTACTGATTCAATCCCGCTTCTAGTTATAATTCTAACAATATTTCTGTGTCTTCATCATTCAGCCTTAGTAGGTTGTGTAGTTCTTGGAATTTATCCATTTCTTTCAGGCTATTCAATTTCTTGACATAACACTGTTAATAGTACTCTCATAGTATCTTTTGTCTGTGACATTGGTTATAATGGTACCATTTTCATTTCTAGGTTTAACAATTTAAAACTTCTGCTTGTCTTAATATAGCTAAAATAGTTTGCGAATTTTGTATATCTTTTCAAAAAACAATTCTTGGCTTCACTGATTTTTCCCCTATTGTTTTCTATTCTATGTTTCATTTATCTCTGGTCTATCTTTATTGTTCCTTCCTTATGCTAGCTTCAGGTTTAGTTTGTTCTTCTGTTTTCTAGTTCCTTGAAGTACAAACTTAAGTTGTTTATTGGAGACCTATTTGTTGTTGTTGTTGTTATTGTTGTTAGTGTGTGTGTGTGTGTGTGTGTGTGTGTGTGTGTGTAAAAGATACTAGGGATTGAACCCAGGAATGTTCTACCACTGAGCTACATTCTCAGCCCTTTATTATTATTGTTGCTGATTTTTAATTTTGAGAGAGGATCTCACTAAATTGCAGACACTGTCCTCAGAGTTGCAGTCCTCCTGCCTTTCCCTCTTAAGTAGCCAGATTACAGGCATGCACCACCATGGCTTTTTTTTTCCCTCTTTTTTCCAATATGTTTATGATTATAAATGTCCTTCTCATCACTACTTTTGCTACATGCCATGAGTTTGGGTAAATTTTTATTTTTGTCTGAAGATACTTTGTATTTCACCTTGTGATTTCTTCTTGCCTCAATGTTAACTTAAGAGTAAAACTTTTCATATATTTGGGGATTTCCCAGTTTCCCTTCTGCTGTTGATATCTAGTCTTATTTCATTGTGATCAGAATGACATGATTTCCGTCCTTTCAAATTTCTTAAAACTTGTTTTGTCACTTAGCATATGTTCTATCCTGGAGAATATCTCATGAGCAATTGAGAAGAATGTGTGTTTTGCTTTTATTTGATGAACTACACTGTATATTATCCATTTGATTTAATTGTTCCATGGTGTTAATGTCCTCTATTTCCTTATTCACTTCCTGTCTGGTAATGAATCCATTATTGTAAGTGGCTTGTAAGTGGCTTATTTATGGTGTAGCTCTGTATTTCTACATCCAATCCTATGAATATTTGCTTCATATATTTAGGAGCTTTGATGTCTGATGAATATATTACTGTTATATCTTCCTGCTGAACTGATGCTTTTGTTACTACACAATGTTCCTTATCTCTTCTGTCAGTGTTTGATTTAAAGTCTATTTTGTCTGACATTAGTATTGCCACCCTGCTATGTTTTGGTTGCCATTCAAATAGAGTTCTCCACCCCCCACCCCCCCAACCCCCCTGCCCCGCCCCACATTCTTTCACTTTTAGCCTTGGTCTATTTTTAGATTTAAAGCCATTACTATTTTAAATTGATAACTACTTAACTTCAAGAACATATGAAAACTACACCTTTACAGCTTATTGTTCTTCATATTATTGATGTTACAAATTAATTCTTTACTGGGTACTCGATAACATAGTTTATTATAGTTACTTTTATGAGATTTATTTTAAATTCTATACAAAAGTTCATTTATGCACCCAGATTGCAGTAATGCAAGATTCTGTATTTGTCTCTGTGTTCACTTTCTCTGATAATATTTATATTTTCACTTAATTTTTTTCTCTCTCTCTGGTATCTTTTTATTTCAACGTGAAAGACTTATTTAGCATTTCTTCTAGGGCAGGCTTAGTGGTAGTGAATTCTCTAGATTTCGTTTATCTAAGAATATCTTAGTTTCCTCTTGGTTTTTGAAGAACAGTTTACTGGATTTTTAATTCTTGATTGACATTTTTATTTTACTTTCACCACTTCGAATTTGTCATCCACTTCCTTGTGACCTGCAAAGATTCTGCTGAAAAGTCCACCTGTGCTTCTTTCAAGATACTGTTTAATGGGGATGACTGCCTTCTCATGGGGTGTTCTTCTTCCTTGCCAAGGAGGGTGTAAGTCATTTGAACACTTAAAGTCTAAAATAATTAGTGAAGAACAAAAGACAAAGAGTCAGAAATACATTTACAAAAGCAGAGCCTCTGATACATCGAGTCCACACAAATTTATTTCTTCTTTTCCTGAGGACTGAAGATGTTATAGAGTGAAGCTTCCCATGAAAGGCAGATCCATACAGGGTACTAACATCACTATTACAGTGCAATGCAGCCCTCATAACTACACAAATTAGTAGATATTTTTCAATGGGAAATAAAAGTTCTAATGGTTCTTTGCTATTGTTATGATGGTTGCTTTCCAGCAAAGCAGCTTTCTACATCATCAGAAGACAGAAAAAGGACAATAGGATTGTATTCATAATCACACAATAAATAAGATACACTAGTAAATGTCCAAAGGTTTTGGTTTATATACAGTTAATTTTATTGTGATCAAGGTCACAGGCTTAAACAACTTGATCTGTGCCAGGAACATCCAATAAAATCATAATAAATAGTAAATGTTAATTTTTCTGATCAATGTAATTTGCTGGGTTATTTCCAAAGTGTTAAGTGGTTCAGTGAAACCAATTATCCATAAAAGTATTGATGCATAACAAAATGGCAAGTATCAAGAAGCCCTTATCAACAATGATCAGAGACTATAGTCCAAATGAGTTGCACTAATCAAAAGTTGTAAGAAAACACAGATGAGATCAAAGTACTACATCAAACTCAGCCTTCCTGATCACCAAATTGGGGAACTCTGAGAAACATAAAGGAGTAAAAATCTTCCACCACCATGTTCACAGGAACTCAGCTCTTCACTGAATCCTTATTGATAAACCCATGTTTCCTGTTACACGACTAATAAACCACCAAACAATCTTGCCCTCTTCTCATCAAAGATCCATTTTTAATAAAATATTTCCCAAAATGTATACATTTCAGCTGATTACTTTTGCTAAGACTTTATCTAACACCTTTTCATTTTCCAGGTAGAATACCTCTCAGTATTTTTCTGCTATAGAATCATGAGTGAAGGTTTCTGTTTCATGATTCTCTGGTTTCTTTTCATATAGACTATTAGCTAAATCCTTGGAGATTTTCTGTAGCCTTGAAGAGTAACTTGAACATACGAGCCTTCAAACACATCTATAATTTACTACTATTTGATAAGTTTATAATCTTGTAAAAAGGGAATGAGGTGAGTATTCTACAATCTATAAAACATTATGTCAAATACAAGAAGATAAGATTTTACTTACCCTGTCTTTCTCTTTTCCTTGGGTAATTGGCAAAAAATATCCTTTTTTCCTAGATCAACATCTACAATAAATGAAAATAATATGTATTTTTTTTTTTTTTGCAAAGGCAGAATAAGGAGGCACAAAGTCATTTGGCACATCAGTGTAACAGATTCATGATAAAAAGTACTCAATATTGACAATGATATGGTTTGGTTAAACTTCCGTAAATACAACTCTAAATATCTGTATGTGTTTGGACTAGCAGGAAAAAAAATGTAGAATGATATATGGTCAGTTAATGTTGGTAACACGGACTTATAATCTAAGAAAGAAAAAAGAAGGAAGGAAGAAAAGGAGGGGGAAAAACAAAAGGGAAGGAAGAAAAAGAGGGAGGAAGGGAAAGGTAAGGAAGGAAGGAGCCATAACTAACATCTAGGATGTGTTGAGGACTTGCTGTGTGCTGGATATTGTGGAAAGCATCCCATCTACGTTAACTCCACACAATATGCCTGTGAGGTAGGTACTATTATCCACCTATTAATTGTACATTAGTGGACAATGGCATATGTTGGGCATCAGAAAACCATAGCCTAAAACTGACACACTGATAATATTTAGAAGCTTTAGAAGATTCCTCAGAATCAAGGTTTATCTAATCTTGTCTTGTTTCTGTCCCCAAATTCAGGAGAAGACTCTCTGGACTTCCCTTAGTTAACTGAGGAAACCTTCTTCCAAAAGAAAGGCAATTGTCTGCAGCCCCTTCCCTGGGAATTTCACAAATTAACCAGGAAAAATTAATGTGCAGAGACTGAAAGTCCCTATGCCCTAGACACTGCAAATGGGCAGACTTTTCATGTATTGTATTCTTCTGAGGGAAGCTATGAGAGATTACCTAAGAAATGTCATCTATAAATAAGACAGTCTTTGTCATTCTTTGCCTTCATCCCCTCACTCCTTCCACACATTATATTATGCCTATCTTCCAGGGTACCTCAAGACCCTCCCTATCCACTCCTCAGTTGTTTTCTGTGGGTGGGAAATTGTTTAAGCCTCATGCCTCTGGCCCTTTGGGAAGACTCATACTTTGTGTGTTACTTTAATGCAGTGCTAACTTCTCCCTCTACATTTTTAATAAATCTGTATACTTTTTATCCTATTAAACTGCCCATTCAGTTCATTTCAGTGAGACTTTGGAGGCAAAGGAAAGCCTTTATTTTACCCCTAAAACTTCATTCTACAATATAATAAGCAAAAATAAACCATAAACTAAAAAAAAAACAAACAGCCAAAAAAACACAAATAATTAAAAAGGAGAAGAGTTGAAATTTGAAATTGAGAATTCTGCCTCCAAAACAGTAACCCAAATCACTAGGATACACTGAGTTTTGAAAACTTACTTTATGTGCTTTTCCCTCAGAATGGTATTCATATAATAGTTTCCTTTTCCCATTACACCCTTGTATAGAATTTATCCATACTTCTATTACATTATCATGTTTAAAAAACTCTACAGAAATAATTGACTGGCAGCTTAAGCTGGAACTCAGTGAGATAAAAAGGCCTTCAGAAGAAATTCTTCATAAGGAAGTGATTGAGAGAGCAAAAATGATACAGTGTATCGGTCAATTTGAATTGTCAGCTTGATTGGATTAAGAGATGCTGATGATTAAGAGGCTTCTGGGTGTGTCAATGAGCAATGATTGACATGTGGGGTGGCCAACTGAAATGGAGACCCTAAGCATGGGCAGCACCTACCAATAGGATAGTGGCTTGGATGGAATAAATGTTGGAAGAACTAGGAAGCAGCAGCAGATGCAAGCTCAATTCTTCTAGAATGGGTTCTTGATTGCCCGTGCCATTATCTGAGGATATCACAGACCCTTGCTTCTTCACTCTTCCAAAGCAGACTCTGCCAGTACTTCTCCAGGGAGTTTCTAGAAGCCTTTGATCTCAGACTAGGGTAACACCATTGATGCCTCTTGTTCTGGGGCTTTAGCCTCTGGGACTGTGCAGCTACTGTTTTTTTCAGCTCTACAACCTGCAGATGGCCATTGTGGACTATCCACCTTCTGGTCACATTAGCCAACCTAACATATTCCCTTTTTATAATTATACTTCCTGTTGGTTCTTTTCCTCTAGAGAACCCTGACTAATACAAATAGAAAATGAATAGAAGAAAGCAAAAAATAATTTCATATTTCTAGTTTCATTTCTGACAAGTAAAAAAGCCTGGAAGTCATTGCCTGCATGTTAACAATAAGAAAGAGCTGGGTAATATGAAAATTAACAACTTCCCCTTTGATTCATCAGGGGTTGCACAAAATCTGCTGCCACAGAATCTGAAGAATCTTGGCAGATCTAGAGAGTCATGTTAAGAGTTTACAAAGGGTGGAAGTGCTGAAGTCATAAACCATGAGGAACAGGTCAAAGCCAAGTTTGACCAATATCTGGAGGTTGATGTGGGCTGGCTCAAGAATGGAAACCACTGTAGTGCAATGAGACCTCACAGGGTCATGAATTTTACTTCCAGGAACCCTAGCAAGAGTCTCGTGGTGATGAGCCAAGATCGATCTCCTGTGGTTGTGTCAAAACAAGAGAGAGAATTCACCAAAATATCAGAAAGAGTGCATTCTACATAACAAAGATGTGCTGGGGTGGGTTGTACTGGAACTGATCCCAACTGGGCAAAAAGCATGACTTTGCATGATTTTGTAGCCCTTCTGTCTCACCTAAGAAGGGAAACAAAACAAAACAAAAGGGCTTTTTTTTTTTTTTTTAATCACTGGAGAAGGTTGTTGTTCAGAGACAGGGCCACCATAAAGCTGAGGTTTAATCCTAAAATTATATAGCACTTCCCTCCCTGACACCTTATCACCGCCAACAGGGAGCCAACTTAACAACAACAGATTCCATCTGAAAGAGCAGAATGCCTCTGAAAAGAAGATTTTAGGAACATTAAACTAAACGGGAAAGAAAAATAAAAGCAAAGGCAGTAGATGAATAGAAAGCTTTTGGTACCTATATCTAAGTCAAATGCTGAACACAGCTCAAATTCCTAGATAGATTCCCAAAACTGTTCATGCTCAAGGCTTATTTCCTTTAATTCCTATTACACTGGTCTGGAGAGATAAATTCAGAAACAGACTCAGACGTGTCATAGATGTTCAAATTATTAGGCAGCGGATTTAAAATAACTATGAATAATATATTAAAAGCTTTAAGGAAAAATTAGACAACATTTAAAAAGAGATAAAATACAGATAGCATAAGAAAGAATATAAAGGAAATGTTAGAAATCAAAAGAACTAATTGAAATAAAGGATGTTTGAGGCACTCATGGATAGACTGGACAAGACTAAGAAAAGCAATTAGTTGAAAATATTTCAATAGAAACTTCCTCTTGGGGTGAGGATCTAGGAATGTTCCCGAGAAAAGCTCACATATTAAGCAATGCAGTAATATTTAGAGGTGAAAAGTTTGGATTATGACAGTTATAATCTCATCCATAGATTATTCTACTTGTTGGATTGATAACTTTAATGAACTACTGGGTGTTAGCTGTAGGCAGGTGAGGTATGGCTGAAGGGAATAGGTCACAGGTGTGTGGCCTTGGGCTATATCTGTCCTGGGCCACCTCTGCCCCTCTTCCTCCTCCTCCTCCTTTCCCTCCTCCTTCTCTTCTCTTCTCCTCCTCCTCCTCTTCCTCCTCCTCCTTCTTCTTCTCCTCCTTCTCCTCCTCCTCCTCCTCCTTCTTCTCCTCCTCCTCCTTCTTCTCCTCCTCTTCCTTCTTCTTCCTCTCTCTCTCTCTCTCTCTCTCTCTCTCTCTCTCTCTCTCTCTCTCTCTCTCTCTCTCCTTCCCAACTACCAGGAGCTGAGCATATTCTCTCCACCATGCCCTTCTATTAAGATGTTCTCACTTATCTCGGGCCCAGGGTGCTGAAGTCAGCCAACCATAGACTGCACCTCTGAAACCATGAGCCCAAAATAAACTTTTCTTCTCGAACATGCTCTTATCAAGTATTTTGATCACAGGGATAAAA
This sequence comes from Callospermophilus lateralis, assembly GCF_048772815.1. Taxonomy (NCBI): domain Eukaryota; kingdom Metazoa; phylum Chordata; class Mammalia; order Rodentia; family Sciuridae; genus Callospermophilus; species Callospermophilus lateralis. The sequence goes on from NC_135320.1 coordinate 15,059,518, forward strand.
AACAGACTAACACACTTCCTAAACTTAAGTGCAAAGATAGGAGGAAAACGGAAAATGAAAAATCAAAACAGATACTCAAAAAAAAATTGGAACTATTTAGTAATCTGATATTTTGGAATACTAGAAAAAGACATAAAGAAAATTAGAACACAATTAGAAGTACAGGGAATCATTCTGAGAAATGCATTTTTAGGTGATTTTGCCCTTCTGTGAACCTCATAGATTTTACTTACACAAAAGTATGTTACTAAAAGATCCTTGACCACATCCTTGACCAAAATGTCATTATGTGACACATCATTGTAAATTACCAAAGTAATAACAAAAATGAATGGTTCAATTTGATGACAGATATGAAATCACAGATGCAGAAAGATCAGAGAATATCAAACTATAGAAATAATAACAATAAAACTCTATACTTTGGTTGCTTCATATTCAAACTGCAGGAAACCAAAGATAAAAACAATCTTGGCAGAATAAAAGAAAACAAAATCATATTACCTGTAAAGAATAAAGGTAAGAATTGCAGCAAACTTCTAGTCAAAAACTAAGAAAGCAAAAGATGATGGAGTAAAATACTTAAAGTGTTAAAAGAAAAGAAAAATACTTAGAATTCTAGAGCAGGGAAAATGATCATTTCAAATGTAAAAGAGAACTAAAAGGATTATCAGGCAAAAAATAAAGGAAAAAAAAAACTGAGGACATTCACTGCCATCAGACTGGCTTTGCAATATATATTAAAAGAATATCTTTACGGAAGAACAAAATGATACAGGTTAGAAATTTGGAGAAGTATGGGATAAGGAATACACTGAAATAAAATAAATTCTTTTAGTTTTCTTACTCTGAACTTGTAGATGATAACAAAACATTTGAATATAACAATAGTAATAATAGTATGAAAGTACGAGGTGATCTTAGGATGTAGGTAATGTGAATTGATAAAAGGAATTTCGTGAAAGGAAGGGAAATGAGGCATACTGTTATAAAGCATCAGCACTATGCATGAAAAAAATAAACTTTTATTTTAAGGCAGATGTCATAGAATACTCAAAAGTTTAAATTACATATTAAGATATTCATATTAAAAATTGCATATTTTTAAAAATACAATTGATATTCTAAAGAGAAAATAAAATGAAATAACATAAAATATTCAATTATAGTCAAAGAAATAGGAACAAGATAGGAGAAAAAATAGTAAACACAATGAAATGAAAATAGTTACAAAGTGGTGGCTGTTAATCAAAATTTATATGAGAACTGTCTAAAAATATCAAGTAGGACTGGAGTAGTAGCTCAGTGGTAGAGGTCTTGCCTCACATGTGTGAGATGCTGGGTTCAATCATCAACACCACACAAAAATAAAAATAAATGAAGATGTTTTGTCCATTTACAACTAAAACAATTTAAATTATCAATAAAAAATCAGAGTATATAAAAAATATGACTCAACTCTGTGTTGTCCATAAATAACCCACTTTATCTATAAAGATATGTTAACAGTAATCAAAGTAAAACTGGGGTCATCTTAGGATTTTCATAGAAAGTGGGTTTCAGAGCAAAAAAAATTACTAAGTTTGAAGACAGGCAGTACATTATCACTCTCCTCTTACTTGAGAGTGTCATTCTCTCCTTCTCTTTTCCCTTGTAGTAAATTTTGCAAGAGAGAGAAAGAGAGGGTGTGTGGGGAGAGATATTGAGATTAAATCATTTTTTTTTTTTTTTTAGAATATGGCATTCTTGGGGGATAGCAAGCAAAGAAATAGTTGATCATCCCCTCCCAATATTCCATTTAGAAGTCAAGAGAGTGAACCCACACAAGAAGATATTCTTACAAAAACAATGAAATTATATTTTATATATATCAGAAAACAAAAACCCAACATATCACTTGCTGATAAAGAATCAAATTAAAGAGAACTCAGTCTCTCTTTCTTTCGCTCTTTCTTTTCTTTTCTTTTTTTTTTTTTCCTGGTAGAAATGCACAATGTTATCACTTTTTGAAAGATATTTCTACAGATTTTTAAAAACATATTTTACTATGATTCCCAGCAATACTTCAATTTGCCTAAATTATTTGAAAAGGTTAAGCCTACACAAAAACCTGCATGCAAAATTTTATAGCAGCTTTATTCATAATGGCCCCAAACTAAGCCATCAAGATGGTATTTAGTTGTCAAATGTATTTTTAAAAGAATCCAGACAAGGTAATATTATTCACCAATAAAAGGAAATGAGGTATCAAGTAATTAAAAAATGACACAGGAGAATCTTAAATTTATGTTGCTAGATGTGTAGGATTTATGGGATTTGGAGATGATCAAGAAAAAAGACACGCTCACAAGAGACAGCAGCACCCAAGAATCTCTATTAGTCGTTCTTGGACAGGTTTTCATGAGAGGTAAACTCCCTCATACCATGAGGCCTTAAAGAAAATCATAGTGAAGGGGCCACCACTCAAAAGCAGAGAAGGGTAAGGGAATTCCTGGAGCAAAGGGAAATCAAAGAGGGGACTAATCCAGATCACTAAGCAAATCGCAGAGTGTCTGTGTGTGAGAAATCCCAATGGACAGAAGCAGATTGGAACTTTATCACAACCCAAGCACTATCACATCATAGAAAACAGCTGTTGGGTATAGTCTCAGGGGGTATGCAAAGAAAGCAAGCTGCAGTTCTGAAATTCTCTTTCAGCTATTTTTAAAATGTTATATATGCAAAAATTTTGAGTTTGGTGCTGATAGACTGTTTGGGCGGTACCAGGGATTGGAACTCGGGGGCACTCGCCCACTGAGCCACATCCCCAGCCCTATTTTGTATTTTATTTAGAGACAAGGTTTCACTGAGTTCCTTAGTACCTCACTTTTGAAGTTAAGAGGTTGGCTTTGAACTCCTGATCTTCCTGCCTCAACCTCCCAAGCCACTGAGATTACAGACATGCAACTACTGCACCCAGCTACTGATAGACTTTTGAATTTAGGAGTCTCGGTCAGCAGTGGAGAAATAAACACTCTAAGGGTCAAGACACAAAGTCTGCCTTTGGCTCATTTACATAGCATTGACTTCAAGAAGTCTGTCTTCAGAAGCTACATATTGCAAGGTCATTACAGGGCATTATGTAAAGGCAAAAATATCTGTCAATACTTTAACTGGTTACCAAAGGTATGGGGAGAGAACATGGTGAAGAAGTGAAATGTTAAGAAATTTTAGGATTGTCTTATGGTTTGGATGCGAGGTGTCCCCCAAAAGCACACCTGTGAGACAGTGCAAGAAGGTTTGCAGGAGAAATGATTGGGTTATAGCCTTAACCTAATCATGGATTAATTTCTGATGAGATTAACTGAGTGGTAACTGGAAGCGGGTGCGGTGTGGCTGAAGGAAGTGGTTCACTGGGGGAATGGTTATGGATCTGGGGTGGAGCCTCTCCCTCTCTGCTTTCTCCACCATGCACTTCCAGCCACATTCTTCCATCAGGATGTTTAGCCTGACCTGAGGGATGGATCTGGCCTTCTAGTAGACTAAGACCTCTGAAATGGTGAGCCCTGAAATAAACTTTTCCTCATCTGTAATTGTGCTGGTCAGATCCTTTTCATCACAGCAGTAAAGAAGGTAACATGGGTACATGAATTTATGAACTTGCTGAAATTCACAAACATTATAGCAAAAAAGTATAAACTTTGACATATGCAAGTGAAAAAAAATATCAGTTGGGGATCAGTTATTAGAAGATGGAATCCAGAATGTGACACAACAATTGACCATTAAAAGTGTATAAAACACCTTTTCTGAATGAGGCAAGAGCAAAAGTTACTGATCTAAGTAACTTTGAAAATGGATGGTGTCTATAAGATGAAGGCAAAAATATCCATAAAACTCTAGTTGATAAAGTTGTTTTTCCCCCCCTGGGATGGTGTTAACAATTCAGATGTCATCACTCATGGATGCTAAACCATAAAAAAAAAAAAAAATACAAAGATAGGAAAAGGTAGAGGCTAGAAGGGTTCATGTAGTAATGGATTAGAAGAGAAAATATCTTTATGAATTCACATTATGCTTAATAAACATACAGGTGAGTACATTTAGAAATACCTATAGATGTATATAAATGCACCAGTTAGTATCCCTCAGTGACTTTCTTTCTATTTTACATGTGAGGTCAACAATGCCCCAGTACCAATGGGAAATTTAGCATGGAGATCTTCCTTTTAATACCATTTTGTAAACAGAAAGAAGCATGGCTTTTTAGCAAAAAGGCTTGATTTTTGGGTTGGAGTAAGAAATAATAGCACATGAGCACATCACATTAGAAAGTTATTTTTTGTGTGTTTTGGTTTCTGTTAGTTATAAGTGTCTGTAATCATCCTATCTAGAACACCTGGGACTGGATAATTTATTAAGAACAAAGATCCTATTTCTCACAGTTCTGGAGTCTGAGAAGTCCAACACCAAGGTATTTAGTGGCATTGGATGTGGTGAGGACATTTTTGTTGCATCTGACAGAGGTAGAATGCTGTGTGAAACCTCTTAGAATGGACCTTAGTCCCAATACTTGGGAGAAGACTTCATAACCTTAATCAGCTTTAAAGACTCCATCTTTTACCATGTCACAATGGCAACACTGAATTTAGAAGGGGATGCATCCAAACCATAGCACTCAAGTCTCTTATAAATATCATGATGAGTCTGCTGCTCATTAGTGGGAGTTAGATCTAAATAAAAGAGGTTTCATGTGACATTTCCTTCTCCAGCTTACCTTTCTGCCTTCTACCATGTAAGGACACAGTAAGGACTTCAACTGATTCAATGCTGGTACCTGGTTAGATTTCCTAGCCTCCAGAACTAGGAGAAATAATTTTTGTGTTTTCTTTTCTGTTTGTTTATTTGTTTTGTTTCATTTATAACTTGACCAGTTTCAGGTGTTCTAATAGTTCAAACTGAATGAGAGCTGGATGCGGTGGCACACTCTTGTAATCCCAGCAGCTCTAGAAGCTGAGGCAAGAGGATCACGAGTTCAAGGCTGGCCTCAGCAAAACAGAGGTGCTAAGCAACTCAGTGAGACCCTGTCTCTAAATAAAGTACAAAAATATGGCTGGGGACGTGGCTCAGTGTTTGAGTATCCCTGAGTTCAATACTCAGTAGCACTCCCCCCAAAAAAAATGAATGAGAGAAATGATTAAAAATTATAAAAATGTGTTAAATATACTCAGGATTCAATTAAAAGATTTCCTAATGGCCAACCTAGAACTAGTTAAGAAAACAAATAAATAAGAGTATTGAATTATAACTTAAAGTATAAAATGGATATCAATTATTCCTTACTGATTTAAGCAAATAATAGAATAAATAAATGGGGGAAAAAGACAAATTCCTGGGTAAATAAATTCCAAATGTTTGGTGTAGAAAACCTTAGGATCTCAGAGTGTCTCCTTGATTATTTGCAATTCTTAAGTATCAGGTGCACATAGAGATTTCCTTCCAAAGAACACAGTATATAAAAGGGTATAAAATAATAGTTCAATAATGAAAATCCTAGAGAATGTTTATTCAGCCAAGTGATCATGCTCAACATCAGCAGTGGTAATTCACATTAACAGCACTACCCTAGATATAATATGATAAAAAAGGCATTTTCCTTCTATAATCTCCCTTCCCAAACATTCCAATATACCTAACACATTAAAACCTTCTTGACAATTGAAGAAGATAGAAAAGCACAAAATTATGTATAAAATATACAGAAATGAGTAATGATGAAAATCTGTATTTTTTGAGAAAAAGAATTTCATGCATATAGTCAATTATATGAAGATCCACATAATAATAGACATCTAAAGATTGAGACATATTAATTTAGTTGAGTTTGAATTTGAATCATTGTTCACTTGCCACACAATATTATATTAATCTAAAAGTCCACTCTGCATTTTAAAAATGATGATTAAAGATGATTCATCTTTTCAGGGTCATTGGTAAAGACCGGATTGTTGGTTCAGTAGGGCTATTCAATGACTATTGAAGGGTGTCCACTGCAGATGTGTAAGGTACAACCTCAAACATAGGTATGAGGTGACATGAGTGAAGAAAAATTAAATATTTTTAGAATAGTGAGTGAAGTTTCCTCAGTTAAACTATTTAAAAGCACATAAGATTATAGGTAGAAAAAAGTATGAATTGCAGAATGAATATTAATATATTTACATGCCGCTAGAGAATGGGGGCTTCCTAAATAGTAAAATGAGAAGTTTGATAGATTGTCATTGCAGTAACATCACTTAGTTGGAGAAATTTATTAAGAAAAAATAACTATCAAAAGCTTTTGGAAATTATTCCAAGGTCATACAGCAAATGAATCCATTCAAAAAAAAAAGAACTATTAACTATTCATAAGGGCAATAAGTGCTGCATTTGTGCCACTACCCCCTTTAACCCCACCTCACATCTCAGTGTTAGAAATTCTACTCTGGATCACATGGCTAAAATTTCCAAGTTTCACTCACTTCTCAGCTCCTACTCTAGCATTTCTCTTTCACCCCAAGATGGGTGGGTCACTGACACTTCACATTCTCCTAGTCCTGTTTCAGAACCTCTCTTCTGATTGGATGCATTCCCAGGGACTGAGGTTTTAATGCCCACACAGGGCCTACTTTAGGATGAAACCTACCCAGCGTGGGGCTTAGCTGAAAAAGCTCTAACACAGTGTCTCCAATCACCCTAATCCATGTTCATTTGTGAAATTCAAATTAAATGCAGAAAAGAGCAAACAAAGCATTTAAGGAGACACTACATACCCTTTATGCATTCAAAGGATAGGGGTGTGTTACTCTAGGAAATGTTGGTCAATACCCAATTCTCTTGTCTCATGTGAGAGTGAAGATGCTCTACCCAGATGAAAAGGCGTGCCTTCAGGAAGAAATTCATAACTACCTGAGGGAATTGACCTTATTTGGAAAAGAGCATGAAGAATCACATACCTAATGGACAATGTAAAAAGCAATGGGGATCTTGATTAGATCAATTAAGACTGTATGTACATGGAGCTTCATGATACCAGTAGCATGAGAAATAGAAAAGTGGTCAACATTTTATCAAAGACAACCAGAGAAAATGACTAATAAGAACCTGTTGAGATCACCAGGAACCTCAACGTTTAGGAAAGCTGTAGGTGTGTATTCTAGGTTGCATGAACTCAGGAGCAAACAGATTGGGAGATATTCAGACTTGCAAGCATTTTCTAAGCTATACAGATTCTTTAACTAGGACAAACTGTTTTTAGTACCAGGGGCTTAAATACAACCTTTAACCAACATAGTATTCAGACTCAACAATTCAACTCTTATTTATGCAACAAAAGGAAATTAAAGCATGGGTCATGGAACAAAATTTGCACACAAATATTCATAACACAATTTTTCTTAATAGCTAAACAGTGTAAAGAAGCCAAATGTTCCTAAAATAATTAATGGTAAGGAAAATGTGGTATGTCTACACAATAGAATATTATTTGGCAAAAATAAACAAATAAATAAATTATCTACGAAGATTACTATAATGTGGATGAACTTTGAACACATTATGCTAAGGAAAAAAGCTAAAAGAACAAATATTGTATCTTTTTTTTTACATAAAATGGACAAATTTATAGAGACAAAATGAAGTTAAGAACATCCCATCTAAAAATAGGCTGCACTGGCAAATCGATGCTGCACAAGCTAAAATTGAAGAATTGTATTTCAGAAAAGGTCATTTGATCTCTTTTTAATAAGTATCAAGTCATAAGTACACTTTTGTTAGAGATTTCCTTCACATACGACAGCCAAAAATAAAATACCCTTGATCAACAGACTGGTAGTTGGGACCATAATAAACTTGAACAATATCATTGGAGTAACTGTTTTCTTCTACTCATTTTACATATCCTCCCCATATATTTCTTAGTAGCATCCCTAGGATTAATCACCCTAATTCAGAGATCCATCTTTCCTATCATCCCTTCACAAATTTATTGTCATTTATCTAAGAAGCATGTAAGTATCATGCTTTAGTCATTTCTTCAGATCTCGCTATCTTCTAAAAATCCCCATGTACATGCAAATTTGTAAAATTTTATGCTTTCATCATGTTCATCAGTACTTTTATTGATTGGGTTCATAGATACAGCCAAAAAGCCCACATAAGAACTGCAGGTACAGAGGAACATTAGTTAGCATCCTATCACTATGGCACAACACCTGATATAAACACATACAAGGAAGAAAACTTCATTATGCCTCATAGTTGGGAGGTTTCTGCCTGTTATTGCTTGACCCTGGGGCAGCACAGTGTGTCCTGGAGAGAGAATGTGGTAGAGAGGGTCATCACCTCAGAATGGCTAGGATGCAAAGAGAGAGAAATCAAAGAAGGGGCCAAAGTCCAAATGTATCCTTCAAGGGCATACCACCATTGACCTACCTCCTTTCCCTGGCTCCAAAAGTTCTACCAGTTTCCAACAGCACCACAAACTGGTGGCCAAGCCTTAACCACTTGGGCCTTTGGGAAGCACTTCTAAACCATAGGTGACCAATCATTCCTAAAACTCAAGAAAGTGAACTTCTTTTCTCTATAGACAGAAGGTGGATTATCATTTGCCTAGACTGGGAACCTTGGGGGGATAGGGAATTGATTTGTAAATTAATTAAAATGTATCAATTTTCTAATATACAAACATGCCTATGTAAGAGGTTTAGTCTGAATTTCTTTATATTCTCCTTTTTTCTCCTCTTTATTGTGTTTTGAAATAAGAGAAGTTCGAAACTGGGTACTGCGTTTTCAATCCCCATGTATTGTCATGTGTTTATCCTGTGCAGTGTAGTTTCTTAAGCTCCGCATTTCTTATTTAAATTCAGTTACAGTAAACTTCAGTAGATGCTCAAATTTTTTTTATTCAATTAATATGGTAGCTTATTGAATACAGCTAAATAAAGTAGCTAAGTAAATGTCAGATCCCAGAAATCTTATTAGAGAATTTCATTATAATCATTAGAAAAATAATACATAGTGATTTTCTAAAAGTGCTCTTAGATTTTTCAAAATCCATCCTTCTGGTAAAAATTAGACAACTGAATTCTCTAGATATATTAATGATTCACATCTCACACCAAATTATTTTTCTTATACCAACCTACCAACAAATATCCTCCCAAAAGTAGCCCATAGTCCCAGAAGATTTTGACAAGGTTTAAGCTCATGACTTCATATTTACTTATCTTATTTATTATATTACATTTCTATTATTAGTTTTTATTTGGTCTTTAAAATTTAAAATATTGTAATGTTGGATGCACAATAATTTCTAAAAGTATCACTCAATCCATCTGTTCCCTGATAGTGATTGTTGATATTTTCACATATTTACTTTTACACACACACTCACTTTAAACAATATTATAAACCCTGCTGAAAACCTTTCTTCAATTTTGTTTTCTACTTTTTGTCTTTGTTTTTTGAGTCTTTGCCTTATCAAAGTCCTTTTTTTTTTTTTACTCTCTGTTACCTAACAGAAGTAATTCTCCATGGATACTTATATTAATATCATTGTGGGTAAGGATTCTCCAAGTTAAAACACCCTGTTCTCACCAAGATTCATTTTATTTTCTTAAATAGCAATGGAAGTTCAGTTTTTAGAGTCTGAAAATTTTGATGCTGACAACTTTTGCCAACTTGTTATTTTGCTTTTGTGGAGAAGAGAATTTTCCAATAGCTTATCTTGACACTTTTAGTGACGCTTGAGAACAAATTGATTTTTAGACTCACAGTGTTTCCTGTGTTGTCACTAAATTCATTGATACTTTAACAGTGGTTTCATAGTTTTCCTAGTTTATTTTACATTTGTCAACATTTCATCTACAAATAAGGACACATTTTTTGCTTTCATCTGAAATCCTTTACTTCTTTTATTTGCATTAGTACATTGACTAGTACCTGAAGGAAAAATAGTACACTGTTGAATGAAAGTGGCAAGAGACAACACCATTCTCATTTACTAGATTTTAGAAAAAAAGCATTCCAGTGTTAAGAATATTGCTAGCTGTAGTTTTTCACAAATGTTATTTATCTGCCCAATATATCTCCTTTTGATACTTGGTTTGCTGATTTTTGTTGTTGTTGTTGTTGTTGTTATTACAAATTGCCCTTAAATTTTACCAAAACTTTTTTACACATGTATTTAGGTGAGGAGTCACAAACTTTTTCTTGTAAAGGTTCACATAGAAAAATATTCTAATATTTCCTGGTCATAAAGTCATAAAATATCTGCTGTAACAACTCAACTTACTTATTGTAACTAACTTGTTGTACAACTAACTTATTGTAGCATGAAAGCAGGAGGTAGTTCCATTCCCAGTTTTCCAAGGAATCTCCATATTGTTTTCCATATTGGCTGCACCAATTTGCAGTTCCACTAGCAGTGTATGAGTGTGCCTTTTCCCCCACATCCTCACCAACACTTATTGTTGTTTGTCTTCATAATATCTGCCATTCTGACAGAGTGAGATGATATCTTAGAGTAATTTTTATTTGCATTTCTCCAATTGCTAGAGATAATGAGCATTTTTTCATATATTTGTTGTTTGATTGTATATCCTCTTCTGAGAAGTGTCTGCTCAGGTCATTGGCCCATTTAGTTATTGGGTTATTTGTTTTTTTTTTTTTTTTTGTTTTGTTTTGTTTTGTTTTGTTTTGTTTTGGTGCTTAGTTTTTTGAGTTCTTTATATACCCTAGAGATTAATGGTCTATCTGATGTGTGAGGGGTAAAAGTTTGCTCTCAAGATGTAGATTCTTTATTCACCTCTCAGATTGTTTTTTGTTTTTTGTTTTTTTGCAGAGAAGAAACTTTTTGTTTGAATTTATTAATCCTTGGTTTTAATTCTTTCACTATAGGAATCTTATTAAGGAAGTTGGGGCCTAATCTCACATGATGAAGATTAGGACCTACATTTCTTCTCGGTCTATACTCAAAGGACTTAAAAACAGCATACTACAGGGACACAGCCACATCAATGTTTATAACAGCACAAGTCACAACAGCTAAATTGTGGAACCAACCTAGATGCCCTTCAGTAAATGAATGGATTAAAAAAATGTGGCATATATACACCATGGAATATTACTCAGCAATAAAAGCAAATAAAATCATGGCATTTGCAGGTAAATGGATGGCATTGGAGAAGATAATGCTAAGTGAAGTTATCCAATCCCCAAAAAACAAATGCTGAATGTTTTCTTTGATGTAAGGAGGCTGATTCATAGAGGGATAGGGAACCTGGGAGGGATAGAAAAACTCTAGTTAGGGCAGAGGTGTGGGAAGGAAAGGGAGGGGGCAGGGGATTAGCAAATATGGTGGAATATGATAGACATCATTATGCAAAGTACGTGTATGAAGACACGAATTGGTGTCAACATACTTTATATACAACTAGAGATAGGGAAAATTGTGCTGTATATGTGTAGTAAGAATTGTAATGCAAAAAAAAAAGAGAACACAATCTTAAAAAAAAGCAGATAGTGAATGAATATGGCTGTGTGTAAAAGCTGACTTACAAAAGCAAGGGGTGGCTAAATTTGGCCTATTTTTGATTGATAAAGATGATTTTTTCTTTCAACCTCTTCCATTAATTAGTGAATTTCATTCAATTCTTTTCAAGCGTTAAAATCTTATGTTCTTGGGATAGACACCACTTGATAATGATATATAATTAATTTTGATCATTGCTGGATTTGATTTGACTCTATGTCAGGCATTTTGGTATCATCACAGACATTTTTGCCTTTTTATATTCGTATTTCTATCGACTTTTTTCTCATTGATAAGTCTACTCCCAAGAAAATTAGCATATTTACTACATTTCTTAAACCTAACATGCATACAAACAGTTTTGGATTGCTTTACCTATACAATTACCAATAATTTGACCTGACAAAGTATTAGATATTAATAACTGTCATGATGATCCCCAAATGATCCAATAGTTTTTATTCACTTGAAAATCTGAATCTCTTTGTTACAGGGATAATTGATGAAATAGTGATAAAAGACCATATTCCACTTTGGCATTCCTTTATTTTAATGCATCTTTGTTTCTACTGAAATGCTAGTGAGTAAAACTAGAATCTGTTTGAAATATGATACTTTCCAACTCATAAATATGAAAATGAGTTTTTGTATCCTTAAAGAAGAAATATTTTAAATATGCTCTGAAAAAAATAATACATAGTGATATTCACACCATATGGAACAAAACACTGAAACACTTTGGTCACTTAGTTTGCTGATTAAGACTACCAAATGTATCCATTTCATTCTCCTAATCAAGTTGTTAAAAGATAACTCTGTAGCATAGTCTGTCCTAAATACTTGGTATTTTAGAGATAAAATATAACCCTCTTATTAGTGGTGTAGATAGTTTTCTTACAGTTAACTGATTAACTTCTTATAATCTTAGTAAGGGGATTTAATCTAACCCTTAAGCACACCTACTCAGGAAATCATGTATGCAGGTGTTTGTCACAGAGCTACAGAATAGTATGTATCCTTTAGCTTTGCTTTAGTTGAGGAACCAGTCATTACAATGAAATTCACTAATTCTTCAAAAATTAATTACATTAGAGAGTTAAATATAGCCATGGACATCATGTTTTGGTAAACAGTGGATTATATATATCTTAGTGATCTTGATTACATTAGAGATGAAGGGTTTCTGTCACCCAGTGATTTGCATAGTGTAATGCATTACTCATGTGTTTGTGGTGGTGGTGATAACAAAAAAAAAAAAAAAACAACCATAAAGCCATTCACATAAAATTATAGCATGTGCAATTAGGTTCAGTACATAATACTTGATGATAAACAGCCATGATTATGTGTTTATTAAACTATTCTTTCCATAGTTAATTTAGAGTGTACTTTTTCTAATTTGAAAAGTTTACCAGGAAACACTGCCTTGTTAAGCCAGTATTGGCCACAATCATTTCCTGTAGCATCAATACACACGGAGTGATTCACCACTACCATCTAGGTTTGTGTAATATAATGTCTATGTGAGGATAAAATTAAATAGCATGACTGAGTCAGAATACATATCTGTCATTAAACAACATATGACTGCAATTGTATAATTATGGTAATAAGTATTCTTTTACGTTGTTTTCAATGTAACTCTAAAATGTATTGCTTCCATCTAACTACATTTTTTAAAAAATTGTTTAGATGTTGATGAACCTTTATTTTATTCATTTATTTATATTTGGTTCTGAGAATTGAACCCAGTGCCTCACACATGCTAGGCAAGCACTCTACCACTGAGCCACAACCCCAGCCAGTAACTACATTTTGATACCTGTTATTCAACCTCCATTATTCCTTCACTCCTCTCCCAATTCCTCACACTCCCTACCCTCTAGTAATCAGTATTGTTCAATGAGGTCAACTTGATTTTAGCTTCCCTATGTAAGAGAGATCATGTGATACTTGTCTTTCTGTTCAGTTTATTTCACTTAATATAATGCTCTTCAGTTCTATCCATTTTGCTGCAAATAATATGATATCATTCTTCTTTATTACTGAATAACAGTCCATTTTGATTGTATCACATTTTTTTTTATTCCGTCATTTGTTAGTGGGCACCAAGGTTTATTCCATACCTTAGCAATTGTGAATTGTGCTGCAGTAAACATGGGCATATGGGTATCTGTTAGACTGAATCCACTTCCTTTGGATGTATATACAGGAATGGGTTTAGCGGATAATATGGTAGCTATATTTTTAGTTTTTTAAGGACCTTTCATAGCTCTCTCCATAAGGACTCTGCAAATTTACATTCCCTCCCTTAGCATATGAGTAACCCAATTCTACATTCTTGCCAGAAATTGTTGTTATTGTCTTTTTAATAGTACTCATTCTAACTGAGGTGAGGCAATATCTTATTGTGGTTTTCACTTTTATTGCCCTGATGGGTAAAGACATTGAGCATTTTTTGACCATTTGTATTTCTTCTTTAGAGAAATATCTATTCATTTATTTTATCTCTTTTTAATTGGATTTTTTGTTAATTTTTTAGTTCTTTGTATATTTTTATATTAATATTGTGCTAAATGAATGTTTGGAAAATATTTTCTTCCATCTTGTGCATTATCTCTTCACTTTGCTGTTTCCTTTGATCTGAAAAAGCTTCTTAGGTTTATATGATCTTGTATATTTATTGTTACTATTTTGCCTATGTTTTGGGAGTCAGATTGCCTAAATTGAAGTGTTAATTGGTCTCCACTAAATATTTCCAAGTAGTTTAATAAATTTCAGCCCTCACATTTAGGATTTTGATCCGTTTTAGATTGAGGTTTGTAGATGGGGGACGTAGGGAGCAGTGTTCTGCAAATGGATATTCAGTTTCCCCAGCACCACCTATCGAAGAGACTATGCTTCCTCCAACATATGTTTTAGACATGTTTGTTGAGGATTTTTCAGCTGTAGACACATGGGTTTATCTTTGGGATCTTATCTCTGAGTTTATTAGTTTGGAAATTTGCTACTTTTTTCTTATTTTTAGGTTATTCTAGCTAAAATTTTGTTAGTTATATTTATTTCAAATAAACAACTGTTTCTTTTTTTTTTTTTTCAGTAGTGGGGGTTGTACAATGCTAGGTAAGCACTGCCAGAGAACTACTTCCCAAGCCTTTTTTAAAATTTTATTTTGAGACAAGGTCCCTCTCTAAGTTGTTCAGTATGGCCTTGGACTTGTGAGATTCCTTCCTCAGCCTCCAGAGTAGCTGGGATTACAGACCTGAGCCAACACGCCTGCTTATCCCCTTAATCCTTTATATTGTATATTTAGTCTCTGCTTTGATTATTTCTTTTCTTATCTTTGTTATTTCTTTTCTTCTACTAATTTTGGGACTTGCATTCCTAAGTCCTGGAGATGCATTATTAGGTTGTTTAATTTATGATGGTTCTTATCAACATCTCCAGGAAGTGATTTATTATTCTTTATGAATTCTTGATGCATGCTATGATATGAATGTCTCCCCCAAAATTTATAGTTTAAAACTTTATTGCAAACTCGATAGTATTAAGAAGTGGGTGGAGCTTTTAAAATTTGATGAAGACATAAAGGCGGACACTCCTGGGTGAGATTAAAACCTTATAAAAGAGCTTGAAGAATGGGTACCTTCCTCTGTCACTTTCACCATGTGAAGTCACAGTTTTGTCCCCTCCAGAGAATCCAGTAAAAACGCACCATTGTGATACAAGAGCATTCCTCACTAGACACCAAACCCACTAGAATCTTGACCTTACTCTTCTCAGTTTCCAGAAATGTGAGAAATAAGTTTTTATTATTTTTGAATTTCCCAATCTGTGTTCTTTTGTTATAGTAACACAGGAACCTTTCTTTAAGAATCTTTTCTATGAGTCTAATTCTCTCTTTTCTTAGAGTAAACAATACAGAATTTTTACTTTGTAATATGAAAATGGTAGAGAATTACACAGATTTTAATGTTACTTTAGTTGGTATTTGTCAGCCACCATACCTTATCTCTATAAATTTTCAAATTGATATTTCAAGTATGGTATGAAAATTTTCAGTTAAAAGCAATATGTCCACATTTTTATCATAATGCCAAAAGGTTATAACCTTAAAAATCATACATTAAACTGTCATAAAAAATATGATGAGTCACATAGAGTTTTACCATCTTCACATTCTGTTTTTGAGCCAGGAATAAGTTGCCTGTGGTATCTTCCACAAATTAAAATGAGATAATGGGCCATTTTAATTTTAAAACACGGTTTTATAAAAAGCCTAGGTTTTATTTATTTAAGGTGTAATTTCCCACATTTTATCATGTCTATAAATAACTGTATATTTCCATAAATATGTCTGAAAGTCACTGTCAGCTTGGCAGTTGTCACAAGGTACTTCTCAGTATATGTACATGGGCAAATTTGGAAACAAATGTTCAAATTGTCTTTAATTTTGAGAAGTCTGCATGACTAATTTTACATTTGTTTGGTTTAGTTGGCATTTAATGCATTAAAATTATAGCATAATTCAATTTGAACTAAAAATTATTGACAAAAGCAGAATCCTAACAAATCTTGCATGTAATAAATAAGAAATATTTGCTTTTGGAGGAACAAATGTGTGTTTGTTCGTGAATTTAAAAAAAAATGCTGTAAAGAACCTAAGAAAATACTTTTAAGTAAGTCTGTTATGCTTGTTATGAAGATATTGCAAAAAAAAAAAAAACCTGTTAAATGGTATCTGATATGAAAGAAGCAAGAAAATTGACAAATGCTTCATAATAGATATGAGAAATTTACAACAAAAATAGATTGGCATGACTGAGTCATGCATTAGCTAGAACTACTTTTAAAGCATCAAACATTAATGGTTTAGAAATTTCCTGTCTCCTTTGACCAGAAGCTACTTAATTTCTAATATGATTTAAATCTGGAAAAAAAACTTTAAACTATGCAGAAATTATTAATTTAGCCACCATTTTGACATGCTTTAAAATTTTAATGTGAGTGCTACAAAGACCAGGTCACGAATGCTAATTAGGAAAAACAGCACATCATTGTGAAACTTTAATTTTCTTCCTTTTTACCTCATTTTAATCCCTAAATGAAATTCTTAACAATGAAATCTCCCTCAATAACTTTGTTGTGTACGCTCAAAAATTTGAATGAGTGTCAGGCAAGCTGTCAGAAAAAAATGGATAAAATTATTATGGAACAGAAAACATCAAACCTTTATGCTAAGTTACCTAGTATTTTGGTTCATAATTTCACTTGTGACCATGTGACTGAAAAGGTTAAAAACATAAGAAAAATAAGAAGTATTGAATTGATTCTCTTCCTTGTGACGTGTGTGGTCCGCCACAGCCACTCAACATGTCAGTTAGCAGAACTGTGTTAGTCAGTGTTCTATCACTGTGACAGAATACCTGAGATAATCCATTTACAAGAAGGAAAGATTCATTTTGATTCATGGTTCAATGGTTTTGGTCCATGGGTTCTTAGCCTCGTTGCCTTTGGTCCTTGGGCAGCACAGTACATTATGATAGGAGCATGTTTCAGAGGAACTGAGTCAATCAGCAGCTCAAAATAAAGAGAGCAAGGGGAAACCGTCAAAGTCCTCATATCTCTGGCAAGGGTATGCCTCCCATGACCTAACTTCCTCCAACTGTGCCCCACCCTTTTAGGGTTCTCACTCATCCCATAGACCAAACTGAGGACCAAGCCTTTGACACATGAAAGCTTACAGGCTACTCCTGATCCAAACTGTGGGGAAAATATTTAAGAATCATTTGAAGAAATGATGATAATAACTTTAGGTTGTTGTCTCAACATATGCCAATAATAGCTCTTGATATAATCAAAACCAGCATCACCATGGGATGGTTGTCAATGAAATAGAGAAAATACCAGGGAGGAGCTTTCATTAAGAAAAGCAATTATCTCCTTTTTTTTTTTAATAGTGCAGACGACAAGAATTTGTAGAAAAACATAAACACCAATTACTTTGAATTAAAAAGTACAGAAATGAATTGAACTCTAAAACACTAAGATTTCTTTAGAAATACATCAATTAGATTCTTTACGTTGTCTTTTTCATTTATTAAAAAACCTAATGTTAGATAAGTATATAATTAAGAAAATTCACAAAGACAAAAGATTCAAACAAAAAATAATAATAAAATTTATTGTGCAGTGCTTTTTTCCTTCCTAGTACCTTAAATAATGATGAATCTTGAATTATCATTTATATTAAATGATGTGACAGTAACATATTCATCTTTTTGAAGTAAGGAATATTTAAAGCTCAGATTTTTAAGGAAAAATTTCACATCACACCTTGAGGATTAAGGAAATTGCACTGATTAAGGAAATTGCAATTTCAGTAACCTCATGAAGTAGTTCATTAGTTATAGAAGCAACATACAATTAAGCAAGAGTAAAAACACAGAAATAGGAACACACATACACACACACAAACACATTTGTTCTGAATCTGCCTCTTTACTTTGAGTATTTATGTAACAAACTGCAATCTTACTTAGTACACAAGTAAACTACATCCTATCTGAGGAGTTATGTATTTTTGCAATAAACATTTGAGTCTCAGCCGGTTGTGGCAGCTGAACTTCAGCCAATCCCAGGATGTCAATTTATCAGACTATGCCCAAAGAAGTTCAAGGTAGAGCCATAACCAGTCAAGCTATACCTCACTTCTGTTTTGTGTCTACAAAACTGTCCAACTTGGAGAATGGAGCTCTCTGAACCTCTCTTGGTTCTAAAGGTTGTGCAATTCGCAAATTATTCTTTGCTCAATTAAATTGTTTTATCTAATTTGGCTGTTTTTCCTTTAAGTGCCTGTGTGTGGGTGCATGTGTGTAAGTGATCACTTTCAGAAAATTATCAGAATTCCCACAGGTATAATATTAACACTTTTATTAATTATTTTATCATTTTTCCTGATGTTTAAAAGAACATGGAGAAAAGATGATGGACTTCAAGTAGTCTGCATTTCCATGGCATAAAACTTTTTCCATTTATGGCATGAGTTATAATGTGAGCTGAAGTGGTTTTTTTTGACTTTCTTATGGAATCATTTTTCCCACTTTATGCAAGTTATTAAATTCAGTTTTCATAATTGCTAATATTGGCTGTTACTAATGAATTCAAAAGAGATGAGAGAATAAGTTTCTTCAATAAAAGTTGAATAAATATAAGTTTTGAGCACCCAATAGGTGTTATTTTGCTAGAATAAAGCTCAGTTCCATCCATAAAAATGCTTGCATTCTAGGGCTGCTACCCTGATTAGAATCAGATTTTGTAATGAAACCCAAAAATTTTAAGTCAAATCTTATCAGCTCCTTGATTCCTATCTGAATTCCACATTGACAAAAAACCTACTATGTATTAGATGCACTATTAGGTATAGGTATAGGAGACACAAAGATAAATAAAACATAGTAGTTTTACCCAACAGAATTATGACTGCTGGTAATACAAACATTATTAATTTATGATTATGCTACATTATACATTAAGATATAATTATTAATACAAATACACAATGATTGTATCACTAATAGAAATAACTGTTACTCTGTGAGAGAGTGTTAAATGCTTTGCATGCATTAATGAACTTTCATCCTTATGGAACCTGGTGACATACTTGTATCATTATTTTCATCATTTTTGGACAAAATTGAAACAAATCAATGCCTCATTGAAGATAAATAGCTAGTGTATAGATAGGATTTGAACATAGTATATCTTTCAGAATAAGAATGGTAATAAATAGTGATTGTTACATAATGGCAATCATAGCAGGACAAGCAAAATTATAAAGTTGGAATAATTTCCTGCATGTGAGACAATTGGAAATGGTTTCAAAATGAAACCAAATTAGATTAAATTAAAAACAAACAGAAATCTACACATATGTATGTCCCCAGTGATGAGACTGCATTCATATATTAGCTTCCATCCATCTATATGAAAATAATATTTAAAATTACAGCCAAGTCCTTTACTTCCTAAGTATGTCTCCAGAATGATTATAATATCCTGATCTTTACCATTAATTATATGCAAAGGCAAAGAAATAATATCATATGTGAAAAAAAAAATCAGACTGCCAAGATTCTACTAGAACTTATGTTTTAAGAAATGGTTACTAAGAAATAGCATGCAAATTAACACTTCTGATTCTGTTTCACATATATGCTCCTAATGCTAACATTTTATAATATGGTCACCATATGTCTGGGTTTTAAGAGATATTGTTAATTTTAAAGGTTCAGTTCAATAACACTTTAATTTTTTTAATTCAAATCATTAACAATATTTAAACTCTGTGCTAAACATATGATTATTGTGCATATGTACTGGTAAGCACAACATCAAATGGCATTTTGCTCTAAAATCAGGAGGATTTTAGAGATCTTAAAAGTATCTAATTTTCTAACATGCATTGCTATTTACTATCACAGGGCTCTTGGCTCAGGCTAATAATTTTATAAACATCTCCTAAAGTACGGTTGTTTTTCAACATCAAAAGTGTTTTATTTGTATCTGTTCTTATTCATTAATTTCAACTGAGTAGATCTCACTTCCAGTTCTTTTCCACAAATTCTGAGGAAACTTTTTATATCCCTCTACAAACTGATTATGGATCACATTTCTTCTCCAAAATGATAAAAAAGAAAAATTAGTATCTGATTTGACCACACGTGCTTTGTTAGGAATGTGGTGAGAACTAAAAGTGATTTGAAATCATCAGACTTAATTGAGCAACATATGCTTAAGAATAAATTTTCAAAATTGTATTCATTAAGAATGATATGGGGGGCTGGGGTAGAGGCACATGTGAGGCCCTGGGTTCGACCCTCAGCACCACTTATAAAGAAATAAATTAACTAAAAGTATTGTGTCCAACTACATTAAAAAAAGAAAAAAAAAGAGTGATATGGGGTGATGGAGCCAAGTTATTGTGGTGTCTCAAGATGTCACTATTGAGGGCTGGGGCTGGGGCTTAGTGGCAGAGCGCTTGCCTAGCATGAGTGGGGCACTGGGTTTGATCCTTAGCACCACATACCAAAATAAATAAAACAATGGTTTGCTGTCCAAGTGCAACTACAAAAAAAGTTTTTTAAAAATCACTATTGATCAAAACAACGATATACTGTAGAGAGAAAAAGATATGTTTTTTTGTTTTTTTTTTTTTTTAATTTCAGCCACAGGTCTGAGGAATTGGCACAAATGTTGAGTGCTTATGTGAATCCTAGGAAGATGACAGAAAAGAAAACCACATGCCCCCATCTTTTTACACTTCAAAATGTTGCAGCAGCTTGATATTTCTTAAGGAATTCTAAGTTGCTAGATAACAAGCCAAAATTATCATTAAAATACCCTAAATTGTATTCAATTTTTTATCTGTGCATTAAATCAAAAGTTCCATAGGTGGGCTGGGGATGTGGCTCAAGGGGGAGCATGCTTGCCTGGCATGCGCGGGGCGCTGGCTTCGATCCTCAGCACCACATAAAAAGTAAAATAAAGATGTTGTGTCCACCGAAAACTAAAAAATAAATATTAAAAAATTCTCTCTCTCTCACCCCCCAAAAAAAGTTCCATAGGTACATCCTTTGGTTAATTTAAAGATTAACTCCAAAGACTGGCAATAGGTGTGGTTTCACAGTTTCACTCCACTGAACGACAACTGTAGGCTTGCATTGCTAGAATTAAGACAGGGTGCTTGGACTCAGTTTAAATTAATTTAAAAAAAAAAATGCTGAACACTGAGAGCCAGAAGCATCACTCTGATTTCAGCTCATCCTTCCACATCCTAAAGTGCAAAATGATTTCCAACCAGTTATATCCATTTTATGTGAAGAAAAATGAACTATGGGGAGAAACTATACATATAACTTTTTCTGGGGGTGAGAAAAAAATGTCTTTCATATTTATTTGTTTGTTTGTTTGGTTGTTTTTGTGCTGGGAATTGAATGAACCCAAGGGCACTTTAACATTGAGATACATCCTCAGCCTTGTGCAGTTGTTCTGCCTCAGCCGCCTGAGTGGCTGGTATTACAGAAGAGGAAACACCATACCCAGACAGAAAAGGGAATTTAAACGGAGTCAAATCTTCATTAGACATTTCTTGTTAGTGCGTTTTAGAAAGAAGACACACAACTTGTTCTTATTTCATTAAAAATTAATCAGTTATGTGAATAAACTGATTTCTAAAGCAGGGATTTTAATATAATAGTTGTGATAGTTAAAGCACTGTCCTGGGGTTTCATAAACTGACTTCCAGACCACTCACATATGATCGAATCAAGCCTTTATTGAAGCACACCGGTGGCGACTGAACAGAACATAAAGCTGTTCCCCTGATTAGCCCCGAACAATTGCAAGGGCGCTCTTTATAAGCCTGAAAACCATGAAAGGGACGTTTGGGGGTCCAGTTAATGCAAGCCAGCCAGGTTACAGAAGCTGGAGAGTGCAGTCAGGAGGCGGGATGCTTAGCCAATCACAGTCAGCCCATTTACCCCAGTTACAAAAACAGAGCCCTGCTACCCTAGTTACAGAAACAATGCCCCGTTAGGTAGTTCCATATTCTTAAAGGTTTCTATAGCAAAAGGGAAAAGAACATCTTGCCCCGGTCATGACCCTTCTCCTTGGCATGGTTGTTTTACAAAATGGAGTCACAAAACAAAATGGACTCACTTTGGCTTGACTATCACAAGTTACAACACCTTCTTAACGATTCAGAGCTTGATTGGTGGAGCTGAGAGAGTGTTTAAACATATATAGTAGTCTATCTTACTCATAGTTTTATTTTTTAACAGTTTTAGTTACAGCCAATAGTGGTCAGAAAATATTAGATGGAAAATTGCAGAAATAAATAAGTCATAGGGTTTAAAAATATTTTATTACAGTATAGTTTTCTACTTTCTCTGTTTTATTACTAGTTAACTATTGATAATATCTTACCATGTTTAATTTATAAAATAAATTTTAGCATAAGTTTGTATTTATATTTATTTATCAAAAGTTCCATAGGTACATCCTTTGGTTAATTTAAAGATTAACTCCAAAGACTGGCAATAGGGGTGGCTTCACAGTTTCACTCCAGTGAATGATAACTTTAGGCTTGCATTACTAGAATTGAGACAGGGTGCTTAAACTCAGTTAAAAAAAAAACAAAACAAATGCTGAACACTGAGAGCCAGAAGCATCACATCAATATAAAATATAGTATATTTAAAGTCCAATACCACCCATGGTTTCAGGCATCTATGGGGGTCTTGAGACATAGCCATTTTGGATAAGGAGAGACAAATGTGTATTTACAATGTATTGAATATGGTTGATATTGACTTAGTAGTGTAGCATTTTATCTGCTCACCTAAAGTCAATATCAACTTCTGTCTTCCTGTAAGCACAGTTGGTACCACTTGGGACTTTAGACTTGATGACAGGGTGATAATTGTGAAGTCAGGATGTGAATAACAGACATGGTGCCTGGCATTTTACTGTATAAAATAAAATATGTAAAGGAAATGCAAAACATATGTATGAGAGTCTTTTAAAATAAAGGCAGAATTCTTTATAATAATGAAATTTCTATAGTTAAATGTACATACCTTTAGATCACAAGGAAATTAAATACGTCAACGAAGGCACTGATCATCTTTGTGACTCCGTTTTCCCCTTGCAAATATATGGCAAAATCTGGATGAAGGTAGTTTTCCCCCAAAACAAATGTCAATAGTGTTGTCAGGTTATTTCACTTCTGAAATTGTATTTAATATCAGGAGAATAAATGTTACTATCCCCTTTATATATTAATGGAAATGATGCTCTAATAATCAGGAAATATTAATGACCTTAAAAATCAAATGTTTACAGAAAAGATAAGTATAGTTTTCCCTTCAGAAAACAATTCTCAAACTACTGTTGAAAGAAACAAAGGGAGGTGGAATTGTGAATGTCATATTCGGATGATGTCTGCAACAGCACACTTTCTTCACTGTGAACACTCATGCTGCATTTTATTTACATTATGAAGGCAACCTTTCTTTCCATCTTCTTAGCCTTTCCATGTGGTCTGTGCTTAGAGAAGATGGAAAGAAAGGTTGCCTTCAGTAGTGCAAATAAAATGCTTCACAACCAAGTCATAATGAGCCACTTTCAATATATCTGAAGGTATATGTTCAGACACTTCCTTATTTTTATTCAATGATGTGTATATATTATAATTCATATATTCAAACAATTATTGGGAAAAAATGGGGGTGTAAGAAGTTATAACTGCCTAAAGAGATTTCTAGCTGTCTTGATAGAGGAGCAAACATTGAATAAACTATTATTTTTAATTCGCAGGGGAAAAACAAGACTAACCTGAACTTTGAACTTCACCTACCTACCTTTCTCTGAATAGTGAACACGGCTGAAAACATAACTTCCCTCAGGTGTCTCTGAAAGATCTGCAGAATTTACATAAATGCAGCAGGGGACCACATTAAGTGTGTTTCAATCAGCAGGAGTGCTCTGTATTTTATGGCTTTCTCCTATGCAAATATATTCTTCGGAAGACATTTTAAGTTACATGAATTTATAAAAATACAAGTGCCATGCATAAATTAGAGGTGAATGCAGGACCCTATCTGTAAGTTCAATTCTGATTTTTTTTGTAGCTCCTATATTTTATATGTTCGGAAATAAATATTACATCTGAAAACATTTTTATAAAAAAAGTAATTTATTATTTTTTTGAAGAGTAGAAATTTCACAATGTTAATTTCAATAGGGTGTTTAACTAACACCTCAGGGGCAGATATCCTTGAGTGTAAAGAAAAGATATTTTCAATTCATTTTGACTTAAACAATGAGATCATTTATTAACTCCAAAACAAGAAGTCTGGAAATAAAACTGATCCAAATACTGGTGTGACCAAGCTCCTGCTTCACCCTAAGTCTTGATCATAAAGACAGTTGCAGTCCCAGACATCAAATCCATTCATAAGGCAGGAAACAAGGCAACTAAAAAGTGTTCATCAACAGCCTCTGTGAAGAGTTGCCATGATTTGAGTTATTTGTAGCCCAACTCTCTTGAGGAGAAATGGTTGATGAAATGGATTAATTCAAAGATCAAATAGATGTGGAGCCAACCTCCATTGCTTCCATGTCTGAACCTACTTGGACCAGAGCATTAGAAACCAAGGATTAGAAAAATCATATGAGGGCTGTGGTTGTGGTTCAATGGTAGAGCACTTGTCTAGCATGCATGAGGTACTGGGTTCTATCCCTGGCACCACATTAAAAAAAAAAAAAAAAAAAACTAAGTGAACAAAACAGCAATATTGTGTTCATCTACAACACAAAATTTTTTTTTTAAAAAGGAAAAAATCATATGATGTAATAAACACTGTATTATAGGTCCAGAAGCAAATGGCTTTGCTTTTCAACTACCAATTACTAAAAGAAAACATTCTCTTTTCTACACTAATAGAAGGACATGATTACTAAACAGCGTGTAGCTGTATGAGCAACAGCATTTGGAGTACAACCAGGACACTTCTTTATTAAAAACTTGGTCTAAGTTTATTTAGCAAAACCTACAGCCTAAGGCATTGAATGCACCATGTGAGACTTGTGCATACATCTTTATCACCATAATCCATGTAATAAACTGTTAATATAGTCACTGTGTTGTGCTCTGCTTTTTACATATTGCTCTATACAGAACATAAACTCTCTGGTTTTGATAGAAGTGAAAAAAAAATGAGTTTCAGGGAGTGAATAATATATATTAAAGGACAGCTGCCCTATAAATGTGCTTGAAATCAAAGTGTGACTTAATAATAGTCTGGCACATAGGTTTTAATCTGCTAGCTTATGAGATTCCACCTGTGTCATTTGGGGAGCAAACAGAGATGGAAACTTTCTCTTAATTCATGGGGAAAAAAAGAATAAAGATGACCTGAATTTTCTAACTATCTCTACCTAAACAGTGAACATGGCTGAAAATATAATTTTCCTCAGGCCTCTATGAAAGATTTGTGGAATTTACAGAAATTCAGCAGGGAATCATATTAAGTGTATTTCAGTCAGCAGGAGTGTTCTATATTTCTCCTATGCAAATCTATTCCTTGGAAGGTATATTTTAAGTTAGTGATTTAAAAAAAAAATAGGAGTGCCATGTACTTATTAGAGTTGAAGGCAAACGAGTGAAAAATTGCTCATAATTTTAAAGGAAACTTTGCACTGTTGGCCACATTCCTCCTTTTGTGGGAAGTAATGAACTTTGATTATATAACTGGAGTTTTGATTTAAATATGCTTCCTGACCATTAGTCTTGAAACAGTATTTCTAATATGTCACTAGAGGAGCAAAACAGGAAGCAGAGAGAAATAGAGAGGTGGTGGAGGAGAGAGAATGAGAATATAAGGGAGTATTTTTTACTGTGTTGCTTATTGTAGGAACAGAAATTTGTATGGCAGGATGTAGGGAAATGTCATGGAGCTCTGATTTTAAAAAACAACAATGTTCTGGGACATGACGCCATTTTCAGCACTTTTAATTTGGTTGAAGTGGGAGTAGATCAAAAAGAATAGAAGACAAAAATCTTCAAATTTTGTGCTTGAACACAGAAGAGGTCATCAGATGATCTTATGGTCTCAATTTAAATGCATCACTGTATAATTCCTATCAACTTACTAGCTTGTTTTGCTATTGATCTTACTATCATGTTACAGTCAGTGCAGAGTATCTCTGAGACTTAATAGTGTCATATTAAAAATATTTGTCTGGGAGCATGAGATGTTGGAGAGATCTGCATGAGTTTTCTGAAGATCTTTCCTCTAGTGCTATAATTAATGATTTAAAAAGATTCAAACACCTTAAAATATCTTCCTTGCTGAAGGTACATTGAGACAGAAAGTCTGCAATAAACACTCAATATTTTTTTGAACTTAATACAAAAATTTCAATCCAGCCAGGCACGGTGGTACATATCGGTAATCCCAGTGACTAGGGAGGCTGAGACAAGAGGATCACAAGTTCAAAGCCAGCCTCAGCAATTTACCTAGCCCCTAAGCAACTTAATGAGACCCTGTCTCTAAATAAAATATAAAAAGGGTCTGAGATGTGGCTCAGTGTTTGAGTGCCCCTGGGTTCAATCCCAATACCCAAAACAACTAAAACAAAAAAACCTCAGTTCAAAAATAGCTAAAAAACATTAAAACTTTAGTGTGAATTTGTATATTGAATAGTTTACCAATTTATTTTTTTTAATTAAAAACCCTTTGACAGCGGTGTTTCTAAGTAAATTTTCCAATATTGGGCTTGGTAAGATGCATGTGAAGTCTACACACTGATTTTAAAGGGTGCCTGCTTTCAAACATTGGTTTAAAGCTATGAAAACAAGAAAACATGAGAAAAACTGTGTAAACATGGGGCCAGGTATGATCTCTTAAAGAGTACACACAAAAATATACTTATGAAATTAAATGAATGATAAATAAAACCTCATTCAAAATATAATCTTCTGCTCATCAAAAAAGGACTTGTCTCCATAAACAGATGACAAAAGTGTTCTCCAACACATAGGGTACAGCAGAGATGTGGGCACCAGAGATAAATGTTGGCTGTCACACAATGTCAATACCAGAAAACTCCTTAAAGGCAAAGATACATTTTAAATCACTTTACAAATGCACTGTTTTTGTTGTTGTTGTTGTTTTGTTTTTAATTTTTTTTTAATATTTATTTTTCAGTTTTCGGCGGACATAACATCTTTGTTTGTATGTGGTGCTGAGGATCGAACCCAGGCCGCATGCATGCCAGGCGAGCGCGCTACCGCTTGAGCCACATCCCCAGCCCCCAAATGCACTGTTTTATACAAGGAGTTTTCTAGGTACAATAACATAACTGTGTAGAACATATACCTAGATTGTTTCATAGAAACTATGAAATGCATTAACACTTTATGATATAGTGAATATTACATGATTCATGCTCTTCAAACTTAGAGCTGCAACACTCTGCTGAACGACTTAATTTTGAGTATCATACTCAAAATATCACATATACAAAGGAGATACATATCTGAGCCTATCACCCAAAGATCTGTCCTTGTTTCTAATTTGTTTTTCATTAAGAGTGTTTGTTGCCTAGGTTTTTATCCTTCACCTAGTATGAAGTGTCCTTGATGTTTAAATTAAGCTTTCCCTTCCTGAAATACCCTGTTTATAAAAAAAGATTAATAATAGTGTCTGCCTCATGTGGTTTTAATGAGGAAGAAGTTTATTCATAGAAAATATTCTTGTACCTAGGAAGTGTACTACCATTTTCACCTCACATAGTATCAATGATTGAAAGTCATACTTAATACACAGAAAAAAGCACAGTAGAAATGCTATTAAAATGCCAATTATATTTCAATATTTCTGTTAAAAGAAGAGATATAAGAAAACCTCTTTCTGCAATAGACAATCATCACATCCCACAAGTAGGCAGAGAATACCTTTCAAAAAAAAGATTCAGTCAAGCCTCTAAAAAGGCTGCTTCACTTAATATGTTCAAGATTCTCCCAAAGAAAAAGAAAAAAAAAAAAAGAAAATCCACCAAAAATATCAGAACCTTATGAAAAAGAGCAAATATAAAACAAGAAAATCAGATACAAAAACAACCAATTAGATATTTTAGAAATTTAAAAAATAAAGAATAAAATAAAAATTACACATTAGACTTTGAAAGTTCCTAAAACATATTAGTGTACAGACTCCTGTTCCTCTAATAATAGGGTTTTGAAAATACAGCTGAATATTATGGAATACAAATTAGGAACTATAGAAGAGAAATTTTAAAAAATTAAACAGATTGAAAATTCTAGCAAGCATTTAATGGCTTCTAGGAAACAAAAAAAAGAAAGAAAGAAAGAAAACATGGTGAAGCAGCAAAATTTAATGCATATTTCCAGGACTGTTTCCAAAAACTAAGACATGAATACTTCAGATTGAAAAATGGTCCCAAATAATGATCAGGATAAATTATAAATGAAACAAAAATGCATACTTAGGCAAATATAAGGCAGCCCCACTGGGAGAATAAAAACATCAAATCACTTCGGATTGACTGGAAGAAACGATGTGCACTGTAGGTGATGATTCTTACTAGATTTATTTATCTCCAACAAACAGAAGAAAGTCAGCATAGTCAAAGATTTATGTCAGGAAGTCCAGTAAAATTATCCTAGAGATTTAGAAATACAAATTTCCTGATTCTGAAATGTTTATAAAGTATGCATAGAATTTTAAGTAAAAGTTATTGTTCAATGTGTGATTGTCACACGAGGCCATCAAAGCTTCACTGATGCCTGTTGTCATGCAGCCATTTTATGCACACACAATCACACACAAATGACTTGGGATTTCTGTGGAGAAGTTAGTCTGGAGATATTAGGGATAGCTCATGTGACTTCATTAAATTTGAAGACATGCAACATAAAATATAACTCTAGAAACATTTCCAAACAGGTGTACAGGCAGAAATGTGGCCTTCATGTGTCATTCTCCAACTTGCTATCATGGATATAAATAAATCCAATCTTTAATTCCAGGCTGTGGAATGAGGAATGAAATCTAATATCCACCATCTCTGCAAGTCAGACTCTCAGGCTCCTGAAAAATAAGAGAGCAAAAGTGCAGAATTTGAACAATATAAACATTAAGTACTACAAAAGGAAAACAATCAGGATAATAACAGTTGTTTCAGATTTGATAAAATGGCTTAAGACCATATAGTAACACTTCAAAATGTGAAGGGAAAAATTACTATCTATTTAAAATTGTATGTCTATATTCTATGCCAAACTATACTCAAAAGTGAGAGTAAAATGAAGGCTTTTTTATCTGAAAGAGCAAAAAAGCTTTGCAAGTTGGAGAACTTTTCATGAAATGAACCATTACCTAGAGAGAAAATAAAGCAAAAGAAAATTCAGCCCAGAGAAAAAATGATGAGTAAAATATCAGTAAAGCATGTATGAAGTATTAAAAAGTGCTGAAAATAATTTCAGTAATGCCAGCAATTGTGTATGTATCTGTAGTTTTAAAAATAGACTAACGGAAAACATAACATGGGAACTGAAAAGAAGTTAACATTAAAAGCTATCTTTTGTATTGTAAAAGTTACAGGTTAACATAAGACTCAAAGAATATTATATATCTAAATATGTATTAAACATTTGCATGTAATTATCTTCAAATGCTAAGTATAAATTCCATACCTGTCGAGAAAATAAGAAAATAAATAATTTAAATATAAATGAGGTGGGTAACTCTTATCAAAACTAGTAAAACTTTAAGACATGAACCTTTATTTGCCATTATTCTCAAATTACAGCTGAGTTTGGCACATTTATGATAGATTGCAAATAATTTTTGATATTAAAGGGAATAAATTACAAATTTCAAAGTTTGATCATGACTTTATTAACATCTTCATAAGCCCTACATTAATTTTAAAGCACCAATTTGGTTTTCCTCATTTATGAAAAATCTGTATTTATGAATATTTTTCATCTTTTGTTTTTAATGTATGTGTAAACTAATATGCAAAAGCATGAAAATTAAAGATCTTAATGGGATACTATGTGATGTCTTCACACAGGTATATACTGTGTCATAAATATTTGAGAAATGTTGTCTTCTCAAATATTTATCATCTTCCTATGTAAACACAGTCAAAATCCCCTTCTTGGAGAACACTACCATTACCTGTAGTCACCCTACACTGCAGTAGCACAACACAATCTCCCATCCAGTATGATCCAGCACCAATTGGTCAAACTTTCCACATTCCCCTCCTCTCCCAGGCTACAGAAACCATCACTCAAACTTCATCTGCTATGAAACCAACTCCCCTCTATTCAACAGATGCATGAGAACATGTGGTACTGGTCTTTCTATGCCTGATTTATGTCACTTAACATGAAGATCTCCTGACTCATCCATGTTGCAATGACAGGATTTCATTTTTTATGGTTAAATGGCAGTATAAATAAATAAGCACCACCTTAATAAAAAAAAAAAAACTACGTATATTGTTTTACATTAAAGTGCTAATAAAAATCCCCAAGACAATAAACTGAGACAAAACATTTATTCAAAGGAATAGAAAATTAGAATGAAATTCGTAATATTAAGTTCTAACGTAAAGAGTTAAAGAGGTGGCACTGCTGTGACCTGAACAACAAAAGAACAAAGTGCAATGCAGACAATTTATTGAGCCAGAGACCAGAAGGAGAGGAAAACAATGTCCTGAAATCTGAAGACACAGAAGCATCCAGATAGATACGGACACCAAGATCTACTCAACCTGACGGTAAACTGATAAAAAACACTCGCAACTAATTTCAATGAGCCATGAGATATTGAATGAGAGCTGGTATGGGAGGGAAACAATTCTGGGGACATAGTCTTAGGGAGCCTGACACACTTTCATGGGATTCTGACTTCCAGGAACTCACCAACGTGTCATTGTGATCACAATGTGCCTCTGGAAGGGGAGAGAGAGCTTGTCACAACAAAAGGACTGTCGCGTGGAAGAAATATCGTGGGAAGGCCTTTTCCCACGTGGGGAAGGCATTTCTCTAACCACTGTAGGTAGCCTGATTGTCTCATGTAAGGAGGAAAAATATGAAGCTATGTCAGGAAAGAATTTACAGCAAAGGCCACAGAGGTCCTACACAATAACAGTGGTTAAGACCGGGAGAGCTGCAAGGTAAGAACTACATCCAAAAGGAGGAATGTTATGAAAACCCAAAGTTAAGAGGG
This sequence comes from Callospermophilus lateralis, assembly GCF_048772815.1. NCBI lineage: Eukaryota > Metazoa > Chordata > Mammalia > Rodentia > Sciuridae > Callospermophilus > Callospermophilus lateralis. Next base: position 15,090,901 of record NC_135320.1, read on the forward strand.
GAGACACAAAAAAAATGATAACAGAGGAGTTTGAAGCCAGTAGCAACAATAGTAGCATTAGCAACAGCAAACATTAAAACATAGAGCAAAAGAACTCAATTCCTAGCCATGTTAGGATAAATATTCACATTAAAGGACCCTTGACCTCAACTCCTATCAAGTGGCATAATTTATAATTATGATTTATAAATTATTTAATAATCATAATTCTTTAACATGTTGTATTCTTTGAAACAATGAAAATCATGCCATAATGTAGGAATATGTAGAGTCTGAAGGAAAAAAAAGCACACAACAGAAACAGACATGACATATGTGTTGAATTTTTACCAAAGAAATGTAAAATAACTGTGAAGGCTTTCATCTAAAAAGTAGACAATATGCAAGAATAGAGGGGAAATGCTAGCAGAAGAGTGAAAAATCTAAGAAAGAGTAGGAATAGCAGAGATTATAAAAAGAATTATAAGAGAAATGAAGAATTTATTTGATGGGCTCAAGAGTCAAAGAAAGAATCCATGTAAACTTGAAGATAGAGCGTTAGAAATGTCCCCAACTGAAATACAAAGAAAAGAAGGAATTGGGTTGTGTGGCTGGATATCCAAGAACTACAAAAATTATGGAACTCAAAACTCAAAAGTGTTTACAATTAGAATACCAGAAGGAGAAGAAATAAAGAATAGAGAGGAAGCATATTTGAAATAATGATGGATAATAATCTTCTAAAATTAATGACACAGACCTGATCATAGAGTTTGGAAGTTCACAAAACAAGATAAATATCAAAAATCAAAGTTCGGAAAGCAGCTCAGTGGTAGAGCAATTGCCGACCAGAAGAAAGGATCTGAGTTCAATTTCCAGTACTAAGAAAGAAAAAGAAAAAAATCTACTCCTAGGCATGTCATATTCAAACTGAAGAAAACCAAAACAAAGAGAAAGACCAAGAAAGGTACCCAGAGGGAAAAACAAAAAGTAAGGAAATTTATTCCCAGAAGATATGACCATAAAAAATTAAAAAGAAATATTTAGGAAAAGAAAAATAATGTGTTCTACTTTGATCTAAATAAAGAAAGAATATCAGTGAAGAATCAAAGCAAGTAAACAATAGACTATATTTTTCTTACTATTCAACAAACCAGAGAAAACTGTTTGTAATACTTATAAGGCAATATTATTGTAACATGCATAATTGAGGTAACCCCTAAAAATTATAGAAGGAAGGGGCTGTGGATCTTTATTTTTAAGACGTTGCATTGCAATATATATATATAAAATTTGAAATTTATGTGTATATATCATTTGAAATTTATATATATATTTTATTTGAAAGTATGCTTAGATTAATTAAAAATGACAAAAATAAGAAAAAAGCATACTTTACAAACTAAAGGGACTATAAAATTCAATCACATAATACAATTCAGTTAAAATCATAATATATTCAGTTAACTCAGAAGGATCAGAAAGAGGGGGAAAAATGAATTAAAGACAGAAAAATAACCACAAACATAGTCGATATAATCTAATCATACCACTAGTTACTTTAAATCCAAATGCTCTAATAGATTGGATTTATAAAAAAAGAAATAAAATCCATATTACCATTAAGTCATTCCACTTAATTAAAAGGTTTTACAGTAGCATCAAGAAGAATAACATAATTTAAAAATAAATTGAACATAAGAACAGAAAGGGTTTTATATTGAAAACAGTAAAAACATTGTTGGAAAAAGTTAAAGGAAATCTTAAGAAATGAAATGTATTATCATAATTAATGAAACAGAAAATTTAATATTGTTAAGATGACAATACTTCACAAATTAGTCTATAGATTCAGTAAGATCTTTCTCAAAACCCCAGCCCATTTTTAGCAGAGACTGACAAACTGATACTAAAATTCACATAGATGTTCCAATTGTTCAAAATAGCCAAAAGTAATTTTTATAAAAAGAAAAACTCAGGAAGATTAATATTTCCTAATTATAAAAACTGTATCAGTAAACAAAAAAGTAGTAGAAACATAAAGAAAAACATGTAGATCAATGGAATATATTTAAGATAACAGAAATATACCCTTACATTTATTGTAAGGTTATTTTTTTATATTTGTGCCAATATAATCAAATGACACAAACCCATAAGATGAGAGTAAATATTTACAAAGAAAATATTTGACATGGCATTTATATCCTGAAAATGTTAAGAAAAAAAACCCTTACAAATCAAAACAATAAAAGATGACATGATTTTTTAAATGAGCATATAGAGAGTTCCCTAAAGAAGATAAGCCAGTAACCAATAAACACATGAAAAAGTAGTGCACGTCATTAGTCATGGGAAAATGCAGATCAAAACCAGATTTCAATCCATGCCCATAGGAACCATAATAGCTAAAATCTCAGATAGCATTAGTTATCATAGGGGGAAATTGGAACACTTTTACATTGCTTGTGGCAATTGACAATGTTGGTCACATGGAAAACATTTTGACAATTTCACAAACTCTTAGAAATATATTATCATATGATCCAGTTACTCTACATGTATATGTATCCCATGAAATGAAAACATATTTCTACACAAAAGTAGTATATAAATATTGACAGGGGCTATTTTTTTATTTATTTTATTTTTGGAAGTGAACCAGAGATTGAACTCAGGGGCACTGAGCTACCTCCCCAGCTCTATTTTGTATTTTATTTAGAGTCAGGGTCTCCCTGAGTTGCTCATTATGTCGACTCTTGCTGAGGCTGGCTTTGAACTCAGGATCCTCCTGTCTTAGCTTCCCCAACTGCTGGGATTACATTTCTTTTAATGTGGGTAATTTATATATCCAGTTTCCACGAACTATACTAAAACTAGCATAGCCTCACCAGTATCTGGTGAACTGTCTGTGTCTATGCCATCTCTTAGGTTTTCAAGAATAATACAGATATTAAAAGTGAAGTTATAAAGAGCTAAAAATAACCTATGTACTATATCAAATTTCTTTCAAGTCTGAGTCCCTACTCAATAATTCTGAAACTGGAAAAAAAATCCCATTAACACCAAAATTAAACACTGACACATCTCAAAACCAATTTCTTATCATATGCCTGTCCTGGTTTGGATATGAAGTGTTCCCCCAAAGCTTCTGTGTTAACACAGTCTTATGATCTAATCGTTTCATCATTCAGAGATGAAATGATTACATCATAAGACTGTAACTTAATTAGTCCATCCTACTTTGAAGGTAACTGAGTGGTAACTGGAGGCAGTAGGTCACTGGGAGTGTGCCCTGTAATGGTGCACCCTCCCTGAGCCTGAATGTCACCCTCCACCCCAAACCCACTTTCTGGTCTAGATGAGTAAAGCACTTCCACCACATGTTCTGCCATACCTGGGGTCCAGAGGAATGGAGTCAGCCAGTCAGCCATGGACTGAACTTCTGAAACTTTAAGCCAAAATAAACTTTTCCCCTTCAAATTGTTCTTGTCAGGTATTTTGGTCACAGACACAAAAAGCTAACACAAGGTCTAATGATCTACATATGGGATTTTGTTAGCCAGTATATGCCAGTGTTTACTAATTTTTTTCTACAATACCATTCCTTTTATAAGCAAAGAATATAACATTTTATGTAGGTATATAAGAACAAAAATGTGTTATAATGCCTAAAGTATCCAGCAAAAAGACATGGAAAAATTATTATTGTATTTAGTATACAAAACAAGTTTTTCTTTAATAGCTTCTTTATGGAATATTTTGTAAAATGTGTTAGTCCTCTGTCTTTGCATAGATCCTCTGGATCTTCTATAATTGCCTCATTACTTTCTGTAATATAATTACAAATTTATTACACTAAATATATATTTTAATAATGAAAATAATAGTGAGAAAGATAATGCAGTTCTTGTATTATACCCATTAAAAGTGTAGAAAAATTAAATGTTGAGAAGAAAAATTGTAGTCTTTTGTTAAAAAAAAAAGGTAACTCAGATATGAGTATAAAAACTACTATTTTGAACCAAGACAAGTTTGTTTCAACTTGAGAAAACAATAGAACAAAACTAAAAGGATACTGTTACATTTCTTTTTCTGCTTCTATGAAGGATCAATGAGATAGAAAAACAAGGAAAGTTATTCCTTTAATAACCCTCAATAATAAAGTAATACAAAAGGATTGTGCATTTCTCAACAAAAGAAGGAACTGGCAGCTAAAAATGGTTATCAACAAAACCCCTAATTTGTTATAAACTGTGTGATTTACTTTGTTAAGCTTCTGTTTTAGGATTCAGAACTCCAGCCAATCACTTAAATGAAGTGTCCACTGAAATTAATGTAAATATTGATAACCCTTTTCAAAATAGGACATATAAAGTAAGAGAATACTTTCTCATGAAGTATTCCCATTTAACATGCAAATAATCTATAAACATGCTGAGATATTTTTCTTTAAGAGTCTCTCCTCAAATGCTACTTCTTATTAAATTTCAAAATCATACAAAATAAAATTATATCAAGATGGAGACAAATTACAAGTTTAGTGTCTATGAAAATACAGAGATAAATATACTTATATGTTTAAATAATTTATGTGATGAGATTATGGGTATATTGCTTATATCTAATCATTCTCTCTCATCCTACGACTGTAAGTTTATATATATAAATTTTTTTAAAGCTTCAGAAAAAGATCCTAAGTAAATAAAAAAGGTATTACTAAAGGCAAACATTGCTTAGACTTTGAACTACATCTTTGGACTCCAAATTATTTGAAGAACATCTAACAAAAATCCTCTCAAAACCCTTTTCATGCCTAAACTTAATGAAAATGTTTCAACTCTAGCTAGGAACATTAATTCTAACCACATAATGTTAGAATACTATTCAGCAACTATTTGCTTAAGTGGCAATTTTTACATTATTAACTGGTATGCTCTGTAAGATTGATGCACAGTTAACTTACATATCAAAAGATTCTTCACCATTTCTTGTACCTTCATTGTGCCTACCAAATAATAATAATAGTAGTGGTAATACTCATGATAGTAAATAACTACAATATTAACAACAAAAGCCTCCATAACTACTGGGTATTGTTCAAGATAATTTACATTAATGAAATCACTTAAATATTAAAAATATCTTACAAAATACATTAACCTCAATTTATGGATGAGTTAAAGGTCTGTTCTTATTGGTCTTATGCTGATTTAGGATGAGCTGAAGAATGTGTTTGTCAGGGACTCTAAATAAGCCATAAATCAGTTCAATATGTAAGTAATGTCCACAAATATCCTAAATATTTCTTTATTATTGTGCTCATTTTACTTATATTGATTAATTTATCTAGGTTTAATCAAACACTAGATATCAAGGACGAGACCATATTTGGGCATGATTCTGGAATCCTTATTCTTGATGACCATGATCGTTGTACTCAACTTTTTCACTGCTGTGACCAAAAGATCTGACAAGAACAATTTTAGAGGAGGAAAAGTTTGTTGTGGGGCTCACAGTTTCAGAGGTCTCTGTTTATAGATGGCTGACTCCATTCCTCAGGGCCTGAGGTAAGGCATGACATTATGGCAGAAGAATGTGATGGAGGAAAGAGGCTCAGTAAGTACTTCACAGCAGGAAGTAGAGAAAGTTGGTTTCACTCACCTGAAACCAAATATAAACCCCTAAGGCCTGGTCCCAGGAGCTCACATCCTGTAGCCACACCCTATCGTGTCCACAATTACCACCTAGTTAATCCCTATCAGGGACTGATATATTTTAGGTTAAGACTCTCATAACTCAATGATTTCACCTCTAAACTCTCTTCTCCTGAGCTTTTGGGGAAAATCTAACATCTAAGCCATAAACATCAAGGCAATAGTCAAAGCTTGATATAAAAATCCATGTCTTCATGTCATCCAGCATTTTGACAGTAGCTTAAATCAAAGGAAAATATCAAGTTTCCCAAAGAAAGCATAAAAAAATAAGCAGAGCAATGGACTAGTGTTATAAAATACAGCATTAAACACATAAGCATAAAAAGGAATATAAAGAAAATGTGAAAAGTACAATAAATAGCCACCACAGATGTTAAGGGAAGAAAAATTTCAGAACCAAAAATTTAGCCATTTCCAGTTTAAGAAAGAAAGATGAGGTGTTGTTAAAAGTAATTGTTTCATTAAGAAAACGTTTTTGAATTGAATTGAAACATTCATGGAATCTAGAGTAGATTTTTGTTTTCTTTTTGTTTTGTTGTTGTTTATTGCATAAGTGGACTTGTGGCCTGAAAAATAAACTTTAGAGATAGAAGTTTAATAAGGCATTTTGGTATATGGAGATATGAGATATTAAACCTTTTTATATATATAAACTTTCCTTAGGGGAGAAACAGAGCCGTTTGCCAGTGTAATTCGAGGTGAAAAGTTCTTTCGTTTTGTTGATTTGTTTTTCTCCATTGGGTTAACAGAAAAGTAAGAACATTTATAGCTAGAGGGTAAAAGTTCTGGTCCAGAAAAAGACATTTAAAATAGAGGTGAGAGAAAACAGGAAACATTACTAGAGGAAATTGTTGGAATACATAACAACAACAAAAAAATGAAACCAAGATTATGTGTTTGAAAACTTCACTGATGGCTGTTCTTGATTGAGAAGCTTGGCATGCATGAATGCACTCATTGAGAACTATTAGAAAAGGTAAGTAAAATACCAAAGATTATTTGAAGAAATGACAGAACTTCAATTATATTCAAAAAGTAAAAGTTTAGATCCTGAAATAAAGGGAAGCTTATTCAGGAGAGTGTAAGTTTATGTAAGATATATTTTCCCATATGTATTGACTTATTTTTGGTTAAGGAAAATATTAAGAAGTTGCAGGGCAGATGCTCAGAGGAAGACAAGCCAAAGAACTTTGAGAAATCTCACAGAATAGAAACCACCAGGAGGTAAGTGGTCAAGATCTGAAGATTGGAGATGTGCACAGATATGAAAGCAATATTTAGAGCCTCCTGTCCATTGAGATATTGCCTACAATTATCTATATAGTGAAAAGCATTAAGATATTGTCTACAATTATCTATATGTGAAAAGCATGTCAATAATTTATTTAGTGAAGGAGAATAAGAAGCAAACCAGAAAAGGAAGTGTAAATCAGAGTAAAATTGTTGGCAATATTATAAGTTTAGAAAAGAAAATGAAATATTGGATCCCCCAAAAGGAGGTATCTAGCAATCATCTCAGGTTCCCAATCAGCTCTTCTATCACAATAAACAGGAAGAGTCTGAATGAATAGAGATAGATTGCAACTTATAGACTATCAACAAGACTGACTCAGTTCAATCTCAAATACATCTGAGGTGATCTGGCTTTCTGTTTTCTGTCCAAACTGCTAGAGTATAGATTATATCCTATATGAAAAAAAGAGAATATCATCCCTAGATTCTTTGGTTATTCATCTAAAATTCTTAGCAGTCATTAAGAGAAAGTGATGAGAGATAAAACAAATATGGGAGAAAAATGGACAATAAAAATAAATTTCAGAGCATGTGGCAACAAATAACTACATTTATAAAATTTTATAATTCAGTAAAGAGAAAAAATAGTACTGTGGAAATATACGCAAAAAAATTGAAGTTACTTCACAACAGAGATTTCCAAAAAGTCAACAAGCATATTAGAGTGTACTGAATTGCATTAGCTATCTGGGGAATGCAAACGAGCATCTTAGTTTCATTTTATGAGACACCTATGAGAACAGTGAGAGTTAAAATGTCTGATTATATGAGAGTTGATTTTAAAAAAAAAACGAAGTAATAGAATCTTCATACATATACTAGTGAGGAAAATGGTACAACTACATTGAAAATTTCATGAAAAACCTACTAAAATATGTGTATACCTATTTATAAAAAAGTTCAAAAACTGGCAAAAATAATTTGTTAGAAACAAAAACAGTGCTAATCTTTGGGAATAGTAGTGAACAGATGGGAACCCAGGAAGGAATTATGTAATAATGATGGTTTTTTAAATTTTTTTTTTTAGTTGTAGACGAACACAATATTTTTATTTTATTTATTTATTTTTATGTGATGCTGAGAATGGAGCCCAGTGCTTCATGCATGCTAGACAAGCACTCTACCACTGAGTTACAACCCTAGCCCTGGAATAATGATAATTTAAGGTGACCTCTATGCTTCAAGTCATATCTTCTTACACAAAGTTTTGCTTTAGCCACAGCCATAATGTGGACCTTTGCATGTCCTCTATTTTCTACATTCCTTTGACTCTGTTTTTCTGTTCTTCTGCCTGGATATTCTCTGCAGCTGCCACATGGTATAACTATACTTTAAAGTATTCTGAAAATTATGCAAATGTATAAATACAAGGTATTTAATATCGCCTATCACTTTGACCAATTATTGATACTTTCATTTCATAAAAAAAATGTTATGAGGTATATTATGTATTGTTTGTTTTGTTCACTTTTCAGAATCCCCCACTATGATAAGTCCCAATTATCCACAATTGTTATTAACTTCATGTATACTCTTGCATTGGATTTCTCACTTTATGAGTTTCTGATCTTTTTGATCTCAATTATATTTCCTTTACTTAATTCCCCTTTACTATATATATATATATATATATATATATATATATATATATATATATATAACTTCCTAACAATCCTTTTTATCCAGCTGTGCATTTGGAGAAACCTCAGCCAATCATATTATACTTGTGGATGAAGTCCCCACAAATAGGATTCTGGAATGGCCCCATTTATCACACAGAAGACAATTTAATCACATTGCATATGAAATTAAAACATTGTTAATTTCTCAATGTAAGACAACATTACAGTCACTAAAGTCTGATCAGTGGTTGATAATAATGAGATACAAATTATAAATGAAGCAATGGTTTAAGCACTGGCAGAGTGCTTGATGATGTGGGGACATTAGGGACATGATAATATTCCATAGAGCACAGACATAAGATGATACAGATGATATGGACTCAATGTTTGTGATGCCAGTTTTGGAGATCAGGAACAGGTCTCCGTTCCCCCAGTACTGAAGACTAAACACCTAAGAAACAACAGGCAAGTGTATAAAGCAAGTTTTATTTAAGAAAGAGACAGAGACAAAGGTAGCAGACTTCTCCAGAGAGAAGGGGGCCCAGAGCTGGGTGCAAGTTGAGTGTGTCTTGCTCTTTTATAGACTCCAGAACCTACACCTTCTCTTTCTTCTCCATGTAGGAAGAGGCAGGAGCACAGAAGGTAATCACTTGTGTTAAGAAGTATGATCCCTGGAGGTGTTAGCAACCCACTGAACTGGGAAGTATGATCCCTGTTAGCAACCCAGTGATAACCAGCCACATCATGCTCTCTCTTGACCCACGTCATTCATTACCTACACTGACTGCCAGGTCTTCCTCCCCTTGCCTCAGTTTCTTGAGGAATATGACATTACCTGTCCCCTCAGTCTGGGCAAGGCTGCAGGCAGATTGCTTTTTCGGCAAAGAAAGCACTTGGGGAGTTGGTACAGTGGGTTCATTTTACAGAATTATTCTCTTCACCTCATGTTCCCACCATCCTCATCTATCTGTCCGCTTACTTTTATGTCAACCCCACACCCAAATCTGCACATTAAAATTCTTATATTACAGTTATGGTATTAGCAATTGGAACTTCGGAAGATGATCACATCATCATAAGGGTGTGGTAGCTACTAAGCAAAGCAGGCAACTTTACAGGCAAACTCCTATACTTATAGAAAGAAAGCTGCTGTTTCTTTCTATTGTTGATGCACCTTCAAAGCTGATCCTTCTTTTTATTTCAGGTAATACAATTTAGAGGAATTAATGAGAATCATCCAAGGTTAAAGATTCACTCTGACTCATTCTTTTAGGTCACTTAGAATAAACTTTGCTGATTTTTTTATAAGTTGTTCAAAACATTACAAAGCTCTTGACATATCCTATTTCATACATTTGATTCCAGCAGTCTGCCGAGAGCCATGTCAGTCTGCCATCTTCCATTTCAACATGTGACTTATGACCTTGACCTAGACATATTCAGAAATGTGTCCACCCACTTTTCTTTTAGAAGATATAGTTTATGACCTTATCTGAGCAAACTTAGGAATATTTACCTGCCCGTACATGTGCTTCTCTATATTATATTATTTATTTGTTTGGGGAGAATGTCACTTTGCAGATAATTCCAGTCCTTTCCTTACTTGCTGCTCTCTACTCCTTTATTTCTTGGTTATGCTTATTGGCTTTGCCTTCCCCAAAAGGAAAATCTGTTATGTTTAGTTATAGGAGTCCTCATGATTAGCATTAGTGCTTTTTAAAAAGATAACACAAAGCTACTTAGTTTCTTTCATCATGCGTGGACCCAACAAGAAAGCACCATGTATGACCTTGGTCAGACACCAAATATGTCAGCACCTTGATGGTGGACTTCCTATAGTCTAGAAGTGAGAGAAATAAATTTCTGTTGTTTGAGTCTATCCAATTTATGTGTTTTTATTAGAAACCCAAACAGACTGTGACAACAAGGGACAAAATAAATGTAAATCCAAATAGGGTATTACTTGACTTAACCAGAGAAAAATAACAGTGACTTAAAAGCAAAAGAATAAATTGAGCCATAAGAATGGTAAAGTGCCATTCTCTCCCCAGTTTTTAAAATCTGAACCATTATTCTGACCAAAGACCTAAAATAAAAAAAGCCAGGCAATTTCACTTGGGAAAAGATCTTAAAAGCCACTCATGTATACACAATAAATACTGCTCCAATCTTTTGCCAAAGGAAGCCGAAGTCATGTACCAGAATACAGAGGAGCAAAAAAGATTGGCCCCATTCACCAGTGTGTCAAATCAAAGTGCAGAGGAAGCACTGAATAGTCAGTCAGGATGACTCGACCTGAAGCATTAGAGTGGCTTTTCCATACCTGCACAATAGCCTTTCCAATAGAGTGGTCATGAGGACAGAATGGAGCCCATTACTAGTTCTAAAGTATGGACTCCATCTAACGGAGGCCAGTCTAAATGCTACTACTTTTAAAAGAGCAACCCTCAACAGAAACCAACAGTAAGCCCTTGAAACTGCACATTCCTTAAAAAGATGAGTGAGCTTCTTAGTAGCACATTGATTATAATTGATTACATTTAATCTTTTCCACCTTGAAGGGAGTCGAAATTTGTCTTTATTAAAACTGACACACACTCTAGAAATAGTCTTGCCTTCCCTTCTCAAAATAAGCCTGCCAACACCACCATCTGAGGGTGTACATGATGCTCAACTTACTTACATAAGTCCCTGAAAGATCTCCTCAAACCAAGGGACTATTTATCATGAAAGAATGACAATGGGTATTTAATTAAGAGGCCCACAGTTCCTTTCAGGTATGACATTGATTGGAAACAGTCAGACTAGTAGAAAGAGAGGGTGGAGTAGTTTATTAAATGATCAGTTAAAGTATCAGCTGAGGCTTGGGGTGCTATTCTAAAGGATTTATAATGTTTGATTAACCCCAAACTGAACAGTATGTAGTATCTACAAGATCTAAAATACATATATTTTGACACAAAGACTTAATAAGAAGAATCAGCATTTCTTCCCATCAGTACTAATGCCAGTAATAAAAAGGAGGGATTTTTACTTCATTTGTTTGTAGTTATTCTGGATTAGGAAAGGGCTTGTACTAGGTATGTGTGTTGTGAATCAGTACTTTCCTACAGATAAACAGTGAGGATTTTACTAAGTATAAAGCTGTGACTTGACCTGATAATTTGGAGTTCCCATGTTGGTTTTACAACAAACAATAAATGAAATTACTATATTGGCAGGGTTAATTGACACTCATTATGGGGAGGATCAAGGCATGTGACTACATACAGAGACAAAAAGGAATAAATTTATCTCTTTGTGCTTGTGTGTCCAGTGGACCCATAATTCTGGCCCAATAATGGCAAAAGCAACTAATGACTCCTATCCCTTGTGTTCTTCACTACTTGGGCAAGGACTGGAAAAACCCAAAATGTATAGTAGAAATGGATATTATTAACACAATTTACAACCTTCAACCAGTTATACTTGCAAGATCTATAAACTATGTTGGCTTCTGTAGCAATTGTGATCAACTACCACCTCACAGATTTATTGATAGTCCTGACTTACCTAATGAAGATCACAAGCAGATTCAAAGTGCAAGGGGTGGACTGTGTTTAGCATTGACTGTACCCTGTCCACTTGGTCAAATGTAACAGCAACCAGCTGAGCATACGTAGAGTCTGGGAACTTATGTCTTTTTAAATTTTTTTTAATTTATAATAATTAGTTATACATGGCAGCAGAATGAATTTCAACTCGTTGTACACAAATGGAGCACAACTTCTCATTTCTTTGGCTGTACACCATGCAGACTCACATGGTTCATGCATTCATACAAGTACAGAGGGTAATAATGTACGTCTTATTTCACCATCCTTCTCACTCCCACACCCCCATGGCTCCCCTCACTCCTCTCTGCCTAATCCAAAGTTCTTCCATTCTTCCTTAGACCCTCCCCCTCCATTATGAGTCAGCATCCACAGATCACATAGCTTAACTATGGATCCAACCTAGATGTCCTGCAACAGATGAATAGATAAAGAAAATATGGTATATATACACAATGGAATATGTATATAAGTATGGTATATATACACATTTTTTCCTGTTCTGGGCATTGGTGCCACATAGGTCACCTAACAGAGTTAACTGAGCCAGTTAAGTACATGTACAAATCTGGAAGCGTGACACTGTTACCACCCTTGGGAAATCTTGGCTAGTGGAAGCAGGTGTGGTAGACAAGTCTCTCCTATGTGTACAACATATTGTTCTCACCAGAATCTCATGGGCTCCCCAGAATGACCAAGCTTGATTTTCTTATAATCATGTCAACTTAATTTTCAATTATCTGATTTCCTTTCCTTTCTTATTTTACCCTTCCAAATCCCCCACAGTTTTATTCACTAGGATGTGTTTTTAAATTAAACTATTGGCATAGAAGCCCTTGTCTCCAATTCTGCTTTTTAGGAGAACATCAGCTAAAAATAAGATGGTGTTACATTTCATAATCTAAAGCCTGTTACACAGAAGTGAAGAGTAATGAGTACACTGTTATGTAATAGAAAGTTTAAGAAAATATACTCCCCCTCTGAAAGAGTAAATTCTAAGAATGTGCTATGAAAACTTCTTATTCTAATAGAAGTGGCCTCCACTTACTCTTAATATACTTTTCCTTAATTCCTTGCAAACTGCAAATTTTTTTCTTAAATCTTCTTCAAGTCTCTACGAGTCTATGAGGTCCTTTTTTTCTCTTTAAAATTTGTCATTTTGAAACAATTTCCCATGCAAAATATTGCAGAGTATGCTAAGATTTATAGATAAACTGAGCCTTTCAAAATGTTAACTTGCACAACCATAGTCTAATCACTTAAATTGGGAAATTAATATTGATTTACTAATATCTAATCTACAGACCTTATTCATATTCTCCACTTGTTCTGCTAATGTCCTTTTTCTAGTTCAGGGTCACACATTACCTTTACTGGTCATGACTTTTTGTCTCCTCTAAACTGGGACAGTTCTTCAACATTTCTATTTTTTGTTACCTTGATACTTTTGATTTCATTTTTAATTCAATTTAATTTTTTTTAAATTTTTAACTGATTTTTTAAAAAATAAATGACAGCGGAATGCAGTACAATTCTTGTTACACATATACAGCACAATTTTTCATATCTCTGGTTGTAAATAAAGTATATTCACATGAATTCGTGTCTTCATACACATATTTTGGATAGTGATGTCCATCACATTCCACCATAATTTCTAACCCCCTGATCCCTCCCTTCCCCTCCCACTACTCTGCTCTACCTAGAGTTCTTCTATTCCTCCCATGCTCCCCCTCCCTATCCCACTATGAAATCAGTCTCCTTATATCAGAGAAAACATTCAGTATTTGTTTTTTGAGACTGGCTAACTTCATTTAGCATTATATTCTCCAACTCCATTCATTTACCTGCAAATGCCACAATTTTATTTTCTTTTATTGTTGAGTCATATTCCTTTGTATACCATATTTTCTTTATCCATTCATCTACTGAAGGGCTCCTAGATTGGTTTCACAGTTTAGCTATTGTGAATTGTGCTGCTATAAACAATGATGTGGCTTGTGACCCTGTAGTATGCTGTTTTTAAGTCCTTTGGGCACAGACCAAGGAAAAGGATAGCTGGGGTCAAATGGTGATTCCATTACAAGTTTTCCAAGGAATTTCCATACTGCTTTCCATATTGGCACCAAAACAGACTGGTAGACCAATGGTACAGAATAAAGGACAGAAAGACTAAGCCACAAAATTATAATTACCTTATATTAGACAAAGGTGCCAAAAACATGCATTGGAGAAAATAAATAATAAATGGTGCTGAGAAAACTGGAAATCCATATGCAACAAAATGAAATTTTGATTTCATTTTTAACATCACTGTCTTTCTGTGTTCACCCAGACTGAACCCATGTAGTTCAGTGTGGTCTTGTAACTGAGCTCAATCAAAAGTAATAAGGAGATACAATGTGGATCCCTCCTACTCTTGGCTCATGAAAACTTTCCATTCATGTTTCTGTGTACCATGCCTAGTTCCTAGTTCTTGGAGTGGAGATAGTCACTGAGGGGTTTAGACTTAGAAGCCAATGGAAGAAAGCAGAACTATGTCATCCTGAATCCTTGATACAAAGAATGACCACCACTGCAATTGCCATCTGTAACCAAGAAATCATTCCATGTGTTTGAATATTATTGCATCTTATTTGACATCTGTAACAAATTTTTGTGGGACTTAAACTTTCATAACTAATATGCATAGAAAAATCAATCTGAGGAATTAGGACAAGTGCTTAAAGTATGCAATCTATTTACAGCTTGGGGGGAGCCAAGGGAGTTGACGGTAGGAAATGATGATGCAGGAGAATATTAATGACTAGGGAAACCCACAGGCTTTCTGATGAATGGTAAAATTAAATGACCCCATAGTTTACTCTCAATTAGTTAACATACAAAGACCTCACATCAAACTCAAATTCATCTTCAAAATACTGTTGACTATAGTTTTTCCTGTAGTTGTTACATAAACACTGAAAATCCCACTAGCCCAAATCTGAACTAATGGCCTTCTCACTCCATTCTCTTGAGACTTTTAGCTTAGGAAAATACCATGATTCTCTACAGAAAAATTCAGAAATCTCTGAATGGTAAAAATAGTATTATAGTTTTCCCATAGTATCTGATCTTATCATCCTCATCCACCCCTTTCTTGAAATGTAGCCTAATGGTCATTTTAAAAGCAAATCTGACGAGATGTCCTTATTTTTCTCTCTCTTCTTTCATTTTCACTCCACTGATATGACATGGAAATACCTCTTTTATTTCAGGATAAAGGAAGATGCCTTGCTATGATATGCCTGGCATTATGTTATATAACCCCTTGCCTCTCAAAGATACTATATACTTTTTTCCTAAGTCTTTGGTTATTTTGTTAGTCAGCATTCTGTCACTGTAACAAAACACCTGAGATAAAACAAACTTATAAGGAGGAAGGTTTGTTTTGGCCTATGATTTCAGAGATTGCAGTTCATGAGTACTAGGCTCCATTTTTTTTTTTTTTTTTTTTTGCATCTGTGGTGACACCCTATATCATGGTAAGAGTGTGTGGTGGAGAAAGACTGCTCATCTAGTGGTAGTTGGAAGCCAAGAGAGAGATTTTGAGAAAGAGAGAGAGAGAGAGAGAGAGAGAGAGAGAGAGAGAGAGAGAGAGAGAGGTGTGAGGGGTTGTTGCCCCATTACTCTCTCCAAGGACTTAAGTCCTAAATAATTCACTAGCTCCCAGTAGTACCTCAAGCTAGAAACCAGCCCTTCAACACATGGGCATTTAGGGGATGTTACAGATTCAAACTATATAATATATGCATTTTTTTCCTTAAATGATGTTTCTCCCATTTATTGAAACTGAAGGTTGCAGAGGAAATTCAATTCCCTGCTTCTGCTGGCAGGTGAGACTGTAGTTTCTCTGCTCTTGCTGGTGGGTGGCATCTGCATAAGTTTACAGGACTCTGCAGCAGAGAAGGCTGTAGCTCTTAATAGTAAGCTATTTTTGCAGCAGACCCCAGGAACCCATCATCAATTTCTTCTTTATTCTGGATTCTTGACTCACAAATTCAAAGAATGAAATCCACAGACCAAGATGAGTGAGATTTGAGTCAGATTTATTGAAGAATATAGACAGGAACAGAACTCTTGCAGTGCAAGAGAAAAACTGATAGAAGCAGGTTTCCTCCTGCCAAGTGTACTAGTTGAGGGGTTTACATAGCATTTGGTTCACTGCGATTGGTCCAAACTTATGCTAATTTGCATTTGATAAAAGTACCAGTGCTATTGGTTCAAAATAATCCTAATGAGGGATTGGAAAAGTACTAATATTATTCATCCAAATTGATTCTAATTAGTGTTTGGAACTGTATTCACACAATTGTTCAATTCTTGAGTACCAAATTCCATTCAGATCTGCCCCACTTTCATTTTCTTGTGCAGGTCAGGAAGCAGGAGGTTAAGGTCCTTCGAGGGTCTATGCTGCAGTGCTGCATGGAATGAGCTCCTGCAGCAGGCTTCTGTACTGTGCCCAGGCCTGTCCACCAAGAGTAACAGTTCAGCTGGCTTTGGCTCTCAGCAACTGGGTGGTGCTTTCCACCAGGCTCCAATCCACCTGGGCTGCCACTCCACTGCTCTGCTAGAGAGGAACCAGTAGAGTAGGTGGGCTGTAGAGATTGGCAGCTTGGGATGCATGCCATTATAACTCCTTAACTTCCTTTCTGAACTTTAGGTCAAATACTTCCC
Source organism: Callospermophilus lateralis (assembly GCF_048772815.1). Classification (NCBI taxonomy): domain Eukaryota; kingdom Metazoa; phylum Chordata; class Mammalia; order Rodentia; family Sciuridae; genus Callospermophilus; species Callospermophilus lateralis. The sequence continues at coordinate 15,107,824 of NC_135320.1, forward strand.
TGAGGAGACCTTCCATGAACTCACACTGGATATCTATTTCTGTAGAGATTAGCTGTTTAATATTTGTATGATCAATTGAAAAGTAAATCTTTTGAGAGCAAGCCATACCTGTTTTCTTCATAATTGTTAAATATTTGTTGAATGAATTCATGACATTTTTTTCCCACTGGTTCTTATTGCTTCTCCATAATCGTGGTCTACTTCTGTAATTTGGTGAGCTGAGCTGAAAACACAGGAATACCTCAATGAATGCAAGCTTTATAACAGTAAAAATGTGGGTTTTTATAAAAATTCCATAAGGAAGTGCTACAAATACAATAGTGTGGGAATACATGAATGAGCTTGTGCTTATGCAGGGCAATGCTTCAGGGAGGATATAAGTGCTGAGATAAGTTTTACAGAAAGAGAGAAACTTGATTTCACAGGAAAAATTATAACAAGAAAATCCCCCAAAGAAAATAATTGTAGATTCATACACTCAGCAAATATAGTTACAGGCATGCAAAGATAAATATCCATAAGCTCTTCTATCAGATGCTTAAGAACACACAGGAGGAAACAAACAGCAAATCACTCTAATGAAATGTGAGCAGTTCTCTGCACACAGTTATGCAGTGTATTATATTGCTTTTGGTCAAATGTCTGAATAAAAAGGCCAACACTTTACGGGTTTATTTCTTACATATAATGGGAAGTCCAGGTTAGGTCATTCTAGCACTAGAGACTCAGTTTCAGAACTTGGATCTGTCTCATCATGATTTTATACACTTTTAGGTCCTGCCTCTACAGGTATTGCAACAACACCAAGTTTCTTATTTTGACATTTTAATGCCCAAAGGGGCTCTCTCCTTTCACAGTTCATCTATTTCATTTACAGGTGAGGTGAAGAGTACAAACTTTTCCAGGATTGGGTAATGTAACCATGCTTTATTTAGGAACAGATTATGAAGTTGAATAACTAGCATTTCCCGTCCCAATAGGTGGCTCACAGCTCTAAGAAAAAGAAAAGCAACGACTAAGAGTGTTTATGGTCCAACAACAACAATATCATAAGCTCTGACGAAACAAGGAAGATCTTCAAAGAGGAGACAATGAATAACTAATAGATACTGTGCAAGAAATCTATTGTTGGAATCGGGAGACACCGAAAGTAGAATGTTGCAAAAACAAACATTATCCCTATTTCTCAGGCCACTGAGTTCACTGGAGCATCTTCAACAAGATTTGTACTCACTAGGAGCACTTGATTCAGAGGGTTTCTCCCATGTCACAATATCCGAGATGCTACCCAGACATCGTACGTTGACTTTTAAATATTGGTGGTGAGACCAGGGGAACAAGTGAATAGCAAAATTGAAATAAACACAAAATGGATAATAAATTGTGTTATAACATCAAATACATATTTATTCTTTGTCTTGGGTTCCAGGCACAGCCTCTCCTACCCTTGGAATCTCCAAGGTGGTAAGAGTGCCATTACACTAATGAGATAAGTCCTGGCTGGGGACTCCCAGAGAGCTTCAAGATGAGACTGGGCATGAAAGAAGGAGGCATGATTATTCAGTTGTATTTCAGTTCTACCCTCCTCAATACCTGTCCTGAATACTGGGAAGGGAACTGGAGGTAGAGTTCAATCTCCAATAGTCAGTCATGCCTATGCATCAAAGTCTCTGTAGATATTTAGACAATGGAGTGTGGGGAGCTTTCGAGTTGGTGAGCACCTGCTGGTTTGGGGAGGTGGGTTGCCCAAGAAATGGAAGCTCTACGCCTGCTTCCTTCATGTCTCACCCTGTGCATCTCTCCCATTGGGCTTTTCCTGAGTTACATTCTTGGTAATCATTCTGTAGTATAGAGTAAGTGCTATCCTAAATACTTTGAGTCATTTTAGCAATTCACCAAACCTCAAGAGGGTTATTATGGGAACCACTAAATTTGTAGATGATGGAAAAAAATAAGTATTGACCATTTGTACTTCTTCTTTTAAAGATTATCTAATTTTATTCCTTAACCTTTGATTTTAGTCTTTTGTTCACAACTTTCTTTTTCTTTCAATATAAGACAGTATGGATATAGTTTCGATTTTACATGATGATGAAATGAGTAAAAAAAAAATTGAGAAGTTTCATAAAAATTATTTGATGATTTTTTTTATTTCCAACATCTAAAAGTCAAGCAAAAGTTTGATTTATTGAACAATATTTCTAATTTTTTAAAATTATTCTAAGTTCTGTTTCTTAACAATACAAACTAGCCACAAAATGTCTACTCATGCTTTTAGAACTCTGATTACTGAAACTTCCTATTCAATTTCCCATTATTTTGCAAATAACAATTATTTACAGACGTAAATATATTTTTTCCACATTATTTGTTTTAAATGTTAACTCTTCACTGCCCTAAGAGCCCCAAGTAACTCTATTCCAATGTAAAGAAAGCTGGCCTTTTATGATATCTTAAATAATAGAACCCAACTCTAATGATAGACTAAGAAGAAAGAAAAGAAAAACAAACTAATAACATTTATCAATATAGCAACAAAACTGGTGAATAAAATTCTAGTAAATAAGATGATACTTTGTTAGGATAATTATATACAACAATAGAGTAGATTTGTTTTAAGGCAATTAGCATAATTTACAATGACAAATATAGCAAACAAACAAACAAAAACATTATTTGCTTGATTGTGCCTCAGGTGACATTTGAAAGAATTCAACATTTGTTCTTAATTAAAATCTCATAGTATTCAAAAAAAGGAAATTTAATTAAGAGAAAATAATGCCCTAAAACTACCACCAGTATTATGCATAATAGTAATCATTGGAATTATTTTATCTAACAGGAAAGTCACTTGGAAAAAAAACCCAATCAAATTTTCTACACCCACCTGCAATAAGAATATGTTACTGGGAATAATATTTCAGAAACATTTTCAAGGCTAAGCCATGTCTCCTGCTTGCATCACCTATACTATTGTGGTTCCGGTGAAGAGGCCAAGGATTAAGACACCCAGGAAGTCCTTATCTCATAGACAGAGAAAAGGAAGGTTGTACTTTGTTAACTAAGAGAGCTACAATAGGAGAAGGTATCAAACAGAATGTAAGGCTAAAATCTTGTGTTACAACCCTCCCGCCAATCATGGAAAGAAATAGGAGAAAAGGTAAGAAGAACATTGGGGCCCACTTTTCATTTGAATTTTAAGGAAGTGATGACTTCACTTTCTTTTGTTTTAATGAAAGTACTTAGTTTTTAGTTTTGTTTTTATTTTTTTATCAAAATGCTTTTTATTTTTTCTTAAATAAACCATATTACTCCAGGAGGTAAAGAGCTATGACTTGGATATCTTTATTCCCTATTGGACTTAACCCACAGCCCTACACACACTATATAGGTACTCAGTAACAGTTGGTTAACTTACTGGAAGAAAGGTGCTATCTGCCAAAATTTGTGGTTGATCCCAGGTCAGAACCTCATTGCATTTAGGACCATTATTTGCTACGTGAGAAGAAAGCATACAAGTACTCCTGACCCCTGTGCAAACACTAATCATGTTTCTTATTTAAGAAATAGTTATTTTGTCTGAATGGAAGCTATACAAGTAGGAGGGGATTTTCTTAGAAAATAATAAGTTTGTTATTTCTCTGAAACACAGTGAATCTCCTTGATTATCAACCTGGAGTTGATGTATCTACAGAGTGAGCAAATTTTGAAGACAAATTAACTTTCCCAAACCAGTACTTAGTTATAATAGAATGTCAGTTCTTTAGAAGTGAATAGAAATTGAAATATAAAACATCAGAAAGTATTCTCTCCATCAGCATCTCTCAATAGTTGCAGTGCTAAAATGGAGGTTATTCATTTTTCAAGGAAATACAACCAACCCTATTGCACTGGAATCCATGAACTAACAGTTTGGAGGGGGAAAAATGAAATTTATAGTATGCAAAGTGCATTTACTTTACCAGAAAGAAGTTTTCTTCTCTCACTCATTTGACCTTTTTTAAGTGCCTGTATTGTGATATAACCATTGCTTTACATCTTTACCCCAGTTCTCTAGCTCCTATTAGTAAAACTACTTTGGCAGGGGGAGGTGAAAGAACTAGTGTTTAAGTAGACTAGCAGCTCCATTGTATAAAATGTTTCTCAAAATTTTTCCTTCTCATTATCAATTCCTGTTAGCACAATAGAAAGTCTGAGGGTGCTGGCATGCTCAGGGACCAGTCCTTAACTCCTAGGGGGAAAGAAAAGATTCAAAAGTTCACACAAGTGTCAAAAGGAGAGTGGGAAACATGGTTAAGGAGCATGATTGAATTAAGATGCCATGGTGGGAGGGAATTAACTGGTACAAGTGTTAGAGAGCAGACTTCCAAACCCACTGCAAATGAAGCAAGACCTAAGGATTCCAAGTGCTGATGAAAAATCTTGGAGCCAATCAGCAATAGAACTTTCCTGCTCTCCTGGGGTAGACTGTGACTCACTTCAGTTTCAAGTGCAAGTTGAACACCCAATGTCACCATTGGACTCAACAGGGCTGGGAGTAGCATCCAACGCTCACACAGAAGACCTGCCCAAGGACACAAGGTCAGTCACTCCCACCCCTCACTCCATCATCCATGTGGTGAGTCCCTGAAATACTAATGTCATACTGCAGAGGAACTGAAAGGAAAGGAGGAAAATGAAACCAAAAACAATCCTGTGTCTTCCAAATCAATGAATTATCCAAACAAACGTATTTAAATTGACAAAGATAATAACTAAATTATACAAAATGACACTTTTTCTTTGAAAATTGGGTATAGAAATGCTTAATAAATTAGATAAGGTATATAATCAAAAGTTTTTCTATATACTAGCAGAAGATAAATAAAGATACATGTCATTTTTGTGAGTATTGTCTACTATTAAAAACATATTGACTCTACCCAATTACCTATAAGTTTAACTTAATTGGAAACAGAAGAAAATTGCCAGAGAAAATAATTTCTAACATTAAGAAACAAGGGTTCAATAATTTCTAACATTCATCTAAGTATATAAAAAGAAGAAATGATTTAAAATTAGTTATTGGGAAGATATGTATTTAAAATAGATTATAGGATTCAATAAGTACCCCCCAAAAAAGAGGTTATTAGCCTCGAAATAGACAGGTAGGTAAAGTTAGAAATTGAGGGTTACATGGTTACTACCCCAAATAGTAACCATCCATGTAAGATACAAAACAAAGCCTGAAAACCCTCCCCTTTGCCCTGTATAGTTACCTCCTGATGGCAGGCTCCTGTGTGTCTGTTTCCTGTACTTATAGGTTTGCCTTTGTAAAATACATGGTATGATAAAAAGAATTAGAGGGGTGCAGAGTTTTAGTAGTACCCGATATAGTAAAATGAGGTTGCCTTTTTATTCACAGAAAAGGTTATAATCACGTATCACTTAATAACAGGGAGAAAAACATCATTAGGCAATTTCATCCTTGTACCAGCATCACAGAGTACATTTACACAGAACTAGATGGTGTCGCCTATTATATACTTAAGATATGTGAGGTGAGTCTGTGTGTGTACCCACATATTTCTATTCTTCCTGGGGCCATGCTGAACAAAACAATGTGAGATTCAATCAGGCAAAAAAGAAAATGACATAAACATAAATAAGAGACAGAAATAGTAAGCATGAACGAGGTCACTGCCAGAGAAACATCTCATGTTGTTTTTTAGCCAGGGTGCAGTGGCACACACATGTAATCCCAGAGACTCAGGAGGCTGAGTAAGGAGGATCACAAGTTCAAAGCCAGCCTCAGCAACTTCGTGAGGCCCTGATTAGATTAACTTAGTAGACCCTGTCTCAAAATAAAAAATAATTAATAGGCTGGTGATGTGGCTCAATGGTTAAGCACTGCTGGGTTCAATCCCTGTACCAAAAAAAAAAAAAAAAAGTACAGTATAGTAAATACATGACCCAGTAACAGTCATCCATTATTATGATCAAGTATTATGTACTAGACATAAGTATATGTGTCTTACTTTTTTCCAACTGGCAATGTTACTGGTTTGTTTACATTAGTATGACCACCAACACTGTAAGTAATGCATTATACATTATGACAGCCACAACAGAACTAGGTGATAAGTTTTCAGTCTTATGGAGCCACTATTGTGTATGTGGTCAGTCTTTGACCAAAATATCATTGTGTGGCACATGACTTTAGTCTCAACAGAATTCTGTTAGCTTCTTCTTATCTCATAGCACTTATCACTTTAATTGGTGCTGAGTTTGTATGAATATGCAACTAAGAACCAAAAAAGAAAAAAAAAACACACGAATCCTGAAACTGAGGCTGGAGGTTGTTCTAGGAATATTCCTCATCCATCCACAGGGACCAGCAGGAGAGAATATCCTACCTAAGAATATAGTCATGTGAAAGAAAACTATTAATTCCAAAGATTCTTTCTCTTTTCCAGTTAGGGGTATTGCAGGCAGAAGAGAGATTTGCCGATTCTGTTGTTATTATTAATTATAATTTTAGTCTTTATTGCGGTTTGAGGTATAGTGTCAGTGGAATCTGCTTATCCCTTATGAGGGCTGGTGTGCATGGTTACATGCATTTGATTTAAAAAGTACAGAAGAAAACCTTCCTACTCACTCTGGTGGTCAAGACTTTTTTTCATGTATACTCTTTTAAAATAGAGCTTATTGAAGGATAATTGACTTATAATAAATTGCGTGTATATAAGTGAAGGGGTCTAACCTCGAGGGTAGCAAACATAGGTGCTATAGTTTTCCTCTTAGACTGTTTTGTTGGTTCTCCTTTCTCCCTACTCTGAATAACTGATTTTTCTGAAATTATCAATTTTGAAGTCTAGGATTCTAAATCCTAGAGGCAAGGAAGCAAAGGGACTCTAGTTGAAACTAATTTCAGTGGTTAAATGATGAGGTTCCCTCCACCTGTGGAAACCACCCTATAAAGCTGAGGAACAGGTGTTGCTCCACCGTAGATGAACCTCAAGACAGGAAGCAAGTCCCTGGTTTCAGTCCCCACTCTTGATAAGGCATGCAGAGTGATGCCAGTGTCCAGTTTCACTGTGGATGTTGCCATTTTTAATGTCACTGGAAATTCTTACATTGTTCTTTAGGATTCATCTCAGGAGGATGTTTTCAAGTAATTATTTTAGAAGAGAAAATGCATTTTCTGGGTCCCTTCATGCCCACAAATATTCCTTGATTCATTTCACTAATTACACACAAATTTCCAAGAAGAAAGTCTAGAGTGAACCCCTCCTTTTTTACTCAGTGCTCTGTGAGGCCATTTGGCCATTTGGCCATTGAGGCCATTTGGCCATCAGTGTATAGAAATTCTATGTAGACTGACTTCACTGAATCAGTGAGCTCCTTTGGTCAGAACATGCACTATTTTCAAGGCAGAAATTCTTTCTTTAATATTATGTTATATTATTTCTTCAGCTTTATTGGTCAAAATATCTCCTCTGATCCACCTCTCTATTTTAATTTTGGTTCTGTTCCATATCCACAAGAAGGCTTGCTCAGTCTTCAATAAGGATTTTTTTTAAGGCAGGTTGGTCTGTACTGATATAATATGGTTTTGATCCCTCACTGCCTGACTGTCAGGCTCAGGCAAAAGATATTATACCTAAAACATACTCACCACCCCTCCCTGGACATTTCCTGCTATCAGCAAGCTCATTTTCTGTTCCCCTCTGTCATTTGCTTGTGGTTGAGTCCATGTTCAAGCTGTTGTTCTTCAGTTCCTCTCTGTTCACAGAGTGCAACATAATGAACAAACAAATCTTGAGGCTCTTACACTAAAGGATTACAGTATAACAGTCTACCTCCAAATCCAAGTAAGTAATCAAAACCAGAATGCACATTCCCTCTGTTGCTAGAATTCAGAGGCATTTTTACTATTTAATGGTCAATGGAATTGGATACATCACATAAAGCCAGTCGACTTATTTACTCAGTCTCTCTCAAAGCAAGTAGGGAGATCATTATACCTTTACTGTCGGTGCCTGGTTCCAGACATCCAAGGATGATTTTAATCAGAACCCAAGCAGCCATCTCTTTATGGTATGCTTTCAGCTTTTTCAAGCAGCTGGGATACTTTTTCCTCCACCATTATTGTTTTTTGACAATCATTAAATGCCAATCTCTCCCTTCCTTGCAAGAACAGCTGAAGATCAAGTTATTTACGTACTAAACTCATTTCTGTGGCCTCGAAATAAAGATTTCTGATCCACATCATTTCCCATAACATTTATCAATTCATTTATTCATTTTGTAGCACTTTTCCTTGATCTTTCATTCTACTCATTTTGTTTCTTCCTGCCCTTTGTTTCTCTTCCCTTAAATAAGTGGTTGCCTGTAGACTCCAATTTTTTTCTTAAATGAGATTCCTTAATATATACCACAAATTCATGGATATAAGGCAACTGCTTCCTTTTACTGATCTCATTACTAAAACATTTCCAACAATGAATCAAGCTGATAAAATGAAACTTACAGAAGACTTTTCTAAAAGTATCTTGTCTGAAATGTAACAGACTGTCGTTACTTGTTTACTATATTTTGGCTCTGAACATTTGCTAAATTTGCTTAATTATGAAATTTTATTATTGCTAGTAATATAATGCATCTTTATTCTAGAATATGCATTTTCCATGTATCAGATTTATCATCTTTTTTATATTTTAAATTGAATAAATGTAATATTTTATGAGAAATTGTATTTATTTTCTCAATAGTCAATGACTCATTCTCGTCATTAAAATGTCTTTCTTAGTACTGTATTAAATTCTCATTTATAAAGTCCCAGATTTTGTTAGGGCAGATATCTTTTGTTCTAGTTTCAGAACAGTGTTGTAAAGTGTGAGTTCAATAATTCATGAATAAATGAACATTCAGACAGTAGTCAGGAAATGTCATGACCATTTTTCAGGTGTTTAAATTTATTCCTGACAGTTAATGAATTAAGTCTTGTCCTTGAAATGTCTTATTTTTTTTATATTCTTATATGAAATATTTATCAGTGAATTCTCCCGGGGATATCACTTTAGATTAGAAATATAACACAATAACAGTCATATGTAACAATTACTTTACTGTGACGGTGATTATAGGGTGACCATGTAATTATTCATGCTTATTTGAAAAATTTAACCAGTTAAAATAGTTAACTAGAATTTCCTGCTAAGATATTGATGACTAACAGATAGTGATGCCATTCCCTACTATAATAGGAGACTGGATCATTTGCAAAAGTACTCACATTACTTCAAAGATAAAGGCAACAATTTGATGAGGTCTCATTTGTTTAACGTCTATGGACAAACCTTTCCAATAGATTGTGCTTCTCTTCAGATACATGAGTTAGTAATGGCTTTTTAATTAATGGTACTTTATCAGTTCATTGAATAATGTCAGATGGTTCCAAGGTAGAGCTGATGTAACTGAAAGATGTATGAACTGAACAGAAGAATAAGATGTGGTCCAAGGAACAAGTCATGGGTTCTATAAAGTGGGAAAAGTTGGAGTTGTAATTGCAAGACTCTTGTGTAGCTTTGAAATGATTCCAAGTACACAGTTTAAAGTTTGGGAGTGAATTAACTCAAAAATTTGACACTTTGAAAGCTTGGGCTATAGCAGGACTGTACTCTCTCTGCATTTCTCTGAATACGAGTGCTTCAGGCCATCAGCCTTGGAGCTGATCTCTAAGAGCACATCGTCCAACACCCTCCTCAAGCCTGGCTGAAACCTGTGTCATGAAGGATCTCCACAGTGGTCAAGCCAGCTTCTCTGGGAGCTGTACATATAAAGGTCCACTACAATTACAACTTCCTTATTTCCTTCACCACACATTCCTTTCCATGGAGGCCTGCTCCCACCCTAACTGATCAACTACCCTTTCATCATTTTAGAACTCAAATATTTTGTTCATGTACCTCGTCTACAGAGTATACTGCCTGGGATTTTTTATTCACATTACTCTCCCCTTCTTTATATCCTGCAAACCTAAGAAAAGTTATCATGGCAATAGATAGTATCATTTGTGAACTCCTGCCTTGATTGTATCTTTATTTCTCCCATAGGAAATGATTTCGAATAGCCAAAATAAAAAAAATGTTCAATAATCAGACTCTCTAAAATTTCAATAGAATATATAAACTTTCAAAGGGAAATCATTACAGACCAGGCACTGGGAACTTGGAACACAGAGATGAAAAACAATGGTAGACTTTTTTGCTTTCAGGGGGCTTTCAGTGGACTAGGGAAAGGAAGCATACCAATGAATGAATGCCCCAATTTTATTGTTACGTTGTGTGCATGCGCAAGTATGTAACAAGGAATCCCACTAATCTGTACAACTGTAATACACCAATAAAAACTATGAAAAAAAAACCCAAAAAATGAAATACTTATGTTCTAGTCTTCATTAAAATAATAATAATAATAATAATAATAATAATAATAATAATAATAATAATTGAATGCCCTGTTGGATTAAGGGAAGTATCTGACAAATAGTAAACTTTCCCCAAGGTAAGGCATTTTGTTTACAGTGGGGACACTATGTTAGGGTCTGTAAACAAGTCTGGATGGCGTCTGGCATTTTGCCAGAGGGAGTGGTTTGTGAAGTAACACCAGGGAGCCATTAAGTGTGGAGATTCCTTATTGGTTGACTGCTGTATCTAGTTTATGTTAATTAGATAAGCTGTGTGGAATGTATAAATACCCCTCCTGTTCTACAATAAACGGCTCCCACTCCTGCTGTATCAATGTACACAAGCAGTTCGTCGCCCCCCCAGTTATTTTGCTGCAGCCGGACTGCGGCAGGGACACTCTGGAGAAGGGGGTCACATAGCCTACTAGTTCTGAGTCTTTTCTCCCAGGGGTGATGATGTTAGAACAGGGGTAGTAAGAGTTGTCGTTTTCCAGAAATATAGACCATGGGAAATCATAACCTCTTTGTCTTTGCTCACAGGGATCTCTCTGCCACAATGTACCCATCCAAACACTGCAATGGCTCTCATTGTTACTCAATAATTTCCAGTGTTTATAGGAGTTGTTATCACAGCTAACCATCATAAGAGAACCAATCATTGAAAATAGGCTGATTTGCCAGTCATTTTTCAACACCTTACCCTAAGGTCATTAGCCAGATTAAATCAAGGGAACAAAAAGTGCCTCACCCAGCTAACACAGCTATGTTCATAACCAAAGTAAGAATCCTGCATTATAGTCAATGGATTGCTGTGTACACTTAGCCTTAGGAATTTGCAGTGAGAAAATTGATATCTGAGGTTTCTTGATTTGAATGATACCTGTGTACTCAGTAGTATATGAGTTACAAGTTTTTTATCCCTTCTGAGTCTATGTTTTAATCTCTGTAATGATTTATGAGTTTTTTATAGTTTGCAATTGTTATAGTTTACAATTTTTTATAGTTTGGTAGGAGGGTTAAATGAGATAGTACACCTAAAAACTCAAATTATGCCTTACTTTACCTTGTATCCACCTATTTTACCTGGATTAAACAATTTTACATAGTAAAAAAAAAAAATCCTCAGGACACAAAAATCAGGAAATAGAAAGAGCTGTGCTTACCATGGACAAAAATATAAAAATATTACCCCCTTGAGTCTGAGATGGGAGTGGCCTTGCCAATTCCTGAGATGCCCACAAGCCATTTTCCAGGTATTTCTACATGAAGTTATTAGTAGCTGTAATCCCTTTAAAAACCACACCTTCCTTAGCCCCAATTGTGCAAGCCATTTTTTAGCCAAACTACAAGGTTTTTTTTCCAGATTTTTCTTATCTGCTTTCTGCTCCTGATTATTACAGTAAACTTGACCAAAACTACCAGCCATAGCCATGCCACTACCTGAATGCTCTACTGCCTCAAAATTTCCTCTACCAGTTTAATTACTACATTACCTCTCTTACTGGCAAAATGTGGACAATGTTTTTTCCAAGGCATAACATGAATGACCTCTATTCCAGTTTACAAGAGCATCCTCCTTCTGTGAAACCTCATGACCACAGTCTTACTATCCCCATTCCTGTTGATATTTTGGTCTTCTGAGTTTCCACTAAAATCGCCCATTAGGCTTCATTTATAACATTCTAAAGTTTTCCCAGCTTGAATCTCTAAACTTTTCAAAATCATTCCCCTACAAACATGCTCCAACAGCTTCTGAACAATCACAAGTCCAGGTTAGTTATGGCAGTGACACCCTTTCTCAGTACCAATCTATGTTTTAGTCTGCTTTTTCAAATTGTGACCAAAAGACCTGACAAGGACAATTTTAGAGGAGGAAAAGTGTGTTTGGTGTTCATGGTTTCAGAAGTCAAAGTCGGTTAGTGACCAATTTCATCACTCTGGGTCCAAGGTGAGGCAGAACATCATGATGGAAGGAAGGCAGCTCAGGAAATAGCAATCAGGAAGCAGTGAGAGCTCTGCTTACCAGAGACAAAATGTAAACCCCAAGGGCACACCTCTTCTAGCCACACCCTACCTGACTACTGCTATGACCTACTTAATACATATCAGAGAATTAATTCACTAATCAGGTCACAACTCTCATAATCTAATCATTTCACTTCCGAGTGATCTTGTATTGTCTCAAGCATAACTTTTGGGGGACACCTCATATGTAAACTGTAACAAAAACTGTAAGACAGAACCAAACTATGCCATTAACTTTGACATTGACAATCAAATTACAGAAGTCTTCTTTTAGTTTTTCTCTGGTTGTGCATTTCTAGCCATAGTCATGTGCCATGGCCCTCCGCAAGCAGTAACCAATCAATTTCACATTTCTATGTTTTGTTATTTCATGATGTCATATGAATATAAACTCAGAGAGTTTATAACTTTGGGGATTTGATGTGTTTTCTCAGTATAATTATCTGGAAATTTATCTAGGCTGTTACATGTGTCAATATTTTGTGCCTGTTCATCATAGATTAGTAGTCTGTGATATGAATGTAGCATAGTTAGTTGAACCATCACCTGTTAAAGGACATGTGGTTTGTTTCTAGGATTTGACTGTTACTGAGACAGGGATTTAGGATAAAGAGAGAGATATAATGGGTCTTAAAGAAGACACCCATTGAGCCACTGAGATACAGAAAGTACTGAGGACTAATTATAACCCTTGAATAACATTCCTTTGGCCTGTACCCTTGCAAAATGATGAAAATGCATGAGAGAAGGGAAAACTGGTGATAAGTTGTAAAACTCCACCATGGCTTCACCTCTAGTTATGGCCCTAATACCAACCTCCTATAAATATTAACATTGCAAAACAACAAGTTTCTATCTCTTTTCCATCACGTGTGCCCCAAATGTGCTAGTCCTGAGTTAGAATTCCCCTTCTCTCAGGTGCTTCTTCAGACCCTTCTTGAGAAACATGTCTTCTTTCATGGCATTACTACTAAAGAGTTAAGATAGAGAACATATTCTAATATTTTATTATTAATATTGAAATACGTTTATTAAGGAAGTTGGGGCCTAATCCAACATGATGGAGATTAGGTCCTACTTTTTCTTCTATTAGATGCAGAGTCTCTGGTTTAATGCCTAGGTCCTTGATCCCTTTTGAGTTAAGTTTTGTGCATGGTGAGAGATAGGAGTTTAATTTCTTTTTGTTGCATATGGATTTTCAGTTTTCCCAGCACCATTTGTTGAAGATGCTATCTTTTCTCCAATGCATGCTTTTGGCACCTTTGTCTAATAAAAGATAATTACAATTTTGTGGGTTAGTCTCTGTATCCTCTATTCTGTACCATTGGTCTATCATCACTTTACCAGGACTTAAACTATACTACTATTGCTCTGTAGTATAGTTTAAGTCCTGGTAAAGTGATGCTACCTGCTTCACTCTTCCTGCTAAAGATTGCTTTAGCTATTCTGGGTCTCTTATTTTTCCAGATGAATTTCATGATTGCTTTTTCTATTTCTATGAGGTATGCTATTGGGATTTTGATCAGAATTGATCTGTGTAGTGCTTTTGGAAGTATAGTCATTTTGATAATATTAATTCTGCCTATTCAAGAGCAAGGTTTTCCATTTTCTAAGGTCTTCTTTGATTACTTTATTTAGGGTTCTGTAGTTTTTATTTTATAGATCTTTCACTTTTTTGTTAAGTTGATTCTCAATTTTTTTAGGTTTTTTTTTTTCTAGGTTATTGTACATGGGATAATTTTCCTCATTTCCTTCTCAGAGAATTTGTCACTGATGTACAGAAATGCCTTTGATTTATGGGTGTTGATTTTATATCCTGCTACTTTGCTAAATGAGCCAAAGGACCTGAACAGACACTTCTCAGAAGATGATATACAATCAATCAACATATATATGAAAAAATGTTCAACATCTCTTGCAATTAGAGAAATGCAAATCAAAACTACTCTAAGATTTCATCTCACTCCAGTCAGAATGGCAGCTATTATGAAGACAAACAACAATAAGTGTTGGCAAGGATGTGGGGAAAAAGGTACACTCATAAACTGCTGGTGGACTGCAAATTGGTGCAGCCAATATGGAAAGCAGTATGGAGATTCCTTGGAAATCTGGGAATGGAACCACTATTTGACCCAGCTATCCCTCTCCTTGGACTATACCCAAAGGACTTAAAAACAGCATACTACCAGAAAACAGCCACATCAATATTTATAGTAGCACAATTCATAATAGCTAAACTGTGGATCCAACCTAGATGCCCTTTAGTGGATGAATGGATAAAAAAAAATGTGCCATATATACATAATGGAATATTACTCAGCAATAAAAGTGAGTAAAATCATGTCATTTGCAGGTAAATGGATGGCATTGGAGAAGATAATGCTAAGTGAAGTTAGTCAATTCCAAAAAAACAAATGCCAAATGTTTTCTCTAATATAAGGAGGCTGACTCATAGTGGGGTAGGGAGGGGGAGCATGGAATGAATAGATAAATTCTAGATAGGGTAGAGGATTGGGAGTGGAAGGGAGGGGGCAGGGGATTAGCAAGGAAATGGTGGAATGTGAAAGACATCATTACCAAAGTACATGTATGAAGGTATGAATTGGTGTCAACATACTTTATATACAACCAGAGATATGAAAAATTGTGGTGTATATGTGTAATAAGAATTGCAATGCATTCCGCTGTCATTTATTTTTTAAAAAAATCAATTAAAAATAAAAAAAACAATGTTGAGATATGTTTAAATGATATGATTTGTGTTCATAACAGATTGAAGTCATATTCAGTATGTTGATTTAAATTGTAGGTGGGTTCAAGATTAAAATAAATACCATATATATAACTTTGCTTCTTAATATCTAAAACAAATGGCCTGTGATATATCTGAACAATAATAAGACCCCAAATCCAGTGGGGCATGGTGGAGCATGCCTGTAATCCCAGCAATTTGGAAAGTATTACAAATTTCAGGCTATGCTTTGCACTTCAGTGAAAAATAGACTCAAAATAAAATAAATAAAAAGGACTGGTGATGTAGCTAAATGGTATAACACCCCTGGGTTCAATCCCCAGAATTGCAAAATTTGTTAATGAATTAAAAAATAAGGAAAAATAAAATGAAAATCCAAAGGCCACATGTATATCCTATTGAGTTACCAGAAAAAAGTTATTTTCTTCATTCTAACTTCCAAAAAATTTTCCAATTTGTTTCTTTATTATAAAATCTTTGTGGCTTATTTTTATATCCATCTGATGTTTTGAGGGTCCATTTATAATTTGTTGTAACTGCCAATGCTTACATTAAAGAAATGAGGCAAATTTAAAAGAGTTTATCCCAAATTCCTGATATTTTATTAAGATTTATTTTATTATATTTTCCTATGAAAACCTATGTTTAAAAATATTTAAAAACTATTTTGTTGAACTTTTTACTTTCTTACTGTGGCTTATAATTTTCTTTTAGAGCCAGAACATCTAAAAATTAGGACTTTAAGAAATTCTTGTGCAACATGTTTTATCTATGCATATCTCACAATAACAGCTAATCTTCCAGAGGTCATTGGCAAGTACTATCTTGTAAACTTACACTGAGTTTTAGAGTTTTTGAAAATATTGTTAAATATGTCATTCAAAAAAACAAAAACTGAGTCTTCATTACATGTCAGACATAATGAAATGGCTCCCTAACCACTGAACTATGCTGCCAGTCCACAAATCCCTGCTGAGAAGCAGAGATGGAGTGGGGGTATAGTGGAGCAATGGTGGGCTATGGCCACAGAGAGCCCACCGTGCTGGGCCTGATGCATGGTGAATCAAGGCCAAGGCAAGCCAGGGGATTTCATTCTGTTGAACCAGCAATGACCCAGCACAGGCCCAGTGCAGACACCTGCTTCATACAACACAACAATACTAATTCTTCAACGTCCACTATGCTGTCCTCAACCAATCTCTCACTTCTCTATGTGCAGACCCAAATTGAGATTGCTGGGCTATCCAATAGTGTTGGCACTTTGAAAGACCAAATAAGCATGAATTTTAACCAATAGCTTAGATACTATTATAAAACCTGATTAGCAAAAATCTGAAACAATAACATTGGTATTTTCCTAAAACCTGATTAGCATAAATTTGAACCAAGAGTCACTTTTACAAAGACTGAATCATAAATTTGGAGCAATAATGTTGACCCAAGAGCTATATAAACCTGTAGACTAGCAGACCCAAGTGGCAACTCCTATGTGGTCTCCTTTTACCCTATGAAAACACTCTTTTCTCATGAATAAATCCTATTCTTCTGCACCTTTCTTCCTCATCTGTGGATTTCATTTTTTGAATACATGAGACAAGAATCCAGAAAAAAGAAATTGACAGCGATTTTCTGGGGTCTACTGCAACACTGGAGGACAGAGCCTGCCATTATAAGCTGCAACACACCACACAATGGTAGTAGAGAAGAACTTGGCTTTGCTGGCTGTAACCGTCATAGCAGATACTATGGGTAGGCATCCTTTGTCTTTATTGCTAACACTACAACAGATTTTCTTGGCTACAGAGACCTGAAGCTTGCACAGACCTCACACACCTTTAGAATCTACTTCTGTCTCAAAGTTTGGTTTTAATAACTGTAGGACCTAGCCTGTAACTATCACTGGCATAACCTTGACCTTAAATCATGTGAGTCCAGTGGGGAAATAGACCAGATGTGGCTCCAGGTCTTAGCAGTTATAAGAAAGATCCATTATTCTGAGTGCAGAGTCTGTCTATCTCATGCAAAAACTCAGCTCTATTATCTAGCACAGTAATCAACACACTTTGTATAATGAAAAAATATTTGGTAGATCGCTAAAATAAACTTTAGGCTTAAAAATGAGCTTATAGAAGCTTTTAAGCTTTTAATGTAGAAATATGTAGAATTAGATTGATAACCTAAACTGATATATTTTATTTTTTGAATATATTTTCTCTAAAATAGTGGAATAAATGCACATGTTGGGTTATGTAGATAACAATGAAAATTTATAAAATCAATGTTTTTTTATTCTCAGGACCCAGAAATGCAATTTAAATTAGTGATATATTTTCTACCAGTTTAATAAAATGGCAGCTTTTAAACAAAATTTGTATCTTACAATGTAATAATTTTTTCCTTTTAATTAACATTACATAGTGAAAACTTTTTTGATACTATTTAATGGTGTTTGAAAAATCTATAATGTCTCATTCTATATAACAACATGCAAATTATTGATAATTGCCCAACTATAAAGGTAGATCACTCGTATTTTTATCATTATTAATACTATGATAGGTAAAAATATGTTTTTGATGTCTGTTTCTGATTAGCTCTCAAATACATTTTTGTCCTAGTCATTGTTATTTACCTTTTCTCAGAGTCTACTGCTCAAAAAGCGCCTTGTTTTAAGACTAAAAAGAAAGGATTAAAGATCAATATAAAATTTTGATTAGCATCCCACAAAAAAAGTATATTGTTGTGTTTTAGAAAATAAAATTGTATAAGTAGAAAAAGAAAAGGAGGATGTATATCAGAGACCCCTGGGATGAATTTTTACTCCGTTTCACCCAGACTCCTGATAATTTTCAGTAATTTTTTGGACCCAAACAATGTAGCTGGTCTCTCCAACAAAAACTGATACATATAGTAGCGCAGTTAAACCTTATATGGCAGGAGACGAGGAAGTTCTGTGTCACTGATAACTAAGGTCCTGGGTAGCACAGCTTTATTTGAAAGGGTCCCCTAAAAGGCATAATCTTCAGAGGCCACGTCATGCTCCCAAAGTGAAGCAAACTCATGACATTCCTAAAAATAAAGCTCTTATTTGCTCTTTTTAGGATCCATATGGGGATTTTAAAACCATAAGCAGTATTTGAGCATCTATGTCTGGCCAAGTACTGTGGTAGGTAAACAAAACCTGTTCTCATTTTCTAGGAATTTGCAGTTACTGAAATGCATAAAATGACTATGGAATGAGGCAAATTGTGACACAAGTTGCAAGAAGAGACAAATATGGTAATGTAAAGAAAAGAGTTTTATTCATTTGGGGGAATCCAAGTAGAATGTTATGGGAAGAAGATAATTTGACATCTATGTCACAAATATTTTTGAAAGCTTACAATATTTTCTACATATAAGGTAATAGCAGTGAATTAAGTGGGAGTCTTGATCTTGATTACGTGATAGAGGTGTAAGACAAACCAAAAATAAATTAAACAGGAAGAATAGAACTATCAATTACTGAGATGGGTAAAACCAAGAAAGAGCTAACTTGAAGGATAATTGAACAAAACCTTAGTTTAGCTTGGGTTAAATTTTAATCTTGTCAACAAAAGACAATGTCTTCATAATACGAAAGGGAAGTTCACTTCAAAAATAATCTTAGAATCAGTTTTTCAGGATTTTAATATAATCCAAAATTGTAGATCAACCAGAAGACCACTTAATGAAGACAAGGATGGGGGACTTATGGCAATAAAGAGTAGGAGCATTTGTGAATCCAGCCATCTCTTTTTTTCCAGCCAATGTCAGAGATCCTGGTTTGGGCTTAGCAACTCACGTCCCTAGTATGGCTTGATAACACCAGGCGGGTAATGTGCAGTTTGTTCTCAGGAGACTATGGTTCTTAAAACAAAGATTACTGAAGTATTCAGGGGTCTCTGATATACATCCTTCTTTTCTTTTTATATTTGTACAATTTTATTTTCTAAAACAAAACAATGATGTACTTTTTGTGGGCTGCTAATCAAAATTTTACATAGATCTTTAATCCTTTCTTTTTAATCTTAAAAAAAATGTACTTTTTGAAAAAAAAAGCACTATGGTTTTTTAATAGACAAAGAGTCTGACCTTTATTTTGATTTCCTCTTCCCCTTCTTGGGCTGTAAAGACTTTTCTGTAGTGTTCCTGGTATCTGCACAAAAGCTTAGGATACAGGCTACCAATGCCCCCTTGGGGCAAATCAAAACAGTGAAATATCACATCACTCCCACTAGGTCAATAATCAGAGATAAAGACAGCACAAATGAAAGGGGAAGAAAAGGAAAATGAGTTGAGACAGCATATTGGGGGGGAGAAGAAGGAAAGAAAAGGAAAGGTACTAGGATGGACCAAATTATGTTATGTGTGTGTACAAATATGCTACAATGGACCCCGTTGAGGTTATAATTATAATGCTCCAACAAAATAAATTAAACTTTTTTTAAAAAAGAGAAAAGAACAAAGATTGGCAAGAACTTAGAGAAATTGGAACCCTCATGCATTCTGGTAAGAATATAAAATGATGCAGCCACTGTGAAAATCAAAATATTAAACATAGAATTATGACCCAGCCATTCTGTTCTTTAGTATATATCCAACGTATCCCAAAGAAATAAAAACAAACATACACTCATGCATTTATTTTCACAGAAGGACTTATTCACAACAGCCAAATATGAAAACAACTCAAATACCTATCAATGGGTGACTTGATAAGAGATTACTATATATAAATCCAACGAGATATCCTTCAGCTATAAAAAAGCATATAATACATATGCTACAAAGTGATAAGCTTCAATTTGCAGGAAAATAGATGGGATTGGAGATCATCCTGTTAAGCTAAATAAATCAAACTTAGAAGGTCAAGGGTCAAATATTTTCTCTCATAAGCTGAAACCAGAGAGAAAAAGGAAAAAAAAAAAAAAAAAAAGATGGAGATGGATCTCATGAAAAACAATGGGAGAGGAAAGGGGCCCAGGGGCGGGAGGTGGAGAGAGAGGAAGAAAGTGCTGAGGGAGTGATTTTGACTGAATACATTGCTATATTGTGTATTGCAGTCATGTATAGATAAACAGCAACAAATCCCATCAGTATGTACCGCTATAAGGCACCAATAAAAAAGGTTAAAAAAAAAAAAAACCCTTATGCTAGTGCAAGAAGGCAGACAGAAAGCAGGACACAATCATACTATTTATGTGAAATATTCAGAGTAGTGAATTCATATAGTGAAAAATTCATATTGGTGGAGTGTAAAGAGGGAGAAATGGAGAACAGCTGTTTAGTGGCCCCTGGGTCTCCTAAGGGGTGGCATAAATATTTAGGAACTAGATAGATGCAGAAGTTGAACAACCTCATGCTACATGCCTTTAAAATGGTCAATTTACTATGAATTTAACAATGATTAAAAAATGTAATGTCAACGAATTTGGTAAATTGAGTGAATTAATAAATTTAAAAAAAACAGGGAAAGTAAATAAAGAAGAAATACAAACTAAGATGTAGAAGTAGAAAAGTACCTAAAGTATTTGTGAACTTGGGTAGAGCCCGGGTTCTTAGAATATAAAATAAACTATGAAGAATAAATGAAAGTAGTTGTGGGAGGAGACTTTGTCATAACACTATACTGAGAAAATTAGGAAGTTACCCATAATACAGGTTTGAAATGTTAAAATATGAGAGCTATATCATATTATGCAGTGCAGAAAAAGATTTTACAATGTTCCTAGAAAGAATTAATCAACTTTACGGACTCTACAATTTCATGAGTACCGAGACAAAAAATGAACACATAAATCACTTCATTAAGTCCTCACACACTGTAGACACAGATGTATATAAATATTCCTATGCTCATCTTATTTTCATTTTTTTTTTATTTTTTAAAGTTCAGTGAACAAGAGACTTTTCAAAGGGAAACTAAATAATGTCTAGATTCATATAAAGATTCATTTTCCACCTTTTAATTGAAATAATTAATAGAATTAATAGTGATTACATTTTCTAATGAATACTTAATTTACTCTTTGGGAAATTACTTATGATTACAACTCATTACCAAATAATTGCATGCTGTGTAGTGATTTGTGTCATGCTGTTAATTCATTTGGTGGAAAAAGACCAACATTTCTTAACTTAAATTGTACCCTTTTATATAAATAAAACTTTCTTTTTAGAAAATAAAAATTAATATCAATAAATATACTGTTGTATAATTTTTGGATGTTTGTTTTATAATTTTTGTATACATCATTAACGAGATTGAACTATCATTACTGTTTAAATAAGACATCAATATTGGGAGAGTGGTCAGGCTGAACTTTCCTTAGAATCATAGATACATTACCAGTAAAAGAGCACCCTACTCATTGGGCGTGGTGGCACAAGTCTGTAATCCCAGCAGCTCGGGAGCCTGAGGCAAGAGGATCATGAGTTCAAAGCCAGCCTCAGCAATGGCAAGGCACTAAGCAACTCAGTGAGACCTTGTCTCTAAATAAAATACAATATAGGGCTGGAAATGTGGCTCAGTGGTTGAGTGCCGCCGAGTGCAATCCCCTGTACCCACCTCTCCCCCCAAAAAGCACTCTACTGAAGTCAAAGACTAGACCCCAGACAAATTTCATTGCTGGCATAACTTGCCACCTGTGTATCATGGGAGATGATTCTTCCATGAAAATATGCTTTTTATATTGGGTGCGATAGTTCTTCCTTTCCTTTGTTCAGGAATCAGTCACACTGCCACATTGTCATGAGGTTGAGACAGAGGGAGTTCCAGCCAGGGAGGGGCCTTTGCCTCTGTTGCTAATCACAGAGGGAACAGCAGTGAACAGTGTTGGTGGAACATCAGGCTTAAGCACCCCCTTCAATTGAAATGTCTGTGCTCAGATACTGATATCCCCAATAATCTACCCTGTTGAGTTTTGAGTATTAAGTGAAAAATCATATAAGACACTGAGCCTCCTTCATGGCAGAATGGAAGCATACCATAAATGATAGCATCGGAGGATCAGGAATAGTCCTCTTCTATGTACACTATCCACGATTGCTACATAGCCATGATCAACACTAGGTAGCAAAATACACAGTTTTGCCCTTGTCGGAAGAAAAAATATAGATGAGGAAGAAGGTCATCAGTACAAATGTTCAAGAAAATACAGATTGAGATTATAAGTAAACAAATATAAAGTGAGCATTTTGCAATAACACTTTCAAGGTTAAATACAGCAGTTGGCACAGAGCCTGTTTTCTTCTAAAAACTTAGATATTATGTGACTTTTAGGTACTCAGACAAAGTAGTGGTCTAAAAACATTAGTGGGATGAATAAGGAATTTAGCAAGTAATTATGAAATTAATACTTTCAATTAGTTATTTCATTAATTAATGACATTAACTTAGAATATTAAAAACTTCAAACTTTTTTGGGTATATTTCCCATTTTTTCATATTACCATGATGCTTAAAAAAAAAAAAAACAACACTTAATAGTGTCAGAAGCAAGACCTGTTTTATATACGTTTGAACTAGGTAAATATCTGTCCTATAATGTTCCATTGTAACAGAATAAAAAGTTTTGAATAAAAAGTTTCGAATAAAAAGTTTCAAGTATCTTTTCATATGCTTAATGAATAATATATGTTTAATACATACTATGCTATTATATATTGTACATAATTATTTAACTAAAATGACCACAAAAGAAAACCACATGTACTACTTAATACTTAAGGTTTATCAGTCTTTATCCTCAATCTTAAACTAACATGATACATTGGTTGATATCAATTGAGGGTTACTTCTCAAAATTTCATTTATATACTTTCATTCTGAAGAAATACTCCGGACAGGTTCAAAATAACATGACCAACTCACCGATGTTACTGATGTTATTTAGATTTCGACAAGCAGCTTTGATCAATCTCCTGTCACCTAGAGTAAAGAAATAATAACTTTGTAAGGAGTAGCTAGATGCCTGAGGTGGCAGCTAGTACATTTAATAAAAATGAATGATGGCACAAAAGGGTATGAATCCCACATACTTGCCATAACTTGGTGAGAGCAAGAGTGTTACATTTTCTCTCCCCTCTATCACTGTAATCTGTCAAATGCACATCATACTTTCAAGAGAGAATTTTTTTATTGAGCACATATGGGCTCGTGTTGGCAAGAGGCATATAAAATTTCAATTCTAAATATATATGATTCCAAAAATTCAAAAGAAATCTAAAGTATAATTTAAGCAAGGAATCCAATTTTATCCATGGAAGACCGACCACCCAAGGAGGTTTTTACTCCTTGAATTTTTAATCAGAAAATAGAGATAACAGAATAGACCCCAAAACCTATCACAAAAGAGTAATGTCAGGAATGATGTGTGAGGCTCTCCACACAAATGGCACTGCAGTGATTCTAATCCTACACCTCACACTGACTGTGCGGGACAGCATACATCACTTTGGCCCTGGGAAGCTGTTTCCTCATCTATTAAACTACAAACATTAATGTGGATTTCTTCATGGGGTTGTTTGCCCGGCATTTGTCATCAGAACTTCCTGTCCTTCCTTTCACGTTCAATATGGGACCTTCCTTTTCAAGTTTTTCTTATGTTGTGGAAAATTCATTCAGAAGTGCTTTTCATCTGCTATTGATCAACCCCTATATTGATGACTTTGACAAATCAATCAGGAACAGACAGTTGGTAATGGCTATTTTGTATGGTGACATTTTCAGATGAATCTGAAAACAGCAGTCACCTTGCAGAATCACCAACAGCATGGCTGTGCTTAAATGAAACCAGGGGATGCTTGGGTGGGAAGAGATCAAAGATCTTAAAGATTATAGTTTAGAGGTTTGTGTTCAAGCACCTGGATACTGGTAATTCAAACAATGCCTAATTGTCCCAGGAGGAAATAGAATATAACCCTAGATGGTTTAAGTGTTGCTACTACATATTGAGTGTGGTTAGGGTTAAGGAAAACAGCAATCTATGCTGAAGTATCAGAAGGAGCAACTATTAGATACTACAGCAGGAAGAAAGCAGGGAAGAAATGTCCTGGCCTCTATTTTATTCCACCTTCTAGTATCTCGCTCAATTGTAAACCAGATGCCAAGAATCTGGTTATGGTGAACATCAGGTGGAGCTTTGTGGTTCCCAGAGTAAGAAAGAGAATGTGTTTGCCGGAGGCAAATGGAGAAGAACTGATAAAACTCAACTCTCTCTCCATTCAGTATTCTTTCTTCCCTATTGTTCACATGAAGAAAATCTCATCCTACATATAAGGAAGTCACAAGGTACAAAGGTACCAGGGTTGATTTTTGTAATCAATGTCAGTGGATTGACGGATGCCTAGAAATTTGATAAAACACAATCCTGGGTGTGTTTGTGAAGGCACTTTGATTGAACATTGGCCTGTGGGTTCAGATCTGAGTGCAGTAAGCCCAATGAATGTGGGCACCATCATATAGTAGGCTAGAATCCCAGGTGAAAGAGTGGAAGAGGGGGAAGTTCATACTCATATACTCAACCCTTTTAAAGTAGGTGGGGTGGGTTTTTTTTCTTTGTTTTGTTTTGGTATTTATTTATTTATTTATTTAGCTTCTATTGTCCCTGTTAACATCAGAATCCAAATTCTTCAGTCTTTGAATTTAGACTTGCACCAATGAGTGGTTCTCCAGGGGGCTTTCAGAATTTCACCCTTCAGCTTTTGAAGTGGGGCTGCATCATCAGCCTTTATCTCTTTGGTTCTGAACCTTCCAGTTCCTTGGACTGAACAGCTCCCAGTTTCTCTGGCTTTCCAGCCTATACATAGCCAGTATGGGACTTTTCAGATTCTAATTCTGTGAACAAATCTCAAAAAGCCCATTATTTTAATTGTATATGTTCTATTGGTTCTGTTTCTCTGGAGAACCATTATTAATGATCATGGTTATTAGGTATCAACATGCATCATGTATCACGATGTGATATAAATATCATGACACCTGTTTTTGGAACATAAATTATGATAGAATGCTCCATTTATATGCTAATAGGATATTGAAAAATAAATAGAAAAAAAACAGTAAAAATTAAAGTAGCTGTACTTGCCACACCTGACCTCTATAAAAGATCATTAGACCAACGTTATGATCATGCCTTCCTTCCATCATGCACGCTGTTCCTTACCTTCTTCCAATACCTTGATTAAATGGGGTCCTACGATAAGTGGTGCATTAAAACGTTCAATTCTGGCAACTCTAAATCCTCAGTAGTCTTTATTAAGACACTGGCATTTACTTTTTGTCTTAGGAGTACCATGGCTCACAAAGGGCCATCTGACTACTTACATGTAATCCCTTGGACCAAATCTATTCAAGCAACCTTCTTTCCTCCTGCCAAGTGGGACCACTCATCTGAGCCAACAGGTACCTTCCTGCCTGTCCCCTTAAATAGTCTAAAGAAATATCTGAATATCCAGTGTTATGCTATCTTTCTGGGTAAAAGTGGTTTTCCCTGGGGAACTAGGACCTCCAAACCATCAAATTCAAGAATGAGATGGGAACCAAAATCTCCCTTATGACTGGAAGGTGAAATATTAATCCCTCCAGCAGTACCACTGGCTCTGGACCCTTGTATTCTCAAGTTAGGTTTAGATAGAACCACATATTAGATGTTTGTTTAGAGCAAACACTATATCCAATAGACTTATATTCCATATTTGAAGCATAGGTGACAGTAGACATAGAGATCCACTACTAAGTTTTCCTATAAGGACTATTGTCCCATTGCTGGGAATATTATCAGCAGACAATTGTGCAAGTCAGGTCCAGAGACTCTTCCCAAGCTCTGGACAGATGCTTTTCCCCAAGATTATTTCTTTTCTCCATGTGTCCCATATCCAAATAGAGATTGAGATTGGTTGTAAATTTCCAGACTTGTGGGCCTAATATTAAACAATACAACCCAGTTCAACTCCAGGATGCTCCATAGGTTTTCTGAGACTGTCAGGTCTGAATCACAGGTTTCCTTCTTTCTCAACCTAATTATGTTTATTTCCTTCTTTTTCACAGATAACAGTACTAAAGAAATTTACCAAGAAGTACACCAGACATTAAGCCCCCTCTTGGTCTGCTTCCTAGGATATAAGACCTGTCACCTACTATCTCTCAGATTGTGCCATGACTGAGCCTTTCAAGATCCACATCATGTGTCTATCAAGACAGAGCTTAGAAAGGAATATAAAAAACAGAATCCAAAGGTGAGGATCGTTTCCCACTCCTTTCCCTATAACCAAATTCCTTGGTTACAAATAGTATCTGTGAAATACTTTCATAGTGGAATACCAAATTGGAAAAAAAAATGTTGAATGTCCACAGAGAAGAATGCTGGTGGAAATTTATTGTTATAGGTAAAGAAAGAAAACAAATGTAAATGAAAATTATACGTTTTCCCAGAGAAAATTACTATTCCCTGTGCCCCATGGGATAAAAGACAAAATACAAAGTACTTCTGGTTGGCTGGAGACCCTTTCCAATAATACCAGGAAATCATACCATGAAAAGAATATCAAGAACTCCTCGGATATCATGAGTTGCTAAATGCTCCAATGTCACTGTCACTTATACCACCTAATCTACTCATGTGGGATTGTCACCTTAATCACTCAAGTTGCTAACCAAAATTAAGCATCACACACAGTGTGAGATTTTTTTTTTTCATGTGTCCAGTAGGTTTCAGTCAACAAGATTGATAGCCAGACCTGTTTTGTGAGAGAGTCCCTATTGTTGAAACCCGACATGGCTTCCATTCCTACCTGCAAAGCTATGCAAATTAACCACATAAGCACTGAGGGAAAACAGCGACGTCTATAAGCAAGGCACTCTTTCCATACTGGTCTTTTCTGCTAATAAATGAGCATCTCACTTAAAATAAATGCCCTTTTGAGATAGTCCCATGGGTCACATACATCCTCACATTCTTTGCCTATCTGAGCAATTCATTCACCTGGTCTTTCCCAGGCCTCTCCATGCTCAATTTTCTAATTTTTTCTCCTTCTATATTCTTGGTCAAGACAAACCATGCATAGGCATAAGTCCCTACATTATTCCACTTCTCTTTCCACTCCTACTGGATGCTACACTATACTGTTGTTCTGGTAGATTTTTATTTCCCATTGTCTTTCAGGGAAACCATGGGTAGGGATGAAATTAATCCCTCTCTATTTTGGCCTGTGTTTGTGCCTGAGGTGATTGACTGGCAAACCAAGTTTGGTTGTTTCCCCATTCATCTAGCCAGCTCCTAATCCAAGGCAGAGTCTGGGTACAGAGTGAGATACACAGGGTCTGTGATACTTGCTAATGCATCTTATCCTTCCTCAGGTCCTTGTCAATTCCTCATGCAAGAGGTATGTCTTTCATCTTCATACGGATTACTGCTGACCCCAGTGATTTTATACCTTAATGGTTATGATATAACAAAACTCATGATGGAATATTTTTAAATGTCTGCAATTTTTTCATTGTCTTCTGTAGATGGTTAGACCTTATTCAGTGCTCTAGAGAGAAATGTGTACTTTTCCTGTTGGGGTTTGCTCAGATTCCACATGGTAATTTTAATATGAGAAGGTTAATGAGTCGTTTACTCCATGTGACAGGTCTGGGTGCACCATAGTCCGGGTCTTAGAAGAGCTATTTTCTTCTTTAGGTCTCATTCAAAATAAAGAGCCTTTGAGTTATCCATCCAAAGGATCTGGTCCCTAAGAAGTCTGCTCTAAGATGAAGTTCTCCATCAGGGCATTCACCAGGGAGAAATCCTGAGATCAATACTTCCTGTGCAGTGAAGAAAGTGAGGTGAACAGAGTGGGAAGTTTAATTGTGAATTTATCTCCAACTAGGCTAATGGCAATTGTCTCAAGAAGCTATGGATCTGGTATGGCTGTTCAGACTTAAGTTGGAGAGGGGAGTCCAGGCCTATGTATTTTTTCAGAAACTCTTTGCAAGACATGTAGTAGTTCAATGGGGCTCTGTTCAGCTGTAGGTAATTCCCAGGGAAAGAATCAACTGTTAGTGTTTGGGGGAATAAATGTCTTAGTCATGGTGATAGTGAGGAGGCATTAGATTTACCATATTTAATGAATAAAAGAATACTTCCAATTTCAATATGAATTTCCTATTATAAATGCATATGATGCAATTCTTTGGAACGTATTTATACATAAAAAATCACTTTTTAAAAAATAAAATCAAACCGGGTGTCTGTATTTTATTCAATTTAATTATATCCATGGTGGAGACAAGCAGGAGAATAAGACATCAAAGTATTAGCTATACCAGAAAAATGTACTATTGTGATATATTCTTATTAGAGCATTATAAATCTAAATAAATATTTCTAAAAATTAGAGACAAAATGGCCAACATATATATGAAAAAAATGTTGAATTATTGTAATATTTTAAATGACACATATTATATATATATCTGTTATGGATTGAACTGTGTCTCTCCAAGATTCATATGTTGAAGTCCTAATCTACCCATTCCTCAGAATGTGACTGTATTTGGAAATAAGAACACTGGAGGGTTGATGAAGATTAAATGAGGATATAAGAAGGGGTCATAACCCAGGCAGGATCTTTATAAGAAGAGTTAGAAGAAACACAAGATTTTCTCCCATTCTTCTTCCCTCCCCATGTGAGGACATCAAGAATATGGCCATCTGCAAGGTCAGGAAAAGAGAACTTTGGAAATGCCTTGCACCTTGATCTTAGAATTTTAGTCTGCTGAATAGTGAGAAATAAATGCCTGTGGTTTAAGCCACCTGGTCTGTAGTATTCTGTTAAGACAGCCCTTTCAGACTAATGCAGTAGCTTGTGCAATTAAATGCTTAATTTAAAAATGAAGGGTACAAGCGAATAAGTACAGTTGCTAACTAAATATTTAACTGACACAAAAATATATAAAGTCAATCTGTGTCTTGCTTAGGCAAAAGATACTCCTGATCACTAATACAAGAAATGAATTTATACATAATAAAAAGGACAAACAATCTTTCATATTAACCAAATACAAAAGGCAAGTAGAAAGTAAAATATGTAAATTGAAGGAAGAATTATAGACAAAATGCATATTGAATCTTCCCTCCCATTAGACATTAGGTTTTTCAAATAAATAGCAGCAAATCTTTATTATGTTAAAATTCTTATGAGAAAAGTTGGAATTGTGAATCCAACAGAGAAGATGGGCAGAACCATATGAGGTCTTAAATTTTACAGCTAATTGCAATTCACTTAAACATCAGTTTTTTTAAGATGGAGTTCTGATCATATTTTTGTGGTATAAGTTTTAAATAAAAAAACTTTGGTCTTTTGCTTTTTTCTGTGAATAATCCTGTGTGTGTGTGTGTGTGTGTGTGTGTGTGTGTGTGTGTGTGTGTGTGAGTGCGCACTCTAGATCATTTTCACAATTCTCCTTTGAGCACGGCTATGTAGAGAATACACTCCTATTCCTGTAAAGGTTGGATTGGTGCAAATGACCACCTAACTACATTATTAATGCTACATTTTTCACATGAGAGCAGAGGATATGCAGGATTCTAAACAGGGGACTCAAAAGTTTTCCATTGTGATGGTTAATCTGGATTGTCAACTTGATTGGATTGAGGGATGACTAGGATTTAGATATTTCTGGGTGTGTACATGAGGATATTTCCTTAGATGGTTGGTATGTGGGACAGCAACCTTCAAGGGGAGTCCCCATTCTAGATGTGGGCAGCACTGTTTAACAGTCCGAAGGGTCCAGATAGAATAAAGGGTAGAAGAAGCAGGAAGCTGCAGTGGCTGCAAGTTCTATTCTTCTCCAGTGTGTGTCTCTATTGCTGCTGCCATTGTCTGTGGATAGGAGACTCCATCTTCTTCAATCCTCTAGTGTGGACGCTCACCAGCCATACTCCAGGTTTCTTTTAGGCCTTAATTCTTGGACTGAGGGTGCACAATTGGTCCCTCTTATTCTGAGACTCCAGCTTCTTTGACTGAGCAGCTACTGGTTCTCATGGCTCTCCAGGATGCAGGTGGTCATTATAAAACTATCTGGCTACTGATGATGTAAGTCAGCTAATAAATACCTTTTATAATAATATGCATACATATCCTACTGGCTCTATTGCTCTAAAGAATACTAACTAATGCACCCATCTCCACTGCAGATTTCCACTGAACTTTTAGGTAAAACAGTATCACTGTCTCTGTTGGCTTCCTCAATTGTATGCATGAATTCACAGAAAAGATTCTTGGTCAAATGGGCATGATGACCTCTAATTCCAGGAGAACTAAACAGCATATTAGGATAATAATTAAGTCTCTTGTTTCCATCATTATGGAACTGAGTAATGGACTTTTAAAACTTTGTATAATCTTTCAAAAAGTTGATGATACATCTTAATAAAACATTTTAGATTAATACTTATACTTTGAAAAGCAAAATATTTCAAAAAGAAATATATGGGAGAAGTATGATGTTTAGGCATGAATAAAAACAAAAATAAATTTTAAAAAAGCATGGGAATCACTGAATTAAATATATTGGTAACAGTTTTCATTAAATTGATTTGGTAATTTAACAGTTTTACAGATCTTGAAGGTAACCCCTAATGTGTTCAGACCTGGATCTACGGAATAGGCTGACATGTTAATCTGCTATGTTCTGCTGTGAAGTTCTGAAAGTTTAGTTTCATAAACATTAGATAACTGGGAGTTTTCTGATGTGAATTATGCATATGAATACAGAAAGTCATGCTAACAGTATTAATTTTAAAAAAAGAATTAAAGTGAAATACTCAGAAGAATAACCATTTGCACCCAAATATTATTAATAATAGATGGTTAAGATGAGTTCAGTGGGACGTGATGTGAACCAAAATGAGTCCTGTTACTCCAATATAATTCCAAATGGAGTGACAAGAATTCAAATTTTGAATCCACAGACGAAAATTGAAAACAGATACCTTATTAATTAATTACACTTACTTAATTCTGAAAATGACGCCTGTCCTATCTTACTAATGAAAAGTTTGTATAAACATACTGAGATGGAAAGGATAATCACTATAAAGAAGTGATGATTAAAGAGATTCAGGAGAAATCAGTTGAGATTCATAGAAAGGCTTTTATTTGCCTCTGTAAAGCACAGCCAATGGAGATGTTAATACAAAAAGTGAAATATTATTATGAATCCATGAATGAGTCTTAGACCTGACTCTTCCATCCATGGGGGAGAGGCTGAGCAAGGGTGGGAAGGGGTGGGGCAGCAAATCACTGCACAGAATGTGATGAAAATCATTTCACCTTGATTTCCCTCATTTCAGATTCTGTCCTTCTTTCTCCCTTGTTCACTTTACATTAAAGGATAATAAAAACTGTAAGAGAGATTTTACTTGTGCTGTTACTAATCATTCACCCTTTTACTGAAGAATAGTTCTGGTACATGGCTATCCTTGTAGGCTTCACTGGAAATGATACTGTACTTAACTTCTAAATATTTCTAGAGCAGGAAGATTAAGGGTGTCTATTTCTTTGGGAAGAAAATCAAATCCCACTCCTCAAAGGAAGCTTTTGTAATAAATTTATACGGAAATGATACCATCCATCAGAGAAAGTATCAGGATTAAAAGTAAATTAATAATCACCCAATGAAATGCCATATTAGCTGTTATATGAGGTATGAACGTGATTTTTAGATTAAATAATCACATATGTAAACTCTTGACTATCTGAATTAATAGAGAAGTGGATAATGTTTAATATTGAATTATATATACCTATCCACACATATGTATACACATTTGAATTTAATCTGCTTTAGCCACGTTTTCTCTTTAGAAAAGAATCAACATGAATGTGCACCAGGCCACAATGGAAAATTGATAATAATAATAATAACAAATGAAAAATATTAATGACAGTTAATAATAGCATGAACACATGCTAGGGAGCAAAAAGAGACTGATTTTATTTTAAAGATAAAATCCAAGAACTTCATTTGGGTTTGCCCTTTGAGCAAGAACAGAAAAAGCCTGTGGCAATAACCGGTATCTATTTGGGGCAAAGTAAAATAGAGCAGTTACCGGATACTTACTTCCTGTGACCAAGGAGACTTGCAGGTAAGGACAAGACATTAAAATTGGGTAGAATGGTCGTTGCTTAGCTCTGAGGGACAATGCCTAGCTTAGTGCCTGATTGTCCGGGTTCAACAGGAGAGGGGCAAACAAAGCCTGACAGGTACAGCAAACATCTCTTTTCAGTGGATGTCATTTTTACTTCCTTTTTTTTTTTTTTCCCTTCTCTCTAAGACTTATTGTACTTAAATAAGAAATCATCAGAAGCTTTTGATGTTAGCCTTATTGGGTTAATATCATGTGACTTTTCTGTCACAGGATAACCAGGACAAAAGAGCATACTTCATTGTTCTTTACCTATATTCTGTCAAAGTAAATGAACCAGAAAATGTGTTTTCTTACACAGATTATTAAATTCTATGTGGAAATTACAGAACACAACTAACAATGCACCATGCATCATTTATAGTCACAAGGAAACATCCATGCAAACAGAAATGGAAGATTATTACTGGACTGAAACTAGCAGAGGACAGTCTGGCTTCAGTGAAGTTGCTTAAACAAGTTTCTCCACATCCCTGCTTGGGCCGAGGGAACAGGAGGTGGTCTTATTCAGACACAAATTATCAACGTAATTTTCCTTGTCTTGATCCAGGATCAGATTTTCTCCATCATCCTCTTTTTTTTGCTTTCTTGTTTTAAGATTGATTTTTTATCCCACTAGCCAGTAACACCCTCTATAAACATCCGGCAAATTCATGGTGATCTCACTCATTCGGTGTGAACCTGTTATGAAGAATAGATGATGAAGAATTGGCTTCATTTTCCTTAAGAAACGAAACAAAAGCCATTACAACAAATTGGTATTGAAAAATATCTTAAAGGCATACACTTACATTTAGAAGACCTCACAAAGAAGAAAATCTATTAAAACTGGAAGAAAAAGACTATCTAGAGATTTTTGTATAATCCAAAGCAAAGATGGCTTTGTTATTATGAAATAAACAATGTGTGCATTGTTAAAAAAAAAATCTATTTTGCAGCTAGAATGAACTACTCTGAGAGTCGAGGAAAAGTTGTAATGTATTAATTAGAATCCAGTAAATAATGAGTTACTGGTGAACTTGATAAGAACAAGGGTTGGACACTGCTGATTTTCATTGATCACAATGGTGGTAGCAAAACGCAGAAAATTATTGTCTGCCAAAATTGAACAACAACAAAATATATATATATATATATATATATATATATATACATACATACATACATGGGAAGAGACTAGTTCAGCACCTATGAGACTCTTTTTCTCAGGAATTAGTAGAAAGAAACAGCATATTTCCTGGGTCTCCTGTTATGATGGCAGACTTTAAACTCAAAAAGAAAAACCAGATTGTGCCCAAGGCCGGCCACAAGGCAGAAACGGTACACCAGCTGGATGTGTAACAGATTACCACAGATTGAATGGCTCTCCACAACCCATCTGTCTCACACTTCCAAGGCATCCAGGTAGAGCTCCCCTGGACCCTCTCCTTAGCATCTTATAAAGCTGAAATCAAGCTGATGTCAGGATGCATCCTCTTCTGGACTATGGACTAGGAAAGAATCTATTCAATGAGATAGAATTCATGTTCAGTGACTGTGTGACGGAGAGCCCCGGCTCTTTGCTGGCTGTGGGCTGGAGGTCACCAACAAATGACTTGTGGCACAGGCTTCTTGAATCTGCCAATTACTTCCTACAGCCAGGAAGGAGAGGCTTGTACCTCAAGGAGTACGGGGGTCCCTTCTTTAAGAGCCTTTGCCTGATTAGGTCAGGCCCTCTGAAGACAGCTTCTCACTTGAATAATATCAGCTGGTTGAAGTCCTTAATTACATCTTCAGAGTCCTTTCACCTTGGAATTTTCCTATTAGCTAGAGTCAAATCACTGATCTCATCCTTGCGTAAGAGAAGGGCACTATATAGGATGTAAACACCAGGGGTCAGGGTCAGAGGGACCTTCCTAGAACCTACCAATTAAAAGACAGGAAGAGACATCAAAACTAAGAGCATCCAGGGCCTCTCAGTGTTGGCTCTAAAGAGGAAGGCCACAGAACTGTCTCCCTGGCAGAGGCAGATTAAGACCTATAGATTTGGAAAATATTCTGTTAAGTCCATAAATAATGTAAGATAGGACTGGGGATGTGGCTCAAGTGGTAGCGCGCTCGCCTGGCATGCGTGCGGCCAGGGTTCAATCCTCAGCACCACATACAAACAAAGATGTTGTGTCCGCCGAAAACTAAAAAATAATTATTAAAAAAAATTCTCTCTCTCTCTCTCTCCTCTCTCTCTTAAAAAAAATGTAAGATAAAAATAATACTACATTCACATGAAAGGAAATAAAATATAAGAAACTACTTTCTCATGATGACAAAGTACCTTTTTAAAAACACTGCATTAACAAATTATAAATGTTCCTTTTCTGCTATTTCCCTAGGCACAAAAGTGCTTTGTCTACCTATTGGATCATAATGATTTGCTCCCCGAAAAATCCATTTCATTTACTCAAAAGGAAAGGAGCCGTGTGTATACTTTTAAACACACTTATTGGTTCATCTGTTAAATAGAAGAAAAGGAAAATAGGCTGTATTCCATTACTTTTCACAAGTGGATAACTCTTAAGAATTAAACACTTTGAAATCAATTCATGAAAGATCTATATTCATACTGAAATGGGAATTTAAAACTCATTTTAAAATAGTACAATCCTCTATTGGCTATTTCTGCTAATTGGCTACTAAATAATACTACTGTAATAACTGTAAAGTTGATCTCTATCCAGTTTTTAAGTTATTAGACAACATACAAATTGAAGAAAACAGTACAAATTATTTTTAAAACCAGCTCTATTTATTATACATGTTGCATAAATCCCTAGCTTTGTTCATTGAAGCATCTGGTTCTAATTATATGAAAATCTTATTCAGCATTTCAGAAAGAAAAGAAGCCCCCATTTTGGGTCAAATTGCTTCCAAAGGCAAGCTACCTCCTTGGGAAATTTTAAATTGCAAAGTATCTGGGAGGCTTTTCTGTTTTCTTTCTGTGCTCCATAAACATCCCTATCTCACACTTAGGATACGAGCTTAATAAACTAAATTGCATTTTGAATGTATTATTGTGGTGATTACAGGACACAAATCAGAGAAGCTTCTTTCAAAGCTGTTACAGTGCCCATCTAAACAGCTGCTGATGGACATTTCTCTATTATCTGCTTAGTTTTCATTTAATGAACTTTAACCTGCAACCCAAGTCCAGTAGTGTGTGGGGCAGATAAACCACCATAAAGTCCTCCTTTTTATTTGGCTTATCAGTCAATCACTCTGAGTCTCCTGAAGTTCTGTAGGAGATGAATAGTCTGTGTTCCCAGGTTCCTCGGTCGCAGAATATAAAGAGCCTCAATTAAGAGGGAGATCCAAAATTATCCACAGGCCTTTTTCGCTTATTGACTGCTTTTGTAAAATTAAGTCTTTCACGGGGATTATTGGCGCAATGACAGTGCAACTCTGCTCTTAGAACACTGCTTTTGTTTTTAAATCACAGCATATGAGTGCCAAAAAAATGTCATTGAAACCTATATTTTTAAAAATCAGGTATTGGAATGGATCCCCATTAAATGATTTCATATTAGTGCTTAACTGTGACCTGACTGGTGATTCTGGAAAGCAAGGATATTATTTTAACTACCTCACAAATGGAAATCCATAACCACTGAAATGAGACTAACTGTACGCTCAGTACTCGAGAATATAACAACATCCATTAGCCATGTGAATGAGCAGAACATGTACCAAATTACACTAGTAATGGAGATTCAAGGAAAAATGAACCAGAGATCCAAGGTAAAATATGCCGTTAAGCTCCACCAGGACTGTATTTGTGTTCCGGAGCCAACTTTAGCAATAAATGATTCTACAACTACATAAAATAGTATTTTTAAAGTCATATTTTGCATATTACTAAAAAGAATGCAAATTAACTACTGAAAAAATAAACCTATCTTTAATAGTACATTAAAAACTATCTCTTGACAAAGAGAGGAATTCACATTACTATTAGCCTTTAATTATTTTTGCAAAGAGACATCTCAAGGTGAAGAAGTCTTAAAGTGAAGTGATTCTTGTCTAAATAAAATAAAAATAAATTCGATTACTTTCCATAAAATTATGGTAATAGTTTTGTTTTGTTCTTTTTTTTTTATCTTTTCTTATAAGGCTTTTGGAAGGGATAGCAGGACGGAAAAGCTGTAAAGCATGAAGTTGTACTTGGCTGAACACAGCAGTGATACTACACGGGTAAGCTCTTGTTCCATTAGGAAACTTGGTTGGAGAGCTCACAGTCTTGTGGGACACTGGAATCTCTTGGTTGATAAAGGAGAGAGGATGATTATTTTGTAAAGTATTTGTGACAGTCAGCTTTTTGTCCCTGTGATGAAAATACCTATCAAGAACAAATCAGAGGAGTAAAAGTTGATTTTGACTCACGATTTCAGTCTCAGTTCATGGTTGGCCAACTCTTCCTCTGGACCCAAGATGAGGCAGGATGTCATGGTGGAAGGACATGAAGGGGTAAAGCTGCTTGGCTTGTGACATCTAGGAGGTAGAAAAGAAACAAAGAGGGGCTGGGGATGTGGCTCAAGTGGTAGTGCACTCACCTGGCATGCGTGCGGCCTGGGTTCGATCCTCAGCACCACATACAAACAAAGATGTTGTGTCCGCCAAAAACTAAAAAATAAATATTTCTCTCTCTCTCTCTCTCTCTCTCTCTCTCTCTCTCTCTCTCTCTCTCTCTCTCTCTTAAAAAAAAAAAAAGAAAAGAAAAGAAGCAAAGAGTCAGGGACAAGATACAAAGCCAAGAGTCCTACACATCCCCAGTGATTTACTTCTGCCAGTCACACCCCATCTGCCTACAGTTAACACTCAGAAATACATTCAAATTATTAATACATCACATGGATTAATCCACTGAGGAAATTATAGCCTTAATCACTGCCTAAAAGTCCCTTCTGAAACTTACTGTATTTGGAATTATGCTTTCAAAACATGAGCTTTGGAGGATACTTTTCCAGATGCAAACCATATCAGTTCTTCTATATACTTGAAGAGTATTCAAGTAAAAAATTCTGCTTTTAAAGATTATATGTATACAGATAGTGTATTAATGGGCTTTCCTTTCTTTGTCTTTTTTGAAAAAGTACCCAAAACATCCAATCCGAATCTAAAGTAAATTCAAATATCATGTCCGGCAAGCTTCAGGGAAAAACTTCCTCTTTATGTTTATTTTCAAAATAACTTTCAAAATAACGGTTTTCTGGGCTGGGGATGTGGCTCAAGTGGTAGCGCGCTCGCTCGCCTGGCATGCGTGCAGCCCGGGTTCAATCCTCAGCACCACATACAAACAAAGATGTTGTGTCTGCCAAGAACTAAAAAATAAATATTAAAAAAATTCTCTCTCTCTCTCTCTCTCTCTCTCTCTCTCTCTCTCTCTCTCTCACACACACACACACACACACACACACACACTTAAAAAAAAATAATAACGTTTTTCTTAGATATGTCCAGAGAAACATTCCAACATTGCGCTATCATGAGGCTTCTCATCCTTTGTAAAGAGAGGCAAGAGGAGATGGTAGTAGGTAGTGATGGTCATGATACCGCGACCAGCTGGGAAGCATTTCCCTCATCATATGACCAGGGGAAAAGACAGCGGAGTTTTCATGAGCTCCTAGAAAGTACCCATGAAAAAAATCACTGCAAATACTCGAACTCCATTTTATTCAGTTATGAATGCAATGAACCTACCAAATTATATTTTTATATCCATTAGGATTATGTTAGCAAAACAGATGAGACGAAGATGATAAAGTTATACATCCAGTACCATCATGGCCTCAGGTTTTGATAATACTGACTGACTCTTTTCCTCATCTCAATTTGATTTTTGAAAGTTGATGTGCAATTTTTTGTATTCTCACCAATTTCTGTTCTCATAATTTAATGCCTCATAGATTTCTAAAGTTTCTTTCAAATGCCACATACATCTTCATGCTTTTGTATGTACATTCTTCACAGCATTATTATATGTGAGGTTTTCATTTTATTTCATTTTGTTTAGCAAAAAGATCATTTGTTGATTGAGATAACTGAGCTATGGCCTAGGGACTGGGCACTCAGTGGTGACAAAAGCCAGTCTTTTCCCTCTTTCTCTCTCTCTGTTTCTCAACTCTTGTTTCCATTTGTAGGTTGTTTTTCCCAAAAAGGGAAGGATGACTCCAACCAACAGATTCATGCACTTACACCTCCCATCCAAGCAGACGAGAGGGAAACCTGTCCATCTTCAATGTGAAATATTCCAGAAAAGGATGCAAATTGTCCAGGTCTGAAGCACATGCTCATATTCTGCACAGGACGAGGTGCTTCACCTATCTCCCATTTGTCATGCACTTTGATATATCATACATAGATGGGATATAATTTCTCATTTTTCTGAGTTGTACATGGTGCAGAATCATATTGGTCATGCAGTCACATATATACATACAGTAATAATGTCTGTTTCACTCTACTATCCTTCCTACCCCCACATCCCCTCCTCTCCCCTCCTTCACTTCCCTCTACCTAATCTAAGGTAATGCTATTCTTCTCTAGTGCTCCCCACCTTATTGAGAATTAGCATCCATATATTCGAGAAAACATTCCGCCTTTGGTTTTTGGGGATTGGCTTATTTCATTTAGCATGATATTCTTCAACTGCATCCATTTACTGGAAAATGCTGTAATTTTTTTTATTCTTTAAAACTGAGTAATATTCCATTTAGTATATAAATCACATTTTTTTTTATGTATTCATCTATTGAAGGACACCTAGGTTGGTTCCATAGCTTAGCTATTGTGAATTGAGCTGCTATAAACATTGACGTGGCTGCATTACTGTAGTATGCTGATTTTAAGTCCTTTGGGTTTAAACTGAGGAGTGGGATAGCTGGGTCAAATGGTGGTTCCATTCTAAGTTCTCTGAGAAATTTCCATACCACTTTACATAGTGGTTGCACCAATTTCCAGTCCCACCTTTTTCCCCACATCCTCACCAACTTTTTAACTGGGGGGAAAAAGAGATGACTCAACAACTCCAAATTCTTAGTATTTCCTCAATTTATGCAATTATATGATTCAAAACTGTTTAAAATACATTTAGTGATTCAATAAACATTCCAAGAATTCTATTAAAGCAACATTTTAACTTCCCACTTTCACTAGAAAAATCAAAATTCGTATCAGTACAATGAACTCTTCCCACTCCAGTGTCATATAGTGCTTTTAAATTAGGCGTAGAAAAAGTCATTAAGGAGCCTTATACTTGATGTGCAAAGTGTGGGCCACAGTAAAAGACTTTAAGAGTAGGTTATCAGTACCTGCTGATATATTTTATTTTGATAGGCAATATATGAAACAGTGTAGCTTATTATCATGGCTTAGAGTTAAATCTTAACATTTTGAATGCTTGCCTATAATATTCTATAGCAGAAATAAAATATGCTCATTCACTGAAAATAAGCAGATACTCATTAATGTTGAGCAGCATTTAGTTAAAAGGTAAAACTAGAAAACTTGTATACATTGATACATTTTGTTCTTTTAAATCATTAGTTATTTTTATCTACTGCTATTATTATTAATTTTGATTTAATTGAAGAATACAATGATGATTGGGAAATATTACACAAATACAAAAGTAAATGACAGAGGATAAACTGCACTCAAGATATTTTGGACTTAATTTCTATATTTTTCTGTCCTGTAACATGCTAGTTTCTGCCTGTAAGTTATGTTACTTCTTTGTGGATGCTAATTACTAATTTAGCATTTTTTTTCAGAACCTAAATTATATCTCTCAGTAATAATAGGATTCTTTACATGTAAATCATATTACTTTACATGTAAATCATTTTTTGCTTATTTTTTTTGTTTGTTTTTGTTTTGCAATACTGGTGATTAACCCAAGGGACTCCTACATACTAGGCAAACACTCTACTATTGAGCCACACCCCAGTCATTTTTCTAATATTATTTTATTTTGAAACACAATCTTGATAAATTTCCCATGGTGACCTTCAACTTGAGATCATCCTGACTTATCTCCCAAGTAACTGAGAATACCTGTATATGTAACTGCAGACATCCTAGTATCATTATTTTTAGAGCAAACAATGGCAATACATACTTGTCATGAAACCTAGATAAGAAACATTTTGATATACAAATTTTATGGTCACACAGTGGCCTATAGGACATACACAACTTTACTACTCTCAGAGGATCAGTTCAAGGACTCCTATGAATATAGAAATCCATGGATACTCAAGTTCTTTATATAGAATGATATATTATTTGCATATAACCTATGGACATCAGTCATGTAGTTTAAATCATCTCTAAATTGCTTATTATACCTAATACAATGTACATGCTATATAAATAGATATTATACTGCATTGTTTAGGGAATCATGACAAGAAAAATGTCTGTACATGTTCAATATAAATACAGTAATTTTTCCTGAATATTTTTCATAGGTGTATATGAAACATACAATATACTTATATTCATCTAAAATTCAAAATTTTAACAGTGGCAGGAAGATTGGTTCAAGATGCTGGATTAAGCACACAAATCTAAAAAAAATTTTAAAAAATTAAAAAAAATTAAATAAATAAAATAAAATTCAAAATTTTCCTATGTAAAAATATTTTTAATCCATGGGAACTGATTATTTGATCAATACTCATAAATCCTATCCTATGATGATAGCAGTTCTGTTTTGGGTCTCATCACTGCAAGCTAGGGTCAGTATCATTTTGTTGCAAATAATAATGATACTATTTCCTATATCCATTGTGTTTTGTGAGGCCATTTTTAAGTATCAAAGACAAAAAAAGAGTTTCGTCAATAGGAAGCAATACTGCACATACCTGCATTAACATCTGAATTTAAGGTGATAGCTCAAAGCAGGATGTTGAGCTTTAACGGATGTTCATCATTTTTTTTTTTCAGCCTACTCAGTTTATCAAGTTTTCTTGAATTACTCAGTTAGAAAAACTTAGAGAATTGTCAGTTCTCCTTTGACAAGGCCATATGTTTTCACCTTTGTCTGCTGTTCGATGATGACATTTGTAGTTAAAGTGCTTTTCACCAGAACTTTGTCTGCCACCTTTGTATTTTGCTTTCAAATTCTTTAAAATGTAACTTCTGCTTTTTGTGGGATCTGAGTCTTAAAAATGTACAGAGAATTTCAAGATGATGAATCCTTCTCTTAGCATAGACAGGACATAAGCACATGCAATTATTGCTACATATAATCATTAAGAATAAAGTTCAGCTAAAAATGGCCAGCCCAACTTACCAGGCTGAGCCAAGCCCAATAGTGTGGGGAGCCACACAAATCAAACTCTTGTCTTCTGCCCCTCATCCTAACACACAGTTTCCTGCTGGTACCCACAGCTACACAATATTGAAATCAGAATTTTGAAATGAAAATTGATTTATTGTTTCTGCCGGCAGATGGGGTCTGCACAATTGTGGCCTCTTCAGGCGAGAAATGTTGCAGCTCCTAAGAGCGGGTCATGCTCCCCAGGGTTGCAGCAGAGGCCAGTGTTGCAGCAGACCCCAGGAGCTCACCTCTTTCAGGGTTCCTCTGGTGAATTCAAGAATAAAATCCACAGATAAGGATGAGTTGAGTGTAGAAGCAGGATTTATTGAAGACTAGAAACAAGAACAAAACTCTTGCACTGCAAGAGGGGATCTGATAGCAGGTTTTCTCCCCCTGAGTTTGCTAGGCAGGGGTTTTGCTCATTCAAAGTTATGCTAATTAGGGCTTGGAAAAGTACTAACACTATAGGTCCATTCTTGAGTCCCAACTTTCATTCAAGTCTTCTCTACTTTCATTTTGTCATGGCAGGTCAGGAAGCAGGAGTGTAAGGTCACAGGATGGGGCTGCAGCACTGCAGGGGATGTGCTTCTGCAGCTGACATCCCCACAGTGTGTAGGGTATATGGGCCACGTGATGCAGGGGTGATGAGTCAGTTGCCCTGACCCACTATGCCTCAGGCCTGATCTGCCTGAATGGCAGGCTATATGAAGCCATGGTGCATGCTTGCCACTTTGGCCTCCAATCCATCCAGGCAGCCAATCAGTGCTCCCCTGCTCTGCTGCGACTTCTCAGCATGACCAGTGGCAGGCTATAGCAGCTCAGCAGCCAGGGAGCCATGTCAGTGTCATAATTTAATGCTACTCCTCACTAGCTGCCAATCAACTAGCTCAGATACAGGAAGAGTATCCCTAAGTAAAAAATATAACATCTGAAACTCTCCAAAATCTAAAATTTCGGGGGAGCTGACATGCCATAAAGGAAAATTCTATATCAGAGCTCATGTGACGGGACACAATCAAAATGATGGTGCCCTAAGAATATATAAAATTGCTCTTGGGCTAGGGATGTAAAATTTATATAAAAAATGAATTTTTCATTTAGACTTGAGTCCTATCCCAAAGATATCATTATGTTTATGCAAATACTTATTAAAAAATTGACGAACATTGATTATCAAGGTATTTTGACATGCATGGAAGGATAATGACATCAGCACTAAGAGGAAAACATATTCATTATTTTTTAAAGAAATTCCCTGTGTACATAAGATTGCTTAATCCAGATATATGACAAGAAAATGGTCTGAGTAGATGTTTGATACCTGGTGATGACATACAAATTTGATTTAGTACGAAAAAGAACAAATGAAAGCCTACTGATAGTGAAGATGGCAGGTTTGTTTAGCATCAAAGAACATTTTGAGAAGGGTCTGTTCAGTTCCTTGGCCCATTTACTGATTGGGTTATTTGTTTTTGCAATGCTAAGGTTTTGGGTGCTTTATATATCCTAGAGATTAGTGCTCTATATGATGTGCTTGTGGTAAAGATTTGCTTCTATTCTGTAGGCTCTCTATTTACCTCATTGATTGTTTCTTTTGCTGAGAAGCTTTTTAGTTTGAATCCATCCCATTTATTAATTCTTAATTTTAATTCTTGTGCTATAGGACTCATTAAGGAAATTGGGGTCTAATCCCACATGATGGAGATTTGGGTCTACTTTTTCTTCGATTAGGTGCAAGGTCTCTGGTTTAATTCCTAGGTCCTTGTTCCACTTTGAGTTGAGTTTTGTGCATGGTGAGAAATAGGGGTTTAATTTCATTTTGTTGCATATGGGTTTCCAGTTTCCCCAGCACCATTTGTTGAAGAGGCTCTCTTTTCTCCAGTGCATGTTCTTGGCACTTTTGTCTAATATAAGATAACTGTAGTTGTATAGGTTAGTCTCTGTGTCTTCTATTCTGTACCATTGGTCTACAAGTCTGTTTTGTTGCCAACACCATGCTGTTTTTGTTACTTTTGCTCTGTAGTATAGTTTAAGGTCTGGAATAGTAATGCCACCAGCTTCTCTCTTCTTGCTAAGGATTGCTTTAGCTATTCTGGGTCTCTTATATTTCCAGATGAATTTCATGACTGCTTTCCTATTTTTATGAGGAATGTCACTGGGATTTTGATTGGTATTGTTTTGAATCTGTATAGTGCTTTTGGTGGTCTCAGAAAAAGGATATACAATCAATCAACAAACATGAAAAAATGTTCAACATCTCTAGCAATTAAAGAAATGCAAATCAAAACTACTCTAAGATTTCATCTCACTCCAGTCAGAATGGCAGCTATTATGAACACAAACAACAATAAGTGTTGGTGAGGGTGTTGGGGAAAAGGCACACT
Source organism: Callospermophilus lateralis (assembly GCF_048772815.1). Lineage (NCBI taxonomy): Eukaryota > Metazoa > Chordata > Mammalia > Rodentia > Sciuridae > Callospermophilus > Callospermophilus lateralis. Next base: position 15,152,006 of record NC_135320.1, read on the forward strand.
CACATATTGCTGGTGGGACTACAAATGGGTACAGCCAATCTGGAAAGCAGTATGGAGATTCCTTGGAAAACTGGGAATGGAATCACCATTTAACATAGCTATCCCACTCCTTGGCTTATACCCAAAGGACTTAAAAACAGCATACTACAGGGACACAGCCACATCAATGTTTATAGCAGCACAATTCACAATAGCTAAATTGGGGAACCAACCCAGATGCCCTTTAGTAGATGAATGGATAGGGAAACATATATATATATATATATATATATATATATATATATATATATATATATATATATTACACAGCATTAAAAGAGAATAAAATCATGGCATTGGCAGGTAAATGGATGAAGTTGGAGACTATTATGCTAAGTGAAACAAGCCAATCCCCCAAAACCAAAGGCTGAATGTCTTTTGTAATATGAGATGCTGACTCATAATGGTGATGGGGAGTAGAGCATGGGAGGAATGTAGAAACTTGAGATAGGGCAAAAGGGAAGGGAGGGGGAAAAGGGGTAGGAATGATGGTGGGATAAGATAGACATCATTACCCTAAGTACATGCATGAAGACACAAATGGAGTGAAAATACTTTGTGTACAATCAGTGACTTAAAAAGTTGTGCTCTATATGTGTAAAATTCTACCATCATGTATAACAAATTAGAATAAATAAATAATTTAATAAAAAACACACAACAAAAAGGAACATCTATTTCAATGGTACCACCCAAAGGGAGAATGACTTTCATATAAATACCAAGTTTTAGAAACTCCAATGTGCCCCTACATCTGCCACCCCTAAGTAATTTCAGGGGAACAGCCATGTTATCAGAAAATATTTTCAGATGAATAGGTTAAAAAAATGTATATACACACACACGTGTGTGTGTGTGTGTGTGTGTGTGTGTGTGTGTCTGATGGAATATTACTTGGCCTTAAAGAAGAATGAATTATGGCATTTGCTGGTAAATGGATGGAGGTGAAGAATATCATGCTAAGTGAATAAACCAATCCCCAAAAAACAAAAGCCAAATGTTTTATCTGATTTGTGAATGTTAATTCACATTTGGGAGTGGGTGGCTAGGGAAGAATAGTTACTCTCCATAGAAGGGATTGAAGGGAGGGTAAAGGGCACGAGAACAGGAAGGATAGAAGAATGAATCAGTCATTATTACCCTAGCTGCATATATAACTATACAGCCAGTGTGATTCTACATCATGTATAAGCAGAAGAATGAGAAATGATTCTCCATTAATATATGATGTATCAAAGAGCATTCTACTGTCATGAATAACTAATCAAAACAAATTTAAAAAATAAATATATAAAACCAACATTAAAAAAGTATCTTTTGTATGTTTTCTTAAATGCTTGATCCTTCAGCCAAACTAGCAGTAGAACACTGCATATACTGGGATAAATGTTCTTTGCAAAAACATTTAGAACATAAATGCAGTAAGAAAATTCTGAGTTTCCTTATACAGCACCCCTGTGTCATTTAAATATGCAGGGTTTTTTTTTGCTTCAGCTTCTAAAAATTAGTATTTTTATTATCTTATTATTCTTTTGATATCTTATATGTTAACATCACTGAATAAATCCTTCTATTTAAGCTGTAAAGAAAAAAATGTGGTCTGTCACTGTAAGCTCAGAATAATTGAATATGGGCTCTATATCCTTCATCTAAAATGTTTAGGAACACAAGTGTTTCACAAGTCAGTTTTTGTTTTTGTATTTGTAGGTTTTCTTCTTTAGATTTCAGAATGGTGTTTACAAATACCTAATGAGATCTTGAGGATAGGCCTCAAGTCTACACACAAAATTTATTTATGCTTCATATACACATGATACCCTTAATATGATGGTGATTTTTATACAATATTTTTAGTGCACCTGCATTTTGACTGTGGCCAGTCACATGAGGTCAATTGTGGAATCTTCCCTTGTGATATCCTATCAGCCATCTAAAATGTTCCATCTTTTTAAGAATTTCAGATTTATCATTTTCCAATTAGGGATATTCTTTCTATGTCTGGTCTAGTTGATTGGAAGTAAACAAAGAGTATAATGAAATTACAATATGGTTTGGAAATGAGGTATTCCCTAAAAGTTCATGTCGAAGAGAATGCAAGAAAATTTAGAGGTGAAGTGATTGGGTTATGAGAATTTTAACCTAACCATTTATATGGATTAGCAGTGGGTAGGTAGAAAAGTGGCTGGAGGAGGTCACTGGTAGCATGCCATTGGAGTTTATATTTTGTCCCTGGTGAGTGGAGAGCTCTCTGCTTCCTGATTGCTGTGTCCTGAGCTACATTTCTCCTCCACACACTTCTGCTATGATGCTCTGCCTCACCTCAGGCCCAGGGCAATGATGGGACCTCTGGAACAGTGAGCCTCAAATAAACTTTTCCTCTGCTACATTGCTCTTGTCAGTTATTTTGGTCACAACAATTAAAAAAAAAAAAAACTGACTAAAACATTTGGATACTAGTAGGAAACAATTACCCAGAATGAGATGACAAAGATTGTGTGGATTGTGTGTCTTCCTAAAGTATTAGGATGGGCTCACCCTACAGTGGGAAGCCCTTTCTAATAGTTTCCTTGACTTATAGAGTTAATGATTACATGTAGACAGGTCTAATTTCCATTTCTTTGTTTGAATCATTGTCAGGGAATGAACAAGTTTCTATATCTGCCTTAAAATAATTTCTAACCATTGGTGTCATGTGGTTCCGGGAAAAGAGATAAGAAAACCAGGAACAGAGTTAGATCCTGAATATTGCTGTGAATATACTTGTCACTGTTATGAAATTTCTTCCCAAACATCAGTTCCTCCTGTTCAAGATCTAATGCATAAAGAAGAGCCCCTTCCAAGTAAAGTGCTGCTGATCTGGGAGATTCAAATGTTTCTTAGACCCTCACACTTCCAAACATAGTGGATTTCCATGACAGGCGTAGAATCCTCTCTCCTCTCACAGTTGCCTTAGTTAGAGATCCCACTGAACTCACCAAATAGATACGTGGAGCAGACACGTTAGTGTTCTTTAAGTGCTACTGTAAAATGCTTCAAGCTACCAGACTTCAATCTACATCAAATTACAATATGTCTCCAGGATCCAATTTCAAGGTCCGCTTTAAAAAAGACCCTATACATTAAACTGATTATATTTTTTGTTAATTGATACTAAGAAAAGAACAAAGAAAATAAGTGTAAATGAGTTCTGATAGTACTAAATTGAAGAAGAAAGATACCTCTAATTTGGGACAGAATAATTAAAATAAAAACACATTATTCACCTTCTCAATAAATATAAGAGAAATGTGAAAAACACTAACCGCCATTCATAATAAAAATATCTGCTATTAATAGTTGAACACATTTTTATTCTAAAAGATGTTTTGCCACAAAAAAGAGGAGCCTGTTGGCAATCCTCAAAATGCTAAAGATGTAGTTATTCTGTTACCTAGCTATTCAATTTCTAGGTATATTCTAGGTATTTCCAACAATAGAAAAAATACATATGCATAAAATTTTGTATATAAATATTCATAGCAACATTAATTATCATATATAAGAAGTAGAAAAAAAATGTTGACCAACATGAAGGGATAAACCAAGTATGCATGTATCTATACAAGGGAATATTATTTAATAATAAAAATGCATTAATGATATATTTTTAATATGGAAATAATACTTCATGTTTGAACCTTGACAATATCAGGGTAAGTGAAGAAATCCAGTCAAAAACTACCAAATAATATTTTATTTTGTGCATATGAAAGGTCCAGACTAGACAGATCTATAGACAGAAAGCAGAGTAGCGGCTGCCCACTGTTGAGGTGTGATGTGAATGTGAACAGGAGGAACTGATGATAGACACTAGATTTTTCTTGTGGTGATGAAAATGTTCCAAAATTAGACTGAAGTGTTGGTTGGAAAAGCTCTGCAAATATCATAAAAACATTAGATTGTCTATTTGAAATTGGTGAGATGAATGGTATGCGTGATTTATATTCCCATAAAGCTGTTATAAATGAAGATGGTGGGCTCTTCCTCTGGTTTCCATGGATTCATATGAATAGTCAGATTTCACTCAATATTTCTTCCATCAATAATTATTATTTTCAGTTACTTTTGAGGGTATTTGTGTGTGTGTGTGTGTGTGTGTGTGTGTGTGTTAAATTTCAGAAGTTTAATTAGAATGTGACACGGCATGGATTTCTTTGTGTGTTTGGATGGATGAGGACTGGCATTACCATTTTTAGCCTATGCTTTCCTGGTCCTTTGGCTTTTCCAGGAGATTTTGCCTGTGCCTATTGGCAGCTCTGAGTTGAAGGTTCTGTGGTGCTCTGTCTAGTATATACTGGAGACTACAAGGAATCCCAGGGAACCCAGGTCTTCAAGGACACCAGGCACCTCCCAGCTTTCTAGTTGTGAGAAGGAATGCCTACAAGGAATGGACAAGTCCACTCTGGTATGAAAGGCAAGTTTTCATTTATTTTCTTTTTTTTTATTTTTATTTTATTTTATTTTTTTCATCTTTCATACATTTGATTCAAGTGAGTTATGAACTTCCATTTTTACCCCAAATACAAATTGCAGAATCACATCAGTTACACATTCACAATGTTTACATAATGCCATATTAGTGACTGTTGTATTCTGCTGCCTTTCCCCTACTATCCCCTCTCCCCTCCTGTCATTCTTTTTTTTTTTTTTTTGAAGATTTATAGAATGTTTACTACGTACCAGATACTCTTCTGAATTCTTTACATCATTTAAATTGCTTAAATCTTTACAATTGACCATGAGATAGATCTAGTCATTATCCCCAAGGGACAGAGGTTAGGTAAATGGCCAAATTAACCCAGCTGAAATGGCAGGGAATCCAGGCATTCTTGCACAAGAGCTGGTACTTGCAGCCAGTATATGCTACAATCCCTCCATGCTGCGAGATTCTGCATCGCCCAGAATTGTGGCTCTGGCCAGCCCTTGCTTTACAGAAAGCAAAAAGTGAATATTTTGCTTTTCCAGGCAGGCAAGGAAAAGGGGATGGGGACTGGATCTTCCAATAATGTGTGCCACTGGCAGAAAGGCTAGTGTCCCCTCTGAGAAGATGTGTCCTTGCAATGTGCCCTGTTGCCTTGTAGCTACAGCTGAGGTCTGATGATTATAAATAGAAGCAGTTTTCCTGGAAGAAGTTATTTCTTGCATGAGTTAAGTGGCGTCTTTACGATTTGTACCATCGTGTTAGACTCTGTAAAGGAATGTGCAAATTAGAAAAAATCCAGTTAGAATGCTTTGTTGCATGTGATAGAATCCAGCTTGAAAAACCAGTATGGCCTTCAACAGATGAATGGATAAAGAAAATGTCATATATACACAATGGAATATCACTCAGCCATAAAGAAGAATGAAATTATGGCACTTGCTGCTAAATGGATGGAACTGGAGACTGTCATGCTAAGTGAAATAAGCCAGCCCCCAAAACCAAAGGCTAAATGTTCTTTCTGATATGTGGAAGCTGACAAAAAATAAGGGTGTGTGTGTTTGGGGGGGGGGATAAAAGTTCATTGGATTAAACAAAGGGGAATGAAGAGAAAGGAGGGGGACTGGGAATAAGAACGTAGAATGAACTGGACATCACTTTCCTATGTTCATATGTGAATGCACAACCAGTGTGACTCACACCCTGTTTAAACACAAGAATGGGATCCCAGTTAGACTCCATGTATGTATAATATGTCAAAATACACTCTGCTGTCATGCATATCCAAAAAGAACAAAAAATAAATAAAGCCAGTGTGGGCAAAAAGGAGGGGCAGGTTATTGGCTCCCAGAACAAATCATGGAAAGACAAGCATAAGCAGTAATGTAATGGGAACCTTGGGCAAGTTATTCCATCTCCCTGTGCCCTGGAGTCCTAAACTGCAGACAGGGAACAACAGTAGCCCCTCAGAAAGCTGGAGTGGGTGCAGTTAAATGAGCTATATGAAGGGGATAGTTCCTGGCACTTGGCACTCTTGTCATTCTTGGTATAAAATTACAGCAACTCGTTTCCAGATACTCTTCTTCTGTCATGTGTGTCCCAAACAATGGGTGAACTTGTTACACGTTCTCATTATCTCTGAACTGCATACAGTCGTGTTCTGATGCAGCATTTTTTAAGTGACTTGCTCCAAACTACTTAACCGGGTGAGCAGTTGACTTTAGAGTTTATGACCTCACTGAAGGTCATGGACATATCAATTTGCTAGATTTATGTGATGACTTTATGTACAAGTAGTGTGGGAGCCTTTTCTGTGTTTTGTCCTCCCAAAACACAACTAATTGTGAAAACAGACGTTAGTCTGCTAAAATCAAACCGCAAACACCACAGGCAAAAATCAGCTATAAGATCATTTGTTACTTCGTAGTAAGCACATGTTAATCATTTCAAATTACAGAACTGATCACCAATTCACCATTTTCTTTAAAAATTGTTCTCAAAAATGTTTCATATTAAGGTTATTATTTGTTAAAGAATAATCAAACTTAATAATAATTTTCTAATAAAAATTTGGGTGAATTTACACTAGAATATAAAGAATAAAAACCAGGCTTATTTTATGCTGAGTTATTATTAGACTTTATTTTCCTCTGATTCTATGCTCACCAAGCATCTTTTGAATATATTTGTCTTCCCAAGAGTATTTATTTACTGGGAATTCAGTGTAATTTGAAGATTGTTATTGTTTTTCCTTTTTCTCCTCCTCCCTCTTTTTTCCTTTATTCTATTTTTAAAAATTATTTTCCAGATCAGATGTCATTTTTTGTGAATTTTATCATAGAGAGATAATTATATGTAGATCAACCAATTTGGAGTAATTGATAATTTCAAGTTTCTTAAAGTTTAAAGCTGAAAACCAGGAACTAAAACACAACAGTCACTTCAGCATGATGCTACCCTAAGAAATTAGGCTCAGGACCTAGAAGACTGTCTCAATGAATAACTTTCTCTTATTTCTCATCAGCTGCAACATTGCAGTCCTAATGTGAAACATACATAAAACTTAGCTAAATTAACAATTTGAAACAAACAGCAAGGTTATTTTTGGAACACATGTCTTCGACCTTAAGTCCAATGATTATTCTATAAACCAAGGCTCTCCAATCTTCCAAATTAAAATTGTATATTTAAACTAAAATTCACCATATTGACTAATATCAATTCTTTCTAAATTATTTCACAACAATGAAGAGAAGGGGATACTTTGAAACTGATTATATAAGGCCAACATTACCCTAAAACTAAACTAGAAAGGGATACACAAATACACACACACAAACACACAAACAACACACACATGAAAGGAATCCACATTATAATATCTGTAAGGAACATAGATGAAAAAACTACAACAGAATACTATTAATTGAATACAAAGGACATTAAAAAGATTTTTCACCAAGATCAAGTGAGATTCCTCCCAGGGACATAAGAATTGCTCAACCTATGAGTCTTAGTAAGTTTTTCATTGCTGTGACCAAAAGACCTGACTAGAATAATTTTAGATGAAGAAACATTTATTTGGCACTCATAGTTTTAGAGGTCTCAGTCCATAGATCTCAGTTCCCAACTTCATGTCTCAGGTACTGAGGTGAGGAATATATCCTGGTGGAAAAGTGTGGTAGAGAAAAGCAGCTCAGGACATTGCACCAGGAAGGAGAGAGAGAGAGAGAGAGAGAGAGAGAGAGAGAGAGAGAGAGAGAGAGAGAGAGAGAGAGAGAGAGAGAGAAATATTATACCCCAAAGTCATGTCACCAATGACCCATCTCCTCCAGCCATTCCCTCCCTACTAGTCTACAGTTACCACCCAGTTAATCCCTACCAAGGGATTAAGGCACTGATTAGGTTAAGCCTTTCAGAACCCAATCATTTCACCTCTAAACTCTCTAGGGTTGTGTTATAAACAAGCTTTGGAGGGAATACCTCATATATAAATCGTAACAATGCAAATCAATAGATACGATATAAAGCATCAAAATAATGAAGGAAAAAAGACACATGACCATCTAAATAGAAGCAGAAAATACACTTGTTAAAATTAAACATCACTTCATGATAAAAACTTGGAACAAATTACGTATTGGGAAAGAACAAATGTCAATTTGCTAAAGACCATGTACAACAAACCCACAATTAACATCGTACTTCATGGGGAAAAGCAGAAGGCTCCCTTTCTAAGATCAGAAATAAGACATGGGTACCCACTTCCACCTTTTATTCAACATAGTTCTGAAGACCTAGCTGGACTGATCAAACACAAATCTAGGATACTAAGCTGATTTATTGTCAGAGAACTGAGGGGTACTCTGCAGAGAGGGAGAGAGGGAGGGAGGGAGGAAGGGACAGAGAGAGAGAGAGAGAGAGAGAGAGAGAGAGCACGAGAGAGCGAGCAGCAGTAGCAGCAACAGCTCCCTCTTGAGTGTTACTTTTTACAAGCTAGAATCATGGCCCTGCATTAAGGCCGATTTAGCCCTTGAGACTGGTGTAGCAATTCATCCCTTAATTTTGCAGAAGGCAAGTTTCTGTTTCTTGGGAATGGAGATGGGCAGGTCATTTATCTCTCAAGGAGAGAACAGAGAGACCAGCATGTCTCTAGATCAGTAAGTTTTTATCTCTGGCAAGTTTCTGTTTCCTCAGAATAAGAACAGTATTCATAAAATGGGTGTGGAGAAAGGAAGGTGGCTATAATTATGCCAACACTAGCCAGAGCAATCATGTAATAGAAAGAAATAAAGAGCATACTAATCAGAAAGGAGGAAGTCAAATTGCCACTTTTGGAAAATGACGTAACTTTATAGAGAGAAAACCTCAATGATTCTACCCAAAAAAAAAAAAAAAAAAAAAAAAAACTATCAGAAATCACAAAATCAGCAAAGTTGTAGAATGTAAAAGTAATAGCATTCTCATTTAGCAATAACAAATTATGTAAAAAATAAGAAAGTAATTGAACAGTATTTATAAAAAAATAAAAATACCTAGGTATAACTTTAATCAAACTGGAAAAATTTTATCATCAAAGACACAGAACACTGATGAAAAAAATTGAAGGGGATACAAAAAAATGGAAAAAGATGTTGTGTTCATGGATTAGAAGAATCAATATTGTTAAAATGTCCACACTACCCAAAGCAAGCTACACACCCAATGCCATCCCTACCAAAAATATCAATGACATTTCTTACAGAACTAGAAAAAGCCACCTTAAAGTTCATGTGGAGTCTTGTTAAGGAAGTCAGATCATAGGCTGACATGGTGAAGATTTGGGCATACTTTTTCCTCTATTAGGCACAATGTCTCAGTTATAGTGCCAAAGTCTTTGATCCACTTTGAGTTTCATGCAGGGTGAGAGAGAGGGATTTAATTTCATTTTGTTACATGTGGATTTCCAATTTTCCCAGCATCATTTGTTGAAATGGCTGTCTTTTTGGCGCCTTTGTCTAGTATGAAATAACTATATTTATGTCGGTTTGTCTCTGTGTCTTCTATTCTCTACCATTAGTCTATGTGTCTGCTTTGGTGACAATATCATGCAGTTTTTGTTACTATGGCTCTATAGTATAGTTTAAGGTCTGGTATTGTGATGCCACTTACTTCACTCTGCTTGCTAAAGATTGCATGAGCTATTCTGGGTCTCTTATTTTTACAAATGATTTTTTTTATATTTATTTTTAGTTGTAGTTTGACATAATACCTTTATTTTACTTATTTATTTTCATATGGTACTGAAGATTGAACTCAGGGCCTTGCATGTGCTAGGCGAGCACTCTACCACTGAGCCACAACCCCAGCCCCTCCAAATGAATTTAATATTTACTTTATCTAGTTATGTGAAGAGTGAAATTGGGATTTTAATAGGAATTGCATTACATATGTATAACTCTTATGGTAGTGTGGCCATTTCGACAATATTAATTCTGCCTATCCAGGAGCATGAGAGGTCTTTTCATCTTCTAAGGTCTTCTTCAATTTCTTTCTTTAGTGTTCTGTAGTTTTCAATGTAGAGGTCTTCCACCTCTTTTGTTAGTTTTTTTTTTTTTTTTTTTTTGAGACTATTTTGAATGGGATAGTTTTTTGTAATTTCTCTTTCAGTAGATTTATCACTGATGTTTAGGAATGTGTTCGCTTTATGGGTGTTGATTTTATGTCCTGCTACTTTCTGAACCCATTTATGAGTTCTGGAAGTTTTATGGTGGAATTTTTTTGTATCTTCTAAATATAGAATCATGTCATCTGCAAATAGTAATAGTTTGAGGGGTTTTTGTTTGTTTGTTTGTTTTTTGTCTTGTTTTGTTCCTATTCGTATCTCTTAGTTTATTTCTCTTTGTCATAACAAGTCAAGAATCAATAAATGCGATGGATTGAAACTAAAAAACTTCTTCTTATCAAAGGAAACAATCAATAACATGAAGAGAGAGCCTAGAGAATGGGAGAAAATCTTTACCAAAGGCTCCCTAGATAGAGCATTAATCTCCAGGATACATAAAGTACTCAAAACAACATCAAAAAAAAAAAAAAAAAAAAGCACAAATAACCCAATAAAAAATGTGCTAAGGAATTAAACAGACACTTCACAGAAGAAATACAATAGATCAACAAATATATGAGAAAATGTTCCACATCTCTAGCAGTTAAATAAATGCAAATCAAAACTACTCTAAGATTTCATCTCATCCCAGTAAGAATGGCAATTATCAAGACTATAAGCAACAATACATGCTGGCAAGGATGTTTGTAAAAAGGTACAGTCATACATTGCTGGTGGGAATGCACATTGGTGCAACCACTTTGGAAAATTCGGGGGAGATTCCTCAGAAAACTTGAAATGAAACCACCATTTGACACTGTTATCCCACTAGTCAGTTTATACCAAGGGATTTAAAATCAGCATATTGCAGTGACACATCCACATAAACTCACAATAGCTAAACTGTGGAACCAATCTAGGTGCCCTTCAGCAGATGAATGGGTAAATAAATTGTGATATTTGCAAGTAAATGGATGGAACTATCATGTTAAATGAAACAAGCCAATCCCAAAAAAACAAAGGCTGAATGTTTTCTCTGATACGTGGGTGCTAATTCACACTAAGGGAGTTGGCTAGGGAAGAATAGTTATTTTAAATTAGGTAGTTATGGGGTGAAGGGAAGGAATGGGGTAAGGGGTAGGAAGGAATGAATCAGACATTATTACCCTACATATATAACTATAAGACCAGTGGGATTCTACATCATGTATAACTAGAAAAATGAGAAATTATACTTCATCTATGTATGATGTAACAAAGTGCATTCTACTGTTATATATAAATAATTAGCACAAACAAACAGAAAAACAGAAAAAAGTTCAGGTTGAACTAAAAAAAAAAAAAAAAAAATTGTAAGTATCCAAAGAAATTGTGAGGAATAAAAACAAAGCATAGTTCATTACACTGCTTGACTACAAAACAAAATATACTACAAAGTATGTTTTATTAAAAACATCATGATCCATGGGCATAAAATTGAACCACAGAACAATGGAACAAAATCAAGGTCCTAGAAGGAAATCTGCCTACTGAAAATCAGTTCTAATGGGTGAGGTGATATCTCATTGTCATTCTGATTTTCATTTCCCTGATTATTGATAGTGTTGAGCATTTTTATGTGCCTTGTAGTCATTTGTATGTATACCTTGAAAGAATATCTATTTATATTTATTGCCCATTTTAATCAGATTATTGGTTATTTTGCTATTGAACTGTGTGAATTTTTCTATTGGACGGAATGACAATGAGCCCATTGTCAGGTGTAGTTTGCAAATATTTCTCCCATTCTGTAGAAAGTCTCTTGCTCTGATAATTGTTTCCTCTCCTCTGTAGAAGCTGGCCATATTTCTTTTGTTTCTTGTGCTTTGGAGTCTCCTCCAAAAACCTTTGCCATTCCAATGTCCTGAATTATCACCCTATGCTTTCTTCTAGTACTTTCATAGTTTGAGGTCATTCCTTTAGGATTCATTACATTTTTAATTGATTTTTATAGCTGGTGAGAGATGAGGATCTAGTTCTATTCTTTTGCATATGGATATTAAATTTTCTCATAATCACTTTTTAAAAGGATTGTTCTTTCTTCAATGTGTTTTTTTCCCACACTTTGAATGCTAAATGATGAAAATATGGGCAATATACATAAGGTAATACTATTTAGCCATAAAAAATATGACACCCTGTCATTTGCAATAATACGGATGGAACTTGAGGTTACTACATTTATGTGAAATAATCCAGGCACAGAAGGACAAGTACCACATGTCCTCACTCGAATGTGGAATTTTCAAACATTGATTTCTTAGAAGCTGAAAATAAAATGGTCGTCTCCAGAATCTGAGGAGGATAAGGGAAAGGGAGGCTTAGGGGAGGTCAATTAATGGGAACTATGTTATAGATAGTTAATAAATAAAAGTTATGATTTTCAATTGCACAGTAGGGTATTGATAGGTAATGGTAATGTACCGCTGCTTATTTAGAAGAAAAAAAAAGAAAGGAATTTTTTAATGTTTTCACCATACAGAAATGATAAATGTTTGAAAATAGAGGCTTACCATACTAGGTGTACTGAGATTTTTTGTTGTTGTTGTTTGGTTGGTCGATTGGTTTTGTTTTTTAGCCAGGGATTGAACCCAGGGGTGCTTTCCTACTAAAACACATCCCAAGTCCTTTTTAGTTTTTATTTTGAGACAGGGTCTGGCTAAGTTACTTAGGGCCTCACTAAGTCGCAACTTGTGCTCCTCCTGCCTCACCTTCCCAGGTTGCTAGGATTAAACACCTGTTTCACCCACCACAATGGGCTTAGTTTACCCTAATTTGAACATTATGAAATGCATAACATAACATATGAAACATCATGTGGTATCGCATAAATACGTCATTTTTATGTATCAATTGAAAGTAAAAATAAAATATAATAAAATTCAGTTGTGTATATTTATGGTATCTTTTTCTGATCAGCATAATAATTGATTTCCTGCTAAATTTTAAATAATTTAATAATTGATTTCCTGCTAAATTTTAAATAATTTGTCCTGGCAGTGCTATTAGAGGCAGCATAGTATCATTGGGGGCTTATATGATCTTTTTGTCACCTTCATTTTAAAATTCTAATTTGTGCATGAACTTCCTCTTTTATAACATCATGTGGTTCAACATTATAGTCCTAGCTCTGTCCACAATATAAGGCATTTTCTTTACTATGGGGTAAGCAGAAAATAAGAAACAGAATAGTGGAAGCAGTTTTCTAGGGAAATTTTCAAATATTCTCCATGCTAGCATATAAACAAAAGGCTTCCATTAAGAATAAATTACCTTGAGTATTAAATTTGTTTTACTTAAAATTGAAGTATTATTTTAATGTTCTTATTAAAAAATTCCACAAGAGGCTAATACTCCCTCTGGAGATGGCATACATTGTCCCTTGAATGTGTATTTACTTGCCTAAGTAAATGTGTCTGTGTCTTTAAAAAAAAATAAAACAAATAAATCAATAAAAATTTCCATAGGCAATATTCAACTCTTGCAATTATTGAATTGGCTAAATGTGGCAACATGAATTATGACCAAAACAATAACAGTAGAAGTGCACTTGTGTAATCTGTGTTTGAGTAGAAATTTATCATGTAAACATTTGTGCTTATTACTCACTAAGTGTAAGGAAAATAAATAACTTACATTTATTAGCCTCTCATCTCATCTCTCTTTCAGAACCTTCCTATGTGATATCTCTTATCATTAAAACTTCTGACACATGGAATAAGTAATTATCTATGGTTTCCTAAGGGGATTGAATTCAGATAGTCTGACTCCAAATATTCCTAGCCATTTACCAATAATATAATTATATATATATATATGTGTGTGTGTGTGTGTATACATGTGTATATATACATACATATATATTTATATATATATATATATGTGTGTGTGTGTGTGTGTGTGTATATACATGTGTATATATACATACATATATATTTATATATATATGTGTGTGTGTGTGTGTGTGTGTATACATGTGTATATATACATATATATATATATATATATATATATATATATATACATAAATTTAAAAATGAAAAACTGAAATAATTGAGAAGAACCAAAATTAAGTTATAGTTTTAATTTCAAGGGCTCCATCTTACTATGACAAACAGGTACTGATGGTAAATATCAGATGTTATGATGATAAGAGTAATACACTTGTAATTTACTAGGTAGATTTCATTTTTGGTCTCTAATAAAATAACTGGAGTTTATTTTTATAGGCTGAGTTCAATTTTCTAGATAAAATGTTTTATGTTTTTTATTAACACATGAATAAAGATGAGAAGGGATTGACATTTGCATTCAAAATTCTGTTACTTTAATTTGAAAGAGTAGATATGCAAATCCTTTAATGGACCTCAGACAAACTTTGTCTTGGCAAATGCCTGTAATTTCAACCTTGAGGAGGTAAAAGGGAAATGGGTTTTGCAGCCCTTTTTATTACAATTGAAAAATATCAAAACTTAAGGGGATTAACATTAATTCAGTATCTGCCATATCTCGGTTTCTTTGCCAATATTTTCTTAAATGAATCTCAGCAAGAAGAAATGTCAGGGAAAAAGTAAATATGAGGGCAACTGCATAAAGTACAGTTTTTTGAGTCTTAGAAAAGATGGTCTCAAGCTGCACTGTTGAACTGAATTTTTCACATGGTATTCAAATGGAAGCCATAAAGCCATAAAAATGATTTTTGTATTATCATCCTTCATCATTTATATGGAAGACTGAAATTTAATGGATATTGTGACACACTGATAAATCTTTCTTGTTTGTCTCTCACCCTGCCTCTGTCTCTCTCTGAATCTATGTATCTACAAACACACAGACATAATTAGTTGAGACTAAGTAAGCTAAAACCAATTCCCAGGAAATTATCATTATCATGTTTGCAAGCAAGCATTCTTTCTTTCTGACATTAAGTGGAAAATTTTCTTCTAAAATTATGTTTTGTTTAAGAACAAGTGGTTAAAGGGAAGAAAGACTGTAACTCTAAAACAAAGGAAGGCATTGATTTCTAGGTATAGCATATTTTAGCCCACTTCTCATTTCTTCTGTTGTAATATTGTTTCATACGGTACAAATTAAGTCATGTTTGCTTTGAGACATATGCCTAGCTTCTTTTGAAAAAGTATCTTTTTTTTTTTTTAGTCAGGAGACAGGCAAATGAACTTTCAAAGTTTTTGTCCAAATCTGGAATACTATAAGGTGAAAGAGACATAAAGGTAATTTTGTGCTGGTTTTAGTACTGATTTGTAATATCCAAGGAAAGTCAACTCAATTTCATATTTTAAAAACAAATAATACTCCCATAGTTTTCATTGCTATAGACATGATTCATGGCAGAATTCTAAAATAAAGTATTAATCTTTGTCATCCAACTCATATCATTCTTGGTATCACAAAGCAGTATTTTATGGAGTATTTCTTCCCCAATTTTTCTCATTTCCTTGAGGTATATCCCTATATATATTTTATAATACAAACAGCTGCTTTCCCAGGTAAAGTGTAATGGGATTTTGAAATACTGTTTGTGTCAAGATTTACACATAAAACAATGGGTTCATAATATAGGTAGGTAAGTGATAAATAGATGGATACATGGATGGATGGATAGATGAGAGATCTACATCTTCACTATAATACTAAATAGAGTAAAGTATTCTGTTGGCTATTGTAGTTATTAGGTGGAAGTTTCACCAAAAAAAGAAAATAGATTATAGTTGGCATGACATATTTTGAAAGATTATTACATAATTTTAAATGCTTATCTGATAATAAATATGTTTAAGGATTATTTCAGATTTTTTAGAAAGAAAATAAAATTTGATGGCACTTGAATAATGTACTAATATACGAAATCCACCTTTCTGAAGTTCACCAACTTGAAGAGTGAACATAGACAGAATCTTCAGCATTAACTCCGTGCCTGTCCACTCCCAATCCTACCATCACCCAGGGCTGACTTTCATTAGTACATAATCTTACAGGCTTCTAATCCACTGTATCATTCGTCATGCCTAGGGGGTCAGATATGTTGTAAGATCTCCTATTTCAGATCCCTTCTGTAATGCCTACTATGAGAGTCTTAAAGCATCCATCAGCTTCCTCACTAGGATGCACCAGTGCCCACGGCTCAAAGGTGAGATCCCATTCAGTCTGGAAATCCCACCACCAATACAATTACCTGGACCTCTGTGGATAGTGACATGAAGGTTGCTAATTGTTATGCAGCCTGAAGTTGGAAAATCTACCATTTTCTCAATAGTTGTCATAATGTCTCTTCTGCTGTTTAATGCCCAATATGTCTGAGAGTCACATTTTTATTTTCTTGTATCTCGAGACATGAAAATATTCATTAATATTTTTATCTTTATTGTCAAATCAAAATGAGAGTATAACGTGCTTAGAGATATACTATTGATTCAATTGACACACATAGTACTTTCATCAGGACGATCTCTTACCTGGGAGTCTGCTTCATTCTCAAACAAAATGATTCTTTTCACAAGGCTACCAGGAATCTTCTTAGCTAACCCAGCTTAAAAGATCTCACATTACTTATTTCTCTAGAGACTTGCTCCTTTGACTTCAGTTTAAAAGTTGTTTATAGGGGAAAGAAACAATGTAATCTGGTCCAGCTCAGGATTTACGATTTTTATTAATATTTATTTTTTTAGTTGTAATTGGATGCAATACCTTCATTTATTTATTTTTAAGTGACACTGAGGATGGAACCCAGGGCCTTGCATGTGCTAGGCAAGCGCTCTACCGTTGAGCCACAACCCCAGCCCGGGATTGGTGATTTTTTAAACCTATCTCTATATTCATCTTTCATGGCTGAAGTCAATCTCAGGGGCCTCACCTGTTAGGGAGCTACATCCCCAGACTTCTAGGACAACTTCTTAACCTTGATGTATAAAATTTTCTTGGCACTCAACCTAGGTGTCCATCAACCAATGCATGGATAAAGAAAATGTGGTACAGATACACAATGGAGTTTTATTCAGTCATATAGAAAAATAAAATTATGGCATTTGGAGGAAAATGAATGGACCATCAGGTTAAGACAAATAAGTCAAACTTGGAAGGTTAAGAGTCTTATGTTTTCTCTTACATGCAGAAGCTAGAGAAGAAAAAGGACAAGGTGGAGATAGATCTCCTAAAAATCAAAGGGAGATCAGTAGAGGAAAGGAACTGGGGCGAGAGGTACGGAAGGAGGGGGGAATTCTGAGGAGTGATATTGGCCAAATTAGATTTTTATATTGTGTACACGTCTGAGTATGTAACAGCAAAGCCTGTCGATATGTACAACTATAATGCACCGATTTAAAAAATGAGGGAATCAAAACATTTCTTGGTACTGAACTGCCGTATCACACGAATATGAAATCCCCTGGCGCCAGGACCTTCTGACGGCAATAACTTCCTGAAGATATCAGCAGAGAAAAGCACAAATTCCTAAGCAAACACAAATCAATGATGATAGAAAATCTTCTTCAAGTTAGAACACTGGCCTAGAGAGAACGTTGGAGTAAGGTGCTTTCCTTCATGTAGGCTTTCTCAGTTAATAATATCCCACAGCTCCAGGTCACTTATCCCCAATACTAACCTACCCCCTCACAAAGGGCACCCACCCAGTGCCCTTTCTTCAAAGAAAATGAGTGCCGCCATCCTACTTAGCACTCTGATCTCACTTAGAGATATCCGAAATTTCAACTTATTTAGAAAATTCATGATTATTGCCATGATCCATGCCCAGTTGGGACCCCAAATTTCAGTCATTGAATAATAAACCTCACTTCCACTTAACCCATTACGTCCCATCATTTTATATGGAATGGAAAATTTAGAACTATAATAATGGGTCAGAGCAAACCCTAAATTTTGCCTAAATGCTAGCAGTAGTATAATTCCATAAGTTTTTGTCTCACACAGTTCATCTTTAGATTAATACTCAACTTGATCAACTGCATCATTTTAACAACATAAGTGAATATATATATATATTCACTATATATAATATATATATATACATATATATTAGCTGAAAAATGTATATTTTTATTTATTCTTCATTCTCTTATTAATTGTAAATTTTCTTTACAAGACTTAAACTCTGATTATGCTAGACTAAAGGGTACAGCCATCATTTTTAGATTACTACACAATTCCATTCTTTTCCACATGATAGAACAAGCTAAGTGTTAACATGTATTGCACTAAAGTGGTTTCGTATTCTCAGAATCATATTGCAAGAATCTTCACTGTTATGCTTTGAATCATTAAGATATTGGCTTTGAAAGTCCATCAGGCACAGTAAGTTTTTATAGGTTTATTCCAAAGGCTCCCTCAATGTTGTGTCATGACATAAAATAAGCAAATCAAACCTGACCTGGTCTTGACTAAATTAGTTTTGTCTATTGGAAATCGCAGGAGGCTTATAAAAGAAGCTCTTAATTCCTTTAGGTTTTATTACTTGGCCTATTTACAGCACGTATTTTCTGTATCAAGTTACTTGGAAAAAAAAAGAAGAAACAGCCAGTGTAACTATTTAGGATCACGCTGTTCTTCAGAGCCATCCAAGTGGCATGTTAGAAGAGATGTAATGACTCTCAGCAAGAAGAATGTTTTATAATTTTGATCTTCGCCACAACAATGGGAAAGAGAAGAGATAGCATTGGCTTCCTGAAAGGCTCCTTCTGTTGCATTTTTCATCTCAGTCTTTTCTGGTACCCTACAAAATCATGATATTTGAGATCTACTGGGCAAGAGACAGATTTTAAGTATGTATATTCTGTTTGATCCCTATAAAGTAAAAATTCATATCCCCTATATCTGATAAAGTATACATTTTACTGTCCTGAATAATCACTTTTAATAGATCCTGGTGTTTCTTCCAGAAATTTTCTAGAACTATAAGATTATATATGATATCACTTATGCTAATTTATCTATTTGCATAAATTTATGCAAAATATCTAGATAACCTTCTGAAGCCCATTACTTCATGTGAGAGGAAAAAAATCAACTACAGGTAGACTGTAGGTCTAAATGTCAAAGGCATAGCAATTAAGCTGCTCAAATAAGAGCTTGGTAATGTGTTAGAATCCTCAAGATAAAGAACTAATAAGAAATATATAAAGAGATTTATTATCTGGAAATGGTTTATGTGATCGTGGGTGATGGTAAGTTCAAAATCTGCAGAGCTCAGATCGCCATTGAGTTCCAAATAAAGAAGATGCAGTACAAATAGAAAGATCTGACATTACCATTAGAAGACCAGCAGAAGGAGGATTCTCTCTGACTTGGGAGATCAGCCTTTATTCCTTGCTGGCTGTCAACTGATTAATTACATCCCACCCACATTACAGAGGTATTGTTTAGTCTATTGACTAAAATGTCAGTCTCATTCAAAAACAAGTTGACCCTTAAATTGACCATCCCCAGTAGTATGTATATAAATGTAGCTTTGAGAAATATTTACTAACAAATTAAATATGTTACCACCATAACAAAATGATTGATAAAATGCCACATTAAAATCAGAGTTAATAAATTCTGTTATTCAATAAATACTATTTAGAAAAAATATATTTTTGTGATGAAATATGCTATAGTCATAAAAAATATATTATTTACTATTAGAAGTAATAACATGGTTGAATCTCACAAACAAAATGTTGAGCTAAGGAAGCCACAGGCAAAATAGTGAATGTTCTACAAATACATTTATGTTAACTGTGGTAAATAAGAAATATGATCTTTATATTTAGAAATTAGAATAACCCTCCCCAATAAGCCTTTGGGGAGAGTAAGGATGAAGTTTTGAGATTTAAATGCTCAAATTCACTTTGTGATAACTCATCAATATTGAAGTTCATATTTACATAGTTTTCTTTATGTATGATAGCCATGGATAAAGAATAAACCAGCTGCAAATTCCTTTTATTTTAGATAAGCAATTGAATTGCTAGTCTAATTTAAAGAACAAAAAGTAATATTTTCACTATGTCTAACAATTATTAGAGCATTTATCAATGGAGCTAAAGATGAGAAGGGATCAGGAACTCAAAAGGAAAATACAATTAATATGTATTATAAACAATTATAATGCAAGGAAATATAGCATAGTTAGGATTAACATCTATTATATCTACAATGAATGATTTTAGATTAGGAAAAAATATTTCTCAATTTGTTTAAAAAAACCACATGATATATACAAGAAAACCAAGTGTAATATATACTGACTCAAAAATTTTAAATTGAGTGAACAAATAATTACATTAGATAATACAAAGAAATGGCAGAGTATTAAATATCAAAATTAAAATAATTTTATGTTTATACAATAAAAACTGAACTGTGACTTTAGATTAATAATGGATAGACTGTGTAGCAAATACATCATTATTATAAATTCTAGTGTGTCATATAATATTGCAACAGAACATACCAAAAAAATTAGATATAAAAGGAGAAAAAAGAAAATAATTATAAATGGTTTTATTTCTCCTAGTACCACAATATAATCAATAGACTTTGTGTAATCTGACAAAATACATTCCTTAACTTTTATAGTGCGGTAAAAATGCTTGAATTCTATTGCTATGTCTCACCAAATATTTTTCTACTGAATTTTTCTTTTCAACAAATTTCTGAGTATAATTTCATTGAGTATAATTTCATTGCAGTAATTTTTGCTCTTCTCTTTTTCGATTGTGGATTTCCACTGATATGTTTAATCTAAATTATTAATTCAAACATTATTAATTTTCATCTTTCTAACAAATACAAGCATTGAAGGATTTACCTTCTTTTGAATATTTCTTACTGTATCTCATAAGATCTAATATGAAGTATTTTCATGACTAAAAAATTCTAAGTAGAATATTGGGTTTCCTTTGGATAGTTTAACGTGTTGATGCTATTTGGCAATGGCATTTTAAGTTCTAATTTAGATAGATTGTAGTTTAATTCACATTCTACTATTATTTATTCAATATTTTTGTTATTGGAGAATGTTTTTTGACACTGGTAGAAATGGAATCAGGACTTAGAAAATAGTTAATATTCAAATAGTTTCTTGAAAATATTTTTAAAAATATAGTACATTTCTAAATTTGCTTTTTTAATGTTTATTTATTTCCAATATTTTTGAAATATAGCTACCAAATACAAAAGTATACATTTCAGGTGTATGATTTTGAGTTTTGATACACAAACACCTTGAGAACACAGTGCTGTTTTAAAATGTTCCCATGGTTTGTTTAATCAGATATGCTAAGATAACAGATATAGAAGCAGTGGTTTTTCAGGAAGAGCCATTACTCAGTTTCCAGCAGGGGACATGCCATGCCATAGAGTGCCACATGGACAAGCGGCAGGATCATTCAGGAAGCAGAAAGAGCAAGAGGGAAACAGACAGAAGTCTTCATTGTGGTTTTCATTCAAAAGGTGAAGGGTAAGCAAAGTTAGTATTGCCTACTTTACATGAATATGATAGACTCTTGACTGTGCCGGGTCTCTGTAGGATTTAAATAGGGAAACTAGTGACTTGGGAAAGCATTGACTTGGTGTGCCACAGTTAAATTAAGGAAGTGGTTGGGAGGTGTTGGCCAGGCGGTGCTTGGTTTGCATATGTGCACTTTCAGGCAAGTTATTTATTTGCTGTGGCAATGAGATAACCCTGGGAGGGATTTGTATGATCAGAATGAGCGAGGATATGAATGTCAAAGCATCAAAAAATACAGAAAGTAAATATTATGAACGATGCAATTATTCACATAAATTATTTGTAATTCCTCTGCATAGAGGATCATCTAGTCTTCTCACTATTTTTATTATTTATTATTAAATTATTTATTTATATCACCATGAACCAATGGACCTCAGACCTGTCAAGGTGAGGCAGGAAGTGTCTAAGGGAATGTTATGTTTTGGATAGCCTTGGGAGACATGATAACTACATGTAGTATAGTGTCCTGGATGGGATCCTGGAACATACATAAAGAGATTGTGTTGAAATTCAGGAATTCTGAATTAAGTATGGACCCTTGATGGTAATAATGTAACAAATTGTGTTCTTGGATTGTGACCAATGTACCATATTGGTGTGAAACATCTAAGATGAATGCAATTGGATGTGAGATTTGTGAGAACTCTGGACAGTCTTCAACACTTTCTGGTAATCTAAAATTATTCAAAATAAAAGCCTTATTAAAATTTCAATAGCAACTGGGCTCGGTGGCACATACCTATAATCCCAGCAGCTTGGGAGGCTGAGGCAGCTGGAACGCGAGTTCAAAGTCAGCCTCAGCAACTTAGTGAAGCCCTAAGTAACTTAGAGAAACTTTGTCTCTAAATAAAATACAAAAAAGGCTGGGGATGTGGTTCAGTGGTTCAGCACCCCTGGATTCATTCCCTGGTACTAAAACAAACAAAAAATCCTATCGCATTTCCATATAATAATAAACATATAGAAATAGAAGTTAAAAACATGATGCTAACACGGATATTCACAAAATCTAAATAGACATACATTTAACAACGGTACAGAATCCATTACAAAATTCAGATGAAAGAAGTCCTAAATACATGGAGAAAAACTATGCTCATTGATAGGAATATTGAGTTTTAGAAAAAGGGTCAATTCTTACCAGGCACTAGTAATCAGTGGCTCAGACCTGTAATCCCAGCCCCCCAGGAGGCTGAGACAGGAGGATCACAAGTCCAAGGTCAGCCTCAGCAATTTATCAAGGCCCTACTCAGTGAGATCCTGTCTCAAAATAAAAAAAAATAATAATAAAAAAAAGAATGGGGGTGTAGCTAAGTGGTAAATACCTCTGGTTAAATCTGCAGAACCCAAAACAAACAAACAAAAACAAATCAATTCTTTATTCTTCCCAAATTTATCTATAGATTTAATAAAATGTTTATCAAAATCCCAGCAACGGCCAGGCACTGTGACATGTGAGTATTACAATCCCAGTGGCTTGGAAGGCTGAGGAAGGAGGATCTTGAGTTCAAAGCCAGCCTCAGCAATCTAACCAGGCCCTAAGCAGTTTAGCAAAACCCTGTCTCAAAATATAAAATAAAAAGTGCAGGTGATGTGGCTCATGGCTTGAATGCCTCTGGGTTCAACCCCCAGTATATTAAAAAAAAAATCCCAGTAAAGTATTATTGCATACATAGATAAACTTATTTTAAAATATACGAAAAGACATTATTCTTGACCTTGCATAGTTGAAACAATTTGACAGAAAATAATATGGAAATAACCACTGTACAATAATTACCTGATCACAATCACTGTTAAGGCTTAATATACAGCTATAGTAACCCTAATCCAGTATTGACCAAAGAAGGGGCATATTGATCAATGAAACAAAATAGAGAATGCAGAAATAAACCTGCACAAATATGCTTAAGAGAGTTTTGACAAATCTGCAAATAATCAAGCAATTGAATAGGGAGAGGGTAGCCTCTTAACAAATGTTACTTGAGCATCTATAGGAGAAAAGCAAAATCACCTCCGACTAACTTAATACTTTAATTAAAACTTAACTCAAAATGGATCACAGACATAAACTTAAGTCACAAATCTATTAAATTTTAATTAAAAATTATGAGAAAATTATCTAAGAGTTGGTGAAGACATCTTAGAGTTAATACTGAAAGCACAATTCTTAAAAAAGAAATGTGTTAAATTTTATATTACCAAAATTATTATTGTTGTTGTTGTTGTTGTTATTTTACTTTATAAAAGCTCTTGTTAAGAGAATTAGAAAACAAGCCACAGATTGGCAGAAAATACTTGCAAATCACATTTCCAACAGAGAGCTCAGATGTAGAATATACAAAGGATGTTCAAACTCAGTAATAGAAAAGATAACCAACTAGAAAAGGGACGAAGGCATTAGGAGACACCTCTTTAACACCTAAGCATATCAACCCTTAGAAAAATTAATAATAATATATTACTGCATACCTATTACAATGGCTAAAATTTGGGGGGAAAATGACAAAGTCTGATGCAGACTTGGATGTAGAAAAACTGGATCATATATCTTGACAGGAATGTAAGACAGTATAACTACTCTGAAAACAGTTTGGAAGTTTCTTAAAAGCTAAACATGTGGTTAACATATGACCCAGCAATTGTACTCCTGGGCCTTGATCCCAGAGAAATAAAAATGTACCACACAGAGTCCTGTGTATGAATGTTTCCAAGACCTTTTTTTGTAACAGCTGAACCATACAAACAACACATATCTCTTCAACAGTTGAATAATTAAAGAAACCACAGTGTATATATCATGGAATCTTTTACATAAAATAGCATAATATGTACATATACCCCATGCAAATCCTCCAGTATACTTTAAATCATATCAAGATTACCTACAATTCAATGTAAATATTATACAAATAGTTGTTATACTGTATTATTTAGGAAGTAATGGTAATGAATGAAATCTTTACATGTTCACTAGAGATGCAAATTTTTTTCAAATTTTAAATGTGCAATTGATTAAAATTATTGGTGGTGTAGAAACTATTGAGACACACAAACATTTGAACAGATATAAGAGGAAATTTTTTTAAGTGAATAAAACCAATTCAAAGGATTAGATACTTTAGGATTCTACTTAATAAACATCACTAAAATGACAAGATTACAGACCCGAGGAAGGCATTGGTGGTTTTTAGGGATTGGTGGTGTATGAGCATGGAGGTGTAGGCTTATATAGGGTCCCACAAAAATCCTTGTGATAGAATTTTCTCTGACTTGACTATATGGGTACTTCCACCAGTCTACATGTGTGATAAAATCTCAAAGAACAAAATTCTCACCTACAAACACATACACGTACACACATGACTGCACATAAAACTGATATTATTTGAATAAAGTCAATGGACTGTATTAATATCAATTTCCTATTTTAATATCATGTTATTTAATTAAGATACCACCACTGCATGACACTGGGTGAAAAGTTGGATGAGATTGTTCACACACAGTTATGTAAACAATGTAAATGCATCATTAAGACCAAACCTGGGGTTTAGGCATAAACAAAAACTTAGAATCTTTATACAAAATTAGTAATTGTCATTATCATTTATTAATCATTTACACTCTGAATTTTGAGTTCTTCATTCTTTTCTTGTCATTGAACTACATCAAAATGATGAACAGAAGTTTGATTTTCTTCTAACAGCCATGTGCATTTTATCAAGCTATCCTAAACTTATTATCAATTACTTTCATCTTTATTTAAAGCTTGGTTTCACTGAGAGACAGGCTTTGCAGCCATCTAAATAAGAGTCATTTATAATGAACCAAGTACTGTATCTTCCCCAAGAGACACATTGATAAGTTATATTCCCATCCATTTTAAAGTGATTCCTTCACTTCATAACCTTGTTTTACTAATTAGGGACACATATCTTATACGTCCTCTACCAAATCTCCCAGATGTGATGTCTAAAAACCCCCTTTAAGATTTGCATTCTCTCTTCCTGAGATGAACTCTGATTAGTTGTGGTATACTGGTGTTTAATACGCTGCTTAAATCTATTTTCTGATATTTTATTTACAAATTTTGCTTTAATATTCTTAAATGGGTTTTGTCTCTGTATATCTGTGTACTGACTGTCATATTTTGGATTTGAGGTTTTTCCAATTATAGAAAATAAATTGAATAGTCTTCCATCTTTTCCTGTGATCCTAAGAAAATTACACAGAATTGAAATTTTCTAGTTTTTGTTGAAAATATGAAATAAATAATTCTTAAAACTATTAATAAAAAAAGAGTTGCATTCACTTATAAGAGTGAACTACTCCTTCCAGGTAGTTTGCACAAAGATAAAAACTACCCTTCTAGCTTTGTTACTATAAGTCTGATGTGAATAAGTCCAAACTTATGTTTCTCAGACATTATTCACATAAGTAGTAATATTTTAAAATTAAATCAGTAAAATAAGAGCCCAGAACTTTTCAGCTCAGTCTTTCTCATTGTATACAGAGAAGCTGTTTATCTTTATTTGTTTACGTATTTATTTTGCAGTGGCAAGTATCTCTCAAGAAATAGCTCAAGTTATCATCAAGACTGATTGCTAAAACAGTTTTAAAATCAGTTTTCTTTCAACATGTTAATATATGGAACATGACCGTAAGTGTATTTTTTCTTCGATTAGCATTATTATATGTTTCTTGCCTTGAGATCTTTTTTCAAGTTCATCAATGATGCAAATTGCTTTTTGAGTTAAATCTTGGATTGAGGTGTCTTGGAGACATTAAAACCAATTAAAAGGGAGAAGAATGCACCAAACTACAAATTATTTCAAACACAAAAGACAATCCTTTGTTCAGAAAAGTGAATTGCTGGTAAGCAGACCACCTTGGCCTCATAGTCTCAGACCTGCTCTTTTCTTTCTATCTTTTTTTTTTCCTTCTGTGAAACCTCATTTTAGGGAATTATTTTTTCCTCAAAATCATTTCATATTTCAAAACTTGTACCACCAAGCAAACATCTCATATTTAAAAGGCTCCCAGAGCTCCTTTAAAGGGAAACTGAAGGTGGGAAGGTGCTGTGGTGTGATCACAATAACATTTGCCCAAGTGTTCCTGTCACATAGTGCAAGCCCTCCAACTCTTGCTGGAATGGAAGGAGTGACTGGAATAGTCTCAGGCTTTTTATAGTGTATTCATAGAGTGGGATTTTAGGGGCCACATTGTATTTTTTTTTCTTCTTTTCCTGGCACACTAGTTATGTCGCATACATAATCTCTTGAGTGATTTCATCTGCTCAGACATCATAAACACTTTATATGCCATTAAAAGAAATTTTGACTTTGATGTCGGAAGCCGAGAGCTTAAACTTAAAATGTATTATTCATTACTGCACATTCTTTAACATGCTAAAGCATATTTTGACCAAAATTAGGTATTATATAATACTCACTTCTTCACAGTTAAGAGATTGGGTCATTATACCTGTTTTTCCTTGACAAGTTCCAGAAAAACAGGATTGAAATAAAACTAAGGTGTTTAATTCTTTATCTCATATGATTATGTATGATAATGCAGGTGCTGTAGTCTGCTTATATCATGATGGCATTTGAATAATATAATTTTGAAAACTATTATACTTATGAATGGGAAAAATAGTTTCAAGAATATTTGACTAAGCTTCACAGGAAGAGCTTTTGTGGGAATACGTAGCTCTCCAGTAAATGAAGGAATTTTAAGAGCAAATATTATCATTAAAAAAATGTACACACACAAAGTATGTCTGTCTACTCAGAGAATAAAAGAATGAAATGGGTCACTTTATCTCAACAAATTTTCTTAGAAAACAATATCTACATAATCCCCAAATGCCTATTAAGTGGTTCACAATTTCTCACACAGTTTCATAAGAAAATGTGGAGGAATTTGGTTTATAAACATATCTTAATTTGCAGGTATGTCTTTTTAGTTTTACCCAGAGATTGGTTTTCATTGACTTTTAAACCATATTAGAGTCACTGCAAAAATGAATCAGTAATGTAGATCCCAACTTGAAAGTTTAGTATTTTGATATTCATGGATTTTTGTACTAATTAAGGTTTTTAAATTATGGCATTGTTATTTTTCTTTATTATTGTATTTTTTTTTTGGTGCACACTTAATTTTGTACCTTAGTTGTAATAGACACAATCAGTAAGTGAATTGGTTCATGCAAAACTTAATTTACCTTAGTGTTATTTCTCTTGGGTAACCTATTTTCACATTTACACATCACTGAACAATATTAAAATATTATTCACTGTACCACCAATTCCTTAACACGCATCAGTGGTTAAAAAAGGCTCATTAAAGCAAAGAATGATAATTAGTAGAAAAGGAAACACTAACATCCAAAGTACAAAAATAAGCAAAAGCAGATAATAGCAATATAAATGTAAATGAAGAAAATGACTCATGGAATGAAATTTGGCATATGAGAATATTGAAATGTTATGACTGTATGCGGATTCCAAAAAAGGGAATTTTGAATAGCAAGCACAATGATAATTAACTTAAAAAAATATATGGAACAAAAAAATCCCTACTTCCCTTTATATTGTCTTAAATAAATTTTGTCAGAAAATGGCATAAAGCCAGAGCAAACTTGGTATCATTGTCATCTTCTGAAATTTTTGATTTTTCTAGATCTTGATCAAAAGTGTGTTTTATAGGGCTGAGGTTCTGGCTCAGAGGTAGAGTGCTTGCCTAGCATGCATGAGGCACTGGGTTGGATCCTCAGCATCACATAAACATAAAATAAAGGTGTTGCGTTCACCTACAACTAAAAATAAATGTTTAAAAATGTTTTAAATGTGTTTTATAATAAGCAATGCAATAATTTTTCTTTTACAATAGACCTAAATTAGGAAAATATCATTTTAAGGAATACAAATCATAATGAAACAATGTTATTACTGAAAAGCTTAATAACCTGTACCAAAGTTAATAAAATATCTTATGATTTAGTCAAAGACAGAATGACCATTGGCCAACCAATCTATCACTGTGGAAATTGCACAAAAGGAGAAAAATGATTACTCTCATACGACTGGATGAAATCATAGGAGAACACAAATAAGCTCTTGGCATACATGTGGTAGTCATTTAAGGAAAAGTGCTTATTCAGTGCTTTTCACTGAGAAAGGTTTTCTTATTTATTGAGCTATATTTTTAGGGGCCATGAGAGAAACTAAAATTATATTTTAGAATTAGACTGCATTTCTAGATACAACAAGAAAGTGCCTTAATACCAATCAGCTGACTGTTTCACCTGTGGATTGATTGTATGCTTGATGGTCAGGAAACAGGATCTAAGACATAACTTGGATCAATCCTCACCGTGATTGTCCAACTGTCCCTCTTAGCAGGAAAATGGATAGGCAGTTGTTCAAGTTGGCACTCTATGGATTTGTTCTCTGACCATGGCAAAGCTAACGTTTAACTTATTAATATTTTTAAAACTTTCTTCAAAAAGGCATATGTTCATGTACCTGATCCATATTATCACTCATGCCAATACTAAGATGTCATATATTTTTTTCAATGTTGAGACAAATATTTCATTGATTTTAAGAAAACAAACTGGAGAAACTTGAGCATCAAATAATTGAGTCCTTTTAAAACCAAAACATGAAGAAATATACTCCAGACATGAATGAAAATAAAGAGATGCTGAGGAAGCCCACCCTTGCTTCCCTTTCAGTTGAAATTTTTAACTTTCAACTTCTGAATATTTGTTTATTCATCTCCCATAAAAAAGTGGCTTCAAAATTTCTGAGGTTGTCAAAGCCCAGTCTGAACTTCCCATCCTGTTTAACAAAGCCCCTCAAAACTCTTTCCTTTTTCTTAAGAGTATGATTATGAATTAGAAATTAAATAAAGATTAAGTAGAGAAACTGGTAGCATGTTAAACCTTACTCATTATTCAAGCTCCCTCTTGCTATTTTTTTTGATAGATTTGTGTGTTAAAAATCATGGAGTACAACTCACTGATATGAGTGTTCACACGTGCAGACTCAAACACACACACAAACACAATCTCATGCAATGTATAACAACTTATCTTGATTTTACTTAAATTTATTCTTTTCTATCTGTAGAAAACATGATTAACATTAAAACATGGCTTTGTGGTGGCCAAGTGTGTTGAGAGCCAGCAGAGTCTGTATGGCCCCTGGCATTTTGCCAACAGTATTGATTGACAGGCGAGGCATTACTATCTGCCTCTGCCGCTACTTTTGAGTTCTCGAACTACTTTCGAGCTCTCGTGGGGATTTCCAGGGATTCCCCGAGAGTTCCCATTGGTTGGGGAAGTACAGGAGGAGGGTTTTCTGGAGGAGATATTTCCGGCTGGGGGGTTCCTGGAGGAGCCACGTGGCATTCGGGAGATTTCCCCAGGGGCGTGTGTGAGGTTTTTTCTTGCAGTTCAAAAATAAAGTTTGTTCCTGCTTCAGTGGCTCGTGATTTGTGCCCAGCCAGACTGCAGCAATTGGCGACCCGTGCGGGCAACGTCTGAAGCTTCGGGGTAAGTGAAATTGCTTGCCCCTAAGGGAAGGCGAGAGAATGGGTGACCATTTTAAAAAATAATGTGTTCTTGTTTTGATTTGTTTTGTGTTTGTTTCAAGCTGCCTATCCCTAGAATTTTCTCAGGCAGACTGGGAAAAATGGTTGGCTCAAGGTTTGAAGTTGTTCGCCCCTGAGGAAGAGATAGAAATAGACCACAAATGCACATGTCAAGAAAATAGGAAAATTGATACAACGATCTTTTGTTCCGTTTTTGCTTCATTCCGTTTCGGTTTTGTTTTGTGTTATCTTATTGGGTTGCGTTATCTTTATAACAGATTAGAAATTAGTAAAAAGCAAACTGAAAAATTGTTAAGTAAATTGTTAGAGGTTCAGACCATGGAGAAAGACATTTTGGATCAAGCAAAAGAGAAGGTCTCTCGAGCTAGTCAGACAGAGGAAGAAAATCTGAAGGAAGAAAGCTTAGAGGAGAAACAGCTATTAGGGAAAAAGCTACAACAGGAGGCTGCTACTAACACTGTTCTAACACCAGAGGGCGTAGTTCAACCAACAGCTCCACCTATGGAGATAGCTGAGTGGCCCTCAACCCCAGTAGCTGATAGATGGGATCCTGAGACAGGACCTCAAAGATTAGCATGCCCTGTACTTGAGCAGGCAGGAGGGCAGCGAATTCACCGTGCTTTAGATGTCAAAACAGTGAAGCAGTTAAAGGAGGCTGTAACAACCTATGGTCCCCAAGCACCCTTCACGGTAAGCATGGTCGAATCCATTACCAACTTGGACATGACACCAGCAGATTGGGCTAGTATGTGTAAATCTGTGCTAAATGGAGGACAATATTTGTTATGGAAGGTTGCCAATGAGGAATTTTGCAGGGAGACAGCTAGGCGAAATGCAGCAGCCGGTTACCCTCAAAGAAATCTAGATATGTTGTTAGGAAAAGGACCTTATGAGGGTCAACGGCAACAAATTGAATATGATCCTGGCGTATACACACAAATTGCTGTAGATGCGGTTAGGGCATAGAAAACTCTACAGGGGCATGGAGATTTATAAGGACAGTTATCTAAGGTAATACAAGGAACTAATGAACCTTACGCTGAATTTGTAGATAGGCTTATTCAAGCAGCTTCCAGAATTTTGGGGGATACAGAACAAGCAATGCCATTTATAAAACAACTGGCTTATGACCAAGCAACGATTTGCTTGGAGACATGAAGATTTAAACACATATATTAAATTATGGACCATGGAGACATGAAGATTTAAACACATATATTAAATTATGTAGAGACATTAATGAACAAGGACAAGTCTTGGCAGCAGTACAGCAGGCTTTAGATGCCAGGCCAAAAACATGCTACAATTGTGAACAAACAGGACATTTTAAAAGAAGTTGCCCCATAAGAGGAGGGTTTAACAAACCTAGGTATCAAAGGAATAGAATGCCGGGTATTTGCCCACAATGCCGTAGAGGGAGACATTGGGCTAATGAATGCCATTCTCAAACCACCATAGAGGGTACTCTGTTATCAAAAAATGGACAAAGATCAGGTGTTTACCCACAATATCGTAGAGAAAGGCATCGGGCTCCATTGCCAAAAAACGGACAGTGGGGCCCAATGCTCCGGGGCCCACGACCACAAATGTATGGGGCACTGGAGGAACCCAGAAACACCATGGAGGAACCCAGCAACAGCATCAGGGTAGTGCCCAGGACACATTATCCATCAGATCTCTCATCAGATGAACCAGAGGGAGCGCAGGGTTGGACATCTGCACCTCCGCCAGAGCAATACTAACTCCAGAGATGGGAGTTCAAATCATTCCCACAGGAGTAAAAGGACCTCTTCCCCAAGGAACAGTAGGCTTATTGTTAGGACGCAGTTCTTCTACTTTAAAAGGACTTATGATAAGTCCCTGGGTAATTGATCCCGATTATGAAGGTGAAATAAAAATTATAGCTAGTTCTCCAAAGGGTATATCAGTAATTTCACCAGGAGATAGAATAGCACAGTTATTAATAATACCCAGCCTACATGATAAATTTTCCAGTAGTAGTAAAGAAAGAGGTTCAAGGGGATTAGGTTCCACAGGTGTAGATTGGGCTATGCTGTCTTTAAATTTAGATTCTTGCCCAGTGCTAAAACTAAATATTCAAGGACATGAATTTAATGGGCTACTGGATACAGGTGCAGACCTTAGCATCATATCTCGTCAAGAATGGCCAAAACATTGGCCGTTACAACAAGCCACTCAAACGCTTTGAGGCCTAGGAGTGGCAACTAATCCCCATAGAAGTGCAATGGTATTAGATTGGAAGGATCCTGAAGGATGTGAAGGAACTATACAGCCATATGTATTGGATCATCTTCCTATAAATTTATGGGGACGAGATGTCCTAGATCAATTAGGTTTGACATTAACAAATAACATCAATCCAAATGTGCCCACTATTAGGGCTAGACAAGGTTTCAGGAAAGAAAAAAGATTAGGAGAACAAGGTATAGCAGCACCAATTCAAATAGATCAAGGAATAAATAGACATGGACTGGGTTTTCAGAAGGGGTCACTGAGGCAATAAAAATTACTTGGAAATCAGAAAGACCAGTATGGGTTCCTCAGTGGCCCCTGACTAAAGAAAAGATACAAGCAGCCCATGTCCTGGTCAAACAACAATTAGTGGAGGGACATATACAACCTTCTGTATCTCCCTATAATACTCCTATTTTTGTCATTAAAAAGAAATCTGGTAAATGGAGATTATTGCAAGATTTAAGAGCCATTAATAATGAGATGGTTATTATGGGACCTGCTCAATCAGGGATTCCTCAATTGTCTGCTTTGCCAAAAACCTGGTGCATTTTAGCTATAGATATTAAAGATTGTTTTTTTTTTTCAATTCCAATTCATCCTGAGGATAGTCCATGTTTTGCATTTACTATCCCTGCACTGAATTATGAAGGTCCTGATCAGAGATATGAATGGAAAGTACTCCCTCAAGCGATGGCTAACAGCCCAACTATGTGTCAAATTTATGTTAACAAAGCAATCCAGCCACTTAGAAATCAAAATCCTAGACTACAAATATTTCACTATATGGATGATGTATTGTTAGCACACAAAGATAAAAACACATTGCTAGAATGTTATGCCACACTTACAAATTTATTAAAAAATTATAATCTAGACATAGTAATAGATAAAGTACAATTAAATTTTCCAATTAATTATTTAGGAGTTCTATTATCCTCAACCATGGTCCGTCCACCAAAAATTCAAATACGAGTAGAACAACTCAAATCACTTAACGACTTTCAAAAGTTATTAGGAGACATAAATTGGATAAGGCCTTATCTAGGCATACCAACAGGAGAGTTGGGACCTTTATTTGATATCCTAAAAGGTCCATCAGATCCAAATTCACCCCGCATGTTAACGCCTGAAGCAAGAAAGGCATTAAAAATTATTGAAACATATATGGAAAATATGCATTTGGATAGAATTGATATAACTTTGCCTTTATTATTTATTGTAATACCAACAAAAAATATTCCTACAGGAGTATTTTGGCAAGAAGGTCCATTTTTGTGGATACATTTATCTTATTCTCCTAACACTATTCTTACTAGGTATCCTGAGGCTGTAGGACAATTAATACTCAAAGGAATAAAAGCAGCTAAGGGAGTATTTGGAATTTCTCCCAATAAAATTATTACTCCATATACTATGGATCAAATTGATGAGTTAGCTAATGAGTTAAATACTTGGGCAATAATCATGTGTAAATCTAATGTTTCATTTGATAATCACTTACCATCTAATCCTTTGTTGTCTTTTTGGTCTTTGCATCCTATAGTTTTTACAGAATGACAAGAAAAACCCCTATCATGAATGCTCCAAATGTATTCACTGATGGGTCAAATAATGGTACAGCAGCAGTAGTTACCCCTGATCAAACTTTTACATTTTTAGTGCCCAAACAATCAGCTCAAAAGGTAGAGCTTAATGCAGTTTTACAAGCTTTTGTGATGTTTAAAGATTCTGTATTTAATTTATTTTCTGATAGTCAGTATATAGTTAATGCTATATTATCCCTTGAAGATGCTGGTAGGATTTCCCCTTCCTCTACTATTTTCTCTTTGTTTTCCACTATACAAAGTCTAATATGGGACAGAAAAGATCCATTCTTTATAGGACATATCAGAGCACATACAGGATTGCCTGGAGCCCTTAGTTTGGGCAATGACATCAGTATTAACCATTTAGCATAATATAGATACTAATGGACATATATATGTTTAGTGACTATGTATACATGGTGTGGATATATATACATACATATATAAGTTCTGTGTATATATGGTATGTACATATTCATTTAATGTACATGGTGTACATATATATAATGTTTGTATATGGTGTACATTTATATGGTGTGTATATATACAGTCTGTATGCATACATATATTTCTTAGTTTTGTTCACTAAATGAGCCTAGAAACAATGATATCCCAGTAGAGCAAGCAAATCTAGTGATATTTTGATTTCTGTTATCATTCTCCAAGTAAAATTTTGAACTCTCTAGAGAAATGTCCAATTCCAGGTCCAGGTCAGGGATTATACAAGATGGAACAGGAATATCTTATAATTCTAGAGAGTAAGGAAGTACTAAAATCAATATAGTAGGAATGGATGAAAGGGGTTCTGGAGCTCAGCAAAAGAGCTTCCAGTGGCCAAAGTTGGAAACAGTTGAGTGATGAAAAAAACAAACTAATATTGGATCATCACCCAAAGTATGAAAAAAAAAATCTATAAGTCACTATCAATATAAGTAAGTGGCTAAATAAATACACGGAAATGTAGAGATAATCTCCCCAAAAGAATTTTGTATAATTTATATACATGGTCCCTCTCCAAGAAGCTGTAGCATCCTGTACTTACAGGGTGTGCTTAGTGCTTACTTTCAAATACTTCAGTGTAAAGCAGGGGAGGTAATTTTACTGTGAAGAAACCTGGCCAAAAACACCTGAGTCAATCAGGATCCACATCATTATCAACCTCAAAATTATTTAGGGAGCAAGCTCTTTGATGTGATATGTTGTGAATTGTCCTTAACATTTGTTACTGCCCTGCTCAAAACCAAGAGGCCCAGCCTAACCTTGAGAAAATCACCAGACAAACTGGTATTGATATTGAAGAACATTTTGCTGAATATCACACCAATATGCCTAAAAACTGACAAGGTAATCAAAATCAAAGAAAGCCTGAGAATTGGCAAAGCCAATTGACAAGGGCAAAAAGCCTTAGAGTGACTAAGTGAAAGATAATATTCTGTGGGGCCTCCCAGAGCAGCAAAGTACAATAGGTAAAAACTAATACAGTCAAATTAAAATATAGAGTTTAAGAGAACAAAGAGATCACTCTGACTACTCTACAATATATGTAAATGTATATATATATATGAAGAATGATAATTAATGAGGACATGCATTTGACTATGAAAGATGGTCTCCTTCTAAATTAAAAATGTGTGCTTCACTAAAATCCTACGTTCCTCAGATTTCTTTCGGTGACCATGTCTCTATTTATTTGCTAATAATATGTAAACAAGATGGTGAGGAACCTCTGGAAAGTCTGTAGAATATTTCTTTTAGCTGGGCTGCATGACCTTGCACACTATTTCTTTCCAAAGCCTGAAATATTTTTGAAACATATAAGGTGTTGTTTTACTTTACAACCAATGTTGAAGTGTTTCCCTCTGCTTTCTTCTAACAGTGGCAAAATTTCTAGTCCTATACATAAAACTTTGATCCATTTTGAGTTGGCTTTTGAACAACTCAGACTATAAGAGATAGAGATCTAATTTTATTCTTCTACATATATCCAGTTTTCCCAGGACCATTTGCTAAAGAGAGTGAATTTCCTCCAAGACATATTGTTGGCACATTTGACAAGAATAAGATGGCTATAGCCTCATGGATTTGTCTTTGTATCTACTATCCTGTTCCATCAATCTTTCTATTTTTATGCCAGTATCTGATGTTTTTATTACTAGACTATGAAGTATAATTTGAAGACAGGTGTTGTGATTCTTCTGCCTAGATAATTTTTTCTCAGTATTTATTTGGATATTCTGAGTCTTTTGTTCTTCTATATACATTTTAGGATTTTTTTCTAGTCTGTGAAGAATACCATTGGTATATTGATGGAGACCACATGAAACCTGTAGATAACTTTTGGTGATATGGATATGTTAACAATATCACTTCTGCTATCCATGAATATGGGAAATCTTTCCATCTTTTAGTGTTTCTTCAATTTCTTTTTTCAGTGTTCTTTAATTTCTCCTATATAGATCTTCTACCTTATTATTTAGAATTATTTCTAGGTATTTTATTTTTAAAAAACTCTTGGGAATGTCATTATTTTTCTAATTTCTTTCTCAGCTGATTTATTGTTGGTTTGTATTCTGGTTTTGTATTCTGCTACTTTGTATTCTGAGTTTGCTTATTAGTTTTATAAATTGACTGGTAGAACTTTTAGGATCTTCTAAATAGAGGATCATATTACCAGCAAATAAGAATAATTGACTTCTTCATTTTCTATATGTATCCCTTTTATTTATTTATCTTGCATAATTGCTCTTGGTCTGAAATATCAATGTGATGGAAGAAGCTCTCACAGTCACCTGGAATAAATATTGACTTGAGGACCATACATTGAGGATGGCAGAGGAAAGAATATGTGAGTCTGGGTTCCTGATAACTATGAAACCATTATACTGACCTTTTATTTTCTCTTTGGCTCCTTTTTTTTAATAAGACAAAAATTAGCCATATTGCAGCCATGAGTTTTCTGCAGCATACAGCTTAATCTAATCTGAAATAGCCTGCTTAACATAATCATGTGCTACATAATGACCTTCTGTTCAAGAAAAACCTGGATATATGACCATTGTCATATAAGATTATTATGAAGCTGCAATTTTCCTATTGTCTGGTGACAGCGTTGCCATTCTAAGGTCCTAACACAATGCATTGTTCATTTGTTTTCAGTGATACTAGTATAAATAAACCTACTGCATTATCAGTCATATAAGAATATAACATATACAAAATATGTATAACACATAATACTTGATAATGAAAACGAATGACTGAATTGAATGGTTGACCTAGATCATCTAGTTTTGTGTGACCACATTACATATTTCTACATAACATTAAATAAGCTAACAATGTATATCTCAGAATGCATCCATTATTAAGCCACACATCACTGTAGAGGTATCAAGGATATATATTTTTTTCATATATATATATATAATCAATTTAACTTGGTTCATACTAAATTGTGCTAATCTAAGCAAAATAGGACTAAATAATAACACATTGGAGAACAAACTTCCATGATTTAATGACAGATTTAAAGGAATGGGTGGTTCAGTAAAAAGAATGGTCTTGACATCTAGCTTCTAGGTATTATTAGCAACTGAATGGGAGCTGAGAGAGAGAGAGCTGAGGTGTGTCCTGAAAAATCCAATAGCTGGGTGCTGTCAGCAAACTACCCTTCTCACAGCTGGCCAGTCCTCGGCACTGACCCAAATAAATTTCTAAAGGAAGCAAGCATCAATTTGTTGTGCCATGTCCTTGTTCATTACTTTTAGAGACCACCAAAGTGAAGGGTTAAAGTTTCTCTCTACCAATACTCTTGGACACACGATTGG
Source organism: Callospermophilus lateralis (assembly GCF_048772815.1). NCBI lineage: Eukaryota > Metazoa > Chordata > Mammalia > Rodentia > Sciuridae > Callospermophilus > Callospermophilus lateralis. The sequence goes on from NC_135320.1 coordinate 15,189,948, forward strand.
GTTATTTCCAAATATACCCACTGTAAGTTGAAAATATCCTACGTCCCAAACACCAAAGTGCACAGCATAGCCTGGCCTCCCTAAAATTAAAATTAAATCTGATTAATGATGCTCAATCTGTGCTTCACCTGTTCATTCTAATATCAGTATCTGATATGTTTAAATTTATTTGGGTAGAGAAAGTTTTATAAAGGCATATACTATGTTTTAAAGAGCAGTTTAAAAATGGAAATCAAATCATAAATCTTATTTTACTGGTATATGTTATGATAACCTCTCTCATACAGTTTAGAAGAATGGCTACACTCCAGAGGAACGGTTGTTTTGAAGGATTTTGAAGCCACATTTTCTCTAGATTGTGGAAATGCAGGGCATATGTCATCTTTTCCATATGAAAGATGACCTGCGCTGGCAGTGTTGCCATCTCGAATACCAATGACCTTTCTACACAGAGCATGGGTGTTATATATCACTTCACTTAAGACACTGCAATCCTAAAGAATGATCTCTCTTTTTACCTTGAGGTCTACGGCAGTTTCAACAACAGTCATCTGTGGAAAGGTCTGCAGCACAGACACATCTCCACAAAGGAAGGTACTGCTATTGTGGTTGACTAGAATGTATCGTTTGAATTGGATGATTTGAATACTGAACATGAGACACAGCAATTTTCTACAAGAGAGAAATATTTCCACTTTAAGTCACTCTCTAAGCTCAGTAGTCAACAGCTACACTTCCTTACCTGAATTTGATTTCTTTAGCATGTACATTTTGTGTACTTTGTTTTTATCTACTTGAAGTTTGTCTACTCCATCTTGCTTTAGTACAGTTGTGTTAAATGGCTATTAACCCGCACACACACACACAGATCCCAGATAAAATAACAAAAATGAGTCAGATTGGAACTCTGGGAGATCATTACTCCACTGTTTTTTTCTAAGATAGTGATAATGCTATCAATATTTTCATATGGAGAAACTGCAACTGAGCAAAACAAAAAATAAGTTATTCAAGGTTAATCAATTAATTAACATGTGATGCATATTCAAGTATATACAGTTCAGCCATATTCTTTAGCCTACACACTTTCTATTGGATGCTACTTACAGAGTTGATACATTATACATTTTATAATTATAAACAGAGATACAATTACTCTTTATCTTTCCAATCAAGTCTTCAACTTAAAAAAAAAATGTGCTACTCTGTTTCAAGTTTAAACTAAACACAGACTAGAAGTTAAGAATGAATTAAAACAGGGGCTGGGGATGTGGCTCAAGTGGTAATGGGCTCGCCTGGCATGCACAGGGCGCTGGGTTTGATCCTCAGCACCACATAAAACTGAAAAATAAAAAATATTTAAAAAAATGAATTAAAACAGTATTCAGGAAATTCTCATTGTTTGTCAGGCACTCAGGTTAATTGTTTCAAACTGGAAGCTTCCAAATGGTATTTTGTGGAAAATCTTAATCCCATTGGTAATTAGAATTACACAGTAGGTTATGTGAATTTTGAGACTAATGTCTTTCCTAGTGACTCTATCCACAACATATAACTTGTTGTCATTTTAATTTTAAAAATAATAAATTGATTTGACCTAAATAACTAAATTTGAAGTGTAATAATTTAATTCAATGATTATCTAATAATTTATAATCCCTACCCTACAGAACGTCTTAAGGTGGTAATCACTAGAATCTTTAGTTGTTTCACATTTTTGCATGTTGTGGGCTTTCCTATCACTCCATGAAAACATTTTCTAAATGCTGGACATTCAACTGCGAAGGATGAAGACAATAATCCTGTGCTTTTTTCTGCGCTAACTTTCTGGGATCGGAATGGGGACAGATAATAAGTACTGTCCAGTAATACTGACTTCAAAGAAAAATGACATTTGTTTCATTAGGCATGTACCCCTTGTTGCCCAGCCTCTATTAAAGAGGAGAGGAAGTGATAGTTCAGGGGCTCTTTTTACTTTTATTGGTTAGTTTATGTGGATTGAGTGTCAATTATAATGACAGAAACCAGGACCAGGAATTTTTAAGGACCTCATGGGGCTTATCATTGAGGACATTTGGGGTTCTTGATTACTACCCATCCTTCAGTCTCATTCTTTAATTGTGAATTTTTCCACACAAACTGCTAATCTCTGTTTTACTCAATTATAGAAAAGGGTGATTTCCACCAAACACATTTCTCATCAGTTAGGCAAAATTAATTAATGCAATTGATGCATTAATTAAAGTAGACTATGTGAGTTCTTGTTAATTGTGGGTAATAGAGCTAGAATAAATATTGTTGATGTGTTTTTAACTTAAAATCTGATTAAGCTGAAAGAAGAGAAAATATACAAGCTAAATGACCATTTGTTTTAAGAATGTGGGGACATCCTATGTGTAACATTTATTTACTTGCTTCTATTTTATAGACTCCCTTACTTTAACTTCACTGATGTTCTAGTGAGCAAAAATTTGAAAGGAATAAGAGCATAGTTTCACATTGATACAGATGGATCCTGTAAAGAATTTTGAAAAACTTGTAGATCACATCATTGCTAACTTAGTTTGTATTTTTGGTGTTTAACACATGAAAATGACTTCATGATAAATATCTAAACATAAATGGCTTGAAAAAATGTTTGTATTGCTATTGTCCTGGAAATGCCTCTTTTTATTCTTTTGGGAATATCTAACAGTTGTATTGAATGTAGTCAACTCTTTAGAGAATTTACAGTATTGTCTAATTTGGCTTTGCAATCTTTATTAACATGTAAATTGCAAATAAGGAGAAAATAAAATAAATTAATAATTAATATAAACTCTATGTATTTGAAGATATCTTCTTTCCAGAGTCCAATACAAATATAGTATAAATAAATTAGAGACAACAATCAAAACCTATCCTCTCTGTGATTACGAATTTTGCACACTTCTCCTCTAACACTTATTTGGCTAGCACCACTGGAGGAAATCATCTTGATGGACGCATGAGACTTATCGATCATAGACTTTTCCATTACTAATTTCTACTGCAAAAGACAATTGGAGTTAACAATATTGAATAATTTATTTCATTTATCTAGATGAATTCTCTCCTTCCAGATGCGTAGTGGGGGATAATATCTCAGAGCTAGGATAATAAGTGAATTTATTTCATGCCAGTTTATTTTTGATAAAAAGATATAGTCCCACATCAACATAGGCTGTGGGGATCCCCTTCCATGTACTGAGAAATGGATCATACACCTATTGTTAAACCTAAAATGATCACATTTCTAAAACAAACAAATTTGGGTTTTGGATATGGTTTCTTCCCCAAATCACATGTGCTAGAAATGTGGCAGTGTTGAGGTGGTGGAAGCTTTAAGAAGCGGCTCCTAGTGGTAGGTTATTAATGGTTTGGATACCAGGTGTCCCTTGAAAAGTTTATGTGCTAATGCAGGAATGTTCAGAGGTGAAATTATTAGATTATAAGAGCTTTTACCTGATCAGTGCATTGATAATTTGAATGGAATAACTGGGTAGTAACTATATGGTAGTTGGGCCATGGCTGGATGATGTCGTCACTGGAGGCATGTCTTTGGGGATTGTATATTATTATCATTATTATTTGCCAGGAATTGAAGTCAGGGGTCCTTGACCACTGAGCCAAAACCCCAGCCTTATTTTGTATTTTTTAAGAAACAGGGTCTCACAGAGTTGCTTAGCACCTCACTTTTGAGTTTGCAATTCTTCTGTCTCAGCCTCCCAGGCCGCTGTGATGATAGGCTGTGCCACTGCACCCACCTGGGATTTGTGTCTTGTCCTTGACTCCTCACCTCACTTTCTCTTTGCTCCCCAGCTGTCAGGAGCTGACAGCTTTCCTTTGCCACATTCTTCTGTCATCATGTCCAGCCCAGAGCAGTAAAGCCAGTTGATTATGTACTGAATTTCTAAAACCATGAGCCCCAAATACACTTCTTCTTCTCTAAATTGTTCTTGTCAGGCATTTTGGCCACGAGGACAAAAATCTGACTAGTTACCAAAATTAATATCAAGAAGGGGGGTCATTGCGGTGGCTAGCTTGACCTTGTTTCAGAAGCCTTTGGAAGTAGTTTGTGGAAGAAGTTTGATAAAGTTTTGGAGATGCATCCTGGAGAACAATTTAAATGTTGGAAGCAAAACTTAATTGTTGATACTTGGGGGAGCTCAGGAGACCAGAATGCCAATAAAAAATTATGACAATAAAGACTGTGCATGAGGTTTTAGAAGGGAATGAGGACTCTCTTTGGAAATGAATTAGACAACATTCATGTGACATCCTGGCAAAGAATTTGTCTACATTTTGCCCACATCCTGAGACTTTATGTAAGGCCAAATCTAAATATGATGAACTAATTAATCTGTTGGAAAAAACATCAAGGCAGTACATCATGCAGGCAGTGGCATGGGTATTCCTTCAGTCATTTAGCCAGCTTTAATATGAGAATTGGAGCAGAAAGGAGAGAAGATTAGAAAATTTTGCAGTTTTTCCAGCGAAGCAGATGTCAAGGAAGGTGGTGTGGTTGTTAAAGAGATTAACACCACATTTTACTTAATTTATGAGCTACTATGATAAAAATACATAACAAGAACAACTTAGAGGAGGAAAAGTTTATTTGGGTCTCATCATTTTAGAGGTTGAGACTTCTAAATGAGACCATCCATAGATGACCAACCTCATTGCTCTGAGTCCATGGTGAGGCAACTCATCATGAGGGAGGAACCCAGAGGAAGAAAAGTGCTTAGCTCCTAACATGGTCAGGAAGCAGGGAGTAGGGGCAGGGGCCACAGGAAAGATGCATCCTTCAGGGCATCCTCCCACTTACCCACTTCTTCCAACTACATCCCACCTGCCTATAGTTACCACCCAATTATTCCATTCAAACCAGCATAGACTGATGGTACCATTCAGATGCCCAGACACTCAGAGGCTGCTGTGTTCCAAACTACTACTTGAGCTGCCAGAAGACTGTGGCATTATCCTTGTGTTCTTGGTTCTGCAGAAATGCATGATGCTAGAGTTAAGGAGTCAGGAAGCTTCCACTGAGAATCTAATGAAAAGCCTCGAGGGCCAAGTGAAGTATGGCCTCTCTGCAGTGAGCTCCTGCATGGGTGATGTGTGAAGGTGAGACCAAGGTGAAACCTCTGTACTGAACTCCTGCAAGGGTGATGTGTGAAGGTAAAACAAAGGTGAGATTATGGGATTCTTGTAATGCAGAACATCTGCCAAGAAAGGCTGCTAGCTGTGAACAGAGATAGGCTAAGGAAGAGGACATGAGGGCTGGAGACAGCAAGGCCACAGGACTTGGGATATCTAAGGCACTTGAAACCACATCTCACCACCATGTTACTGATGTTGGACATGGAGCTACAGGAACTCACGTTGATCCAGCTGGGTTTTGGTCCCATCCTTTCTTCCTATGTATCTATTCCTCATTTTTTGGAATAGAAATATTCACTTTTACTACTTTTATGCAACTTGCTTTTTGTGTTTATGGGGACTCACAGTAAAGAATTTGCTTTGAGTCACAGAGGAGAATTTGGACTTGGGTTGTTGGTCAGTTCTGGAACTGTTAAGATTTTGGGATTCTTGGAGATGGACTAAATGAATTTTACACTCTGAGACAGACATGACATTGTGGGGCCAGGGGACATATTGTTGTGGTTTGGACATGAGGTGTCCCCGCCATAAGTTTATGGGTCAATGCAAAAATGTTCAGAGGTGAAATGATTAGCTTATGAGAGCCAAAATCTCATCAGTGGACTGATGCATTTGATGAATTAATAATCTGAATGGACAAACTGGGTGGTAACTATAGGCAGGTAGAGTATGGCTAAAGGAAGTAGGTAACTGAAGGGCATGCTTTGGGGGATTACATTTTGACCCCGGGTCCTCTCTCTTTTCCCTAGATGTCATGAGCTTAGCATATTTTCCCCACCATCCCCCTCTACCATAATTTTCTGTCTCATCTCCATCTCAGAACAACAAAATCAGCCAACCATGAAATTAATCTCCGAAACCAAAATTAACTTTTCCTCCTCTAAATTGTTCTGATCAGGTATTTTGGTCACAGTGATGAAAGGTGACTAACACAAAGGTGATTGGGTCATGGGGGCTTCATCCTCTTGAAGGGTTTAATGCTTCATTGTTGTGTGGGTCAAGTCTTTCATGACTAGATGAATTTTATGAGCTTAAGTTGTTTCACAGCAGCACTACCCCATATGCTTGCCACTTTGATAAGGTGGCTGTTTTCTTCTTCTGCACACATTCCCACCATTCTGACATCATACATCAAGAAGAACACACCAGAGGTGAGCTGATGCCAGCATTCTTGAACCTCCAGAACTATGACCCCAATAAAATTCTTTTTGATAGTGTACCACCTCAACAATTGTGTGACAAAAGAAAAATACATCATAAAACTTATTAATGCTGGAATAATCAAAGACTTCCTAAACAGAGCACAAATAACAATAATCCAAAAGTAAAGGTTAGTGATATGCCTTTATTAAAATAAGTATCTCAACAAGTGGATAGGAGTCATTAAGAGGGTGAATAATTTAGGCAGGCTTGGAGGGAATAATTTCAATTCATATTTAATAGAGGCTTATCTTCAGAATGTATAAATGACTCTAAAAATCAGCCAGAACAATAAAGAAAAACAAATACCAGGAAATTAAAAATTGAAATTAGAATGAAGTATTATTAAAACCGTAACAGAATGACTAAAACAAAAATGAGAGATGGCACCAAGTGTAATAAAGAAGTGGCATAATTAAAACTCTCTTATGTTGCTTGGTGGGAGTATAAATTGGTCATTCATATTTGTAAAGCTATGACCCACCACTTCCATTCCTAGCAATAGGCAAAAAATGTTCATACTTGTATAATTCATAATTACAAAAAAATGAAACCATACATGTCTATAAACACTAGAATGAATAAATATACCAAGACATGACCATAAAAGAGCATTCTTACACAGCAACAAATATAAGTAATCAATGTAACAAGCAAAAGCATAAATTTTATATCCACATAAATGCATATACAGGATAATTTCATCTATTTTGAAATTCCAAACCAGGCAAAACTAGTATATGTTGATGTGGTCTGCAGAACATTGGGACTGATACAGAGGAAGCCCTGTGGGGTTGGTAAATGCACTATACTTTGATTTGAACTATGGCTACCTGTTTTTATATATAAGAATTACAGAGGTATGGTCTATGAATTTGTGTACTTAATAGAATTTTTTACTCAATATAAGAGAAAAATCTGTACGTATCAGAAGTTTTATAGAGCCCAAGATTTAAAATATGAACAGGTTTTTCACAATCATAAAAATTAGATAATTTCTTGTGCATTCTTAATTGAAGGAGATTAAATTAATGGTCTTTGATTTGTAAATGCATTAACTGGGTCACCTAACTTGTCTAAGATAGTGAGAAGACTTCTTTGGAGAGAATGACCTTTGATTCATATGTTAAGATTCTTCATTAATGTTTAAAAGGATCATTATTTTTTATCTTTTGTGACTTTTTATACAGATACAAGTGTATTATACTTGCTCAACATATCATTACTGTATTGATTCCTGAACTAATAGCAATATTTACTAACCTATCAAATATTTATTTTGTATCTATTTAATGAAATGCATTCTGCTATTTAACTATGTTGGATAAAAATCAGAAGTCCTGTGTGAACACTATCACATTCTACACAAGGCAGTACTGGCAGATAAGCCCCACATTAACCCAACTTGAATATAAAAATGTTCATTATATTTTTTTATGTATTATCTTCCTGTTTTCAATATTTTTACTAGCCCAATACTCACACACAAAGGCTAGAGACAGGTGTATCATGTTATATGTTAATGATGTTGAGTATACCTGGATTGTCAGAATATGACAACTAATTACCTTCTTGGCGAAAATCAGTTTTATTAAGCCTTTATTACATTCATATATTGATCCAAAAATATCATTATAAAATAAAGCAAGAAATATGTAAATCTATATTTTATAAGAGTAGACCAAATAGCTTATTTCAATTTCTTTAAAAAAATAATGTACTTTGGAATACTAATATAAATATAAGATAGAAAATAAATTTTTATCAAAAATTTAAAAATAAAGAAAATTTTGATATCACATTTTTATGAAGATAGACCCCATTTACATCTTTGAAAAATTGTTCTATTCCAGACTGCATAGAAAATCTGTGTTTTTAATTCATACATTCTTTGAAAGAGTTGTAACTTTGGGTTGAGGCACATAGTCAGCCAGGATTGACCCCACAGAAAAGAATCCCAGAAACTAAAAATTCCAAACTCACCTCCCACTTTCTCTGACATGCTCTCCTTGTCCAAATATAGTACTAAGTTACAGGGCAAAAGAACTTGCTGCTGATGTTCACGGAGCTCAACACCCTAGGACAGAGAGTAAGGTGGAAATGGCAGAAGGGAGACCTCAAAGGACAAATGAATAGTTATTTCATTTTAATATTTTAAGTTAATAGTCTAGAGCAGGTATAGGTCGTCTTTAGAGAAGGGTATGACTTTTCATTTCATGTTCTTGTTTCTGTTTTGGTACAACATGTTAAGATTATTTAAGTCGAGAGAATGCCACCAAATAAATCTGGAAGTATATAGTGAAGAAGAGACTCCATGCAAAATGGTTAAAAATGTGTATTTTGTAAAAATATGTGGGTCTGATCAGTGCCCCAGTGTTTTGTACTAAACTTACAGTACTGACATTTACCACATTAAAATTTCTGGTGGCTGAGTGTTAGCCTTCATTAAATGTGTGAGATAATGTATGTATTAAAGCTTTGATACAAGTCCTGGAACACAGGAAATGTCCATTCATAGACAAAGGAAAGTTATGTTACAATAAATTAAGCATATACAGTTTTCATCTCAGGTAAAAATGAAACAAATGATCTAATCTCAAAATATGTTAGAAACGAGAGGGTCCTGAAAAAAAGGGACTAATCAAAGAGATTGGTCAATCCAAGCAGCAAAGTCTTAGAACATACATTCTAGGAACAGATGGAAATTTGAATAACTGGAATATGTTTCTAATCATGGTTAATGAATATGGTAAATATAATATAAAGTGGAAACTGATTATAGATCATTGAGATTTCTTTAATAGTCAGTAGGATTCAGTCCAAACCACAAGGACATCAGAATTTGAATGAAAACAGCATAAAATAGAAATATCAAGAGCTAATTCACATTGTGGAGAAGAACATATTTGCCTCAAAAAACTGCCTCAATATGTATAATTATATGCACCAATTAAAAATAAAAGCTAAAAGATGAGATATGCAAATTTTAAAAATTGCATATGCAGGGTGAGAAACAATCGCCATTGCTTGGAATCATTCTTCTCAACAAAATAAAACAAGTGAGTCTTAAAATTACTAAAGACAAAAAAAAAAAAAAAATCCACACGTGCCTGCAATAACAGGAAATAGAGAACACCACAATCTTTAAAATGCTTAAGTAAAGATCAAACGGATACAGTAATTCAACAGAGGTTCAGTCCCACACCATCCCTGGTGTTAGCCTACAGAGGCAAAGCTGGGAGAGTTATAGAAATCAAGGAACATGGTAACTAATAGACACCTCATCTGAGATCAGTCTCTGTACTGAAAAATCATGCTATGAAAACAACATTGGGTTAGTTGACAAAGACAAAGTGTGGATGGAGATTAGATAAACGCTATACCTTTTTTAAATGAAGCTGAATATAACATGGGTAGAAAGATTTTGAAATTTAAATAAATGGCACCAGAGGTAACTTTACAAAGTGGGGAACTGAAAACCAGCTGTGAAAAAGATCAGAAAGAAACATGTCTTTCAAATTTTGTGCCCTGATTATGTGTGTATGAACACACACATGTTCATGCATGAATGTATGTGTATACCTGTTAATGAATATTTTTCTGAAAAAAAGCTCTTGAAAAGTGATATGCTCAATTAAAAACAGCATGAGTGCTGGAGTCAGGAAAATCCCACTTCCTGATGATGCAACTCATTCATGTTATTTAACTTCTTAAGCCCTGGTGTCTTACCCAGATTAGAGGGGTGATCTGTGGTTGTTAGAACTAAACAGGGACACATCTGAAGTCTGATAGCTTTCCAGGAATATTGTAAGTGGTGGCCATCTATTTCTGGGATCCTAACAGCTACAGCAACAACCAGGGCACCTATGAGATTCACAGTTCATATGAATACTCCAGTCACTCTGCCAATTACCATGAAAAAAATATGGAATACATTTGGGAAGGAGCACAATAAAGTGTTCTTTGGATTTTAGAGGGGCTGAAAAGCTGATTTTGCAGAGAGACCCATTTCTCAAACAAAGTAAAGGAATGTTTTGTTGGCTTTATTGTATTAGTATGGATTATTTAAAACAAACCATACACATGAAACTTGTCAAAATATGTGAGGAAAAATTTTAATGCTAGACTCATTGAACTTGTTGATAGTTTGCCAAAATAAGATGTTTTTTTTATTCTTGACCTCATATATTTGTATTAGGGGATTTCTCTTTATGTGTATAGGTAAAAATTATTGAAACACTTAAATGTCCTTTGTTTCTCTTATTAGAATGAAAATGTTTTGAAAGTGAGATTTTTAAGATGATTTGCTTTTTATTTTTCTTGCCTTTGCAAAATGTTATGATAAATGATCCAAGATATAAAATCTTAAAGTAGCCAAAAAAAACTTGTGTGTTCAGGGGGGCAAGACAGTCCAAAAATAGGAGATTTTCAAAGAAGACAAAAATTACTAGAATAACCATTGTACATTTTAATTTATTCATGCATTTTTTCATCCAAATAGATTGATGCTAGTTTCAAAAAATTGAAAAAAAGAAAGCAACAAAACTGGAAATGCAATTGGAGAAGAAAAAGATTAAGATGCTTTGGAGCAATAGGGAAAAAGAGGCAAATGTGATATCCTGTATCTCTTTGTCAGAGGGAAATTTACTAACTCCTCCTAGCATTACATAGGTATTTAGAACAATAGCAACACAAAATTACATTGCATGACAGGCTCATGCTACTATCCACACAATTAATTTAAAATTGTATACATTTGTGAAAAAATGCACAAATTAAGTCAGTTTCTCTTCCTAACATTGGAAATAAGTATACTTCTATTTCTATCAGAGAAACAACACTTTTGATTCTTTCTTTTAAAAATCTTTTTTTAAGAAGAGTTTTAGATTTCTAGAATTCTGAGAAATATGGAGAATTCCCATACATCTTGATCCCTACATTTCACTTGAACACTTCCCAATGAACACCTTACATTGGTGTAGCATATTTGTTACATTTAATAATACTGCTACACTACCAACTAAAGTCTATCCGTCATTCAAATTTCTTCAGGTTTTCCTCTTGTCCTTTTTCTGATTCAGAATCCATCTAGGCTGCTTTGCAACACTTTTCAATTGTGTCATAGTTTAGATCTGTAATGTCCCCGAAAGGTTCACATATTGAACAATTGGTTCCCAATGCCATAATGTTCAGAGGAGAGTCATTTGGGTAGTGATTACATCATGAGGACCCTGATCCCATCAATAGATCAACCCATTGACTGGTTCATATTTGAATGGATTATTGGGAGGTGGTAGAAACTGTAGGAGTGTAGGTCTGATTTGATCAAATAGGTCACTGGGTCATGCCCTTGCAGTGTATATCCTAACTCCAGCTCTCTCAGTCTGTTTCTGTCTCTCTCTTTTCTCTCCTTCCTGGCTGCCATGAGTTGAACTGTTTGGCTCCATCATGCACAATATGCTATGCCATTTGGCCTCACCTTAGGCCCAAAGAAATGGGGCCAAGTGAACATGGACGATGCCTCTGACAGAGTGAGCCCAAATTATTTTTCCTCCTTTATATTGCTTTCTGTGATTTAAAATATCATAACAGTTTTGAGGATTACCACCAACTGTCTTGACTATGTCAGTCCATTGAGTTTATTAGTTTTTATTCCTCATCATGAGTACCTAGGAGTACAGTTACTACAATGAATTAGTGTCCCCCAAGGTCCATGTGCTGAAAGGTTCATCCCCAGTCCACAGGAGGTAGAGAAACTTTTCGGAGGCAATGCCTGGTGGAAGAAAGTTAGGTCCCTGGGGGCATGCCCCTGGGGGGACCCTGGGTCCCTAGCCCTTCCTCTTTTCGTATCTGTAATTTCTCGGTTCTAATTAGGAGCACTGCTTCTTCTCACATGCTGCAATCGTGATGTATTGCCTCATCACAAATCCAAACACAATGAGCCAACCAACCACAGACTGAAACCTCCAAAACTGTTAAACAAAACAAACCTTTTGTACTTTTTACTGATTATTTTAGGTAGCTGATTATTTCAGATATTTTGTTAAAGCAATGGAAAGTAAATGAAGACAACTATTTAGCAATTCCAGCACTATTTTGAATAGAACTGGTAAGACAGAACATCTTTTGTTTGTTAAAGCACACAAAAGTTATCTACGGGCTTACAATTACCACCCAATTGATATGAGTCAATTGATATGACATTATGTTTATTCTTGAGTTTGTTTATTTCATGGATTATCCAGATTTGTTTTCTAAACTAACATACCTGTACTCCAACATAGTCATGATGTATAATTCTTTCTTATTCATTATTGGAATCAATTTACTAATGTTTTGTTGATGATGTTTTGCATCTATGTTCATGAGAGATGATGGTCTCTCATTGTACTTTCTTTTAATGTGTTTATCTGGTTTTGATAGTAAAATGATTTTGTACTTACAGAAAAAGAAAATTTTACTTTGCTTCAATCTGGGGAGAAAAAATAGTGAAGAATTGGTATCATTTCTTCCTTAATGTTGTGTATGATATACCAGTGAATTCACTTGACCTGGTGACTACACTGTTGGAGAGGTATTAAATATTTATTCATTACCTGAATATACTATTAAATAAAAACCTGACTATTCAGGTTATCTGTTTTTCCCTTTGTGAGTTATGTAGTTTGTGTCTTCAAATGAATTAGCCTATTTTACTGAGTTATCTATTTTGGTGGTGCGGGGGATAGTTATTCATATCTTTCTAATTAATTTAATGTGTCTTAAAAATTAATATCAATAACTTTCTTATTTCTAATATTGGTTGTTTATTCTCTATTTTATGGTGAGAATTTTATTATTTCTGCTGATCTTTAAAGAAAACAGTATTTTGTTTAATAGTTATTTCATTTTCCTGCTTTAAATTGCATTGATTTTGGCTCCAATTTTCATTATTTACTCTTTATTTCTTTTTTTAGATTTAAACTGTTCCTCTTTCTCTACTTTCTAAGGTGAGAGCAAAGATTTGATTCCAGATCTTTCTTATTCTCTAAATATGTTTTCAAATTTATGTATTTTTCTCTAAGAACTGTTTAGGCAGCCTTCAAAACATTTGATAAAATATATTTTTATTTTCTTTTAATTCAAAATATTAATTCCAATTTTGATTTCTTCTTTGATTTAATGTTATTTAGAATTGTTATTTAATTTTAAAATATTTGAGGATTTCTATGATCCTTTCTATCTTAGTCAGCTTTTTCACTGTTTCAACAAAAGTACCTGACAAGAACAATTTTAAAGGAGGAAAGGTTTATTTGGAGCTCACAGTTTCAGAGGGTTCAGTCCACTGATGGCCAACTTCATTGCTCTGGGCACAAGTTGATGCAGGATATCATGTTAGAAGAGTGTGGCAGAGGAAACATATCAAAACATGGCCACCAAAAAGCAGAGAGAGGAAGGGAGGGAAGGAGGGAGGGAGGGAGGGAGAGAGAGAGACAGCGAGAGAGAGAGAGAGAGAGAGAGAGAGAGAGAGAGAGAGAGAGAGAGAGATCTCCCATCACCCTAGAAAAAATATAAACTTCAAGAGCACTTCCTCAGCTACCCATCTCCTCCAGTCATATGCTATGGGCCTACAATTACCACCCAATCAATCTGTACCACTGTATTAATGCACTGATTAGGTTAAGGCTCCCATAACACAAGTCATTTCACCTCTGAACTTTCATGCATTTTCTCACCCATGAACTTTCTTGCATTGTATCACACATATCTACATCATAGCACTTTCTATTCATCTTTTCTAGATCAAGTTGTTGCCATACTCCCAATTCCAGGATTAATATTTTGAAGATACTCCTTATGTTTTCCATACTTGTTGTCACACTTAAAAATTCTTAGTTTTTCTGTACTAACACAATTACTGCTCATCATTATTAGGGACAGTGGTTGTTTCAATATGTTTGTACATTATGTGTTATTCAACTGGGGATGCCTGGCTTATCCATCATCTCCAACTTTTACCATTTCCTTGTAATGAGAACCTACAATATCATTCCCCTAGCTTTTTTAAATTGTATGACAATGTCATTAGCTATAATCAGCCCTTGTACAATATAACAGCAAGGATTCTTTCTCTTACACCTATGCCTCTGCACTCATTAATCAAACTCTGCACAGCCCCCTCTCAACTATCCATTCCTTGCATCTGATAACAACTACTTTGCCTAGTAGTTCTAGGAGCTCCACTCTTCTTAGAACTCACATATACATGAAACCATGTGGTATTTATCTTTCTCTACTTGGTACATTTCACTTAACATTTTAATATCTATCCATGTTGCTGTAGGTGACAGGACATTTCCTATTCATTTGTTCCTGAATACCTTGATTCTATACTTTGGAATGATATCTTTGTTGCTGTGACTAGTGCCGTAATAAACATGAGAGTGCTGATGTTTCTTTAAAATGTTGATTTCATTGCCTTTGGATGAATATTGAGTATTGAGATTTCTGGATCATTATGGCAGGCTTCAATCGCACCCCTCTGCATGTGCCCAATCTTGTCTGTATCATACCATACTTTTCTTTTTCATGTCTTGGGGAAACTCCATACTGTTTTGCAGATTGCCTACACTAATTCACATTCTTACCAAGAGAGTGGGAGTCTTCTCTTTTATCCACGTCCTCACCACCACTTGTTATCTTTTTTATTCTAGCCTTTCTAACTGGGGTAAAATAATATCTCACTGTGGTTTTGGTTTTACTCTTTTGGGTGATTACTCTTTTGTGTATCTTGTTTTGATAAATGTCTGTCCACCATTTGTCTAATTTTTAGTTAGATTATTTGTTGTTTTTTCTATATCATTGTATGAGTTTCTTATATATTTTGGGTATTAATCTCTTGCCACAGGAACATTTGCAAATATTTTCTCCCATTCTGTAGGTTGTCTCTTCACTATCATTATTTCCTTTCTGTGAAGCAGTTTTGAGTTGGACATAGTTCTGTTTGTCTCTTTTTTCTTTTCTTTTTTTTTCCTGTGTGTTTATATCATTCAAAAAGCCCTTGCCAAAACCAATGCCAGACAAAATTTCTTCAGTGTTTCCTTCTTGAAGAAGTTAATTTTTGTATATGAATATACTCTCTCTTCTCCATGCACATACATTTAGTTTTTCCAGCACTGTTTATTGAAGAGAGTTTCCTTTCCCATATGTGTATTCTTGGAGCCTTTGTTGAAAATTATTCAATAATTATTCATGGGTTCATTTATGTGTTCTTTTTTGTTACATGGGTCTATTTGTCTATTTTTATCCCAGTATAATTTTGGCTATTACAGTCTGTTGTACATTTTGTATTTGTGCATTATGATAACCTTGTCTTTTTTTTTCTCAGTTGCTTAGGGCTCTTTGAGGACTTTTGTAGCTCTATATTAATTTTAAGATTGCTATCTTTCTATTTCAGAGAAACATAACATTTAATTTTAATAGGGACTACACTAAATCTACAGCTTTCTTTGGGAAGGGAAAATCAATTCTTCTAATCTATGAACATGGAATGTGTGCACTACAATTTCCTTCCTCAAGGTTTCATAGCTTTCATGTAGATATTTTTCACTTCTTTGATTAAATGTGATTCTAAGTATTTTATTTTGTTTGTAGTGATTGAAAATAGATGAGTTTCTATTTTCAAGATAGGTCACCCTTGGTGCATAGAAGCTCCAGAGATTTTTACAAGTTGATTTTGTATCCTTTAACTTTACTGAATTTGTTTATTAATTCCAATAGTTTCTTGGCTGAGTCTTTATTGTTTTTCTTGTACATAGTCATGTCATCATCATATAAGAACAATTTGACTTTCTCCTTTCCAATGTAGATAGCTTTTTTTTTTTTTTCTCCTACCTAATTGCTCTGTCTAGGGCTCCCAGTACTATGTTGAATAAAAGTGGTAAAAATGAGTATCCTTCTTATTGCCAACATTAGAAGCAAAGTTTTCAAAATTTCCCCCATGTAGCATGCTAATAGTAACTTTGTGATATGGGTCCTTCCTTGTATTTAGGTACTTTTCTTCTATAATTAATTTGTTCACAGTTTTTAATTTGCTCACATTTTTTTTATCCTTGGGAATGTTTAATTTTATCATTTTTTTCTGCATTTATTGAAATGATCATGTTTGTTTTCCTTGATTGTGTTGATGAATTTCCATTTAAAAACTGTGCAAGTCCTAGTTTCTTCACATTCTTGCCAAAACTTTTGTTATTTTTTACTGGTTATATTTTTTGGTCATGATCTTAGTGCATGTGAAGTGGCACTTTATTCTGCTCCTGACATGCAGTTTCCTAAGGACTGCTGATGTTGACAGCATCCTTTCATGTGTTTCTTGGCTGATACTACGGTTTTTTTAGAGAGGAAGGATTGAAAATTGGATCCAAAAAATCAACGAAATAGAAAAATTAAAAAAGAGAACACAACACAGCCAAATTTTATTCTTGCAATGATTAACAAGAAGCCTGAGTTAAAGATGAGAATAATTAAATATAGATTACTAATATGAGAGATATTTTTAATTACAATACAATCTTACATATAATGAATAATTTCTGTCAGCTGATTCACAGTCTTAGATATATTGTACAAATTTGTTTGAAAAAGTAGAATCATTAAAATACATGCAATAAAATAAACTAAAATTGCCTATAGCTACTAAAAAATTTAAATTTGCACTTAAAAACATCCTATAGGAAAAATACTCTTAAGCCCAAATTGCTTTGCTGGAGAATTCCATCAACAATTTACAGATCAATGATATATAAACATTTTTTTAGAAGACAGAATAAAATAAAGAGCTTGACAATGACATAATAAGAAAACATAATAAAACATACTCTGGTTAGAATAGCAGCCATCAAGAATATAAACAATAATAAATTCTGGAGAGGTTTTGGGGAGTAAAGGAACATTTTTATGTTGTCGGTGAGATTGAAAATTGGTACAGTGACTATGGAAATCAAAACTAAAGTTATCTTACTAGAACAATACATGCACGCCCATGTTTATAGCTGCACAATTCACAAGAATTAAACTATGGAACCAGCTTAGGTGTCCAAAAATGGATGAAGGAATAAAGAAAATGTGGTATATACACACAATGAAGTTTTATTCAGCCTTAAATAAGAACAAAATTATATCATTTACAAAAAAAAATGGATGGAATTCAAGAACATTTTCTGAGTCAAACTCAGAAAGTTAAGCATTATGTGTGTATGTGTGTGTGTGTGTGTGTGTTTACTTGTTCTTTTTAGATAAATGTGGAATATTATACATATTATACATACATGGAGTGTAACTTATTCTAATTAGGGTCCCATTCTTGGATTATACATGATGTGGAATTTCACTGGTGGTGGATTCATACATGAAAATAGGAAAGTTATGTCATATGTTTTCCTTTATATGCAGAAGCTAGAGTGGAAAAGGGAAAATAAAGGTGGAGGGGCAATTCTCATGAAAATTGAAGAGAGACCAGTAGAACAGAGGAAAGAGACACATATTGGGGGAGAAAGGGAGAAAAAGGGGAAATACCGAGTAATGATACTTGCCAAATTGTGTTGTTGTATTGTGTGAATGTACAAATATATAACAACAAATGCCACCATTACATGTAAATATAATGCACCAATAAAAATATGACAAAAAATAGAGACCAATTATCCATCTGAACAGAGTGGCAAAAAGAAAACAAACAAAAGTAACACGAGTGAAAACTGCCATTATAAGAAGTATAGTATATTATCACTGAGTAGGGTGATATTACAAATTTGGTTTAACATTAATAAATCAAGTAATGTTATTCAACACATGAGTAGAATAAACCACAAATAGAATAAGAGCTTGCACAAGGTTTAACAAAACTTCCCTTTCTTCATGAGAATTTGGATTTTACTTGATTCCCTACCCCTGTTACCCTAAGGGGTAATGCTGATGGTATGTGTTACCAGGCAATGCTGCTCACAGTAAAAGCAACCCAGTAGTAAGTTGTTTCATGCAGTGATAGTTGAAAACATATTATGGGATCCTTCTGTCTTTGACTTTTTAAAGTGAAGTTACTTGTGACTGTGCAGGTCCTTAATGGGGATTCTAGGGACTATATTTATAGAACTATAGCAATTTTTGAGTGGGTGTGGCTTCTAGACCAAGAGGCCTCCTACACCCATGCCATTTTTGTTTGTTTGTTTGTTTGTTACCAGGTTGAACCCAGGAGCTCTTAACCACTGAGCCACCTCTCCAGCCCTTTGTATGTTTTATTTTGAGACTGGGTCTCACCAAGCTGTTTTGGGCCTCACTAAACTGCAGAGCCTGGTTTTGAACTTGCAACTCTCCTGCCTTAGCTTCCTGAATTGTTGGGATTACAAGCATGAGCCACCTCACCAGGCCCACTTTTTTTATAGAAATACATATTTATGACTTTACATATTCATTGTCTTTTGGCTGTCGTATGTATTCCAAAAATGAATCAAGTCTTTTAAGTTAGATCTATTTTATACTGGTTAAAGAATTTTACATGTGACTTATTGAATATCACAGTAGTTCTTATATTGTCAACACAGCCTTTTAGTTTTCCCATTTTAATAATAAGTTCTTAGCTAAATACTTTTAGTTAAAGATCCATACATTAAGAATTGAAATGATTTTTTAAAACTAATATTAATATTTTTGTATCAAATATCATAAACCTCCTAGAGGTTTAATGGATCATACATAATAAAATTAATAATTTTTATTAACTTAAAACAGAATTCTATTTGAAGTGAGATGCATGCTGTCAAAATTTATTGAACTGAAAAAATTTTGCATGATTCTTTTAGAATAAGAACAGAATTGGCATGGTCTTTCCAAATTGTAGATAGAAAAAGGACTTAACAGTATGATATATGCATAAGGATTGTGGGGGGATTCAGAGCATCTGGAACTGTTTTCAGGAAAGGAGAACAGAGGCTTTGGCCTGGAAATGATATTAGAATATAAGTAACTGATGTCAGTGAACTGATGGAGAGATCAAGAGATCCATTTATATCCAGAGGATGCCCTCTTCATGTTTTGCCAAATAAATTAGTGTACTGCTTAAAAACTCTATATTTTTCAATAGACAGGGATAAAAGCATATATCTATCTTAGGTTAGTAAGTGCACACACAGATATTAATATGAGGGCAAGTATGCATAAACATTAGTGAGAATTTCAGATGATTAAAGACCAACAAGGAGATCTGAGAGTGTAGCTCAGGGACACAGCACTGCTTAGCATGTAAGTGACCCTGGAGTCAATTCCCAGCACCAGAAACTCTAAACAAATCAAAATCACAAAAATGATCACTTCAGAAAATGAAAGGACTGAGAAAATCAGCCAATGATTGTAAAAATGAATGTTCAAGACCTACTGATGTACCCCTAAGTAACCCTCTAAAAGAGCAAAATTGACAACGTTTAAAAAAAAACATGAATTTGCT
The DNA here is from genome assembly GCF_048772815.1 of Callospermophilus lateralis. Taxonomy (NCBI): domain Eukaryota; kingdom Metazoa; phylum Chordata; class Mammalia; order Rodentia; family Sciuridae; genus Callospermophilus; species Callospermophilus lateralis. The sequence goes on from NC_135320.1 coordinate 15,209,806, forward strand.
TAATGATGTGATTAAAATATTTTTAGCGGGCCAATTTGGATGGTTGGTGAAAAAAATATTTTAAAAAGATAATACTAATTAGGTAATTATCAATCAAATTTGTAATAAGTGAAATATGCAAATCAGGTTATAGTTTATATTGAACCTACATGATTATCTGATTTTAATTAATTATTTTTTATCACTTTCTCTATTATAACACTGAAATTATAAGTTTGTTCTCTTGAATTAAAATGTTAATATATTTCTTCTGCTAAGACAAACCACTTTTTTTGTGTGTATGGCTGGAGGGCACATGCCCTGCTGAGGGAACATAAATTGCTACTGTTTCCTAAGAGTGTTCAGTTCCAGTAACAATCTACCCTGCCAGTTCTCAGCAGGCAAAAATGACTCACTTCTAAACCTAGTCAATAGCCAGACATGTTTAAAACTCTAAAATCTGGTTTTATAAGATGTTTTCAAATATCTAAGATATTTGATAAAATCTTTTTCATAAACTATTATGCCAAATGGACCACTAAAATCTCCATATTATATGTACTTATTGATTAATTATGTCAAAGGCTTAGCAGGTCATTAATATCCACATATGCAAACAAATCCCTCTTTGTTTGAAAAACACCTCGGGTCTCTAAAACGTTAGTTAGCTCAGTATAGACCATGATTCAACAATTTGTGTTGTAGGTAGAAAACTGAGTTGAACTTTGACCTTTCAAATCTGCTGTGATACTGGAGTTGATATTTTAACACTAAAACATGTCATAGCTATATCTTGTTGTAAAATTCAGAAAAAGTGCCAATTCATATCAGTATAATGTTAATATAATCAGACCCATTCCTGATTTCTGCAGAACTGTCTGAACATAAAATTATTTCCTTTGAAACAACAACAAAAAAAATACCTTTCTGAAATTAAGAAAGAATGCTACTGAAAATGAGAGGGCTAAAATACCTAAATTATCTTCAACTCTTCTCATTTTCATTTCTGCTTCTTCATCTTCTAAGTTGTTTTAGTGATGGTTATTCACTGTGTTTACCCCATCTGCTTGTATGAATTTGGTCAATATATGATTTTCACTATAATTCTGTAATAATAAATCAATTCTTTTTCCTGATTGTATCTTGTACATTCTCTACTATACCCACCATGGTAACAAAAAAAAGTAGTTACAATGATTTTTTTTTAGGCAAATTCTTTAAGAACCTTTACACAGCAATTCAGGCTCATTTACAATATTGTGCTTTAATTAAATGTCTTATTAAATCTATTAACTTGGAACTAATTTAGGCAGGTGCTCTGTGCATTCTCTCTATAGTTAATTCCTAGTTGATGGTCTGACCCATGGTTGAACTTATTTGAATTTATTTCTCTTAGTTTCTGTCAGCAATTGCAATTCACTGTCACCTTCTCTCTCAACTTTCACATCATTTTAATATTCCAACAAAATATTCATGCAAGTCTTGTCTCAGATATTTTAACATGTCTGCTCACTTCAGATGTTTTGCCTGTGTGTATAAACTCAGTGAGGACTTGCACATGGAAGAAAATAAGTAAGAGCCAGTGTATATGTAATCATCCATGACTAAAGTCCTCTTTGAACACTGTGCGCAAAGTGAGGGCTCCTTTTAAAATTCAGTCATACTGTCATCTTTGTAAAAGACTTTCCAGTTTGTAACTTATAATTCTTGCCTCTACATAAACTCCTATGGCAGTAGTCAAGGTGAGAAAAGGTGAACTGCACCAAGGTGATTAAAGTGGAGTGGAAAATGAAAACCTTGATATTTTGGAGAGGTAGATGATAAGAATTGACTATGGATTTGGTAAGCTGAACCCCCTTAAAATATCCCATCAGCATGTGAATGATATTTATATGTTGAAAGGAATTTATAGATGTGATTAAATTAAGGATTTTGAGATAGATAGATCATTCTAGATTGTCCCGGTTGCCACAGTCTGGCTGGGCACAAAAACAAGAGCCACTCAAGCAGGAACAAACTTTATCTTTTGAAACTGCCGCCAATGCTCAGTATGCGTCCGGGAAGATTCCCAATCAACCCAAGCCGCGTTCTCCCGGAAACCAAGAGGCGGTTCCTCCTCCGGAATTCCCTCCTACCGCACTTCCCCAACCAATGGGAACTAGCAGGCCAAGGTGGACAGCAGGAGTCCAATATCCATATGAATGCAGATCTTAACATAATCATATCATCTCAATGGCTTGTTGGTGTCACCTTTCAACCAAAAATGCCATGTATCATATTACTTGGCTGTGGTTCTTAGCACCAGGTGAGTGCAGTGTCATCCCAGGGTCATTATAAAGAGGGAAGAAGAAGGTCAAAGGCAAAAGTAAAAGAAATGCTGATGGAAACAAGATGTAAAGTGATCAGAGGAAGAAGTCATGAGCTGAGGAATCCAGCCAGCCTCCAAAGTTTGAGTGGAAAGGAAACAATTTCCCATCAACTTCTGGAAGGAATACAGCCCTGCTAATTTATTGATCTCAGACTGCTGACCACCTGAATTATAAGAGAATAGAATGTAGGTTATCTCAAGCTCCTAATTTTGTGATAATTTATAAGTAACAATAGCAAGTAAATACAGAGAAAATGAGATGCAAAAATTGAGAATGCCTTCATCAGACCTTAATTAGACCCAGTCCACCAGGGTGTCCCGGAGGCCCCATGAGTACTTTGAGTCCCCACTATCTCCTGGCAGTGAAGAGGCTTCCATTCCCCTCTGTGCTGGGTGATATCGCAGGAGACACAGAGCTATCACCATCACCTAGCAGTAATGAAGCCACCAACCCTTCCCACCTTCGTGTGTGTCAGGGTGTGTGTGTGTGAGTGTGTGTGTGTGTGTGTGTGTGTGTGTGTGTACATGCTCTTGCACACATGCCAATGGAGGCCTCATGGGAAGCAGCTGTGAACTGAGTCAGGAAGATTTCAGTGAAGGATAAGTAGGTACCTGGAACTCCTGACCTTGTCCAGCAATAACAAGGATGGTTCTGTTTATGTGTCCATGAAGATCAGGCGAGGAATTGGGATTTCTGTCTCTAGCCATAAAAAAAGGTCTTCCCTATTCTCATGCTGGAGCAACATCAGAGAAAAACAGTTAAAATTGAAGGCTTACATGAATACTAGAGCCTCATAAACCAATGCCCAAGTGCCCAAGTTTCAGGGAAAACACACTCCTCATACCAAGAACCAGGTGGATCTCCACATGAATGAAAAGAGAATCCACAGATGACAATACCCAGGTGACAGAGGAGGTAGAATTATGAAAAAGACTGTAATTCAACCATGATAAAAATGCTTCTTGGAGCAATTACAATTATACACTGCAAACAAGTGAAAGAATGAAAAGTTTCAGGAAAGAAATGGAAAAATTAACAGATTTCATGACCTAAAAATTAAAATAATTGAAATAACAGCTTCACTATATGTGCATAGCCTAGGATGGAGGGACCAGAAAAAGAAAAAGTGAACTGGAGGACAGAAAATTGTAATTACCCAGCCTGCATAATGGAGAAAACATATCAAAATAAGTAAAGTTGAACCTTAGAGACACATGGGATCGTAACAAAATATCCAACATTTATGTTATTAAAATGTTTCAAGGAAGTTGTAATTTTGTGGATTGGTTTCTAAAAAAAAAAAAAAAAAGAAAAGAAAATAATTGAAACTAAAAAAAAAAAATGTTTCAAGGAGAGAAGAAAGAGGACTGAGAAAATACTTGTAAGAAATGATAACTAAAAATTCCCCGTATTTGGCAAAAGATACAAACCTGAGTAAACATCAAATAGATAAAATCAAATATACCTACAACAAGATACATGACATTTAAACATTTAAAATGAAGACAAGTAATTTTAAGGAAATGAGAGAGATGCCAGCTTAGTTGTAGATTTCTTTTTTTTTTTTAAAGAGAGAGTGAGAGAGGAGAGAGAGAGAGAGAATTTTAATATTTATTTTTATTTTTTTTAGTTATCGGTGGACACAACATCTTTGTTTTTTTTTTTTTTTTTGTATGTGGTACTGAGGAACGAACCCGGGCCGCATGCATGCCAGGTGAGCGCGCTACCGCTTGAGCCACATCCCCAGCCCCTAGATTTCTTTTTAATGAGAATTTTAGAAGATTTATCTTCAGAAGACTTCACAGCCAACAGGAAGTGTCACAATATCTTTGAAGTGATTAAACAGAAGTATTGTCAACCTAGAATCTGATTCCATGTAAAATCTACTTCCAGAATGAAGGGGAGGGAAGTCATGATGGTGGAAAACATAAAAACATAATTTGTCGCCAATAGACATACCTTAAAAGAATGGTAAATGATCCAGGGTTAAGTAAAGTATTCTTAGAATTGACACTCAAAACATCATTCATATAATGAAAAATAATGATATGTAGAATTTCATCCAGTTTTAAAAAAAAATCAGTCACTCTGAAAATCTCTGTTCAGAGAATAAAAAACAATAAAGACTATGAAATAATATTTGCAAATCACATTTATGAATATATAAAGAACTCTCAAAACTGAAGAGTGAAAAATAATACCTTGTTTATAAAATGAGCTAGGATATAAAACATTTCACGGAAGTGGCTACACAATGGCACATTAGCACAGGACTTGATGTTAAACATTATCAGCCATAGTGGTATCATGACACACCTGTTAGCATGACTTAAATAAAAACAAGTCACAATGCCAAATGCTGGCGAGATGGCCTAGACTCTAAAGCATTCCTATATTGTTGGTGGGAATGCAGAAGGATACTGTAAATCTGTAAAACAGTTTGGTAGCTTGCTTTGCATATGTTTACCATACGACTCAGCATGTGCATCCTGGAAATGTGTCCCAGAGAAATACACTAATGTTCATGCAAAAAAAAAAAAAAATCTATCACAGATGTTCATTACAGCTTTTTCATAATCCTCAAAAACTATATTTTAATATCAAAAATAAATTTAGTAAACTAGAATGAAAAGATCTTTAAGGATTTTTAAGGTACATAGTTTACATTCAGAATCTACTAACAATCCCACTTTCAGAACTGTAGAACAAAAAAATAAGAGTAAACTTGCTATTGTTAAAAACAAGCCAAAACTATGAGGAACAAAGTATTATGCAATTTTAGAAATAAACTTACTGGAACCGAGAGGGTCTCATTGATTTACCCAATATAACAGGACTACAGTCAAATCCTCATGTCATAGTCTAAAAAGGTATGCCTTCCTTTTGCCAAAAATGATACAGAATCCCATAAGAGACTTGGAAATGAATCCAGCTCCATTTCTTCTGAATACAATAAACATACATTTTTTTTTGCAGAGGAAACAATGGTATTTGCATATAAATTTGGACGTGTTCACTCATTTGGTCAGAACAGATTATCATCTGTTTTTTTCTGAAATTAAAGACATACTATCTAAATATTAATAGGATCATTGTAAGTCAGTGTCTTCATTCAGTAATTAGATGTCCATGATTATCACTCTGTTAAAAATATGATGTATAAATAAAATATGTTTCACCAAGAGTCAAGCCCACCTGATATCCAGAAAAACTGTAACTAGCTTTAATTTCCATTTATACATAGAAAACCATGGATTCATATTTTTAGTTCAGATGCTATAAACTTTAGATTCTAAAGTCAATATGATTTCTTATAAAACAGTTACATTAAAAATTTTCATAGAATCCAGAATTTTCTATTCATATTTTTGTTTGTTTGTTTGTTTTTTCAGTGTTTGGGATTAAACCCAGGGCCTCACACATGCCAGGCAAGTGCTCTACCACTGAGTATATTTTAAGTCCTTTTTTATAAATTTTTCGCAATTTTCTACTGCTAATTGCCAAACACAGTAATCATTTTTTTTATGAGAAAACCTTGAACACATTGAACAATCAGAGTTGTCTCTTGATATGGATGGGGGTATTGGACCCAAGAACCCTGTGAGTGCCCAAGTCTACAGATACCCAAATCCCTTATTTAAAATGATGTAATATTTTTACATAATATGCAGGCATCCTCCACTATATTTTTAAATCACCTCTAGATTAATTTTAATACAATATGATGTAAATATTTGTTATATTGCTGGGAGCCATCAGCCAAGTAGGTATGACAATTTCCTTGCCAGCGTACCCCCATGTTTCTTTAGTGGAAGGACTCGTGGAAATAGGACATTTTGCAGCGACATTTGCATGTAAGGTGACCTTGCTCAAGGACCAGGGTGGATCCGAGTTTAGGGCGTTGCTGGTTTAGGAAGATTATTCCTGCGGGGAATAGGGCATATCCTGCTGCCTGAGTTCCTCTTGAGTTCTTAGGGACAGTATTTTGGGGAGACAGAAGCCCAGTGGAGTGGTGGATTTGGGCAGAGAACGTGTTTGTAGACGGCCGGTGTGAGATCGGGAATAAAGAATCGCTGTTTGAATCTACAAAGCTGTGAGTGGCTCGTGATTTGTGCCCAGCCAGACTGCGGCATTATATTATATCATACAAGGAATAATGACCAAAAAAAGAGTACTTGTTCATTAAATACAATTTTTTAAATTATTCTTCATCTATAATTGTTTGAACATGTAAATGCAGAACATGGTGATACAGAGGGTCAACTAATTATTTTTAATTTTCTATTGAACGAAAGTCCATATTTATACTTTCAATTTTTAAAATGCATATTTTTTTACATAATGTTTAACTGCTAAAATTTTTGTAGTATTTCAAACTCCCAATGTAATTTTTTGCTTTCTTATTTCTAAGATAATAGAACAGATAAAATTATAATAATTTTTGGAGACAAATGTACATTTGTAAATATCAATTAACTATTTGCTTCTGCATGTGTTCACAGATACATCCAAATGGATCTAAATTGTTCTGCAAGTAAAGCTGATGATTTTCCATAAATATCAACCGTAACTGCAAAGCAAAGATTAGACTGATTATTAAAATATTTTGTAAGTGTTTTATAACCTTATGAAACCTAATTCAGGGAAAACTAATATATATATAGTTTAGATTTGCAATGATCAAATATATATATCTCCATATTATCTCTTTGTACCCTGAGGAGAAAATTCAATCTCAGAGCCTTGTCAACCTACTGGATATCCTGGATGGTTTATGACTTCAATACTACCTATGAGATATAATCCCAGGATTTGGATCTAGCTATACACAAATTCCTGGCTTAACTACTTTGATACAAATGATTGATAAACAGACACTTGTCAGAAGCAAAGAGATAAATCTTTCTAGAAATTCATAGCAGTCAAGTACAGAGGTAAGCCATGAATAAATGATGCACAGGATCTTTAGAGCATCTTCTTATCCTCAGAACACCACTATGTTGGATTCAGTTTGAGCCTACAAATAACAGAATGGGAAAGTTTTCATTATCGTTTTTCATACAGGATTAGATATTTTCTTTTCTTTACCTTTTTGCAAAACTTTTACAAGTTATCTTTCAAAGTTTTGTCAGATAGCTTAATCTCCTTCAGTATCTGCTAGGATCTTATGTGTACTATACAAATATGTAACATAAATACGATGATTTGCACTGATCAAGATTTTGACTTAACGTATTATTTGGATGACTCCAGTCTAAACTCCAAAAAGATTGCTTATGTATGAAAAAGAGCATTTTTAACTAAGATTATAATAAATTAAAATGACATACAGGAATAACTGAAAGCACATGAGTCTTTTCCCAAAACCATTATAAATAGCTAAATAATCACTAGAGAATATCCAGCTATTGATATAACTTCATATATTGCCAGGAAAACAACTGATGTGATAGGCGCCAGATGGTGCCACAGGAAAAAAAAAATCACAAATTCATTCTAAACATCTGGAACACAGAGACATCAGGTCTTCCTGGAGATGCTACAAGGACTAGGAGCCTTTATTTTTTCAATCATGTTATTAATTAGTGAAGCTTACAATTATGTCCATCCTTTATTGTTAATATGTAAGCTTGAAATTGTTGCTGAATTAGTAATCTAATTCAAAATATATTGTCTTATTTTATGTCAAAAGTTAGCCCCAACTTTTGTACTTCTTTCTACTAATGTGCCATTCAATTTTTCATAAAAAATTTTGTTTTATGAAAATAGGCAATGAGCATTTGTAATTTCCTTTGGACTGCCAATTGCAACAAAGTTGAAGCATTGAAAAATAAATACCCATATGTGACTATTGTTTTGCAGCTATGAACAACACTATAATACGATTTTGGTCAAAAAGCATTTATAGAATTTTGATGCTGAAGTCTGGGAAAGTGGTAGTTCTTTCAGAAAAAAAATAAGGAACACCCAGGTAGGGAGAGTGAGGGCAGGCAGGAAAGATGGTGAAACTAGATGGACATCATCACCCTAGGTACATGTATGACTGCACATATAGTGTGACGCTACATCGGGTACAACCATAGAAATGTAAAGTTGTGCTGCAATTGTGTGCAATGAATCAAAATGCATTCTGCTGTCATACACACCTAATTTAAATAAATAAATAAGCAGCTGAACACCCAGAACTGTTGCTGCTTCTTCCTTCCCCCCTCTTAACATCCCTGCCTTTGATGTGACTGTGGTATTGGGGACTCTCCCAAACAGCTTACACCAATGAGCCACAAGCATACAGGATTCTAGAAGACTGTTTAAGAAACTTGCAATCCTTACACAATAAAATGACCACACAACTAGGAAAAGTTAAAAGAAACAGACATTTTAAAATCTCTGAAAATTGATGTAATGGCATATTGTTAGAGTCTGTAAACAAGTCAGGATGGCGCCTGGCATTTTGCCAGAGAAATGTTAGGGTCTGTAAACAAGTCAAGATGGCGCCTGGCAAAACGCCAGGGGGAGTGGTTTGTGAAGTAACGCCAGCCAGCCATTAAGTGTGGAGATCCCTTATTGGTTGACTGATGTATCTAGTTTATGCTAATTAAGATAAGCTGTGTGGAATGTATAAATACCACTCCTGTCCTACAATAAACGGCTCCCACTCCTGCTGTATCAACGTACACAAGTTGTTCGTCACCCCCCCACACCCCCGGTTATTTTGCTGCAGCTGGACTGCGGCAGCATATAACAAATAGAGAACATTTATCAAAGACCATCTACTAACTCTAGGAGTATCAAGCCTGCAGCATTCAAACCACAGCATGCTTCACCCATGTATGTTATATGGAATCTTTATTCTTAGACAATGCAATCAAGAATTAGAGCTCCCTTTCCCTCTCCTTGCTAGTACCCATCTGGACATGACTGCAGTTACTATTATCCCCGACCCTCCACGCCCTGTTGCAGGAGTCTTTATTATGGGAAACAGCCAAGAGGAGTAGGGTTCCCTTCCCTCACCCAGTTGACACTCACAGGGCAAAAGTTCAACCCAGACAAGAATGGCTGAAAATATACTGGGGCTCAAATCACCACTGCCACAGCTCACTGATGAGGAAAATTTCCTATAACTGGGACAAAGAATATGAGATGCTCAAGAGTTATCAATCTTCTCCCCCATGCCCACTAATAAAACAGTGATATCCCTCTTGGAAATAAAAATATAGGGTATGCAATTCTTTATGTAATCTGGACATTAACACCCTTTCTGAGGTGCTGGTGGCAAGCCTATTCTGTAGGCGTTCTCTTCATGCTCTTGAATGTTTCCTTTGCTGTAAAACAGCTTTTTAGTTTGATACCATCCCATTTATTGAATTTTTTTATTTTACATCTTGCACTTTCAGAGTCGTGCAAAGGAAGTGAGTTCCTGAGCCGTTATGTTGGAATGCTGGAACTACATTTTCTTCAATCAGGTACAGGTCTTCTGGTCTAATTCCTAGGTCTCTGATCCACATTAAGTTGAATTTTGAGCAGGATGAGAGATGGGGGTTAATTTTCATTCTACCACATATGTTTTTTGTTTGTTTGTTTTGAGAGAGAGAGGGAGAGAGAATTTTTTCAATATTTATTTTTTAGATTTCGGTGGACACAACATCTTTATTTATTTATTTATTTTTATATGGTGCTGAGAGGATCGAACCCAGCGCCCCGTGTATGCCAAGTGAGCGCACTACCGCTTGAGCCACATTCCCAGCCTAAACCACAGTTTTCACAGCACCCTGTGTTTGAAGAGGCTGTCTTTTTTTCAATGTATGTTTTTGGCACTTTTGTCTAATGTGAGATAACTATATTTATACACATTAGTCTCCGTGTCTTTTATTTCATTCCTTTGGTCGTCTTGCCTGTTTTTGGTGCCAATACCATACCGTTTTTGTTACTACAACTCTGTAGTATAACTGAAGGCCTGGTATTATGATACGTCCTATTTTGCTTTTCTCCCTAAGGATTGATTTGGTCAACAAATATATGAAAAAAAAAAAACAATGTTCAGCATCTCTAACAATCAGATAAATGCAAATGAAAACTACACTGAGATATTATCTCACTCCAATCAGAAAGGCAATCATCCAGAATACAATAACAATAAATGTTGGTGAGTATGTGGGGAAAAGGCACACTCATACATTGCTGGTGGAACTGCAAATAGATGCAACCACTCTGTAAAGCAGTATGGAGATTCCTCAGAAAACTTGGAATAGAATCACCATTTGACCCAGTCATCCCACTATTTAGTCTATACCCAAAGGACTTAAAATCAGTATTCATAGTGATGCAGCCACATTGATGTTCATAGCAGCTCAATTCACTATAGCTGTGGAAACAAACCAGGTGCCTTTGAACAGGTGAATGGATAAAGAAAATATGTATATATACACACAATGGAGTATTTTTTTCTTGATGAGTAACACTTTTTATTCAAATTAGTTATACAAGACAGTAGAATGTTTCTTGACACACTGTACATAGTGGAGTACAACTTCTCACTCTTCTAATTGTGTACAATGTAGAATCACACCAGTCATGTAACCATATATGTACATAAAGTTATAATGTCTGATTCATTCTACTATCCTTCCTACCCACATATCCCCTCCCTTCCCTTCACTCCCCTCTAGTCTTCCCTAGCCTCCACCCCCTTATTACACAATGGAATATTACTAAGCCATTAAGAAGAATGACTTTATGACATTTGCTAGTAAATAGATGGATCTGAAGACCATCATGGTAAGTGATATAAGCCAGACCCAAAAAGCCAAAGGTTGAATGTTTTCACAGATATGTAAAAAATAAAACACATTGGGATTGAGGGTAGAAATTTGGTATATTAAAAACAGAGGAATGAGGGCTGCAGATATAGCTTCATTGGTAAAGTGCTTAACTTGCATACACAAGGCCCTGGTTTCAATCCCCAGCATCACACACACACACACATACACACACACACACACACACACACACACACAAATAGGAATGAAAGGAAGGGAGGGGGATAGGAAAAGAAAAGATAGTAGAATGAATCTGACATAATTTTTCTATATACTATATGAATATACCACAATGAATCCCATTATCATGTATATCCACAAGAATAGGATCCTAATTAGAATAATATAATTCTATGGTTGTATAAATATATCAAAATGGATTCTACTGTCATTTATTAAAAATAAATAAATAAGATATGCAAAGAAAAAAAACTAGAAATTTTTGTCATAAAAAGGAAAAACAAAGGCAGATGCTAGAAACTGCCTTGGAAAAGCTCATAAATTGGATTTAACAGACAAAAATTTCAAAATTTCAAAAATCTACAAGAAATCCTGTCTAAGGAATTAATGTGAAATATGATGAAAAAATTTCACCAACTATAGAATGTCAATAAATCAGCAGAAATCATAAAGTAGAATCAAATGAAATTTTATAGTTTTTAAGTATAGCTGTTACGATTTAGATATTAGGTGTCCCCCCAAAAAATCATGTGTGAGACAATGCAAAATAGTTTAGAGGTGAGATGACTGAGTCACGAGAGTTTTGACTTCATCAGCACACTAATCCCCCTTATGAGGACTAACTGGATGGTAACTGTAGGCAGGTAGGACGTAGCAGGAGGAGCAGTATTATTGGAAGCATGCTTTGGGGGCATATATATTTTGTCCTTGGTGAGAGTATAAGGTTCTCTATGATTCCTAGTGATCACATCCTGATCCACTCTCCTCTACCTCACTCTCCCACCGTGGTGTTCTGCTCTCACAGAGAGCAATGGAGTCAGCCGTCTATAGATGAAGACCACTGAACTCATGAACCCCAAATAAATTTTCCTCCTCTAAAATTGTTCTGGTCAGTTATTTGGTCACAATGTTGAAGAAACTGACTTAAAAAAAAATAAGCAAAACAAAAAATTTGCTATTAAGTCTTATGGATAAATTTGAATTTAATGAGGAATTATTAGATGTTATATGACCAATAAAACAGGGATAAAAGAGTTCATAAGTTAATTTGTGGTCAGTTGTCTTTGGTGAAGGGTTCTTAGCCTTGACAACAAAAGCATGCCACATAAACTTTTACTATGGGAAAGATCCTGTTAAGATACAAAGACAAGCTACCAACTGGGAGGCAATATGCACAAATCACTTATCTGTCAGAACTCTAGTATGTAAAACATAAAAAACTCGCAGTAGCAAATAATAGTAATGATGATAATAATAATAATTTAATCCAAAATGGACAGGTCTTTGTGATTCACTTCAGCAGACAACATAAATGCCAAATATTCACAACAAAAGAAACTAAACATTACCAGCTATTTTGGAAGTGAAAATTAAGACTATGCTGTGATGTCTGTGCTTGCATATCAAAACAGCAAGATCAAAATTCATATACAATAAATTTTGGACAGAATTTATTAAAAAAACAGCCTTTCAAACTTCACAAGTGAGAGTTCATAATTGTGCAGCCACTCGGTTAAATAATTTTACAATTGCTTGAAAATGAAACAGAAATAAATATACACTTACTCTCCTTACTATACTTATACTCCCGGATATTCTCAGAGAAATGAAAACTTTTATGTAACCAGAAACGTATACATCACAAGTTTACATTCATCAATTTATTTTCAGCCTCATTGTATAATCACTCAATAGGTGAATGATTAAATAGAACCATACTCCTAAGGACTATCATTCAGCAATTTAGAAGAATTAACCGTTAATACAACAACTTGGATGAATCTAAAAGGCACTCTGCTGAGTGAAAAATGTGTGTCTCAAACCGTTGCATAATACATGAATCCGTTTACATGACATTCTCAACATGACACAGTCATAGAAATGGAGAAAAGATCAGAGGTTGCCTTGAGATCCAGGGGTTAACCATGGTGATGATGGTTGCAGTGTGTGACTACAAATGGGTAGCAAGAGTGAGTTATTTGTGAGGACTTTTGGATCTAGATTTCATGGTGGTTACATGATATACATGTGAGATAAAATGACTTAGCATTTTTATTTAAGCATTGAGTCATTATCTGTTTTCCTCTTTGGATGTTATGCTCTAATTTTGAAAGATACATTAATCAAGGGGAAGCAGGCAAAGAATACAGGTCCTCTCTGGACCATCTGTGTGATCTCCTATGAATGTATAATTATTCCAAGTTTAAAAAAAAAAAGAAAAAAGTCTGCAACACAGATGTAGCTTAAAAAAAAATCATGCTAAGACAAACAAACCAGTTAAAAATTTTCCATATATTATGAAAATATTTATAAGAAGCATCCAAAATAGGTATATCTACAGAGATGGGAACTTAATTAATGTTTGCCAAAGACTTGAGGATATGGTGGGGCAGGAGGGTGCAGAAACTGTTACAGATACAGGCATATTTCTGGAGTAATAAAAATATTCTAAAATTAGATCATGATGATATTTGCACAACTCTCTACAGTAAAATTCATTGAATTGTGTATCTTAATGTAGATGAACTTTGTAAGTATAGCTAAATGCATTTTTAAATAAATCCTGATGTTATGTGTAACTAAAAAAGAATTAATTTTTAAAGACTTGCAAAAAAGGAAATGAAGAATATAGGAAAGTCCCAGAGGCTTTCTGAGACATAGACCCTGACCTTCATTGAGAAACTAGAATCACAAGGATAATGAACGTAGGTAATATCACCCTGTTCTGCATTTTCCTTTGTTTTTTAAACATTATACTTTGGATTGATACCTAATGCTCTCCTTGATTAATTTTAATTATCTTCTGGTGTTTCATTGCATAAATACACAGAGAATATTTATTCTTATTTTCATAGATGTGTAATTTGTGCATTTTTCCTTCTTTTTCTTTTTTTTTCTTTCTTTCTTTTTAAGAGAAATACTTAGAATAAAATCTATCACAATACAATATAAGCATATCTTTAACTTTTTAGCCTCTAGCAGGTTTTTCTCCAAAGTTATTGTACCAATTACTCTCCTCTGGCACAGTTAGTCTTATGAGTCTTACATTCTATATTATAGAACATAATCTATCACTATGGCCAGACATTACTTTTTAAACATCAATTGCTTTTATATTTTTGTCATTATGGTATTATTTTGCATTTCTGTAATTTCTAGAAAAATTGAGCAGATTTTTATATATTTATTTAGCTTACATTTACCACTCACAGAAAATAATTATTACTATAATTTTGGTGTTAAATAACCTGCAAAGGTCCACATGTTAAAGGCTTTCTGCCTAAGTGGCATTATTGGAAGTTGGTGAAAACCTTATGTGGTAGTAGAGCCTAGTGGGAAGTTCTTAGGTCATTTGAGGTGTTCACTCAGGAGGGATTAAGGGATCTCAGTCTCTTCCTCTACCCTCTTTATCCCTAGTCATGGGGTGAACAGCTTGTCCCACCATTCTCATCTAGCTTAGCTATTAGACACCCAAATCAATGGGTTTGCCTGATCTTTGAAACTTCAAAATTATGAGCCAGAATAAACCTTTCCTCCTTATAAGTTATTTACCTCAGATGTTTCATGATTGTTTCAGAAAAGTGGTTAACATAATCATCATATGATTTTTTTTCCCAGATTTCTATTAATTGCAGATTTTTTTATGTAATCATAGCAATCATTGGAGGGAATCTTTATTGCAAATTGATTTTCCCATTATATAGCATGACTATTTTTGTTTTATAATACCTTTTTTTCAATTTCTTATTTTAGTTCAAGATAAACAGTAATTTTAAAAAAATTGATGGGCGTTTAATATTGTTATCATTTCATTTTCACATTGTGGTTTTTTGTAAACTAAAATAATTTTGTCAGCTTTCCATGAGGATATAATTCATTTTTTTCCATATGGATTAGCAGCCTCCTAATTTATTAAATAGCCCTTCTTTCCCCATGGATTCATATTGACACTTGTCTTACATCATGTGTTTTAGTAAATTTCTATCCTTTTTGTTATATACCACTAGCATATCTGTTTGCCACTCCTTTAGTAGTATTGTCTTTTAATAATTACAATCATAAAAATTTTTGCCTCTGTCAGAAATCCATCTTATCTTTACATCTTCTGAATTAACCAAATTATAGGGTTTTTAAATTTCCATGTATATTTTTGAAATATCTTATCAAGTCTAAGTAAAAATAAACTCATTAAGATTTTGATTGGAATTGCATTGACTTTGTAGCTTTAAAGGAATTGATAACAGTTTTGTGATATTGAGACATAGTTTACCACCTATTAAAAAATATGGACTCTTTATTGCTTCCTTTACAAAATATTCGTACTGTCTTTATTTTCTCCTTGTTCACAAATTTTAAAGTAGTTTTATATATGTTATATTTTATTAAATTACATTCTGTCACTTCTTTCATGGTATGAGAAAGCAATTTACTTTTCTAAATTGATTTGAAATCTACCATCTTCACTGAACTACATTACAAAAATCTAATAATTTGTTTAAACGTTCTGGTTTGTTTTCTATGCAGAAAATCATGTTGTCTGAAAATAAAAAGACAGAATGATTTCTACCTTCCAAGCATAGTTATTTTATTTATTTTTCTTATTTTACTATTTTACCAATTATTGCAAATGCAATGTTAAATTGAAGAAAAAAAATGTGAATCTCCACGTTATTGTTTGTGACTTCACAGGACCTGCCTCTTACATACCACCATTCAACAGAATTGAGAGAGATAGAGGAACACTTTTTCAATTAGAGCCTTTACTATATTTACTCCATCAGTCATGATCAAGTTCTTCTGCATGTAACAAAGGCACCAAATAACTGTGTCTAACACATGGTAGAAGTTTATTTCTTTTCCATGTGAAAAGTGGCTCAGTGACTCCTGGGTGTCAGATCCATGTTCTTCCACATGATTGTTCCGTCTACAGAAAATGACTTCTGTGTCACAATTCAGATGGTTGTTTGGGACCTTGCTATTTTGTCTATGTTTCTGATAATAAAAAGAAAGAAGGAGTAAGAAAGAATAACCTCCTATCTTTCCAGGAGACTTCTTAAAAGTATTTCACAATGTGTCACTTATAGATCATTGACCAGACCACAAACTAAAGGACCACAAATGAAGGTAAAGGAGTCATGGGCAAATGTAGTTTCTAGTTGGGTATGAAGGTTCCCAGTTAACAATGAGGGCTTCCAGGAGACTGCCTACCAGAATTTCAGAATCTATCAGCAATTAGAGGAAAACTTCTGTTGAGTTAATCCACTGAGTTTTGCTCTTTATAGCAGTTATTCTTTCCTAATTTAATACTTAACAAAGTTAAATGTAATCAGCATCTCCATCCACCTTCTGAGCAATATTACAAAGCTTAGAATGCATTAAGGTCATTATAGCCTTTGCGTTTTATAAGCAATTATTTTCAACTATTTTAGTTTGCTTTTTAGATCTCTAAATAAATTGTGATTATGATTAATATTGTTAATGCTGTTCTTGTTTCATAAAACCAATGATTATTTTTTCATAGAGAATGAAATTGTAGATGATTTTAATAGTCTCAATTCTTTATATTGGTCATGTTGTGCTTATACACAGAAAAAAAATTGTTTATTTAGAGTATTATGTATCACTTGATTCAAGAAATTAAATATTTCCTCATATTTGTACTTCTTCCACATAAAACCAGTTTTTTATTGTTTTTTTTTTCTACTTTCTTTTTGCTACTCAATCTTTTTTCAAATTGAAAATGTATAATCCTAAAATTAAGGTAACAAGTACCAGTTGATTGTGAGGCAAAATTTCCTAATTAAGAGAAAAATCTAAATAATTAATTCTCCTATTCTGTTAGATAGGAGAATAGGGCTTGCTAGATTTTATATTAAAATTTAAATTTACATTCAGTATAAATTCTTTGATAAAATCCTATAAATTTGTAATACAAAAAATACTTATGTAACCAACAAAAGCAGGAGGCAGCAATTCTAACACCTAAAATCTTGCTTGTACCACACTTTGTAATCAAACATCCCTTTACCTTGGAATGATGGCAACCACTGACCTGTTCTCTTATTTGCCTCTTCCAGAATGTTCTAATGCAAATTTATATACTATGTAATTTTGTGAGATTGGCATCTTTCACTAGGCATGACATATTTTAGATTATCTGTTGTTGTATCTATAGCAATAGTTTTTTGTTTTTGTTTTTGTTTTTTCCCCATTATTAAATAATGTCATAATGTATGGTTGTACCACAGTTTAATTATTCTGTCAGGGGAGAAAGGGCAATTGTATTATTTCAAACTTTTGATATTTAAGAATACCAAATACTCCTATACACTTTAGTGAGCATTTTTAGGTTTTACATAAATTTTTATTTCTCTAAGTTAAATAGTTAGAAGTGGGATTGCAGAGTCATTGAAGAGGTAAATGTTTTAACATTTTTTAAAAACTACGAAACTGTTTTCTGGAGAAGTTGTACCATTTTTCATTGCCACCATGATTTCTAAAATTTTATAGCATTTTTAAAACTGTGTTCACTGCTTCTTTTTGCACCTCAGACCTTCATGTCAAATTCCGTTTCCTTTTAAAGTATAAATAAATATTCTTATATATATATACATATTTATATTTTTCTTTCAGAATTTTCATCTGTAAGAAACTGAAAATGGCCATCACACTCGTTTGTATTGATTTGAAAATATATATAAAATCTTTGTGAAAGGAGAGTTTAGCTTGAGTTTCAATTCTCAACTCATGAATTTTTCCAAACTTCTTGAATATAATATTGCACTGTCTTTTGTCTTCTACTCTTACTAACAAAAAGATTGCTTTTCATTTTGTTTTTCCTAAAGATAAATGATCTTTTTCTTGGGCACTACTTTTAAAACTTTCTCGTTATTCTTCTGTTACTGGAACTCTGAACTTCCAGTAGTAAGATCTATATTTTTCTTTTATTCTAGAAATATCTTAAGTATGATCTCTTCCAAATTGTTTCTGCACATTTTCTCTATAGTCCTTTTCTGCAAATCCAATGAGATTTAATTTAGGAGACCCATTCCACCCTCCATTTCCTAATCTTTTAAATTAGTTTTCCCTCTTTTCGTTTCTTGTTTTGCATTCTATATCATTCTTCAGATCTATTTTTCGGTTCATCTATTCTCTCTTCAACTTTGGCAATATATTTGACCTATATTTTGCATTTTTCATTTCAATGGCTATGTTTTCATTTCTAGAAAATGTATTTGGTTCTTTCTTAAAATCCAAGCAATATTTTTCTTATTTTAGGTAAAGCCTATCTTCCAGAATTTTACATATATATATATATTTAATATCTTTAATCACTCAAACAAACTTAGTACTTTATATCACATTCTCATTGGAATTGAATCTTTCTTTTTCTGAATCCCTGACTGTTTCTGCAAGTGTTATACGATTTGGGATTTTGAGTCATTTGGTAGTTTGTTTGGGGAAACTTCCATGCCTTTGTCTCAAATGCTGATTTCAGAGACGTTTTGAGATTTATTTGATCAGAAACCTAAAGGCATTATCTTGCTTGAATCACATTTGGGTGTTATATATAAGGCCTCAGTTTTCAGGACCATGTATTTGATTTACATTCAAACCCCTGTGAATGGTGACACTGGGTCTAGGCCAACTGAAAATTTTCCAACTCAGTGTCCATCTGAGGCATGTGATCTTCTTCCTTTATGCCTTTGAAATGATATCTTGATTTCCATCCATCCTTTCCCTGAATATGTAGCCCAGCACCAGTAGTCCATCTCATTGATACAATTAAAGCATCCCATGTCCCCCAATGTTCAGTTCATATTTAGTATAAAAAGTTACCAAATAACAAAGATGCCAGCACTTATTATCAGAATAATACAAAATATCTCAGGTGGTAATTATAAGCTACTGGGGGTGGCTAGTTGAAGATATTTAATTGACTTTAGAATAAGTACAATGGTTAGCAGCCCACCACTCAGTCGAAGCAAAGTAGTATTCTATGTTGCATGTTTCTTATAGAAAATCCAAAAAAAAAAATGTTTCTTATATCACATCCACAAAATTATAAATTTACAGAATTGTAATATACTATAGTCTGTCTTCACTTTCAAGGGCAACCATGGTTCTGAACTTATTTTGGCATTAGACAATTGCTTTCCTAAACTTTGCGTCAGCTTAAAATTTCACTATGAAATGTAATTACAATTTTTTAAATCATGATATCACCACTGTTAGACTATGCATAAAATTCCTAACATCTCATTCTTTGATTTTCTCATTCATGAAGATATATTGATAAACTGTCTCAATTTGTAAATCTCTGAGAACATTACAAAATTTCTTTTAAAATGAAGAAGTTGGCCTGTTTCTGAAGAAGTGCCTCCAAAGAAATATTTCTATTTGATTTTTCAGTAAAATTTATCACAAAATTTAAAGTGGTTATCTTTCATAAAACATGGTGCCATCACTCTTTTTTACATAACCTATTTCAAAACTCACTGTCACATAGACAGGACAATTGTGTCAGGACTATGAGGTAGTGTTATGGCTTAGATAGGAAATATTCCAAAAGCTCATGTGTGAGAATGCAGAAAAGCTTAGAGGTGAAATGATTGGCTTTTGAGAATCTTGACCTGATCACTGCATTAATTCCCTGATAGGGATTAACTGGGAGGTAAGTGCAGGCAGGTAGGGTGTGGCTGAAGGAGGTGGGTCATTAGGAGCATGCCTTTGGCGTCTGTATTTTGTCCTTAGTCTTCAGTCAATCTCTCTGTTTCCTGGGTGTGACGTACCAAGCTGCTTTCTGCTGCCACACCCTTCTGCCATGATGTTCCTTCTCTCTTGCTCACCTCTGACCCAGAGCAATGGAGTTGGGCATTTATGGATTAAAACCTCTGAAACCATGAAGCCCCAAATAAGCGTTTCCTCCTCTAACATTGTTCATCAGTTCTTCTGGTCGTAGCAGAAAAAAAAAAAGACAACTAAAACAGAGAAGTTGCAAACAGGCCAAAGAAAGTCCCCAGAGACAGCATAGGATACATATGATTTATCCGGAAAACCTTACAAGAAATCAGTGACTGCTCCCAGAAAAGTTCAGTGACTGCAAGCTGAACTGGTAGCATTTCTGACCCTCACCGTGCTTTGTCAAACAATGCCTCCTCTCCCTCATGATGTTTTGTCCAGTGACAGCTGATTGGACTAGTGACACAGTGGCCTTGGTTCCATGCCCACAGTCACTCAGAAAGGATGTTTTATGTTAGGCTGCAGAAGGAGTGCATCAGATTGCTTAGTTTGCTTATATCAGTAGCATCCCAAGGAGTGGAGCATGTGCAAGCAAGTAGCTTTCTCCAGATAATGCTAACTTGCCTTGATTCCCAGTGAACATAAGTCAAAAACCAGTGTCTTTCAAGATAATATGTATCTGTACTTTCCGGCTCAAGATTGCTCTCATTGTTCTCTCAATTTGGCTAGTTTTTTTTTTCAGAGCAAAAGGGGACATTTGAGGGACATGATATCTTATTGCTCCCCTTTCTTCAGCAACAATACTGTCACATATTTTAGAGACATTTTAATTTTCTTATAAAATATGAGCACAAATCACATCAATAGAAAACAATGAAATTAGGAGCAGGTATGAGGTTTGATAGGTAAAGACTCCAGGGATGCTGGAAATGTGGTACCAAAGTCATATGAGCAGTTTCAATTAGAATTCCACAAAACAGGGCAGAGTGATATGGTAGACTATAGCTTTTGGTTGACTTTAAAGTTCTTACAAATTTTAAATGAGTTAGAAGGTAAGTAGTATTATGAACATTTTATTGGATTGTTGTCTTCACCTATATGATTATTGATATTATTAAAATATTCATATATACTAAAATGTTTTGCTTTCTATCATTTTCCTATTTCATGGTAAAATAGGAAAAGGAAAACTCTACAATCCTTCTTACTGACTAGTAAGAAGGATTGTAGAGTTCAAAAGATTACTAAGAGTCCCAGTGCCACAACCTACTGCTTCTGTCTCCTCTTGTTCAGTTGATCCCAACTCTAAGAGTGCCACATCTACAGACTCTAGAAAATGGTCATTAAAGTCTAGAAATGATTTTATTTTTCAAATGAATGCATTTATCAGTTAATTCCTCTTTGGCAAGAAAAATTATCAAATGCACAAATGGAATCAAAAGCTAATCAGTCTAAGTCTCTGTAATTGAGGCTCAAATACATACTTTATAGCATACAGAATAAAGATATTTTTGACTATGGTAAGTCTGGGAACCAGATATTCTGCTACTCTATTGTTCATTATAATTTTTTTATATATCAAATGCACTTATTTAAGCCATATTCAAATTAAAACATGTTGCTACTTCTTTTCCCCCCAGTGGAGCCCATTCCCCTGTTACCTAAAATAACTTTGTGCTTCTGTTTTATATTATCCTTAGCTTTTGCCGTGGAAGTTAAGAAATTTACCTCAGTTGTGGATTATTTTTTGGGTGGGTGGTATATAGTGTTGTTGTATCATAAACTTGACAACATGGGTAAATATTAAAGAATAACCATGAAATCATCTGAGCCTTCAACTCAATTGGTTTTCTCATTTACTTCCCCCCAACAGTATGTTTGGGGATGCTAGGGGATGAAGGGAGATGCTGGGCTCTGAAGAGGAAGCCGTTTCCAGTGTGCCTGCTGCCTCTTACAGTGGATAGGCGAGCACTCTGGCTTCATTTCCCATGAAGGGGCTGCCAAATGCAAGCAGCCACACAGGTCCCCAATCCATGAACAAATCAAGACACCGTCAGTGACCCCATCAACCAGCACATTCAAAGGTTGTCACAAGGCCTCTGCCTCTCACAGAGATTCCAGTTTTGAATCAGAAACACACTTCCTAGCCAACACTCCACACCCTAATGTGTCCATGTTCTCTTCATTAGGAAACTGGTCTTTTGTTTCCATCCTCTGTGACTTGTGACCATATGTATTCGATAAGCAAGTATTGGGCATAAGTAAGAAACAATCGCTGTTCTTAAAAACATTATATCCTCAAATTCACATTTGGACCTTCTGATTTTTGAGTTGTTTTACAGTTGTTTCCTTAAGCCTATGTCTAATATGAATAGCCCCTATGAATGTGAATTCATCATCCCAGCAGGGACCTGAGTAGTTGAAAGAGTTAAGGAAACCTCCCAAGGAAGACACTGATTCATTGCAGACTCAACAGGTGAAAACTGTTATTTCCAATTCTATGAGTAAAGATTACGTGTCTCATCTCACCCTGGGTAGCTTCCTGAGTGGTAAAGTCCCCTAGAGGAGATAGAGTAGATTTGAAGGAAGGAATTAGTAATTTGTATGTTAATTGAGTAGAAATTGGAAGGAAAGGAGCAAAGTTTATCTTTTTTTTTTTTTTTTTTTAAGAATTTTGCAGACCAAAGTCATGGAAACATTAGAAAGAGTCTAGATGGAGAAATAATGTCAAATTCGCATGTATTATCATTAGTTTAATTGCTTAGCTTCTTGGGTGGTTAGTATCTTTCTAACTAAATGATAGCATCTTAAGAATAGTTGCTGACTTAAGAAACAGAAGCCAGAGATGAAAGAGCTACTGTAGGAGGGGACAATTTGGAAACTGAATATCCTAATGAAGTGGGAGGGGATGGAACCCAAATAAATAGTAGAATGAAACAGACATTATTATTACTATGTGTATATATGTGACTGCATGACCAATATGATTCTGCAACCTAGACACTCAGAAAAATGAGAACTTATATCCCATCTGATTCAAATGTATGATAAGTCAAGGTCATCGTACTGTCATGTGTAACTAATTAAAACAAACAAAAAGGATCAGGGTTCAACTTAGTCAAAACTGCAGCAGTCTACACTCTCCACTGTGTAGTATAAAAAGGCTGATAGCAAGTTCTCTACAGTGCTTAATCTCAACAATTATTTTCAGTTTCAGGTCCTTAAATTCAAGGGGACAATCACTACTACCTCATCTGTCTGAGCATAAATTTGCCTTCAGACTTTAAAATCTCAAAACTATGATAAGATTATTGCAAAATGATGAATAGAATCCATTTCAAATCAACTGGTATATATATATACAAGTAAGCAGGACAAGATTCAAAGAAAACATTTATTGACTCTGTGGATAAACAGCAAAGGTTTTAGTTTTCCTTCAAGCTTCTATTTCGCTATTGTCATTGTCTGTCTTGAATTCTTGGGTTTTTGCCAGTAGCAATATATTTTGTATGCTTTTGACATTTTGAAAATGTATTTAGTGTATGAGAATGAAACTTGCTAATCTAAATTGTATCTTTTTTCTATAATTATAGATCCCAGCCATCCAATATTTGAGATAATAGCATAGTTTTCAGCTGGTTAACAACATGAATGCCAATGAGGAAACATGTTTCTAGAATGAAGCATCTTTCTTTATGTCATGTCATTGTGACAGAAATGAGGCATTTGATTTCAATAAGCTTATTTAAATTGCCTAGTCTTCTGCTTCCGCTATCTCCAATTTTGTGCTGGCATTATTTGCCCACCTGTTACTTTGAATCCTGTGACAATTGAACTATTTTGATCAACTTCCTGATTCCTGCAGAATATAAATACACTTGATGAAGTTTCCAGTTCCCTGGTTGGATATCGAGTGATACAGCATGCAGCTTCTTCCTACCCAAATATTTTGTTGTTGGGTCCAGTTCTTTTTATTTTAACTTATCACAGTATGAACTTATCCATACTGTGATAAGTTAAAATTTTTTATCCCTCTTATTTAGAACATAAACTAAGCTGTATCTGTCTTTTGATCATTCATTTCTCATTACCTAGCCAGGGTTTTGGATAAGCCACTTAATGTGTGCTTAAAAAAAAAAAAAAAACTGAATGAAAGAGCCAAATCATGGTATTCAATCCAATGGAATTGCTTCTTACAAATCCAGATTTGGGATTTTGATCTCAGTAAGTTTCAACTCTAATAATGTTTCAGCATTTCAATGATTTCTGTAAAGTAAATATGTATAGCTAGATGGTAGCTAGAAAATAGATAAATGGTCAGATAGAAACATGAATTTTAGCCATTTTAACTTAACTTAGAAGGCTTTATTTGCGCATAAATTGTTTATTTGGTTTATCTTATGTTTGTGTTTGCAGGTCACTCACAAAAAATCGAATTTTAAAGGTATGCTTGAAATAATAAAATGAGTGAATTATGAATGTTTTCTTTTAATCAATATGACCACAGATGTTACCAAATTGTAATTTCCTGGAAAGAAGCTCTTCAATCTCTTCAAATCCATTAGTATGAAAATAATGTGTGAGTACACTGACCTTCCTCTTGATGTCCTTTGAGTGTATTTATCTCATTGTCAGAGTGCTAATTCTGTACCTTTTTACATGAATATCCTTTTAGAAAGATAATATTATGTTCGTTCCTTTTCTTTCTACTGTCTGACCTTAGTTGTAAGTTTTCTTCAAGATACTTATACCTTGGATTTGGTAGATGCTGCACTGCACAGAATTACAAGACAGGAATTTGACTTTTTCTGTCCACTGGCCTTTCTTTAAGAATCATTAGTGTGATTTATAACTTTTCCAGATTTCTTTCAAACTTCAGTTTCGTATTAATGCCTTTTATACTTTTACTTTCTTCCACTTCTAAATACCTTTCTCTTCATCACAAATCAATTAATGAACTAGCCTGAGGACAGAAAGAGCATCTAGACCCTGGAAAGGACTTGGAGCCTTGGAGATTGAAGCATTAAATAGGAGACTTGAATAATGAAAAAACAACTGTATATGAGTTTTTCATATACAGTTCTCAGGAGTTTGGCATGACACTGGTTGAACTAGCATACTATCCTGGAATTTGCCAGTGATGAGGAAAAATGCCCAGCAACTTGGGACACTTACCTATTAAAATTGCTGTTGCCAATTACTGCCTTTGTCCTGGTGTTTCCTAGATTTAATTCCACGACTGTAAGACAAACACTTCTGATGTAATTAGTGAAATAAGGCATCTACTTTATCCCAAGCCCCGTAAAGAGATATAAAGAGAAAGGGACCTTAAAACCTAAGAATTTAAGAACTTAATTCCCTCTCTTACTGATACATAGCACTATGTGCACTGTGGCCTTATTTATAATGTATGCCTGTCTATATACAAATTGATATACTGATTGTATAGTTAGAACTTGGGTGATATGTATTTTGCTTTTTTACTTAACATAATATCATGAGTTTCTTTGTAAGCACTAGCATCACTTAATAATAAAAATGCTTTTATAGAACTCTCTTGCAATGGGGAAAATTGAATCCCAGAGATATTAAGGAAGATGTCCAAGGTCACACAGATTGAATGTGCCAGAAGTGGAACTCTAGATAGATACCTGTTTTACTCCGATGCCATTGCACTCAATCTGTATTTTGCTACTAAATTCATTACTACTAAAATTAAAAATTATTTTTTCTGTATAAAAAAGCAAGTGAGAACTGTCTTTTATTTTGTCACCATCTCTGACTATTTCATGAGACTATATTTCTACAGAAAGTTAGCTTCCCATTGCTTTATAACTAATCCAAATAATTTTCATTACCTCTAAGAAATGCATTGATTGAATTAATTGTTGTGTGAATGTAATCCCTTTCCTCATTGTACATTTCCATCAGTCATTGCGGATACATTGGAAAACTTGATTTTTCCAGATTTTCAACTGTAACATTTCACCAAAATGACCTGTTGACCATAATAGCTGCAAAACTTATTCAAAATATTAAGATCAGTGTTGTGTTGCAGATTCTCTAAATTTTTCTATTTCTTCTTTTAATTTTTTAAATATATGACCACTTCCTTTGCAAATAATAGTCATGTATTTGCCTTTTGAATACTTACATTTCTCATTTATTTATCCTATATGCAACTTTGATAATGATAATTAATTTAGACACTTTTGTTTCCTATTTAGGTACTACTACTCTACTGGTACATTATGTTAGTTAATAGTATAATATAAACATATTTTAAAATGTTAAAGAATTTGTTTATATTACTGGTTTTCCAATGTTTATTTCAGAAATAATTTATGAATGTTATGTAGGGTCTTTTCTTTTTTTTATTTTTTTATTTTTTTATTTTTATTTTTTTTTTCATCTTTCATACTGTAGGGTCTTTTCAATGCAAATAATATCTTCCTTTGTAATTTTTCTAAAAAATATTTTATTATTTTATTGTTACACTTCCTAATTTTAATCATGTTTAATCACTAAATATTTTGTTCATTTATGCTTACTTTGATGGTGTACTTAAGAATATTTTAATTTGTATCTAAGTTACTAGATGTACAATTTACTTTTCTTGCATTGTCTCTGCATAAGAATTAAACAGTATTTTAAAAAGAAAGCAGAAAGCTTTGCCCAAATTTCTAGAATATAAAAATGTATGCCAACCATCTTCCTTAAGTTTTCCGTAGGTGATGCCCTCTATAATACATTTTCTGTGACTGCATACTCATAAATTATTAATGTCAGAAAATCAATTAATCTATCTTCTCCATTTTACAAACAAAGAAACAAGTTCAGAGAGTGCCATTGCTTATTCATTGTGACAATGGATAGGACACTGTCTCCATCCTCTCATACTTATGCCTGACCTTGAGTAAGGTTGACAAGGAAGGAGTCTGGCTCCCTGAATCAAGGTGTAGATTAATTTCACCAACCACACAGAAATATGCAAATAAAAACATATAATCCAGGCATTCAAAAATCTTATCTGGCTATCTGAGGATGAAAATCATTTTTCTAGGAGGAATCAAGATCATTTAAATAAGTAATTATTAATATCAACTATTTTGGCCTTCAATTTCAGATGAGAGTCATGTGAATCCCAACTTGTCCTTACTAGTAAGCATGGCCAGCAGAATCTCCAGGATAGAAAGGTACAGTCACAGGTGAATGCAATCTATCCACATTTACTATACTGACATTGGAAACAAGAAAAATAAGATAAATAAAGGTAAACTACTGAATTGAACAATTAGAAATGGAACAAATATCTGCTATAAATGTGTTCTGGATTTATTTATTTTCTTTTTGTTATTATTGGTTTTCTTTAGTGTGCCTGGGAAAAATCATAATTACCAGTCACACGTGTGAACCTTTCATTTTGATATAAATTTTTAAAGGAAGTTAGTAAACCCAAGAGAAACATGAACCATAGTAAAATATGCATGATTCATGGTGCTAAAATATACATTTTACATTGAAGTTTTAAAGGGTTATTCTACCACATTAATTTTTAAAAATTTATATTTGCAAATAACTTGTTTATATAACACTGAAAAGTATGGCAATACTTCAGTGAACCAGTAATATAAAAGTTTGAATTTTTCTTTTTGCCCTTATCATTGGTGGTCATAGATAAGTTAGTTAATATTTAACCTGATATTCTTGAATAAAGTTGAATTTCAATTATTTTAAAATTTCACATATATTTTAAACAATTTGGAATATTCTCTACACTTCTAAATGACACATTTTCCAATATCATGGTTTGGGGATGAAAAGTTCTTGACAAACTTACTAATTAGAAATTATTTTATTTACAAAAACTAGCTGGAAATTCATGAATAATGTATTAGCCTGATTCAATCAACCTGGAAAGTATCTCTTAATTTTTTCCTCTTATAAATTAATGCTACTTGTGGGAATAATATTGATCTGGATCAATCAGAAAACACTTGTAATCTTAATGAAAAACTTGAGTACCCATAGATTCAACATAGCAAATGAATTGCTCAAGATTTGAGAGAAATATCACATTGAGCCCCATGTCAATGTGGCTATTCAGTCCTGTTTTCCATTACTGCTGCATAATATTATTAAAAGCATTTACAAATTTAAAATGATTAAATCTGTGACCTACTCAAATGCAATACTCCTGAAAATACAACTTCAGAATTCTATTTTTCCTTTGAACTGTCATATATTTGAGGACCTAAATTAATTCATTATTTAATATAATAAAGTTCATCTTTGTTTTGCATCCCATTTTGATAATTTTGATTGACCTAGAGCTTCATTTGATCTTATGATGATTTTACCAAAGATGTGTTAGTATCTTGAAAAGTTTTTTTCAAATTCCCATTTGCAAATAGTTTCATAAATTGCAAAAGTGTTCATCGAACACAAATATGTCAAAAGGCAAAAGTAGCCAAAAGGAAGTCAACTGCAAGGAAATTCATTGAAAATAAAAGGAAAGTGCCTTAATCTTATTTTCTCATTTGCTTTGTGCCTTGGCCCCTTCTCCATATGGAAGTGCTAAAGTGAGAAACCAAGGGCTTCCTCTATGAAGACTCTATAATGCCTCCTAAAAATACAAACACACACACACATACACACACTCACACACACACACACACACACACACACACACACATTCTAATGATGCATTATAATTATACATAATGTTATGTTCTTTGTTATACATTCATTCATGAACACAATATAAATGCCTCTGTTTAAATGTTTTACTAGACTAAAGCAGGCACCTGTTCATGTGACTAGCTGTGACTATTCCCAAAATCTTTTCTTTACAGGACCCTTTCCCATTCTAACATTTCACAGTAATCATTTTTTAGGTCAAGGCCTTAAAACGTCACTTTTAAGATGCATATGGCTTTGTTGGCAGTGGGGTAGGCAGGTAGAGAGAGAAGCAAAGGGAAGATTACATTAATTCAGCATTTTTCCTAAATACTTTTAAAAGGTCATAGAATTTTATAAATAACTTTTACTCATAAAGTTTGGAACTTAACTGCAGTCATTGATGCATTCACTGTGAAAATATCTATTTCTTTCTATGGACCAGCCACTCATTGGTATGTTAACTGTAGGTACATATGCCAGGAGAGTTACATATGTGCTCCAGCCTAGAGGGATCTCTGTGTTTCCTAAAGTTCTCAACTCTTATCCCACCTCACTATCTCTTCGCCTGCATTGCCTGGTATTGTACATTCCATGACATCCCCATCTGCTTGACCTGGAGAGAATCAGCAACTAAAGAAGGATGGGGGATTTTATCCTGTAAATAGCACTGATCAATGTCTGACTCTAAAGGGGTTGGGGATACTGAGGACGCTAGGCAGTGCATAGGGGTCCTAGAATTTGAAAATATGGTTTATTATATATAATATATATAATTATATATATATATATATATATATATATATATATATATATATATATATATTTGGTTTCCAACTCATGCAGGCTCTTTCAGCTGTATTTTCTGAAAATATAAACCTGTTTGGCCATTTCCCACTGAAAATCAATTTGAACTCCACAGGAGAATATTCTTACTTATTTAATCACAAAAGACTATGATATCCAACTTTTCAATTTCAATCATTAGGGACTATTTTCTTAGTATAGCTATTTCACAACAATGTTTACTTAACACCTATTATTTACTTAAAAGATATGCAAGTCATAAAGCTTATAATTGTGAAAAATGGGACCTTTATCAATAATGTGCTTAGGTTCTAGAGGGAGCAGGGGATTAGCAAGAATGGAGGAATGTGATGGACATCCTTATCCAAAGTACATGTATGAAGACTCGAATTGGGGGTCAACATACTTTATATACAAACAGAGATAGGAAAAATTGTGTTATAAATGTGTATTAAGAATTATAATGCAAAAAGTACATGTATAAAGGCATGAATTGGCGTGAACATGCTTTATATACAAAGGTATGAAAGATTGTGCTCTATATGTTTAATAAGAATTGTAATGCATTCCGCTGTCGTGTATTTAAAAAAAATAAAATCAATAAAAAATTATTAAAAGAAAAAGAAAAGAAATAGCTAAACAAACAGCCAGGCAGTAAATATGCTGTGACACGTGCACACAAAGCTCAGGGGTGCATGGAAAGCTAATGTCTTCTATTTTCAGGGCTGACGGGAGGAGTTTGGGGAGAAACACAAGAAGAATCAGCTAAAAGGAGACAGATGAAGGTTAAACAGTGTTGGAAGGAAGGATTCATGGGAAACAAGGCCCCAAGATGATCTGGAGTATAGTTTCCCCATGAAGCCAGTGTGAATTTCTATATTCTACCATAAAAAAAAAGAAAGCATAGTATTAGCTCCTGCTGTGAAAACATGCTCCCCTGTCCCAGCTCAAAAGAAGGACTAAGAGACACAAGGAACAGCAAAAGTGAGCCTTTAATGACTGTCTTGCAAGATTGGAAGTTTGAGGGCAAGCAGGCACCCCTGGAGTGGATACAACCTGTATTTTATCACTGAATGTGCAAGGTACCTCCCCTAGTCCTTCACTGGCTGATTATTATGGGGCGTACCATCTTCCCAAACTTCACCTAAGTTTTGCTGTCTCTTAGTGGTTTATTTAAAGAAATATGCCCTTAGTTGCCCTGCCTGCCTGTTTTCTCTTGTGGTAAAGTCTCCTTGCACAGAGTGCCTTTTGGCAAGTACACAGTTTTTCTCTGTTGGTCAGGTGGGCAGGGGACTTTCTTCTCACCTCCAGTTGGTCAAGGGGCTGTGAATTTTTTACACTCTGACATTAACTGCTTGTAACTTTCCATTCTGCTCTCCCCTGCAGCTTACATCCCAGGCCATTTTACATTTGAAGCTAAATGCGGTATTTTGGAAAATATAGACCACTCAACTTCTATTTCTCACATAGCCCCCTCACATGAATTTATCCAGAAAGATCAAATGGAAGTGTTGGGTAATGCAGATGACCCTTGAACAGCACACATTTCAACTCTGTAAACCACTTATCTACAAATTTATTTTGTGGGAGGGAGATTTACAACGATTTGGAAAAATTCACAAACTGCGTAGCCTAGAAATATCACAAAAAAAAAAAATAAGAAAAAATAGGGATGGTAGGGTTAGGGTTAAAATATATAGAGACAATATCTTTTGTTACCATGAAATATATAGAAATCTATTACAAAAAGTAAACATTACTCAAAACCAGACACAGATCATACATGGTGACATTCACAGTTGAGAGAAATTCAAATTTGTCTCTCACTGTTGAATAATTTCTAACTGCATAAATTAACTATAGTATATGGTACTACCATAATTATTCTATAGCCACCTCCTGTTGCTGTTTTGGGGAACCAAAGTGTTGACAGCTTTTGCTTAGTGAGGTGTGACACTAATATCTCTCCAGTAAATTACAGATCACAGTAAAACGTCATCTCTCAACAGTACTCATGTACTTTTCAGCATGTATGATACATATAACATCCAAGATAAGTGATAACCTTCTTGCTTATCAACAAGGTTTCTTAACAACAGTAAGATAACAGTAAAGTTGAGGGGAGTGAAAATTTATGCACAGATTTTGGGCTGCCTAGAGAATGGTTACCTATCCTCCACTTTGTTCAAATGTCCACTGTATACTAGAATTTGGATGTTTCATTTTACTATCCATAGAAAAGATTCTTTTGAAATCATCATTTATTATTCAACATACTGAAATACAAATAAAAAACAATTTTAAGGTATTTCAGTTCAGAAGTGTTAGTATTTTACTTACAAAATCAGTACATCTTATCAAGTCATTTACAAGGTTTTTATAACTTAGTTAAGATACTTATAAACATCACAAATTTAAAGTATCCAATTTTCTAAATATCTAAGTGTTTAACAAACTAAATGTTCCCAGTTTTGAAATAATTCTAAGCATCTAATGACATAAGCGCATAAAGTAGATATATTCCAGTGTTACTTCAAATCTTGGTGAAAATACCTTGATACTTTTAAATCATCCGTGTAAATATAATTAGTTCTATACACAGTTCAAATGAAAAAGTAAGATTTACTTGTTAGGCCTCTAATCTACCAAATTCTTTCCAGCATCTTCAATATTCCAATACTAAAGACACACAGTTGTTGCAAATGTATATATCTCTAGATCTCTTCACATAGGAACAAAAACATTCAAATGATCAGTTTGATTTCTTCGTAATTTCTAGTTTTTAATTCAAGTTCTTGTGCATATTCATATTCATGTGCATGTCTACTAATAATTATATCATGCTAAACAAATCAAGATTCTATTTTTAGTATTTTTATATCAACTATAGATTTTTGTTCAAGATGCTGGTCTGGGTTCCTAAGGAACAAATTGAGAAAATGAAGGTCTCTGATCACAAAAGCAAAGGTCCGTGTCTCACCATGGACTAGAGGGCCTACACATCACTTTCAGGTAAAGCTGAAACCTACTGACAAAATTCTCTCATCTGTTGATTGAATTCAATAAATTCATTTACCATCAAATTCTGTCCTGAAATGATTTTCCTTCTTCCCACCTGGTAGAACCATAGTTTTCATAGGTATTTCCATGATGTCTCATTGGATTCTTTTTGTCCCTCACTAACTTACATGCTGTTGAGCACAATCCCTAGCACTCATTATCCCAGGGGGCTCACATTCTAAGGGCGATAGTGTCTGATCAGAGTTTAGATACAGAATTAAGTAAGGTTATGGGCGACAAAGTGAGTGGTATCTTTCAATAGTTGGTCAGGATAACCCTTTTCAAAGGGGGAAAAAAATATATGAGCAACCTCTGTGAAGATGTGGGACGAGATCTGTCCAAATGGAAGGAAAAGCCAATGAGTGAAGATTGAGTAAAATGGACGTAAGTGCCCGCACATGAGTCAGGCAGGCCAGAACACAGTAAATTAAGGAGAGAGAGGTCAGAGATATACCTACCAGCCAGATGGTGCCGACACTTTTTGGCAAGGATAAATGTTTGGGATTAAAAATCACTGGAGGGTTTTAAATACGGGTGTGTCATGGTCATATTTTTAGAAATCTCTCCACTGATTGCTCTGTGGAAACCTGATTTAAAGGAGCTAGAATTAAAGGCAGTGAAATAAGGATGAAATTCATCAAGTGACAGTTGATGGTGTCTCCATTAAGGAAATAAATGTGGAGGTGGTAAAGAATGGTCAGACTCGGGGTGTATTTTAAGCTTAGAATAAATAAGACTTGCTGATGGATTGAGTCTGGACTCTGAGGGTAGAAGGGGAAATCAATTACTATTGATACATTACTCAAAATTTTGGAGTTTAAGGAACATGATTGTGAGAGTTTTATTTGGGGCATCAGTTTGAAATGCTTATTTAACAGCCAAATGGTGATGTCAAAGGGACAGCTTGATTCATGTCTGGGGTTGGAGAAAAGTCAGGGCTAAAGGATATATTTAAGAGTCACTGACACGGAGGTATATTTAAAACCAGTGAAGAGTTGAGAGAATAGGGAAGGTAAGTAGAAAAAAAAAATAGAAAAATCCCAGCCATATTTTGAAAAGAAGAAGTAAAAAAAAGGAAAAAAAGAAAGTAGGGTTGTGGGCATAGCTCAGTTGGAAAAGTGTTTGCCTCGTGTGCACAAGGCCCTGGGTTTGATTTCCAGCACCACACGCTGGCACCAAAAAAAAAAAAAAAAAAGTAGATGACAAAGTATTTCATAGGAGAAAAAGGTGAATGTTTATTTTCAGAGAAGCCCAGGGAAGAAAGAGTTCAAGAGGAAATGCCTGATCACCAGTGCCAAACCTTGCAGATCAGCTGGGGAAAACACAAACAGAAATGGGAACACCGGATTTGACAATACCAAGGTAAGGTCACAACCTGACTAAGGAGAGGTGAGGAGAGATTATGATGTGAGAACAGAGTGTCTAAAGAAATCCTTCTAGTCAGTGCACATTGCCTGTTCTCCTATTAAGTGGAGTCAAGAGATGAGACATTAGCTAGAAGAGTATGTTAAATCAAGAGTTTAGTGACAGGTTTTGTTTTGTCTTAAGAAAAATGTGATTTTTATGCTGCAAGAATTAAAACAATAAAAGTAGAAAGATTAATCATGCAGGGGAAAGAAGAGATACGGGCAAGAGCTAAGTATTTAAGAAATAGACCAGATGAGCTCCAATATTCAAGCAAAGGCAGACCTTTGATTACAGCTAGGGAAGTTTTATTCATTTTAACAAGAAGAAAGAGAACAAACTACTGGTTGTCAGTTGTTTGTTGATATGATTATGAAAAAGAAAGGCAAAGTGTCTCAGATAATCTCTATATTTCTCCATCTATGAACAAAGAGAGAGATATCAGCTGAAAGTAAAAGGAGACTAGATTTAAATGTGTGAATGAGGGGACAGAAGTTAATAGTCATTTTAGAAAAAGAAAAAGTATAACAAGAAAGTGTGGTTGGATTCAGGGCACTGGTAGTATCCTTTTGAGACCTGTGATTATAAACTCGGGTAAGACTCTTCAGCACTATACTGCAATGTTCTTGGGCAGTAAAGGAGCAAGAGGAAGTCTGAATTGCTGTCATAGAAACTTGACAGGAGAAAGAGGTGAGGGAGTTAAGAATGTCTGCAAAAGAGAAATCATTCCAAAGCACCATGAAATCCCAGCAGGATAGTGACATATGAGCAACAATGAAAAAATGAGGCAGTGACACAGTTTTTGTTGGCGATGAGGTTAATGGTATGAAGCGAGAATGGGCAGTGGTGCTGTCTGCCCAAACTCAGGGGTAAGGAGATGGAATGAATGTATTATCTACAATCAGTTTTTGAAGTCACAAAGAGTAATGATAGAGAGGGAAACGGAAGGGAAGTGTTAAGCCAGAAGATAAAGTCACCAAAGAGTCAAGAGGAATGAGTGGGGATAAGCAAATAACTGACAAGAAGATGTAGCAAAAGTGACATAAAGATATGAAATTCACCATAAAAAGTCTAATACTGTGGAATAGAAATTTATAAGAATATTTCATTTTATTTCTAGAGTCCATATTCTTAAGTGTTCCAATGAACTCTATAGCTAAAAAATTTTCTCCTTTTTAAATTAGCACCCTAGAAACATAAATATGGATGACCTACACTAAATACAAACATTTTAAAAACAAGCAAATTCACCTCTATAGTTTATATAGCTTGTAAAATATATGTATGTTGAAAAAATTCAAAATCATCCTTCCATCTTGGATTAAGAGTTGCTAATCTTTTCTTTTTCTTTTGTTCTGTTTCTGGATTTTTGGGGGGTTTTGTTTTGTTGGTAAAGAGAGACAGTAAAGGTCATAGTCATCTTTGTGAGACATGCAAGCTCTGTGGCCACTGCTCAGCTTTGCTGTTGTAACAGGAACATAGGCATTGATCCTATGTAAACTTGTGAGTTGGGGGATTTGATCCAATAAATCTTTATTTATGAAATATGTTATGGGCTAAATTTAACCTTCTGGTCTTACTTTGATAGTAACTTCCTTAGAGTCCAACAACAAACTTAATAAGAATCTTAGTCCTAAAATCTATGGGTTTAAAAATCAGTAATAGCAATGCCTATGAAGCTATAGTTTTAAATATATATTTAAGTAAATAGTATTTTAAATTGGGTTTTATATCTATAAATGTTTTACCTTACAAATATTCAAACATTTGTAATTAAAGAAGACTGAATTAATCACAGTTTAGCATGTGTGTGTGTGTGTGTGTGTGTGTGTGTGTACATATTCAGTACTAACATACTTAGAAAATATATTGTCCATACTGCAAATTGGTACAACCAATCTGGAAAGCAATATGGAGATTTCTTAGAAAACTTGGAATGGAACCACCATTTGACCAAGCTATCCCACTCCTTGGTCTATATCCAAAGGACTTAAAATCAGCATACTATAGTAATGCATCCATATCAATGTTCATAGCAGCTCAATTTACAATAGCTAAACTGTGGAACCAACATAGGTGCCCATCAATAGATGAGTGGATAAAGAAACTGTGGAATATATACACAAAGGAATATTACTCAGCATTAAAAGAGAATAAAATTATGGCATTTGCAGGTAAATGAATGGAGTTGGAGAATATCATGCTAAGCAAAGTAAGCCAATCCAAAAAACCAAAGGTCGAATGGTCTCTCTGATAAGTGGATGCTGATCCATAATGGAGAGGGGGAAGGAATGGGGAAAATAGAGGAATTGTGATTGGGCAAAGGGGAGGGAGAGGAAGAGAGGGGACATGGGGGCAGGAAAGATAGTGGGATGAGATGAACATCATTACCCTAGGTAAATATATGACTGCCCATATGGTGTGACACTACATCATGTACAACTAGAGAAATGAAAGATTGCCCTGCACTTGTGTACAATGAATCAAAATGCATTCTGCTGTCATATAAACCTAATTAGAATAAAGAAATAAATAGATTTTTTAAAAATATCATCCACAGGTGTCTCTTCAAAAGGTAAAATAAGATAAAAGATGTTTGGAGAAAATTTTAACGTCCCACTTGCTCTGAAAGGAGTCCATTTAAATAAATTCCTTAGAGTTGTACATTAGCCATGTGTGATTTACAAAGAATAAAAGCAAAAGATTAAGGTATAATGACTTATAATTTCTGGTACAGCATCTGAAATCATCACATCTAGCCCAATAAAAAGGGAAAACAACAAACTGAAAAATAACAACTGTTCTTAGATCTATTAGAAAACAGGTCAATCAAGTGCCCCTCCCCTGCCCCCAAATTGGAAAGACAGACAAGAATACACAGAGAATCACAATTGATCAGAGCATAGATCCAGGAGCAAAACCCACTGCTGAAGCTGAGGTAGAAAACACGAACTATAATTGAGAAATTGCTGGAGGTTCAGGGCAGGCAAGTTAAAATTTACACCTGGTCACATCAAATCCAAACCACAGAAAATCAGTGAAAATCTTGAAAGAAGCCAGAGGGGAAAATCATCCTACTTCTAGAGGAGCAAGGATAAAGTTCCATATAACTTCTTTTCAAAACTACGCAAGTGAGAAAAGAGTAGAAGAAAATGCTTAGGGTTGAAAGAAGAAAACTATCAAACTGGATTCCTGTATTCTGAAAAATCATTTTTCAAATGCAAAAGAGATAGGAAGATATTATCAGATAAACAAAAATTCAGGGAATTTGTTGCCAGTAGATCTGCCTTGCAATAATTTTTTTTTTAATTCTTCAAAAAGAAGAAAAGTAATATGCCAGGAACTCAAATCTCCATTGTATTTATCTGTATTTATGACAAAATAACCGAGGTTGGGTCATTTATAAATAGGAAGATATTTCTCATAGTTCTGAAGACTGGCAAGTCCAAGATCAACAGATTAAGTGTCTAGTGAGGGCTCATGTTCTGATGATAATATGATCCCTTGATGTTATGTTCTCCAGAGGGGGAACACATGGTGTTTTCATATGATAGAACAGGAAAGGGGGGTGAGATTATTTTCTGAAGTTGTTTTTTTTTTTTTTAAATAAGGGTATTAAAAAATAAAAAGGTATTGTGGAAAAAAATTTAAATAAATAACTAAATAAATAAGGGTATTAAACCCATCTGTGAGGTCAGATAGCTCATGACTTAATCACTTCCCCAAAGGCTCCACTCGTAATCAGGGGTTATCACCTTGGGGGTAAAATGCAAACCTAAGAATTTTAGAGGGACATATACATTCAAAGCCATTGCATTCAAAAAGAAAATAAAAATATTAAAGAAGAAATAAAAAGAGGTAAAATAAATTGTTTTTATATTATTAATTGGTCTGATTACAAGTCGTTTTAAAAATAGCAATAAGGTGTAGCATTTAAACTATAGTACTTAAAATAATAGAAATAAAGATTATTATAGTTTAAGAATACATGAAGTAAACAAAAGAGTGTTGCAGGGATGGAAGAGAATAATTGCAGACTTTGTAATAAGGTGCCTATACTACCCACAAAGTGGTAGACAGTCATTTGAAAGAGAATTTGGGTGATTAG
Organism: Callospermophilus lateralis; assembly: GCF_048772815.1. NCBI lineage: Eukaryota > Metazoa > Chordata > Mammalia > Rodentia > Sciuridae > Callospermophilus > Callospermophilus lateralis. The sequence continues at coordinate 15,247,950 of NC_135320.1, forward strand.
TAAGTGCATATTGAAAACACGAAGGCAACCACTAAATAAAAGGAATAAAATAAAATAAAATAAAAAAATAGATTCATGCACAGTAATTTGTTAAAACAAATATGAAGGACAAAGGAAGGAACTAAGAATAAGTGAAACAAAAAAGTGACGACTATGGTAGACATTAATCCAAGTGCATGAGGTGATTGCTGCTATTACTGTGCTTGAATACACCCTAGAGGGCTATCTGTTAAAGATGTGGTCCCAAGGATGGCATTATTAGGAAGTGATGGAACCTTTATGAGGTGGGCTTTCTATCTGTAATGGCCCCCAAAAGCTTATGTGATAGGAAACGCAGTGATTTTCAGAAGTGAAATAATGGGCTCCTGAGAGATCTAACTTCATCTGTGGATTAATACAATTGATGACCAATTATTGGAATAGATTTATTGGAAAGTGGTGAAAACAATGGGCAGGTGGGATATGACTGGAAGAAGTAGGTTCCCAGGGGCATGGCCTTGGGGACTATGTATGTACCTGGGCCATTCCTCTCTCTCTCTCTCTTCCTTCCTTCTTTTCTTTTTTTCTTTCATCTTTCTTTCTTTCTCTTTCTCTCTCTTCTTCCCTCCTCCCCCTCCTCCTCCTCCTCCCCTCCTCCCTCCTCCTCCTCCCCCCCTCCTCCTCCCCCTCCTCCCCCTCCTCCTCCTCCCCCTCCTCCCATCTCCCTCCTCCTCCCCGTCCTCCCTCTTCCTCCCTCCTCCTTCTCCTCCTCCCCCTCCTCCCCCTCCTCCCTCCTCCCTCCTCCTCCCCCTCCTCCCTCTTCCTCCCTCCTCCTTCTCCTCCTCCCCCTCCTCCTCCTTCTCCTCCTCCCCCTCCTCCTCCTCCTCCTCCTCCCCCTCCTCCTCCTCCTCCCTCTCCTCCCTCCTCCTCCTCCTCCCCCTCCTCCCCCTACCCCTCCTCCCCCTCCTCCCCCTCCTCCCCCTTCTCCCCCTCCTCCTCCTCCTCCCCCTCCTCCCCCTCCTCCTCCTCCCCCTCCTCCCCCTCCTCCTCCTCCCCCTCCTCCTCCCCCTCCTCCTCCCCCTCCTCCCCCTCCTCCCCCTACCCCTCCTCCCCCTCCTCCCCCTCCTCCCTCTTCCTCCCTCCTCCCCCTCCTCCCCTCCTCCCTCTTCCTCCCTCCTCCCCCTCCTCCTCCTCCTCCTCCTCCTCCCCTCCTCCTCCCCCTCCTCCTCCTCCCCATCCTCCCCCTCCTCCTCATCCTCCTTCTCCCCTCACCTGGCCTTCTTAGCTACCAGGAGCAGAGAACTGTCTTCCACAATCTCTTCTGCTATAATGTTTCTTCTGCCTTAGGGACTATCAACCATGAATGGAATTCTCTGAAACCATGAGCCAAAATAAATTTTTACTCCTGTAAGATTTTCTTACCAAGTGTCTATTTACAGTGACAAAAGGATAACGACACAGGCCAGTGGGAGGTCTTCAGGTCACTGGAGGCTGTCCTTGAAGGTGTAGTGGGAACTCAATCCCTTCCTAGTCCTCTCCTTCCTTCATGGTCATGTGGTGAGCACTTTGCTCCATCACACACACCCTGCCATTGCCATCTGGCATCCTTACCTTTGTGCCCTGCCACAGAGGCCTAAAAGCAATGGGTCCACCTTAACATAGACTGAGATCTTTAAAACTATGATCCAAAATAAACATGTTCTTTTGATAAATTGATTATTTTAATATTTGTAGTAGGGATGGAAAGCTGATTAATGCAATCACATGTTCACTATCAAAGAACTAAACACAGTCATCAAAAGACAAACTGCCAGAGTGAATATCTTTTAAAAAAAACCTTACTACATGTTGTCCATATAAAAATATATAAAAACAAATGATTTAGATCATGCTTCAGTGATATTCTGCCATAATTTGTGCTTTCCATATTGTTCCCATAAATATTCCCTTTTGGCCTGATTACAATGTCTATTTACAGAATTGTAAATGTGTCACTTAGGTTTTCATCACTGTGACAAAAATACATGAAAACAACAACATAGAAGAGGAAAGTTTATTTGAGTGCTTATGATTTCAGAGGCTTACTCTATAACTTGGGGCCTGAGATGAGACAGATCATCATGGTGGAAAGATTTTATGGAAGAAACTTGCTTAGCTTGTGACTGGTAGAAAGCAGAGAGAGGAAAGGACCAGGGACTTATATTGGTCCAGGCCATACCCCCACAGTGACCTATTTCCTCTAGCCATGCAACAGCTACCTATAGTTATTCCCTAAAAGTTCACTCAGCTATCGGATTGATCTCACAAATGGATTTCTCCACTGATGAGATCAGAGCTCTAAGCATTGTCTAAAACCCTCACCTAAGAACCTTACTCCATTGAGGATAGTTCTTACCAAATGAGAGTTTTCCAGAGACCATTCCAGATCCAAACCATAACAATAAATGTGCCCTATAAGCAATGAACTGAGAGCTGCCTGTGGGATGCATCAGCAGGTACATTGTTTTATTTCTTTTTGCCCAGCTATCCAGGTGGAGAATGAAGGCAGAGCTAAGAAGAGGTGAGTAGTAACCCAGTCCTCTTCAATGAAAATAAAAACCAAAGTTTCACCCAGGATTGAACTTTAGTCAGTACTAGATCCAACAAAAATAGCCAAGTGTATTATTCTCTTGCTCTGAACCAGTCTTCTGGAAATACATCATGTTAGGTGCAGGACAGGCTGAACTATGTTATCTGCAGGGCAGGCTGAATAAATGTTAGCTGCAGGATAACCCACGCACCCCAAACCCCCTCTGTCTGATCCTTCATCACCTGTTTTCGTGAAGTCTGAACACTCAACCCCACTCAAGGCTGAACACTCAATCCCCCCGCTCAAGGCTGATCACTTAACCCCCCTTGTACCAAGAAGGTAGCTTGCAGACCCAGAGATCCCATTAGATTTGGGCTATAAGAACTCCCTTCTGCTGGGCCTGTCTTTCTCTCTCTTGCTCTTGCTCTCTCTGTCTCTCTTGCGCTCTCCCTCTCTCTCTCTCTTCTCTCTCTCTCTCTCTCTCTTTCTCTTTCTGTCTTTTCTCCTCTGTTGCACTGCTGCAATAAAGATCTCTTGGTTGCTCCGAGTGTTGTGGTCACTTACCTTTCACATCATCATATTATGCTTGGCAGTGTGGCTCATGTGAGAGACATCTTCCATCTCCTGTGACCTCTCCATTTCTATTTATTGCCCATTTATATTTATATCCTCATCTACGGTCAAGGTAGTGTATCTCTGACACTGTGCTTTTGATAACAGCAGCATTGGGAACGTATATCTTTGGCCCTACCCCGAGAATATTAGTATATGGGATTAAGTTATTGCCTACTATACTGGGCCTTTAGAAAATTTAAAGGCAGCAATTTAATGTCAAATGTAATGGTGAGACTGTTGCCATTTGTGCCACTATAGTGCCTTCTGTGGTATGCATAAGGTTACAAATGAGCCAAGGACCATTGAATTGGGCAAAGTGAAAAGAAATATTTTGTGAGAGGAAAAATATAAATTTACATAACTACATTCTTTCCTTCCCCTTCACTCTTACCTTCTCCACCCAATAAACATGCCTTACTTCCTTTATGGTCCTTATAAGGACAGGGTCATCTACATGATTAAGACAAATCTTTGGACCTGTCTGGCCTATCTGCTTAAGGGACATGTGCTTCTGTTGCACATTTTACTTTCCAGTGAGCCGCCTGGAGTGACAGGAGGGTGGCCCGCTCAGGTCAGAGTATTTTTTTTGTTGGCTGTTATTTGTTTGTTGGTTTGTTCATTTGTGTTTTACAGAAGAAAGACTTTTGGGTTCAATACAAAATTTACTGTTTTAGATTTTTCAATATTATTCTCTGAGAGTCCTTATGTTACAAGATAAGAACGAAATAGCTTAGAATAAGTGCTTATTTCAGTCAACATCCATTTGTCACCCCTGCAAGGAGGTCCCAACAGGCAGCCATGCTCTCTCGTTGAAACTTTTCCTGAGGAGTTTTATCCACAGCTATTTTCGACACTCATTTCCTACTGATGATAGGCGCCATTTCTTATCACATCAGTGGTTTTCTCTGATGTGAGCGAAAAGTGTCACTTTTCTGCCCATGGATGAGTGGCCTAAGCAACTGTCTGCCGTGTATTTCATGAACTCAGCTGGCTGACACCAGGAAACAGACGAAAGCATGCCTTAGCATACCAATATATGTCTGAACCAGTGATTGGGCTTTTTTTTTTTTCTTACTATTTGTGGATGTGAAGGTGAACAACATCATAATTCAATTAAATTGTCCTAAAGTTTATATATGAGATTCAATCATTCAAAGCCCTCAATTCAGCCCCCTGTGTTTCTGAGCACTGTATGTTTGATGTCTAGACCTTATCAAAACTGATATGCAATGCTAAGATATTTAGAAATGCCATATATATATATATATATATATATATATATATATATATATATATATCACTATAAATAAGCATCTTTACCGACTCATGAGCCAGAAAATTTTTTTTTAACTTGAAAGTATTTATAATATTCAATCTAGTTACAGAAAAAAAAGAATTTATTCATTGCATATCAATGATGACACAATTTAAATTATACTGTGTGACTTAACATCGAGTCTTTCTCTGTTGACTTCTTTACTTGTTTGCTCATTTTTGGTTGCTTGTTTGTTTGTTTTTTGAATAGCATGTCATTTTTTATGGGCCTAAAACATATCATTATATTATGTAGTTCATCTTAAAAAGTTTGGTTCAAATTTTAATAAGATAACCCCATTAAATTATTTTGGTACCCCTCCCTAAATATGGAGTCTGATGAAGATATCCCCAGGCAATTAATATAAAGAACTATTTGAAGTGTTTTCCTCTAATTGAATTAAAATTAAGTAAAAGAAAAAAAGAAGAAATACCATTGGAAAGTCAACATTATTGCAAAAAGAGAAAAATAATGAGGTAGCAAAGAAATCGTGCAGAATACTAATGTCTTCTGACATCTCTTGCTAGTCCAAGATGGGCTTCTACAGTATTCTCCCTGACATGTTCAGCCTCTGTTCTCTCAGCTTGTTGAGTGCTGGCAGGCATTAAGTCAGTCTGCAGAGGTCGGCGGCGGGCTAAGCCACTTTATGGGTGAAGCCAAAATTTTGTGAGAAGCCCGAAGGAAGTACTTTTGTCTGAATTCTGTCAAGCATCAATTCCAAGGAATTTAATTAAAAACATCTATTAATGTCAGACTTTAAAAATAATAGTGAAAAGATAATAGATTGGTGAAATAACAACCTCAAAAAGACATCATTCTTTTCACAGCAAGTAAGAATGTCAAATTGGATGTAGGTAAATGGCAAAATGATTGTGACTACATTTCTAACATTCACAGAACTGAATATAAATTAGATATTGATGGCTTTCATTATGTATAAGAATTGACTAGAAGAATATGGAAGAAGTTTGAGTTACGATTATGATCGACTCCATATATCTGAAAATCCAAAGTAACTAGAGCTTAAAAAGATAGTTATTTCTTTATCTTCTAAAATAATTTTTGAAAATAGGCCACATAATAATATATATGGACACTCCACTATAATCCTTGATGCAGGCTCCAAATTTGACTCTATCATCCTTGGAATGCTATAGCCATTCTCAATTTACTTCATGATCCAGTGGGGTTACTATGGATCCAGTCATCCAGGCAGTAGGAAAGAGGAATGAAGATAAAGAACAAATTAAAATACTTAGAGAAAATAAAGAATGGGACTGGGAATGTGGCTCAATAGTAGAGTGCTTGCCTACAAAAGTCACTGGATTAAATTCCCAGCACTATCAAAAAAAAAAAAAAAAATAAAGAACAAATTAAATCACTCCAAGAAATGTTCCCCTCTTGCCAAGCATGGTGGTCCATGCCTGTAATTCCAGTGAATCAGGAGGCTGAGTCAGAAAAGTCACAATTTAGCCTCAGCAATTTAGCAAGGTCCTAAACAACTTTGTGAGACACTGTCTTAGAATAAAATCTTTTTAAAAAAACTGGAGATGTAACTCAGTGGTAAATCAACCCTGGATTCAATCACCAACACAGAAAAAGAAGTCTCCCCTGATATCACAAAGAATATTTTACTGAAATACCATTTACTATCATTTAGTAACAAGACCATCCACTGAAGGAAGAATGTAATGTTTTAGCAGGATAGTGATATACTAATAATAGGCTTTTTATATCTAAAGAAAAATAAAGAAATGGTTTTTTGGAAACTATCAGCCTCAGACATAGAAAGGAAAATTTGAAAATTTTATGATGATGTTAATTAAGGACACAGATTTGGAGTTTAGATAACCTATATTGAACCCCAACTCTATTAGTTTCAAAGTTAAACATATGGCCAAATTATTTATGCTCTCTGGCATCATTTTCCAGCTATTAAAAAGAGTAAAAGTACCTTCCAATATCATTGTATTATGTAGAAATAAATTGCAAATTTAATTTGTTTGTATTTGTTGAGGATATTTGTGTCTAAATTATTGAGAGATGTTGTTCTATAGGTTTCTATTGTACTCTGTCTAGTTAAAACATTAGCATAATACTAGCCTTATAAAATAAGTTGGAAATGATTTCATCATATTCTATTTTATGGAAGATATTTTGTAAAATTAGGGTTAATTCTTTAATTTTGGGTTGTAATTCTCCATTAAACCCATCTGTGCCTGAAATATTTTTTTCCTGAGAAAAAATCTATTTTTTCTATTTTTTTTCAATCTATTTTTTTTGTAGCATAGAAAATATTCAACTTGTTCATTCATCTTGGTTGAGTATTGGTGTTCATTCATCTTGGTTGAGTATTGGTAATTTGTGGATATTTTGGAAATCATCTAGTTCTTCTAAGTTGGCAAATTTTTAAGAGTGAAGTTTTTGTTGTATTTTTTTTATTGACTCCAGGAGCCCTAGTTACACCTCCAGGGTTTTTTTCCCCAAAATATTATTGATTTTCATCTTCTCTGTGTTTCTCTTTGTCCATCTTGTTAGAATTTATTCAATTTCATTGATTTTTCCCAAAGAAGTAGTCCTTTGTTTCATTAATTTTTCTCTATTGTTTTCCAGATTTCAGTTTTATTCATTTCTGCTTTTATCATTGATATTTCCTTCATTCTGTTCACTTTGAATTCAATTTCCTTTGATTTTTTTCTAGTTTATTGAAGTGAGAAATTAGATAACCCATTCAAATTTTTTCTCTGACATAAACATTTAATGCTACGAATTTCCCGATCAACACTGCTTCAGCTGAATCACACATCATTAGCTAAATAGATTATATCTTTTAATATATTAATTTTCATTTAGTTCTATGTACCATTTTGTTTCCTTTGAGTCTTCTTTTTGACTGGTAGGTTAATTGGAAGAATGCAATTTATTTTCAAGTAACTGGAGATTTTCCTTTTATCCTTCTGTCATTGATTGTAGGTTTGATTCCTTAATTGTTGGACAATAATATTTTATATTATTTAAGTAGTTTTAGTCTCAGTTCTGTGAATGCTCCCTTGGTACCTGAATAAAAAATGTATATTCATTTGGGGGCATAATGTTCTAGATGTGTCAATTAGATCCTGCTACTTGATGTTTTTTAGTTCTTTCACACTCTTGTTGATTTTTTTTATCTAATAGTTCTTCAGTCATTGAGTGGGATATTTAAGTTCCCAAATTTAATTGTGAATTTGACATTCTCTCTTTTTAGCACTATAATTTTTTTAATTTACCTTTATTTTTTAATAATTTTTATTTGTTCTAATTAGTTATATATGACAGTAGAATGCATTTTGACACATCATACATAAATGGAGTATAACTTCTCATTCATCTGGTTGTACAAGATATAAGTTTACACAGGTCATGTAATCATATATACACAGAGGGTAATAATTCATTCTACTATCATTCCTACCCCCATGTCCCCTCGCCTCCCTTCACTCCCCAAAGTCTAGTCCCAAATACCTCTGCCCACTCCCCCCCTTTACTGTGAATTGGCATCTGCATATCAGAGAAAATATTTGGCCTTTGATTCTTTGGGATTGGCTTATTTCACTTAGTATAATATTTTCCAGTTCCATCCATTTACAAGAAAATGCCATAATTTTATTCTTTTTTAAGGCTGTTTAGTTGTGTTTATATACCACAGTTTCTTTATCCATTCATCTATTGAAGAGCACCTAGGTTGGTTCCATAGTTTAGCTATTGTGAATTGAGCAGCTATGAACATTGATGGGGCTGTGTCACTGTAATGTGCTGATTTTAAGTCATTTGGATATAAACCTGGGAGTGGAATAACTATGTCAAATGGTGGTTCCATTACAAGTTTTCTGAGGAATCACCATGCTGCTTTACAGAGTAGTTGTACCAATTTGCAGTCCCATGAACGATGTATGAGTGAACCTTTTACCCCCCATCCTCACCAACACTTATTATTGCTTATATTCTGGATGATTGCCATTCTGACTGAAATGAGATGAAATCTCAGTGTAGTTTTAATTTGCATTTCTCGATTGCTAGAGATGTTGAGCATTTTTGCATATGTTTGTTTATCAAATAATACTGTAAATTTTTCCTTCATATATTTTACATTTTTTTGTTGGTGGTATATGCATCCTTAACTTTACTATGTTTTCTTTGTTGATTGCCACTTTTGTCAGTATGTATCTACACTTTGTCTCCAGTAATTTTCTTTGATGTGAAGTCGTCAGCTTTATCTGATTTTATGCATTTTAAATTTACACATGTAAATTAATGTTTTCATGTTATATTTTTCTATCCATTTACTCTCCATCTCACTATACAATATTTGAAGTAATTTATTGAACACAGCATATGGTTGTATATGTTTTGTTGTTTTTTTTGTTGTTGTTGTTGTTGTTGTTGTTGTTTCATTTCTTCTGGCAATCTTTATCTTTAATTGATATATTCAGACATGTACATCGATGGTAATTATTGACATGGTAGCACTACAGTGTTTGTTTTTTGTTTATATTTCTCCTGGTTTTTATTTTAGTTGTTTCTCCTTTTTAATCTTCCTTTTTGAGTTATTTGATCATTTTAGAATTGCATTTTTTATTTATGTATGTTTTTTTTGAATGAATTGCTTTTGTAATTTCCTTAGTTGTTGCACTGGATATTAAAATCTACATTATACACCTTATCACAGTCTACTGGTATTGATATTTTAGCACTTCAAATAAAGTATAGACATTCTAGCTGTATTTAAGTTTCTTCATGCTGCCCATTCTTTAAATATACACAAATATATTTTTATTAAATATCTCTTTTATATACATTCAAATCAATAATTTTACTTTAACTAGAAAACAGCTTTTAAGAAACTCAAAAGAAGGATCATTTAAAATCACTAGAATAACTTTATTTAAAACCTTAAGATTCAGAAAAAAATATGTAAATAGATGTAGTTCAAATAGACCTCTAGTTACTTCAGTTCTCTATGGTTCTCTTATACTTTCTTCTTCTGTGTGTTGCTTTTATTCCTCAGGTTTCACATCTGTTCAAGGCCCAGAGGAAGAGAGAATTGACTTCCTGCAACTTACTCTTAAGAGTTAGAAGCATGACTCCCCAGATGGTCCTCACATCCACCATTATGTCTTCCATCTGGCCAAAGGCTCATTCCTGAACTAATTAATCCTTTCCACTAAGGAAATTAAAGCAATTTACAGTGCCTCAAAAAATCATTGTGTAGAGGGAGATAAGAGTAATCTGATTCAGGCAAAATAATCAATGTCCATCCTAAACCAGGAAAAAGGCTCAAGTTTCCCTCAAAATGTATAGCTGCTAGAGAGAGGAGGACTGATTGAAGGATTTTGTAGAAATAAACACAATATTTACTATACTTCCTAAATACAGAATTCAAGAAAAAAGAAAAATTTCTAATTTTTTAAGTCTGCAAGTGGGTCATTTCCATCTATTTCTACCTTTCATGAATCCATTACTAATGTGGTATCATAAAACCCTTATATTATATATATATCAAATCTGGCCTAAGAAGGTAGTCCTAGCCTTTATTTAGTTCAAATGGGTATACGATGAGAAAACTCAACATAAAAGCAACTTGTATGTTTAATAAAATGGTAACCAGTTATCTATTCATGACTAAACACAGTATCACAGTACTCAATAAATTTTAAAAAGTGTTCAATATTAATTATTAGATAAGTCAACTATTAACAAGTAAAGTCAGCCTTCTATACCCATAGATTCCATATCTGTGGATTCAAACAAAGTGAATACAAAATGCTAAAACATGACATCTGCACATAATACCGATGTTCCTTTTCTCTTATCATTATTCCCTAAACAATACAGTATAATAACTATTTATGTAGACTTTACAGTGGAGTCAGAGCTATGGTAATCTAGAGGTGACTTAGATTATACAGGAGGATGTACATTGGTTATGTGCAAAAACTATGCCATTTTTTTTTTTTTTTTTGTAAAGAACCATCCATGTCTTCTGGCATTCTTGGAGTATAATACTGCAACAGAATTCACATGTATACCAAGAGATGATTGTAATATTTAAATGATGAATCTTGAGATATTATTTTTAAATCAAACAGCATGGTCAAAACTCCAGGTTCTAGCAATTCAGAGAGCATATATACCAATACTTCGGATCATTCACTAATACAAAATATCAACTTATAAACCACTGTAAATAATACTAGAGAACCTATGCTGTTTATTAAAGGCAGAAAATAAAATCAGACACGCATTTTCTTTACCTAACAGATATACAATCACCATGATCGATGTAGCATTTTATTCTGTGTGTGTCAAAGAGCATGGCTTTTCATAATATAGAATTATGACTAAGAGTCATTTGTGTCTGCTTATGTTTTAGCAGCTTTTCATTTTATGAAAGCAGTTGTATTTTCCCCAAAACTGAGGGCTGGTTTGCCTTAAGGTACATGGTCCTTAAATTTGACCAAGTTACCAGGAGAAAATAAAATAGAGAATTTCATATACCAATAAAATCATTGCGATATGATAATATGCAAAAGCAAATGTATCTCTATCAATATGTATGTTATGGTTTGGACCTCCCCCAAAAGCTCACATGAGCTGTAAGACAATACAGGAATGTTGAGAGGTTAAATGATCAAAATTTGAGAGCTGTAACCTAATCAGTGAATTAATCCTTTTGATGAAATAATGTTTTAATGGGACTACTGAGCTGAGTGGTAACTTTAGGCAAGTAAGGTGAGGCTGAAGGAAGTAGGTTAGCTCAGAGTGTACCTTTGGGGTTTATGTCTTGTCACTGGCACCTCAATCTCTCCCTTTGCTTCCTCACTGCCACATGCTGAACAGCTTTCGTCTACCATGCCCCTCCGCCATGATGTTCTGCCATACTTTGGGCTCAGAGCAGTGGAACCAGGGGACTGTGGACTGAACCTCTGAATCCATGAGCTCAAAATAAACTTTCCTCCTCTAAATTGTCCCTGTCAGGTATTTTGTCATAGCCACAAATAGCTGACTAATGCAATATTTAAAAACAAGGTAGGGAGAGGCCTGCCCGCCCAGCACACAGAGATCCCTAGAGCCACCCGCCCCATACCCACATGGAGAGCCACCCATGCCCTGGGGTTCTATATTCACCAAAGCATGGGTTCACAGCCCAACATCTGGGTACATATAGGTTTGAGGCTGCCATGGCTACAAAACTGGGATATCACCACTTCTATCAAGGGACAACAACAAGGACCTGGTAAGACATCACCAAGGTCCCTGTGGTTTCTCTACTGTCTCAGAGGTTTCTCTACTAGGGGTGCTAACAGTTATTCTGTTGCTGAGGTAACAGGGAGTCTTGCATGAGGTTGCCTCTCTCTTGTTTCTCCTACTAACAGCCAACTTCTCATGATCACCCTCTCACTTGTTATATAATCTAATACCTCCATATTCTCAAACTCTACCCCAAAAACATCTCAGCCAAACCCCCAGCTCCCCATTCCATCATCAGAAACTGTAAACCATTATGCAAACCTATTGACTATATGGTAGAAGATAACCAAACTCATCCTTTCTGATTATAGTGACAAAACTGTAAATGTAAAAATAAAAGCTAATTGATATATGGCTGCATGTTGGGTACATTGAGTGCTGTAATATTGATGTCTCCCTTAAAAGTGAGGTAATGATAAACTATAGAGACACTGTAAGACAATAGGGCAGAAGCTGTAATACCTCAGCTCTATACTGCAAGAGAGGGAGACACATAGACATCATGAAAAAAACAGGGAGGAAAGTGCCCCAAACAAACCAAGATACTACAACAACAGAATCCATAGATAGCGCAGTAGGTGAAATGTCAGAGAAAGAGTTCAGAACATACATAACCAAAATTATATGGGAATTAAAGAATGGCCTATGTGACCAGATACAGGCAAAAACCAATCACTCCAACAAAGAAATAAGAGAACAAATACAGGTTGCAAGAGATTACTTCAAGAAAGAAATGGATATACTGAAAAAAACAAACAAACAGAAATCCTTGAAATGAAAGGAACAAGGAGCCAATTAAAAAACTCAATAGATAGCATCACCAAAAGACTAGACCACTTGGAAGACAGGACCTCAGACAATAAAGACAGAATATACAATTTTGAAAATAAAGTTGACCTCAGTCAAGATGTTTAAAAAAACCATGAACAGAATATTCAAGAATTATGGGACACCATCAAAAGACCAAATTTAAGATTTATTGTGATATAAGAGGGTTCAGAGTTTCAAACTAAAGGAAAAAACAAGGTGAAAATTAGAGATACATAAAATTCTGCTTATCAATACCATGGATTACATAAATTTCAGATTATTCAAATTTGAAAGATACATAAGCATTGATTTTTTTACTTCTTTATTAATTCTTTTGAGTTATGTAAAACATTAGGATACATTTTTACATAATCATAAAAGTGTGGAATATAATTTGCTCTAATTCAATCTAATTCACTTACCCTAGATCCCCTCCCTCTCCTTTACTGATCTTTATGCAATTTATTTAGTTCTTATTAGTATCTTTAGGTATAATTGATATTGGTATTCAATGAGCTATAGTCATAGATGTATGAAGTGTATATATGCATGTATGTGCTGTATTTGTGTATGTCTGTCTGACAAAAGTTCAGATTCATTTCACTATTCTTCCCTTTTCCCATCCCCTCTTCCTGCCCTCAATTTACTTAGTTTACTGATTTGTCCTCTATTTGAATGAGATTCCTACTCCCCATTTCTCTCCCTTCCTCTGACCCTCTCTTTCTCTCTCTTTCCTCTCCCTTCATCCCTCTTTCTCCCTCTCTTTCCCAGGCCCAATGCCTCTTATTTTGGATTAGTTTCCTTATATCAAAGAAAGCATTCAATCTTTGAATTTTGGGGACTGATTTGTTTCACTTAGCATGATAATCTCCATTCCATTCATTATCATAATTTCATTCTTCTTTATGGCTGAGTAATACTTCATTGTGTACAGATACCACATTTTCTTTATCTATTCTTCTATTGATTTTTTTAAACACTGCTTAAAAAAATAAACCACCAGAAATTAATCAAACAATTGAAGATGGACTTTCCCCCATCCTTCACCTAGGGATATGGAAAAACCCCATCACATATGTAAGGGGATTTAAACAACTTCTTCACCTTCATTCTTCTATTTTATAAGGCATAGAAGAACAGTTCTGAGTGCACCTTGAGTACTAATCCTCTTTGCACTGTTGCAGACCGTTTATCTCATACATCTCATTCTAGTGTCTCTACATGTTCTGCTAACTTTCAACCTCATGTATTTGTTCACACTAAGCCCCTTCAGGATTTAAAAAGGAATTCCTTAAGTCAAATATTTTCCTAATCCTGCTTTATACTAAAATCAGTTTAAATTCAATAAATTCTAGGAGGTAAGACATAATCACACACTTCTTAGAGTCTCTTAAATCAGCTCATTAAGATTCCTTGTCTATATATGTATTGAGATGATTAATAATATACTGATTTCATACTTATTTATAGTTCATTAGCTAGTTCATTGTGAAAGAGATACTGAGAAAAAGTAAATTAGGGATAATATGAGAATTTTATGAAGGCAAACTTTTGGAATTAACTGACCATTTCACTTCCCTAATGTTTTGGTGAACATTTATTTTCTGTCTTCCATAATGAATAACTTCTCTGTCTCACACTAATTCAAGTATCACACTGATTAGAGCAAATAAGCCTCAAATCCACAAATTTCCTCTCTGAGAACTGTTTGCTGTTCAGCTATAAACACTAATTCCACTAAGTATGAGAGAATGCACTCACTTGCTTTTCCTCTGACTCCTCTAGACATCTTTTCTTGATCTCATTCCTTATCTTCACCTTTTCCATATCTAAATGTTGAACTGGATTGCCATAGACCTCCATCCTTGGTCTTCCTTCCTTTTTAATCCACGCTCCCTCTGTTTTTGTGTGTGATTTCATGCTGTGCTATAGCTCTAAATATTATGATCACAAAAACTATTCCTATAGTTCTGTCCTTTCTTAGGGTAGTGTGGTACCTGCTCAATTTTTCATTAACCTAACCAATCATGTCCCAATTTACATAAGCAAAATGAAAGGTTCAAGTCATGACCATCCTTTCCTAAAGAAATGCTTCTACTAGCACTTGAAAGATGAGGCCAAAATGTAGACAACATCTTTATTTGTTACTTCCCCTTATACCTATATTCAACCAATTTAGCAAGTGGACTTGCTAAATATACCTGGAATTTGACCACCATTCTCCATAGTTTCTTGGGGGCAAGGTTGCCCTGATGACTCTCTTGCCCCTTCACATGCAGCTCTCCATGAAGCATCCAGAATGCTCTTGCAAATGCATAACAGACACTTTTGTTCAAACACTTCCTTAGATTTAGTGATATTTAGTATAAAGTCCAATCTCTGACCCTGCATGACCCTACATCATGATCTGGCCTCTGCCTGCCTCTCCAATCCCATTCTCTCCCCTTCTCCTCACTCTTCCAACTCAAACCCAAAAGAGATTCTTTGTTCCTCTTTAAATTTCACACGTAAGTTAGGAATTCCACCTGTAACAATTTTTTTGAAGTAAAAAAGCAGACAATTGATGATGTTGGATTACAAAGATATTTGCTGTGATACTATTAATAATAATGTAAATCTCTGGAATGACATAAATAATGTGAAATGTGTTTAATAAAGCATCACTCTAGGAGTGAATGAAATGATAAATTCAGAAGCAAATTTACTGAGATGTAATAATGTATCCTATATGTTATTAAGTGAAAAACAAACTAAGATCTATATGGTATGATCCTGAATTTATTAAAATTTAAAATAACAAACATATAAAAATGAAATACACTAATATGTTAACAATAATAGAAAAATTAGCTTTTATTTTATTTGAGCTTATTTGTTTAATTAAATTTATTCTATAATAAAACTTATTACTTGAGGAAAACAAAAAAAGTAATATGACATCTTTAGAGAATGGAAGATAAATAATCAATAAAATAACAATACTTTTCTTACTACAGAAGAGACAAATGATTTAAATCAATAACTAATGTTATCATAAAAATTGTTATTTAAGTTAGTTATGGCTTACAAGACAAATTTTAATACTGACTAATTGACAAAAAAAATGAAAATAAATTTTGAAAATATATTACTTGCTCCATTTTAGGTAAAAATTTTTAAAAATATCTTGAGATTTTTGAAAGTGCTTTATGCTTTTTTTTCTATTCTCATTAATACATTCTCTGTCAGATTGGTTTCTCCTGTGAGTGGTACTAAAACCCCAAAACTTTGATTAAATGATATTAACTACAGTAAAAAAAAAAAATAAATTGATCTTGAGTGGAAATAATCTCCTGTAGGGGTAAAAATGTGTAACTCTAAAATATTGGCAATTACAATTACATAAAAATTTTGAAAACAAGTTTACTTAATCAATCCCATACTGTGAAATGCATGGACTTGCATCTTTAAATGTCTACTAGGGCCTGGAGATAACAGTGTTTGATGTTTTCAGTTCTATCAGGGTTCCAATAGAAAGGACTTGCATGTGGGTTCATCCACCTGTGTAGGACCTTAATAATGATAACTGCAAAGAAATTTGTCCTAAGGAGATCTTTGTTTTCTGATATCTGGGACTACAAACTAGAAGGTAAATATTGACCATTCTGCTTTCCTGGACTCCCACAAGGCAAGATGGTTACTTTGAGTATCCTCAAGACAGAGAAACAGGGATAGAACAAAGAGTCTTTCTTTAAGAATCTCAATACACAAGTATAGCTTGACTTTAGCGGGGACATAAATGAGAAGCCCTTTGTCTTATATACCTACTGTATTCCTGCTATTACAATATTGCCACCACCTTGTCTAGGAACCTATGGGCCAAGTCCCCCTCCCCTGCAAATTGCACCAATAATTGTGCAACTAGAAACACTGCAGCTTAAATAGCACTAAGTTGTTTTCTCATGGTTTCCACGGGGTAAGAGGACAGATATGGTGTAACTGGATAGTATGTTTGCTCTGAGTCCACAAGGCTTCAGTGAATATGTTGGCTGGGTTCCTTTCTCATCTGGAGATTTGATGCTTTCCCAAACCATTCAGGTTGTCCCTGAACTTTATTCCCTCACAGGTGTAGAGATGAGGGCCTCAGCTGTTTGCTGGCTGTTGGCTGCTTCCAGGATCTTGCCATGAGCCCTCTCCAGCATGTCATTTTGCTTCAGCAGGAGCAGAAGGCCTGAAATCCATTACCATTCATTTTCTCTTGCTTAGAAATAAGACCCAAGGCCTGCCCACATTCAACAGGGAGGGATCGTTCTGGACACCAGATGGGAGGAATTATTGAAGATCACCGCAGGGTATGTTTTTCACGAAAACTAAACTATGAAAAGGTAAATAAATTAGAAAAATTGGGTCATAATTGAGACTTATTCTGAGGAAGAAATATTTGAAGTCAGAGAGCAAAATTTTAAAAAGATATAAATCATGAGGGAATAAGTGAGGGAAGTAATAGATCTAAAAGACTAAATCATGGTAGCCCAGGAACATCCCCCACCACAAACACACACACACACACACACACACACACACACACACACAACAGGATAAAAGAAACAGAAGCAATTTTTAAATAAATGATGGAAAATAATTATGTTTACTTGATTAAAAAAAAATTAAAAAATCAAATGGATTTAGAGTTCCAACCTCTATGGCAGAGAAACAAAAAAACACCATAGTATCCTTCCTGATTGTACAGCTAATCTACATTTCCAGGCTTTCCTTGCAGGTAGATATATCTACAATTAATCATTTTGGCTAATAATTTTAGCTAAAAAATTCTGAAAGGAAAAACCATGTACCACTTCCAGAATTGACCCATGGAAACTTCTCATGAAGGTTTTTCCTGTTCTGTTTTTACAGCGGGGGCAGGTGGAATGAAAACAACATCCCAGAACAACTCTGGAAACCACTTCAGAATTGTCAGAAGCTTCATCGGATATGATAAGTTAAGGGAGAAAATCTACCCTGTTGCCTGGTTCCCCTACCACGAAAAGTAGAGCATTGGGGGGAATAAATTTGATATCCACAGAAATAAAAGTAAAACTTCAGTTGCCTCCTAGAATCAACCTGAGATATAAAAAAATTTAAAACTTATAAAAAAAGAATGCTTACTCTAGCACAGCTTCAGACAAACTAAATTTGCATAATCTGGGGATTTGATAAAGATACCTTGATACTTTAACAGTAAGACATAGTATCCGCTATTCAAAAAAGTGAATTTGGATCAATGATTTGTCAGGATTTTCACAAAGTATCTTACTCTAGGAATGAAGACAAGCAAAATGCAAGAAAGTTTTTTTTTTTAGTTTGGTATTATTAAAATATAAAAAATAAACAATATAATGTTTATAAATATTTAAATTTTTACACAAATGATTAAAGAATGTGCCCAAGTTTGCTACATGAATAATCTAGAGAAGAGAGGAAATTGTTCTTGGAACAGGAAGAGGTAATAAAAAGAAGATCCAAGTAGAGGGGACAAATGCAGGCACACCATACCCCACTCAAATGTGGTTCTCGTCTCCAGATTGTAACCTTAAGGTTTTATAGAATCCCTTTTCTCTTCCTTTCATTTGTTAAAACATGTTATTGGATATATGCCATCTGTTCCCATGTGTTAAAAATGAAACTACTAATACCTGTTACTTTATCTACATATAAAGTATATGTAGACTATATACAAAAAATATAATCTGCATTCAACAGAATATATTTGTTTATGTGTGTATACATATGTATAATATCAACATATAAACCAATATATATATGTATATCTACATAAATAAATTATGCTTTCTTCATGCTAATAAATGTTAAGTTTTGTTACCTGGAAATATTACCTGGGCTTCTGCCAAACTATCACCTATTTTCTTTCTGGTTTTTTGTTTTGTTTTGTTTATTTTTGGTATCTTTTTTGATATATTTTCTTATGTCAGAGTTTAAGAAGACTCCAAGATGGTCTGTGATGTGTCTCAGGTCATTTTGAAATTTTTATTTTATGTAAGAACTGTGATTTTTAACAGAATGTTTTACATATTTGGCTTAAGAATAATTTAGCGACTTTAAGCAGCCAAAAATATCTTTTGCAATTTCCAAAGGAATAAACTCCATCTGCACTATGATACATCTATATCAAAATAACTCATTTTCATTATATTGAGAAATATGTACAATATTAAATATGTAACTGTAAGAATATTTTATGTTGCATTATTCTACATACAGAAGAATTAATAGCTAATAAACAAAAGTAAACACTTAGGATATTACTGGTACTTTTTGAAGAATGCCAAATTTTCAATATTTTTTATTTATTCTTTTTAGTTTTTCATGAAAGTAGAATGTATTTTGATATATCATACATTTGTGGAGTATAACTTGGAATTTTTTGGTTATACATAATGTTGAATTACACTGTATATTCACATAAGAGCATAGGAAGGTTATGTGTGATCCATTCTACTGACTTTCCCATTTTTATATCCCTTCATTTTTCTCACTCCCCCGTATCCAATCCAGTGAACCTTCTCTCCTCCCTCCATCTGAACCCTGAATACCACAGAGAACATTCAGTCTTTGGTTTTTGGAATTGGCTTATTTCACTTAGCATTTTAGTTGTCAGTTCCATCCATTTATCAGCAAATGCCATAATTTTATTCTTCTTTAAGGTTGTGTAATATCCCATTATGTATATATATTACATTTTCTTTATCCATTCTTCTGTTGAAGGGCACCTAGGTTGGTTCCATAGCTTACCTATTGTGAACTAAGCTGCTACAAACATTGATGTGGGTACATCAGTGTAGTATACTGATTTTAAGTCCTCTGGATGTATGCTGAGGAGTGGGATAAATGGGTCAAAAAGTTTCTGAGGAATCACCATACTACTTTCCAGAGTGGTTGCACCAATTTGCAGTCCCACCAGCAATGTCTGAGTGTACCTCTCTCCCCAATTCCTTGACAAAATTTATTGTTACTTGTATTCTTGATAATTGCCATTCTGACTTGAGTGAAATGAAATCTTAGTGTAGTTTTGATTTGCATACCTCTAATTGCTAGAGATGTGGAACATTTTTTAATATATTTGTTGACTGATCATAGTTCTTCTTCTGTGAAGTGTCCAGTTCCTTTGCCTATTTATAGGTTAGGTTTTTTTTGTGTGTGTGTGTTAAGTTTTTTGAGTCCTTTATATATCTTGGTGATTAGCACTATTCCTGAGGTATAGGAGGCAAAGATTTTCTCCCTTTCTGTAGGCACTCTCTTCATGGTCTTTATTGTTTCCTTTGCTGTGAAAAAGTTTTTTTTTAGTTTGATTCCATCCCATTTATTGATTCTTGATTTTACTGCTTGCACTTTAGGAGTCTTATTAAGAAAGTCAGTTCCTAAGCCAACATAGTAAAAATCTGGGTCTACCTTTTCTTCTTTTAGGTACAGGGTCTACTCCAATTCCTAGGTCCTTAATCCACCTTGAGTTGAGTTTTGCGCATGCTGAGAGATAGGAGTTTGATTTCATTTAGTTACATCTGGATTTCCAGTTTTCCCAGCACCGTTTGTTGAAGAGGCTATCTTTTCTCTAATGTATGTTCATGGTGCCTTTGTCTATTATAAGATGACTCTATTTAAGTGGGTTTGTCTCTGTGTCTTCTATACTGTTCCATTGGTCTTCATGTCTGTTTTGGTGCCAATACCATGCAGTGTTTGTTACTGTATCTTTGTAGTATAAGATAAGATCTGGTATTTGTGATGCCTCCTGCGTCACTTTTCTTGCTGAGGATTCCTTTGGCTATTTTGGGTCTCTTATTTCTCCAAAGGAATTCCATGACTGATTTTTTTAATTTCATGAGTGATTTTTCTATTTCTATAGAGAACGTCATTGGAACCTTAATAGGAATTGCACTAATCTGTATAGCACCTTTGGTAGTATGGCCATTTTGACAATACTAATTCTGCTTATCTAAGAATATGAGAGATCTTTCCATCTTTTAAGGTCTTCAGTTTCTTTTCTTAAAGTTCTGTACTTTTTATTGTATAGGTTTCACCTCTTTTGTTAGATTTATTCCCAATTTTTTTGAGGAATGGGATAGTTTTTCTAATTTCTCTTTCAGTTGATTTATCACTAATATACAGGAATGCACTTGATTTATGGGTGTTAATTTTATATCCTGCTACTTTACTGAACTCATGTATGAGTTCTAGACATTTTCTGGAGGAGTTTTTTGAATTTTCTAAATATAGAATTGTGTTGTCAGCAAATAGGGACAGTTTGAGTTCTTTTTTTTTTTTTTTTTTTTTTCCTATTTGTATCTCTTTAATTTCTTTCTTCTCTCTAATTGCTCTGGCTAGAGTATCCAGGACTATGTTGAATAAAAACAATGAAAGAGGGCATCTTTTTGTTTTTTCAGTTTTTCAGGAAATGCCTCATATTTTTCTCCATTTACAATAAAGCTGACCTCAGGTTTAATATATATAGCTTTATAATATTGAAATATGTTCCTACTATGCCTAGATTTTATGAGCATGAATGATGCTGTATTTTGTCAAATGCTTTATCTGCATCTGTTGAAATAATCATGTGATTCTTGTCTTTGAGTCTAGTGATGTGATGAATTACATTTATTTATTTCCATTTGTTGAACCAACCTTACATCCCTGGGATGAACACCACTTGATCATGGTGCACCTCTTTTAATTTTTTTTTAATCTTTTATTTGTTTTATTTTAGCTTAATATGGTTTTTGTATGTGATTTTCCAGGATTTTATTAAAAATTTTTGCATCTATATATATAGAGCAGAGTTATTGGTCTGAAATTTCCTTTCCTCACTGACTTCAATATTTTCTATTTTATTAGAGTATAAATTTTCAAAAGAGTTTCTGATTATTTGTATTACAGTAGTGTCTGTTGTAATATTTGCTTTTTCATCATGAATTTTAGTAATATAAATTTTCTTTCTCTTTCTCTTTAGCTTGGCTAAAGGTTTATCAATTTTGCTTACATATTCAAAGAACCAATTTGTGTTTTGCCAGCTTTGGGGATTGTTTCAATTTCATTGATTTCAGCTCTGATTTTAATTATTTTCTGTCTTCTATGGCTTTTAGTTTTGATTTATTCTTCTTTTTCTTGGGCTTTAAGTTGAAATAATAGGTTATTTATTTGGTGATTTTCTACTCTTTTGATGAATGAGCTCAATGCAATGAGCTTTCCTCTTAGCACTATCTTCACAGTTTCCCAGAGATTTTGATATATTATATCACTATTCTCATTTACCTCTAAGTACCTTTTTAAATTTCTTCCATGATTTTTTCTACTATCCATTGGTCATTCAGTAGCATATTATTTAGTCTCCAGGTATTAGAGTAGCTTCTTTTTCTTATTTCATTGTTGATTTCTAATTTCATTCCATTATAGACTGATAGAATGCAAGATACTATCACTATTTTTTTGTATTACTGTGTGGCCTAAGATATAATCAATTTTAGATAAGGATCCATAGGCTGCTGAGTCAAAAGTGTATTCAGTCATTTATGGATGAATTATTATGCATATGTCTGTTACATCTAAATTATTAATTGTATTTTTTAGTTCTATATCTTCTTTATTTAGTGTTTAGCTTCTTTATTTAGGATCTTTCCAGTGGTGAGACGTGTATGTTAAAGTCAACTAGTGTTATTGTGTTGTGGTCTTCTTGCTTCTTGAAATTGAGAAAGGTTTGTTTTATATACATAGATGTTCTATTGTTTGAGGCATAAATATTTATGATTGTTATATATTGTTGATTTATTATCCCCTTGAGCAGTATGAAATGTCCTTTTTTGTACTTTCTGATTAACTTTAGCTTAAAGTTTACTTTATCTGATAGAAGGATAGAAACCCCTGCTTGGTTATAAGTTCCACATGAGTGATATATAATTTCCCATCCTTTTTTCTTCAGTCTATGGATGTCTTTGCCTATGAGGTAAGTCTTTTGGAGACAGCATATTGTTGGGTCATGCTTTTAAATCCAATCTGCCAGTCTTTGCCTTTTGATTGATGAGTTCAGGCCATTTATATTCAATGTTGTTATAGAGTTATTCTCCATCATTTTAATGTTTCTGGTTTTTAATTTGAATTAGTTTTTTATGATTGACTATTCTTTAAGTGTAGTTTCTCCCTTTCCTGGTTTTCACTTTTATTTTTCATTTCTTCTTTATGAAATATATTATTGAGTATATTTTGTAGTGCAGATGTTCCAGTTGTGAATTATTTAACTTTTGGGGGTCCTGTAAGCATCTTATGCTTGATTTTCCATAACATTTTTAAGGTTTGGGATAATTTCTGATATTATTTCATTTAAAAGGTTGTGCATTCCATTGGTTTGTATCTCCAAGTTTTCATCTATCACAATAAACCTCTTTTTTTAAATTTTTATTGTTGGCTGTTCAAAACATTACATAGCTCTTGATATATCATACTTCACACTTTGATTCAAGTGGGTTATGAACTCCCATTTTTACCCCGTATGCAGATTGCAGAATCACATCGGTTACACATCCATTGATTTACATATTGCCATACTAGTGTCTGTTGTATTCTGCTGCCTTTCCTATCCTCTACTATCCCCCCTCCCCTCCCCTCCCCTCCCCTCTTCTCTCTCTATCCCCTCTACTGTAATTCATTTCTCCCCCAATAAACCTTTAATTTGGTCTTTTCGGGCTATCCTTTATTTCTTAGACATTCTATTCATTAGTCTCTTGACATCTTCTCTCCATGGTCAAATATACATATATGGTTTTTATTGCCTAAAATTCTGTCTTCCAAGTAGTCTAGTCTTTTGGTGATGCTTTTCATTGAATTTTTAATTTGGCTTATTGGTTTCTTCATTTGAAGATTTCTGTTTTATGCTGTTTTTTTTTCAGAATCTCTGTTTATTGAAGTGATCTATAATTTCTTGTGTTTTCCCTCTAATTTCACTCCTTATATGGTCCTTTATCTCATAGATCAGTTTAACTATGTACATTCTAAACTCTTTCTGAGACATTTCTTCCACTGTGGTGTTGATGAATTCTGTTATTGGAGTATCTTTGTTTGTTTGGGGTGATTTGTTCCATTTATTTTTAATGATGTTTGTGTCTACCCATCTAACAGTATGACTCTTGAGGCAGTAAAATTTCTACCCTGTGGACATATGTTGTTTCTTAATGTTTCCAATGCCTCACTGTTTAAGGAGAGACAAATAATGGCAATAAGCAATGCAAACTATATACAGCATTAAACCAAATAGCTCCTGCAATGATGTCTACAATGTTGTTTTCACAATAAACAAATAATATAATCTATAATTGCCTATAATAAAAACAGTAAAAGGTTTACAGTTTTGAATGTTGAACTGAGAGAGGACAGAAGTGATATAGGTTGTGATAATTATGAGAGAGGAGGAGAGAAAATAGAAGTCAAAAATTGTAGAAAGAACGAACAATAGAGATTAGCTGTTAACTAAGAGAGAAAGAGAATCAAGGGAAACTGGTGAGAGGAAAAAAAAAAAATATATATATATATATAAGAATACAAAACTGAAGTATACTAATTAAACACCCTAGTCCTCAAAATACTGATCCATTAAAAATAACTCACTTTAAAAATGCTATAAGTGAGAAAAGAAACAAATATGAATATGTATAAATGTCCATGAATCATTAAGGTCACAATTAAACAGAGAAAAAATAAATAAAAGGAAAAAATATTAAAGAGAGAGAGAGAAAAAAAAATTCACTGAAAAGTTAAGAGTTGCTTCCATTGGAATTCAAAAGAGTCTCAGCTTCTCAGCAGTGTTAGGGGGAGCCATTTGGAGCATGATGCTCCATTCTTCAGATTTCAGAAGTGAGAGAGGTAATCCCATAGGCGGAATTCCTGGAGGCAGGGTTTATGCTTAGGTGGGCTCCAGGTTCTTTGCTGAATGCCAATTGCTCAGAAGATTTTTAATCAGCACACCTCCAGGGCCCAGCAATTCCCAGTCCACACTTGAAGACTGCACCCCAGGAATCTTTCCTGGGTTCCACTTGTATGGTGGAAGATCCTTAGTCCACTACATCACCTGCATATTTTACATTTCCTAGTCTTGGGTTCAGTCCCCAAATTCAATTTCTCCTACCCCACACCCTCTAGAATTCCAAGCTAGGCCCATCTCTCCCAGCCAGTCCTGCAAGTAGCTGGACTGGAGTAGAAGGGGGAGAGATGGGTGGGTTTCAATGACCAGTTGTCCCCATGTAAATCATTTTTTATTTTTCTCTTTGTCCTTTAGACCCACTCTATATTATGCAGTCTGTGTTTGCCAAGCCTATATTTCAGGCCAAACTTGGTTTTTCTAGGGATCAGCTCCTTCAGCTGCCAGCTCCCATGCCATAGCTGCAAAATTGTTCCTTCCTCTGTGCTCCACATGCTGCTGGGAAAACAACAGCTTTTTTCCCCACACAAGGATATTGTGCAGTATGCCTTTCAACTTAGTTGGGCAATGTTCTTGATCTCTAAACATTCTATACCAAGACACACCTCAAGCCTCCTAAAAGTATGAATTTCTTTAATTCCCTTATCCCTCCATTTTGCTCACAAAAGGACCACTCTGGCTGGTGCCTTTGGTAGCAGTAGCAGCTGTGGTGCTGGGGATTTCTTCCTTATTTTATTATATCCAACCTCCTGAGTCCTCAGTCTGCTTTGAATGTCTACTTTTAAATTCCAGTAAAGTCGCCCTCCTTTGTTTGTTTGTTTGTTTGTTTACCCACCTTGCTGAGAAGCTGCCTAATTCTTGATTTCATATCACATACCTTTCTTGATTTCATACCACAGAGCAGCCAAGAAAGTGATCTTCTGTATTCATTTCTGAAGAATTCTATTTTGCTGATGTATCTTCTTTTAGCCTCTATCAAGAATTGTCATTTGAACAACTCAAAAAAAAAAAAAAAAAAAAAAGCTTTTGGGTCCCTAGATTTTTCTCAATGGCTCCTGAAACTCCCAATGCACTCAGTGTGTTTTCTGAAGCTCATCACAGCTTTCATATTGGAATTCTGTAGTTACTCTTTTTCCCCTCCTTCTTTGTTGCTTTGGTTTGGTTTGGTTTGGATCTGGTGTGGGTTTTTGCTTTTGTCAAACTACTATACTACACATCTCTTCTACATCAAGTAATCCATTTCTCTAAATTCTACAAAGAAATTATTCATCATCTCTAAAATTTAAGGGATTATTTTCATCAATTAATTTGTCACTGACTGAACTCACCAGCAAATAACTAAATCTGGTACTCTATAATTCTTTTAAAAATATTCCACTTGGAAAATTAATGAATTTAATTTTGTCTCAGCTATTAAAATAAATATTCACATACATGTTTTCATAGAACATTTTCTAACGCATTCCAGTAAACCACATTTAATGAATTTGATCTTCCTCATAAAGAAAAAAAAAAAAAAAAGGTTTGCTCTTTAGGAGGGTCATTTACTCATCAGGCCAATTAAGTATATACAACACAATGAAATCACAGCATCCACACATGTGGAAAGCCCAGCTCAAGAAAAAACAGAGCAGCAGTAATATAAGTCCCCCCACCTTGAAAACATTATATCTGTATTATTAAAAGCTTCAAAGCTCTATCATAAGATTTCTTTTTTAAGACTTAATTTTTTAGAAGAGTCTTAGGTTTGAAGTTCTATTTAGAATTCCTTACCCCTGTACATGCATAAACTTCCCCATTATTGACATCCCTAATGGTACATTTGCTATGATTGATGAACCTACATTGATACAGCATGACCACACAAAGTCCCCAGTTCACATTAGCACTCACTCTGTGTGGTGCATTTCATGGATTAGGACACACATTCACCATCCAAATTATGAACTTATATCCACCATGATAGTATCATTTGCAGTAGCCTCACTGCCCTAAAAATCCTGTGTGCTCCTTCCTCTCCCCAATAACTGGCAACCACTGAGTTTTACTGTCTTTGTTACTGTTGCTTTCTCCTTTCCAGAATGTCATATAACTGGAATCATACCTCTTCTGACTATCTTACTTCAGTTAGTAGTATGTATTTAAGGTTTCACCATGTCTTATCATGGCTTCGTAGCTCTATTTTCAGCATCACATTTTTTATTATCTGGATATACAACAATTTATCTATTCTATTAAAAAAAAATCTTGGCGGCGTTGAAGTTTACATCAGTTATGAATAAAGCTTCGAAACCTTTGTATAGTTTTTTTTCTTTGAACATAAGTTTTCAAATCCATTGAGAAAATACCAAAATTTGTGACTATCAGATGGTGAAAACATGCTAAGTTTTTTAAATTAATAACCAAATAGCTTTCCAAAGTGGCTATACTATTTTACATTCCCACTCCACTAATGAGAGCTCCTTTTGCTTCACATTCTCATCAACACTTGAGTTTTCCAGTATTCTCTATTTTGTCCATTTTAAGAGGCATACAGTGATATCTCAATTTTGTTTTAGTTTTCATATCCCTGATGACATGATGTAGAACATATTTTTCTATATTTGTCATCTGTGTATCTTTGACAAATATTGTAAGGTTTTGGTCAAATTTCAGTTGAGTTGTTTATCTTTTTATTGTTGAGTTTTAAGAGCTCTTTATGCATTCCTATATCAGATGTTTTTGCACATATTTTGCCTCCATCTGTGACTTTTCTTTGCACTATCTTAGCAATGTTATGCAGAGCAGAAATTCTTAAATTAAGGAAACCCAGCCTATCAAATATTTCATTCATAGATCATGCTTTTCTTTTGTCATACCTAAAAATTCATTAATTATGAAACCTGACTTCAGATACGCATTAAGATCCTCTTTTCTAGGAAGTCAAAAAGAAATGTATAAATATTTTTTATCATCATCAAGAAAAAAGCAATAATAAAAATTTAGCAAAGTAAGCATTTAATTAGCATTACAAGAAAATATAAAATTTAGAGAACTTACATTACTCATAGATAAAACCCACCTTTAATCACCTTATTTGGTAAATTGTAGACTAAGTGTTTTTTTGTTTGTTTGTTTGTTTTTGTTTTTTTGTTGTTGTTTTTTACCTTAAAAACCATGTGTTTTAGGGCCTGGGGTTGTGGCTCAGTGGTAGAGTGCTTGCCTGGCATGCATTAGGCACTGGTTTCGATTCTCAGCACCACATACAAATAAATAAAATAAGGGTCCATCAACAACTTAAAAATATTTTAAAAAATCTGTTTTAAGCATTTTAAATTAACTTTCATAAAGACTCCAATCTTTTGTATAAGTCCAGTGTGGAGAAAAATAATTAAATGATAATAATTTTGCCACATTGAATATCTCTATAAAGTTAAATGGGCTAACACCTCATCTGTCTATTTCATCTGAGTATCTGAAGACAACAGTGATTTGAAAAATACATGGCTATTCAGTATAGACATCAACTGATTTTGTTATGCTCAAATTCGGAACCCCCAAAAGACCACCAGAGACCAAGATCGATGTAAGCAGCAAAGAGGCATTTATTGTGAGCTAGCTCGGTCCTCTG
The DNA here is from genome assembly GCF_048772815.1 of Callospermophilus lateralis. Taxonomy (NCBI): domain Eukaryota; kingdom Metazoa; phylum Chordata; class Mammalia; order Rodentia; family Sciuridae; genus Callospermophilus; species Callospermophilus lateralis. The sequence continues at coordinate 15,276,088 of NC_135320.1, forward strand.
CGCACACACAGCAACTGGTGATGCTGAGAAGCCCTGAGCCCAGGGTTTGCAACAGTTTTATACACTCTTTGGGGAAGGCAGGGACTTTACATACATCATAGCATCTCTTAGCAAATCATCACACACCATGGGAAAATCATAAAATAACTCTAAAACATGATTAGCACATTCACTGGCAGGAACAAGTTGGGTAGGGGTGATTGGTTAGTACAAGAGGGGGATTTGTTTGAACTGATTGGTTTAAGCCACAAGAGGGTAGTACATGCTGAACTACATGGTTTCCCAACATGTTATCGACCACCATAAACTACTGGGAGGGTCATCTGGCATCCCAGGTATTTTCCCTGTCTCATGCTGATTGGTGGCTGCTAGGGGGTTGCTATGGGTCCTACCTAGCCTGACTGAGTCAGGGACACCTAGTGCTGCAGATCTCTTCTGTTATTTGTAGATAAACAACTCAGCAGGGTGGGTAAGTGCCTAGGAGTGCTCTGTGGGTCTTTCCAAGGACAAGGGTCATGCCCCCTTCCTTGGACAGGCTTTGCTCCGAGGTAGAGGCTGGTTTCTCAATTTCTAGAGATTAAAATAACTAATTAATGATTATGCAACTTTTACATAGTAGGTAGAATTGGAAGAGTTTTTGCTGAAGTGCCCAAAGTGTCTCTTTTCCTTTTCTTTCCACCTTTTATTAAAGTGGTTATAATGGCAATAGATGAAACTTTATTGTAACTAATAAAAGAAAGTTATATCATTTCTGGCATTCATATGACACATTTTATATTTGCACCCATATAAACATAAAGCATGCCAGAGTGCTAAGCTTCTGTAATGAAACTGAAGGTGAAGAGGAAAAAAGCAGTGACAAGAGAGAGGAGAAGAGAGAAGGAAAAATATCAGCACCTGCCAGAGAGAAATGGCATGAAGAAACCCCAGAAGCTAATAAAAGCTGAAAACTAACCAAAGGTCTCCTGGAATAAGGATTAATAGGGTCTTCAAATTTTAATTTCTACATAATCTAACTATTCCATTGCTACCTTTGTAGAAAAATTTTAGGGTTCAAGTCTTTGAATAAATAATACAAACTTTTTAAAAGAAATGTCTATTGCAAGAACTGGCTAGATTTTATCAGCATTTATGCCACATAAAAGTTTTATATTATTGTATGTTAAACAATACACTGATCATTCTCCCACATGCTATTCTTCTATCACCTTCTTACCAAAATGCCTGTTGGATTGCCTTCCTTTCTTCCATCTGAGATAACTTGCTATTTCACATGCCTTGTTTTTTTCAATAACCTTTTTATTCCTTGCATACATACTTTAGTTTTACTTCATATAAGTACTTACTCCTCGTATTAGTCCATTTTACATTATTAGAATGAAAAATAGGAGACTGGGTAACTTTATAACAAAAGGAGGCTTATTTTGCTCACATTTCTGGAAGTTTGTGAGCTTATATCTGGCATTGGTCTTCTTAGTGGCAAAGTTCCAGAGTGCAGAGGATACCACATGCAGAGATAGGGAGCATGAGGGTGGTGCCTTTGGTCCCTCTTCCTGTTTTCAAAATACCACCAGAATTCAATCATGGGGATTCCAACCTGATGACATCGTCTAATCCTAATCACTGTCCAAAGGCCCACATCTAAACACCATTGTCCTATTATATTCTACTCCTTAATGACTTGCAATGGAGAATAAATTTCCACACAAAAACCCTTGGAGGACGCATTCAAGCCATATCCAAACCATGGCATTTTCCAGTGGGGGCTGGGGAAATACTTTATTTGTATTGGAATTGAATAACTAATAGAGATTTAAGATGAGTATTAGTAATTAAATTTATTGAGAACACAAAGTACTTCTTCTAATCTTAATTGTATTGGGTTGTTAATTACTAGTTGAAAACTAGTTGATCTATTATAGCTCATGAGACTTTAAAACAAAACCATTACTTATTCTAAATTTGCCAAATGTCTTTTATTTAATGGATATTTGTAAAAATTATTTATTTAATAATACAGGTGTATAGTTTTTGACCATTGCTTAAAAACAAAAATGAAACCTTAACAAGTTTATTAATGTGTCAAAGTAATATAAGAAGTTGGAACTGAAATACAGATATATCAAATATATGCTATATTTATAATCTGTTTTATTTCCATGAAGAAAACATGTGCTCTGAAAATAATAATTCTTTAGAGAAAATATAGAAATCTAAGATTATCCAAATTATAAGTATCAATAGAAGGGAAACAACAAATATCAAATATTAGGTACTTACATAGTTGGAAAAGCCAAATACTTTTGAAACCTATGTAACAAGATGTGAAATTCTGACTTATCTCCCTTAAACCAAATATACTCAAATGACTATTAAGTCATTTGAATGACTTGAGATGAGTAGGGAAGAAGTAAAATTAAGCAGTCATAGTCACTAATTCCAGAAGAAAACTTCAATTGGCTACTGACTCATAGAATTAGTGGAAGGCAATAGGCCAAAAACCTACCACAGAGACCAGTTCTTCTAGAACCTACAGCTTGATGCCAGGAATAAAGTGTCCATACTACTTTGGAAGGTGCAAGCCCAGGGTGGTAAATGTGATGAAAAAGAAAGCAAAGCAAACAAAAATTTAAGATGCCTATTGCTTCCAGATGAGCTTCAAAGAAAGCTCATTGTCAGAAGAGACTATAACCATACTTCACAACACTCCACAAAAGGGACAGAGAGAGGGAGTCCGTCAGTCTGGCTTCCTCCCATTCCATTTCCCATTATTCTAGACTTTCTCTTGGCACGTTAATTGTAAGTTCCATCTATCAGTCCCACAGTGCCACAAAGGAAGCATGTCCCATGTTATCTGATGTGGCTTCTTATTTAAGCCAAGAAATGGAAGGGTAGCTCAGGGTCCCTGTGGGCACATGAGCCATGAAGCGCTTGGCCTTAACTAGGACTCAAGAAGTTTGGCAAGGGTAATGACAGCATTACCCGAGTTGTAGATGGTGCCACCAGGAAGAAGCAATAGCAGAGTATGAAACACCTTATAAATTTTTGCTACATTTGAAATTTATGAGCCAGGACTGAAAATGTCTGGGATTTTTCAGCTCTAAAACTGATCTTAATGCTTTTAAGTTTGCATAGTTAATTAAGTTTCTGTGCATGTTGTAATAACTACAAATTGAGTTCTTAAGCAATAGAAATTTATTCTTTCACAGTTCTGAAAGTCAGAAGTCCAAAATCAACTACAGGCAGGGCCATCCTCCCTGTGAAGTTTCTAGAGGAGAATCTTCTGGCTTCTTCTGAATTCTGGTAGCTCCAGTCACTCCTTACCCTGTGTCTATAACTCCAGTTTCTGATTCGACCTTCTTTTTATCTGTATCCATGTCTTCTCTTTTTCTGTCTCTGAAAACTACAGTTGTCATTTTCTAAGGACTTTGATGATCCAGGATGATTTCATCCTCAGATCCTTAATTGGATAGGTAAAAGGCTTTCTCTAAATAAGGTTACATTCAAAGTTTCCAAGGATTAGGGCATGAACATATATATATATATATATATATATATATTTTTTTTTTTTTTTTTTTTTTTTTTTTTGGTGTGTGGGGGGGTCACTATTCAACCCACAACACCCAGGAATAGGTTGTTAAAAGATGCATAATTTCCAACATCCAACACAAATATAAAATGAAATACCAAGGTCAATGAAAAAATCCCCTAGCGACTGAGTCAAGAGCCCAGAAGAACAGAAAAGGGGTTGATCTAGAATTCAACACAAGGAAGGAACAGAGAGGTTAACTCTGAAAAGATCTCACAGTTGGGGCCAAACAGACGTGTAATTCCTGACCAGCAAGATTTAATAGGTATTATGAAATAAAATCATTAGTGTTTTTCCATGCTTTCCTGCTCTTTATTGTTGTTACGCTATGGTCTGGTCTTTCACCACAGATATCTATGTGTGTGGAAGAAAGGATGTAAGGGAAACAGGTCATTTGCCTTTCATTTGAAAGTTACCATAGCATAGTGTGTTAATGTTCCAACCCAATGGAAATGTCTGCTCATTGCACACAAATTTTAAACTTAATGATTGTATTCAAATTGCCTTACTTTAATAAGGAATGCATGTGATTTATTATGTGAAGAAGTGTGAGTCTGGTTAACGGGCAAATACCACTAATTGTCCATAAATATGTTCTTTCCTTCATATTTGCAGAATCGTAGCTTGGAATTGGGATGTAGGCTCTATGGAGACTCTATTTCTCAGTCCTTTTTACAGCAAGATGTGGGCATGTGACTCCACAGTCAATGCAGGGTGAGTGGAGGTAGCACATGCTATCGTTTGAGTGCAAAGTCGTTTGAGTGTACCCTGCCCTGCTATTTCTCCTTTCTTGCTGGCTGGAGAAACCAGAGGACCTTGAGAAATCCACATTCCAAAGAGAAAAGTCATTGACAGCCTATGTCTGTGAATGTCTTTGTGAAACAAAGATTTCTGAGCTGCTCAATGATGTATAAGATTCATCACAAATTCTTACATAGGGGAGAAATAAAGAACTTTGTCCTTTAAGTCTTAATGTGTTGAGGTCTTTTATGACATTAGCTAAGCATTTTACTATGATTAATATCCATGACAAGAAAGTTGGATAGTTCATTTCAATTAAAATAAATTTTAGCAAATATTATGCAAATGTTGTACTGTTTATTAAGGGGAAGAAAAAAAAGGTAAGTAGACAGGATTAGTAATTTAAGAAGCTTTTAGGTTAGTGGATGTGTTTGGAGGGAAAATATATTAAAACTAGCATATGAATAACTAAAACATAAGCTATCAAATTATAATGTTTGAGAGAAAGGCCAAATGTATATAGGGAAATCAAAGATGTTACAGAAAATGTGATGCTTGGAATGAAGATTTGACATGAGTCAGATATTGTCAGGTATAAATCGGGGTACAAGGAGGTTGAATACAGATGCTTCTTGACTTATGATGGAGGTAAATCCTCAGAAATCCATCATAAATTGGAAGCATTGTAAGTTGGAAAGGCACTTAATACTTATTGTCTAATACCAATAGTCCAACCTATTAGACATCAAGTATTGTTTTCCCTAGTGATCTTATAGCTGATTGGGAACTGAGATTCAGACCACATATCGCTAGCCTAGGTGACCAAAATCCAGAATCCAAAATTGCTGTATGTATATACGTGGCCATATAACCAATGTGATTCTGCAACCTGTACATTTGGAAAAATGAGAAATTATACCCCATTTGATTCGAATGTATGATATGTCAAGATCATTGTATACTCATGAAAAACTAATAAAAAAATGTGGCTTCTACTCAAAGTATATCACTTTTGGACTGTTGTAAAGTTTAAAAAATGATAAGTCAAACTATCTGTAGTTTTATACACTACGATGAAAAGATTCATGGTGTGCATATCAAACATGATAAGCACTGTTATGTGCCAAATATTAGCTGCATGAAAATCCCATAAAAATAAGACTGGTTCTTTTCTCAATGAACTTACCAGTTAGCCAGGAAGATGAAGCACCTACAGAATTAACAGCACTCTGGGCAGAATTTAATAAGTACTAGGAGACATTTAAAAGAGCTCCACAAAATTCAAAAAACACTTTCAAGTAGCAAATGCTTTCTTTTGTAAAAGGAGTAAAGATAATGACCCCCACAATGTGATTTTTTTCAATGCGAAGTGAGCCAAAGACTGCAAAATGTTTATTTGAGCACCTGGACCGTGATCAACATTGCTGGTGTTCAGATTGCTGTTGTGTTCTTTGTCACTGTCATGTGACATCTCTGAACATCCCGGAAATTGTGCAGAGTTTAGTTAAGCAGATTTTAGGTCAATGTTGGTAGAAAGAATAGCTAGCACAAACTGTGAAGCCACGTATATCCAGAGACTATTCAGAGCACAAGGAACAGTTTGATTTCACTGTGTCATTTCATATACAAAGTAAAAGAAGACAGACTCCCCAGACTGCCACACCAAAGGGATGTCATTCGATGGGACTCAGGCTTCACGTTACCTGCAGCTGGGCAGTGAAACTACAAATGAAAGTTACCATAAGTGTTGGGGCCAGGTTAAAATTCAGAGAAACTGGATGCAGAATGATCCAGATAGGAAGCTATTTGCACCGTCTAGTGAGAAGTAACTAAAGTATAGAGACTTTAGCTGCAGAGAAAAAATAGCAAAAGGACTTCGAGAAGCACCTCAAAGACAGAATTTATAGAACTTGGCAACTCATTATATGTTAGAACTGAAAGTAAAATAAGAAAGAAAGAGAAGTGGCGGGGGGGCAGGGGAACTTTCAGGTTTTCGAGTGACCAAAAGAAGTAACAAGAATTGAAGGAAAGTAGTAAACAAACATGCTGGTCTGGGAACTATCAAAGAATCATGTTGGGGACATGATGTGTCCTTTGATCTGATAGGGAACAACAGTAGTAGATTTTTTACTTAGCAACAGGACACTTCAGAATGGCGTTGGAGTCAGATCAGCATGATGTTTGGGCTGAGTTCTTCTACAGTAGAGACAGCTAATGCAAAGAATATTAAAGAAGATTGTTCAATTTGATGGCCCAGGGAATTTTCTGCTCTTTATTTTGAAGGGGATATTCAATAAAATGTATATCGGCACAGCTGTGCAACTTGGCATTACCTCTGTCTCTTTAGATAGATACCAATAATGTGTAGATTTCATTAACAGCCCTGTGGATTCCACATCTGTGGCCTTCCTGCTCAGACTGTCCGATAACTAACATTGGTAATGAGACCAAGATTGTACATGCAGTTTCCTTCAAAGATGAATACACATGTTTGTTTGGCCTTCATTCTTTCAATGATGTCCTGTTTGTCACAAGGCAGACTCAGAAGGATCAGAAATACTGTCTCACTGTCATTGGAAAAAAAAAAAAAAAAAAAAAAAAAAATATATATATATATATATATATATATATATATATATATATATAACCTACATTCTTGTTTTGGGCAAATTCTTTCCATATATTCATTATTTTATCTGTATGTAATCTTGGTGAAAGAAGTTTATTTGAAGGTTTGTATCATCCAATTTTATACATTTTCCAATGTGTACTTATGGAATTTTTTTCCTCATGTCTTTTGCCCCAGAGTTTCAGTTCTTTTCTTCCAAATAAGACAATACTTTTCATTGAATATTCTAGCATTCTTAGTATTTCCTGCTGTCTAACTTTACACACACACACACTTTAGAGTGTCATGATTTAAATATGAATGAAAAGATTCACTATAAGTGGTCAGATGAGATTAGGAACTAGACAAAGAACTGGGCTGGTTTAAGGGACCAAGTTGTCAAAGTGTATGAACTTAATTCAGACCGGAGTCTGGATGGATGGCAGTTTCAGAGTATCAGCTTGGAGTGTCAGCCTGAGATATCAGCTTGCAGGGGAACCATGCATGGTCGTCATATGCAGGGGAAACCATACTTTGCTTAAGCCAAATGAGAGAGATGAGGAAGTTTGTCACTGTGGTGATTTTCCTGGGAAAGGTCTGGATGAGGAGTGACCAGGTGATAAGGTTAGGGTACTGTGGTGTCCAATCTTGGGGAACTCTTCCTTTTATGGGACTCAAGTGAGGAGGTTGCTGCACTTACCAGTCTGGTTTGTTTCATAAGTTCATGGCCTGGATTTTCCAGTATGAGTTTGATAAATCGGTGCATTCACATGCTTCTGATTGATTTAGTAAGTTCTCGAGTACTCATTTTTGATCAGCATGATTAATTTATTACTTTGTGCCTTATGGTCATTCTAAGCAGATGGTGGTTGTTTACCTGTACAAACAAAGTGTACAGTCTTTCCACTTCAGCACTTAAACTGACATGGAGTAGTTTATAGCAAACTACTGTTTTACAAAATGGAGTAATGTGGGTTTAGGCCTAATCTAAGAACTACTGCTCTATGCAGCATGTAGTGACTCAGAGCAGGGCACAGACTGCTCTCAGAAAACAACTCTTTAAAAGTAGAATAGCTTTCCTTACCATCTACCACTTGAAGTTACAAATGATTGAACTCAAATGGTTGCATTCAATTCATATAGAGTAAGTCATAATTAGTCATTTTGTATTAAAATTATTTTCAATATTTTTAATATCATTAATATTTTAATATTGAAATGTTATATATTTAATATTTATTTAAAATTAAGCAATATTTATTTAATGATTAAATATTGATTGTGATATTTAATATTATAATATTTTAAATGTTATGAATCATTCAATAAATTATTCAATGAATTAAGAGATAATAAAATGCACATGCAACTATGTGTTTTGTTATAAGCACAATGAATTAACAAACTTGGTACAGTGAACACCACCTTAGTGAATCATGGCTTCTACATGGTCCTATAGAAACAAATGTCAGATTTGGTTCCACTAAATGGCAAATTTCTAAAGATATGTTGGAGTATGTTGAATTTTCAAAGTGCCAAAAGTTCCTTATTGGCTGTAAGCACAAATAAGCAGTGTGTTTCTTATATCTTTCAGGAAATGCATAATAGTACCTGACTTTGCAATTAATTTGCATGAGAAGCAAAATTGAATGTGCTGTTAAAAGTCCTAATGGTGCATGTGTTGCAGCTGCCAACTTCCAAAGTTTCTAATTAATGACTACACAATAAAGATTAAAATAATGTGCAAAATAATTAAGAATGAAGCTTACATATGGCATATAAGCTTTTAATGAGGCTTTTCGAATTTGCAAAGACCAGTAGGTAGAGCATTATTCTCATTGAGAGATTTTTTTTCTCTATTATTGTTCTTCAGAGAGTCTGGATGGATACTCAGAAACAGTCAAGCATGTTAAGTAAACTTTCTTATAAAAGTATTTTTAAAAGCTGTGTTTGAAATGTAGCCAACATTTGGCTAATATCACTTTTGCAACTAAAATTGCTGATTCTCCCCATACTATATCATTATTTTTCAAATAAACCTAAATGTTTGAAACTTATCTATTTATATATTCTGTAATGAAACTAAACTATCAGTTTACTTTTTCCAAATTTTTAGAACTCTTTTTAGTAACTTGCCTTTTTTACATTTTTTCATTTTACAGTACTTTTGAAAAAGGTATATGAATTCCTAGCACTTTTAAGACCTTCAAGAATTTTAAATGGTCAAATATGACTTGACTTTTATTAAAATATCTCCTCCTACAAAAGTGAGCAAAGCTGCTTTTGGTTGGGATGCAAAAAAAAAAATTAAAAAATTAAAAATGGTTTTCTTCTTTCTGAACTTGAAGAAAGTATTAAAGAATTGGAAGAAAAGATGACATTTCTGTATACCTCTCTGAGTACGGTATGTAGTCACAACATCTCAATACCACAGCATAGAACAAATTTCTCTTTGGCTTATTGAGAACTGTCTTCTCAAGGATGCATGAGCCTTCTGGTCAATCTGCAAGACCTACTTTGAGGTTTGGCCAATGTCAAGCAGAACATTTGCTTCTTAAGATGTATTGCTAATGGGAACCTGGGTCTCCCAAGCAAATACTTTAGCACATCGCCTCTTATTCAATAGGAATTAAAGGAGAAGAACTTTCTCAGTGATTTGATGCTGTCAGTGACTCAGATGTTCCAGACTGAATGGGTACAGACACTGACAGGCAGCCTAAGGCCAGTTATGCTCTCATGAGCCCATCATTCCTCACAATGGGAAAGAAGTCTAGACTTCAGAAAAAGATTGAAGATTAAAAGGGAGACTTCTATGGAAAAAAAGGATGCTGAGTGTGGTTCTCATACACCCTACATAATCACCCAGTGAACGGGCTCAAAGAATCTTCACAGGGTATGGAGAACACAGGGACATCTGAAGCATGTGGAGACAGCTCTAAAGGTTAGAAATTGAAACTACTTGGAATGTTCCATCATATATAACTTAAAATGCAAACATTAACTATAAGTGTAAAATAATAGAGATTAAATAACAAAACTTTGGCTTTATTTTTTATTTGATTTTAATGTATACAATTGAGATACAGATTTATGAACATCATAGTTTCAGGAGATTGAGTATCAATAAAATTTCTGTCTTGAGAAATTAGTGTCATCACTTCTAATTTGAATGCATTATTTTCTATAAATATAATGAATACATTTACAAAAATAATAATTATATCATTTCTGATACAACAGAAAATTATAGCAATTTTTATAAGTGCTCATTCCTATTTATTATTAAAAATTCTGGAGAGGATAAAAGTCCCTGACCTAGTCTGTGTTCCACATCAAAAACTTGTTATCCATATAGCAGTTGTATCTGAGGCTATAATGATGGTAAAATGGAGAAAAATATTAAACATACTAGTATATCTTTCCTCAGAACCCTGGGCTCTCACCAGATATCTCTAGTGTTTTTCAAGTAGAGGCAAATCACCTAGAGGAGAATTATAACACATTCATTGTAGTTGAACAGTATTTAGCTTGGAGGATTCTTTCCAGGCTCTTAAGCTAGACATTGACGGTCCCTAGATCTCTTCTTTACTCAGAACCATGATAGTTCATTTTATGTGTCAGTTCAACTTAGTCATGGAATGCCTATTTAATTATTTTTCTGAGTGAGGATGTTTTGGGATAAGATTGACATTTAAATCAGTAGACTAAATAAAGCAGATTGCATATGGTGGGTGGGCTTCATCCAGTCTGTTGAAGGCATGCATAGAGCAAAAAAGATTGAACTTCCACAAGTAGAAAGAAATTTCTCCTGCCTGAGTGTCTTCAAAGAGGAATGTGGTCTTTTTCATGCCTTTAATGGAAACATTACTTTTTCCTGGGTCTTGGACATGTTGACCTTCAGGCTAAAAACAAGCAAGTCTTTGGACTTCAACTGGAACTGTACCATTGTCTCTCTTGGTTCTTTAGCTTGTAAACCATCCTCAAGATTTTAGTTTCCAAAATTACATGACTGATTCCCATTGGTTCTGTTAATCTGGAGAACCTGGTGCATAGAATCACCATTCTTTTGATGTGAGTCCTTCTCACCTGAATCAGCCATTCTCCTCAGCCTTGGGAATTCAACTACGACTCTTCTGAGACCACAGTAGAAATTTATTATCTTAATAAGTAATATTTTAGTATTCAATCCAGTAATATTTAATAGAGTTCATTTTACTACCAAGGGAAAACCTAAATAAACCCTCCAGTTTCACTTGCTCTTAGTTAACTTTTAAAAAATCACTAATTTTTGAGGTCACGCCGCTGGGCAATACGTTAGTAATCTCACACTAGCTTTGCTGTAGATAATGCCTCTGACATGTGGGTTTTGATGATAATGGTTGCCTAGGTTACTCTTCAGGGACCTGAAGGCTGCTTTTGCTGAAACACTGACTCTCCACTGGAATGGGATGAAAAGGTCTGGCACCTCTGTCATCACAACGGATCTGTCTCCTTTGTTGCCTTAACCTGTGGCTCAGATTATACTCAGCACTGCATCTGGACATGGTGATCATTCGAGAAATGTTTTGTCCAGAATTCTAACATGGGTTAAGCTTCATTTCAACTCACCAGTATTTTTTTCTGTCTCTCTTTCCCTCCCTCCCTCCCTCCCTCCTTCCCTCTCTCTCACCCTGTAAGGTTAAAGACACCTACCAGCTACTATGACTGGAAACACCAGACTGTGAAATAAGTGAAGGGAGTGGCACCTACCTTCCTGATCTCACTTATCCTAGAAAAGCCACAAGGATCCTTTTAACTAGCCCATTCTTCTCCCTCCTCATTCCTGTCCTGTGTCTGTCAATCCATAATACCTTGGAGTTGCAAAGTTGTTTTTTTTTTTTTTCCCAAACTCTCTTTTCTCCATTCTTTGGCCCTGAATAAGACCTTCATTTCTCTCCAATGCTCATCTTGGATGTTGGTTTTTCTGTGTGATGAGCTTCCAAACGAGGGTTTGGTAACAATTTTGCCATATGCAAGTTGGTGCTTACAATTTATTTATTTTTTTAAAGAGAGAGTGAGAGAGAGAGATAGAGAGAGAGAGGGAATTTTTTAATATTTATTTTTTAGTTATCGGCGGACACAACATCTTTGTTTGTACGTGGTGCTGAGAATCAAACCCGGGCCACACGCATGCCAGGCATGGGCGCGCTACCACTTGAGCCACATCCCCAGCCCCATGGTGCTTACAATTTAAATGTATGATTTCTCACAATAGTTCTAGGAGGCAAAATATTTTCATCCCTTTTTAACATGAGAAAACTAAGACATAAAAAGTTAAGAAACACACCCAATGCCCCAGCCGCATAGTCGATGAGCAGAAGCAGAGGGCAAGGGCTTCTCAGAATTGCCTTCTCTTGCCTCTCTATCCTGTGGCTGAGTGCTTCTAGAATCTCTCAGTGGACAAGGCTTAATCATGCCAATGGATGAGGAGGAAAAGTTCAAAAAGGGGCAGTAAAAGCAAGTGTGTATCAAAAACATGCTCTTATGAAATATGTGAGACTCAGGAAGACAGGTATTGTGTGCTTGCTCTCATCTGTGGAATCTAAGGGAAGCAAACACACAAATGAGAAAGGACATAATGAAAGTAGAAAGAAGAGCATTGAGAGAGAAGACAGGGTACAGGGGAGGGAAAAGGGGAAGGAAAGGGGATTTATTGGGGAATGAAATTGATCAAATAATATCTTGTGCATGTATCAATATATCACAATGAAACCCATTCTGTAGCATTGATATGTACCAATAAAGAAAGACATGAGTTCATTGTAATATACATGTATTGAGGGTAGCTTAGGGATATTGACTTTCACCGTCTTTGAAGCCACCACTGAAAACAGGTTCTCTCAGATAAGATAGGGTATTTTTCTATATTTGGCACATGTTCATAATTGCATTCTTTAATAAATGTTTGCATTGAGGCTGAGGATGTAGCTCAGTGGTAAAGCACTTGCCTGGAATGCAAAAGGCCCTGGGTTTGACCCCAGTGCTGCAAAATAAAACAAAAACAATTTGACATTTAAAAAGCAGGGTTTTTTAAAACAATTAATACTATCTTACTCTACCATTTCAATATTACTTTATTAGTCTAAAAAACCAGGAGGTAGCACATTCACCAAGTTAAATCTCCTGTGGGATTTCTGAAACCCACCCAGCATTCCCACTTTATAGAGGACCCCAGTGTTGCACTCATTCCATATCAGGGCTGCAAAAGATATTTTATTTTAATTTTATTAATTATTTGCCTTTTACGGATATTGAAATTATGCTTATGAGTTCATATGTAATTAGTTTTATATAGATACAATTTTGTCATTATCTACTCTAACCTTCATTTAATGAACCAGAGTTTTTGAGATAGAAAGGCAAACAGCATTTTCATAAAAAATATTAACTTGAATATTTGATATAAATACTTAATTTTGTATTCCTAATAATATTTCAGAAACCCATGTGTATTATTTGACCTGTCTATGTTCATTTACGTAGTTTATTTTTCATTTGTTAAGGAATTATATTCGAATAGTCTTCTTCAGGATAAAGTATATGTTATTTTGTGTTCTAAAAATAAATCTAGGTGATGCGTCTCTACACTGACACTGCTCAATCTTCTTTGTTTTTCTGTTTTCTGTTTGGGCTACAAATAGAAATATACACCTTAGAAATGTCAAGTCGTAGAAAACTGGGATGTGTGTCACATTGCAGACAGTGATTCCAACAGAGAACATAGAAAAGAGCAAGGAAAGTGATTTCCATGCTATCAGCATATAGAACAACTCACAGCCACTCCAGAGAGGGAAAGAAGGGTAGCCGATTAGAAACTGAGGGGTATAGAGAGGAGGTGGCTGTAGATAGATTGATGGACCTGTACACACAGAGATTAAACACATAGATACACATATACATATAGCATTCAATATCTGAATTTAAAAATCATATAATGAAATAACAGAAGCAGCATTTGCATCCTTTAGTTAAAAATTGAACATCACAAACAATAAAGTTAATATAAAGAATTCAGAAGACACCCACGCACACCTTCAAACTTTTAAAAATTTCCTAATTAGAGCTTCTGAAAGATAGAGCTACATAATATGTGTGGGGTGGCTACACACAAAGTTGATGATTTTATTAAAAGTTCTTCCACAGAGGGCTAGGATTGTGGCTCAGTGGTAGAGCTCTTCCCGAGCATGGGCGGGACCCGGGATTCCATTCTCATCACCACATAAAAATAAAGGCATTGTGTTGTGTTCATCTACACCTAAAAAATAAATAAATAAAAGCCTACTGTAACTTTAGTTAAAAAAAAAAAAGTTCTTCAACAGATCTGAATGTGAGACTGAAAAGGTGACAAATCTTTCCATCTATTAAAAATAATCCAGAAGGAATCCTTCCCCAATGCATAGCGGTATCTTGTTTGACAGCCTGAGACCTTCGCCACACTTCCCACCAGGGGGAAATGGCTAACCTTGAACTAGTGACACTTTAAAATGTCCCTTCTGATGGGTGATGTTTAGTGTCAAGCGGAGCTTGTCTTGTGCAGCTGAGAAGGAAGTTCTCACCTTGGTTCTGCATACCCTGCTGCATTCAGTGTGTGGACAGTGCGTTGCCCAGGTTGGTTGTCACCCTGCGACACTCTAGGGAAGCAGCATGAGGTTTGGTTAAGAGCTCAAGCCCCGGGGTCACTAGTCCTGAGTTCTCCTATTTTTGCCATCATGAGTAATTATACACACACCACTTAATACTTCTAAACCTCAGTTTTCTCTTTCGCAGAATGGACATATCTACCTTTTTCTACCTTACGGTATTGCTATGATAGTCAAATGGGTTTAATAGCAAATATCAAATTTCATTGTTCCTATCTTTGTTTCCCAGCCACCATGAGATGAGCAGTTTTGTGCCACCACATGTCCCACCTTGATGTACTGCCTCACCCCAGGCCCAGAAGCCACAGTGACAACCAACTATGGACTGAGACTGAAACCATAAGCCAAAATAAATCTTTTCTTTTTGCGAGTCTATTTATCTTAAATATTAGTTATGGTAATGGAAAGTTGACTAATAAAATACTAGTGGAGATAGTAATGAAAAAATACAGATTTATGTAAATAGAAAGAATCAAAATTTTCAGTACTCATGTAGGATGATAGTTTGCCTAGCAAATTCAAGAGAATTTGTAAAAATTAACAGGACTAATTAATAAATTCAGAAGAGATATTTTTGGCTCCATAATTAATATAAAAATCAGTTGCACTTCTACATGTCAACAACAAACATACAGAAAACATATTTTTTAAAGTATCCATTTTATAATAGCTGCAGTAGCTTTATATTTCTAAGTGATTGTTATCTTTTGTTAACAAAAGATAGCATATTTGTGGGGGGAACATGTAGCGCTACTGAAAAACAATAGAACCGACTTCAGTAAATGGAAAGACATTTTATTCATATGTGAAAATAATAATGTGTTTGTCAGATTTCTCTTGTTGTAAACAAAATACTTGACAAGAAAAACTTAAAGAAATAAAGGTCTGTTTTTTTCCTAGTTTCAGAGGTGACAATCCATGGTCAGTTAGCTTTGTTCTTCTGGGCCTGAAGTAAGGCAGAACTTCATGGCAGAAGGACATGATGGAGGAAAACTGTTCAACTTGCAACAACCAAGAAGCAGATACAGAAAAAAGAGAGGTCTGCGTGCCAAGGACAAAGTATAAAGCCCAAAGACATGCCCCAAGTGACCTACTTTTTCCAGCCATACAATACCTACCTATGGTTATCACCAAGTACAGCAATCTCTTCAAATTATTAATCCATCAGATGGATTTATCCACTGATTATGTTATAAATCTCATAATCAAATCATTTCACCTCTGAACACATCTGCATTGACTCCTGAGCATCTGAGGAATACCTAAAACCATAGAAAATCAATATCATAAAATGTCATTTTCTTAAATTATTTACCCATTAATTCAATGCAATTAATGTGTGTGTGTGTGTGTGTGTGTGTGTGTGTGTGTGTGTGTGTATCAATGGCCCAATGTCTTTTAGAGTGGATTTCAGATTCATATGGAGATTCTAAGGACCAAAACTAGTTAAGAACCCTGAAAAAAACAGTGAATTCTCTGGAACTTGGAAACCTGCTATCAAGCTATACTGCTGAAACTATCTAGAATTCTCACAAGTAGAGACATAGTGATCAGTGAATCAGAGCAGAAAACCCAGAAACAAACCCATGACACAAGGAAACTTCATATGCAGTGGAGGATACCTTTAAAAACAGTTGAACAAGGGGCTGGGGATATATATAGCTCAGTTGGTAGAGTGCTTGCCTTGCATGCACAAGGCCCTGGGTTCAATCACCGACACCACACACAAAAATAAATGAATAAAAACTAATCACCTTCTAAAAACAGTTGAACAATGTTTCAAGGCATAATGCTGCTTACTCTTACTGAAAAATGTGTTTAGAGTTATATATAAAAGAAAATTACAAGTAAACTTGACATTAACATAAATAAAAAGTACTTGAACATGGTTTTACAAAAATATAATCTGAGAATATGTTGTTACTTCAAGAGTAGGGAGGATTTCTTGAAACATAAGAAATTGCAATCATAAAGGAAAAACTAAAAGCAATGATTTTAAAATCTGAAATTTCTGTACTATAAAAAGTACTATGACAAACACATCACCATGTCAAGACTGGTGAAAATGTTTGTGATGTACAGATGTGACAAAAAATTAGGATGCAAGATATATAAAGAATTCTTCAAAATGACCATTAAAAATGAACATATTAATTGAAAAACAGGCAAAGAACACAAGAGAGTAATACACCAACAAATAGAAAAATGAATGAAAAATCAATATATTAAAAAAATGTTTTATGTTTTTTGTTTGTACTGAGTATTAAGCTCAGGGCCTTGCACATGCTAAACCTAACATGCTCTACCTCTGAGCTACACCCCATAGGCCCTCAGCTTAACTCTTTTCAAGAAATTAATATTACACATTTATTCAAAACTGACAAAATATATATATATATTCCTACCATTTGAAAGATTTAGGGGACACTTTGAAACACTATAATACTATAAATAAACCATTTTAGAAGAAAGAACAAATAAGTCAATATCATGTACTTCTCAGTAGGAAATAAAAATGTGCTGAAACACATTTAAAAAAAGAAATTAATATTACAATTGCAGAATATCAGATATCAATAAGATTTTTAAAGCCTAATAATGTTCACACACCTAAAGACAAATATAGAGAAATAGAATCTCATATTCTTCTAGTGGAGCCTTAAATTTGCACATCCACATTGCAGAGTAATTTGATGATATTTTGTAAAGATATGTATATACTAAAAACAGAAATTGTATTACACACAGGTACCTTATTGTATTCTCTACTATTCTAATACTTTAAAAGTTTCATAGTAAAAATGCATTTGTTGAAAACAAACTATGAGATTGTGTGTGTGTGTGTGTGTGTGTGTGTGTCTGCGTGTGCGCGCCCGCGCAAAGTACTCATCTGAGAAATACTTTGGAATCATTAAATCTCATCTAGAAACTCAATAGAACACATGCATCTATGACCCATGGAATTTTAATTGTGTTACTAGTAACTTCTCCACAACTGGATAATTATTCTAGGCATTTATTTTCCCTTTCAGAAAGGGGACTCTTGCTAGGAGGGACTATATCTCATTTATTTCTACCTATATCCTTCCATCATCTTCACATTTTTGGCAATTACTTGTATGATACTCCCAGAAAGGTATGAGCATTGAAAAGCCACAGTGTGTTCCTCAGGATGAGAGTGTTATTTATTTATCTCCAGGGTCTAATATAGTTGTTACAGGGATATTTCATTTTATTTTGATTTATTGTATTGCATTTTCCTAATACTGAATATTTTTTAAAAACTGAATTTCTGCTATCCTACTTCCAGAAAGTTTAATGACACCATTTTTTAACAGCTCAGATGATTGCTATATTATTTAGCACCTAAGTATTTTTAAATTAAGTATGCAGATTGTTTTTTAGATATAATTTTATTAATACACACATAAAGATAGCTTTTAGCCAGGTGCAGTGGCTCACGCCTAAAATCCCAGGGGCTCAGGAGACTGAGGCAGAAGGATTGCAAGATCAAAGCCAGCCTCAGCAACCAGTGAGATGCCAAGCAATCAGTGAGATTCTGTCTCTAAATAAAATACAAAATAGAGCTGGGGATATGGCTCAGTGGTTGAGTGCCCCTGGGTTCAACCCTTGGTCTCCCCCACCCCACAATTCCTTTTATATGCATGAGGAAGCTAAAAACATATGTGACTTGCTTTATTGTGATATTCACTCTTGGGAAGTATAGAATTAAGTCGACAATATCTCCAAAATATTCCTGTACTAAGATGAGATTATATCTAATTTGCTAATGTTTTATAGCTATGCTTTTACCTTTACTTTGAATTAATCAATTTTCAATCTTAATACTTAATTGCATCTCAATCAACAATTAAGAAAATGTTGTGATGCATCGTCAAAAGTAGCTTCAATTACACCATAAATTATGTGATTGTGTCAAATAGCTATTTTAAACGGTTTTTCCAGTCACTTTTTCATGATATACAAGCATAAATAACTTCCAGGCATGAATAATACATCAAACAAAGTAGAGCTCAATAGCACTAATCCACTTTTATATATAAAAATCAATTGCTACTTTTTGGCATTCAATTCAATCTTTCTGCCTATTGACAGTGATATCTGCTCATTTGACATTTTTGAGGAAAAACAAAATAAGACAGCTGACATGTATCATTCTTTCATAATAAAATCTGAAATACACATACGTCTTTCAAATAAATCTTCTCAATATAATGAAATGATACCCCAAAGCCAGAATAATTGGTTTAACTTGTACCTCATAGAATATGTAATAGAATCCAATATCCTCATTAATTTCTTCACCAATCATTAGAATAATTTTGATACATAGGAACCAATGTTAATTGTGACTGATTCCAAAGACCTGACCAAGAGGCATTTGCAATTTCTCAGGATATCTCACCACAGAAACTATGAAAGCTAACCATTCCTGTTCCAAGACACCCTTGCACTTATCAAACACAAAGAGAAAAGAGCAGTCTTTGCAACAGTGATGGAAAAACTAAATGCAAAAGAATGAAATTAGATACTTCTTATCTTAAACCAGATGCTAAAATCAACTCATAACGAATTGAATGATTACTAATTATTTAAATATAAACTGAAACTATTAAACTACAAAAAGAAACCAGAACTATGTAGTTCTACAACATTAGTCTGGGGAATGATTTTTTGAGTAGGACCTCAAAAGCACAGGTGGCAAGAGCAAAAAACAGAAAAACGTGATTGCATTGAACTAAAAACTTCTGCAAATCGAAGGAAGCAATTAATATGTACAAAGACAACCTATATAATCGGAGAAAGTATTTTCAAACCATACATTTTATTAGGGGTTCATATCCATTGTGTAATTGGATATAATTAAGAACTCAACTTAATATGTAAGAAAACAAATAACCTGTGTAAGAATGGATAAGGGACCCAAAAAGATCATTCTCAAAAGAAGACATACAAATAAATGTCCAATGAGTATATGAAAAGATGCTCACCAGTACAAATATATAGAAAAATTAAAATTAAAATCACAAGACAATACCTCCACAGCTTTTGGGATACCTTTTATCATAAAAAAATTACAAGTTTTAGGGAAAATGGAATGTTTGCCCGGTGTTGGTGGGAATATGAATTATTAGTCATTATGAAAAACATAATTCCATAAAACTACCCTCAAAAAATTTTAAATAGGGGCTGAGGTGGTGGCTCAGTGGTAGAGTGCTTGCCTGGCATGTGTAAGGCACTGGGTTCAATTCTCAACACCAAATATAAATAAATAAATAAAATAAAGGTCTAACAACAACAACAAAATATTTTTTTAAAAAAATTTAAAATAGAACTATTGCATATTGATCCAGCCATTTCAGTACTAGTTATTTATCCAAAGAAGATGAAAATCAGTGTGTTGAAGAGGTGCATACACTTTCATATTCATTGTGGCACTTTTCACTGTACTCAAGATATGGGAGTCAACCTAATTGTTGATCAGTAGTTTAATGGATAAAGAAAATGTAGTGTAGATATACAACAGAATACTATCTATATATAAAAAAAAATTCTGTCATTTGTGACAACATGGATGAACCTGTAGGACATTGTGTTAAGTGAAAGGCACAGAAAGACAAAAACTGTATCATATTCATTATGGGTGGAATTTAGAGTAGAACTCTAGAAATAAAGAGCAGAATGATGGTTCCCAGGCTTTGAGGTATGGGGCTGGGAACATGTGCATCAAAGTTCACAAAAAAATAAAAACCACAAATTATTTGTATGATTTCGATCATTTTAAAGTTGTTGAGGCTTGCTTCATGGCTGAGCACATGGTATTTATCCTGAAGAATGTTCCATAGATCCTTGAGAAGAATATACATGATTCTGTTTGGGGGCGGAATGCTTTATTACTGTCTATTAAGTCTGACTTGGTTTATAGTATTTTCAAAGTTTCCTATAAACTTGTTCATATTTTGCTTAGCCATTCTATCCATTATTAAAAATAAGTTACTGTAATCTCTGACTATTATTGTTAAATTTATCTATTTCTTCCTTAATTATATCTGTTTTGCTTCATATTTGGAGGGCTGCTGCTTTCAGGTATATATATATATGTATATCTTTATAATTGTGATATCTTCCTTATGAATTCATCCTTTTATATAATTAAACATTTCTCTTACATCTAGTAACTTCTTGTTTTAATATATATTTTATCTTTATTAGTCCAGACATTAGTTTCTCTCTTCATAAAGGAGCCAAAATTTATCTTGATATATCTTCTCCATATTTTTATTTCAACTTTTCCTGGCTTTGTATATAAAATGAGTATCCTATTATCAGGGTGTAGTTAGATCTTGTGTGTTAGTGTGTGCTTTAAATTCAAACTGACAGTCAGTCTTTTGATTGGGTTTTAGACTAACATTATAATATATTTATTATTAAGTCAGTTCCTTAAGCAGCAAGGACTGCATTTTGAAAAACTTGGTGCGTTTTTACTGCTTATTATAATTTAACATCTATCATATGCTATTTTTTTTTTGTTTTGCTACTACAGAAGTCTTGAATCTATTTCCTATTTGAAACCATATATTAAAGGGATAAGAACTTTAAAATATATCATTATAAAGTAGATGCTAATGTTTTGCCCTCTGCCTTGGATATTGTCACATCTGTCTCAACTCTTTTTACATAAAAGAATATATAAATGTGATATAAGAATGAAAATAGCTTCCATAGACCTAGCAAGACAATGTTGGGATTTATCAAAACACCCACAAACACATATATTGTACATATATATCCTTGCCTTTCCCCACAAGTTTTTTACTTTGAATTCTGGGCTCTTCATGATTGGTTATCAATTCCCTTAGTTTGCTTCTGTTTTTAATATTTGCTAATGAGTGACCTCAAGAACAGACTTGATTTTCTGTTTAAATTTCAGTGTATAGTCAAACACACTCCAACAACTAGACTGAGTTTTTCTAATTTGGGTAGGTACAGCTCCCTGGATTCCTACATGCACCTACATTTGTCTTGGTCTTTCTACTCCCCAGGTAATGTGGGATTTTTATTTTATCACCAATATATTTGTTGCAGACCTGATTTGTTGTTGTTGTTGTTGTTGTTGTTGTTGTTTTTGAGGTATGGGGCTGGGAATTTAAGGGTTCCTTCATACTATAAAAGAGAGACAGCTTGCTTAAATCTGTAACCCCTGTCTTCGAGTAAGTTCTGTGTCAAGAAGTCAACACTTTTCTGCATTTCCAATTGAGATACTTCATGGTTACCTTATTTAAATGATCACAAAAAAGCTTTTTCTGGTTGGTTGGTCTCTTGTGCTGTGTTACTCCCTTCCTAAGTAAACTCTGAAGATGGTGAAAGTGTTAGTGGGTGGTGTCCCCAAATTATGGTGGTTTTGAAACTACCACTGTGGCCACTGCCTATAGAGCATCTTGGTGCTGAGAACACTGTCTTGGGCTCAAAATCAGCATGACTTCTTATTTAAAGGTCAGTGCAGGTTTGGGGAAGCAGAGCCACTCCATCTCTAACTGCCTTTGGCAATCCCAATGCCAGCGTGGTAGTTGGCTCCAGTAATTTCCTAGCTGTTAGCGTAATGACACTTGGCTTCAAACTGTGCTTCAGTAAATTGCTTCTTTGTAAGATCCTTTACCATTCCTGGAAATCATAGTGCCCACATATTTCAGTTTTAAATAACAACAACAAAAATATCTATCTCATTGCTTGAAGCTAATTGTGTGAGAGAAAAAAAAACTTGTGTCCCCATTGCGATCCAAAACAAAACTAGCTCATATTTCATTTCACGTTCTTCCCTTTGCTCAGACAGGAATCTCCAGCAGTGACTAGAACACTAGAATCTTTCATCTATAAGAAAGTTACTTTACAATAAAACACCTCCAACAGGCAAATTCTTTTGGTCTAATTAATGAATTTGCATTTTGTTAGTACAAGAAAATGTTTGTTTAGAACTTCAAAATACTACATTGTAGCCCTTGCCACACACAATACAGGGGTGGAATGTTAAGTTATCTATTGCCATTTGGAAATAGAAAGTGATTAAATTAATGAATACACCATCAATGAAAATTTCCTCTTATGATTGCAAAAAACATTTGATAGTATGCAAATTATTTTAATGAAAAATAATTAGCATCTCTTCCATGGCTTACTTATATTGACATGTATTTATTGGAAGTGAGTTTATTTAACATATGCAAACATAAACTGCTTTGGGGAAGAACCCATAAGAGAGGAAATTTAAAGGATTCGTAAATGTCACAGTTTAATAGACAGCACATGAAGAACTTTAACACAAAGCAAATGTGAAGATGGGATTACAGAAACAAAAAGCTATATGCTCAAAGCTATTGTGATGAGATGTGATTCTAACAATCCAATCCGAGCTGACTCCTTTAGGTTTCTCAATGTGTCATCATCACAGTCTGTAAACTAAGAAAACTACACCGAAGAATTTGATTCCTTAATAATTTTGGATCAGGACTCACCCTGATAACCCAATTTCAACTTAAATCACCTCTTTAAAGATGCTATCTCCTAATATAGTTACATTCTGAGGGACTTGAAAGTTAGGGCATCAGCACATGAATTTGGAGAGGCACACAATTCAAATCATAGTGAGTTTCTTTTAAAATTCATTAAATATATGGCATATCTTTGTCCTTCTATTGTTTTCTTTCCTGTGTCATTATGCATTATTTGTGTCTTATTTGTGAATTTGGGTGTGTTTGTATATGTTTATGTTCATATACATACATATATATACATGTATATATGTTTTCTATGTGTTTTCATATATGGAAATGATTTTTTTCTAATTTTTTTTACATTTTATTATGCATTATACATCACAGTGGGATTTATTGTTACATATTTGTACATCACATAGTATACATTACATGGTATTTAACAGTAAAATTTGCTTAATTTCATTCCCTAATACTTCCCTTTCTTTTCCCTCTTCTGAGCCACCCCCTTCCCTTGATCTCCTATATTCATCAGATTTCCCCCATCCCTCCCCCACTGCCTTTTTTTCTTCTTTTTTCTCTATAGTTTATACATATGAGGGAAGACCCTTAAAGGATAATCATAGATTATTTTTTCATGCACTTGTTGGCAACTTTTATTTCCCCTTCTAATAAATATCTATTTTGATCATTCTGGTCATTTGTACATATTTAAATTGGATTAATTGGCTTTGGGTTGTTAATTATTTTTTGAGTTCTTCATATACTCTGAATATTAATCCTCTACCAGATGAATCACTGGCAAATGTTTTCTCCCATTTTGCAGGTTATCTTGTTATTCTGTTGATTATTTTTTTGCTGATCAGAAAACTCTTAACTTGATGCAATCTCATTTGTCATTTTTTGCTTTTGTTTTCTATGCTTTGGGGAGTCTTCACAGAAAATTTTTGGTGCATCTATCTTGAAGTGTTTCCCTAAATTTTCTTCTAATACTTTTAGAGTCTAAAGTCTTAACTTTAGGTCTTTGATACATTTTGAGTTGACTTTTGCACAAGGTGAGAGTTAGGGGTCAAGTTGTAGTCTTTGGCATTTTGATATCATTTTCCCAGCACCATTTGTTAAAGAGGCTGTCCTCTCTCCAATATTTGTTTTTGGCATCTTTACTGAGAAAAAGTTGACTGGAGATGCATCAGTTTATTTCTGGGATCTATTCTCCATTCCATTAGTATATGTGCCTATTTTTATGACAATATCACCTTATTTTGGTTACTATTTCTCTATAGTATGTCTTCTAATCAGGCATTGTGCTGCCTCCAGATTAGTTATTTTTGAACAAGATTACTTTGCATCTTTAGCATCTTTTGTGTGTCCATGAGAATTGTGTATTTTGTTTTCTAATCCTGTGAAGAATATGATTGATATTTTAATGGGGATTGTGTTGAATCTGTATTTCACTTTGGTTAGTACGAACATTTTAATCATATAACTCTTTCAATCCATAAACATGGAGGTCTTACCATCTTTTGGTGCCTTCTTTGATTCTTCTTAAATCAGTGATTTGAACTCTCATTATAGAAAGTATTTTACTTTTTTGGTTAAACTAATTCTTAGATATTTTTCATAGGTATTACTAATGAGATTAACATTGTAGACCTGATTTGTCTCATGATTTATTTCTCAGCAAATTTATTATTGATGTACAATAACTTGGATATGATGATATTGTGCCCTGCAACCTTACTTAATTCATTGATGAGTTTCAATGGGGTTTTGTTGGAATCTTTAGGTTTTTCTGTAATTAGAATCAAATCATCTACAGAGATATTTTTACTTTTATCATTCCTATTTGTGTGCCTTTTATTTCTTCCTCCCGTGTACAGACCCTAACACTCCTGCCTAATTGCTTTGGCTTAAAATTCTAGTGCTATATTCAGTGAGAGTATGCACCCTTTTCTTGTTCTTGATCTTAGAAGAAATGCTTTCAGCTTTTTCCTATCCTATATGACGCTAGCTGTGGACTTGTCATATATAGTCTTTATTACATGAAATTATAATCCTTCCATATCTAATTTGTTCAAGGCTTTTTTCAGGAAGGGGTGTTGCATTTAATCAAATTTCTGCATCTATTATTATTATGTTTTTTATCTTTCATTCTGTTGATGTGATGTGTTATATTTATTCATTTGTATATGTGGAACCACCCTGGGATAAAACCAACCTGGTCATGTGAATAATTTTCTTAATATATTATCAATTTGATTTTCTAGTATTTTTGTACTTATGTTCATCAGGGAGATTGGTCTATAGTTCTCTTGTTGTTTTGTGTCCTTGTATGGTTTTGGTAACAGGATAATGAAAACATTATAAAATTAGTTTGGAAAAGTTCCTTCCCTTTTAGTTTTTGAATAGCTTGAGAAAAATTAGACTTCTTTTTTAAAGTTTGGTAAAATTCAGAAATGAAGCAATTTGTATCGGGAATATTTTTTGTGCATGTTGGGGAGACCTTTTAATATCAACTGAATTTCATTACTTGTTATAAATTTATTCAGGTTTTGTATGCCCTAGTAGTTCAATTTTTGTAGGTTGTATATGTCTAGAAATGTGTCCATTTCTTCTAGATATTGCCATTAGTTTTTCATAATAGCTTCTAATGATTCTTTTTTAGTGAAATTGGTTGTAATATCTTCTTCACATCTAATTTTATTTTGGCCTTCTCTTTCTTCTTCTTGGTCTGGCCAAAGAATTGCTGACTTTGTTTCTTTTTCAAAGAACTTTGTTTCATTGATCTTTTGTGGTTTTTCCTCTATTTTATTTCTGCTCTCATCTTTGTTATTCTTTTCCTCTACTTAGGTTCGTCCTTGGTTTTCTAAGTCTGTGACATTCATTATTAGGTTGTTTATTTGAACTCCTTCTGTTTTGTTAATAGATTATTCACTGTCATAAATTTCCCCTTAGGACTTCTTTTGCTGCATTCCACAAGTTTTGATATATGGTGCTTTCATTTTACTTCTTTTGAGAATTTTTAAATTCCCCTTATGACTTCCTTAATGAGTCACTATTCAAAACTGTGTTGTTCAGTTTCCATGCATTAGTACAATTTCTAAACTTTCCTTGTTTTCTTCTAGTTTTATTTTACTGCAATAAAAAAGATATGGGATATATCATTAATGTTTTTTTAATTTTTAAGACTTTTTTGTGGTATAATATATGCTTTCTTCTAATGAGAATTTCATGTAATAATTAAAAGAAAGTATATTCTGAAACTTTTGGATTGAATGCTCTGTAAATGTTAAATCCATTTGATATTTTTCTGACATATCTGGTTTCTTTATTGACTTTTAATTAGGACGGTGTGTACATTGATAAAAGTGGGGTACTAAATCCCCACTACTATTGTATTGGAATCTATTACTGAACCCTTGGGTCTTGAGGGTGGTACCCCCATTCACTTCCATGTCACACCTGTTTCCAATAGTACAGAGCATCCATTGGACTTTCATCTATGTCACTCTACTGGGCCAAATTAAGTTTCTGAGTTAGTTACCCCCCAAACCTCTGTTGTAGGATGTCAGTGGGGTCACAGAAATATGCAGCTATTTCTGATTCCTAGAGTTGTCTAAATTTGGACAATAGCTCCCTTCTCGAGATGGTTCTTGGCTACCACACACAAAGAGCACACAATGCTGGGACATGGTGTAAGATCCTTTTCCTTACCAAAATATGACTTTAGAATTGTTAAACTCTGAATATCTAACATTGTTGCTATATTTTCATCTCTCTAGTTTTTCCTTATTTAAAAACAGTATGAAATTTATTATTTTACTATAATAGCATTTTCTTTCTTTGTGATACCACTTTATATTCTGCATATTTCATACATCTATGTTACATTTTTAAAATTCTCTTTAATATTATTTAAATCTTCTGCCTGAATCAACTTATATATTATTGGTTTTAATTTTCTTTTTTAGTTGTTCCTTTTTTTTCACACCTCTTTTAAATTTGTTGTAGACTGCTTTATTCTGGCTCCCTCCCTCCTCTCATCTCTTTACAACTTTAAAGTTTGAATATTGTAGTTTCTTTTATAATATTCTATTATCTCAAATTCTTAGAAATGGAATACTGATAATCTTATTTGTTGTGATCCTTGACTAACCCGTAGGATTACCTGTATCTTCATGTGGCTTTTGATTTCTTTATTGGTATAAGAAACTACTTTTATTAGTTTTTTGGCTGCAGATTCACTCACCTCATTGCTAGTTTGGACTACACACCTCCTCATGTTATGAGAGATTTGCTCCCATGAATAGTTCTAAATAAAGAACTTTCTTACAGCATCTCTGGGCTCAGATCACAGTTTCCAGGCCTCATTCATGGGGAAAGACATCCTATGGAAGTGACTTAGTTTATGGGATTTTTTGTTTGTTTAATGACCCTTTATAAATTTACTATCCCCTACCTGCTAAACCCTGCATCTGACTTAATTTTGTCCCTGGTTCATCTTTTATTCTATTGGCACACATTCCTCTTGTGTTCAACTACACATTGCATGCTTTTGTCATCCTTATTGAGCATTTCTAGAAATATGAAGAGCAGAATTGTGGTTCTGTCAGTTCTCCATATTGTTAGCAATTTGAGGCAGTTAGGACATGGAACATCTCCTGAAGGCTCCTGGCACTTCAACAGTCTGGGCTTTGATTTACAGGAGCCAGAGGGATCCTGTCTTCTTCCTATTGCTGGGTTCATTTCTGGGATCTCCAGGTTCATCATTCTATAGCTGTGTGGGTCCCAGGCCTGTCCCGTCAATTCTGGCTCTAAACTCTTCTCTCCTCATAGACACCTGTTCATCCAGCTTGGATGCTTTCTCTTTATAAACTATTTTTCTTTATTTTGAGAGCAAACTGAAACCTACTCACTTGCTCGAGTCTGAGATTCCCAAGTCGATCACGTACTCCTCTGCTCTGACAGAAAATCATGCTATTTCTCTTACATATGCTTTCATTTAAAAGGGACACCTGATTCTTTTAACTTTGGGAAGATTCTAAGTCTCTAAAAACCCAAGTTTTCTTCTAATTCAATTTAGTCTCTTTTCCCCCCAAATGGTGTTAACTGCTTCATTCCAGTAAGCTGTCTCAGCTTATGTGGCCTTGACTTGAATTGTTGATCCTGATGTTATTTATCTAAAATCGGAACACAACTAGAATTTCTACAAATTAAAAATTCACTAGTAATTCTCAATAAGAAAAATATTTTCATTCTAGCTCCTCTTAGTTCTAGAAACAGTATCCTAAGATCTCCAAGACTGAGGTCTGGGCTCTGCACTACACCACATGTCCCCTCCTCCGGAGGTCACTAAATGCATTCTTTTCTTTTCTTTTTTTTTTTTTTTTAAGAGAGAGGGGGAGAGAGAGATAGAGAGAGAGAGAGAGAGTTTTTTTAATATTTATTTTTTAGTTATCGGCGGACACAACATCTTTGTTTGTATGTGGTGCTGAGGATCGAACCCGGGCCGCATGCATGTCAGGCGAGCGCGCTACCGCTTGAGCCACATCCCCAGCCCACTAAATGCATTCTTAGTAGACAAAGATCCTGGTAGATTCTTCCTTGAGAAAACTTCATTTATTCTCAACATATCAGATATATTCATGCACGTAGAATTAAGCTTTTTCAAGACTTCTTTAACCAAAATATGACTGATGGGTAGCCAGGTAAAAAAATGAATGAGTAGTTTATAGTACATTTCCCACTCACAAATAAAAGTGTAATTATTTTTTTTTAAGTTAGCTGGGATGGAGGTGTACACCTGTAATCTCAGTAACTTGGGAGACTGAGGCAGGAATATCACAAGTTCAAAGCCAACCTGGGCAACTTAGCGAAACCCTGTCTCATTCTTTTACAAAGTTTATTAATAGAAAAGGATATGTGCCTTCATAATGTTGAGAAACATTACATACCCTTTTTTTTCCTATTTTATACTTAAAATGAAGACTTAAATATTGACTCATTTCTGGGCTTATATCAAAAGTCATCGAATTATCTCACACAAGGACTAAAAGTAGAGTTACAACGTTACATTTAAGATACAGCTTTTAGAATCATTTGTCTTTATATCATCTCTCACTTTGTATATTCATAAAACAGATCTTATGTAATTTTTCATAAACTCTACCATGCCAATAACTTTTGAGGACATTCAACTAAATGTGGCTTTCAATATTGCATATTTCTCTGAACATGGTAGAAAGGATTTCTATATGAGCTGTCCTTGAACTTGATTTGACCTACTAATGAACTATATTTTATTTGAAACAGAAGCTTAGAATGCATACACATGACATTGGTCCTGGGATAGTTGTAGTAAGTACAGTTCAGTGAGTGGACATTAACTATACAGTTAAACTTAACTTTTAAAAATGGTTTAAAAAAATCTTTACTAGAAAACCCATTTTCCCTACCTTTGCCCTCACCCATAAATGCAGTTCTAGAAAACAAATAAATCAATAGAAACACTCATTTTTCTTGTATACTGTTATTTGTCCTGAGTGTTAAAGATTACTTGTGAGATAAGTGCTCTACTTTCAACTGCTAATCCCAAATAAAAATAGTGTATACCCCTTCAACTTCATGTCCTGCTGTTCTATGTGCAGTATGGTCATTTATGTGCAGGGGGCCTAGGAAAGTAATTAAAGTCCTCCTGAAGAGGAGACAGTTTTGAACCCTCTCATGCAATCACACAGCCTGGCTAAAAACTTTTGTTTTTCAAAATTAGAAGAAATCTGAAAAAGAGTGAACCCAGGAATGCTTTGCATTCTGTATATACACCTTCCTGTGAAAGTAGAGGATGTCAAATCTACTAAATCCTTTTGTCCCAGATCAGAAGAGTATCATCACACATAAGAAACAATAAATGTTATCTCAAGTAGATGTTGTACCATAATGTCATATATTAAAATGTTAACAAATTCACTTGAGTTTCCAATGTTTTAAATTTACTTATAACAAACAAAATTACTAAGGAAGAAACACTGTCAATGCTTGTATTTCATAGAATATTTACATGGAAACATGCATATGCACAAACACAGACAGATACAACATACCCTGAAACTGAAAAGAGTAATCATATTTGAACTGTAGAAATGGAGGACAGAGATTGATATAACCTTGGGAAACATTTGAAAATTTTATCATGTGCAATATGACTTTTTAAAATGACACATTAAATATAAAGCTGTGGATGTAGTTCAGTGGTAGAACATGTGCTTAGCATGTGTGAAGCCCTGGATTTAATCCCAAGCACCAATACATATACATACAAATATATATGTGAAAGCAAAAGATAGTACATGTGTTTAAGTTATAATACTCATTTTATCAAACTCCAAAACATCTTCCTACACTCATGATATTAAAACCACAAGAATATCTAGTCTAAAACTAATGTAGAAGGTTGCGTAATAACTCTAAATTTTGGGAAATTATGTTTGTTTTAAAAAGTTTCTTTTGTGATTGGAAATCAGTAAAGCTATCTCCCTGAGATCCTGTCTTGGCAGGACACTACATGAAGTTTTGGCACAAAGTTTCATTTAAAGCTGTTTACCCACAACTGCATCCAAACCCCACATATGAGTGCACATCACATTTCATGTCATATTTTCATTCTAATAGTAAATGAAAATCACATAATTTACTGAATACTATGGGGTTTTGTATGAAATGCTTAAAAGCACCAAAATCAGGAGAATTCCATAGGAACACCTTTTGTAAAAGTCAAGAACACTTTTCAATTTTTCTGATAGTAAATTCATATTGTGCCTGAATTTCAATCTTGGCTATATTTCAATGTTGACATCTCATGACTTGTAATAATGACAAGTAAGAGAAAGGCAGATACTGAGAAATTTTGCTTTGAAGTCACTCTCTCATAGAGTTTGCATTTTCCAGCCACATGCAAAACTGACAAGCTCCCTAAAATAATGATATTCTTTCACTGACTTTTCCCTAATGTCTCAGAAGTTAGAAACTAATGAAAGTTAAGACAAGCACCTCCCCAGCAAAATCTGCCAACTGCCAAGGATGTAGATCTAAGAAAAGAGTTGGGTGGGGAGAAGAGCATCACAACATTGTCACAGATTTTTCATAGTTCTTTTCTCCACATGCAAAACTCATTCTCCCAAAATTCCTTCAGATGATGAAATCTCTGAATTTTGATGGGTACTTTCCAGAGTACTCATATTTTTAAAAAAATTATTATAGGATATTCTTTTATTTTCTACCTTATATTTAAAACCTATGGCTTACAATCAGAAAATTTTCTTAAGATGAAATCATTCCTATGCCCTTAATACCCTTTTTAGGTTTGCGTTATTCCAAAGCTCATTAGAAAATGAAAAGATAAAAGACGTTCAATTTGTTTAAGGTTTAAATGAACTAGCTTGTTCTTAAATCAGTGGTTTCCGTATCAAGGATGTGACTACAGGTTAAAAGTTGAACTCCTAAGTGTCTCTCCCTGAGAAATTCTCTGTTCAGGGTTCAAGAGCAGATATTGGCTAGTGTTTCTTGGAGGCATCAGCTGGCATTCCTTGGTCTCTGCACACTGGACAACAGCTTCCTTTCATCAATTCAGGACTGAGACATGGAGCCAAGGGACAATTCTTCACCATGCATGTGACTTGGCCACTCTGAAAAGTTAAAAAAAAAAAAAAAAAAGAAGTATGAAATGAAATACTGAATATCTCAATATGATAAAAAGTGCCCAGGGTCTGAGCTAATATTTGCACATGTATCCTATTCATTCTTTCTTTCTGCACATTTGCAGCATGAAAAGCAAGGCCTGAAATACAACCCTATAATGCATGACTTCTGGTATTATACAGTTCTTGCATTTCCAGAGGGCTGGTGGGAATTAGCTCTACTCAGAAAGCAAACTAAATAACAAATTTGGGGCATTAAAAAAAATGGTGGATACTATGATAAATCATTTTTATATTGTTATAGGAACTCATTATCTAACCAGCTCTTTCGGGCAGTGTTTGTGGTGATCTGAGTGGAGAATAACTAACGAGATGACTCGAAATCCCCTTCTGCTTCAGTTGACTTGCATGACCTTGGATGAGTGACTTACATTTGCCTAGATCCTGCTCCCTCATCTGTGAATGAAGATGTGAAAGGTCTACATGCTGTCTGGCAATCACTTCATTAGATCATAGCCACATTTATATAAATAACCAGAAGTCTCAAAAAATCCTACACCAGTCTCTTGATCCTAAAAATATGCCTTAAACAGTCTGAGAACATAACTCAGTGGTAGAGTGCTTATGTAGCATTTTCATGGCCCTGGCCTCAATCCCCTGTACTGTACAATTTTTTTTCTTTTAAATTCCTGAATTACTCACAAAAAAGATTTTTTTTCCCTGTTTTTGAATTTTTCAGGTGTATTTCAATTGGCTGGCAAGAAGAAGTAAAGCAGGAAAATGATAGAAAGACCTCTGGCAGCACATACCTCACAGGTACAGTTAATGCAGTCTTCTTTCATCCAGCGCTCCCGGTCTCTCCTGTGCGTCCCTTTATCATCCCTGCATCCCCCCTGCTTTAGGCGTGCCTCCAGCTTGTTTATCTGAAAGAAGGAGAGGAGAGGAAAGTGGGAATTCAAGTAGGAGCAACAAAGCTGATAAATAACATGGCTCGATGAAATGCTCCACTCTGTAAAGCACACTCCTAGAAGGCAGAGGAAACTTCAAAGCCCACATTATTTCTCTTTCACATTTCCCCCCAGAACTTAATACATCTGAATCACCCAGCAGCTAAACTAATAAACAGTTTCCTATGCATGGAAGAATATTGAACACGGATCTAGGATTTGAAGAAGTACATTTTTTTAAAAGAAAGGGATTTCAGATCAAATAAGTGAAGTTACATATTTAGAAAAATCTCAGTAGAAACAACAATTCAACAAATCAATATTTTATTTCTTCCTTGTTACCAAGCTGTTCTGTATTAACATTCATTTAACAAACGTGCACTAAGTTTTAAGAATGAAAGCAAGAAACTCAGGCTCTTAAGGTGCTTATGATTTGGTAGAAATAGCAACGCAATAGCTAAAAGCCAGTTAGATAATGAGGGGTTATAGGGTTTGGGGAAGCCCACCCCAGGAAGGTAGAGGAGACCCTGTATATGAACTGAAGAGTTCCCCCCAAATTCATGGGTGAAGTCCTAATCCTGCAATGACTATTCAGAGATGGGGCCTATCATGATATAATTAAAGGTTAAATTAGTTGTAAGGGTGGGGCTTTAATTCAGTTTTACCAGTGTTCTTATAAAACAAGAAAAAGACACTAGGAGTTTGCATAGAGGAAGTGGAGATGCAGTAAGAAGGTGAACATCAGTGAGCTGGAAACGAGGTCTCAGAGGAAAGAGCCACAGCCAGCACCATGACCTTGAATTTCCAGACTCCAGAAATACAAGGAAATCAATTTCTGTTTTTTACACCACTTAGCCCATGGTATTTTGTTACAGTGCCTGAGCAGACATTACAATATGTCTTCCATGAGAAAAACAATGTCAGCTGCAAAAAAAAATGACAAATATTTCAGAACAAATATTTCAGAGAAAAGACACTTCAGACAAATGGAAAAATTATGTGTCCAACCACCAAGACCACAAGCAGGTCAGTATTTTCAGGAATGAAAACTGATGGAGGCGTTGGGGAATACAAGCAAAGTTTGGTGAGAACTGAGACTTGAGGAGTACGCAGATCCTAAAACTGTCGTAAGTTAACTGACTACCAACTGAGAAGGAAATAACACCACCATATTCACTACTATGGCTGTACAGAGGATCAACTGGTGGGATTTGTGACCGAAAACAGAAGAAAGGGCAAGGAGACCTATATGCTCCAGAGAAGGAGGAGAAGGCAAGAGTCACAAGAGACATTCAGCAGGTAGAGGTGCTTGGCTGGATCAGGGGTGGAGAAAAAGGGAAGAATCCACAATAGCTCCAAAGATCCAGTTTTCATCAGGTGCATAAATAATGGTGACATTCAACAGGATATTATTCTAGAGAATAAATTGCAAAAGAGTAATAACGTATGAAGAAATTAAACTAAAAGAGACCAAGTCCAAGAATATTGAGTGACTTGTCAAAGCACTGTGGCTGCATTGTCATGGGTTGAATTGAGTTCCCCACAAAATGTATGTAATGAAGTCAT
The DNA here is from genome assembly GCF_048772815.1 of Callospermophilus lateralis. NCBI lineage: Eukaryota > Metazoa > Chordata > Mammalia > Rodentia > Sciuridae > Callospermophilus > Callospermophilus lateralis. The sequence goes on from NC_135320.1 coordinate 15,310,421, forward strand.
AACCCCCAGTATATCAGGGCATAACTATATTTGGAGGAAAAACATACGACCTTTGAGTTTCTGGGTCTGGTTTATTTCACTTAACGTAATGTTCTCCAGTTCCATCCATTTTTTTCCACAAATGACATAATTTCATTTTTCTTTATGGCTGAATAAAACTCCATTGTGTATATAAGAACATTTTCTATATCTATTTGTCCACTGATGGACATCTAAAAATCCCAAATTACACCGCAAATTGGTGCAGCCAATATGGAAAGCAGTATGGAGATTCCTTGGAAAATTAGGAATGAAACCACCCTTTGACTCAGCTATCCCACTCCTCAGCCTATAGACAAAGGACTTAAAATCAGCATAGTACAAGGACACAGCCACATCAATGTTTACAGCAGCACAATCCACAGTAGCTAAACTGTGGAGCCAACGTAGGTGCCCTTCAATAGATTAATGGATAAAAAAAAAAAATGTGACATATATACCCAATGGAATATTACTCAGCAATAAAAGAGAATAAAATCATGGCATTTCCAGGTAAATGGATGGAGTTGGAGGAGATAATGCTAAGTGAAGTTAGCCAATCCCTAAAAACTAAATGCTGAATGTTTTCTCTGACAATAAGGAGCCTGATTCATAGTGGTGTAGGGAAGGGGAGCATGGGAGGAATAGACGAACTCTAGAAAGGGCAGAGGGGTGGGAAGGGAAGGGAGGGTGCATGGGGTTAGAAATGTTGGTGGAATGTGATGGACATCATTATCCAAAGTACAGGTATGAAGACACGAATTGGCGTCAACATGTATGAAGATATGAAAAAAAAATCCTGAATTACAGTTTGTTCAAATCACATGTATAGAAATACTAGTATATTTGACAGAATTTGGGTCAGTTCTATTAAATGGTCATTTGTTTCTGAGGTCCACTTAATTTTGTCACCAAAGTTTCCCACCCTGGAAGTAGATTGCGCTAGACTGCAGTGTTTTTCCAATAACATTCAGTGGCCTTCTCTAGTGGGCCTATTCCTGTGGGCCCCTCCTGGTCACCCTCCCTGGAAAAGTGTAATTCTCTCTTGATGTCATCAGACTTGACTTTTTAACTCCCCCTGGTCACGAGCATGTGAGCAGAACTAACGTAAGTTGTAACTGGAGAGGTTCTGACCACCTGGCCCAGCATTGCTGATTTCCTTCTGCTGCAAGCAAACCATACACCAGATGAGGATGTTTTTCAGTGTAAAGAATCAAAAAAAAATCTGTGGGGGACAGACACAAACTCCCAAAAGCATAAAACTTGATTGAGAAATAAATCCTTCTTGATATGAATCACTAAGATTCAGAATTATTACTGCAGCATAGCTTCACGGGCCTATCTAATTCATGGTTTAATCTAGGCCATGCTGCCAGATGAAACAATAATAAAAGCAGAAATCGAATCAAAACAACAAGAATTACTAGGCTATTTTCTTCATTGATATTCTAGATGAAATCATTTAAGCATCTGTCTATAGCTGCATGAACGTGGATATGAAAAAGTTGTGATTTTCTCATTGATCCACTCATGTTGCTGAAAACCTTTTGTACGGAAAATTCAAAAGAAATGGATGGAAAGGACAGAAGCATCCTTAGTGTATAAACTTGAATTGTAAAGTCAAAAGCACTCTCTCTAAGGCTCAAGATTTGAAAGCCCAAAATGCTTATTCAGAGCATAAAGGATCTGTCTCCAGATGGTTCACAAGAGAACACAGCCTGTAAATTTGCAGGCCCACACCTACAAGATGCAAGGCCGTGGTTGGACATTGTTCCTCATCTCTTTGTTATAAAACAGTGAAGAAATCTGTCTGTGTTCAGAAATATGATGAGTGTTTTATTCCGCTTTTTCACTGCTATAACCAAGAGACTGACAAGAACAATTAGTGGACGAAAAGTTTATTTGGGTCTCACAGTTTCAGAGGTCTCAGTCCATCGATAGCTCTGTGCCTGAGGTAAGGCAGAACATCATGGAAAATATTTCACCTTTAATCTTTCTTACATTGTCTCACACATGAGCTTTTGGGGAAATCCTAATATCTAAACTATAACAATGAGTCAAGAATAAACCAAGGAGGTTGAAGCATATTATTCTCATCCTTACAAGAAAAATTGGACAAACTGAAAATCAGTGACTTTTCTTGGAGAACTAGGTTCAGAGGGTAAAGGACCCTCTGAAATTCAGAAGACAAGTAAATTAAAAGAGATATGGCAGGGCTGGGATTGTGGCTCAGTGGTAGAGTGATCGCCTAGCCTGCCTGAGGCACTGGGTTCAATCCTCAGCACCACATAAAGATATGTGTCCACCTGAAACTAAAAAATAAATATTAAAAAAAAAAAAGTTTAAAAAAAGAGAGAGATGGCAACCACATTCTGCTTACTGAGCAGACTGATGAGTATTGAAGCCACAAGGGGATAGGAACACTGACAGCTTTATGTCTGTGTTAACGCGGAGAAAATGTTTGTGGATGAGATTAGCATTTAAATTGCTGAACTTTGGGTAAAGCAGACTGCCCTTTGCAATGTCAGTGGGCCTTACCCAATGAGTTGGAGGCCTGAGTGGAGCCAATGTTTGGCCTTCCTAAGCAGGAGGGAATTCTCCAGAAGACAACCTTCCAATCTGCAGCACTGATTCTTCTGGGTTTTGAGCCTGTGGGACCACACTGCAGAATGGACTTGACAGTCTCTGTGGTTGCTATTCTCTATATTCACCCTAGTGAGCTGGTGTTATATAATAAGCAAGTATACAATAAATCAATCCATTTGTTCTATATCTGTGGAGAATGTAAAACAAACTTAATGGTAATTTTGCTTAATGGTAAAATTGCTCAAGACTGAGTGAGAACCCATGTGAACCAGACCAAAGGCTGGAAGTTACTGTCTTATGGGGCCTCACACATTCACAGGCTTTATTAAAAGGAACTTCATGAGGTTGTATTGAAAGGATCTAACAAACGTTCTTCCATTGCCCTAGCTTGGGGAGGGTAAGGGAAATCCTTTGTGAAACACACGCAGAGACTTTTCTGTAAGAAATACCTATATGCCAAGAGGAAGGATTTGCCAGGGCAGAGATCTAACCTTGTCCAAACTCGGAGAAGGGAATTCTTACTCACTTCATTCATCCTCAGGCTTCCTGGCTCTGCTCATATGGTGAATAGAGAAACTAAAGGTCAATTTTTTCCATGAAATTGATTAGGAATGGCCCAGACAGGGACAATTGTTGCTGTCAGGGGGGAAAGTCACAGCATTGGAGAAACACTTGTGAAGGTGACAGCCCCCCAAAACAGGACCACCAAGAAACCAAGATTTAGCCAGAAGATAAAAATAGTATTCCCTGCCCCCACACCTAGCCAGGACACCCAGCTATGATAACCATGTGTTACAGCAGAGACAGTTGAAAGCCACAGACCAGCTATGAGCAAGGATACCTAAGGAAGTCAAAGTCAACAAAGGAAAGAAAAACAAGGATGCTAGAGAAATGTTGACACCTAAAGCTACATGAAACACTAAACACAGAACAGCATGTCGTGTATTTGATATAAAAACCTAAAGCTAAGGTCTATTTACTACAGTTCCGTCACTCAAGATGTCTTGCTTGGCTTTAAACCAAATTTACAAGGCATGATCAAAAGAAAGTAAAAGACATTTTATGACTTACAGTGAATATCAGAAGCAAACTCAGACGTAACCCAGATGTTGAATTATCATGCAGGGATTTACTATGACTAATATGCTCAGGACCAAAATGGGAAAAATAGAGAACATGCAGAAAAGATTGGTAAGATAAGCACATAGATGGAATGGCTAAGAAATAATAAAAAGACAATCCCAGAAATAATAAAACACCATAACCGAAATAAAGGATGCCTTTGACGACTCCAGTGGTAGACTTGATGTTAAGTCAGGATGTTCTAGAGAAAGAAAACCAATAGGATATGTTCCATATCATATCAATCTATTATAAAAGATTTATCATAAGGCATTGGCTGCCATGATTATGAAAACTGAAAAGTCCCATTAGTTGGAGATCCAGAAAAGCCAGTGATCTGACTTGAAGTCCTGAGAGCCACACAGACAATTGTGCAGATTCCAGACCATGTCTGAAACCTGAGAACCAGAACCAGGAGATGATCCATGCACCAGTTCAAACAGTCTGCAGAAATCTCCTAAATCCTTCTTTTCTGCGTGTTTTACTTTATTTGCATACTCAACAGATTTATTAGTGCTCACCCAAATTGGGAGGCTCATCTGCTTTACTTGGTTATTAAAATGCTAATCTTTTCCAGCAACACCCTCACAAACACACTCAAAAACAATGTTTAATCAGATATCTGACCATCCCATGCCTCAGTCAAGTTGACATGTAAAATTAACCATCATATCCATGATGGTCAAGGAAAGAATCATTTAACATGAAGATACAGCAACAATAACTTCTCAAACTGAAATGCAAAAAGAGAAAAAAAAAAAAGAAGAAACTGGCAGAAAATCTCTAAGAACTTTAGGACATAAACAAATTTTGCTCTTTGGGGTCCCTTGTAATCCCATAAGAACTTTGGATTCATTTTTCCATTTCTGCAAAAAAAAAAAAAAAAATGGTGTTAATTTTCTAGGACTGACATAAAACAACATTACAGAGAAAGTTGTTCAAACAACAGTAATTTGTTTTCTCAAAGTTCCAGAGTCTAGAAGTCCAAGATCAAGGTTCAGGCAGGTGAGTTTCCTCTGAAGCCTCTCCTCAGCTTGCAAAAGCACACCTCTCATCATGCATGTCTTCACACAGTGCATTTTATCACATTTTCCTCTGTGTAGGCTCATCTTGAGCATCTGTCCTATGTCCTTATCCCCTCTGCCAGCCAGCTTGGAATAGGGCCCACTCTAACAGCCTCATTTTTCCTTAGTTACCTTTTCTAAGGGCCCTATCTTCAAATGCATTCACATTCTGTAGTACTGGGAGTCAGGACTTTAACATATGAATTGTGGTGTTCCACACTTAGGGAGTATTTGGGGATTATTAAATCTTAAAATAGTAAGTCTTCCAATCAGTGAACATGGGCTGTTTTTTTCATTTATTTAAGTCTTTTTAAATTTCTTTCCACTACATTCTATGAGTTGCATAATTAAAGATTTATAGTTCTTTGTTGGTTTTATTCTTGAATATTTTCCTAGCTTTGATGCTGTTATAAATGGAATGTCTCTTAATTTTTTTTCCAGGTTGCTTATTCCAAGTGAAAAAAAATATAATTAGCTTCTGTATATTAACTTTGTATCATGCAATAATGAAAGACTTGTTTTTTAGGTCTAATAAACTATTATAATAACACTCAAATTGGTAAATAAAAATGATACATTTTAGAATTTTCTACATACAAAATCATATCACCTATAACTCAAGATGATTTCACTTCTTCCTTTCTAATTTTGATGCCTTTCATTTAATTTTCTTGCCCAATTGCTATGGCTAAAACCTATAATACATTGTTGAGTAGAAGTGGCAAGAATTGACATCTTTATCTTATTCCTGATTTTAGAAGGAAAACATTCAATATTTTATCATTAAATATGATGTTTCATGAGGTTTTTTCAGATAGCTTCTATCAAGTTGAGAAAATTTCCTTCTATTCTACCTTTATTTTTATATCAAAAGGATATTTAATTCTATCAAATGATTTTTCCAAATTTACTAGGTGTTTTGTCTTTTGTTCTCTTTATGTGGTATGCTGAATTAATTGATTTTTCAGGTGTATTGAATTCCTGGGATGAATCCCTCTTAGTCAGGGTTCAAAACCCTTCCTATAAATCACTGAATTCAGTTGACTAGTATTTTGCCAAGGATTTTTTCTTTAAGAGGTGTAAGTGTGTAATTTCTTCTGATATCTTTGGTCTGAGTATTTGCATAATGTCAGCCTCATAGAAAAAATTCAAAGTATCTTTCTCTCTCTCATTGTTGGGGAGACTTTGTGAAGTACTGGTGCTAAGACTCCTTCAAATGTCTGAAAGAATTCATCAAGGAAGCTATTTGGGTTCATTCGGTCTAGGTTTCTCTTTGCGAAGTTTTGTTTGGTTGTCTCTTGTTTTACTGATTCAATCAGCTGCTGTTTAGGTCTATTTATGTTTTGTATTTCTTCTTAAATTCATGTTAGTAGTTCACATCTTCATAGGAGTTTATGCATTTTATCTAAGTTATCTCCATTTGTTTATAGACAATTGTTCACAGTGTTAAAATCATTTTTTTTTCTATTATGTCAGTAGTGATGTTCCTCTTTTTGTTCCCAATTTCAGTAGTTTGAATTTTCTCCTGATCAGTCTAGCTGAAGTATCTCAACTTTGTTGTTAATATTTTCAAAGAACAAGCTTTGGGTTCTGTTGACTTTCTTATAGTTTCTGTTTTCTATTTCATTAATATCCACTCTGCCATATTTACTTCTTTCTGTTTGTTTTCAGTTTCATTCACTCTTGCTATGTTTCTTAATGGAAAATAGTAGATTATTGATTAGAGATATTTTTCCTTTAATGTTTTTTTCCCTATAAGCACTGCATTAACTACATCCATCCGTCTGTTTTCTGTGTTTGGGGTTCGTTTCCACTCACTTCAGAAAATATTCTCATTTCTCTTGTGATTTATTATGAGTAACATTGCATTTAATTTCCATGTATTTGTTAATTCCCAAAGTTTCTTTGGGGTATTTATATCTGATTTAAGTACACTGCACTTGGAGAACTTAATTGTCTTCTTTGATTGCCCTCTAACACTGTCTTCTCTGATAGTCAACATGCAGCCCAGTGAAGGCACAGGAAAGAAACATGGAGCAGCCCACCATTAGGGTTTGATTTAGCACAGCTGCTTCTAAACATCATTCCCTGCTGGTATCTTTGACTCCTACAGTGTCCTGATAATCCCAGGATGACCTCACAAGCACAAGAGCCCTCTTGTTGCCTTTTAAAATATGCTCAGGTAACTGCCTCTTTCAAATCTTGGTGGGCTCCTCTTTCTAAAATAACTGTGCATTCACTATTCTCATTGTCCCAGACCTTCTTTCATTAAGGTGCTCCCCCAACCTCAGGACTCTCCCTGTATAAGGAGAGTTCACTGTCCTCTGTCCATAGCACAGGAGAACTCTCAGGAGGTTCATCCTAAAAACCCCAGCTAGAGTGAAAGCCTTGCTTTAAGGTGGAATTGCAATGGCACATAATAACCAGGTCCTGCTTATACTACTAAACAATTACATCTCCAAAAACGTGTCCATTTTTCTTTTTTCTAAGATCATCACCATAGTGTAATCCATATATCATCACACCCCTGGGTGACAACAGCAGGTTATTATGACTATTTTTATATTCCTTGGTTCAACTCTCACAGGAACATCAGATTGCATTCCTTAAATGCAAACCCAGAGCAGTGCTAAATTCCCCTAACAGCTTTCTCATTCACTTGGAGCCCAGGAGAACATCATCTACATGGTCCTAGGAGGTCTCATCTGGAATTCTGCCACCCAACCATCTCATGCCTTTTTTTCCCTTTCTTGGTCAGATGATCTGCAGACACACTGGACATTTTTCAGTTTCTTACAGATTTTATAACCTTTTAAAACTTAACTTTCACCTACTATAATTGTCACTTTAGTAACAACATTACCTGACTCTCTTTTTTAAAGCCTCTGAAATAACTTAGGTTCATTTCTTCTCATTCATCTTCATGTACATGTTCAATAATGTGATGGGGCTGGATTTTCTGAGATAGGTCTCATTCTTTTCTTTCTTGGACTGATTATTAATATTGACCTTTCATAATTTTAAAAAAGGATCTAAATTAGATTAATAAGTTTTAGTAGTCAACCTAATGATTTCCATAGCTCTCTCCATTATCTATTTGTATATCAATGGCCCCTGACTTACGCAGGTTCAACTTACATTTTTTTTTTTTACTTCACTATAGAGTACAAACAATATTCATTCAAAAGTTGTACTTCATGTTTTAAATTCTGATGTTTCCTGGCCTAGCTATGCATGATATCTTCCTCCTTCATGATGCTGAGCAGGGGCAGGGAGCTGCAGTTCCCCAGCGAGCCCAAGCATTCTAAGAGGAAAGTAACGATTTCTGCAGTGAATTATGATGTTTGATAGGTTGGAAATATGCAATTATGATATTTTGAAATTCTGATGAATTTATTGGGATGTAACCCCGTGATAAATCAAGGAACATCTATATGTTCTATAGCATAATTGTAATCATTATAGGTTAAAATTATTATTATTTATCTTTAAAAGAATAAGAAGAGAGGAAAATGAAATGATAAATGAGGAGATAAAAATGGTAATTACACTTATTTGATCATTATATATTGTATAAATGTATTAAATGATCACTATAGCCCATCAATATGTATGACTTTTAGGTGTCAATTAAAAATAAATTTTAAGAAACTGACAATCAGAACAAGCATTTTGTCTTTCCCAATACCCAACCAAACACCAAGTCACAGTGAAACACATAATCTTTCCTAGAAAGAGGTTTTTCTATTGTCAGCTTTCTTCATAAGCACCCACCGTGCCCACAGATTTCAGTGGATCATTGCTAATCCTTCCCTCCATGGTTCTGGGGTTCTGGGTTAGAATCTACCAATGAGAGACATTCATATAAGGTTCAGAAGGAAAAGCCATTATGATTCTGAAGCACATTTGTCAGCAGATGCCTACACAAGGACTGAACTTGAGGATCTAGCAAAGATTTCAGAGATGTGACTGTGGCTTCCTAGTGAGCCCTGCAAATCCAGCAGCTATTCCTCTGGCTGTTATGAATTCCCTGACTTCTTGCATCAAAACCTATTTCTGTGCTTATTTTTTATAAAACAAAGATTTGTTTAAAGAAAATTCTTCACAGGACTTATTGCATCCACCCCGATTGAGTAATAGAAAAACCACAGAGTTGCACATCTGCACATTCAGAAATGCCCTTTTCCATCTGACACACTCACTTTCACAACCAGTTTTTCAACATGGGCTGTTACAACTCATGTCTTTATACAGCAAATGAGAAATGAGCAGCACATGCAAAATTTGAAAATCCTAAGAGTTTGCTATATCTGAAAAGATCCTTTGTCCCCAGAAAGTCTCTCTTCATTGTTCCCATCCACCTCTGGGCACTCGCCTGGCTCCAGCGGAGTTACACCTGAGGGCCTCCCAGGAAATTAGCTCAGCTTATCTCTGCTTTCCACTCTTAGCTCTTTATTTTTCCCAATTCCTTTTGGATGATCTGGGCTGATTTCTGGCTTCAGTCAATGTTCCTCACTGCTGGTGTTATGTCATGTTTACTTACGCATTTATATCCAATCTGATGGACAATTTCTCTCTGACATTCAATGTGCACAAGGCACCGTGAGCCACTGTAACCTCTTCCCATCTGTTTTGCCTGGCCAGGACTCAAGTAATCCTCTGACTCATACTAGAGATCATAGCATCTTCTTACTCCCTTTTCTAACCTTGACTAACCTGTCACACACCTTGGACTCCTGACAGATCCAGAGCTAACTTTGCTCCGACACAAAGAAATTGGTTATTTTGGGACATGAACTTTGCATCAATGAAAGTTCCCCAGTGAAATAGTCTCAACAATTAAGAAATTTTCAATGGGAACAAAGAGACAGAGTATTAAAGGGTAAAAGCATTCAATTTTGATCTATTTAGAGATATGTATGAATTCAGAATGTTATTGGAACTGAGAAAGGTCATCTAATGCAGTCTTTGGGTATCGATGCTTTCAGTCACTACTGTACATGTATGAAAGATAAAATTATCACCACCAATATATAGACCAAACTGGACTGAAATGTTGCTTATGGAGTCTACCTATGTTTGCAAATCATAAAATAAATTTACAGAAAAAGAGTTTTGAAATCACTAGGCTCACCTTCTCTAGCCTAACACCAAGAACTCTTCCTTCTATTTCACCTTCTCTCTTCTCTGACATAATCACTCACTGCAAATAGGGTTTCTAAATGCAGAGCCCTAGGCCACTCCATCCATTCCACAATATTTTATATTAGCCCTCTTAGAAACAAGCCTCTCCTCCTTCAGATTTATGCTTAGGTTCACATTGGGTATGTGTCAATAATGGGGCATCGCAATCAGAGGAAGGATACTGACGTGCACACACCAATTTGGAATGTGGTACAGCCCACCTGGCACTGTAGTGCCAGCCTATTGGTGGAGCATACCCAGTGGGCAATGACACATCTCCAGAAAAGAACAGTTATGATACTTCTGCTGTGTAATTTCATTTGATCCTCACAATAGCCCTCAAAGTTCAGATGAGGACAGTAGGTCTGAATGATTAAATGTATTGCCAAGACAACTAGTGAGAACAGAACTTCCAAAAAGCAAATCCTGGGCTCACCACATACTCTTCCAAGGTTTTTGATAGTGTGAGGAAAAGTGTATGCCTCACACTGATGTTGATGTCTAAGGAACAGAGAGCTTGGAACTGTGCCTTGAAAGAAACCAGGCTTGCATTTCTAAATGCAAACATCTTGATTGCCATTCCTAATACTAGCCAAATCCCTCTACTGATTCGTTCCAAACTGTAGGGAAAAATCAAAGCAGGAGCCAGAACAACTGAGAAAAGAAGCAAAATTGCAGGGGAGTATGGGAAATTTAAAAATAACTTTTAAGAAAAGGAAAGCCAGAAAAACCAGTAATCATTAGAAGCTTCCTTGACTCCATCAAAAAAAAAAAAAAATGGATAAGAAAAGAACATGTTGTGCCACTGAAAATTATCTGTATTTTCTAGAGATAAAGAGAGCACCCAAACTCAATTATTCAGAAATGTGCTGGTGAAAAATTCAGAAACACAACACAGGGCTCCTGACCACCCAAATTCATGTGCATTGAAGACATTGGTATTAGGTGGAATAAGTCATTCTGCATCTTGGTGGTGGGGGCTTCCCCTACCTCTTCTCCCCCTGATGCAGCTCTGACTATGACAAGACTCCCTATCTATGTAGTTATTATCTTTATATTGCATTAAGACTTTGAAAATGTTGGACAGATTTTTTTTTTTTTAAGTTTACTTGTTCCAATCCACACAACAAGGACATGTTACTTGGCGGAGAAAACTAACCTGCTCTTTGAGAGCTGTAATGGTTTTCTGAATTTCTGCTGCAAAATTGCTGAAATCCTGGAAAAACTTTGTTTTAGCCAGAAGCAACACAATTGTAGCATCATCATCCACGTTCAAGCTGTCTTGTTGCCTGTTTTAAGAAACAAATGAAATGTTGAAAAATAAAAATTGCATGAAGATTTTTAAATATCAACAAATATTCCTTTGACATTTTGAATATACAAAGCAGTATGATTGGTGTTCTGTATAATCCTAAAAGAAAAAGGTATGACTGGAATTTGAAATTAAAATTAAATGGCATATAAAATGATAATCCAGTGTCACATCCGCTTTATGTAGTTTATCTAAAATGATAGGGATTTTTATGAAATCAAGGGAATGTCATGTTGCATTTCGTATACATTTGACATATTATTTAAACCTCAAAGTATGTCTTTTGCTAATGAATTGTTCATTTCAATTTACACATTGAAAAAGCTGTGACAAATTAGATATTACATATTATACAGTACCCAGGTGGGAAAGATCCTTGCTCTATTATAAATTCATGGCAAGAACTAAATTAAGAATAAGGATACTATGACAAAAATCTGATATCAAACCAGACACAAAATAGCTGAGTACTGTTGATAATTTTAAAAAAATTAAAAAAGTTTTTGTGTGAATTGACAATGTTTCTTAGAGCTTTACTGACATCCTCAAAAAATCACAGGCAAATAACTTATTTGATAAATAGAAATGAAAGTTCCCGGCATCTATGCATATGACATATTGTTAAAAAAAAGTTTTTATGGCTTTGATTTAGTTGATGTGATATCTGTGTCTCAAGTTTTCAACTATTTTCTAGTTTTTAAAACTTAATGCCTGAGAAGCCATCATGACTTTCAAAATCATTTCACTTCGTTCTATTTGAAATACATCTTCTGTTGTTAAAGGAGAAAATGTCTTGCCAAAGAGAATACATCCTATGAGATTATAAAAACAATTTCTAAATCAGAGATATTTTACAGATCTTAACATTGGTTAGGGAAGTTACAATAGGGAAACACTGAAAAAGAAGAGAAGTTACACACCGCAGCACATTGGTCATTAGACAACTCTTGTGTTCCCTACTGTGAACTACAGGCACCATGAATCAATAGTGGCCACAAAACCAGCTCCTACTATAGTGCTGTTTAAATCGATGCAGGTGCCCAAGTGTAAAGTGCTAATAACTATACTATTAATAAGATGTATAATATTAATAAAAATTACTGGACACCTTTTATTTGTATAGTGCTCTCTCCTGTAAATCCTCAGTGTCTAGTCAAAAGGAACTTAATCACAGAGAAGCCTGGGTGAATGTATGAAGACCTAGCCAAGACTCAAAGTATGAAATGTGGGAACATGGAGTGGCTGATGTGGGCAAGACCAGATGTTGTATGGCATTTGCAATTATATGATTAAGTGTGGGGTGCATGTTATGCTAAGAGAGATAGGTTCAGAATATAAGGGGCTTCCATTAGGTTTCTCACATTCTCAGGGAAAAGAATATGCCAGTAAGCAAGCAAGAAATATCTGTATCAAGAGGATTAATAAGAACAACAGTGTACTTATAGTCAATAGCACTACATTTTTACATTTATTGAGGCATAATTAATATTTAAAGCTCTCTATATTTAATTCATTTGAATGATGTATACACTGTAATACTAGAATCAAGGCACTAAATATATCCATCATCTCCAGAAATCTCTGTATGTTCTTTTGTACATGCTCATTTTAACTTTTATCCTTCACTTTTGTGATTAAGACCTTATGTATGTATATGAATATACCATAGTGAATCTCATCATTGTATACATCCAAAGGAAATTAATTTAAAAAAAAAAAAACTATGGGTAAGTGGCCAAAAGAACAATAGCAGAAAGGAATCATGGGGTGGGGAGAGGGAAGGACAAGAAGAAGTAGAACAACATATATTCCATGCCTTTATATTATGTCAAAATGGATTCTGTTGTCATATATAACTAAAAAGAACCAACAACAAAAAAAGAATTTAACATGAGATCTAGCCTCTTAATGTATTCCTGCTTATCTTTTGTTAATCTTTAGTTGTGAATGGACATGATGCTTTTCTTTTATTTACTTATATGTGGTGCTGAGGATCAAACCCAGTGCCTTACATGTGCTAGGCAAGCACTGTACCACTGAGCTACAATCCCAGTCTCTTTTAATGTATTTCTAAGAGCATGATGCCATATTTTTTTCTGTAAGTTCTATGCTATGCAATAAATCTCTAGAAATTATTTGTCTTGCATAATTGAACTTCTAAGCCTATTGAGCAATTATCCCCATTTCCTCTTCCCCGAAACCCTAGAAATCACCATTCTACTCTCTATTTCTGTGAATTGGACTGTTTTAAACACCTCTTGAAAATGGAATCATGTAGTATCTTTCTGCAACTGGTTTATTTCACTTAGTATAATGTCCTCTAGAACCACAATGACGTATCTATCACCTAATACCTGTTAGGATACTAATATTAAAAAAATAATAATTACTATCATAGGTGAGTATTATAAACTGTTGGTGGCAATGTAGAATAGTGTAGCCAGTGTGGAAAACAGTACAGAGGTTCCTAAAAAGTTTTCAAAAATAGCACTATTATATGTTCTAGCAATCTCACTTCTGGGTATTTTTCCAAAAATAGTGAAATTAGGATCTTGAAGAGAAACTGTACCCCCAGGTTCATTGCATCTTTATTCACATTAACAAAGATATTAAAACACCTTAAATTTCTACTAACAAATAAATAGACAAGCAATACTTAAAATTTATGAGGACTAAGCATGAAGTGGGGGCAAACACCTGTAATCCTAGCTACTAGAGAGGTTGAGGCAGAAGGATTGAAAATTCAAGACCAATCTCTTGGTGAGACCCTGTATCAAAGTAAAAAGTGTTGGGGATGTAGCTCAGTAATAGAGTGTCCTCAGTACTAGGGGAAAAAAGGTAGGCAGGCAGATCTCATTTTCTCATCTTAAGCATTTTTACAACACTAAAATAAAATTAAAAATGTAGTAAAAATGTTTTGTCCCTAGAAAGAATTATATATTACTTTAGAATGTGGATACTTATGAGAAAAAAGTCACTTGTACTCTGAACAAAAAATGAGGAGAAAAGATTACCTTTACTCATAAGAATGAACTTTTAATTATAATAAGCATTTATATTTTCAATATATTCTTTTTAATAGGTTCTTCTTAATAAAAATTACATATTTCATTTTTGAAAAATGTCCAATACAAAAGCATAGAAGAAAAAATCATCAAAATTCATAAGAAAAATTGATTCTTTTATTTTAAAAAGTAGTTTCCATTGGTTGATTCTTGATCAGAAAAAAAAATATAGAAAATACTAAAAACCTCACATAAAATGAAAATTAAAATCACTGATATTGTCAAAAATGTTTTCATGCATAAATAAACAAGATGATGACGTCTGCCTGAGGGTGGAGTAGAGAACTCGTCAGGAGAGCTGTGTGAAGAGAATACCAAGCCTTTATCCACCTCCTGTTTCAAGTCACTATAAGCACCTTCCCTATTCCAGGCAAGATTCTTGATGCTGAAAGAGCCTGTCCTGTCACTCAACATGCCCAACAGTGCTTGGAGACACTTTAGCCCTCCATCTCAGATGAGAACACTGCAGCCTAGAAGGTTGTTAACATGCCCACAGCGTGTCACTGGTAAATTGCTCAGCTGGGATGCAAATCAGGATTTAAAAAAAGAAAAATGCTCAGGCTCCTAAGTACTATGCAGACTGTTTTTCATTCATGGGCAACAGTAGGTTGTCTTGAACATGGTCAGATTTGTGCTTTAGACAGTGTGGAGGTAGAGCACAGAAGCAAAAAAAAAAAAAAGACTACTTTGGAAGTTTATTGCAAGGAGGAGAAGCAGAGTGGGGAGGGACGGAGGAGGAGGAGAAGGAGGAGAAGAAAGAAAGAAAACAGACATTATGGAAGTCGTTATACTTCACTTTTGTATTGAAAACATGAAACTCAGTATATTGCTTGAGTTCCATCCTAAAGGAAGATAGTAAGATTTATCAAGGTGAATTGATTTTTAATTCCTAAATACTGGGTTGAAAGGAAGTTTCGAATTGTAATCAAGATGGAATTTTTTTTAAATGAGGATAAAGGACAGAGAAAATACAAGAAAGATGAACACAGAGAAAGCAAAGTGAAATTGCATCCTAAGTGATCTGTATATATTGATTGAGGGGATCTGAGCCCCTCTGGTCTGAACAACAATGGTACCCTTAACAATGGTACCCTTTTTGTTACAAGACAAAAGAAAGCTCTTGTTACCTTTTTATCCTAAACGGAAAAATGATAAATTGAACTGATAGTAAAAGTCCCATAAGATTGGCAGAAAGCTAAAAATGAAACCAACAAATCTTTAATTGAGTATTGAGGAAACACAGAAACAGAATTTTAGTAAGGCCACCCAGAGACATAAGAGTTCAGATGAAATTAGAAAAGAACATTGATCCTAAAACAAGTGAACAAGTCTTTGTGGTAGAACCTGGGCATGGCTGTGAAACAGGACAGAAGGCAGGTAATGCGTGTCATTATCCATATCACACAAGAGCCAGACCCTCATTAACATCTTATAAGACAAGGGATTGTCCTTCTAAAATGTGAGTCCAACATTCATTTCTAATGAAACACACCACATGCTGGAGTGCACTAGTGAGACACACCACCTGCTGGAGTCAATTAAAAAAACCAATAAAATGCCAAATTAAAGGGCCAAGGGATTGTTTTCTAACCCTTTAATTATTTAACGATGGTTCTAACAGGGGCTGCATCTCTTGGTCAATATTCTGACATCTTGCAAGAATTAGCTCTAGGAACATTTGGAGTAAATTTTGTTTTCTTATCCTGGAATTTAAGGCTCTCCACTCTTTGCCTTGATCTTCTTTTAGAGTGTTTTTCCAAGAAAATTGTCCATCCATAAACATACCAAACTCACTAATCACCATCCTTACCATTCTCCAAACACACCTCTCACTTCCCTTTCCTTTAACTTTCCTTACGTTGTTCTTTCCAGGAATGATAGGAACTCCCTTAAATTCTATGAGAATCTTAGCTTATTCTTTTGAGATATTTCCTCTATATAGCCCCATCCAGGGTCCCTAGTTAGAACTAACCATTCATTGTTCTGAGTTACTCATTATTTTGATCAGGTTCATAACTGTATATGAATGCCTTAAATGAAATAATATTGTTGTCTTTAAAAGAATATTTAGTATATACTGTTATAACAGCATTTACTATTATTTTGTGTTTTATGGAATAACTATACTATGCTAATTACTTTATTGGTATTAGGTACTTCAGATATATATTCCACATTAACACAATAACCATGTAAGTATTACATGCCCACTTAACAGCAGAGGAAATAGACCTGGAAATTTGACATCATTTGTATAGTTATCAAGCAGTGGTAAAGTATTTGAACTTGAGTGTGCTTGATTCTAAAATCTTCATCCTCCATATCACACACTATCTCTCTTCCTAGATATTAAACCCAAAAATACAGACTCTGTATGTTTCTCATTTCTGCATACTTCACAAATTCATACAGTAGAGAAAATGGAACCTAACAGTGCATTTTAAATTTAACTGAATAAAATCCCACCTAGCAGCCAGCCACGAAAAACAGACACTACCCAGAGTTGCTTGAAAAAAACTGCCTTGTCCATGGAGTTGTGAATTGCAATGTTTCTTTTTATTTAATTACACCAGCACATATTGAGAGTTTACTTGGCGAAAAAGAACTACTAGGCATATCATTGTACAATGTACTTTCTATTTTCCGAAGTATTCAAGTACATAAGGAAGAGAAACTCTGTAAAGGAATAACTACATATTAACTCAGTATATAAATTTCATGAAAGAAGTCCTAAGAGATTTTAAAAGAATAAGATTATTTCCCAATTTTTTAAGAATTAAAAAAAATATTTTACCTTGGCCTGAATTAAGCCTTCCTTGCAATACTCTGTTCATGAACAAAAATCAACTGAACAATAAATAGTATCAACTTTCTTATGATTTGCTGTTTCATATTTTCAAAATAAATTTGAAAATTATCAACACTTATGATGTTATATAAAGAGTCAAAAATAATATCAATACCATGAAGTTTTCTTCACTTTACTGAGATAAATTTCCTGGATATACTGCTCCAGAAGAAATGGAATTCAAACATATGGAATTCATCTGTGTTTGTGCCTTTTCATATAGTTTGTCTTACATGTAAATGAGCCAACTGTAGTATCTATAAAAAAATTAAGTTGCAGAATGGAAGCCTATAATAAGTAGTCTATAAAAATGAGATATTTCTATACATACCTATTAAGCGGATCACTTAGGTCCACCTTTTTCTTGCCAGAGTAGCTGCGTTGAGCAGAGCGTTTCTTTCGAGATTCTGGTGTGAATGCTCTAGGTTGCCCTCTACTTCTGCATTCTGTGGGGAAATAAGTATCCACAATAGCATTTGTGAGATGGGGAGTCTGATGCTCATCTAGATTACTTCTTTAATGGCCAAAGTGTGCATGCACAAATAAGAGCAAGGAACAAGAGCAAGAGCAACAGCGAGAAAGATTTTCCTCTGGTCAATGCAACTTTGCTGAGGGCCCACAGTCACAACAGCTGGGTTTGCAAGTGTTTGAATCTGTTTTCACAGCAACAGGTAGGATACAAGGGCATCTGCAAACACTATAGAGGAGCCACAGAGTAAGTGATGCAGAATGGTAGCAAGGGCATTGATTACATAGTACGTTTTAAGGACTTGTCATAATGAGGAAAAGAGCAGAAGCACTGTAGGTGGGATGGTTTAAATTTTGAGGTTCCTCAAATTGTTTCATGCACATCTATGACCAACTGAGATATGCATTGTAAATGCTCTCTATTGCACTAATGAACATATAGTAAAGATTGCTGTGTAGACACTTCAAAATGGTAAGATGGTAAATTTTGTCATATGTTTTTACCACAATAAAAAACATAAGCATGATATGAAAAACATTTTGCAAATAAATGTGAATTTAAAAAAAAATGCTCACAAGAGTTTCATCTGAAAACAGATGGAATGGAAACTAAGGTATTTTGAAAAAGAAGAATGTTGTAGGAATCTGTTTTCACAGAGAGTAAAATGATTTTATATAAAACTTTTTTAAAAGCCTTAAACTGGTGGGAAAAACAGACCCCCAAATATGTAATCAAATTTAAAATGTTATATTAGGCAGTATAAATTGGAAGGTAAGAAGAGATTACTGCCTTTTGCACTGGGTAATTAGCAAATTATTTCTAATTAAATAGTAAGAATCACACAAATCTTCACTTACTATATATAAATTAAATTCAAGAAGAATATGCCTTATGATAGATTATTATGTAAATATAGACAGCAAATTTAGGATAGCATTTTGAGTTAACACAATAAACTGCAAACACTATAAAACTAGGCAAAATAAAATAAAATTTCATACAAATATGAAATAAAATATGGGATCATTGTCATGAAGACATTGAAAATAGACCAGAATTAAAATACTCAAAAATGGTAGCAATGATATAACTATCATATTGGTCATCTGTTGTTGTTTTCTTTTTTATTTTCACTTCTACGTTTTGTTGTATCTCTGTTTTCAGTAGAATAAGCCTTTGTCTTTGCAAAATCCAAAATCAATTCATCCGGAGGAAAACCAAGGCAAGGTGAAAAACTAAGGTGCAACAGTGAATTGTCACATCATTATCTGTTGCCATCGTTGAATGAAAGATTTCTGTAATTGCAACTTTTTTAAAAAAAAATTTTAAAGGAGAGAGAGAGAGAGAGAGAGAGAGAGAGAGAATGAATCTTTTTTTTTTTTTTGTAAATGGACACAACACATGCCTTTATTTTTATGTGATGCTGAGAATTGAACCCAGGTCCCACCCGTGCTAGGCAAGCGCTCTACCACTAAACCACAATCCCAGCCCTGTAAATGCAACTTTAACAGAAAGATAGGGTTATTTCAAAGGCTGAGTCACTTTAATGAGCAAGAGAACAAGCAATGAGTTTTACGAATCTATAAAACAATTATTCAATAAGGGGGCAGAATGGTGGCAATTAAAATGAACACTGACTGGGCAGCTCTGGTGAAGAACTTGTGGCAAAAGTGTACCATTGAAAACGTTTATCTTGCTATTTTTCCTAACAACAAAATCAAGATATTCTAGATAAAATTATACCCAGGGATATAAAATTATACCAAGGGACCCATACATTTATGTTTCCCATGATTTTTACTCTGTTACTTCAACTAATACTTTATTAATAGTCAAAAATTTGCAAATGTTTGCTGATTTGTGTGACAAAAAAGTAAGTAAAATATTTTATATGATACAACTAAAGAAAGTACATTACAATCATGTAATGAAACTTTGCTTTTATTTCTGAAGAGAAATGGGTTTGAGCAATAAATATTTACAGAGAACATATACATTAAGGTATTAGATGAGGTATTCTTGGGGAAATAAAGTATGGTTCCTGGTTTTGAACAATGTACAAGCATACTCCCAGTACAGGAAAACATTTCCAGATAAGCTAAATGTTGTCCCTTCAAGTCCTCAAATGGGAAAAAATGTAGATAAAGTGCACTGCAGATAAACTGTCATCATTTATTATCTCTCATTTATTTTTTAAAGATGCAATTTTAGAATGTATTCATTTCAAAGCACCAACAGAATATGTACAAGGTCATATGCATAAAACCCAAGAGCAAAGAGTTAGTGTATATAACATTGTAGGTATAGAGAGAAACACATGATCAGAACCAATCCACGGGACTGCAGTAAAAGTGCAGCTCTACTTTAATGTGACAGCTAGGATGTTATATTTCAAACATCTTTTTTTTTAAATTTACCTTGGTATTTATCTCTAGTTGCTACAAAAATTGCAGAGAATCCTTGATTGATAGTTTTTAGTTCTTAGGTGAACAACATTTGAATTTAAATAGCATATTAATTTGGTAAATGTTTTGGTTTTATACTTATGCATATAGGTCTTAAATATGTATGTGCTATACTCTCTCTGAGCGCGTACATACATATGTATGCTCTAGATCTGTTCTTAGGCTTTGTGTGAATGTTCTATTTGACACTGTACAATAACCTATGTCATTATCTCTACTGTTAACTTGAGGAAACCAAAGCACAGAGAGATTGCATTCACTTGTCCAAAGTTCTACAACTTTTTTACATAAGGAACAGGATTTTAATACAGACTGTTGGAATTAAGACATCCAATCTGCTGGTACTACCTTACAGCACAGAAAGAAAAGCAGAGCTAACAAGATGAACTCTTAGATTCCTGGCTTGTGCAACTAGGGAAATAATGGTGGCGTTATTTGTTATTGAATGAATGAATAGTTAGGCCTAGGCTTGAAGGTAAAAAGACATAAGGTAAGTTAGGTTGGCTCAAAAGTGTTGTCAAATTTCTGATCAACATATATATAACACATGGAGTGTTTCAATATACCTAGAAGAGATGTGGATGAAGACACAGCCACATGGATCATTTTCAAGAAGCATAATATGGTGTGTGTGTACATGTGTATATATGTGTGCCTGTATCTAGCTACTCATTTAGTCTTATTTGACTTCCACAGCCCCTGAATGTGATTTTGCTCTGTGATTGGTGACCTAGAGCTATGCTAGGCCTTATTAAATCAAGCAAGTTGCTTCCCTGGTTTACTTATGCAGCAGAATCTTGCCTTCTCTCTAAGGCACAATTCATAGCAACTAGACCAGCTCCAGCTTTACTTGGTCATATCGGAGAACAGGTACCATGCCCAGCTCCTCCAGGAAGTCTTTCCTGAACTACCGAGAGCACATAAAATGGAAATTTGTGACACTTTGTCATACTACTCTCCTTCATCTAAGAAGATGTTGAGAAGAAGGCTCAGTCCTACCTATCAAATTATCCTTTGTATCTAGCATAGCTCTTGCATAAAGTACACACTCAATGAATATTTTTGCCAATATTTCTGCTATGCTCTTTTTTTGGCTCCCAATTCTCCCTATAAATTGAAATAAAAGAGGCCAGTACTACACATCCCCCTGTCTGCTTGCTATACTGCCTTGAAATTTCCCCTGCAACATAAACTAGAGCATCACCTTTAAGCTCACCTTCACATAATCTTAAGGCATGGGCAAAACACATCTAAATTTTTTTGCCACAGTGTAACAAAGGCGACTTCTAGTCTAGTTCCCAGTAGAATCCTCATTTCCATCAGAAACCTCTTCAGCATCACCTTTACTGCCTATCAGCATTACTATCACATTTGGGTCTTCTGTCCCTTACAAGGAATCCCTTGTTAAGCTTAGAGAATTCTCGTCTTTTTTCAGCTTGCATCTCCAAACTTTTCCAAACTCCTCTTGAACACCATTTCCAAAGGCACCAATTCCAAAGACTTTTCCACATCATGAGGTCTAGTCACAGCAATGATCCCACTATGAGGTACCCGTTTGGGGGATTATGCAGCATTCTGTCACTGTGACAACATCCGAAATAATCAACTTATAAAGGGAAAAGGTTAATTTTGGCTTACAGTTTTGGATGCTTCAGTCCTTAATTGGTTGACCCCATAGCTCTGGATTAGTAGAAAGGCAACACACCATGGCAAATATGCACACCCACTCACCTCACAGCCAGAAAGTGAAAGAGAGAAAGCGGAAGGGGCTGGGATCCCACAGTCCCCTTCAAAGGCAATCCCTCAGTGATTGGAAGACCTCCCACTAGGGTACCTCTTAAAGTGTCCATAACCTTCCAATAGTAGTACCACACTGGGAAGCAATCTTTTAATACATGAACCTTTGGGTGACACTTAAGATCCAAATTATAAGAACAACTTTTTTTTTTTTTTTTTTGCTTGCAAGAAGAGAAAGAGAATGAATAATTTAAAAGAAATACATAAAAATGACAATTCGTTATGGCAGGAGTTTGACAATAGGTTTATTCAAACCTGTGACTTTATATTGCATATGTACATTACAGCAAAGTATTCCTAGTTCTGAAAAAGGAACCAAGACTACTAAGACTTCTTATCTTCAGATGATGATTCACTTGAATTGGAATCAACACTAAACTTCCCGAAATTATCTTGACAGGAAAAGATGTCCCCCCGCCCCCAGAAAACCACTGATGTGTCTTCATACTCTCATTGCCATCTCATTTTTTTGTTTATTCTTCAGGATAACTATGTGCCACAAATGAAGTTGGCTTAAACAACACAAATGCACTTTCAATGTTTGAACTATATCTCTTCAAAATTTTTATATTTAAATTCTAATAACCTCCAGCCCTCGCAAGGGTTAAATAGCCTACCAAAAAAATGGACAGTATAGTATTGGCTTTGAACAAAAATCCATTCTTGTGAACCATTTCGATCACATCAATGGAGAGACTCTTTAATTTTTTATTGATTTGTTTTTCTACTTTTCTCCTTTTTCCTTTGAATGTGAGTGTAAAGGGTTGTATTTATGTGTGTCACTGTGACAATACAGTGTGTGTGTGTGTGTTGTTGTGTAGCTGTGTTGATTGGCTAATGAAATATACATATGTGCATTGTACCTATTCTTTTTTATCATTTTTATCACAGGTTTTTGCTTTTTCACTTTTTAAAATTTACTCAATCGTGTATTATTTTACTTGCTTTTGATTTTAGAGGAGCAACATTTATCGTTTATCTGTTCTTGTTGAACATTTTGTTTGTTTTGGCTCTTGTTTTTCTTTCTTTTATAAACTCTCTTCCCCCTTCAATAACCAAATTTGCTTATTCTATCTCTCTCATTATTCATTGAAATTATTTTATTTGTTTTTTACTCCTCCTTCTTTATAGGCACCACTTGTTACCTCTCTCCTGCTACACAGAAGTACATAATGTGCTCACTTTTTAATATTTTAAACCTTCTTTCACTTTCCCACCCCAGTTTCCTTCCTCTTAGTGAACTGAAATTTTACTATCTTTAAGACTAATTTAATTTATATAATCACTGCCCCTACCATTCACATTATTGTGGCAACTTCTTACTGGGGTGTAGCTACCTGCTGCATACTTCAGTGCTAGAGCTAGCTCACCTCAGTTCACTGCTTTTTCTGTTGTTAAATGCTGACTCCACCATTCCTCTTTCTGTAGTAATTAATGGTTTCAATGCCATAGTAGGCACCAGACATTGATTCTAATGCTGGATATTGATCACAATTGTTGTTGTTGTTTTTTCTTGTTTTCTGCTTATCTGAGAAAGCCTAGGAAGAGTGTGTTCACAAGGTAGAAACTCCATGGTTGAACTACACTCCCAACTCGGCACACAAAGACAACACAACTTCCTCCACACACAACATACCCTACTCAAATATCAGCAATAATTTAACACATAGAATAAAGGAGAGAAAAACCTGAAACAAATGACTATGTTGCAAGTAAGAATGACTAGAGGGGACATCAGGTCCCATTTTTGGACATATACTTCTACAATAAAGTCAGGTAACAACCATGGCAAAATGATGGCTCAGAAAAGCCCACAATGTGACATCAGCTCTACAAAAGTGAATAACTGCATCAGTCCTACAACAAAAGACCAGGCATTAGTGATTGAAATTAACACTTGGATTACACTGAGCCTATGTGCTGAGGCTAGGAGATACCAACAACAAAGGACTTAGTATAAAAGAAATAACTACACTCCACTGAACCACCCCCCAAAAGAGGAAATAAATATATATATATATATATATATATATATATATATATATATATATATATATTTCCAGCTTTTGATATATATATGTGTGTGTGTGTATATATACATATGTATATATCACAATTCCAATTTTATATATAACTATAATACACGAATTAAAATTAAATAAATAAATAGGAAAAAAGACCAATAGAGTAGAGGATGGGGATCAGAGGAAGGTGGAGGAGAGGAAAAGAAGTTCTGGGAATTGAAATGGAGAAAACTGCTATATGCATTTATGAATGTCAGAATGAACCCATTATTATATATAATTATAATGCACTAAAAAACATTAAAAAATGAACATATTAATTTTTTAAAAATTCAGCCACTAGAATTCCAGCTGCTTTCCACTAAGGCTTGTATCTACCTGTATATCTTTGGGTTCATTTTAATGTCTCTTTAATGTCTCTTATTAGTCTCTGTATAAATTATTTCTGGCTCCTCAGGATTGTGATCATGTTATTGAAACTAGCTCATATAGGCAGTGAGAGATAATGGCTAAATTTTTAGAAATATGTGATTATAAACATAATGAAAGACACATTAAAAAATCACTAGTAACTAATTCTGGGGAATATTTAAAAAGTAAAGAGGCTCTATCATTATATATTTTACTATGTTGTAGAAATTAGATAGGTATTGTATAATATACCAACATAATAACTTATATGTTTATTACTTCTTCCTTTATTTTGTAAACTACTAGATTTATTCATCAATTCATGAATTCGTGTCTATTTTCTTTCTTTCTTTATCCATGTTGATGCTTAGACAATATAAATAATTCTAAGTACAATGATAATTTTAAATTTGTATATTGAAGAGGCACATATCTGACAGAAAAATAAATTTCTAATATTTGAAGCTATTTCCTAACTTAAACACCATAAGAAAACCTGGCTTATGAATTACCTCCTTCTGGTACTGAAAAAAATTTTCTCCTGGGATTGATTGTAAGTAAATGCAAAATGCTGTGTTTGGATGATAACTTATCCTCAGAACTTATGAGAACCATATTTTCAAAGGAATGCTTTCTACTCTATGTAAAGGTGATATTATCAATAGAGTTTGATTCATTAACTATCTCACTTTTGAATGCATTCTGTTCCATATTTTTCAGAACTAGTTAGTGCCCTTTCTCCTGCTGTGATGTTTGTTCTCACCTTGATTTCAACAAGCTTTTTATGTTATGTGCTAGAAGAACCAAGGAGAATACAGATGTCCTTATGGTGTCCTATTAAAAATAGCAACAACTTTCAAAGACAAACCTGAGAACATGGTGCAAGTTAATTGGTTCATTAGAGCTTTACAGGAGTTCCTGAAATCTTACTTCTTTAGCAACACTTTGAAGGCATTTTATTAGTTAAGCATGAATCAGCCATAGTATCATGAAATATTACGGTAATAAAATTAGTCTCTTATGGAAGAAATTTAAATTTCATTAGTTTACAAACATAAGCACAATTTATTCGAAAGAAAGTCATGAGTAAACCTAAATATATTTACATTTATACATAAAATATACTGTATTTAAAATTACTTGATGCTTTAAAGACAAAACTTAATGCAAAGTATGCAGCTGGAAGTTACAAGACCAGATGGTCTCATAAATCCTAATAGAAAATATACATCTGTTGACTCTTTGGGAAATTGTTTTATTTGAAGGAAGTTTTATTTAATTGAGTGGCAGAGTGTGTTAGCAGATCCCTTGCCTTGTCTTAGGCAACCCACCACCTGCATTAGATGTAAGTTTTCATTCCTAAAGTAAATGAAGAGCAAATCATTTTCTGCTTGATATACAAGGAAATGTTTTATGCTATACTCAGAGTTAATTTTATCTCTAAGTTTTTATTTATTTGATTTATGACACAAGCTAAGTATGCCATTTACAGAGTTTGCTAAAGTAATTTGATTAATAAAAAGGACCTGTGAATATGGTGTAATTGCATCCATAAGGCTCTGCCATATCATGCAGACTCTCGATTTATTGATTAGCTGATACTGAAAATGAGATATAATTAATGTCAAAATGACAAGATACTTGCATTTGTAATATGTTATCCAAAGATTCTAAAAGGAAGGTCATCCAGCAAAAGAAGAGTTACTAAATTTGCTAAAGGTAAAAGAGACTTCAAAGAAGTTATAGAAAATAGAAGAAAAGGAAAGCTAGTTGTGAGATTATATGATGGGATAAAAAAAAAAGAGCAGACTTGAAATTGGAGAAACTGAGTACTATCTCTAGCTCTGCTAATTGTGTGTGTGTGTGGAGATCAATCACAGGGACTCGTCATGATAGGAAAGTCCTGTACCACGGAGCTAC
This sequence comes from Callospermophilus lateralis, assembly GCF_048772815.1. Taxonomy (NCBI): domain Eukaryota; kingdom Metazoa; phylum Chordata; class Mammalia; order Rodentia; family Sciuridae; genus Callospermophilus; species Callospermophilus lateralis. The sequence goes on from NC_135320.1 coordinate 15,336,706, forward strand.
ACCTTCTGCATCCCTCTGCTAATAATTAAGGGAAGGAAAGTCACATAAATCTTTTCAACTTTTTCTTCTAAATCTTAAAAGGAAAATTGGATTTGTTTTATTCTGTTTTGTCTTTTGATCAAATGATCTCAAGTCTCATCTCTAGTTAAAAAAAAAAAAAAACCCTGTAAATAAACTAAGAAAGGAAAAGAACTAGAAATTTAATGTGACTGCTTTATATTTTGTAAACTGTGTTAAGTGATATAAAATATAAATCTCAAAATGAAAATGTGATTTTTTTTTTGTTTTACATGTTGGTAAAGTATGATTCTTGGCTTCCTTACTGTATTTCTTATCATATGTCCTTCCAGTCGTGACTTCTGTTGTCTTTTGATAATTACACAGTCAGCATTTGCTCCACAAAGTTTCCCTTAAAATCAAATCAAATCAATCAATAGTTTGAAAAAGAGATGTTCAGATTTTCCGTTCACTCCTCAGTTTTGTTTTGTTTTGCTTTCATATTTTCACTGGGCATTTGCTCTTTCCTAGTACATATCTATTACAATGAATTATTACTTTTTTGCTGGCTAAGAGAATAATAACTTAAAATTATGCAACTTCTTTATTTGGTATTTATCCACCAACTGCCTGACAGCTTAGCTATACTTTATAACATTTTTTTATTATTTTTTAGTTATAGGTGGATACAATATCTTTATTTTATATTTATGTGGTGCCTAGGATTGAACCCAGTGCCTCACCCATGTTAGGCCAGCACTCTACCTCTGAGCCACAACCCCAGCCCCTTCATAACAATTTGTCAATTGCTTTGACATAACAATGTCAAATACACTGTCAATTGATACACTGTCAATTGAAAAACATTTCCTCATGAACTCAGAAAAATAAAAACTTCCTCAGGGACAACAGGTTAAATCATCTTTGACCAAAATCTCTCATGATTTGAATCAGAATGTTGTTTCTTTACCCTACTTGCATTCATCCTTCCAGAATGCTATATGAAAGGACTAAATTATAAGTTCTCCAGTTTTCTCCTACATAACTTGTACCACAGGCATCCATTTATCATGCAAGTTTGTGTATGGAATTAGCATAACAGAGCTCCAGTCCTGCCTCTTCCATTTTTCCACATTTTCTTGCACCACTGATAGTAGTGCCTGTTACAAATTACCAGATTTCAAGGATGGTTTTTCCAGTGTGCTTCTGTGTGGTCTGAATACAATGAAATTATACAGAATTATAATACCTAGAAATGGTCTTTGAAGGTATCCTAGTAGAAAAGATCTGATTTGCTATTAGATGCATTTGCACTTGTTCATTTACATTTAGATGCAATTTGTTCATATTCATAGAATCAGAGACAGATGAAATTAAATAGTTTAAATCTGTGTGTCAAAATTCTATGGGCAGAGAAGTAAACCCACAAATCACAAATAATGTTTTCATTAGCGGAATGGAACAAATAGAATACCTAGGGTTGGGAGATTTTAAAGAATTTTTGGAGACTAACTGCATGTTTCTTTTTTTTTTTTTTTTTAACAGAGGGCCTGTGGGTTTATCTTTGTATAGGAAGGGAATATATCAGACTTTACAACTTAGTTCTACTTCTATAATGCTCCTTGCTAGCTAAGCTACCTTCTGGATATCACACTTTAATAAAGATATTGATTCCAAGAAAACAATGAATATGAAAAATCTTATTAGTAGAGAAAGTTTAAATCATGTACCATAAAAAATATGAAGAGTCAGAATAATGTCTATTTAGTGCAAATGAAGTGTCACCGGAAAAAGAACCCTCTTTAGGGGGTAAATACAATGTCATATCAAAGGAGAATTGAGAATCATTTCATGTTTCTTCACAAGGAGAAAAATGACCCCATGGAAACTCCTAAGTTTGATTTTAATGAAGATTAAAAATCCTGATAACTTGTCTTTGAACACGGTATGAAACAGACTCCTAGAAAGCATGGCTGAAAGTTCATGGGATTTACTTCTTCTTTCTTCCTAGACTAGAATATAGAGCAGGGACAGATGGCAGTACACAGTTAATACCAGTTTTGCTTTTCCCTTATGGAAACTCCTGTGGATTTATATAAAACCTCTTTCCATCTTCAAAGAAACCAGTGTTTCATTACTGAATTCCAGTTCCTCCCTTAGCTTCAGATCAAAACTGGTTTTCTCGCAGCTTGCCTCAGTACATTTTTAGCCCACAGAACCATGTGCATGAAATGATGAAACAGGAACTTCCATGACCTTCAACAACCAGACAAGCTGGTTACTGCTGTCATACAAGAGAGCTCGAGTACTCTATTTCTCCCAAAGAGCGTAGACCTTGATCATATTGCAGCTCAGTAAAAGGCAAGAAGAAAGGTTTCAGCCTGGTCTCCGCAAAGAGATCCTCAACACAGAAGCAACCAGATCTGGAGCTCACCAGTATTTGGGGGAATACAGCACCCCAAAGATGAGCACTTGAAGATGGGCCTCCCTCTCTGATCTCAGCTCCAGTGCCTAGCCTTCTAGCCTGGAAAGCTGCACAGAAACATGGCAGCCACAGTCTGTGGGGAAAGATAGAATCACTGAGGCCCTGAGGAAAAACAAGCAGAAAATCCTCCTGTTAAGGCCATAGCCCCCCCTGAGGAGCCATGTCAACAGGAGCTGAGGACTCAAGATAACTAGCCTCTCTTCAAGGACTTGATTTTCATGTTTCTGAAGTTGTTCTGAAAGAGTCTATCCTTTCTTAGTGTCTACCAAGAAAGGACTGAACAGGCGGGATGCCTTCTTATCCTCACTTAACCAGGTGAGCCTCTCAATCTTCTATTACATTTCTGCCATGGAGGTAACCCACTCCACAGCCTGATGCAAATTCCTGTGATCCAAGAGAGGAAGAGCAGCTACTCATTAAAGGATCCAGAATAGCCAGAGAGAGGACAATGAGGTATGCCCCATGGGACAGAGGAGACAGAAAAACATTTCACTGAAATAATAAAGTAAGGCATTGCAGATGTGCAGAGAAAGACTTCCTAAAGCTTGAACAGATAGATGATGTTTGTGTTATTCAGCTTTCCATGGCTGTGACCAAAATATCTGAAAAGAACAACACAGAGAAGGAAAGTTTATTTTGGGCTGTGGTTTCAGAGATCTCAGTCCATGGTCAGCTGAGTCCTTTGATTTGGGCCTAAGGTGAGGCAGAATATCATGGAGGAAGGACATGGTAGAGGAACGTTGCTCAGCTCATGGCAGCTGAGGAGCAGAGAGAGAGGAGCCAGGGACCATATCCCATCCCCTAAGTAACCTACATCCTCCAGCCATGCCCCATCTGCCTACAGTTACTCCCCAGTAATGCATTCAGATTGTTAACCCATCAAATGAATTTGGCTACTGATGATGTCACATCTCTCATAATCTAACAATTCCATCTCTAAAAATTGCTGATTGCTGAATACATGAGCTTTCCAGGTAATACTCAATATCCAAAACCAAAACACTGTTGGAACTAAGAAATTAAATTGAAAAGTATAAAAGGAGGATGACCCAGATTGGCACCAGGCTGGCATCCAGTCTTCTAACTTCAGTGTAACAATCTAGATATGAGAAAAGGAACATGTGCAAACTGTGAGAAAGACCACCACCGTCCATAAATCCTGTACAAGTATCATGGCCCTAACTTTTCAGAAAGAAAGTATTTTTGAGCATAAAAAATATCTATTATAGTATTTTACACAGTGGTGAATTTGATAACATTACTTGAGGATATTTCACTCACTAGACTATTAAAAACAAAGCTGTAATATCAATTACCGGTGAAGAAGTGAAGGAATAGATGGGTACTCACATAATTGTTCATGGAACTGTAAAGTTTGCCTTTTCAGAAATAAATCTGACATTTCTTAATTTAAAAACATATATCCCTTAACTCAGCAAATCTGCTTTTGGAATTCTATAAAAAGCAGACAATGGAACTGTAAATACTGAGGTATATATGTAAAGTATGGCTGCATACATTTTGACATATGTTAAGGCATTCATTAAACACTGAGCAACAAATAAAGGATTTAATTATTTTTGAACAGAATGACTTGGGAAAATGTGTACAAGGTATGAAACAAGCCTAAATATATGGTAACATGCAACATTTTAGGGCATTAAAAAAAAAGGCATCCCATTTTAGAATCATTTCCAGTTTCAGTAAAGAGAAAACTTTAAATTATGGGTAGAAGAGTAGAAAAATAAAGGTTTTTTCAAAGAATGGGATGAATGCCACAGGAAATAATAAGTCCAACTTTTATCACCCCAAGTTTGTCCACAATTTCATTACCCACACAAACCCATAGCATTATAGCTAAGTGACACACACAAAAAAAAAAAACATGTAGTTTTCTAGACTTATACCATCTTCCACCTACAGAGTACTCCTTCTTCTGAATCCTTGAGGGACTGATCCCATGACTCTTGTCAATATTAAAATCTGTAGATGATTAAGTTTCATAAAAAGAATGGCTTAGGGAGGAGAAGCACAGACATGCAAAGGAGAAGGTGCCATCCACGGATAAACAGCTTACTTTAAAAGAAGAAGAAGAAGGGAGAAGTGGGAAGAAAGAAGGGGAGGGAGGAGGAGAAGGAGAAGAAAAATTGACTTGGAGAAACCTGTGGATTACAGAGGCTGACTGTAATGGACTCAGAGGACTTACCCACCCCGCCAGAAAGCACTCATGGACAGTGAAACCAGCCATTGGACTCCCCAGGAAAAGGGTATGACAGCCACACTACCAAGCACAGGTGGAGAAAGCAGCCTAAATGCTCCATGTCCCCTGAAGGCCTGCAACTGCACCTGTCCCTAAGCTTCTTACTTGAGAACTGCCCACATCCCACCTCCAGAGCTCCTCATGGGAAAGAAGAGTCCCTCTCAGAGTTTCCCCAGGGTAAGAAGACCTCAACCTACTTTCTGATCAGGGCACCTTGGCCTTAGAGCTCCTCAGGGGACAGTAATCTGAGCATTGGAGCAGCTCACCCCTCTGCACTACCTAAGTGAAAAGCAGCTATTGCCTGTGACTGAGGCAACCACCAACAGACTAGATGGGAGAAAGGGATCCCCCCCCCCCACAGCCAGCTAAAATTTACAAACAAACAAATGAATAATTCCCAGAAAGCCCCAAACTAAAAAAAAAAAAAAAAAAACTGAAACAAGCATTAAATTTTTTTTTTTTAATTGGACAAAAAATTACATACCCACATACAGGTGAACAAGACCTCATATAGATCTAACCAGATGAGAAGTTCTCCAAAGCACAACATAATCAAAATGCCCAACATACAAAATAAGGAAGAATATTAAAAACTGCAAGAGAGAAACAACAAGTCACATTTAGAGGCAAACCAAATAGACTCACTTCAGATTTCTGTACTCAGACCATAAAACCAAGGAAGGCATGGAATAACATTTTTCAAACTCTAAAAGAAAACAATTGCCAACTGAGATTGCTATACCCAGAAAAGCTCTCTTTCATATTTGATGGGGAATTAAAAACCTTCCATGACAATGATAAACTAAAAGATAAAACAAATAAGCTGGCACTACAAAGAATACTCAAAGATAAATTGCACACAGAATATCTCAATAAGAGAATCCAAAACCCCCAAGTAAATGAAAATCAAGCAATGACCAATCATCTAAATGAGAACCAAGGCAGGATTAAATACAACAACGACAAAAAATCAAATAGCAGCAAACCACAAGCATATATCCATAATAACACTGAATATAAGTGGTCTCAATTCTGCAATTAAGACATAGATTAGAAAAATTTATCAAAAAACAAGATTCAACTATATGCTGTTTGCAAAAGATTCATCTCAGGTAAATGCATTCATGGACTGAATGTAAAAGGCTGGAAAAAGTATTCCATACAAATGAACTATAAAAACAGGCCAAGGTAGCCATTCTCATATTTGACAAAGCTGATTTCAAACAAAAATTAGTCCAAAGAGACAAAGAGAGCCATTACAACCTGGTATCGGAAACAATTCAACAAGAAGAAATAATGATAGCTAATAATAATGCCCCAAGTGTCAATGTACCCAAATACATTAAAAAATACTCCTTGACATTAAATTCCAGATGAACCCCAAAATACAATAATACTGGGACACTTCAACACACCCTTATCATCAAGACAGGTCAACAAAGCATAAAATCAATAAAGATATATCCAACCTAAATATCATTATAAGTCAAATGGAACTAATAGACATCTACAGAATATTTTACCCCAAAACAGCTGAATGTACCAACTTCTCAGCACCTCATTTAACCTTCTCCAAAATAGACCACAATCCAGGTCACAATGTAAGTCTAAGCAAATACAAAAAAAAAAAAAAAAATGGTATGATCCATGCATTGTGACAGATCACAGTGAAATGAAACTAGAAATCAACAGCAAGAAAAATAGGGCTGGGGATGTGGCTCAAGCGGTAGCGCGCTCGCCTGGCATGCGTGCGGCCCGGGTTCGATCCTCAGCACCACATACAGACAAAGATGTTGTATCCGCCGATAACTAAAAAATAAATATTAAAAATTCTCTCTTTCTCTCTCTCCTCTCTCACTCTCTCTTAAAAAAAAGAAAAATAATAGAAACCACACAAACACATGGAGGTTAAACACTAATCTCTTGAAACTAAAAATGGACCAAAGTAGAAATGAGAGAAAAAAAAACCAAGAAATTCTTATAAACAAATGAAAGCAAAGATATAACATACAAATATCTCTGGGACAATATGCAAGTAATACTAAGATGAAAATTTATTGCATTGAATGCATACATTAAAAATATAGATAGATCCCAAATAAATAAACTTATGGTCCATTTCAAGGCCTTAGAAAAAGAAAAACAGGTAGAATGTATACTATATATTGTCTATCAAAAAAAACGTTATACAACATAATTTAGAGTGAAAATATTTATTATACATGCCCCACATACATAAGTACATAATAGCTTTTCTATACTTCAACAACAATTTGGCTGAGAAAGAAATCAGAAAAAAACTGTCCTCTTCACAATAAAAATAAAATAAAATATTGAAAAAATAAAATAAAATATCTGGTAATTAATTTAATCAAGAAATTGAAAGAACCAAACAATGAAAGCTATAGAATACTCAAGAAAGAAATTGAAGAAGATCTCAGAAAATAGAAAGACCTCGCAAGTTCTTGGATAAGCAGAACTAATATAATCAAAATGACCATCCTACCAAAAGCAATATACAGATTCAATGCAATCCCCATTAAAATAACAATGACATTCTTCATGGAACTAGAAAAATCAGTCCTCAAATTCATCTGAAAAAATAAGAAAACTAGAATAGCCAAGACAATTTTAAAAAGTGATGCAGGAAGCATCATAAACCCAATCTCAAATTATTCTAGATAGCTATAGTAACAAAAACAGCATGCTATGACATCAAAATATACATGAAGACCAATAAAATAGAAGAGAAGACTTCAAGACAAGCTCAAATACTTACAGCCATATGATTTTTGGTAAAGGTGTCAAAAATGCAGAACACTGGATATCCACATTTATTTTATTTTTTTATCATTCAAAAATTTTTAAAACTTGTTCTTATTAGTTACACATGATAGTAGAATGTACATTGAGATATTATACATATATGGAATATAACTTCCCATTCTTCTGGTTGTACATGACGTGGAATTACATTGGCTATGTATTCATATATGCACATAGGAACATAATGTCTGATTCATTCTGTTATCTTTCTTATTCTCATACCCCCTTTTCCTTTCATTCCCCTTTGTCTAATCCAAAGTACTTCTTACGCGCCCCCCCACCACCACTTATTGTGATGTGTTAGCATCAGCATATCAGAGAGAACATTTGGCATTTGGGGGTAGAGATTGGCTTATTTACGTAGCATGATATTCTCCAGTTCCATCAATTAACCAGCAAATGCCATAATTTCATTTCTCTTTATGGCTGAGTAATATTTTCATTATGTATATATACCACAGTTTTTATCCATTCATCTGCTGAAGGTCACCTAGATTGGGTTCCATAGTTTATAGCTTTTTTGAATTGAGCTTCTATAAACATTGATATGGCTGCGTCACTGTAGTATGATTTTAAGTTCTTTAGGTCTAAACCAAGGAGTAGGATAACTGGCTCAAATGGAGATTCCATTCCAAGTTTTCTATGGAGTCTCCAGACTAGTTTCCAGACTAGTTGCACCATTTGCAGACCCACCAGCAATGTACGAGTGTACATTTTTCCCACAGCCTCACCATCGTTTATTGTTACTTGTATTCTTGATTATTGCATTTCTGACTGGAAGAGAAAATCTTTGGCATCTGCACCTCAGAGCATTAATCTCCAGGATATATAAAGAACTCAAAAAACTTAACACCAAATAACAAAAACAAAAACAAAAAGTACCCAGTTAATAAATGGGCAAAGGAATTGAACAAGCACTTAAGGAATTGAACAAGCACTTCACAAAAGAAGAGAAACAATTGGTCAACAAATATATGAACAAATTTTCAACATCTCTAGCAGTTAGAGAAATGCAAAGATCCCATCTCACTCTAGTCAGAATGGCAATTATCAAGGATATCCATATTTAGAAGAAAGAAATTAGATATGAAATTAAATCCTTATCTCTCACCCTGCACAAAAATCAAATCAAATGGATCAAAGACTCAGGAATTAGACCAGAAAGCTTGCAACTATTAGAGGAAAATATAGGGTCAGCACTCCATCATATGGTTTCAAGCAATGACTTCCTCAGCAAAACCCCTGAATCTCAAAAAATAAAACCAAGAACCAATAAGTGAAATATTATCAAACTAAAAAGCTTCTGCACGTGAAAGGAAATGGTGAAGAGAGATCCTACAGAATGGGGGGGGGAGGGAAATGTCTTTCCAGCCACTCCTCTGGCAGAGGATTAAAATCCAGAATATATAAAAAATTCAAAAACTCTATGCCCCAAAATAAATAATCCAATTAACAAATAGGTCAATGAAACTTCAACTAGGTCAAATACAAACTTCTCAAAAGAGGAAATGCAAATGGCTAACAAATATATTTTTTAAGTGTTCAATATCTCTAGCAATCAGGGGTATGCAAATCAAAACTACATTAAGATTTCATCTCTACCCAATTAGAATGGTAATGATCAAGAATACAAACAATAATAAATGCTGGATAGGATGTGGGGGAAAGGTTATATTCAGACATTATTGGTGGGACTGCAAATTCATTACAACCACTATAGAAAGTAATATGTAGATTCCTCAAAAAACTAGAAATGGAATGACCATATGGACCCAGGATTCTACTCAGTATTTATCTAAAAGAACAAAAATGAACATACTATAGCAATATAGCCACCACAATTAGCAGGCTAACAATTCATAATGGTCAAATTATGGAACAAACCCAGATATCCACCGGCAAATGAATAGATCAACAAATTGTGGTATATATGCACAATGGAGTTTTACTCAGCCATAAAGAAGAATAAAATAAAAGCATTTGCTGGTAAATGGAGAAAAAATCATGCTAAGTAAAATAAGCTAGATTCAGAAAATCAAGAGCCCAATGTTTTCTCTCATATTAGAAGCTATAGCAAAATAAGGGAGAGAAGGTGGCAGGAAATGAGATTGGAAAGGAGATAAATCAGTAGAGTAGAAGGAAAAGACGAAGGAGGAGGGAGGAAAGAAGGTAAAGGGGTAGAAATAGAGAATGAAATAAGCAATAGCTTGTTGTGCACATATATAAATGTACCAGTCAAAAATAAATGAATAAAGGAGTGAGAGGAAGATCAATAGAAGAGACGTGAGACAACACAGGGAGTCTCTTTGGCTCTGAAAGCATTATATGTGCACATGTCATTACTGACCTTCCCAACAGTCTTGCCACATTCGCAAATCCATCTTTGGGATCTCACCGCAACTCAGGTAGCCCTGTGGGTATTCCGCCTTCACAAACACATCCGGCTGAACCTGCTGAATGTTGTCACCATTGTCGCAAAGCACACGGCCCAATGACACCTGTTTCAGCTGAGTGAGTTGTGCAGGGGTAAAAACTCCAGGGTTTTCATACCAGAACCTGGTAGTTAACAGAAAAGCCACAATTTCATGGGTCACTCAGGTACATGTCCAACATCCACAGTGAGACTTTGCTCCACAAAAAAAGAAAAGAAAAAATACAAAGCAGATCTAAGATCGTGTTTATGCTCCAACTAAGTATACTTTTAATTCTTTCAAATATTTATAAAGCTGATCAACCCTATTCTTCTGAATTATCACTCTCAAACTCAAGTTTTATAAGGTGATTCAAAGTCTTATAGAATTCTTATTTAAGGAAAAAAAACATTTTTTTTAATTTAAACTTTATGAACTGGCCTTAGAAATTTTCCAAGAAACTTAAGATGAATGTGTTTGCCTAAAAAGTAAATATAAGTTTTTAAATTCCACATATACCCTTTGGTTCTATTTACCAACTAATCAGAATAAATGGATCCAATTTTAAACGAAAGGATGTAATTTAAAAGTGAACTGATAAAGTGAGTCTTGTATTTGTTCATTCAATAAATGTTTAAATATTAATGTCACGTGTGCTTTTTTCATACTGGTGTACAACAGTAAATTAAGACAGTAGGTGAAAAGACACTGCCCACTCACTTGAGTATCCATCAAAATTCATGTTGAAGTACTAAGCCCAGGTATTTTGAAAGATGACAATATTTGGAGACAAGACCTCTTTAAAGAAGGAACTGAAGTAAAACTAGTTTATATAGGTGGGTCCTAACCCAGTGTGGAGAGATATAAAAATACAGAGAGACAGGTATTTGCAACCTGGGATGAAAGGCCCTCGTAAGAACCAACGCTGCCAATCCTTGATCTGAGTTTTAAATTTCAGACTTGTGGGAAAAATCAAATTATATTATTTAAGGTACCTACTGTGTTGTACTTTGTTACAGCAAATCCAGCAAACTAATACACTTAGGGAAGACAACTTACCCCAAATATTGGAAGTTTCCCAAACTTTTCCAGTGTTTATGTATGTTTTTAAATGAATGCCAATGTATGTTTTAAAATTAATGCCAACTGAATATCTTATGCCAACTACATAAGGCAAGAAATCCAGAGCATTAAAAATAATTTACAAAACTAATTCAATAAAATATATTATTAATATTTGCCAATGTATAATTAAGGGAATTAAATCTTTTGCTACTTTTTTTGTGATATCACCCTTAAGTGGAAAAAAATTGGAAGAAAAATGTTAGGAATAATTTTTAGGGTAAATTTAATTAAAGTCTAGGCTATGTTTCAAGCTTTATATACATCATTTCCGTAATAATACAAAAAGTTGAATTATTAAACCAATTCACAAAAATCCTAAATCTTACTATTAAACTATCTTAATGAATCAGAAGATACCATGTCTTGAAACATATTTGGTGCCAAGTGCCAGAAGAGCATTCAGGGGAGCTGCTTAGTAGGTTTGGATTTCTTAGCTTTTATATTGAGTCTTACAATGATAACAGAAATTGCATGACTAACTTACATTCTCCAGTCAGCTTTCTTCCAAAATCTCATAAATTCAATTTATTTTCTATAAATACTTTAGAGAAATCAGGAAATTTTAGAGAAGAGTCTCCAGTTATCTCTTCACTCAATGCCATCTTTGTATGATTTTACAAAGAGGCTGGCCAATAATTCTCCTTCCATGAGACTAGAAGGAGGAGGTTCAGAACTGCTATCAACCTCTGCCCTCTCAATATCATTTAAGGATGCGGGGGTACTGCAGAACAGGCACTATAGTCACACACACTTTCCAGATGAGGAACCTGGAACAGAGTCAGGTGTTGCCCAAAGTTAAACAGTTATAAGGAGTATTGCTCAATAGTACTTCTAACATGCATCCTCTCAACCACTGACTTCTGTGCCCTTCCAAGACATTCTATTTCTTTTCTTCTTACAAAGATGTACAAAAGGAATGTCATCTGATATTATCGGTGGTCAGAAAAGTTTTGAGACCATACCTACCTTTTACTTATTATTATTTAATAAATTTGAAATCATAGAAAATATGGAATCACACAATAATATTATTTTACACATATATTTGGGAGCAAGAAAACAATTTTTGTTATCTTTGGTAAGTATAACAGATAATCCTTCACCTATCTCCATCTCTTAGCCGCTGAAACTGGGTAACAAAGAGGCACATAAGTGTCGGTCCCACTCTCGTACCAGGAATCAGGTCTTCAACCATCAGGGCGGGCCATAAATCAATGTCACCTGGGGTGCTGTACAACCTGGAACAAGAAAGGCAGATAGCACACTTGGAAGTAGTCCTTACATGAATGACTATTAAACCTTATTTTTAGTTCAGTTACACAAAATGGAAAGGGAAATATCATTATTATTATCACTTTACAGATAAAAAACACTTAAGGTGAAAAAAGGCATGCAGGAATCACCCAACCGACAGGAAGCAGAGCTGTGATCTAACCAACAGAATTTAACACCAAAAATCACTCATTGTGTCATTCTTCAAAATTATCTCATGAAACAATGAAATGTAAATATATTTTACATAGTTGTATGTATATCCATATATGTCAATATATACAACTAATTCTTTCAGAGGCAGTAGAAAATAAAAACACTGAACTATGAAAAATTTCCATCTTAGTGTATATAATAGATATGTCAAAAACTCAGAGTGAAAAATATTTTGTGGATCATAATTATCATATTTACTATAATAATAAATACATTACAATGTTATCCTTACTATAGTTATTATAATATGTTATATTGAATGTATAATAGTATATAATATTTATAAATATAATTATATTATTATAAATATAATTATAAATAATAGATATTATACATTCTATAAAATAACATATTAGTGTGATCATTATTAGGTATTATTATAAGGTTATTTTAATAATATATTTTTTCATTGTTATATAATGAAATCACAAGCATTAAATAATTGCTAAAAAGTCAATGATCAATTGATCTAGAATTTGGAGCCATTTTAAAAACTAAATAACAAATAGACAAACAAGAATTACTTAATGCAAATAGTAATAATAAGCCAAATAGGCCTGGGCACACAACCTACTTAAATAAAAATGAAAAAACTGATGTGGTTGCATCACTGTAGTATGATGGTTTTAAGTCCTTTGGGTATAAACCAACGAGTGGGGTAACTGGATTAAATGGTGTTTCCATTTCAAGTTTTCTAAGGAATCTCCACACTGTTTTCCATAATGGTTGCACCAGCAATGTATGAGTGTACGTTTTTCCCCACATCCTCCCCAACATTTATTGTTACTTGTATTCTTGATAATTGCCATTCTGACTGGAGTGAGATAGTTTTAATTTGTATTTCTTTAATTGCTAGAGATATCGAACATTTTCTCTCTCTTTTTTTTTTTTTTTTTTTTGGACTATTTGTATTTCTCCTTCTGTGAAGTGCCTGTTCAATTCCTTTGCCCATTAACTGATTGGGTAAAATATGAGCAATGTCCTACATTCCAATTAGGAGCCACCTTGGTTAAATTGTATTCCCTGTCTCCAAACAATAAACATGATACAAAGTTAGTCTGTTTTTGCTTTACTTCATCTATTTTACTGTAAGCAATGACTCACTACACTGCGTATGGTTTAACTTTGCATGTTTTAAACTTGGCACAAATAAAAATATGGTGCCCTTGCTTCCTTTTTTTCTTTTTTACTCAGTAAATTAGTCAGAGGTGCAATCGTGTTGTTGAACACCTCTGTACCTCCTTCATTTTCGCAACTGTATATTAAATAGTTCCTTACTGAAAACTATTCCAATTTAGTTTTCTACTCTATTGGTAATGAATACTGTGAGGTTTTCAGTTTAAGTGCTATGAACATTCTCACATGTTTCTTCAAATGTATAAGAGGATCTCTAGGCTAAGCACTGGTATTTTCTTTTACCATGGAGGTCCAGAGAGTAAATGTTTTCAGCTTTCTGGGACAATTGGTCTAGTTGCAACTACTCCTCCATTTTACAGAAAAGCAGCCATAAACAACACAGAAACAAAGGGACACAACTGTGTTCCAATACAGCTTCACAAAATCATTCAATCAGTTAGATTTAGTGAGCAGGCAATGATCTATAGATATCTGCTTTGGAGATATTGATGTTAGAGCCAGAGAAGATGGCTGCAGAGTACACCTTCAATTGTAAGGTTGAAATGCTGTCCAAAATGGATGTGCAATTCATACTTTTATAATGAGCATATAGAATTTTTCTGTAATACATATCCTTGTGCATTCCTTTAATTTTCATAAATAATGCAAAATGCTATCCAAAGTGGATGAAAAATTCACATTTCCACAATAGTCATATAGAAATTCTCTGTAATCTATTTCCTGGCAAAGTGACTCACTTATCCTTTGGCACAATTTAATTTAGTCTTTATCTTTTTGTTGTTGTTGTTGTTAGACTCTAATATCCTCCCCCTTTTTCTCCTCCCCTTTCCTTTCCTCAACCCTCCTTCTCCTTCTTAGTTTCATCTTTCCATCTTTCTCTTCTTCAGCTTCTCTTTCTCTCCCTTTATCTTACATTTGGTTTCTTAATTTCTGACAACAGGTGCTTTTTTATATTTCCAAGCACTCGTTTGAATGCTGAAGTGCTTATTTAATTCAAGTTTTAATGTGAAATTGTTCTTTCCCAAGGTTTCAGTTTTTTTCTGGAAGATTTTTCCTCTGAAAATATTTACATTTGCTGGCGAAGACGTTCCTTCACCCGATGTCTGACAGGGTCACAGCACTGGGGATGCTGCGGTGGGACAGACCCATCTGGAAACCGGAACCATGGGGAATGTTAAGTGTTTTGTTTATGATACTCATGATATGGATAATAGGGCGTATGTCAATCAATGATAAAAAGTATATATTGCCTGAGATTGCAGGAAAATTCCTAGAATTGTATCCTACTAAAAAATACAATTGAGAAATACCACGAGGTATATTTCAATATCTCTCAAGATACAAACAATAGTGTTATTCCTCAAGAAATTCACAGGAAAAAAAGATTGCAAATCTAGGTTCCTGAGAAAAGCTTAACAACTTACACAAGCTCCCCACCCCACCCCCATTCTAAAGCCACAACCTGTACAACATACATCCCCCCCACCAACAGACCCTCCTTTGCCTTACACAGGAATTCATGATGAGAATGGAAAACACATAGTTAATATTAATGGCAAATGGGTTGAGGTGCAGAGCCTGCCCTTTAGTTAAAGATCACAAAGATATAAGAATTGGTGTGCTTTGACCGAGGATCATGGAAACTCTTTAAGAAAGCAGTTAAAATAGTTCATCTGAAAAAAAGGAAATTTACCTTGGAAATTTAAAATAGAATAATGTAAAATTAATATAGATATATTTTAGAGGCACTTAGAATAGTAGGCTTTTTAAGTGATAGACTTTCACTATTTTATGTATGTTTTACTGGAACTTTAGTTTAGAAGTAAGAAAGCTTATCAATAATCAGAGGTATGCTTTAAAGTTAAAGATTAATGAAATAATTATAGGTATGCTTAAAGTTAGAAGTTAATAATAGGTCCAGAGACATGTAGCCTAGCACCTAGTGATTGAGGTGAAAATGTAAAAGCGTAATCATGATTGGCTAAGGTTATAGAAAAATATTCTAAACAATGTACTTAATATCTTAGGTAATCAATATATGTCAGAACTAAGACTGTAACTCTTGAAAATCATATAAATCAAAGAAGTTTCAGGCTTTGAGGCTATCCATTAAGCACCTGAAAAAAAAGAAAGCCTGTAAAAAAGATAGAAAAATAAAGGCCCCTCTAGGGGCAACAGATGTTTTTCTGGAGGCTGCTCCCCACTTGTAACCTGCCTCTTCTTTCACCAATGCCACTCCTCCTTCAGGACCCCTCCCTTGGCACAACTTAATTTAGTCTTTATCTTTTTGTTGTTGTTGTTGTTAGACTCTAATATCCTCCCCCTTTTTCTCCTCCCCTTTCCCTTCCTCAACCCTCCTTCTCCTTCTTTCATCTTTCCATCTTTCTCTTCTTCAGCTTCTCTTTCTCTCCCTTTATCTTACATTTGGTTTCTTAATTTCTGACAACAGGTGCTTTTTTATATTTCCAAGCACTCGTTTGGGGCTGGACCCTGGCAATTTGCATTTCTGTCTTATTGTCACATGCCTTTATTTAACATTTGTCTGTCCTCTTTTTCATTCTGAAATATTTGTAAAATGAATTTCTCATTCGATAGCTTGTTCTTCAATCACTATGGTGATGTACAACATTTTTAATGGCAATGTTAGTGGTGACAGTGAAGTAGGAATTGAAATGTTTTCTTTCTTTTTTTTTCCCCCCCATAACATCTGTAATTTCACTTCATTCTGCTTTCAGATCAGAAGAGGTCACTGTCTTTTCTCTACTCACTTCCTCTTTCATAAGTAAATGCTATCGCTGGACACTTGAGATTTGTAGCGGGAGCTGTGAACTTCTGGTTTCCAGTTACTTTTGACAAAATAGTACTTGGTGTTGAACTTTTCCTTCTAGAGAAATTTTTTTTTTCATCTAAGTTCTCTTCCCCTTTTCTTTGTCCATGAAGATTTTTAAAGTACCCAATCCCTGAAAGCTCTAGAGTTGCAGGGGAAGTAGAGTTCATGGGCAGTTCTGTTGCATATTGCTGATTATTTTTAAACACAGTTATTTTGGAATTCACACCCTTCTGTCTCTGCTAATTCTGAAGGCACAGGTTGTGTGTTATTTTTTGTGCACCCTCTTTGCTGATCTCATAGTTTTGGAGGAGGAGGCTGTGTTGAAAGTTTAAAATCAAGAGAAAATCATTTTCCTAGGTATAACCTGAAAATATGACTTTTTAAATATTTGTTAATTAATGGCTATGAAATTATGTTTTATGTAGATTTTGCATTTTTCAAGTTAATTATGTAATTGAGCACCCTCTACATATCGATTGGGAGTCTAATTTTCAACTATTTTCTTATGTAAAAGTGCCTATTTACACTTCCTATCCATTTTTAATGGGGGCATAGTTTTCTTTCTTACTATCAGGAACTCTATAAATATATATTCTGGATGCTAATACTTTTTTATGTCCAAATGTATTTACTCCATATTCGTGCTGTTCTTGGTCACTCCCATTTATGTTGGGTTTTGATAAAAAAATATATTCTTTAATTATACAGTCAAGTTATAAATTTTTATGGTTATTATGTTTTATATCTTACTTCAAATTTCTTTTCTTCCCCAGAACTGGTTTTCATATGATGTGAGATATGAATTCATACTCTTTTTTACGGGCTGAAGATATAGCTCAGTTGGAAGAGTGCTTGCCTTGCATGCACAAGGCCCTGGGTTCAATCCGCAGCACCAGAAAACAAACAAACAAAATGCTCTTTTTTGTGTCCCTGGAAAGAAAATCAATTATTGTGTATCACTTATCACGCATTTCTCATTATGTCTAGCAGTTCTTTCAAATATGATACTTCCAAATATGAGCACCTTTTCTCATTCACTTCTGGTCTGTTCCACCAGTCTTTTTGTATATGCTTGATCTGATATCACACTTATTACTAAGAGCTCAACAATGATAATAAGTGTTTTCTAAAAGTTAAACATATCATTTGTTGTATATAAATGTGTGTAATATAAATATAGATATACATTGCTCAACTTGGATTTCCAATGTTTTTTTAAAAAAATTTTATCTAAATTTATATGACCTTTTTTTCTTATAAAGTTTCCTTCTTCATATTGATATTGTTTATCTTCAAGTCAAAATGTTACTGACCTCAAGAAGCCAGTTAAATAGTGTTCCTCTTTTCGTATTCTTTGAGAGACTCCAGGGCCTTTGGAAATGTTCAGATTATATTTATAAACGGAGAACCAGGTATGAGGTGAATAACATGTTTCAAAAGCATATTTTGAAAAGTTTTGTTTCCATTTAAACTTAAGCTATCTAGAGTATTTTGCCAAGTCAATTTGTTTCTCTTACAGTTCTGATTTAATCTGTTATTTCCAATGAAATAAGTAAAAGTCTGTTGGGTTTCATGAAACATTTAGTTTAATGATTGTTATGAGCTGAATTATGTCCCCCAAAATAGGTCAAATCAGTAATCTTTGGTACCTATCATTGTGATCTTATTATTTGGGAAGACACTTTATAGAGATGTGATCAAGTCAAGATGCTGTCACTGGGGTGGACCCAAATCCAATATGACTGGTGTCCCTATAAGAAGAGGACTGTGTAGACACAGACACATAGTGAAGGAGTCATGTGATGACAGAGGCAGAGACTGAAGTACCCCAGCTGCAAGCCAAGGGCTGTTGCCCTCTACCAGAAACTAGAAGGAGCAAAGGATTCTCCCCTTTCAGTTCCAGAGGAAACACAGCTCTGCCAATACCCTGATTTGGGGCTTCAGAACTATGGAATAACAAATTTCTGTTGGTATAAGACACTCAGTTTGCAGTACTTTGCTATGACAGCACTAGGAAACTGACATAATAATTAATTCCCATAATTTCAAGCTAAATTCACTTCTAATTTTAAAATAATTTTCCTGCCAACATACTACCATTATCCCATTCCTCTCACTTGCTTACGGTTAATATAATTTGAGTTTATCTTTGAAGTTATCCTTAAATTAATTTGTAACATATTTAATTTTTTAAAGGAATTTAAGATTCCCTGCTAAATTGAGCAGAACTAGAGGGATTTCCCACATACCTTCTGAATTAATTTTTTAGAATATACCTTGATCCTCAAAATAACTGTCCCTAATGCATATAACATTGGATGGAGGTCCCTGTCCAAAGCAAGTATGAAAACCATTAACACAACAAGTCTTCTGGCTCTGATAATGAAACATTAAGCTGTGTTTAGACTTAGTTTCTCACCTAGTCTACTACAGGTGAATTAATAAGAGTAAACATGGTTGAACTATGTTAAAAAGAGATGCTTTTGTTGCTATTTTTAATTTACAGAAAGTTGAAAAACAAATATTAGCCCAGAATAGTAGGGCCATGCCTGTAATCCCAGTGGCTTGGGAAGCCGAGGCAGGAAGATCACGTTCAAAGCCAGCCTCAGCAACTGCAAGGCGCTAAACAACTCAGTGAGACCCTGTCTCTAAATAAAATATAAAATAAGGCCGGGGATGTGGCTCCATGGCTGGTGCCCCTGAGTTCAATCCCTGATATAAAAAAGAAATGAAAAACAAATGTAGTTTAACTCTGGTTAAAATCAAATTATACAGAATATGAGAAATAATGGATAAAGGAAACCAGAAACTAAATTGAGTTCATATCCGTGAATTGTAAGTGTTAAGAAAATAAATGGTAAATGGAGGTTTTAGATATTAGAATACTGAATTTTCTCAGATAGCATAATCATGGTTTTGTTAACTACAGTCACTTGGTATTGATGTTACCCATCTCTTAAATAATTCAGTTAAACATTAACCATTCTTATTCCTGTTACTGCTTATTGCTTTTACCATGGCTCACCATATCATCTCCAAGAAATGTAGGGAGCCCTTCAATGAGCTTTGTTACAAGCCTTATATTGAGAAACTTATTAATTGTGTATGCCCTATGTTTGGTTTTTCAAATCAACTCCAGTCTCCTTAGAGGAAAGTTTGAGATCGATAAACTCTCAGAGCATTTCTTATCAATTCATCTGCATTAGTCAGAAGCATGTCAATTTAAAAAAAAAAAAAAAAACTTTTTCCATTATAAACATTGTATCACTTCTTTCTTGCTTAAAATTAGTCATTAGTAAGAATAAAGAAATAGCTTCTGCATTAATACCATGTCATTGCACTTGAAAACTGTCCTCCCCAAAGCTAATATTAAACATTTGTTCCATATTTAAAACTAGTAATCTGGTGTGAGGCAACATGGTTATGAAGGTACAGTTATACAACCTGAGATGGCATTTCTGATAGTAAAACCCCCTTTCTTTTGAAAACAAAAACCATCACGGAGGCCTGGTAACTTTAACCTTAACTGCTCTGAATGCATATAGTATAGAGAGCCCTGTTTCAAAGCAAGAATGAAAACCATTGACATAAAGAATCTCCTGGTTCTGATAATTAAACAATGAGCTGTGTTTAATTTAGTTTCCCACCTTTTAGATTACAGGTAGAATAATAAGAACAAAAGGAGACAAGTTATGTTTAAGAAGAGAAGGAGAGAAAAGAAATGTTTTTGTTGCTATTTTTATGTACAGAGAGTTGAGAGAAAATATTTGCAGACCTTGAAATGAGCTATTTCTTGCCACAAAGACTACAATGTCAATCTATATCTAATTTCATAACCACAGTTTGACTTAAAGTCGGCTTTAGAAGGATGGATAATAATAACTTTCATTCAGCTGGATCATTCACAGAGACAGGAGGACAGATATCCATATGGCATTTGGGGGAGCTATGCATGCTTACCTGATTCAGAGAATGAAAGGCAGATAATGCAGCAATGCATGATTTTAATGAAACAAATAAAAGCCATTCCCATAAACATGGAGGAATGGTGCTTTGTGATAAAGTGTCCTTGCAGAAAAGCTTTCTGAGACACTCCTGAGTTTTCAGAATAAATATGATCATTTAGTGGCTTTTTTTTAGAGAGAAAAATACATTTGAAACATGTCCTTCAAAAAAGCAAAGTGTCCTTGTGTATTCTCACACAAAAATAAAATTTCTTTTGCCTCAGGATGGCTGCTTCTATAGGAGAAAAGTAAATGGCATTTCACACCAATGAAATTAAAACAATGAGAACATCTAGCATGATTAGTCAGTTCAGAAACACAGTACAAAATAACATTATGATTAATTTATAGTCTCTGAAAACATCAGAAAGAAAATTGTTTTCTTGTTGTTTTGGTTTTTTTTGTTTTGTTTTGTTTTGTTTTTTGAGAAGCAGAGTTCCTCAGAATATCTTTCACTGAGAGCTTGTCTCAGGACTCAATTTTTCCTCAAAGATTTTTAAGGAGACTATTTTTTTCTTCTTTCAAATTTCTACAATTAAAATTTTAGGCATTTTTAGAGAGCTATCCGTAAATGTTAAGAAACATTAGCTCTGGAACAGAAATGGCACCAAAAAGTAAATAAATGGAGAAAGTCAATCAAGTGACTTTTTAAATTTTTTAATGGATATAAAAGACTACCCAATTTTTGCTTTTATAGGAGGAAGAACTTCTCTTTCTGCTGCCAATTTTACAGGAGGAAAATAAGCTAAGCTATTTTACATATTTTACGCAGGACTAAAAATGTAATAGTCATCAAATTTCCAAAAGCAGAGTACAAAATATAGAACTCTACAATTATGTCTAAAAATAAAATTAATCACTTAAGCTCTATCTTATGATCAGTTACAGAGAAAAAGGGAAAGAGAGGACAGATAACCAGGAAAAACAAAAGGAAGAAACTGAAAAATAAAAACAGTATCAACAAAGGCAGAGGCATCAATATCGAGACAGAGATACCTACAAGCAATCATAGAGACTGGGGCAGACATTCACATTGGAAAACAAACAAACTCATAGCCATCAGAAATCCATGTGCCTTGGATACTGGCAAACTGAACAAACATTTAAAGATGATATCTTTAAATGGATATTTAAATTATGGATATTTCCATAGTTTTAATCTTGAATGTCCTCCAAAAGCCATGTGTTAAAGCCATGTGTGTTAAAGTGGAGTCTTTAAGTGATGGGGCATGGTGAGAAGGAGACAGATCACTAAAGGTGTGCCCTTGAGGGAGATATTGGGACCCCAGCCCCACCTTTCTCTCTCTTTGCTTTTTGATTGGTATGAGGTAAACAGTACATGTCTCGACTACATGCTTCCACAGTGATGTGCTGCCTCACCACAGGACAAAGCAACAGGACCAACCAACCATGGACTGAAACTTCCAAAACTGTGATCAGAAATAAACCTTTCTATCTTTAAGTTGATTTGTCTCAGGTATTTGTTATAGTAATGGAAAGCTGACCATTATAAACATTGACAGCATGGCAACAATTTACAATTAAATTCTTTTTTTTCTTAACCTCAATATTAGACCTAAATCATAAATTTGGTTTGTTTGGGTTTTTTATTTGTTTGTTGTTTGTTATATTTTTCATGATCAGGACAAAATATTTTTTACAAAAACAGTTTTATCAAATTCTGCCTACATACTGCAACCCTTTGACATTTCAGAGTCTGTGTTCTCTTTTTGATTAAAAGGTTGATTGACAAGTATTAGGCGTTAAAAACATGCAGTCCTTAAAAATGGAGAATTTACCCTCACACTATAATCAAAAAGACAGAAAAATAAATGAAAAGAAAAAAGGAATACTGTGTGGGACAATGTTATTAGACATTTTTACAAATCATGTAAAATTACTTAACATCATCTAGGGAGCAAGTAATCACAGCAATAAATCATACTTTTAAGTACTGATGATGACATTAAAAAATTAACCCCTTTAATTCAGTCCAAAGATTCTTAATGACTCATAGCGTTTTCTAGCACTAATCTAAGATTAAAAATAGAACTAGTCAACAGACCCTGCTTTAGAAAGCACGATCAGGAAATCAACAGGTGTTTAAAACACTAAATGGTATATAAAAATATATCATGATATTTACATAGAATAAGACAATGAACAAAAGAATAACTCTCCACTGGTGGAATTCAAGGCATTTGACACAAATGTTGAGAGGTTTCTTCTAAGTCTTTAAAATCATGCCCCATACATCATGATACTAGCAGTTCTAAGCCTGATATATAACTGAAGGATAGACAGATGAGAGAGAGAGAGAGAGAGAGAGAGAGAGAGAGAGAGAGAGAGAGAGAAATGATAGTGCATTATTCAGCTTTTCATCACTATGGAAAAATGCCTGACAAAAGCAACTTAAAGGAGAATAGAATTATTTTGACTCATGATTTCAAAGGCTTCAGTCCCTGGTTAGCCAGCCCCATTGCTTTGGCCCATAGGCAAAGCAGAACGTAATAAAAGGATATGACAGAGGGAAGTATGTCATGCTTACTTCATGACAAATAGGAAGCAGGGAGAGAGAGAGGAGCTTGGGTAAAGACATATCCTTCCAATCCACACCCCTTCTCCAACTATGGATCCACCTTCTCCAACTATGCCCCATCTCTTCGAGTTTCCACTACCTCACAATCATGCCATCAAATTATGAATCTATCAATGGATTAATCCACTTGTGAGTTTAGAACTCTCATGATCCAATCCATTCCTCAAAGCCCCAATCTAGGTACATTTCTACACTAAGGCCAAGCCTTCAACACACAAGCCTTTGAGGATCATTCCGGATCCCAACTACAACAGAAAGTTAGGTCAGGAGGTAACTGCTAGTTGGATAGCTATATAGATGTTTTTTCTACAGGCCAGCTAAGTTATAAACATTTTATTTTTATTGGCCACTTTAATCTTAGCTGTTAATACTTGACTTGTAAATTTTATTCATATTTTCAAAACTGAAAAATAACTTTGGTTTGGTGCTCTGTCTAAATACCTTCCACTCCTGTGTTGCTCCTCTTGGAACTTCTGTAAAAACTTGGTTTTCAGTCTTCATGCCTCTTAACCTCCCTTAGGCATTCTTTCCATCTGTCTATACTATAAGCTGAATGATTTCTACAAATTTATCTTCCAGTTCACTCAATTTAAAAAAAAAAAAATTCTTAGATGTTAATAGGCCTTTATTTATTTATTTATTTATATGTGGTGCTGAGAATCGAACCCAGTGCCTCACACGTCAGGCAAGTGCACCACCACTGAGCTCTAGCCCCAGCCCAGTTTACTCAAATTTATCTTCTAGTTCCCACAAAACATCATCCTTTATCCAGTTATACTTATGTAACTGGATAAAATATTTATAGAGATTTTAATTTGAACTTTAAAATATCTATAGATTTTAATTTGAACTCTATTGATCATGCCTTAAAATTTAGTTTTTCAGGTTATCTGTAATTTTTATCTTTCCTTCTTTAAAGAGGCTTCGTTCATTCATTCTTTCACCTATACAAGTATGTTAAGTCTACTTATTTTATAGTTTCTTGAATTATTTCAGCATCCTTAGATTCTGTTTTATTTTATTTTAGTTTAATGCTTTTCATTTGTTCTCATTGCTATCTGGTGGCACTTTATTTCCTAAAGTGAATTCTAAATTATGTGTGTGAGGATGAGGGTGTTTTCTTTGTCCTGCTGGGCCTGTCTATCCACACTGGCTTGTGGAAGTTGCCTGGATAGTGATTACTCATTTGCTGTTTTCTAGAGTTTCAGGGGATTTAGTTTTCATGATACTTTATCATCTTGTCTTTCTTGGCACCATGGTGTTGAGAAAATTCAAATTCCTCTCATGTAGTATAGGCTTGGATTAAAACTGCCACAAAGCCTACAGAATGGGAGATCTTTGCCACCTGCTCCTCAAACAGGTAATTAATATCCATAACATATAAAGGATTTAAAAAGTTAATATCAAAAACTGAAATAACCCAAATAATAAATGGACAAAAGAACTAAACAGACACTTCTTAAAAGAAGAAATATAAGTGGTCAAGAAATATATGAAAAAATGTTCAACATCTCTAGCAATCAGAAAAATGAAAATCAAAACTACATTGAGGTTTTATCTCATTCTAGTCAGAAAGGCAAATATCAAGAATACAAGTAATAATAAATGCTGGTGAGGATGTTGAAGGGAAGGTATGCTCATAAATTGTAGGTAGAATTGCAAATTAGTACAACCACTCTGAAAAGCAGTGTAGGGATATCTCAAAAAAATAGGAATGGGCACCTTGGTGGGTTCCATTTTCTTTATCCATTCATCTGTTGAAAAGCACCTAGGTTGGTTCCATATTTTAGCTATTGTGAATTGAAGTGCTATAAGCATTGTGCAGCTGCATCACTGTAATATGCTGATTTTAAGTCCTTTGGATATAAACTGAGGAGTGGGATAGCTGGGTCAAATGGCGGTTCCATTCCAAGTTACCCAAGGAATCTCCGTATTGCTTTCCAGAGTGGTCACACCAATTTGCAGTCCCACCAGCAATGTATGTACCTTTTTCCCACATCCTCACCAATATTTATTACTATTTGTATTCTTGATAATTGCCATTATTACTGGGGTGAGATGGAATCTCAGTGTATTTTAATTTGTATTTCTCTTATTTCTATAGATGTTGAACATTCTTTCATACATGTTTGACCATTCGTGTTTCTTCTTCTGTGAAGTGCCTGTTCAATCCCTTAGCCCATTTATTGATTGGATTATTTGCTTTGAAGAAAATGTACACATACACACACATACACACACACACACACACACACACAAATACCCACTCACAATGCAATATTACCCAGCCATAAAGAAGAATGGAATTATGACATTTGGATAGAACTGGAGATGATCATCCCATATGGAATAAGCCAGTCCCAAAAGACCAAATGCAGAATGTTCTCCCTGGTAGGTAGATTCTCATCCACAACAAGGGAAGGGAAGATCAGAAGTTCAGTGGACTACACAAAAGGGAATGAAAGGAAGGTTAAGGAGATGGGAACAGAAAAACAGTAAAATGAACCAGACATATCTTTCCTATCCTTACATATGAATATACAACCAATTTAACTCCATATCATGTATGACCACAATAATGGGATCCTAATTACAATAAGTTATACTTATTCTATGTATGTATAATATGTCAAAATATACTCTATTGTCATATACATCTAGAAAAAACAAATAAATAAAACAAAAGGAAAAAAAACTAAAAATAGAACCACCATATTACCCAGCTATCCCACTTCCTAAAATCAGTGTACTATAGGGATACAGCCTCATCAATGATTATAGCAGTGCCGTTCACAATAGCCAAGTTATGGGACCAATCCAGATGCTTTTCGACAAAGTTTTTGAAAAAAAAAAAGTCATGTATTTATACACACAACGGAGCTTTACCCAGCCATGAAGAAGAATGAAATCATGGCATTTTCTTGCAAATGGATGGAACTGCAGAAGATTCTGTTTAGTGAAATAAGTCAGACCCAGAAAGTCAATGGTTAAATGTTTTCTCTCATATGTGGGGGGGGGAAGTGGAGGTGAAGAATCTTATGAAAACAGAAGAGTTTACATTGAACTAGAGAAAAGGAATTGAAGAGAAAAGGAGTAGGGAAAGTGGTGAAAAGAATCTGACCAAACTATCCTATGTATATATATGAATATACCACAGTAAATTAAGAAAAAAGATCAAAGTATCACACGTGTGTACTTTTTAGATGTTAGTGCTGAGAAGACAAAAATTCTTTTCATATTGGTTGTACCAGTTTCTCTGAGCACCAACGAATGTGTGCTTTTTTGTTAGAAACAGACTAAAGCTATCCTGCTGTTACCGTATGTTAAGTGTGCTTGTACACATTTGTTTAAAAATCCTTTCTATATAAGCCATTTGTTGGGTTTCCTGTTGGAGAAGGTAGGGACTCTATAATTTCCTCTTTCTATGAGAATCTCTCCTGACAAGATGGTGTCCCACGGGGTTAGCTCAACATGAGAAGGAGGTGGTGGACAAATTCATCGATTATCTGCCACTTTAAGTTTCATACAGTGTTTGGTGTTATTGACCAGAAAACATGTCACATCTCTAGAAAGAAGAAAAAAAAATGTTCCATTTTTAAGAAAACTCCCACAAAGTTTCATCTTTCATCCTAACCTTAGTTCCTAATGTTTAGTCCAGAGTCGCTTCCTCTTTCCTGAAGGGAACAGGTTTTCTAGTTCCCTTCCTCCCTTACAGAAGTGAGGTAGGAATTTTTCAGGGAGTGGTGCCTATAGAAGGCTGGAGGCCATGTCTCCTTACCTTACTTGGGTTTTAAAATACATCTCTCCATCCCTAAGTCCAAGAGTGTGCCTGAGTACAGTATAGTAACACCTGAGCCAAGACAGCACTTCCTCCTGATTCCTACTTGACTTTTAGTCTCCTTATCCTTTCTGGCATATAAGAACTGCCCTTCCTTTTGAGCTTGTTTCTGTTTAAAATAATTCTTTATATTTTTAGTTTTTATTCAATAGCTGGTAAGTATTTTTAGGAAAAAAAAAAAAGGAGGCTTACTCTACGAAATTGATTACTTGCCAAGAAATTCTCTTGGTGTCAAACTGTCACTGGAAGGAGGCTATTAGTCAAATGCTTTCAAAAGCACGTCATTCTCTTTTTAAAGCTGCTTTTATGTCCCTTATTCCAATAATAGAACAGGCAGGAAAAACAAAGTTTGAATATAATATATTGTGCATTATGTTTATATATTTCAATCCCATTTGCAAATATCACTTTGGGTAATTAAAAATAGCAGAGAAGCTAATAATTTCATTGACGTAGAAGCCATGTCAAAAAGAAAGGAGGAAAAGAAAGAGGAAAAGGAAGAGGAGGAAGAAGAGAGTTCTATTCTAGTTAAAAATGATTATAAAGTATCATCCTTTGTTAAAATGAACATGAGGATATGGGTCAGTCAATTCCAATGAACCCAGTATTTTCAGTGCATCTTTAAATATTCTCCACTTTCTTCATATTTATTATGAGTGACAAGTATTAATATTATTTCACAGATATCTTTATTGTGCTTTACAAATACCTTAAAAAGCTTTTCATATATTCCACAAATTTTGCACAATAATAGTTATTATTGCTTTTTTTCATGTACTTAAACATATAATCACAACTGCTTTCCTCAATTCCAAGCAAAAAGTAAAAAACACAGTTTCAAGTTCTATTAGGATTTCTTTTTGTTTAATGAGAAGACAAGCTGACCTAATTAGATGGTACAAAGCACAGAGTTTCAGCAGTAGCAACAGAGTTCTTTCTATCGTGAAGTTAGGAGAAATTGTATTTATAATCATAAAAATTAATGTCCAAGCTCCTCAACAATTTTAATATAAAAAGAAAATTAGAGAGTACACCAATGGCATTTCATGAGTAAAAGAAAATATTTAGCTACACCTAACTTACTATGAATTTTGTGTAATTTAAAGGCCATCCTCTCTGTTTCCATTCTGGAAATACACTTTTCCTGCAAATGTCATGATGCTGGAAAGGAAAATGAGTGAATTGTGACCTACGCAGAGATGGGTGCCCCTCATTTTCATCCCCAGTATTGCAACAATAACAACAACAAAATTCATCTTCTCTGTAAACAGATGAGATATTTATATAATTATTCTAACTTTAGGTATGAGAAATATGAGACTAGGAAAGATAACAAAAGGTTACACGGTGCATGAGAAATCCATGGTTTGATACCAGAGCTCTCATGCCAGTATTCTGTGTGCTAAGATTGCTTCTCCAATCTTCTTTTGTGGTATAACTGCAACAATATAAAACCAAAATCAGACATTGACAATGGTGAGTTTTGCATGGTGGCTGGGAACCCCACCCCACCCTCCAAAGATGTCCACTGCCTAGTCCCTGGAACTTGTAATGTTACCTTGAATGACAAAAGAAACACTGTAGATGTGAGTAAGTAAAGCATATTAAGATGAAAGTATTGTTGTGGGCTATCTGGATGAGCCTAATATATTTACAAGAGTTCCTAAAAAGTAGAAAAATGAGGGAGAAGACTAAGAAGGAGGGGGCCATTAGCCAAGGAGCATTGGCAGCCTCTAGAAGTTGAAAAGTCAAGGAAATGAATGCTACCTTGAAGGCTGTGGAAGAGGATGGAGGCCTGATTTTAGCCCAGCAAAAAGTGCTTCAGACTTCTGACATCTAGAACTAGAAGATAATAAATCCATATTGGTTTAAGGCATCTACTTTATGGTAACTTGTTACAGTAGTCATAGGAAGCAATAACGGTGGCTAAATGCACAAACTTTGGAATCATCTATGAGATTCAGGTTAAAATTTGCATTCTCCACTTGCAAACTGTGTATCCTTGGGAAAGTTAACACCCACTTCACAATGGACTAAAAGGTGTTAATGTGCATGGCGTATGGAAAACCATTTTATTCATTTTGCAGCACGCAAAAGCTCATGTGTTAAACTCATTGTTAAATTGTCTTAATGAGAGAAAATGCACATCCCAGAACATTTCTTTTTGTGCAATGGACATCAACCAAATATAAAGAAGTATTATTAATCTTAGGTTAAAGCTCTCCCATCTGTAAAATCGAAAAGGTTAATAAGAAAAACAACATCCATTCAGATAGTTTTGATGTGAGTGTCTCATTTTGAGGTGAGAAAATGATAACCCCAAAGATGAACAATATCAGTCCCTAGACAAGATAAATTAGAAAAATTCATCAAAGAATACCATTCTTCAGTTGTGCTTTTATTCTGTGAGGGAAGATATCAGCAGCCTGTTCATAAAGGACAAAGAGCAAAGGGTTTTGGCTTTTCAAGGCATACAGTGTTTGTTGCAATAATTCAACACTGTATGGCAAGAAGTGAGTGGCCACAGACAATATGTAAATAAATGTGTCTGGCTGTATAACAGTAAAACTGTAAGAACAGTGACTGACCCAAGGTTTGAGTGACACCCAGCTTGAAGGACATTCACTTTAGCTTTTAGCAGTCACAGTGCCCTCCTTTACTCTCTAAAGTACCCTGAACTACCTGACCCTAGACCTGTCATCACACAGGCCTGAAAGTCCTTGTCAAGGAGCCAAGGAACCAATCCTGCTTCTCCCACTTGAGCGTGTATTGATTCACTTTGAAGGAACTTTAGGTGTAAACAGGGATCTTCCCAGACAAACGGATGTAATGGTCATTCCACGGCTTGGATGTGACTTAAGTGTGTTTCTCCAAAGGTTCATGTGTTGGGAGCTAGGTCTCCAGTGTCATGACGTGGGAGCTGAGGGAAAATTCAGGAGGAAAGGTTTAGTGGAAGGTTCTGAGGTCACTGGGGACCACCACCTTGGGAAGAGAATACTGGTCCCTTGGAGTAAGTTCTTAGGAGATCAAGTTGTTACAAAAGCCCATACCTGAGTGAGTTGTCATAAAAGCCTGAGTCTCCCCCTCTGACTTCCTGTCTGAGATGGGATCCCTCCTGTTACATACACACCTGCCACTGCCATGCACCATGATGGGATTCAGTCCAGAGAATCCTCACCAGAACTAAGCAGGGGCCAGTACCAGGACTTTGGGACTTTGAACCTCTGAAACTGTGACCTAAATAACCCCCCATAACACCTCCCCCCCCCCCCTCTCTCTCTCTCTCTCTCTCTATATATATATATATATATATAGTTAATCTTCCTCTGGCATTGAGTTATAACAACAAAACAACAACAAGTTGACTAATTGCGTCATGTATTACAAATATGCAGTTCAGTCAACAACCTTGAGAGAGATGGGTTCAGACAAGGAAAGAGTATCCTTGACGGGTACCTCCATTTACCCATGGACAAATTTACTATGAAGCAAACGACAAGAACTCTTCAGATCCCTAAACTGCAGGGCCCCTCCCAGCCCCTAAAAAGAGCATGTAATGTATTCCCACAGTCCTGTGTTCCTAAATGATGTGTCATTGGAGCTTCGGGTCCTCCCTGACTGTGAAGACTCTGCTCCAAATGCTGAGCAAAGGACCATCCATGAACTGTTCGCCTGTGACTGTGCGAATTCTGTAAAGTCACCCTAGTAAGTCACACTAGAGATCATCCACATGCAGCAGGAACAGCATATACTTCATCTAGGCCGCCCGCTCCCTCCAAATCTTGATTTACATCAGTGGACAGGGGCTTAGTAATCTACGGGATTGACATATCAAAGCCTTTGGTGTGAGCAGAAAAGCCACTAGATGAGGAAATACAACAAAATAGGCATACTATAAAATAAGTACATCCAAAAAAGGGGGTTAAAATTTTGAAACTAAAGAAAGGAGCAAAATTTTTAAAGTATGCATCTAATATTTTTTTTTAAAAAAAGGGGAAACTGTGGAAAAGAAGATGCTGAAGAATTAAAAGTGTTAATATAATTAATATAATTAAAAGTTTTAATATCAATGCCACAGAGTAACTGAAGAGGAATGAACAGTAGAAGACATCAGAATGAGGACAGAAGCATTGGAGACAGGCAGTAAGTGGCTGTTGTTCTGTCTTGCTTTCTTTCTTTCCTCTCTCTCTCTCTTCATTTTAGCAGAAGGGAAAAAAAAGATCTTTGCAAAACTTAAAAAAATCTATTACTTCCTAATGAGACCCACACTTAACTTCAATTTACTTTCAGGGCAGTTAACCTGCCACCCTTTAATCCACTGCATAATGCCACCAGGTAATGGAACTGTCACAAGACAATTCCACAGCTACCAACTGCTCCTTTTTTTGGGTTTTCTAAGGGAAGATTATTGAAGATTGTAGCTAATTTATGGCTACCTGGGCCTCTCTTGCTACAGGTACTGACACTAATGGATCTCAGCTCCACTTGGCGGAGAAATAAATGTGTTCTATAGATTGGCAATAAACAGGGCCACTGGCAGGGAAATCTGTTTCAGCAAGACCACCTACGGCTCAGAGAAAAAAGGAGAGACTGACAGGGAGAATTTGACTGCAGGAGTTATTCATGTATGATTTGTGATCAAGATGGCAAAGCTTTTTTTCTCTTTCAGAACATGTCCGTGTGAGACACCCACTGGCAACACTGCAGAGGCATTGCATGTGTGATTCTGGGTGGTTCCTCACAGGGACTCAGATGACCCACTGTCCCCAGAGACCTTCCCAACCAGAAAGCAGAGCCGCCCTTGTCTCCATATGTCTCCCCCGACGATAACGTGAGAGACTCTCTACTACATGGAAACTTGAATCTGGACTAAAAAATTGATCAATAAACCATTTGTACATTAGTGAAGATATTCAAATATAATATAGAACTAATAGGACCAGTTTCCCCACAAAAGCTATGATGAGATTTTCTATTTTTCTCCTCATAGAAGGAAAATAAGGACTTGATCACAGTTTGTCACACTTCATTCTTAGACATGTTGATGGACGTTTCTACCATACTGCTCCATGGTGATCTTTACATATCTGTCAAGTATGGGCCCTTACATATGGGGTCTGATACTTATATTGTTACTTAGCAATTAGACATGAGCAGTGGGTGAGGAGTTTCTGAAAATTACTTGGTACAGAACAAATTTGTTAATCAAGTCCTGCCTCGGTGCTATTGCAAGGTCTGATGAGATAGCTATTTCTGGACCCCTGCCTGATCTCAGCCCTATAAACTATGCCTCTTACAACAGAAGGAAGATAGATAAAATCAGGTGGTAAGAACCAAAGGGCAAGGATATATTTGCTCAAAAGGGCCTAATGGATAAGACACCTTAAATAAGACCCTGCACAAACAATACAGACCAGAGATTTATAGGCCAAGGAAAGTGGAATGATTAAAATGAAACCACCAACCACAAATTCTGTAAAATGAGTTGCCCTACAGCTTACTGTAAACTGTCCATTCAGAGCTGAGAGGTGACACTTGGATGGGACCTTCTAACAATCTCCCTCCGGCCCCAGTAAAAGCGACACAAGTGAGTTGTTGCTCTCCGTCTTTGAGAAGGTCTGCCAGCTCTCTGGAGGGTGCTTTTCCACCTTATTCTTTCTCTTCTAATAAACTTTGCTATACTTTTACTAAGTCTCCTGTCTTGCTTGAAATCCTGTCCTGCAAAGACACAAGCCCCAAGAACATGACACAATCTTCCATTATATTATCTTAGATATGATCTTATGTCTTTTATCAATATGTGGATGCTAAAAAAAAAAAAAAAGTGGATCTGTATGTAGGAGAATGATTACTAGAGACGGAGGAGAGGGAGAGGAGAGAAGGTAAAGGGAACTTGGACAATGGTAACCAGTTAGACAGGAAGAATAAGTTCCAATGTTCCACAGCACAATGGAATGGCAAAAGTTTACAAAAACTTATTATTGATTTTATGAAGAATTGGAAGAGAGGAGCCCAAATTCTGTAAGCCCAAGGAAATGGAAATTCTAATTATCCAATTCAATCAATATATGTTGTAAACATGCTGAAATTTCATATTGTAGCCCATAAATATGTAAAATTATTGCATATTAATCAAATTTGTTCAAAATAGTAAATGTTAAAAAAAAGAACTGGGTTAATAACATATTTTGGTTTAGTGCTGCCTGCAGTGATTATCTACTGGGGGCTGCTCTTGAACAGCAAGATTCTCTGAAATATGAAACAATAAGCAATAAGCCCTGCCAAAAAATCTCATTTTAGTTTTTCAACTAGAAATGGGTTTTAAATCAGTTCCATGTTTGTATTATTATTCCATTCTCAACCAAGTTATACTTTTGAAGATTTTTGTAGTTGTTTATTTCCTGTTTAGAGAGATAAAAAATACAAATTATTTAATATTTTAAAGTCCTAATCTGAGGCCACAGAAATTAAAATATCTCAAAAATCAAATAAAACAAAAACTTAAGAAATCTGATCATTAATCCTTCTACCTGTTTAGCAAGTATCTATTAACAACCTGGCATTACTAGACATGCATGAGAGACAGTTTAAGAAGACAGGCTATTTCCTTTCAGAATGCTAAGTTTATTCATGAGCTTAAGCATATAAACAGACAAAATTGCCTATATTTTCATCCAAATAAGTACAAAATGCTACAAGATTGTAGCATTTTGTACTTATTTGAGGGAAAAAAATATCCCAGATTTGGAAGATGGAATAGGCATGTGCCAAGTAGCAAAAGGAGAGAAATGATTTTCAGCCAGAGCTTATGCAAAGGCATTCCAGGAAGAATGGATTCTCTGAAAAAGGGAACCTCAGCACCCTTAAAGCAAAGGAAGTGTGAGTTTGGGTTGGAAAGAACAAGAAATATGGCTGAACATTCTCATTAGGACCAGAACCCAAAAGGATTTGTTCCTAAGCACAGGATTTTTTGTGTGATCTAACTAGAAAAAGATCCTATGATGTTTTTAAATAGAGAAATGACATATCTCATTTTTGCTTTGCATAAATCTAATTTTGTATGGAAGAAGGGAAGTATTGCAGAAGGATACAGAGAAAGCTGCTACAGACTTCCAGGTGTAAGTAGGCAGAAGCCTAAAATATAGGTTGAATTACTGTAGACGCTTTTATTTAAACAATGCCACACATGCTAAAATCATAAAACAGAAAAAAAAACAGATTTAAATGAAATAAATATTAGATTCTGTTTCTTTCTGTGGTGCAACTGAAAGGAGACTAGTCCTCCCACTGGATGGGATGAAGTAAGACGGAGGAGCCTGGGTAAGGGGAAATGATCCTTGTTGAAGTTCAGGGCAGTTGAAGAGCTGAAAACAGGAGACAGGGCCTGCAGTGGGTGAGCCTCATCATTCTTGGGAAGGGCTGGCCAGGTAGGCACAAGAGCAGGAAGGATTAACTAAGGCTCCTAGAGATCAATTGTTATAGGGAGGTGAATCACAACTGGAAGACCACTTTAACACCTCAGTGACACCCCAGAGAGCCAGTCAGAGAGCAAAACACCAAATCTTGGAGTAAGTTCTTACAAGGATAAAACCTACTCAAACTATTAGCCACTTAGCCAATACGATGAGGTACAATGTCCTCAACTCACAGGGGAAAAAAGCTATGGCCTCTTTAAATACAAGCTCACCTCTAAAGTTGTATTATTATTATTATTATTATTAGCACCTAGTTATACATAACAGTGAGGTTCATTTTGTCATACTCATATACGCATATAACAGTTTGCTCCATTTCAATCCCTGGTACTTCCTCTTCCTGTTCCTTCCTCCTTCCCACTAATCCCCATTCACTACTCTACTGGTCTTCCTTATTTATTTATTTTTAATTGGTGCATTATAGTTATATATAAAATTGGAATGCACTGTGATATATTCATGCACGCACATAGCAAAATTTGGTCAACTTCATTCCGCAGTTCTGCCCAGTTCCCTCCCCTCCTCCCTCTCTTATTGCCCCCCCACTTCTACCCCACTGATCTCCCTTCTATTTTCAGGAGAAAAGTGAATCACAGGAAAATAAAGTTGCTTTTTGTTTCAAACAAAGCAGTCAGAGAAATTTACAAGGTGACCTAGAGGTGAACTCTAGGCAGCTAAACTTGCAGAGCCATCCTGCTCTACCCTTGCAAGTAACCTAGAAGTGAACTTTGTTCATTCTAATACTAAATTCTCTACTCAGAGGTGATTCTTTACACCATTTTTAGAACAGGTGATGATGCCAAGGCATGATGTCGGATTGAGCATACTCAAGAGTGTATCTGCCTCTACTTGTGACAGTGAATCTGTCTTGCATGAATATACACAAGTTTCCTCAATAAAAGCCCTTTACTTTGTTTGCTGTGGAGGCACTGAGTTAGAATGATTGCCATTATGTTCCTTACTTGCTGTAAATAATAAACCTCTCTGCACTCTTACCTCCTGGTTGTGTTTATAAGCTTTGATTCATCAAAAAATCCATTGCTTTTGGTTATGTAACAGAGCCTAAAACCAAGCCTGTCCAAGATTTATATAGGGATCAGACTTAGGAGGTTGGGCCACATGGTGTTGTAAAAGGGGTTCACTTGATGCTTTGACTGTATCCCTTGTCGCTTTTAAATTTACTTGTTTTTTTCTTTTTCCCAAACTTTTCCCTATCATTCTCCTCTCCTTCTTTTCCCTGATTTTTCCCCTACACTTCTCTCTGATCTTCTTTTTACTCAATGACGTCTTTTAAAAACACCCTGTTCCCCATGATGGGCAGAATCACAGGCTCTGGATAGGTATCCATTGTTTCTCCTTTGCTAGCAAAGCAATTGAGAAACTGATGGGACTCCATTTTTGAGAAACCAGCCTCTACCTCAGAGCAAAGCCTGTCCAAGGAAGGGGGCGTGACCCTTGTCCTTGGAAAAACCCACAGAGCACTCCTAGGCAGGTAGCCACCTTGCTGAGTTGTTTGTCTGTAAATAACAGGAGAGATCTGCTGCACCAGGTGTCCCTGACTCAGTCAGGCTAGGTGAGGACCCATAGCAACCCCCTAGCAATCACCAATCAGCATGAGACAGGGAAAATACCTGGGATGCCAGATGACCCTCCCAGTAGTTTATGGTGGTTGATAACATGTTGGGAAACCATGTAGTTCAGCACATACTCTCCTCGTGGTTTAAACCAATCAGTTCAAACAAATCCCTCTTTTCTACTAACCAATCACCCCTACCCAACTTGTTCCCGCCAGTGAATGTGCTAATCATGTTTTAGAGTTGTTTTATGGTTTTCCCATGGTGTGTGATGATTTTCTAAGAGATGCTATGATATATATAAAGACCCTGCCTTCCCCAAAGAGTGTATAAAACTGCTGCAAACCCTGGCCTCAGGGCCTCTCAGCATCACCAGTTGCTGTGTGCACTAGGACTGAGCAATAAACGCCTCTTTGCTGCTTATATCGATCTTGGTCTCTGGTGGTCTTTTGGGGGTCCCAAACTCGAGAATACCATGTCCATTGTTTTTCCTTTACTAGCAAAGCAATAAAATATTTTCCTGTTCCTCAAAATCTTGTCTTCATTATTGGACTGGCATCAAGGAAGAGGATGGAGCTTTTGGTTACAGTGTCAGCAGAGTTTAGGGAACACCTTAAGCTTTCTGCATCTCCACCCAAAGAAAGCAAAAAGCCTATGCAAATGCAAGGTGGAGTCACAGTCATTAATAACATGTTTAGAAATTACCAGACAGGAAAAGAAACAACCACCAAAAAAAGGATCTACACTTAGGAAAATAGGTGGTCAACTGTAATAGTAATCGACTCTGACAATGATGTCCATGAAGTTGAACTTATCAGAAAAGAACATTAAAGCAGTTATTATAAATGCATTTCAAAGAATTAAAGGAGATACAATCTTGTTGAGCTAACGTTTAAGTAAATTTCAAAAAAGAATCAGGAGCCATAAGAATGTAAATTCTAGAACTACTTGTACAATAACTTAAATGAAAATTTCACTTGATGTATGTAAGAGGAGATGGAAGATGACAGAAGAATTTAAAAAAAAAAAAAAAAGAAGATCACTAGTGACTTTCCAGCCTGAAGAACACACAGAAGAAAACATGAAGCAAAAATAAATTTTTTCTACATTGACAACGGAAGTGGATACTATCACAACAACCACTTCAGGTAACAATCTGGCAGTTTCTTATTAAGATTAACATAGAGTTACCAAGTGACCTAGAAAGGACACTGCTATGTTTTTATGCAAAGGAGATGGAAACATGGATCCTCAAAAACACTTGCATCTGAGTTGTGATGGCAGAGTTATTTAGAAATATAAGGTCCTTGCTTAGCATCTGGATGGCCATTTTAAGGAAAAAGTTTCCCTTTCCCACCCAAGGGCATTTCTGAGAATGGCTCACCACTCCCTCATACCAACCCAACCCACAGGCAGCTCTGATTCCTGAGCCTCACACAGAACTCCCTGAACTCAAGCCTGTTTTTGCCCCTCTCTCCTATAGAGAGATGACCTTCATTTGTCAGCTCTGACAAATAAACTCTCATGTGTATCTCTGCCTGGTTTCCATCTCTCATCTCTCACTTACCCATCTCTCATTCCTCACTTTCCCTTCAAGAAATATATAAAAACTGGCAACAGCCTAAATGGTCTCCTCAAGTAAATGAATAAACAAATGTTTGTCTATTCCTACAAAAAAGAACACTCATAGTAAACAAAAAAAAAAAAAAGTGACAGAAATCCTACCTATGGTTGCTGAGGTTGGAAGAATGACTGCAAACACATAGTGGTTCACATTTATGCTTTGAATACAACCCTTGCTGCTCTGTCACTGTGACTGACTTTTAAAATGGACATGTTTCTTTCTCTTCTTCCCGTTTCTAATCTCTTCCTCTTTCTTTCCCATCCTAGGCAGCATTATCTGTCCTTGTGTACACACTCACCACAGACAGGATCCAAGTAATTGCAACTTTGAGAATGGCACCAGAAGATCTAAGAAATGACATCTCCCAAATTAACAAGCTATTTACAACTCTAGACAGAGAACATGTGGGGTTTCACCTTTGAATCACCTCTTTAAAAGCCCCCTGCTCTCCCTAATGAATAGAATCCAGTCCCTGGGACAGGAATACTCTGTGTTTCTCCTTTGCTAGCAAAGCAATAAAACTTGTCTTTTTCCTTTTTTCTCGAAGTCATGCCCTTGTTATTGGATTGGCATCGGGGACAAGGACTGAGCTTCCGGTAACACAAAGACCATGCAGTAAGTTTCTAGAGAGATGAAAATATTCTTTCTTTTACTGTGGTAATAACTAACCACAGAGGTACAAAAATTGCTCAAAGTAATTAAATTATTCATTTAAAATGTGAGTCTTATATTGCATGTTATTTTTTCCACAAAACATTGGTTAAAATTTGAATTTTAGTTTAGTCAGATTTGGGTGATTTAAAGACAAAGTGCCCTTAAGCTGCAACTAGAAGTGTACTTTTTTGTCCATAAACAGACTATAATACTGAAATTAAGCATTTATTTTGTTCAACATAAGGTTACCTATAAAGCATGTGTTATGATTCCATACTGTATACAATCACAGATACCAGTGTTGAGAATCAGGATCTGAGTCTCATCCTCCCAGTGTTGAAGAATGAACACCTGAGAAATGCCGAGGCAAGCGCAAAAAGTTTATTTAAATAATAGAACAGAGAGAGAGGGGCTCCCAAGTTGGTGCCCAAGGGAGTGGAGGTATCCTGCCCCTTCCTCCTGTTATCCTGCCTAAGTGACCAGTGACCAAAAGCCTGGAGAGAAGCTACCCAGAAAGGCTGCCAGAGAGCTGCCCAGGGGGAACTCATTAACAACTCCTTGTTGGAAGGAACAGTTCCCTGGAGGCAGGTGACCTTGGCAACAGGTTAGAGCAGGGGGAAGTGCTCTGGAGGTCTCATCATTTTATTTCCTTTGAATCAGCAGCCCCCCCCCCCATCTTCCTGATGCAATCTCTCATTGTCTACACTGACTTGTCCTTTTGTCCCAGGGGTACCTTGAACAACTGAGTTATAGTATTTTAACTTCTGTATTAAATTCTGATGACATATTGGTGATGACATCTTCAGTTATTATAACAACAACACAGTATAGCATCCATTTTTTTTCAAAGGCAAAGCTGGAGTGTGGAAAAGGAAGATTCTCAAAGAATATACCTATGAGGTACTGGAGAATAAAACTGACCAAATTATGTTATTGCATATACAAAATATGTCAAAATAAATCCCACTACTGTGTATAATTATAATGCACATATAAAAATTAGTTTTTAAAAATACATGTATAAAAATATCAAAGAATATATATTTTGTGTTTTAATGGTTATATATATATTCATAAAGTATATTAAACTTTATTATACATGCTCTATTCTAAAACTTACTACTATAAAATCTATATTTAGTGTTAAATGTCATGCTTTAAAGTGTTGAAGCAATTATTTCTATTCTGGTTTTGCTAAATGAATAGAATAGGGTAACTTCTAAGAACTAAACTTTTCAAGATAACTAACAACCTGATTTTTAGTTGATCCTGTCACTTCATTTGAATCTTCAGAGTTGCAGGGCTACAGAGTTAACTGAACGAATTTTGATTGGGGTGTGTAAGTGTGTGGGGGCGGTGGTATATGTGTGTGTCTTCACATATGTGTGTTATTTTTTATTGTTTTTGAATTGGGGGTAAAGTAATGCAATAATCAAACATATGTGGTTTTCTCTGTGGTAACTTTTCACTTCTGTATACAAAGTTATAATATGCCATAGTTAATTGAGGTCAATAAATATTTGATGAAAATTAAATTGGTATAAATAAGTGTAAAACCTATTTTCATATAAGAAAACTTTATCTGGTCAGGGGTTTGGAACTGAGAATAGTTTTTAAATCAAGGACCTTAGGGGACTAAAATGATCCTCACATAGCTAGGTCACACTTCCCTAATAAAATATCTATCATCCAGTGAGCTGCTGATTGGCACTAGGCCCTGGGCTGAGCTCTGGGGATTTAAAAATAAAATTGTCAAGTTGTCTGCAATCAAGGAGAACACACTCTTGTAATATGATGTGGTATAATTGAATATGCTATGGCTTGGATCTGGAATGTTCTCCCAAAGTTCAGGTATATAAAGTATGTCCCCCAAGGCAGCAAGGTTCAGAGGTGGAATTTTTAGGCAATGATTGGCTTGTGAGGGCACTGACCTCATCAATGGACTAATCCACTGATAGGCTAATGCACTATTGGGAGGTGGGACATAGTTGGAAGAAGTAGATCACTGGGAGCTTGAGCTAGAAGGGTATATCTTCTCTCCATCCCCTAACTCTCTTTCTGTTTTTTCTCCTTCCTTCTTCCTTCCCAGATCCCATGAACAAAGCAACTTTCGTCCACTACACGCTTCCACCATGACGTTTCTGCCTCGAAGCCAGCTAATCATAGACTGAATCCTCTAAAACCAAGAACCCAAATGAATTTTTCTTCCCCTAAGTTCTTGTCAGGTATTTTTGTCGCAGTAATGAAAAACGGGCAACAGATATGGTATACTTATAATATCATAAAAATATATGAAAAAATAGGATAAAAATTCTTGCGCTAGCTATGACATGAAGTATGTGAACTTGGAGCTGTGAGAAAAAAGATCTCAGAGCCCTGTGTCTAAAATCAAGAATAAAAAATTAAAAAAGGAAGGTCTTAACAGAAAGATACAGAGGCGAGAAGAGCAGAGAGATGGGTCTTTGTGAAGCCCAGCTCTCTTTATCCAGTCCAGTATCCTTCTGTAACTTAGAGCAAAACCATTCACTCCAAAAAGGAGAGAGGACAATGATGGTTCCTTGACTGGGAACAATGTTAATTTCAAATGTGGGACCTGCTTGTTCGGCTAAGGGAGCACCTATTTGGTGGTATGTGGCATGGCCCCTGTCAAAGGCCACTTCCTATGCCTGAGATGTTCAGGGGATGTAGGGGCATCAGATCAACACGGTATTGAATTAATGGAAGAACAGTGCCTATGGTGACTTCCAGGTACTTGTGAGTCCTTTGAAAATATAAACAGAATGGTTGGTGTGTTTGTCTGTGTTGTATTTTTTAAAATTTTTATTTACTTATTCTTTATTTTTGTAAAGGAAATTTCACATCTTGTGTCAGACTTGTAGAATTCAGCCTCTCAAATGAAATGGTTGAAAATCACCGTTTGACAGCAGCCAATGTTGTATCTGTGCATACCAAATATTCAAAAAAGGCGAAGGGATGATGTTAATGGATGTGGTACAAGTATGAATATGAAAGTGAAGAAACTCTTAGGAGGAGAACAGAGTCAGGAATCCTAAGAAAGGAAGAGCTCACCCACAGGGAGGATTCACAGGAAGATAGAGGAGAGTGGCCTAAATTGTGAAGAAGATATTCTTGCAGACTTTAACCTTTTGGAAACCTTAGATGGAAAGCGTGAAGAAACTAAGAATTTTTTTTTTTGGTCTGCTTGTTTTTTGTTTTTAATGTTATAAAATGAAGCAGTTATAAGATAGATATATGTGCTAAATATAAACTACTGATCTGGTAAATGGTGGACCATTTTTCTTAAAAGATGAGGCAGCTACACATTCTTATGATAAAAGGTGACAGATAAACTTGTGCTTATTCAAAACCAAAAGTACACATCTTCAAAAAAAAAATCATACGTATTTTCAAAGGAGGATTTGAAAGGAGCTTTAAACATAGCCTCTGTTTCAAAATTTATGTTCACCACTCAGTGGATAATTAATCTTCACATTCTGCTCATTATATGCTTTGAAAAAAAAAAATAAAAAGAAACAGTATGATTCTTGAGAGCAAGAATAATCCTATAAAAAGATAATAATTCCTTTTCACACAGTCTCTTAATAAAATGAACTCTTTAAAAAATAAACCACTCCTGACCAAAAAAAAACCAAAAAACATTCCTTGAGCTTTTGGTACTGAAGGTGCTAAAAGGCTTGCACATTTAATAAACTGCTAGGGTCTTTGGACCCAGGAAAGGTGAACTGAGGAGAGTAAACTCAAGGGAACCCACACTGTTCTCACCTGCCTCTTATGACTCCTCTGTTGTCATCTTCTTTAAAGACACAGTTGTCACTTCCCTAATACGTCCTGACATCTTGAGTCACATACTGATTCTAGGATTTGTCTCCTGGGTACAAATCCCACAGCTTTTTCCTTCCTAGTTGATCATACAGGCTCTGGGCCTGCCCTCCACCCTTCATTTCTTACATCACAAATGACCTCTGTCATCATTCTTACAGCTAGCAGGGGGCTTTCTCAGAAAACTGCCACTTCTCTTGAGGATTGAGTTTCTGCTGCTGCTGTGGACAGAAGGAGCTCTCCACCCACCCACCCCGACCCCATTCATATATTGAAACTTAGTCTCCAGTGTGTTGATATTTGGAAGTGAGCCCTTTAGGAGGTGATCATTGGGATCAATGCTGGTAAATGTCTCCACTCGGTGTTTTCCCCTTATGCCTTTCCATCCCTTCTGCTCCGTGGGGCCCCGTATTCAGGTTTGTCTTGGAAGCAGAGACCCCTCGCTAGACACTCAAAATGCCAGAACCTTGGTCTTGGATTCCCAGCCTCCAGTGCCAAGAAAGAAAAAATAAAGACCCGATTTTTTTTTTCTTCTCTTTTTTTGAGACAAGGTCTCACCCAGGTTGGTCTCAGATTTGAAATATCCCTGCCTCAGTCTCCCAAACTGCTGAGATTACAGGGCTGTGCCAAAATGCCCAGTTTAAAGGTCTGCTTATAACAGCTGTCCACTTTATGCTTTGAATATAACCCTTGCTGCTCTGCCACCACAACTTATTTTTTAAATAGTCATATTTCTTTCTCTTT
The DNA here is from genome assembly GCF_048772815.1 of Callospermophilus lateralis. Classification (NCBI taxonomy): domain Eukaryota; kingdom Metazoa; phylum Chordata; class Mammalia; order Rodentia; family Sciuridae; genus Callospermophilus; species Callospermophilus lateralis. Next base: position 15,379,617 of record NC_135320.1, read on the forward strand.
ATCTCCCCCTACTCCTCCCTAATCTCTCCCCTTCCCTAATCTTCAGGGGAAACCTTTCTTCCCTATCCAAGGCAGAGTTATGTGTCTTGAGTACACACCCACCACTGGAACAAAGTAATCCAGATTTTGGGGATGGTACCAGAAGATCTCAGAAATGACTCTCTCCCAAATTAATAAGTGAATTACAACTCCAACAGAGAACAGGTAGAATGTAGCCTTTGAGTCACCTTCTTTAAAAACCTCCTGCTCCTGCTCCTGCTGATGGGCAGAATCACAGGCTTTGGGACAGGAGTCCCCTGTGTTTCTCTTTTGCTAGAAAAGCAATAAACATTCTTTTTTTCTCAAAATTATGTCCTCATTGGATTGGCATCAGGGACAAGGACTGAGCTTTCAGCAACATGCTTTTTTATAAAATTACCCAGTCTCATATAATTTGTTATAGCAGCCAAAATGGACTAAGACCCATGCCATCTTATTGAAGAAATCCTTCTGAGGTCGGTGAGTTCCCTGTCCTGTGCCGTGAGCTCTTTCAGGTGAACCCCCAGAACACGGCCAGCCTCACTGAAGGATGATCACAAAGCTATTCCCATGTGACATTCGGGTGACAGATGACATGCTGCTCTGGCCAGACCCAGATGGTCATTTGAGAAAAAAATTAGCACAGACTTCCATGTGTTGCTCTGACTTTAAAAATATCAAAGAGATCCAATGCGAAGGTCCTTATAGAAGGTGACAAGAAAAAATAGATTTTACTTCTGGGTGACAAACTTACAGAAGGCTTTAAAATTAAGTGAAGTAAAAGGAAACCATTAGCTCTGTAGACCCTTAAGGTCAGGGGAAGTGTTCCTGGAACATTCAGATATTATTAGTTGTGGATTACAATTTATTATTGAAAGAGTATCTTTTTTAAATATCATTTTAATCCATCACTCTGCAAGTAATTGTTGCCAAAAGCTCAGTCCTTGTCCCCAATGCCAATCCAATAATGAGGACACGGTTTTGAGAAAGGGAAAAAGAAGTTTATTACTTTGCTAGCAAAGGAGAAACACTGGGGACTCCTATCCCAAAGCCTGTGATTCTGCCCATCAGCAGAAGCAGGAGGTTTTTAAAGAAGGTGACTCAAAGGCTACATTCCACCCGTTCTCTGTTGGAGTTGTAATCTACTTGTTAATTTGCAAAGAATCATTTCTGAGATCTTCTGGTACCATCCCCCAAAATCTGGATTACTTTGTTCCAGTGGTGGGTGTATACTCAAGACAGATAACTCTGCCTTGGATGGGATAGAAAGGTAATCCTATTTCCCCAGAGATTAGGAAAAGGCAGAGATTAGGGAGGAATAAGGAGAGAGGAAGAGAAAGAAACATGTTTATTTTAAAAACACCTTGCGGTGGCAGAGCAGGAAGGTTTATATTCAAAGCATAAAGTGGACCACTGTTACATAATTACCTAAATAATTACATAATTACCTTAGAATGCTTAGATTTATAAGGACCTTAGGGATTTTTTAGTGAAACATCCTCAGTTTAGGAAGAAACAAGAAAATCCATTTAATTCATCCAATATCATGCAAATTAATTTGAACAGAAAGAGCCCAGGTCTCTGGACACATTGAGAAATCTTGCTATTACCACAGATTACTCTATCAGATTTCTCTGAAATTTATAGTATCATCTATTACCCTTCAGCTTATCCTAATAATTTTTTAAAATATATTTTTTAGATGTTGATGGACCTTTATTTTATCCATTTATTTATATGTGGTGCTGAAAATTGAACCCGGTGCCTCACACATGTGAGGCAAACGCTCTATCACTGAGCCACAACCCCAGCTCCTTATCTTAATAATTTTTAATTATCACAGAATTCTACAGTAAACCACCTGTGTCTAGCTATTTTAAACAACACCTTTCATGAAAATTCTCCTTGACCAGTGCAGTCCCCTCCTGACAACTAAGGACTGACACCTCCCAAAGCACCAGTCTCCTCCTCTTGAACAGTCAGTTCGTACTCCATAGAGTTTACAAACTTGCTCATCACAACTATATCTGGAACTTCAATTATGTCATTTAATTAAATAATATGTAAAGTAGTGAAGTATTTGTTTAAAAAAGTAGACAACTTAAATTCTGTGAAAACTACAGTCAATGTTTTAGAAGAAATAAAGTAAAAAATTGCTGCAAATAAATTGCCCATGTACAACTGACATATGCTGGTTAATTAAATAAACATATAAAAGGAATCCATCTTCACACCATTGCCTACATGGGAAATTCTTTTTCACCTATTAGAACAACCTTGTAATCCTGAAAGATTCAGTGTGGGCATAGTTATGCCAAAACAGGTTAGAACTCTTGGCAGCAAATCCATGTGCAAAGTATCAACAATAAAAAAAAAAAAAGAAAAGAAAACACTTTTTGGTCTTGCATACACAAGCAACATGTGCTTGCAGATATGTGCATTTAAAATCACTCCTACAGAATACAAAGCTTTTAATGCCACATGTCAGTATTTATTTTGCCAATTCACAAATGTTCTACCTACTTTCCAAACTGACCAACGTTATTTCAAAACAAACTCCTAAAAGTACATTTGTAAATTAATACAAAAGGAAAAAAGTAACAGGAGAGAATAAAGAGATAACTATGTAAATTGGGATATTGAAAGCCAGACCCTCTTCACCAGCACAGTTAGCTCTTAAGAAGTTACAATCCCAGAGCTGGAAGATGGGGCTATTAAAAACAATTCCAATGTAATTATTTTGTGCTCACAGTAAAACAAGTCTAAAATGGGAATTTTACAAACATGCCCCAAAAATGGGCATTTTACAAACATGTCCCCCCAAAAGCTTATGTGTGAGACAATGTAAGAAAATTTAGCGGTGAAACAATTACGTTATGAGAGTTTTTACCTAATCAGTGCATTACTCCTCTGATAGGGATTGACTGGGTGTTAACTATAGGCAGGTTGGGTATAGCTAAACAGGGTTGGGGGTAGTGTCAATGGGTATGTGCTTTGGGTTTATACTTTGGCCTTGATAAGGGGAATCTCTCTCTGCTTCCTGTCACTATGGCCTTAGCTGCTTTCCTCCACCACACCCTTCTGCCATGATGTCCTGTCTCACCTTGGGCCCAGAGCAACAGACTAACATCTCTGAAATCATGAACCCCCAAATGAACTTTTCCTTCCCTAATTGTTCTCATCAGGTCTTTTTGGTCACAGGGGTGAAAGGGCTGACTAAAATAAAGGGGAAAGACAGGGGCCACAGCAGCCTATGGGAAGGCAGAATGGCTACCCCTCCTGAGCTGGAGAAACCCATTCATGCTGATATGTGATGCTCTGCTTCTGCTGGCACAGAGTTCACCTGTCTCATACATTCCCCAAGGCAAGGATAATGTCTGGCTGCTTAGGTTCAAATGGGTTGCAGTACTAAGATCCCAAAGGAACAAACAGAAAGGAGCTGTGCTAGCTGCAGTGGCACATGCCTTTTATCCCAGCTACTCCAAGGGTGAGGCAGGAGATCGCAAATTGGAGGTCAACCTGGGCAATTTGGCAAGACCCTGTCTCAAAAAAAGAAGGTGGGGTGGACTGGGGAGGAGGCTGGGGATGTAGGTCAGTGGTAGAGCACCACCGAATTTAATCTACTGTCCTGAGAAAAAACAAAGTATCCCCAATGGGATGGGGAGGTAGCTCAGTGGCAGAGAGGCCCTGGGTTTAATCCCCAGTACAAAAAAAAAAAAAAAAAATACATTTCTTCTATGGGTTAGGGATGCAACTCAGTGGCCGGGGGCATGTCTACCATGTGTGAGGCTCCAGTTTCCATCCCCAGTACCAGAAACAACAAAACCAATCCCCTGTTCCTTCCCATTCTCTTTTCCTGCCACACAACACCACACCTTCCAGTTCTGAGCTCCCCTTCCAGAGATTGCCCACTCTTCCCACTTCATCTACCATCTTAGGCTCAGAAAAATTCCAAGACCAGATCAAATGGCATCTTTTATGAGTAGCTTGCTGTGAACCTTCCCCATACCTTCCATTTCTCAGCTTTATGTTCCCGTAGCATTTATTTCCCACCCCTATCAAGCCCTTGCCCGCTGATCACAACAGGCGGCATCTGCAGCATGCTGTCAGGCTCTCCCCTGCAAGGATGCTGGTACCTTCATCTCTTGCCAGCACCAAGCACAGGGCTGGATCTCAGCTCATGTGCACTGCAATAATGATCCTGACAGCTGACATGATACTGTTAGAATAAAATGTCTACCGCTATCATTTACTGATTGCCTTTGATGAAACTGGACTAAGTATTTGCAGTATTTTATATAATGTAATACTTAAACAAATATGGGAAAGAGCCACTGTTTTCTCATTTTATCCTGAGATTCAAAAACTGTTTAAATGCTTTCCACAAGCCCTCGATACTAACGAGTAGCAGAACAGAGATTTAAACCAGGTCTCTGTGAATCCAAAATCAATGTCGTTTCTAATTAGAAACTTGCAAATTCAACCTGACTGATACTTGGATGTGCTTTAAATGTGTGACACATTTTCAGTTTGAGATTCCACATATGTACAAGCTCGAGTGACATTAACATATCTAATTCCCTAATCATGCAAAATGGTCCTAATATTGATAATTGGCTACATAACACAATTTTCAAAATATCTGAAAGATTTCACATTAATATATCCTAACCTACTAGTAAATATTAGTCTCTATTTAGCCTATCAACAAGGATTCTTGATGAAACATTTATTGATTTACCGTATTTTAAGGGACAAAAAGATGGGGTGTTTGAGGAACAGCTGAAGCTATTTTCTGGAATATTTAAAACTTGGAACTTCAAAGAAAATTTGAATCATGTATAAAAAGGATTTACTTTTCCGAAAGACACAAAGGATACAGTAAAAAAAAAGACCCAAATTATATTGTAATGATAAGCTTAGAATGATTTGATTTTGACAAAAAAATAATAATAATAATTTGCTTTCATTTTTTTCTACTTTGCTATGATGGTCTATGTAATGGGCCAACTGACATCAAATTCTATGGCCTTTTGTCAACCAAATTGTCTTGCTTGGATTACTACAGAACATGAATGAACTGTAGACTTGCCCTCCTCCCCTCTCATAATTAAGATGCACTCTCTAGTTAATGAGAGGCAGCAATATTTGCATTTACAAAGGCAGTGGATACATGAAGAAACAAAAAAAGAGTATCTCAGTCTCTGGAGAATCCTATCTTTAATATTAGGTTTCTTCCACAATTAACTAATGGTTTGGCAATGACATCCCGGGGAAACCCAATTCGACCTGCACAAAATGCCCTTCAACTCTTCTACCTCTCCCAAAACTTTTAAAATCCGGGCAACATTTGTGTACTTACTTTTTCAATTTTTGTATTATCTCCAAATCTTTAATTTCATTCTGAAGATCCTCAAAGTCCTCAACAGAAGTCAAATTACAGAAAACTCTGTAGTCGACATAGGGAGGGATACCATGATCCCGGCCCCTTTGAATGTTGGTGGCAGCCAAATCCAGGGCCACGGAATGGGCGGTGGAGAACAACTTCTCTGTCAATTCAAGGTTGAGAAGTTGCGAGGGCACCCGCAATTTAGTGGCTACTCCAAATAGCCCCCGAAGGAGTGGATCTATCCCACCTTCCTCGAGTATTCTGGACGGCGAAAAGAAAGCTTTGTGGAGTGGGAGGTGGCCTTCGGGAATTTCACCGAAGGTATCATTCAATCGGTAAAGAATAGGATTGATTAACGTGTGGCCAAATCTAAAGGCTGCAGTGGCAAAAGAGTTAATGATCCCAGCATTCACGTTGGGATCGTACCCCTGGTACTCCCTCAGCATCTTCATGCCGGGGTCCCCAAGAATCTTGGGCAGCCAGTGGCTGTAGGTGATGTGCTGCAGTTCGGCACCCACAATCTTCCTGGCTTCCTGATAAAGGGTGTCTCCATCCCAGTGGGGGTTCAGGGCCGACAGCTCTGTGGCCACCCTGTTGTGTTCCCGGAACCACAAGGTGTGCATAGCCGTCAGAGCCAGCTGCTCATTAGCCCTGTTGTCCCCCGCCAGGAAACAGGGGCTCCTGCGGCTGTCTTGTTCACCTCTAGTGCATTCGGTGGGTGGGCCTGAAGAAAAGGGCAGTAAGTGCTTCCCAGAAGAGGACCAAGCCAAGCCCGTCCTCAGCAGTCCCTTAGGTGCAGAAAGGTCTCGGAGGACCTGGGATTCCCGCTCTGAGCTCCCGTAAACATTGGAAGCATCAATGTAGGCTGTGAGCTGGTTGATCTGCTCTCGTGCATAGACTGAATTCATCATCAAAGAGGTTGTGCCGCTGCCACACACGGGGCTGGAGCGTGTAAAGAACATGCAGGGTGCTTGGGTGCCCCTGGGATCCTCTGGCGGAATGGCAATAGGGAAGCAAGGAGGGTCATTCGTGCAGGCGGAGCTGCAAGGCTGCCCGTCCGAAAAGCGGGCGGTGCTCAGTGCAGGCACTGTATGATCCAAGTCGTGGTCCAAAAACTGTCCCCACTGCATAAGCATGTGTGTGTACCTGTGGTCTGGAGTGACCGCCGCTGTGCCAGCCAACACGGTGGAAACCAGCCTCGGCAGCGGGAGCGGAGAGCGGCCGGCCCCATTGTGGCGGCCAGCCCCACGGGGCGAATTGAAGCCATTCTCATAGGCAGGTTGCAGGACACGCACCAAGGCTGTCAGGGACGCGCCCCACGTCGGGTGCTGCAGGTTGTTGCACGTTCCGTCTTGGGTCCGGTACTTCTGATGAAAGCACAGGTCAGAGCAGTTAGGCAGACGTCTGTGGGCCGTGCAACCGGACAGATTGGCGATGAGGCCAAGGTAGCGCGGGGAAACCAAATCATTGTAGCGGAATTCTGAAACCCAAGCAGTGACCTCAGTGAGAGTAGCGCAGGAAAAGGGAACAGAGAACTTGGAACTAAGTGCAGTCGGAACCCCCCCACCCCGGGGTGTGTAGAAGTCTTTCCTACTTGTAACAAGAGTCAGGTCACAACTAAACACTATAGGACAAAGGATTGGGAAATAGATACACAACCAAAAATTAGAATTACTTTAGTAATGCCTATCTTATGAACAATGGCTGACTTTTAGAATCAACCAAATAAATCTTGGAGCTGGCGATCCTACCCAGTTGGCAGTGTGTGTCTCCCATGCACAAGGTCCTGGGCTCAATCCCCAGCACCACACACACATACAAAAAACAAAACAAAACAAAATTATTTTATTGTTTCTAATCTTCTAGCTACAAATTTAGAGTATATTATTCCTAATAATTTTTCTTCTTCTACTAGAGATGATTGAATAGACAAACTCTACTCTACGATGGCTAAATAACTGTGGGCCTCACCTTTATTTGCGGCTGCGGAAACAGATAGAATTGGCTTTTTTGAAGACAAGGACAGAGCTAACTGATAACCTGGTGTGATTCAAACTCAAGTAATCATATATTTAACTAAAGCCCTGATATGAAGATTTCACTGGACATGTTGGTTAGGGAAGTTTTGAAAACCCAAGACAAACATGGAAGACTAAGCACAGGCAATTGTACTTTGCAGTGATTGCTCAGAAGACCCAGGGGTTGAGGCATGAATACAAATGGACCTTTTGCCCCGTGTCCCATTTATTTTCTGAAGAAAGTAGAGAACGGTATGAGTTGCTGCTACACTCAATGCAAATAGTGTACAGCCAAGTATCACGTTCATTTGTTTCATTTTAAAGAGAAACACTTAGAAAATCTGAAAGCATTTTATACTACCTCATTTGACATTTACAAAGTAGGTGTCTGTTTTGTAAAAAAAATACAAGAGAACTTTAAAATAGAAAAAAAGGGGGGGGTTGTGATATCAAAGTTACAGATGATGGAAGCAATTTCAGATAAATTTACGGAATGATTTAGGTAATCACCATGATAAGTGAAAGGAACTAAAATATTTCTCTAAATAAAATGTAATATCATTTGGATTTGAAAAGTTCACCCCAAATGGTTCCCCTACATTTGTCCAATATAAATAATTGGCAAACCTCAAGACAAGTTTACATATGTATTTATCATCTTTACTTTTGAATTATAGTTCTCATGAGGAACATCTGCATTTACTTAAAGTGGTAAGTAAATTAATTTTGAAGTCATAGGATGTTCTGGAGAGGAAAGTTCACATTCATTGCCGAAGTGATGTCCAGTTGTGCTGTGCTGTGGAGAGTATGCATAGAACAGAAGGGCTCCACACTGACCTCTGCCTTCCAGATCAACGGTCAGCCCCTGCTTCACACGGTCCCGGATCAGCTGCAGTGTGTGCTCAAAAATTTCCCCTGCTCTTGCTGTCTCCACAGTAAATGGGTCACTTGGGTAACGAAACTGAGCCAGCAGATCACTGGGAGTGTGAGGTTTTCTGCAAATGACAAAACACATGTCTCTTTGGAAGGCAAAACTGTAGTCTCTGTGATGCTTCCATAGGCTGGGCACTTAAGAAGATTTTTGCCAAAAGTTAAAGAAGAATAAAATATCCACCACTAGAATATGAACTTTGCAGGCTAGTTGTAGGTTATTTTTCTTTTTTAACCACTGAATCCTAAGTGCCGGTTACAGTGCCAAACTCAATAACCATATTTTAAATAAATTAATGATTTAAACAATATCTCTTGATAAAAAGCAACATCTTTGGTGGTAGTGATAAATGTAAGAAGTCCACGTGTGAGTTCCAGGGTACTCAGTAAACCTTTTGAAACAGTGTACCACGTTCTCAGTTTTTGGATCTTGGTAATTGCTGTCTTCTCCTTCCCCAAATGTAACTGTCTGAAAGTTCCCCCTTGCCTTTAGAATCCTGCTCAGGCACCACTCTATTGGTACAGTCTCCCTGATGGCTCTGACAAGCTATCACTCCATCTTCTCTATTACTTCTGTATCCCTTCAGATATTTGTTATGTACTCAGCAAGATGTACTTAAATTGCTGACATGTTGTCTTCCCTACTAAAGAAAGAACTGGGTTAGGTATGAAATGGTGCCTGTTATGATTCAGATCTTAAATGTCACTGAAACCCTCACGTGTTGAAGACTTGATCCCCACCTAATGACACTATTGGGAGGTGGTAGACATTTTAGGAAGTGGTACCTAATGGGAGGAAGTTAGGTCATTGAGATATGACCTTGAAGGGTGTACTGGGACCCTTTCCTCTTTCTCTTTCACATCCCAGCCATCATGAGGTAAGCAGATTTTCTTTACTATGTACACCTACCAGTGATACTCAGCTTTTCCACAGGCCTAAAATGACAGGGTCAAGCAACCATGGAATGAAACCTCTAAAACCATAAGCCAAAATAAACCTTTTCTCCTTTTATTTCGGTATTCTCTCATAATGACAGAAAGCTCACCCATACAATGCCCTATTGAAAAATGAAATAAGTTAAAAATACAATTAAAGTCCCTAAGATTACGAAGCAAACTGTTTTAGAGATTTGGTCAACCAAGGCACATCTCATTCTCTGTTGTCTTGAATTATAACAACTTGAGATCATAGAATAATAGCAATGATACTAATAACTCACTTTAATTAAGCACTCTATGTGTACCAGGTAATGTTGAAGCATTTTATCTGTATTTTTTCAGTGCTCCTACTGAAGAACACAAGCAAGCACACTCCTACAGCAGATCTTATTGACTTCCTGATTTTACAGGCAATAAACGTGAGATACAAAGATGTCAGGTCACTTGCCCAAGATTATCCAGATACAAAGTAACAGATGAGGAACAATAATAAAAATATAAATGGGCAGGATGGCTTTCAAATAGGAGTCCATGACCATAAGCCATACTGTTTGTGGATATGCAAGGAGTTTGAGTGGTACCTGATTAAGGGATTTTAAACTGTCCCTTTTTGATCAACAACTAAAAATACTGTATGTATACTATGATTATGAAAACAATACTCATGTTTTTTCTTAAAAAATGTTAATGTATTAACCATATTTCAGTGTTGCCAACACAAAGTAATTTATGAGATTGAAAAGTTTCAGAAATCTAAACACTTTCCAGTTCAATTAAAATGAAGCAAAATGCCAATTTCCTTAACCAAGTTTTTACCTGTGGGGTACCAGCATCTGACTGAGTGTGTTCATCTTGAAAATCACTCTCAATCCACAGGCTATAGGAGCAGTGGTCTGGTATTATCTGGTGAATGCAGACATACCAGATTTTTTTGTCTTGACGTCTTTTGTCAGACAGTTAGAATGGATCTGTGCATAAATTAATGCCATTTTTACTCCATGGGAAAAATTTCCTTCTCTTGGAGCCTGAATCAAAAATTGATGGCTAGAACAGAGGGTGGCATATACACAAGAACTAAAAGCATTCTGGCAATCTTACACATCCTACCTGTTAGAGTATACGGAAATTATAAAAACTGGGTAGAACAGAAATGAAAACATTTTTTTGCAATCAAAATAATATTAATTCTTACTGTGAAAACAAATGTCTTCGTGTGGAGTTAATTGCACTGTCAACCCTCTGTACGGCGTCAAGAATAGATGATTCAACAAAGTCATCGCCAGCTTGTTTAACCTGTATTGCTTTGAAAATCAATTCCATGATTAAAAAGATCAAACAGACCTTGAAGTTAGGAATGATATGCTATAAATGGCATTACATTTTTGAAATGAAAACTTTTAAGCCAATAAAAATGGTATACAATATCTATAGGATAATGTTCATTGCAGAGAAGTAGGTGATTATCCTTGAAGAAAAGTCTCCACTAACAATAACAATGTTATTCAGGAAATTAAAGCATTCCCAAATACAGTAAAGCTGTGTGAAATATTTTCTTTTTTTACAACATCAATTCAAATGGGATCTACGCTTGCTAGCAATTTGTCATCTTAGGGAAGGTCTGAAACAGCTATCTCTTCAACCACCTTGCTTTAATGTTAAACATTAAAACAAAGTACACAGCATCAAATCCCCATAGAGGTTTCTTAAAGCAAGTACTGAACTCTTCAGTAAAAATAATCCTTGCTGTTTCTACAGTTCTCCAACATGTGAGAATACTGAAAAAGCTGAATACCACAAAGGAAGTTGTTCACTTAAGAGTTGAACATATTGAATCTTCTGTCAATGATGGTTTAAGAGGCTTATCTTAAAGGAATAAGTACTAAATGAAAATGATTATGAAGATCTAACTCATATAAGAGAAATAATCTAGCAAATCCATAATATTTAGTTCATTTTTGAAATATTGAAAGTAAAATAAAAATTTATATGATACAATTAAAGCAACTTTTTAACACTGTTAAATATTGACATCCAAAGTAAAGATGAAAATGATATCATCGAGGGAAAATAAGAGATGAAAAGTTTAAATAGTAATAGAAAGGTATATATTCTACATATTATCAAAAAGAATGTATAATACAGTAACTAATATAAGCCTAAACTCAAGTTTGTACTATACTGTGAAAGTATTGCATGTGTCTATCTCTCTATACATGTGTGTATTACACATATTTAGGCTCATATATTTTGAAAGGAATGGGTCTATAAGCATTCTACTTCTGCATGTAAGAAAAGTCTTATATTTTGACTATGTATACACACTAGATTGATTTAGTTGTTTTAAGAAGACCACTAACACAAAACTACTTTAAGAAAAAAAAATGCCAATGACACAGAGATATTATAAAGAAAGACAATCAAATCAAGCATTCTGCTGAAAACCATTTTTGGTGAACTAGATTATGTGCAGCAGTTATAAGCAGATGGCTATGCTATCAATCCAATTCTGCCTTGGAATTACCACAATATTGAGGATCTAGAAAGTCACCACTGTCTTTTCTAAATCTGAAAAAAAAAAAATAAGAAATTAACCCTGGACCAACAATGTATGAGGTAAAGATAAATGGAAAGAGAGAGAGAGAGAGAGAGAGAGAAGAATTGGTTAGCTCAATGATACAAAATTAAACATTTCTTTCAGAGGAATAACATGAACAAAAAAAAAAAACCTTAAAAAACAAAAGGACATAGTGGTTGATAATATTTGTAAAGTTTAAATCTAACACAGAATTAATATTCCATTTCATACAAGGAAATCTTCTAGTACACTAAGAAAAAAAAAGTACATACAAGCAAGTTATAAAAGAGGGAAGCCCCAAAAGTTGAGGATATACTATATGTAAACATAAAAATTAACTTTAAAGTGTCAATTAATTAATATTTTACTCTTACACTAGAAAAAATTTTAGAACTTGTTAGCACTGCATTTTGACAGGAGTGTGTACATAGAAATCCTCAGGATACTGGTGATTCTGTAGAACAGACACCTCTATTTTAGAGATTTTATTGAGAGACTTTTTTTGTTTGTAATTAGTAAAACTTATATGTGCATACACCCTTTCCTACACCAAGTCCAGGCCCAAACACATGTCTAGAGAAATTATAATTCAAAACTATAAGGGTCGTTATGAGAACGTTCATTGCAACTTTGCATGGAAGGAATTTAGGAAAATATATTGTACAACTACAGAAATGTGGGCAAGAAGAATGTAGTGGGTATATGATAGGGAATATCACATGAAATATCACAGTTCACTTTGAATTCACTGGATGTAGACACCAATGAGTGCCAAAAAGAATGCTTAATGTAAGCTAATATAAACTATAACATATATCTCCATAATTGATTGAGTTAAAATATGCAGTAGTTAAATGCCTTATGGTTGTTACCTATATAGTAGGCAGGATGGTGTAGGATACAGATATGAAAGGAAATGAGTGCATTTAATTAATTAATCAATTACAATAGTTATAAGAAAACTAAATATAATCTGTATAGCTACATAAATCTGATTTTTTTAAAAACGCAAAAACAAGCTTACTCTATCATAAATGAAACAAAAAATATATGTTGACAAAATTGGAGAAAAACAAAGTGTAAAACACTCTTGGTAGGACTATAAATTAGTACAGCCACACTGGAGAAAAATATGGAGATTTCTCAAAAAATAAATGGAACTACCATATGATCCAGTAATACCACTTTTGAATATAGATCCAGAGGAAATGAAATGAGCATATCAAAGAGATGACTGCATGATAATGTTTATGGTTGCATTATTTGACAACAGCAAAGATATGGAGTTGACCTAGGCGCCCCCAACAGATTAATGGATTATTTTTAAATGTGATATATACAGATAGTGGGGGCTGTAGCTGTAGCTCAGTGGCAGAGCGCTCGCCTAGCATGTGTAAGGCACTGGGTTCAATCTTTAGCACCACATAAAAATAAATAAAATGAAGACATTGTGTCCATCTACAATTACCAAAAAAAAAAAAAAAAAAATTAAATAGATAGTGGGGTATTATTCTGCCATAAAAAAATAAAATCCTGTCATTTGCAGTAAAATGGATGCAACTGAAGGACATTATGTTTAAGTGAAATAAGCCAGTCACAAAAAGACAGGTACTGCATATTTTTTCTCTTATATGTGGAAGCTAAACAAAATGTTGACAAAACAATATAGTAATTACTAGAGTTTGAGAAGGGTCAAGGGGGTTGGGAGGAATGATTTGATCAGTGCATGCTGTATGTATGTATGGAAATTTCACACTTTACCCATTAACATGGACACTTAATATGTGTTAAAAATAATTAAACAAGCTTTAAAAAGAATAAGTCTACTTAATTTGTGACTTTCACTTGTAAATAAAGCAACCAAGATCAATCAAATCAACCTCTGGTAGCATAGAGGCTGACCTGATTATATAATCAAGATTTTTTTTTCTCTTCATTTCCTTTTCAGTCCTTCCCTTTGAGAACTCAGTGTAGAAAGTAGCATTAATTATATTATTATATGGTTTGTATCTGGAATGTCCTCCAAAGTCTCTCTCTGCTCCTCGCTGCCAAGGTAAACAGCTTTCTTCAGCCATGCTGTTTTTGCCTCATTACATGCCTACAACAATGCAGCCAGCTGACCATGGACTGAAACTTCTGAAACCATCAGCCAAATGAAACTTTCCTCCTCTAAGTTTTTTTTTTTTCCCCAAGCATTTTGTCACAGAAACAAAAAGCAGGCCAACATAGATGTGCTTCTATACATGACAAGTATTATCTTTGGTTCTCTGCAGCTGAGGATAAATACACTCCCAAAGGTATTCTTAGATTTGAAAGTAAGAAAAACTGTGCACTGGGATTGAGTTTTCACATATGACATAGCACTAGTGAGAAGACAAAACTGTTTACTGTAGCCAACAGAACTTGGGGAGATGACGTACAAATTTCAGAAAAACATTATTTAACAATCTAAATTTTATTTGATTGTTAAGTTTGCTTTTATTCTATTTATAAAATCATTTTGCTGTACAGTTGTATAAAATTTATAAGCTTAAGGGATTATGCAATGTTCATGTTCATCTCTTAACTCACCCATAAAGGGGAAATAACACAATTTCCCCAGCATAAATTATGTACAGGGCTTAGCAGGTGATCAGTGTGAATATCAGATTTCTAAAAGTTCTTCCAAAAACTACACATCCTAATGCAAATATAAGGTGCTTTAAAACCTGTAAAAAAAAAATCTATTTATTATCATGAGTTGATAATGTGTAATCCTATCATCTGTCAATTTGGTTAGTATTTTTCAATCTTAACAAAATACCAACTAATAAGTAGAATTAAAAAAAAATAACAATAAAGGTGACATAATATGTAACTATTATTATGTATTTATATTATGTATCATATATTATTATGAAATAATTAAATTCTTAAGTGTACAAATAGAAAACACATCAAATTGTTTGTTCTTGATTCTTAAAAGTACATTAAATATGTATTATGTTCACACAAAAACATCCTTAGCAAAACACTTTCTCATTTTTATGTAATTTTAATTATGACTTTTTAAAACATCATATGGTAAACCCATTGAACCCTAAAACCATGTGTTTTTTAATTATTCATTTTATTTCAGTGTTTATTTAATTTGGTACAAATTGAAAAAAAATATGTCCATAAATCTTCTCAAGATTAGCACTGTGTTATGCAAAGCAGTTTGTTGGGGCCACATTAGAATCAATCAATGCTGTTAGTATGTTAGTTGGCTCTGAAACACCCTCAATTCAGGGCTTAAAAAAACAGAATGATCAGAAAATTTTAAGAACATTCTACATCTTTTTATGAAAAATTCTGTGGTATATATGTGTATTAAGAATTGTAATGCAAAAAAAGTATACATGTATAATGGCATAATTTGGCATGAGCATACTTTATATACAGAGTTACAAAAAATTGTTCTGTATATGGGTAATAATGAGTGTAATGCATTCTACTATTGTCATGTATTAAAAAAACAAAAAAGAAAATTTTGCAGAGGTAGAGGGAGAACTGGATCATTTTTCTTTGTTAAATCTCAGGCTTAATGCATATGAGTAAAAGGCCTTGGTAGATATTTGAAATAAATACATGTTTGAAGTTGTTAAATGAGCATCTAACTTTCTATCTTATCCTTGTAACCTCTGAGACTCCATCATCCCCACGGATGGTAAAATCAAATGGTAAAGCTGAGTCCTTTCAGGAAAGGGGAGCTGGTCACACAGTCACTCACTGCTCTTGTATCCACACACCAAAATCCTGGTTCTGGGTGATTTGGGGACCGAACCCAGAAGAGGGACAGCTTCTGCACTCAAATTCAGTCAATCTCGCTCCAAAATGCCTAGCTCTCAATAAAGGCCATGTTTCTTTCACAATTTCCAGTGAGGTTCGTAAGTACTTTTTATATTTTCTTTCTCCCCTGGGGAGAAAACTAGCCAGATAATGCAACTATTTTAACTAAAATACACCTTATCACACTTGATCTTTCTTCCCCTAAAAGAATAACCCCAATACTGTGAGGGCTGTCCCAGGAAACCAGAGAGGTACTTGCACAGCACGTTAAATGACCTTAATGTGAATCGACTGTCTGAGCAAAATTATTCTCTTTCAGCAGACCTAACTGCGCTGCCCGTCACTGCATCGTTAAACATGCAGACAGGTTCACTACCTTGGAGATCTCCCCTGGAAAAGGAAAGGTACCATCTACGGTTTTTTAAGGTTTTTGTGTTTGGATTATGACTTTTATTTTGATTGTTGGTTTTCCTTATAATTTCTTAAAAAAAAAAAAAAAAAAAAACTGTCCAAATACTACAACACTGAAAATCTGGAAATGCAACTTACTAACGTTGAAATTTAAGGCTAAAATTTTGAGAAACATGTGGTTAACCTGAGGATATAAATGTGCTTTCTTTATAGGCTTTCTATATAAAACATATAAAAAATGATTTTGTTTAAAAGTTTTATAAAATGTATGTGTATGGATACTAACCAGATGACAGTGTTCACAGAAATATTTCCTCACCCATTGTAAAAGTTTGGACAGGAAAACAAAGATTGTCGTGTACCTCTTAATTAATATGTGAACTAACAAGTAAGTTAGCAAGTAGAGTAAAATAGTAATTTTAAATGATTCAATTCTCAATTTCACTTCATTAACATGCTTGAGTGCATATAGCTAGTATTTCTGATACCTTTAAGTCCACTCTTTACTATGCAACAGCTTCAGTGGCTAATAAAAAGAGAATTTCTCTACATAATGACAAAAGTTGGGATTCAAGTGTGAAATGGTCAGTGAATTAGTCATTCAGAGTTTTAAAAAATAACAATAATCCACAAAAATCAAATAAGTTAATTAGTAAATAGTATTGGAACACATGATAAAATGCCCAATAAATGATAAATGTTATTTTATTGGTAATATCTTTATGAGTTCCATAAAGTTCATGTAATTAACTTTGTAAAAAGGGCCCCACAGACTAAAAGTCAACTAAGGTAACCTTAAATCCTTATTCAATTTAGTTCAACAATAAGTGACTGAATTAAGAATTTAATTGCAGTAGAAAATATCATAGGTAGGAAGACCAATTAGAGAGCTGAAACAAAAGTCTAAATTAGAAATGGTGATAGAATGGCCAGGAGCGGTGTCACATGCCTGTAATCCCAGTGGCTAGGAAACCTGAGGCAGGAGGATCACAAGTTCAAAGCCAGCCTCAGCAACTTAGCAAGGCCCAAAGCAACTTAGTGCTTAAGCAGTAGTTAAGCACTCCTGGGTTCAACTTAAATACAAAAAAATTGAAAGAAAGAAAGAAAAGAAATGGTGAGAGGAAGAGCTATTGAGGAAGAAGCCATGCAAAGAAGAGAAGTAGAGTTGGGGAAATAGCTCATGATAAAGATTTTACCTAGCATGCACAAGGCCCTGGGTTCAATCCCCACTGCAAAATTTTAAAAAAAAAAGAAGAAAGATGCAAATATTGGAAGGAAAAAGTGGAAGACTTAGTAGCTGGGTTAAAGAACAGAAAGGAGAAGAAATCAGGAGGAGATCCTCAGTCTTACTGCTCAGAGTAAGGGTGACTAAAGTTGATAATCAAGAGCTGTGAAGAAAATAAGGGATGAAAGGAGAGGGAGAGACTTTCTACTTCCATCAATAGAAAATGTGCCATAGATAATTAAGGTACGAAAACCAAAATTTCAGAGATGACAGCATTGCTTAAATTTAAATTTATTTTTATATAATTTAGAACAGTTTGCATGTTATTTACTTGTGCTCCAAATTTTTCATTTAAGAAACTCAGTTTCACCTTTGCATTTTTCACTAATAAATATTTTAACTAACATTCATTATATGAGTAAGAATTCTATCGTGTAGATACAGTGTAAACTACCTCCTTATTACTATTGTACATTTTGGTCTACTTGAGAAAAAGAAATAATGAATCAAAAAGGACTCGAGAGGTGACAATTCTACCTTTTTTAAAAAATAAGAAAATGAATCCCAGTTATGGGTGAAGAAGTTATCCAGAGTGCCTGAGATCAGGAAAGTCTGATAACTTACTCCCACCATCTCACACTTTCAATGTTCAATATAAATGTCTTTGCTGTCAGTTTGACTGAGTATGTCATTATGCCGATTTAGAAAGGAGATGTTAAAGTAAATTGCTCTTGAACAGAAGATTTTTTTCCCTTTGGGTCTAAAATAAAATGAGTAGCACTCAGATGCCAAATATTATCTAGCAAAGAAAAAGAAGTGTGCAGACACAAATAATATTTGCCAGTATAAGTATCTGAGGACACCCTAAACAAAAAGGTTCTAGAAAATACCGTATTAGCCTTACAGGCTATCCAAATCTGTTTAAATTATTTTTTTAAAAACTATTAAATCTTGGGGCTGGGGTGATGGCTCAGTGGTAGAGTGCTCGCCTAGCATGCATGAGGCACTGGGTTTGATCCTCAGCACCACATAAAAACAAACTAATATATCCACCTAAATCTAATAATACATACATAATACATAAATAATAGATATTTTTTAAAAACTATTAAATCTTAAGGGGAAAAATGAATTTCCTGAAAAAATTGCAACCATGGAAACTTTCCCTCTCTGTTTTTTGTTTGTTTGCTATCATAAATGCCCTACTATGCTCTTGGTAGCATACACCTGTAACTCAACTACAAGAGGCTCAGAATCAATAACAGCCTCAGCAACTTAGTGGGACTCTCTCTCAAAATAAAAAATAAAATAAATTTAAAAGGGATGGGGGTATAGCTCAGCATAGAGTGCTTGTTTAGCAAGCATAAGGCCCTGGGTTCAAGCTCCAGTACCATAAAATAATTAATAAATACCTTGCTGTGGACATCCGTCTGTAATATTCACATTTTATAAATAATATAAATATTATTTATAATATTTATTATTTAATATAAATATTATTTATAAATATTATTTATAATATTATTCTTATAGAATGTTATTGTGTACTTTTTATCATTTGGGATTACTTTTAATGGCTATTTTCCCCAATGTTGAATAGAAACTCAAAACATGTGATACTCTGTATCACTTTTTACACAGAGGAGTTCCAGCATTTCATAACTGTTATGTGGGGGAAGCAAGAATGGACAAATCTACAATGCATGCATTTTTTCCTTTTCATTACAAAGACCTAGTAAATGAGAGGGTCTAAGCCATAAAATGCTTTATTAGTATATTCTATATTATATGTTTCCCTTCTTTTGATAATTGGGGGTTTATTTGTTTTGTTTTTTTTGTACAAGGGATTGAACCCAAGTGCCCTTAAATACTGAGCCACATTCCCAGCCCTTTTTAATGTTTTTTAGAGTCAGGGACACTCTAAGTTGCTCAAGGCCTTGCTAAGTTTCTGAGACTAGCTTTGAACTTGTGATCCTCCTGCCTCAGCCTCCCAAGACACTGATATTACAGATACGTGTCATCACCCCGAGCCTAATTTGGATTTTGTAAGCAAACACATACTCCTTGTCTTAAATTTATCAAAATCTAAATTTATATTATTTTGTCATGTCTTCTCTATATATAAAAGAATACTACCATGAAATTTATGTGTTATGAAAAGCAGACCCAAAGTAATTTTCCCTCATCTATATGTCCCCAGAGCAAAATATATACATGTATATTGGTACAATAACTTCTTTTGTATTGTGTTATTATACCCCTATAACCTGATTTTCTGGGTTTTTAATTTTTTTAAATTTTTTTGCACAGTAGAACAGAAAATTGATGAATGTTACTTATTGCTGTTTAAAATCTGATAGATTTACTTAACACATTTTAATCTGAATAATTTACTTTGTGTGTGTGTGTGTGTGTGTGTGTGTACGGTTTAGATATTTGGTGTTCCCAAAAAGCTTACGTGTGAGAAAATGCAAGAAAGTTTAAAGGTGAAGGGATTAGGTTAGAAGAGTTTTAATTTGATCAATGTATTAATCCCCTAATAGGTACTAGCTTGGTGGTAGCCATAGGCAGGTAGGTGTGGCTAGAGGAGGTGGATCTTTGGGTTGTGCCTTCAGGGTGTATATTTGTTCTTGGTGACCATGTCCTAAGCTACTTTCCTCTACCATACTCTTCTACCATGATGTTCTGCCACACCTTGGGCCCAGAGCAAAGGAGCCAACCAATATGGACTGAGACCTCTGAAATCATGAGCCCCAGATAAACTATTCCTTCCCTAAAATTGTTCTTGTTATTTCTTTTGATCACAGTGTGAAAAACTGACTGAAACACACATACACATGTACATATATAAAGTATATGTACACATTAAATGATGTTCTAACTAACCATCATTTTACATAAATCATATATAATTATATATAATATATTGTTATGTAAATTAAAATATATATTATATATTAAGTGATAGTTATATGAAATATGCATATGTAACTATAAATATATTAAATGATGCTTAGTTAAATTTCTGTCAATTAACTGCAATTCTTATTTTAGAGATTCTAAAATGCTTTTTCACTGCAATTAGAGTCTTTTGTATGTGTGATGAAGCAAAACAGAGACAGATACAGAAAAATGTTTGTTTGTTTAATGGACAGATTTCTAACATCTGTGAAGATAGCAATGTTACTTTAAATGCTATGATGGCTCTTTTCCAAAATACCTCAAGGACACTCTTTTTGCGGGTCTCGTAAATAGTTGAAGAGCAGAAAGAAAACTCCATAAATTTATAAGAAGAAATACAACTACCAAAGATTTTAAACCAGGAAAAACATGAACTCATAGAGAATAACATTAGAATGAGACTTAAGATTTTGTAGCATTCAGAAATTATATTCAATACAGAATTACTTACTCTGTTATGTGATTGTAAATACTGTATGCAAAACATATATTTTCATTAGTGACACATTAGTTTTCATGCATTTAATGTTTTTTGGTTACTAAATTACATTTTTTACAATTTTCAAAATAATATTCTACAGTTAGTATATTTTTACCATACAATATAATAAATGCATGAAAACTAATGTGTCACTAATGAAAATATATGTTTTGCATACAGTATTCAGACAGATGAAATGCTCAGAAATTTAATATCTCAAAAGAATATTTAAGTGGAAGAATATGAGACTACTGATTTAGAAGAAAAATAGATATTTTAGGATAGAATTTGATAATCTCTTTTTTAATCAGGCTTATATTTAGAATAAAAGGGTTACCCAATCTCTCTTGTACACCCATAAGGGCTAGGGAAAAAAAGAGGAAAATAAATGCAAACCCATATTTATGAAATTGGCCCATTTATAAGGAAATTGAATGATTGACAAAGCCCAAAACAGCACTGTAGCAACATATAACTGAAGTTTTTATTTTAAACACTATTTTTCAGTACAGGAAAAGTTCCTAAACTCACTTTCAAAGAAAAAGAAAGAAAGAAAAAAACTTGGATGTCAATTCCTACAAGAGGACATGCCATGTTTCTCTGGATTGCTTCCTCTTTGCAGAGAACATTCCAAACCTCACTTCCAATTTGAACTGAACCAATGAAAGGGGGTATTTTTTTTTTTTTTTATAAAGCTATAGCAAGCAATTTTTTTAAAACATGATATAAAATCAACCAGCAAAAGGTTATAACAAGCCTATTTAACCAGGCTGATGATAAAATGCAGAAAGCAATACCACTTGTTTTGGCCAGTAATAAATGCTTCCAGACATAAGATGGTAGCAAAGCTTACTTAGCCGTTTGGTTAACTTTTTATTTTAATCTAGGATATACTAGGCCAGAGTAACAGCCACATTAAATTCCGTGTAATGCTTCAATTTTTCGCTCCACATTTTGGCAATGAGTACATCTTACATTCTATAATTGCCAACTTCCAAGATAACATGAGACATATTGGCAAATCCTTGCTGGTTATGCTCCTTGGGCATAATGGTTTTTGTTTCATATTCACTAACAGAGTTTAAACTTTAAAATAATAAGATAGCTTTGATTTGATTTTTAACACATTTGAGTAGAAAGAATGCAAAAAGGAACATGAGTAATAAGATGAACCAGGATTGCAAGAAGCTGTGCAAACACATCTGGTTGTTGTAAATGGGATCTCTGAATACCTACCAGTGACTGTAAGAAACATGTTTGCCACAACAAGGCCAAATGAATTCCGAGCCAAGCATTCATATCTTCCTTGGTCAGCCTGGCCTGCGTCGTAGATGGTCAGTGTGCCTCCACTGTCAATATGGAATTTACCACTCTCAGTAATCTGTATACCTGCCTACCGAGTAAAAAAGGGTTGTCATTGGGAGAAAGCGTGGGTCCTTAAACAGTAAATATTTACACTTCATTTGATGTAGTCTCCATTTGTTCAACAAATATCTACTGAGTGCCTGCCATGTATCAAGCACTATAGGAGGTATCAAATAAATCGAACAAAGAGAAGAAAGAGATTCCCAAGAAGTGCTGTTTTGTCTTCTAATTAAAATAAATATGACAATCATAAGTTCAGTCGTGTATTATTTAGCATGTGATTATCTTAAAACCATCACTCAATAGATGGATATATACAAAGTACTAACAACCTGCTTACTTCTAAAAGACAATTCTGACAATAAAAATAAGAACACGATTTTAAGGAGAAAAATGCTCACAAATCCACCACCTGAAAACATCAAAATGTTTCCTTATTTTTGACTTCCTTATACACATTTTGGATAGCTGCACTGGTATATAGATAACTGTATTTCCCAGTTAAAAAAATATACTTTAAGAAGATACAAGTAACTAATTTTATATAAACTACTATTGAAGTGCATTATCTACTAATTATTAAGAATTTATTGCCAGGTGCGGTAGCACACTCCTATAATCCCAACAGCTCAGGAGGCTGAGGCAGGAGGATCATGAGTTCAAAGCCAGCCTCAGCAAAATCAAGGTGCTAAGCAACTCAGTGAGACCTTGTCTCTAAATAAAATACAAAATAGGCTGGGGGTGTGGTTCAGTGATTGAGTACCCAAAAAAAATAAAATATTTTTTTAAAATAAAATATTTTTAAATGTCCATCATCATTATGATGTTAATTTTAAAAAGAAAAAGAAATTGGCTTTCAGAGATTGCAGTAGAGATACCATTATCTTGCCCCTCTCCAAAAGACTCTCATGAAACCAAAGACAAGAGAGATTTTTTTTCAAAAGAATTCATACTCCTGTAATGGCCAACGGGCCAGAGAGTAACCATAAAGGTTAGAGTCTGAGAATGTTTGAAAAACAATCTGTTTTTCAGATTTGTGCAGCTGTCTTGGGACAATGCTAGGAAACAAATCCAAGGTGACAGGCAGATGGTAACTCAGGCTAGGCAGTGATGGGAAGTAGGAGAGAGGACAGGACCTACTTGCTAGAAGAGTAGCTGGAAAGAGATCATACACGGGGCACATCTGAGGAGACCAGATGCCTAGGTGTGGGGCCCCGGTGGTCTTTCCCCTTCCCTTCTTTTGTCTGGACCACCATTGCATCTTCTTTCCAAATTCATTATTTTCCCCTCCCTTCTTCTCACTTAGTACCAGAACTCCCAGCTCCGTGCTTTTGGCTTAGAGTAGGAGCAATCGGATAGCTTTCCAATAAATCCCTTATCTACTTATTTGAAAGGTTTCCTAACTCAAACCCTTTCCAAACTTTTGAGCTGAGGAAGATTGTTATAAAGATGAAATGGGATAATATACGTAAAATACCTGGCATACAGTAGCACCCCATCGATATGTGATTAGAACCTACCTTCCAAAAGGTGGACTTTTGAGATATTTTGCTGGTATAATTAGATAATGAAGCATCTAGTAGAATGTCAGATAAGGCTTTATACTGACAAAAATATATATTTCCCAGAGTTCTTGTGTTAGTATTAAAACATTTGGATAGACAGTATTAAATCAAAAAAGAGTTTACACTGGCATGGTGGCACGTGCCAGCTACCAGGAGGCTGAGGCAGAGGTGTTACACGCTTAAGGCCAGGCCAGGGAACATAGTGAGATTTCTGTCTCACAAAAGAATACTCAAGACTATGTGAGAGGACACAAGCTCAATTGGAGGCACCGAACTTATTCTTCATAGAGAACCTCACGCCATGCTCGGCTATAGTACAAAAGAAGAGAGCCAGCAAAAATAGGTGGCTTTGTTGCCATTTGATACAAACAAAAATGAACTAAGTGGTTTTAGTAAACACAGTTCTGTGATCTTTCACAAATTTCACATTTTGTCACACTTTTCCATAAAACCTGTCATTCAAGTGTGTACACCTTCATTGATTTTTTTTAAGAACATTGAAATCTGAGACCAATCATTTCATTGTGATGAAAAACCTAAAATGGAAGAAGCAATTGTGTTGCAAGACTATAGCTCAAAGAACCAAAAGAAATAAGATATATAAATAAAGATCTATTATTTCTTTAAAGCCATTCAAGTTTTCAACCTTTAGAAGTGCTTTTTTTTTTTTTTGACATGTCCCTTTAATATCAGGATTTTTTATTCCTTTTTTTGTTGTCAGCTAACGATCTAGTTTTAATGCATTTCAGAGTTATTAATTTACAATGGTTTCTCGCTAGCCACGACAATGCTTAATTTATATGTGGCAAAACAATTTTTTCTTCAAGGAACTTAGTTACGCTTATGAAGTTTTTATCACCAAGCAAATGAGGAAGGACAAAATTTTTATCAAAACCCTGAGCCAAAATCAGATTCAGTCACTTAAAAAAAAAAAGGATCAAGAAATAAACCTACTGCAGCATGAAAAATATCGCCTGCTAGCAAAAATCACAACAGTAATAAATCCATAGGAGAATCATTGCCTGGGTTTCAGTGGGTCAATACACCTGTCAATGTTTTTAATATTACAGAAGCTTTAGTTGAGATCTTACCTTACTCCAAGTAATTATAGGCTGCGGTTCTCCTTGAGCATGACATGAAATGTTTATATTCTTCCCAACATCTACCCTTGCATCCTGAGGAAGTTGAGTAAACACTGGGAGAGCTGTAGGAATGAGCCAAGATAATATCCTGTCGGTATCATTTTAGTCAATATGTGCCAACCCCATCAAACAGTATAAATATAAATGCTAAATTGGTTGTCCACATTAGTTTTAAAAAGTCAATTTACTTGGTCATCTAGGGGAATAATAAACACCAATCCAGGCTGGTGATAATTAGGACAGAGGACAAAGCAGGAATAAAAGAAGAGGAAAGCACACAAGTGTTAACCACATTCGCAATACTTTATTTCTTCCGCTGAGGAGTGGGTGCAAGGGTTTTCATTATTCTTTCTCAATATCTTTTGGTAAGCCTAAAAGCAAACTACACAGTTAACATCATTTTTTTTTAAAGAGAGAGAGAGAGAGAGAGAGAGAGAGAGAGAGAGAGAGAGAGAGAGCTTTTTTTAATATTTATTTTTTAGTTTTCGTGGAAACATCATCTTTTATTTTTATGTGGTGCTGAGGATCAAACCCAGCGCTCCGCGCATGCCAGGCGAGTATGTTACTGCTTGAGCCACATCCCCAGCCCAACAGTTAACATCAAATTTTATTTCTGGCTAATATAAAAGGATGCCTTTTTTAAAGTAGAATTCTTTTTCCCTCAGAAACCACAGACCATCTCAACTCAATTAATAGGAACTAGATGATTAAAATAGCTCCCACAATGAGCAAGGAAATTGGATTTACAATCTTTAAAAATTCCTCCTCCCCCAAAAAATGCAAATCAAAATTACGCTGAGATTTCATCTCACTCCAGTCAGAAATGGCAATCATCAAGAATGCAAGCAATGATAAATGCTGAAGAGGATGTGGAGAAAAAGGGACACTTTACCCTGTTGGTGGCATGGTAAATTAGTACAAACACTATGGAAATCAGTATGGAGTTTCCTCAAACAACTAGGCATGGAACCACCATATAGCACGCCTTGGTATTAATCCTAAAATATTAAAGACTATATATATATATATATATATATATATATATATATATATATATATATATTTATATTTATTTATTTTTATACATACACACATACCCCACACAAGTGTTAACCACATTCGCAATATTTTATTTATTCAGCTGAGGAGTGGGTGCAAAGGTTTTCATTATTCTTTCTCAATATCTTTTGGTAAACCTAAAAGCAAGCTACACAGTTAACATCAAATTTTAACATCAAATTTACATATATATATAAATATATATATATATATATATATATATTATATATATATATATATATAGAGAGAGAGAGAGAGAGAGATCTCCATGTTTATAATAGCACAATTCATAATAGCCAAACTGCTGTCCATCAAAAATGGATAAATGGATAAACAAAATGTAGTATATGTACACAATAGAGTCTTATTCAGCCATAAAGAAAAATGAAATTATGTCACTTGCAGGAAAATGGATGGAACTTCAGAACACTATAATAAACAAAATAAGCCAAACTCAGAAAGTCAAGGGTCATATATTTTCTCTCATATATGGAACTAGAGAGGAAAAAGGAAAAGAAAGGTGAGTGGGGGTAGAGGAATCTCATGAAAATTGAAGGAAGATCAGTAGAGTAAAGGAAAGGGGGAAGAAATAGGAAAATAGGGGGGATGATCTTAGCCAAATGTTATTGTTATGTTGTGTGCATGTATGAATATATAACAATAAATCCCACCATTATTGACAACTATAATGCACCAGTAAAAATATGGGGAAAAACCTTCCCTCAAAAAGGGAATCTCAAGCAAAGAATTAAAATCATTTTGCTAGAGAATTCTACTAAATGATTTTAAAATATATTATGACGACTCTATATGATTCCTTGCATAAAATAGAAAAGAAGGCAATACTTTTTGACTCACTGTAGGAGGCAGACCTTAACATCCAAATCAGATAGAGACAGTACCAAACAACAACAGCAGCAAACAAAAAAACTACAGACCAATACCTCTCATGAACATGTACACAGAAATCATCAACAAAGTGTTGGTAAATAGAATTCATCAATATTAAAGGGTTTATACATCATGGCCAATTAAGGTTTAATCCTGAGATGCAATGCTGATTCAATATTTGAAATCAGTGGATATACCTATATAACTTGCCATTTTAACAGCTAACAAATAAAAACCACATGATATCAATCAATACATAAAATGTGTTTGACTATATTCAACTCACTCATGGTTTAGAAAAAGCTCTCAGAGCCAGCTATGGTGATATGTGGAGGCTGAGGCAGGAGAATTGTCAGTTCAAAGCCAGCCTTAGCAACTCAATGAGCCCCTGGGCAATTTGGCAAGACCCTGTCTCAAAAGAAAAAATAAAAAGGGCTGGGGATGTAGCTCAGTGTTTAAATGCCCCTGGGTTCAATTCTTGGTACCAAAAAAAAAAAAAAAAAAAAAAAAAAACTTTCAGAAAAACAGAAATACAGAGAACCTACATAGCTTGAAAAATAATCCTGCAGTAAGTAGTGAGTAGTGAGGGGATATCTTCTCTTCAGATGGGGAATAAGGCCGGGGCATGTGCTCTCTCCACTCTGATCCAACTTAGAACTGAAAAGTCTATTGCATTATAGCAAGTAAAGGACAAGGAAAGCAAAGGAATAGGATAAGAAGAAATAGAACTCTGTTTCAGATGACACCTTTATCCATGTAAAAAAATTCTAAGAAATATCAAAAGTATTCTAGAGTGAGTTTGGCAAGGTCACAGAATACAACATAAATGGAAAATCAATGAATCATATTTGTGGACTCAATCAATGAACACACAAACACAAAAAAATTTTTAAAAACAGTATCATTCAGAATTGCTCAAAAACATGGTATGCACCAGGTATGGATGGCACAGGCCTGTAATCTCTTAGACTCAGGAGACTGAGACGGAAGGATCACAAGTTACAGGTCAGCCTCAGCACTTAGCAAGATCCTGCCTTACAGTTAAAAAAATACAAAAAAGACTGAGGATGTAAGCGAGTGCTAGAGCACCCACAGATTCAATCCCCAGTACAGCAAAAGGAAACCAAAAAAAAATGTGATGCTTAGGTTTCAATCAAGCAGAACAATCATGTGTGGAAGACCACAGAAGGATGATATAAAAAATGAAAGAAAATCTAAACAATGTATTCATGAGTTGGAAGTCTCAAGACAGTAAAGATGCCATTTCTTCACAAATTGATATGCAATTTCCATTAAAATCCAAGCAAGAGAATTTTTTATAGATATAGACACGATTACTCTAAAATTTATTTAGAAGGGCAAAGGAAACTAAATAATTTTGTCAAAGAAGAATAAAGTGAGAAGAATCTCTCTACTGGATTTAAAAACAGATCAACAAGCTATAGTAATTAAAGTGTGTGGTACTGAGAAGATGGACACAGACCCACACATTAATGGAGCAGAGCAAGATCCATACAAACATGCCCAATTCATTCTGACAAAGGTGCAAGAGCAATTCAATGAAAGCCTTTCAACAAATGTGCTGGAGCAATTGAATAATCACAGGCAGAAAAATGAATCTTGACTCACTAAACAGTCTCACACTTTATACAAAATTAACTCACAATTAACAATAAAACATAAATTGTTTTAACTATGAAAGTTAAAAAAGAAAACAGAGGAGAAAACTTTTATAATAGGCCAAAGTTTTGACTCTGTATAAAAAGTGAGATCCATCAAAGAAAACTGCACTTCATCAAAGTTAAAATTTTTATTATTAAAAGACCAGGTTGAAAACTAAAAGACAACTTAGGGAAGGAGAAGAAATATTTTGCAAAACACATATACAACAAAGAGTTAGTATATAAAATATATGAAAGGACCTAAAAAAACAATTGTTAGGGGAAAAAAAATCAACAGTTCAAACAGAAAGTGGGCCAAAGACATATCATTGTACCAAAGAGGATATACAGATAGCAAATCAGTGTGTGAAGAGGTTCTTAACATCATTTAGACATTGTAGAAATGCAAATTAAAACCACAATGAGGTATTATTGCATACCTATCAAAATGACTAAAACAAATAAAATTTATATAACAGGAACAGAAGTCATTGGCAAGGATGTAAAGAAATTAGATTACATACCACGGGTGAGGTTATAAAATAGTATAGCCATTCTGCAAAGGATTTGAATTTATTTTAAAAAATGTAAACATGCCAAATACCAAATAATACAGCAATTGCTCTCTTAGGCACCTATCCCTGAGTAAAAAAAAAAAAAAACTCAAGTTCACATAAAAACCTGTACATGGGTCTTTACAGCACTTTTACTTATGATAGCCCAAAGCTGGAAACAACCCAGATGTCCTTCAACAAGTGAATGATAAAACAAAGAGCAAATTATCCATGCCTTGGAGTTCTACTACAGAACAACACAAAGGACAAAATACTGATATATATGCATTCTAAATGAACCTCTAGATAATTATGCTAAGTAAAGAACCAATCCAAAAAGATTATATACTCTCTGATTTTGTTTATATAAAATTCTTTTTTTTTCCTTTTTTTCTTTTTGGTACCAGGAATTGAATACAGGTGTACTTAAGCATTAAGCCACTTCCCTACCTCCTTTTATTTTTTTTATTTTGAGACAGAGACTCATTAAATTGCTTAGGGCTTCCCTAAGCTGCTGAGGCTGGCTTTCAACTTGTAATCCTCCCATTTCAGCCTCCTTAGTTGCTGCTGCATGCACCACTGCACCCAGCTCACATAAAATTCTTGAAATGACAAAATTATAGAAATAGAGAACACATTGGTACTTGTCAGGGTTTTGGGAGGTGAGAAATGTGAGAGGGCAGGAAAATGGGAGGGAGAGGGGTGTGGTTTTGAGAAGGACAATATAGGTGATTCTTGCAGGAAGAGAAACTGTATCTTGATGACAATATCCTGGTTGTAATATTGTTTTGAAAGGTGTCACTGCTAGAAAAGGACAAATGGGATCTTTTGTGTTATTTCTTGCAACTGAATGTCATTGTACAATTATCTCAAAATTAAAGGTTTAAATAAAATTAATCAATGACATGAACATACGTGGAAATAATATTCAACAAAGAGTGCACATTGCTTAAGGATCTCAGGGAAACTGATTGAGCCATGAACTTCACGCATCTAAACCCCACATTCTACCTCATTATTTGACTTGCTTTATCTCCAGCCACTTTGACCTGCTGTCACACAGCTTCTCATTACCATGGACTGTGCCACTGCTTACAATATCTTGGAAATATCTAATTCCACACCCTAGAGCAGAACTCTTTTCTCTACTGCCCTTTCCTCATTTGACTTCATGTAGACTTCTAAGTCTTTTCTGTAAACAAACAACAACAACAAAAAAAAAAACTGTAGGAAATAGCTAGGTGTGTAATCCCAGAGGCTCAGGAGGCTGAGACAGGAGGATTTCAAGATCAAAGCCAGTTTTAGCAAATTAGCAAGGCCCTAAATAACTCGGTGTAACCCTGTCTCTAAATAAAATATAAAAAGGGACTGGGGATGTGGTTCAGTAGTTAAGCGCCCTTGGATTCATTCCCCAATACCCCTCCCCCAAAACACAAAAACTGTAAGAAAGGGCATTTTTCAAGATGAAATGTTCCCTTTAAAATTAAAAAGAATTTCATCTTACACATCTACATTATTCCCCTGAAAGTATAGAAAATTAACATTTTTTTCCTAAATTGTACTATCTTTGCTCATTTTTTAAATTTTTTTTCTTTATTTATTTTCTTTCTGATTTAGGGAGTTCTTTGTATATTACAGATATCAAAGAACACTTGTTAGTTAAATGTGTTGCCAAAATCTTCTCTTTGTGACATATGAATCAAAGATCTGAACATTAATCTTTTCTTTTAGGCTAAGAATGTTGTAATTTGTTTTGAAAATTCTTCTGCACTACCATCAGATAAATTTTACTTGTTATTCAAAAAGAGTTAAATATCTGTTTTAGATATTAGAGTCATTTTTCTTAATCTGGAATTGATTTGAGGATATAGGGTGAAGTAAGGACATACTTTTGTTTCCCCGTGGACAACCAGTTGCTCAGAACAATTCACTGAGGATACCTAGATTCTATAGTCATGCACAACACCACTGCTGCCATCAATTGAATTGACTACTGATCAATTGATCAAGTCATCTCTGGGCCAGTAGTAAAATATGTAATTTCTGATAGATGTATAATCATCTTAGTTATTCTTGGATCTTTCTCTTTTCATCTGCATTTTAGAATCATCCCTTCATCTCCCACCAAGAACTCTTTTAGGATTTTATCTGGAATTGCATTGAGCTATAAATCAATATTAGAAAAATTAACACTTTTTGCAATAGTAAGTCTATCTTCTTCAATTTCTTGTAATGATATTTTATCCTTTTTCCACATGGTTCTTGTATATCTTTTGCTAGATTTGTTTTTAACTAACTTACACTTTCTTGCTATTTTAAGGAGTATCATTTTTATAATAAAATTAAGCATCCTGCACATAGAATAGAAAACAGTTTGTACTTGACATTAGATTTAATAATCTTACTCAAACCCTATTTGATAGTGTATCTGTAGCTACTTTTGGATTGTGTATAAGAAAAAATTCTATTACATATAAATCATAGAATGTTTGTATTCCTTCTAAATTTTTAAGATTTGCTGTTATTTCTTGCCCTTTTGTACAGGCTAAGAGCTTCCCTTATAATATCAGACAAATACAGTCTACTTTCTAAGTTTAAAGAGAATATTTTTAACATTTCACCTTGAAAAACATCCTTTCCTACGGTCTCTTTTTTCACAAAAAGAGTTTTTACTTGTTCACTTTTATATTGCTAATATATTTTTTCTAAACAATGAAGAGATAACAAATTTAACCAAACTCCTCTGCATCTGATGATAATCAATCCTCCATTAACCTAGTAATGTCTGTGGGTTCTGTTAGATATTTTGTGTTGAGATTATTCAGAACTTTTTTCTCATAACGTCCTTAATTCCTATTATTAGAAGATTTGATACTTTTACAATCTAAATTTACAGTTACTTTTCTTGAAACACTTGGAAGACTTGGTTCCAACATCGCCTGACACCTATTGCTGCTGACAGCAATGTAAATTATTCATATTTAGAAATATGTCATTTATTCTGCTTAATCTATACTGCTTCATCCTAGCCTGGATTTATGTTTCCTTGGTTCTAGTTATGTTAGCTAAACGCTCTCCAACATTGTCTACCTTCCCTTTCTTCTATCTTGAGACCGAGAACATCCATTTCTGTCCTCGGTGTGTTTTCAGTTTGTTTGTATATCTTACACTTTCAATCTAGTTCACTGATTTTTTTTCCCCTTAAGCATGCCTAATTTGCTATTTAACATATACTTAAAATTTTTTTCATGATGTTATCTTTTATTGAGAAAACTTGTGTTATCTGACTCTTTCATGTTTGTTGACTCCTCATTTTTATGATAAATTTTATTTTCTTAAATGTTTCAGATGTTATTGTAACAGATCTTTTTATTCTAATTCCTAAAATCCTTAAGCTTATCTATTTATTGATAAAATTACTCATTACTCATTCTTATGTTTGCATTGTTTATTCTCTTGGGTGTGTCGTACCCTTTGTTGATTTGATGTATCCAATCTTAGGCAAATTCAAGTCCTACACATAATGCTTTTCTCCATATGGGTCTGTGTTAGCTTCTCTGTGAGCCCTCTGTCGTCCACACTAGCTCCCCTGCCTGGTTCAGAAGGCCATGACCATTTGCATTCACCACCTTGCCACTCCTCCAAATCTCCCTGTCTGTGCTGCCGTCATGACAGGCAATGGCCAATTTGTGTCACCTTTCCTTTTGTGCACATATACTTCTCAACATTCTGATTTTGGATCAGCCAACTTTCTTTTTTTTTTTTTTTTTTAATTTCTTTTTGGTTGAAATAACTTCAGCTTACTTTCTGCCAGCCTAGTAATGCAGTATAATAAATCACATTTTTTAATGTAGGAAATATTTTTTTAAAATCTGATAACAGAATTTTTCAGAGATTCTATTCCTTTGACGGCCAGAAGCCCCATTCTAATTAACTATAATTTATGCAGCCTGGGTTCTTGCTAACTGCTGGGATAACTTGCACCTCACAAAAGGATTTTGCCCAGTTGTATCCGTCCGTTTGCACTCTCCTTCCCGTGATGAGCTGTCCACAGAGCTTTCCTGAACATTTCTCAGGGCTTATATGTCATGACTTGACTTCTTCACACTTCTATGACCACTTCTCCCTCTTGTGCAGGATTTGACATTTCCTCCTTTATTCAGCACTCAAGACAGGAAATGACTTAGGGCTCCACTTCTCCAGTCTCTCCTTCTTCTCTGCCAATTTTTTAAACATCACCCAATTGCAGTGATTCCCACACCTACATTCTAGCCAAGGCCTCTATTTTGAAATACAGATTTCTATTCCCCACTGATAATTCAATATCTTCACTGGAAAATAGGTTTTTCCCAAGCATGTCTAAAAATAAATGCTTGGTTTTGCCCCCAAATTCTAGGAACAGAAGCTAGCAGACTTTGAGTGCCTCACTTCAGCCCCTGTCTCTAAGGCATCAGTGGTATCTACTTCTCTTAATTTTTTCTGGCATAACCAATCCTTCTTTTACCCACAGCCTCAGACTCCTCCAGAGACACTCTCTCCTTTGCTCACTAAATTACAGAAACACTGCTCTTTTCCCAGGACTTTGAAACATACGATATTCTGTCTCTTCTCAAAGATGTCACTCTTTTTTGCTTCCATCTGTGATGTGTTCCCTCATACAATCTTTGGACTAAACTCTATTCATCTCTTATCAAACACCTTAAATCTTACTTCACCCAAGTCTCTGCTCAAATATCAAGTCTTTACGGAGTCACCTCCACCACTTTCTCTAAATGGCATCTCCTGATGCGTTTGTTTTGGGCCCCCATCTTTATCGGCTCCTTCATCACAGTACGATATATTTAAATTGCTTCAGGGATTGGAAAAGAAGGCAAAAGGGCTGGGGTTGTGGCTCAGTGGTAGAGCGCTTGCCTAGCATGAGTGAGGCACTGGATTTGATCCTCAGCACCACTTACAAATAAATAAAGGTCCATCTACAAGTAAAAAATATTTTTAAAAAAGAAGGAAAGAAGGAAAAAAATGCTCTTTATAATCTCATAGATAAAACGGTTCCATCTGTCATAATTTTTTCTTGAATTCACTCACTCTTCCCACTGTTGTGATCCCAATTCAGGTCAAGTGACTAGTTTCTTACTAGTTTCTAGGGTTTCTTCACTAGAACCTATACTGTTCACTTTGGGTTGAATTATATTCTAAAACATGGATCTGATCAAGACTCAATAGTTACGTAGCATGAAATCAAGACCTATTCTAGGTCTAATACAACCAACTGTTCAAGCGACTTCCATCCACTTGGCCCTTGCTATTCAGACCCTTCACACAATCTGCTACAACACTTATACCTCTATTCTTTAAAACACTTGTTGGTTTACTTCCACATTCATGAATATTGCTCATAATATTTTCTGGGCTATGGATATTTGATGGATTTATCAAATACTTCTACATGTGTCCGATGATATACTCTAATTAGATTAAATTAAATGGCATATTCTAGCAGTATTTGGTTAGACTAAATGGTATACTCTAATGCTCACTTAAACAGGGACACCTTAGAGAGTGTCTTCCTTAGGGAAGATCAGTGGCTTCCATATTGAGGTGTGAAGGCTGACAGGAGACGGACAACTGAAAGATGTGAAAATGGGGAAAAAGGAAGATCAATCTTTGTAAATCGATATCAATATCAATATATCAATCAGTATGCATCTGCGTATTATATCTTATTTGATTAATATTTGTTCATTTAATATCACTTCCATGGTTTTCAAACATTGATCCAAAAACTTCTGGTGGATGGGCTTTAGTTGAAAATTAGTTCAAAACCAGTTTGCAGAGCAGTTTTCGATATTTACTCTTAGACAGAAATGGGTTCGCCAGAGGCATTTCATATCCCTTCATCTTTCCATAATTGAATTTCAAAGCCTCCCACTCATTTGAGTTGCTATTTGCACATTGGGATGCCAATGCTAACTTCTCCTCTGGAATCTCAATTTCATTTAAAAATGAGCATTTAAGCTGGGCGTGGTGTTGCACTCCTATAATACCAGCAGCTCAGGAAGTGAGGGCAGGAGGTTCACAAGTTCAAAGTCAAGTCTCAGCAACTTAGGGAGGTCCTAAGCAACTTAATGAGACTGTCTCAGAAAAAAAAAAAAAAAAAGTGGACTGGAGATATGGTTTAGTGGCTAAGTACCCCTGGGTTCAATCCTAGTACCAAAAAAAAAAAAAAAAAAAAAGCATTTAATGTCTAAAATAAAAGGGTAAAATAATTAATAATAGACAATACATCAATACATAGTAGTAACGTGATATACTCATGTGTTCATGTTTATTGTGAACAGTTTGGCATTACTCATGTTTCTTCTTATGCTTACATTGCTCTATAGGGTTAAACTTTGTTTCTACTTATCATATGTTCTTATCTAAATATGTGTTACCTCTGAAATAGAACAACTACATGAAAACAAATTATGCAGGACTTGTAGAGAAACTTAGGAAATTATATCAAGATGCAAAGAGTGCAGAAAATGTAAATTAGTCTATATATATGTGAGTCAACAACCTCAGCCCCATGAAATGACTTTTAAAGAAAACATGATTGCAGTTATTATTAATAAAAGTAAAATTTTAATGTAGAAAGAGAAGTTATACAGAAGAAGAAAAGTATGAAATTATCGATTTCTTAGATCCTAAAAAAAAAAAAAAATTTGTTTAACTCTAAGTAATGGGGTCTCGGCTGGGTGTTTTGAAAACATGGGAAGAGAGAATCTCTTTAGGATGTGAAAATGAATCTTGGCACTTATTACCTTTGGGCTTTACGGTCAGGTGGACAGACACCTTTTTCACCCCCAGTGGACTGACTGCTTGGCATTCATATTGACCTTCATCGTGTCGTGCTACGCGGTCAATTCTCAGAGTGCCAGAGGAAAGAACTGTATGTCGGCCTTCCACAGGGAGCCGTCTTCCTGCAAAAGAGGAAAAGAAAGTACTCTGTATTGCATTTGTATGACTCAAGGAGCGAAAGGCCAGAACTGCATGACTGTCCTAATAAAGGCTGAGATCCTTCTTTCAGGAAATCCTTGGGGTGTAAACTAGGATGGCTCCTTTCTGTATCACATTCCCCAAAATATGGCATGAGCCTTGTCCTGACCTCCCCCAACCTCCGCCACTGTTGTAGCCAGAATTAGACAGGCAGTCAGTATAAATACGTAAATCGAGTCAGGTCGGATCAAGGAGGCCAATTTTGAGTGAGTCCAGCAAGTTGGAGACTGTCCCCTGAGGGATTCAAATGTTAATTCCTTCAAAGGCCCTTCCTCCACCCTTATCAAGAACCTGCCCTGGCGCCAACCTGTTGCCAAGGTAACCAGTCCCAGGAATTGCCCCTCCCTCCTACAGGGAGTTATCAAAGTTGTTAATTAATGTGTCCTTGGCTGCTCCTTCCTGCCCTTCCCCCTTCAGCCCACCTGTTTCCCACCTTTTGGCCATCCCACTGAGCACTCCTGGGCCTAGTCACATACACTGTAGGGAGAAAGATGAGGGGAAGAGGCAGGAGAACAAAGGAAGCCTAAGACATATAAATAGGGTAGAACACCTTGCCTCTGGGGATACCAGGATACCAGGTATGGCCCCCTTCTCCATCCTGGGAGAAGTCTATGTTACCCCTTTTTAAATAAACCCTGCTTTTATGCTTGCCTCAGCCTGCTTCTCTAATGTTCAAACTTCAACATGTCGGGGAAGAGAACTCTGTCACCGATAACCCACAGGCAGTATCACTGTACTGCAAGGATTTATCATCTCCCACCAGGAAAATAGCTTGGCCTCTTTATGAATCCCCTCACCTGCCTGCTTGCCTCCTCAGTTTTAACCACAATTAGAATGGAAATTTCAGAACCAGTCTGAATACTAATACAATTTTCAAATACCTCTCTAATATTGGTTCATCAAATGTATACAATATTGAGAATATAAAAGAATTATGGGAAAAGAATATTTAAAGTGCTTAGGCAGCATACCAAATGTGGTATTTTTGTGACACTCCTGCTAATAACCCTCAGAGCCACACCCCAAGCCACCACTGTACTTCTTACCTTTGAACTTACACTGAGCTTCTGGATCCTTCTCAACACTTTATTCCTCATGGTCACTAGCAATTAAATACGGTTGTCATTCTCAACTATTTCAGTAAAAACTTATAGCTTACTAAGGTCTTATTACAGTTAGAAAAAGCAATAGCTAACTTTATTGAGTGTGCACACAGGTTGGTAGCTACTTGTTCCAAATATCTAAAATTTTAAGCAATTCTTACAATCGTCTGATAATGTAGTACATTTCATCACCCCTAGCACATAGTTGAGAGTACGCTAATAAACAATGGTTAATTTACTTGCTAAATTCATGCAACTAGTAAATGAGGGAGTAGAGATGAATATAGGCTTTAGGGCTCCAAAGTCCACCTTGTAAGCACTGTTGTCTACTTCTCCAAGTCCCAGAGCAAGAACAGAGCAAAAATTTTAATCCAAAAATTTCAAAATGCATAGACATATTTTGAATTTAACTTAGCACTTTAACTAATGTAGAAGCCAAGATTTCCAAGCCCAGAGAGTCTTGGTCAATCTCTCATCCAGCCCACTGTGCATCTTGTTGTACAATGTTCTCAGGTTCCCTAAGAGTACCTGGTCCCTCTGGATGGGAGGCTGGACCCTGCCTGCCAGGCCCTGTACCCAGGCTACTCACACTTTCAGAACAGCAGCACTATTCTGAAAGTTTCACTTAAGTTTAATAAGCTGGAACTTCATTTAGCATTTTGTTTAATTTCTGATTTCATTTTGTACTAAAAGAATTTTTGGATTCAAGTTGAAGATTAATTCAAAAGAAATCTCTAACATTTTGCAGGCTAGCTTTTGGTATTTAAAAAAAAAAAAAAACACACTAAACTTTCCAATAATTTTATTTTTAAAGTCTAGAATCTATGTCCCAGAGTAAAAGTATGATTTCAGGAAGGCCATACATTCAAATAGCAAAACTTAAAACATCAGAAAATTTAAGATGGTGTTGTACTTAAAGTGTGCTGTTTAGATGTCCACAACGTACTTGTGATAATTAAACTATTTTTTATACTTTCCAAAAAGAGAAGGTACTCATTTCCTCCCACAATCATTTATGGAAGTGCTAATACCTGCTTTGGTCCAGAGGATAACTGGTGGTGGGCGGCCTTCAGCTTCACAAAGAAGTTCTACAGCATGCTCCTCCAACACCACCTGGTCCATGGGGCTTCTTATAAATTGTGGTGGAGCTGAAGACAAAAGAGGCCACTAAAATCACAAATCATTTTGGAACATTTTAATAACAACTCGAGAAGAAAGAAAATATGTTTAAAAGTTGAAATATGTTTTGTAATTAGAATTAGTTTTGAGATAGCAATTTGAGGATAGAGAAAAAGAGAGACTGAGTTTCAAAAGAGAAGTCCCCAGGAGCCCAACACCTGGAAAACAGTAAACACCCAAGAACCTTTAAAAGGCAAAATAAGCATTCTTCCGCAACCCAGACCTTTTCCTTTGCCTGTACCCTTGGTTTATGCGCTTTCCTGCAAAAGAAACAATGTACAAAAGTGCAAGCAAAGAGAAAACTGTGCAAAATTGTGTTACATTCTGTCCTGACTCTAGTTCAGTCCCTACCAACTGTCCTTTTATAAATATAAATGCCACACACCAATGGGTGGGTCTTTCTTCCTCTGGAGATAGCCTTCATTCTCCCTTGAAGCATATTCTTTGCTTTACCCCCAAAACTCACTCTCAAGATGGCCAGCATTCTCCCTTAATGTGTTTCTTACTCTGCCCCAAGTGATGTCTCTCCTGTGAGATAGCGAACTCTTAAAAATGTATCTGCTTTCTTAATAAAACTGTCTGTGTCTCAGCTGACTGGTGCATGCTGAAATTTATTTCTGTCACAAATTCCAAGGATCCCACATATCCTGAGTCGAGGACCCCCTTCTCTGGGAACTCCTTTCATCACATTCCCAATGATTTATCAGCAAGGATATGAAAACATAGAAGTGTTTGCATATGTTTGTGCCTGCTTGCAAGGAAACCAAAAAAAAAAAAACAGAAATAACCAATATGGACTGAAGCCAGAATGAGACAGGCAGTCAGTACAGATAGGTAAATCAAGTCAGGTCAGCTCAAGGAGGCCAATTTTGAATGAGTCCAGCAAGTTGGAGACTGTCCCCTGAAGGATTCAAATGTTAATTCCTTCAGAGCCCTTCCTCCACCCTTGTCAAGAACCTCTCCCTGCTCCCACCTCTTGCCAAGGTAACCAGTCCCAGGAATTGCTCCTCCCTCCTACAGGGAGTTATTAAAGTTGTTAATTAATGTGTCCTTGGCTGCTCCTTCCTGCCCTTCCCCCTTCAGCCCACCTGTTTCCCACCATTTGGCCATCCCACTGAGCACTCCTGGGCCTAGTCACATACACTGTAGGGAGAAAGGGGAAGAGGGCAGGAGAATAAAGAAAGCCTAGGACATATAAATAGGGCAGAACATCTTGCTTCTTGGGATACCAGGATACCGGCTATGGTATACCCTCCTGGGGTAAGTCTGTTACCCCTTTTAAAATAAACCCTGCTGTATCTGCTTGCCTCGGCTGCTTCTCTAATGTTCCAACTTCAACATGTGAGGAAGCAGAACTGTCACGGATAACCAGTGGTAACAGGACCATTTCTGAGTCTTATGGAAGCTGCTTCATATCACTAGATCTTCCTGCTTATCTTTTACTAGCTGAAATATACATATTTAAAGTTACAATTCATATTTAAATTATTAACAAAATGGTTCTCTCCAAATGTTCACATACAGAATAAAATTCAAATCAAATTGCTCTATTTACTTCAGAAAAAAAAAAAAAATATGTTCTATGGAGAGATGCTCCTGCAAACACATAAAATTATGCTTTTGAAAAAGTGCCATTTACGTCAAAATTTATAGTCCCAAATAGTCAAAATGTTTATAGTTGATTTTATATAAATAATGAATAGCTAATAGCTACATACACCATTTATAGAAAGGGATTCTGTTCACAATACTTTACTATAAAAAAGAAATCAGTGTGGCCATTTAAGAAAGACCCATAACCCTCAATAATATCTGAGTGGTGACAATTTCAAAAACTCTTTCCCAGATGACAGGCATAATCCCAGTACCCCTTGTTCCTGCCTGCCATCAGCAAATACAATAAATATGATGAAGTAAATACCATTTGACAAAGCATATTTGTTGCAAGTTTCATACTATGTGCAGATAATAAAGGTTTTTTTAAAGGTTCTCATAAATTCTAATTAAGGTGCTAGACTGAATACCATATTATAAGATTAATTACACATAAGCATGAAGACCCTCAGCAATGCCTGAAAGCTATTTGTAATTGACTTCTAGAAAACAGCCTACAGACCAGCAGTGTCAAGCTCCTCATTCTACAGATGAAGAAATTCAGACTGGAGGAGTTTGAATTGAATTTCTCTCAGTCAGAACCAGTAAGTGGCAGAGACTGTGAGAATGTAGGTCACTCAACCCCCAGACTGATGTTCTTTCCAGAACATTACACTAACTCCTGAAATTACCAGGAATGGCTTAAAAAGAACAAAAATATTTCTACATTAAAACTTGAATTCATGACACAGTAAAAGAAGTATGTAATAAAAGTAGGTCGTAGTTAAGACAAAAAAAAAAAAAAAAAAATCTACCCAGTGTTCTAAGTTGGGAAATTTGATTTCAGTTGTTTAGTAATAATTAAAATTTAGTTAGCCAGGTCTGGGCAAAAAATATTGAATTACTTCATGTGCTCTTATAGTGGGACAGACAGGGCTGGACCCAGAGGAATAGCAGGAAGTATGTTTATAAAGGCTGCCTGCAGCCAGGTTCAAAGAGGGCGTTTTTCCACCTCCATCAAATCACACCTCTTAACCCTGAGTTTAGAAAGTTTCAGAACTTTATACCCAAAGTGTAGGGGCAGGGCTCAGAAGCTCACAATCTGCAGCAGCCCACACAAAAGCAGTTTTTTCCAGAACAGTGGAATCCAGACACAATCAAGGACACTCTCTGCAAGAATCAGCACCCAGGACCTGGAGAGTTCTCCTCTCCTTCCTCCAGCCTGCTAGCTCCAAAGGACCTGACTATTGTCTATTGAAATACAAAGGCCTCTGTGGAGGCCTTGGATTGGTCTTTCTTATCACATCCTGCCTCTGTAGTATACCTCCAGCCTGAAAACTCTGCTGCAGAAATTCTTGTTGATAGTCTAAGAACAGTTATTGGGGGGGAGGGTCCTCGGGAGAAGCTTAATTAAGATTTTCCATGGGGGCAGGGTGGTGCCACTACACTATCATTAAAATTGTAATAATAATAATAATAATAATAATAATAATAATAATAATAATAAAAAAACTCAGGCATGATGGTGCATACCTGTGGTCCCAGCAAATCAGGAGGCTGAAGCTGGAGGATCACAAATTCAAGACCAGCCTCAACAACTTATCGAGACCCTGTCTCAAGGTACAAATAAAAAAGGGCTGGGCAGGTATCTCAGTACCTTGGGGTTCAATCCCAGGTACCAAAAATAAATGAATAAAAATAAAAATAAGTCCCAAGATTCTGCATGCTAGCAAACAACAGGCAAAGTTTAAGTAAACAAGCAATTTACATTTGTCCCTTATACTAAATGACCAACTGCCTAGATCAAAGAAGAAATTTCAATCTGGTGGGAAAGACATTCAAAAAACCCTGAACATTATTACCAAGGCAGGCAGTGAAGGCTGGAGGAATTAAGGTTGACCTTTCTGAGCTTTTATTTTAAACAATTGCCCAATGAATCCCACTGCTGATGCTAAACTAGCACAATTGTGGAGATGGAGGATGTTTCTATTTTTATTACAACCCCCTGCCCCAAGTTGCAGGTTACTCATGACCATAATGCCATGTGAAAAGCATTTCTGTTTACACTGTTAAGGACAATAGATCTTCTCACTTAAGCCCCCACATTGTGATTCATGCCTTTTAAATGAAGCTTTCTGGATTTTTTTTTTTTAAGTTTATTTGTCATTCATTCCAGCCATTTGAGGGAAAGAGGTGTTTACCCATGGGTAACTGACATCTGTGATTCAGCATAACTGAACATTAAAAGAACTAGAGAAAACTGATAGAATACCCATTAAAATAACCCCAAAAGGGTACATCTAAAATATTTATGCACTAGGCAAATAAAGAAGCCTCTTTCATAAATGTATAAAATGATTAATGGACCATTTTAAGACTAATTGAAATCTTGACACACAGACCCGCAAGTTGCACAAGAACACAGTTGCAAGTGACAAAGGACAAGGAGATGGCAATCTCAGTGCAAACTGACCAGT
This sequence comes from Callospermophilus lateralis, assembly GCF_048772815.1. Classification (NCBI taxonomy): domain Eukaryota; kingdom Metazoa; phylum Chordata; class Mammalia; order Rodentia; family Sciuridae; genus Callospermophilus; species Callospermophilus lateralis. The sequence continues at coordinate 15,422,001 of NC_135320.1, forward strand.
AAGAAGAAATGATTAGTGTTTTGTGGTATCCAAAAAGAGCAGGACTGTAAATGTTGTCAGAGTTTAGCTAAATATCAATTGATGCAGATGATCAAACAGAAAGAATAGGAACCACTTGCAAGAAGCTGGGAAGCAGAGTCTAACATAGTGTGAAATAAAAGAGACTGTTAAAATGCAAATGTTTGACTAGGCATTGGGTTTCTAAAAAACTAAGACTTAAAACATAAAATCATGGATCCAAAACAGAAACCACGCACTATTTCTTTTAAAGCATTTTTCAATCCCAATGCATTGAAACAAATATAAAAATAATGTTTGGGTCCTTTAAAAGTAATTCCCCCTACCCACCTCACCTGAAGTTGCCAAAGACTACAAGGAGAAAAATTTCATTTCTATAATTTATTTCTAGAACAAGAAAGGTGTTTTCATAATATTAGCATTTCTAGGGGACAACACAATTTTTTCTTTAGATATGTCAATGGAAACAAGAAATGATTGATCTATTTCTAACTGAAGGAGTTGATTCAATTCAACAAACTTTCACTGAATGTAGGAAACCCAGGCTGGGTGAAGTTCTGCACCTTTAGAAGACAAATACCAGTCTCAATGCAGCCAGGATTCACCATTCTGAAGTTCCCTCAATTCTAGAACTGCACTAGAACTGCACTAGACAGTCCATGTTCTAGACTATCTTTGCTCTGCGTTTCTCCAAATCTGGTGTTTTGATAGGTAACATCTTATGCAAATCTGAAATTAATAAAACCTCCTAACTCAATTAAAATATGCATACTCCCCGAGATCCTTAAAATAGAACGTTGTAAATTTTTAGACCCTTATGATATAATAGAAAACTGTTTTGGATGGGACAGACTAGGACTTGTGGCATCTCTTTAATAACATGAATTTTTCTGTTTATGAAACCTCTAAACCAACAGGAGGATTGCACATGTGCAAACACACACACACACACACACACACACACACACAACCACAACAACGAATATGGAAAGGAAGGGGCAGTTCCAGGTTAAGAAAAGAAAAACAACTGAAAAGCATTTCTTTTTTTACAACATAATCACCCACATGTAGCTTATTCTCGGGGTTCAGAATGGCCTGTCACTGCGGTTGCTACCTGCTAAAGTCCTAAGCATATTCTCAGGCTATGTTGAGTAGACAGTTTGGTAAATGACTGTGAACCTGGGGCATAGCCTTTCACTTTCGTAGCTGGAGTGTCTTCCCTTTATCTGTAAAATATTCTGAAACACAAATATCTTTTGACAGTTTGCTGCCAGATTAATGACTTCATCTCTTTTATTACTAATGCCTGATTCTGGCATTTGGATAAAGACTTAAGTTGAAAAAATGCCCAGCTTTTAACATGAAGCAGATTCGTTTTGAAGATTCTATTATGTCAAGAAAATAAAAGGCAAATAAAAAAATCTCTCTGCTGACTTACATGATATTACTTTTCAAGTTGAAAAACAATTTTCCATATGTGACAGAAGGACCATTTCAAGCAGGACCTTCTGCTCCCATACCTTGTACAATGATGTTGGCCGTGGCATGAACAGAGCCTTGGCTATTGTTGGCGTGACAGGTGAATCCGCCGTGATCTCTCAGGGTGATGCTCTGCAAGTGGAGTCCACTGGAGGTTTCTATGTGCCTGGATCCATCCAGTGCCTCTCCATTGTCCCTGGTCCAAGTTATATGGGGGTGTGGGTGGCCTGTGGCCATGCATTCCAAAGTTGTGCTGGTGCCAATTAAAACCTCCGTGTCCTGGGGCTGGATTACAAAGCTAGGTTTGGCTAAGGGTAAGAGGAAAACAAAACAAAATATAAGCAATAACAATTAGGAAGGTTTATTTATTTATTACTTATTTTGCATTGTGGTTTAAAACTATCATTGAAGCCAGAATTAGACAGGCAATCAGTATAGATAGGTAAATAGAGTCAGGTCGGATCAAGGAGGCCAATTTGAGTGAGTCGAGGAAATTGGAGACTGTTCCCTGAAGGACTGAAATGCCTTCAGAGCCCTTCCTCGCTCTTAGCAAGATAACTTGCCATAGCTCCAAACTGTTTCTAAGGTAACCTGTCCCAGGAATTGCCCCTCCCTCCTACAGAGAGAACTAAAGTTGTTAATTAATGTGTCCTGGGCTGCTCCATCCAACACCTCTGCCAACCCTCCACCTCTGGTCCATCTGCTTCTCAAGTTTTGGCCATCCCACTGAGCATCTTCAGGGCCTAGTGGGGTAAGCAGGAAGGAAAGAGATAAGGGGAAGAAAGCAAGAGAACAAAACAAAAGAAGCCTAAGACATATAAAAAAGGCAGACTGCCTTGCTACTTAGGAAAAGGATACCAGCTATGGCCCCCTTCTCCCTCCGAGGGAGAAGTCTATGTTACCCCTTTTTAAATAAACCGTGCTTTATATGCTTGCCTGAGTGTGCTTCTCTAATGTTATACTTCAACATTTGAGGAGTTGAACTCATCACTGATAACTGGCCGTATCACTATTGCCTTCAAAATGCCCTTACTCACAGTTATCAAAGAATTAAATCTAAAATAAATTAAATGTTGATTTTTACATAAGTACATATTTTTTAAAACAACCTCTTGTATTGTAGATGCTGCAATGTGCTCACTGAATACCTATTCTTTAGGGGCTAAATGTCCAAGTGTTTCAATTGAAAAACACTCACATGCTTTTAAATACAGTTCTCCCAGCAAGATCCAGGTACTTGTCACTGGAAAGAGAGAATTTCCTACCCAAATAAAAGGGCTAAGACTAGTAGTCATCGCTCTACCTCCTGTTACCTGGAAATCAGGCATGAGTTTGGATTGTGGGAAGTTGTCATGTAACGAAGAAGTGGCAATTATAAGGGAGGAAAAGAGGTCTATGTACAAAGGATTGAAGAGTAGAAGAAAAATATCATTGGCTTGTTAGGGTACTGGGGCCTCTCTGTACAGATTACCTCTACACTACTTGTGGCAAACAATGCACCTACACACACACACACACACACACACACACACATACTCGCACTGTATGTTTAAACCATGTCAAGTTTTGGTTTACTTTCAAGATAAATATATTATAAATAGATTTATCAAGAAACCAGAGAATCTAGTCTTCATTATAGGCATTCCACTCTTACTAATGCTTACTAATGCTTACATCTTTTATGGGAATCTCAAGCATAAAATAAAGACTAAGTTGTTAAAAACGCCTAATGATAAAGTTTCAGTTTGAGGGGCTCATCGACTTCTGAGATGAACATACCCTGGAGAATAGGAATAAACTGAGTTAATCTAATTTAATAACCAAAATTTAATTCAATTTTTGGCAATATGAATGTCTTAAAATATATCAGTAAAATTTTAAGGGTTAGTAAAATATAAAGATGCATAAGATACCTTCGTTTCCTTGTATGCCATAGTTAGAGGACAAAAATAAATCAACTACAGTATAGTGATGATATTATTTTATCAGAGTTGGGTGCAAAGTGCCATATAACATGCTGATGGTGAAGAAGCACTGCCTAGGGAAAACTATTGTCATCATTGCAATAGGAAGAACCAGGGACCGAAATGGAACCAGTGATACTCCATGCAAAATAAACCCCATTTTTATGTATAACCCTGATGAACTAATAAAAATATTTTAAAAGAGAAATATTTTTGAAGCAAGTCTGTGACAGTGGACATGGGAAGGAACCTCTGATCTGACCCATATTCAAAGTATACTTTAAGACACCTGAAGAAGACAGCAACAGAGGATGGCTCTGAGGTTGTTGAAGGACATTAAATATCCTGAGAGAGAGAGAGCAAACAGAAAGGAAGAGGTTTATGCAGGCAAATCTGTTTGTGGCATATAAAGATTACATATGAAGGTGAGCAGGAATGATAGTGTTTCAAATTTCAGGAAAAGATAGCAACAATATATTTATAAGTTTTATTTTAATTATTAAAGTTGAACGCTAAAGAATTCCTTTAAAATTGAAAGAGATCTCAAATGGAGGAAGAAGCAATGTGACCAGGCCAAATTTGAGAAAGAGAGGGAAGGGGAGGACTATGGGGAACATGACATTTAAGGAGAAAGAAGACTAAAAATGTCAGGAAAGGATCAAGAGGAAGTGATGTCCCCAAAGTCAAAGAAGGAAAGAGATGGTGGTTTGGAATGAGCTACCACAGCTGTCAATTAGAAGTTATTTAGAAACCATGAAAGGAATCCCCATAGTTGATCAACTTAATTTCCAACTCAACTGTGTTTCCCGCCCTCCCAGGCATATTCAGTGAATTTTATCCATTTGCTCTACCGTGATCTGATCCATGTCCCTACCAACAATGTCCTGCTTCATGGCTGCAGTCAACCAACTTTCTCATTATATCACATCATCCTGTTTTTTCTCCAGACTGCTATCAGAAATATTTACTAGAAGAAAAATCTAATTTTGACCACTCTTACTATACAGTCATGATCAACCTGAATGGTCTGACCTGCCTTACACCTCCCCAAATCAGCGATTTTGGCTCGACTCCAGAAGTATCAAGGATTTTCATCTCTTGGATGCATCCTGCTCTGTCTCCCCTTATATCATACTTTCTTCCGAAATAATGTTTCAACTCTACTTATCTAACTTTCTTTTACTTGTCCTCGCTGTCTACTTAGATGTCCCTGCTGCTGGGGACAAATGAACATTTGTCCCTGCTCCAAGGGACCCCTTCTCTCCCTTCATCCGTTTGCTCCTGTTTGCTTTCTCTGTTGATATTATCAATAACCCCCCAGTGATCTCAAATTCTTCATATACTGCTCCTTTTCCTGACTAAAATCTCAGGGGGTTATACCAGAGCTGGCTCTTGAGAAGCAGCTGTTAAATTTTGAATATTCTGCAAGCTGGTTGTTAAGCCTAGCCCATTATTAAAAGTTAAATTATGTAAACATACGATTAAATAAGTGTCATTAACATCAAAGTTCACAAATTCTGGCATTCGTTATTTCTACTTATTTGACTCTATTTTCCTATTTTCTGTGGTTCTAAGGTGATTTGTATCTATGAATGTCTCTGTGGTGAAAACACTGCCTCATGGTGCCTACTGCACATCTCCTCCCAACTCCACCTTCAGTCATGCCACATTGGTAACTAGAAATTGACCATGGAAGGATTATTTATACCTTAGGTATTAGTCAATGCTGCAAATCAGAAAGCCCTTTCCCAATGCTGGGTTTTAAATGTTTACTGGTAGAGAACTGTCCTTTATGCTTCCATCCCTCTCCTGACACATCGTAAAACTTGGTTGAATTATGGCTATTGCCTAATAGACTACAGGCTCAGAAAGGGGAAAGATGATGCATTTCTACCATCACAAAATGATACTAATAAAAATCTGTCTTAGTCACTGTGTCTGATTTATATATGCCATTGAAATTATGGCAGAGCAAAGATTCTGGGTAGTTGAAGGGGTGTGAAATCTTCAACAATAGCTCAGTGGGCATTCAATAAACATTTGTAATGAATTTGTGATGAATAAAGGACAATGAGTTTCTAAAGAGGATGATTTTCCTGCCTGGGAGCAATTGGTTCAATCTGTCTCAAGATGTTAGAAAGCTAGATCGGTAATTGAAAGGCTAATTGGAAAATCTTGGAATCACATCTGTGATACAATGGAAAATAACAGAACTGAGCAAGTAACTTAAAAAAAAAAAAAAAAAAAACCTTTGAGGGCTACAGGTGCAGATCAGTGGTAGAGTACATACCTCGAATGCACAAAGCCCTAGGTTCAATCACCAGCACCATCAAAAATAATAGTAATAGGGGCTGGGATTGTGGCTCAGAGGGAGAGTGTTCTCCTCGAATTCATGAAGCACTGGGTTTGATCCTTGGCACCACATAAAAAAATGAAATAAATATATTGTGTCCATCTATAACTAAAAAATATTTAAAATAATAATAATAATTTATTATATAATTAAAAGTAAATAAATAAAATAAATAAAACGAACTTCAAGGAAAAAATTTCTCTAAAAAATGTACAAAAAAAATCAGTGACAATTGTTTCACTTTGAAGCATTACCTACTTTAAAGAAGTAATCTAAGGTCATTTTTCAGTGCAAATAACTATAGATACCTAATGCATTTGTATGAAGTTCAATCAGAAAATAAAGTTTTACCCGGAAGACTGTGGTATCTGAGCATGGCATTCTGTGTCTTGGCTTCCCCAGCAGAGTTCCTGGCCATACACTGATAGATGCCTTGGTCTGACTCTCTGGTGTTCCGGATCATGAGTGTCCCATCGTCAAACATGTTAAGACGAGTGTCATCCTCAAGATCCAATGAATTGCTGGAAATATATTATATATATTTATTACTTAATTCCATTCATATTTAACTCTATCAAACTCCTAATAAGATGGAATATAGAACATGTTTCATGAATTCTGATAAGCTGATTTATTTTTACGACCTTGATAATTCAAATAATTTTATTTTAAATTCCGTTTTCTCCTTTTCATCTTGAGATAATACACTGACTACAGACTGTGAGTTAATCCATAATAGACGGAAAGAAAATTTAAATGCCCTTCCTTCCTGAGCAGGGTAAATTTAGACACTGCTACAATCTCTCCTGTATGAAGATTACTTCAGCACAGTTTAACACCCCTAAATTTCTATTAAAAAAAAAGAAGAAGAAGGATCACCATCAGATGGTGATATGAAAGCTTTTCACATTTTCCCAGTGAGTCATCAACTTTCCTTCCATATTTTGTAAATTGTAAAAGAAATGTTTGTATTCAAATCAACATGGCTCAAAGCCCAGTATAATTATATGACTAAGCATTAACTAAGCACATGGTACTTACCAGTTCTTAGTTATTAGGCCTTATGAATTAAAAGGGATCATTTTTTATATACTAGGAAAATGCCTATTATTCATTTATCAATTAAATGGATGATCCATTGAGTACAAGTAGGTTCAGACATGTAACATCATATTACACTAATAATCAAAGCAAGGGAATGATTTGGGGTTTAAAAAAATTTTTTTAAACAGCTTTATTGAGATATAATTCACATTCTATACAATTCCTATGCCATTTAAAATTTACAGTTCAGTGAATTTTAGTATCTTAAGAGAGTTGTGCAACCATATACCATAATTTCAGAGCATTTTCGTCACCCTGAAAGGAAATTTTGTACCTCTCAGGCATTTTCTCATAATTTGCCTCTCCCTAGACACTAGACAATCACTAATTTACCTTTTGTCTGTCTGGATATTCCATGTGAATGTAATCATACAATTTGTGGTCCTTTGTTTTTGACTTCTTTTACTTAGCATGATGTTTTCTTTTTTTTATTTTATTGACTTAAAAAATGACAGCATAATGCATTACAATTCTTATTACACATATATAGCACAATTTTTCATATCTCTGGTTGTATATAAAGTATGTTGACACCAATTTGTGTCTTCATACATGTACTTTGGATAATGATGTCCATCACATTCCACCATCCTTGCTAACCCACTGCCTCCTCCAAGGAGGCTGATTCATAGTGGGGTGGGAGTGGGAGCATGGGAGGAACAGAAGAACTCTAGATAGGGCAGAAGGGTGGGAGGAAAAGGGAGGGGGCAGGGGGTTAGCAAGGATTTGAGGATTTTTTTAATCAATAAATATAAAGATACTGACACCTAAACATGTCAGAAATTTTTACAGCATATCCTTTCTGATCAAGTTTATTTTTTCTTTAAAAATATTTAATGATCATGTATGAGAAAGTATATGCAAGTATGCTTAGTACTAACAATGTATTAGTTGTAAAAAAAAAAAAAGGAAGAAAGAAAAAATAAGGTCTACCACCTCCATCATTTATCACTCAATAAGCATTTATTAAGCATCTACTGTATATCACCTACTAGAAACACCCTTCCTGAAGGAAAATGTCCATTTAAAGAATCTCTATTGCTCTCCCTTTAATTTTTTAGGTTTACAAAACCAGTGAGGGCCAGGTAAATATTTGTTCACTAATTTTAAACTGTGCCAACACTCAAGGAATTCTTGCATATGCAAAAAGAATAAAGCACATTAAAAAGACTAAGAAATAATCCTTATTCAATAATTTTTGTCATAAAGATAAGAAAGAAGCAGACAATGACCATATTTCACATTTATTATTTAGGTTGTAATGGAAGAGAGATGCCAGGCAATGTGTTCAAGTATCCAGTGAGAAAAGCCCAACGTGGGAAAAAAAAAAAAAAGTCAGTGAGAACTTTATTCAAAAGCTTAGCTTTGGAAAAAAAACAGTGCTTTTGAATGACTTTGCAATGTAAGGCACAAGCAAAGAAAGTAAATCCTGGTACTGGATTTTCTTGTAACTATAAGCTGCCAAAGCTTCTCGATATTGATAATGTGGCATAAACATCAGAAAGTACATTTTTTAAATGTGAAAACCCCAAAGGATCACATATCATTAAACTTAATTATTTTGAATGTAATTCTAAGATTATCTAACATTCAATCAAATGAAGACTGTTTGAAAGGAGTATGTCAAGAATGGATGAAATTGCATTTCTCAAAAGATACCTAGTTTTCTGAAATTTTTGTATAAACCTCTGTACCACGAAATACCAAAGACTACAGGATGTGTTCATGATATCCTGAGTATGTCTAGACAATGAATTCACCAAGATTCACTATGATAAAAATGATATAAAATGGGCAGCAGCACATCACATCCATAAATTTGAGATGCATCATTTCTTTTCCTGGTTATTTCCCTATTTGTTCATGTCTTCTTCATTATACTCATAAAACTTGTTTGCTCATGAATCATGATGTTGCTTGAAAAAAATCAAAATAAGCCTTCATGGTTCAATATATTCCTTTCACTCTGTCAGTTTTATGCAAGCTGTATAGCAACTGTATGTAAAACAAAATACAATGTTGCGAAAAACCACAAAGGTTTATCTAAGTAAAATATACTTAGATTTTTTTCCTTAAAAATGTGTAAATAGACACATTTGACTTAAATATAAAGTAGCAATAATTTTTGTTAAAGTTAATTCTTAGCAGCAATAAATTACCTCTAATAATTAACCCTAACTTTTATTAAAGTAGTTCATTTATTAAGCGCTTTCTAAGAACATGTATAAATAGTTCCATGTGCCAGAAATATAAAAATGGATATTTTATCATCATACCAATTAAAAATATCTACCACATACAAAGCTATCATCAACCACAAGTAAGGATACAGTTGCAATGTTTGCATGTAATCTGCTGGAAATGTCATAATCATATACATGACAGAATTTACATTTCTTTAGAATGGCTTGGAATTTCCATGGTCTAGAATCTCATTAAGGAAAAAACAGCTGGTTTAAAGACCTCTTTCATCATGTCACTGTCTTGTTCTACATCTTCAAGTGACTCTCAGAATTTGTCAACTGAAAGCCAAAGTCATTAACTTTCTGGTTATTTTTCAGTCTATTGTTCTGATTCTCCTTGAGATAAAAATCTTTACTCTAGGGGCTGGGGATAGAGCTCAGTTGTTAGAGTGCTTGCCTTGCATGCACAAGGCCCTGGGTTTGATCCCCAGGACCAAAAAGAAAAAAAGAAAAAAAAATCTTTATTATACAAGAAGGTCTACCCTTCTTCCTGAACCTAGTCTATATTTGTTTTCAGTTTTGTACCAGCACTCATCCTTTCTCCAGTCGCTGGAGTGCTTCCCATCCTCTTTGAAGGAGAAATAATTGCTCACTTAAGCAATTATCTAAAATTTTTGTATGGAGAGCTATTGCTGGGTGCTGGCAATCATTTTACTTTTCTCCTGGGAAGCCTGAAAAATTTCCAAAATTACCTTGATAAATGTATCTGCTTTGGTTTGAATATAGTTTGTGCTCTCCAAAACTCCTGTTAAAATGTAATCCTCACTATGCAACATTAAGAGGTTGGACCAAGTGAGACCTTTAAGAGGTGATTAGGGCTCCACACTCATGAATACAATAATCCACTCATGTGATTAAGGGTTGGTTAATGGATTAATTTAGGAGTGGATCTGAGACAAAATCTCTAGTGTGTCTATTCTAAGAACTGGTTTGGCTCAGGCTCTCCTGCTTTCCCTGTCTCTCACCATGTGATACCCTGCACTGTGTCAGGACTCTGCCAGCAAGAAGACTGTCATTAGGTGTGGCCTCTCAACCTTGAACCATGAGCCAAATTAAATCTCTTTTTAAATAACTTACCTGGACCCTGGTATTGTGTTATTAGCAACAGAAAATCAACCAAGTCAAGATCATTATGAAATTGATTTTTTGCTATGATTGGATATTTTGCGTTCTCATATGTAGTTGATGTTGGTAAATATTCCATAGTTGGTTGAAATGTAGCACAGTTTAGCTTTTCATCATACACCCTCATCATCATATCATCATCATCAGTGTTATTAATTATGTTTACATATTCCTTCAAATTCTAATTTTTGGTCTTAATATTTTCAAAAAGTAATATTATAATTTCTCACCACAGTTGAGTGTGCCCATTTATCCCTGTGCTTCTCTCAATTAGGTTTTATTTTTGGTAGATACTTTATTAGGTATAAAAAGGAATTTACATTCAGATGAATTACGTATTTTATCTGATCTAATGATACATAATTACACTAATGATACATAATTGCTCATCTTGGTTTTATTAATATTGCTATACCCCCTAAATATTGATTAATATACTTTTTTTTCAGCCTTATGCTGCTCAGTGTTATATCTATTATAAGTACCATATAGTTGGGTTTTTTAATCCAACTTTACAATGTCCTTTAATAATCTATTTATTGTTTTCACTAATTCTTTAAAAATATTTTCAATGAGTTATTTTATGTTTTCTCTTTCCCCAGACTTTTCCCCGTCTTTGTAATACTGTCCCTCTTTCTCTTGTATTAAACTGATCCAGTTTTCTTTAAGTACCTTCTTTCATCCCCTACTATGGAAGAACCTTTCTATTTGTTGGTATTTCATCTTAGGTTTTTAACCTAACTGGCTTTCTTGACTTAAAAAAAAAAAAAAAATCTTAAAGTAGATGTGAGTCTTCATCCCAAAAATGAGGCATGCAAAGTTAATTGTACATTATTTTCTCCTTACAGTCTTCAATTAATATCATCTAACATTTTACTCATTCCTTATTTTAAATTTGTTCAATGCTTTTTTTTAACAATCTCATTTTATTCATTTCATCAGTAAGTTGAAAAACTGTTTTTTGGTCTGGAAATGTAGTTTGGTGGTACAATGTACAAGCAAGAGATTCCAAATTCAGTCTCCAGCACTGTCATTAAAATCTTTGCTTTTTGCACATAATGTCTTCCTCATTTCAACTTTCTGCTTTCTGAAACACATCTATCTTTAATTCTTTCAGTGGCTATCCCTGATTACAGCTTTATTAATTGCCTAAAAATGTTTTCATTTTACCTTACTAGATAGATAACTTAGTTGGATGTAAAGCTGAAGGAAATTAATTATCTTCCTTCATTACCTTAGGTCTGATGTAAAGATTGGTGCAAGTATCTGTACAATTGGAAAAATGAGAAATTATACCCCAATGAATCAAATGTATGAATTGCCAAGATCATTATAATGTCATGTGTAGCTAATAAAAAAAATTTAAAAAAAAGATTGGTGCAAGTGTAACTGCTCAATATTTTAAAGTAATTTGCAAATTACCTTGGATAAAAAAAATTTATCTGATTTTCAATGTTTTGATCATAATTTATCACATAGAAATTTTTTATAAATCCTACTTGAGAATTTATACAATTCTCAGTCTGAAATTTCACTTCTAGAAAATTTGCAGGTATTGCCCCTTCTCCCATTGCCTCTGACTCATCTGTCTAACCTCTCATTTTTGAATTCCTACTGGATTCACACTGAATACTTGAATGGGGTCCATGTCTCAGAAGGCAAACCCTTCTGAAATCTAGTTTATATCCACAGGTCTACCTTCTAGTACTCTCATTCTACATATGGCTGTGTCTAATCAGTTCTTAACCTTCTTCTTTAAATGCTCTAAAGTCTCCTGCTGTTATTTCCAAAGGAGCAGAAAAGGATAATCATAAGAAATGGATCCAGAAGTAGCTTCTATGAAGTTTGTAGTATTTTTTTTTTAAGCCTGGTTCACATTAAACAAATGTCTGTTTAAAATTATTTTTTAAAGATTTTTATTTTATTTATTTATTTTTTATTTTAACTTATTTTTATTAATCTATTAGTTGTACATATTAATAGGATTCATTGTGATATTTTCATACATGCATAGAGTTTATTTATTTATTTATACATGGTGCTGAGGATTGAACCCAATGCCTCATGTGTGCGAGGCAAGTGCTGTACCACTGAGTTATAGCCCCAGTCCAGTTTCAAATTATTTGCTATGCTCTACTTTATCCATATTCAGGATAAATATTATTTTACTTAAAAATAGTTAACAAACAGTAAGTAAGATGAGACTTGTTAATTAAAACTAGTCTTGTCATAAACTCTTCCCTTTTGTCTTTAACTTTTCTGTATAAATTGGTTAAAATTTTAACAGGAATGTCAACCTATTCTTCATCTTCCCATCTCCTTCTTTTTAGATATATTTCTTTCCTTTTGAATCCCTTGGCTTCTTTAGTCACTTTATTTGAAAACTTTATGAATTTTATTAGGCAATATAACTTTTTACTTATTCCTTTCAAAATACTCCTCAGTAGCTTTATAACTTTGAACATGTATTTCTAAATTTAAACTAAGAAAAAAGTCAGAGAAAGCAGTTTTAAGATATAACAATCAGCAATTTCTCTTTCTCAAGTGCCCTTGAACAATTTCAAAATGGAAATAAATTGAAGTCTTCTATCAGTTGAGTCTTCCTCCTGGGCTACATTCTCAGTTTAATAGTATTAGCAATTACCATCCATGCAAGTTATTTTTAACCTAGTCTTGTTAGTTTCTTCAAGGGTTAAAAACACATTTTAGCAACTTAATCTGAGATTCTCACTCAAATTAGAAATCAAAACTATATACACTATTTATAATATCTCTCAGCATATTTCAAAGAGAAATACATAAAAATTCAGAGTTTATTTTACTCATGACAGAAGACATACACAAAAACCTTGCTAGTTATCAATAAAATAATTAATGATATTATTAAGTCCAAGAACTTTAATGCAATTTTATCAGGAATAAAGTTAATTTATGTATTTATGTTAGCTAAATATTCCTTATAGCATTTTTATTTTAACTTTAAAAAAATTTGTTATTGCTATATAAATTTTTATTCATAGGTCTTAGGACTTCCAGTTTTGTGTTTTATCAAATGGTATAATGAGAATTAAATCAATGACTAGTATTTTAAATAATCTTGCATAGCCTTTATTACTAATTCACTTACATAAACCTATACTGATTTACTATAGAAAACTTGAACTGTCAAATATGAAAAATTTTGTACCTAAAATAATTTAGATGAGACAATATCAAGTTATATTTTGACTTAAAACAAATAGTTGGTTGTTAATCCCAATAATTCCTTCTAGAAATAATACAAAATTATTATAGTCAATTCCAAAATTTTTGATGCCTAGAAAAATAAAATTCTTAAGGAAAAGTCCCCCACATAGCTTAACCAAGTCAAAACATAAGAATTAAAAGATACTGTTATCTCTAACAAATTCTTATAATTTTACTAATTTCTTCTCCAAATAAATTATTTGAAGTAAGATAAGAGATGACTGGAAATTGAAAATAGAATTACAACACATGCCCACACTCAGTATTTACTTGTTATGTATCCATGTAATCTTAGGCTTGGGGTTTCCTTCAGCTCGGCAGGTGAAGTAAACAGTATTTCCTGAGGTTACCTCCACATCTTGGGGCTCAAAAGTAATTCGGGGACTTTCTGCAACAACAACAAAAAATTATTAGTATTTTAAAAAGCTGTCTAATTATAGTATTCTAAATTATTGCTGTGAAAATGCTGTAAATAATTTTCTTTCTATATTAAAGTTTTACAGATCAAACTGCATTAACCAAGTAACCAAGTAATACACATACCCGTTTACTTATTAGACATATATTTGAGTTCAACCTTAGAAGTTTGAGAGTTACTACATAAAAGTAATTTAAGGAAATTTACCTGTATTTTTATAGAGTTAAAACGCGGTCTTATTTATGTATAGTTCAATACAATCACATTTATGGAAAAAGTTTTGATTTTTTATGGATCAATTTTTCAAACCAAGTACCTGAACTGAGTTTGCAATTTTGTAAACACTATCCCAAGGCATTAGCGATCTGACTGTTTAAAATAGTTTATAAGAATTTATGCATCTTGATCTCAAATCTAAGCAAAATTACTTATCAATATAAATAAATGATACCATTCTCAAGTAATAAGAATTAAGTGGAAAAACATGGGAATATTTGAATCATTTCAATAAGAAAGTGAAGTGATTGATTTTTTTTAAAGAATTCAATATTATTAAATTTAAACTATAGAGAACAATGTAAAAAGGGAATATTCACTTTTTATGGTAATCTTAAATTGTCTTACTAAAGACTTTACTTGAATTTTACCATAAGTTTAGAGATTCAAACCTTTCTAAATGACAAAATTCTTCCTTTTGTAAATGAATTATTGGAGATTTCTTCTCATTAATAATCATACCTATTATTACATTGCACAGATCTTGAGTAATCTTAACTACTTCCTTTAAGTCCATCTGATCTACGACTTGGCTTGACCCTTTTGACTTTACACATTTGAGTATTTATTTTAAGGAATAATTCATCATCAAGTGATGTAACCATGATCAAAGCAGAGAAGGCATTTGAACTTGCATGTTTATAGTTTCATTGAAGCAATTTTAATTAATCAAACACCAAAAAATACAGATAACAAACTGTGATGGATGCTAAACTCCAGAACAAGGGACAGTTTCACAGATTATGAGAAGGAATTTGACATACCTACCTGTAAGCACAGGTAGGTGAGTGGAAGGGAGATTGAGTAGAGCCTCTCCAAGTAACTAATACTTAGGAGAGGACTATAATAAGACGAAGACGTAGAAAAATAATAGTATTAGAAAAGAAAGCAGCATGTGGACAATCCTTGCGTGGAGAAAAGGCTTAAGGATTTTCAAAAATGGAAAGTGTGTCATAGCAGCAACACCATCCAGTAAGGGAAGAGGAGAACCAATGGAGGTTGCAGAGGACAACCTGGGGCGAAAAATGGAAATGTGACCTTGGAAGGATGCTGTGCTTTATTTTGAGGTAGGCAGCTATAGAAGGATTATGTGCAGAAGAATGATGTAAGCAAATAAATTTTTTTAAAAAGATCTTTCCAAATAAAACAGAATAGAGAGAGAAAAATGAAAGTTGAGACCTGGGTGAAGACACTGTGTGATCCACACAAAACAATAGTAATGTGAAATACAAATGATAGTAAAGACGTGACCAACGTGAAACTTGGCCACAAAGACAAAGTCATTTTTCTTCTCAGTTTGACAGAATTAAATTATATCAATTTGATTTTTCAAATTATCTGTTTAGAGACGTTTTTTAAATGGATTTTCAGTGAAAGGATATTAGAAAGCAAATTTCTACTGTAAGTAAATCATCTGCACGAATTTCCAAGAAGCTAAATTCCCCTCTCCACTCTTCTCCCCCACCCCCGGATATAAGTATTTATGTACGTATGTATTAATT
Organism: Callospermophilus lateralis; assembly: GCF_048772815.1. Taxonomy (NCBI): domain Eukaryota; kingdom Metazoa; phylum Chordata; class Mammalia; order Rodentia; family Sciuridae; genus Callospermophilus; species Callospermophilus lateralis. Next base: position 15,437,729 of record NC_135320.1, read on the forward strand.
TATTTTCATTAAAAGCTATATGTAGGGATGGATACAGAAATATAGAAACTTTAAAAATAATTATATCTGAGCTTTAAATGAAAATTAAATGATATACTAAGCAACAATAATCAGTTCTTTAAATAAAGCCTGATTATTTTATTAAGGTTATCTGACTATAAAAATATGCTTATTAAGTCCAAGATTTACATTACTAAAAAAATTACAGAGAGATAGTAAAACTGATTCTTATTTTCACTTCAGTTATATTCACGGTCTCATGTGCATTTATCGAAGGATATTTTTAGCAATGAATATTAGCAATTATTTGACATAAAGTTAAGAAACAGAAATTATTCATGTTCAGCACTAATTGATATTGAAGTGCAATGGAGAGTTTGAGGCTGGACACTACTTCTCTGTATTTTGTCTCTGGAATTAAGTGATCCCCAGGGTCTCTCCCAAACCTTAGTTTCTAATACCACAACTTCTTTAAATAAAAGTGTAGATGATGCAAAGGAAATTGGAAATCCTTTCAACCAAATCTCTTCTAAACATGTTTGATAATGTACCCTTGCAAGTGCAACATCATTTACTAACCTCTGCAGGATAAGGACAACGAAAATAATTTTTTTTTTTTAATACTCAGAGAAAGTTACGTACCGCAATTAAATTCCTCCACTGTTACTGATGCAACCGGGCGCCCATGGAGTCCTCTGGGGTGGTCACATGTAGCAGCGGCCTGAGTTTGGCCATTCTGGATATAGCCTTGTAAAAGTTCCCCCAGCCACTTTAAATCACAGTCACAAACCAGAGCATTGGAATCCAGACGCCTGTGCATGCAGGCAAGAATTATAACTGTTAAAAGTGACCATTTGTTTCTACGATGAATCTTTCATGTGAAAATATTTAATTTTCTCTAATTTACCATATCACTCATGTCTCGACTCTAAGATTTCTAGTTACCAACAAACACATTTTAAGGATTGCTTACTTAACAAAAATTCCCCGCACAAAGAAATGATTAACGTTTGAGGAAATGGAAGTGTTTATTACCCTGATTTGATCATTACCAATGCACTGTCCACATATAGCATTTTACTGCACCCATAAAGATATACAAATATTATGTCTCCATAAAAATAAGAATAAAAAAGAATTGCTTACTTAATTGCACATAACACAAATCCATGTTAAGACTTGAAATGCAACTTCCACATAACATACAATATATTGATTATAAATTATTAATTGTGGGATAAAATGTAATTATTTGTTTTAGAGAAAATTAAGAAAAGTACTGAAATGTTAGAGTTTGTTTCTATGATAAAGAGCAACGACTATGACTTGATGGTGATATTTCAACTTTTTCATGGAGATTACTTAAATATTAGAGGCTCCATGGGCTCAAAGGAGGCTTATTAATGTATTTTTGGGTAAGATTCATGCAGCTGCCCAGGTGACTCCTTCGTTGTGTGTGTGTGTGCATAGGGGAGAGGGAGGGTAGTGGGAATAGAACCAAGGGGTGCTCTAGTATTGAGCCATATCACCAGTCCTGTTTTTGTTTGTTTGTTTGTTTGTTTGTTTTTTATTTTTTTAAATTTTGAGCCAGTCTCAAAAGTTGCTTAGACTGGCCTGGAACTTTAGATTCTCCTGGCTCAGCCACTGGAGTTGCTGGAAATACCAGCATGAGCCAGGTACCTAGCCTTCTCTTGTAAACCTCCTTAGCATCTTCACGGATAAGCATGTGTTCTCTAAAGGACAGAAACTGAACATTTTTTTTTTATTATTATTATCACGCTAAAAGATCCACCTCTTTGTTTACTTGCAGGCTTTTTGGAAAGGTCATGGCCCCTTGCACTTCTTTGTGATATTTCTTCACCTAGACACACAATTTTCTCAGTTTTGTCAAATTTTACATATTTTTAATCCTTTCTAGCATGTTTTACTCAGGAAATAAAATTGATAGGTAGCCAAAGAGATTTATTATATACATCTTCATTCTTTTCAAAAGATGTAGAACAAGATGTAAACCCAGGTATGATAAATTCTCCTTTTATTCCTTCCCAAAAATTAAAAAGGGAATTTGTCTAAAAGGAATTCTTACCTCCTCCTATGGAAGTAATCAGGTCACTCAATGAAAGAAAACTCTAGTGAAATAAGGATAATATGAATGTATTTAGGATAGGGAGGAGGCCTGTTATGAGGCTGAATATCTCTATCATAAGGATGTGTTCTACAAGAGTGAAGCAGAATAGAAAATATTGATTTTTTAATAACTTTTAATCAGGATTACACATGTACAAAAAGTTATTTAAAAATGTGGGAAAGCAAACAAAAATGAAATCTATAGGAATCAGTATGAAAATGGAATAAAAGATCACCTAGTATTAATTTAGGAATTTGCATTAATATAAAGTTACTGGAACAAACAAACCTGAAATAAAAAAAAAAAACCATGATATTTTCTAGATTTAGAATTTAGAATATTTTTAAAAATATATGTCTTCATTTTAATGAATTTAAGGGAAACTTAATATAATGACAGCTCTACGGAATGTACTATAGATGATTGGTTCCTAAGGTTGTTATGTTTATTTAAATTTTATTATAGTACACTGAAAAAATAGCTGTTCAGTAGTTTTAAAATGCTAGAGTCAGGGGAAAAATTTCACACTCACTGAAAAATTAATGGTACAGCTATTATTTGCCTAATATTTCCAACAAGACTTCAAACAAAACTGAGAAAATAAAGCTGTGGCTATAATAGAGAATGTTTTCAGCCTTATCCAGAGTAAAGTATGGGTAAAATATTAGACCAGCCCTTATTCAAGGATGCATTGTTGGTTTAGTGTCCTTGGTTGTTCCTTGTTACCAACCGATTTATTTTATCAGCTGCTTCGTTAAAAAGCATCTATTTCAGCATTATTGTGTCCAAAACTGCACATTTGCATTTCAAGTTTAATTTCTGGTAATTTTATTAAAGGTAGTCTACCATCATATATTAAAGAGTATGCCTTTACTTTCAATATCAACATGACGTTGCTCTGAGTTGAACACAGCAAGGATGTTGATATAAATCCTTTGGGATCATCATAGGCATAGGACCTTAACATTCCAGAATGTTCCATTCTCAGAAGTCATTACTGCTGACTTAGTGACTCTCCACTAGTCAATGATCACACTTCTTAGGTATCCTTATATCTGCGTGTTTTTGTAACAACTGAGCTCAGGATTTAGTATCTTCTTATATTACTGTCCACTTCAGTTAAGATATTCATCCATAAACTGAAACCAAAAAAATAAGTGAAACCACCGTATGTATATTTTCATTTACCAGTTTAAAAACTCCTTTTATACTTAGAAAATATTTAATAGAGTACTAGAACTATAATTTTCTATGCTAATCTTTTGGGGAGACCCTTTGTAAATAAAGTATTTACAAAGTTATAATTAAAAAGCATTTTTTTAATGCTATGCCTTAATTTATGGTAAAATTTTCAATTTGAAAAAAATCTATAGAATAAATTAATGAGAAAGATGGTTCTTACTAACCTATATTAGACTACATTAAGTGCTGTAATATACTATGTTAGAATCATTACCATTTTATTACTTTACATTTTGAAAGTGTTCTTCCATCAAATATTACACCAAGAATAATAAAACATAATTTCCTTCTGACAGTATTCAATCAAGGATCACAACACTAAAATAATTATTCACTTGGCATAGTCACTATTCAGTGGACAATTTCAAAGGTAAAAAGGTGCCCAGTATATTAATATTTTCTCCTTGAAAATACAATAATATATCACTTGTACTTATATAATTGCTCATACTTAAAGATCTCAAAACACTTTTAAGGCACTCTATCAATGTTTACAGTATGCCTGTAAGAAACGTTGTGAAATATAGACGGAAAGGCCAATGTCAGGGTACTTCCACTAGGTCAAACCCAGGATGAAGTGGTGATTGTCAAATATGACTCTTGCTGGTTTCGCTAAGGGACACCCCCCAACTCCCATCCCGGCACTACTGGTGATTGACATTCCCCAGTTGTTGATGAACTTCATTGTTGAAAGTGGAATTTATTTCTTAGTACATATAGCTCATTTATTAAGTGCCCATCACTCTCCTGTTTCTGTTTTTCTCATCTAAATCATAGTCTGGGTAGGACACACTTTTGAGGAATTGGGATAACTAGGTGCTAGTGTTCACCTTGTCTCAGAATGATCAGGATTTTGTGAATCCTGGAGTAATTTGCTCAGATCATCTGTATGTCAGTTTCCTATTCATAAAAGTAGATCATCAACATGACATACTAACAAAAATTACTTCAAAACATTTTAAATAGATACAATGCAAGTATGTAAAATACTGGTACACCCCTGTTAGTAGGGTCTCCCTCAGCCACTTTCTTACTAACATTTACTTTTGCACATGTGTTCCAGCAATGGAGTGAATGCGATCTTTAAAAAAAATGCAAGAAGTTGGAACAGAAAAGCCGCTACTAAGAAAGAATAATAGAAAGGTATTAAGAAAAGCTAAGGGATTTAGCACTTCAAGACTTTCTGAGCATCTTAGAAGCCAAGAATGAGACTCAGGTAGAAACCCATGTAGACAAGAAGCATTATAATTGCAAATATATGACAGCGACTCTAACTGTAAGTGATATCACAAATCTAGCAAAGGAAAAAATGGCAAGTTAAAAATAAAACACAATTTTCTCCCACCCCCAAAATGAAGCATCCTATGGGTGTTACAAAATGTCTTGCTCTTTTGCATTTTCCACACAAGATTAAAAAGCAAGAATAACTAAGTGTGTTATTCCAAATGTTTGTGATACAACCAGTTCTGACAAGTAGGAAAACATTGACCAAAATAAAGAGAGTCATCAATCAAGGTTTTTTGTGGGTTTGAACACAAAGGACACAGCCCAAGAATGATGAGGCAGCATTGTGTGTGTGTGTCTGCTATGAGAAGTGCCAAGGATATCATCAGCAGTATGGACTTGAAGAAATGAGGTTGGAGTGGATGCACTGTCCTCTTGATTATTAATTATTCTTTAAGTGCAAAGATTACAAGAATTGTTCTAGACTGGAATCAAATGCAAATTTATGTTCCTTCGGGTTCTGACTTTTTACTTAATCCCCTTTACTCATGAACTTGTACCAAGGTACACCATATCAGAAGAGCCACTGCCACAAAACTGGCCTCCAAGGAAGGTAACTGAGAGCGTAAATTTTCCACTATGTGCTCACCAGCTGGTATCTGGGGAGCAGTGAGTCAAGTATGTCCTCCACCCGATCACTAGAACTTATATCTGTGTACTGAGGGAACAAAATAACAAAAATAAAACATTATCAGTGCAAGAGTACACACAGAGGAGGGTGAAGAGACAGGGCAGAAAAGTGGTTCACATGGGAAGGTAGAAAGTGAGGCAAAGTGGAAGACAGACAGGAGCAGGAAAGCCCCCAGAGTGGGGAACCATCAGAGGATTGGGAATTGTGTCTCATTCTATTTAATGTGGGAGTAAATGCCCTGGACTGATAACTCTATGTGCAACAAGGGAAAACTGAAGCCTCAATGGAGGAGTCGGACTGTCTATGGTATATCTCACATCTCTTTTTTTTTTTTAATAAAACTTAAAGGAAAAGAAAAGTCTTAAGAATCTTTCGATTTGACCAGCAAGGAAATTGACCAGTGAGGAAAACTTCTATCTTCAATATTCCTTTTGAATGTCACTTCTAAGGGAATACATGAAAGCTCAGTAGACTATCTGGGTCTTCTTTCACCCTGCAGTTCAAAAAAAAAAAAAAAAAAAACAACACCATTTTCTCCTTAATACACTGGAATTGCAGTGATATTTCACAGCAGAAGAAACCAAAGCTGATTGGTGTTTAGGATTTATTTATTTCCGAGAAAATTACAAGTTTTTTTGTTTTCATGGGTTTGCTCTTACTTACAGTCTTTTTAATGAATCCAGATGAGAAAAGCTCCCAGCTGGGATTGTAGATAATTTGTTGTTATGCAAAAATCTGAAAAAAAAAATAAAAGATAAGTTTCAGTCACCACATAGTAACAATAAGCCTGGGAAACAAAACATTGTTGTTGTTTTTTTTTTCTTTTTAACCTAATTGTAAAATCAATTTTTAAAATTTTTTATTAGTGCATTATATTTTCATTTTTATTAGTGCATTATATTTTATTAGTGCATTATAGTTACACTTAGTAGAGGGGTTCATTGTGACATATTCATCAGTGAATAGACCATAATTTTCTTCATTTCATTTCTTGGTACTTCCCCTTTTTTCCCCTCCTCCCTCTCCTTCCCTCTCCTTGACCTCCTCCTCTACTTTACTGATCTGCCTTCAATTTATTTTTTTTAATTACTGCATTTACATTTATACATAAAAGTGGGATTCACAGTGATATATTCACACATGCACATTGCATAATTTGGTTAATTTCATTCTGCAGTTCCATTACTTTTTTAAAAAAATATTCCAATGAGAAAGAACAAACAGAAAACAAAATGTCAATTATGTAATCATTTCTTCTTAAGTATACAGCATTATACATGTATTTTCTCATCTGTGGTCTTTTGAATCTGTTACTTTGTTTACGGATGTTAAAGAGAAATTTATAAAAATAAATATCTAAGCATGCAAGAAATCAAGGTAAATAAAAAATGTTTCATTTTCAGTAAACAATGTATATACTTATTAAATCATCACATTGTACAAATTGAATATATGCAATATATTTTTGTCAATTAAATTTTTAATAACAAATGGATGGCACAATAAAAAATATATGATAGCAGACGTCTGCAAATGATCCGTGACTAACTAGATCCTGTTGATGCCAGCACTTGGCCTGTGTTTCAGCTTCCTGGCCAACCATAGTTTTGCTTAATGAGAGGCCCATTTGGTGTGGCAGAGCTTGTTGGCTCAGACAGTCATTCACATGTTAGCTCTCAAATCATGCCCACATACTCACACCCAGGGCAGTATTGCAGAGGAATGCATGTCCCAGGCTCCTGTGCCCTTGAGAGGTGATAAGGATGGCTGGAGGTAGAGGAGACCCAGGCTGCAGTATTCCTTTTCTCTCTTTACACCTAGACAGTCCTGCAGTGGTTTGAGCTTCCTTCATTCTGTCTTTACCATAGCACCTCCTCCCAGGACTAGAAAGTTTATGGTTATAGAAGGAACCAGCTAGAGCCCATGTGGTCAATATGACCATTAAATGCATGTTCAAAAAAGATCACATATATGAACAGGGTGGAGGGTGGGAAATGTTCCTTGCAGAATAGAGCAAAAATGCATACCATTTCTCATGAGACTAAAGGAAACAAATCACATCATATCTAGAAAATTCTAGCAATTAGTCATCTCCAGCCTTTGCACGAGGAGTCCTACTCCCAGCCTAGTATCCTTATCTCAAAGTTAAATGAGGTCACTGGGGCACATTTTTTTTTATCTCTGCTACATTTTTGGACTTATCTTGGCTATTTTACAGGTTAGGGGTGAAAGTAAAAAGGAATAAACTGGGGTCAAACTCTTCTGGTTCTGGAAATTTGAATTTCCATTGATACATCTGCAAAGGAAATAATTTCCTCTGAATATTCCTATATGGATTTCTTATACTCATCTTTACATGCCCTTCCCAATTCACCAAATTCAGAATCAATGACTACAGAAGAAATTGTAATATAAAGATGGTCAAATACACCCTCTCCTTAAGTAAGCTGCCCCGGGGCTCCCTAGACCTCTACATCAACTAGATCTGACTTTCAGATGCATATCCAGCTCTGCATTGGTCAATTTAGCGAGAACTCTGCTAAGTCAGTTTAAGCAGAACCCCTACCTGTGACACATGACCAAATTTTTCATCCTCCACTATCTCTCAAGTAAGGTCTGATCACCATATGCTCCTTAAGAACAAGTGACACTGATTTTTTTTCCTTTAACAATTGATGTCATGTTGCAATTCTTTTTCTACCAAAAGCCCTAATCCCTATGCCATTTCTTTATTCCAAGGAATATTGGATCACAATTTCATGGTAGAGAAATAGCTTGTAGAATATTGCAGTTGAGGGTAATTTACATAAACTTACAATTTACATAATTTATTTTTGCTAATCTGTATCGTTTCATTATTTTACAAGTAGTGTAGGTCTATGTGACAATAATAGTAAAAAAGGCCTCTGCAAATATGTTTAAAAGCCTGAAAATTGTATCAATAGTCACAGATCAAAAAATGTTATCTATTTTCAAAGCCAAGTAGACCAGAAATAATTGTTTAAGAAGCGAATCACAAGAAAAGCAAAACATTTCTATCATCACAGAGACTTGAAGCAAGGTATGTAAATATTGAAAAATCACTGTTGAACTTTTTTCTAAATATTACACAAGCCATGACTAGTTATCCAAATTAATATTTTTCAATATTTAGTCTATATCATACATATCATAATTTCCAAATAAAGGATTATTCCTCTTGGGATTTGTTTTGTAACTCTTTCTTCCCAAGCAGATTAATTTATCTAAGTCTCAGTTTCTTTATCTAGAAAATAAGAATTTTTATAATAACAAATATCATTATTTTTCTCTAAGAATATTATCTCAGTTAAATACTAAAAATAGTAGTATTGTCTCAACAGTCCTATTTATTAAGGGCACAAAAACAAATGCTCTCTCTTTCTTTCTTTTTCTTTTCTTTTCTTTCTTTCTTTTTCCTGCTTTCTTCTTTTCAAGTTCCCTGAAGTTAATCAAAACAGTTCTGAAGGGTATTTGTTAAAGCCTGCTTATAGAATCACTTTGAGTGCTAAAAAGCACTTCTTGTATTGAAAATGTTATATAATTATTTGCTATGAATGTCTTCTGTCAAAAATTCTTTGTCAAAAAAACACATATTTTAGCAGTATCTGTAGTAGAGAATTTATTACGAAGATCTTTCTTTCCTGTAACAAAACTATATATGTCATCAAAAAAAGCCAAGTGATGAATAAGTTTTCCCCATTAATATTCTAAAAAAGAGAAAGCAAATCTGCCTGAGGTTTAAGTTAATGTTCCAAGACAGATCCCACAAAAAAATACAGAAAATTTCTAAAAAGTAGAGAAAACTTCCTGTTCAGTTCTTACTTGAGAAATATTCTTGGAAAGGGCCTGGCTTTCTTGAGAAGAATACTTATTTAATAAAGAAAACATTTTCTACTCTGGCTGTCTCCATACCCATGATGGCACTAAAGAGCCTCAAGCCATGTGTTCATTGGAGTGTGTACTCAAGAGTCATGTGAGCTCTTTCTGGGTACAAAATACCCAGGCTTTACTTCCTTTTTGTGTACTTTTTATGCTTTTTTAAAAGTTGAATCAATGAAGACTCTTAAAGATGACTGGAAAGTATAAAGTATTGATTGGTATTGTTAATGGGCACATGAAAGAGAAACACAAGGGACTGTCTTTGCCAACAGTGTCCACAGCCATACCAATATAAAATTTGAAAATGGTGTCAGAGATAAATGATATTATTATAATATTCTGTAATACTTATCATGAATTATTAGTCCAAAAAGTCAAAATTCTGTAATTTTTGACATACTTTAATATACTACTTTAATTTTCTGCTTATGTATCAAACTCTAAAAAAAAAAAGTTCAACATGGATCCATAAGATGTGTGTAAATGCTTTTGTTTGGCAATAGAATAATAAATAGTGTCATGTTTCAAGATAAGCTTATCTATTATAGAAAAAAAATTTGGTATGGGTGTGGCACCTCCATTGAAAAGAACGTTCCCATACAAGTGTTAGGCACATGCAACAAGAGGTGGATTGAGGTGTTAATAAAATAATTTAATTTTAGTATTTATAAATCATTCAGCAAACATATTTCAAGGTTATAAGGAAAAGAATTCTGGGTCAAATTGTGAACTAGATATACAAATTTGCCTCAGATCTTTCAAGACTCTACTTTGGTAATAGTCAGGAGGAGGGTCAATACAAATAAATAAACCCATAAATAATCAGAATACAAATGTAGATAGTAACCCCAGATAAGATATTTCAGCAAATTCTGGGAATAATATTTCTGGGACAGTGTTGATAAATGAAATAGGCAAAGCTCCAGCCGAGAGAATACTATGAGGCAGGAACAATGTAATTGTTTTGATCCAGAGACACTAAAGAGTTGGGGCAGAAAGACAAGAATGAGAAGAGGGATTGAAAACACAGGGAGTCATTAAACACATGAATGGAGAAGTACAGTTACTCAGACACTACCACCCTTTATAGGACACCAACTTCCTAGAGGAAAAATATATGTGTGATACGTGTGTGTGTGTGTGTGTGTGTGTGAGAGAGAGAGAGAGAGAGAGAGAGAGAGAGAGAGAGAGAGAGAGAGATTTTTTTCTTCTCTAAGGAAATTGAACAGATTGACAGAAGAAATGAATTCTGTGTAAGAGTTAGAACTCAAGAGAAAGCCTTCTTCATTCTAACATTTTTAGGAAGATGAAGAGATAAATCTACCATTTTTCACCCAGTTGACCAAACTAAAATTCCCACCAAAGGGGAAATTGTGTAAGAAACAAACAGACCTACCTAGAGACAGGTAGAAACTCACCTTACCTGGGCAATATTTTCTAGTGTTAATAAAGAACTAAGCATCACAAGAGGTTAATCAAGAGAGAAACAAACAAACAAACAAACAAATAAAATGAAACTAACCCTAGGAAGAAAAAATAAATTCAAAGAATTTAAAAAATAGTAACAGAACAGATTATGATTAATAGACTCAGAGACCTGAATATATAGTAGACCTATAAAACAAGAGTGAGACGCCATGGAACAGAAATAAGTAGGAAACAGGAAAGAACTCTTTTGAATTACAATATGATTAAAATTCCATTAAAATTTGGTTATGAAATTAAGAACTTATGTCAGATTATGAAGCCAAACGACAATTTAATCAACATTATGAAATGAAAGATAAAAGATACAGAAACCCAGAGAGTCTAATATTTATTTAAGAAGCTCCTAAGAGAAGAGACAAAAAGAATGAAGAAGAAAACTAGTCAAATATATAAAGAGAAGCTCTTAAAACTGTAAATGGACTTGAGTCCTAGAATTGAAAGAACACATGAAATACCTAGCCTGAAAAGATCCTTCTTTGATTCAAATATATAAAATTTCAAAATACAAAAAAAAAATGAAGAGAAAACTTTTGAAACTCCTTGCATAATAAATTTATTTTCTATAGAATAAATAAAACATAACCTGCTGGAAGAAATAGAACAGTTGAAAACTGTGACCAGAGGAAACCATTTTTTTTTCTTTTTGAATTTTTTTTTTAATATTTATTTTTCAGTTTTCGGACACAACATCTTTGTTTGTATGTGGTTCTGAGGATCGAACCCAGGCCGCACGCATGCCAGGCGAGCGCGCTACCGCTTGAGCCACATCCCCAGCCCCGGAGGAAGCCATTTTTGAACTTAAAATTTTACACCAGGTAAATTGTCAATTATGTATGAAGAAAGAACCTACATATCTCCAAGTATGAAGGATAATCAGTGCTTTCCCTTAAGCCCTTTCATACAAAATTACTTAAGTATGTACAACAGCAGAATAAAGAAGTAAACCAAGAAAAAAAGAAGAACTAATACTAGAAACCATGGGCTCAAACCATGGTGAATAGGCTGAAAAATGTCAGGTTGGTGACATTATTTAGAGAAAAGCCAGTTCAAATTAGAAGACTGGGATCTTTGGTAGAAAAAGGAGACTGTGTGGTTTGTATAATTTGGCAGTATAAAAAAAATGTAAAGATTTTGCAAAGGCACATAATGTATTTTAAAACATATTAATTAATATAATTAGAATGTTCAAGGAAAGAAAAAATCTGTAAAAAAAAATTATAGTTCTAAATTGAAGCAAGCACAAAGAACATTATTTTAAATACTTTAAAACATGTGAGAACAGAAAATTAATTTTCCTTTTGTAAAGAAAGGTATTTTTGAAGCAGTCATATTTGTGATATTTATATTTAGAAATGAAATTATAACAAAGTTCCTGATTCTTTAATACATTAGTTAAAATGTATATATGTGCATGTACGTAATATATGTATATATAATGTACAGTCAATACATGTATTTATTTTTTAATTTTTAGAGATGATGTATGGTCAACAAAAGGAAGTTTAATTATAGTTGCAGCTAGGATAAACATACTAAATATTTAAATCTAATAATAATAATAATAATAATAATAATAATAATAATAATATATTTAACAGAAAGCACATGTGGAAGAGGAAGAAAAATGACAGAAAGAAGATAAAATTAGTCATCTAAAAAATTCAAAAGGAAAATCAAGAGAGGCTACCAAAATAATCAGTGCAAGAATTAGAAGTTCAACTATGGGCTAAACTAAATATATACATATCATATATATCATATTTGGGGATAAGACAATAAGGAATCAATTAACACAATGTTCGATTGAAAAGTAAAGAAGCAAAGACCTAGGGATATTATGTTGACAGTCATGAATAATATAAAAGAGAAATGGCTTAATGAGGCAGCCTTTGGAAAGAGGGTCAAGCTAGGGAATGTTCCTTCACAGGCTCTATTGAACTCTGATTTGATAGCACATGGCTGCATCTCTAGGATAAAATAAATAGGTGAATTACTTATCTAAATAATAGAAAGGAAAACAAAAGATAAAAGAGTTGATCACTTTCCTGTCCCCTCTGAGCTTATTCATGGATCCCAGAATAAGAAGTCTCTTCTGTGAAAATGAGACTGCCATCACTATAGGGCCTTTCAGGAATTCCACGTCTCCTCTGGTAGGACAACACTCCCTTCCCATCTTGGCAGAATAATAGGTGGGCTTGTGAGAGTCTTAATAAATGCTCTGGTATACTGTTGAAAAGCAATGCTCTTTCATCAGCAAAATGTTCCCCCAAATTTAATCTGGTGCCCCAGTTCTTTTGAAGTTTTGAGTTATTGTAACTGTAAATCTTAACCATGACATGTGTTGAACACCATGGTTGTCACACACAGGACCTCTTGAACATACATGTTATTGGAAGAGTACCATACGCTCTCCTACCCAGTTACCTATCCGTCACCACAGACCTTGCAAAATAGCAAACAAAGCCAAACAGTGTGATTCCATGTGTTATGACCTCTATACTTCTAGAAGCAACCTGGTTTGGAGTAACTGTATTGGAAAGTGGCTGACTAGTCCTTATCTTTTAATTTTACTATTTCTTACTATTTTGTGCATAAGAGCATCATTGTTGAAGCTTATAAATTCCTAATTCATTCTTTTTTTTTAGGAAAACAGATTAATGATTAATAATCTACAAAATTTTACATTTTCTTTTATTCAAAAAAAGTGAGAATTCAGGGGTAAATGTAACTGTTCACAAAATGTCAGAACATTGGGGTTTTAAACTGATTTGTAATTATTCAGCCTTGCCATCAATTACTCCTGTACTCACCAGGACCCAGACCTTTGGTGAGGGATAATCCTTGGTGGCATTGCGAATTACAGATTTGTTTATCTGGCATTTTTTGCTATTTATTCAAATGGTCGATCAACTTCCCACAAACTGAAGAATGAATTCCACGAGCCTATTCTGAAGATGTGGGCCTCCGACAAACACTTGCTCATTCTCTGACAGAGCTCACCAGCACACTCGTTCACCAGTCCTGTCTGCTTCTGTCTTTTTTTGTGTGTGCGTAATAAAGTCAACTGACCAAGTGACCACAAAGAGGGGCTGTCTGGGGCTCCTGTTTTTTTTAGCTGCTGTTCCTCTTACAGCTCCCACCATGTTGCTGTGTGATTATCTCAATTGGTCTTAATTGAGGCAGAAACTGAAGCTCTACCAATGAACTGTTTAAAAACAAGACACATTTTGTATTAAAATTGCTTGCAGTAAAAAAAAAAAAAAAATACCTTAAGCTGAAGACAATAAATTTGTTAATTAAAGGTCTTAGAGAAACTGAAGTGGTAATGTGCCTTCACCTGATAAATAGATAAGACAAAGGGAGACTGTACCAGTGTCCTTTTGGTTTGTCATTGTTTGTCTATATAAGTTTTGTTGAAAATTCAGTTTTCTAGAAAAGTGCAGATGCCATGATAATAGAGCACAACGTGTGTCCCCAAAGTGAACACAGGTGTGTGATGACTGCCCAGGAAAAATGAGAAGAAAAAAAAAAAACATTGCCAGAATCACAGAAACTTCCTCCACCATTCCCAGCCACCTTCTGTTCACCAAAGTTTACCACCATTGAACTTTTAAATACTACACATATTCCTGCTATGTGCATATAAATTTCTTTTAAGAACAAAATAAAGCTATGTAATTTCAGTGTTCGGGTTGTTTCTTCTCAGATTTTTCTGAGGTTCATCAGTGTTGTTTTATGATTTTCTATTTTATAAACTCACAATGTGTTTTTCACTGTTATTTTTGGAGACTTGGATTTATTCTAACGTGGAGAACACATATTCTGGTGCACATAGATGTGCATTTCAGTTGTGAATCTCTTAGTTCTCACCTGTTGCTCTAACATATTATCTGAGACCGTGTAATAATAAAGAACAGAAGCCTATTTGGATCCGAGTCCTGGAAGGTGGAAAGTCAAGGACAGGACATCAGTACCTGTTCCACATCTGGTGAGGGCCTTCTCGCCACATGACAACGTGACAGAGGGCATCAGTGTGGGAGGGCAAGAGCATGCTAGCTCAGCTCTCTTTCTCTTCTTACAAAGTCACTATTGTCATCAGGGGATACCACCATTATGACTTCATCTGATCCTTATTATTACCCCAAAGGCCCATTTTAAAACCCCATTAACATATAAATTTGGGGATTAAATTTGCAATACATGAAATTTTGGACTATGCATTCAGTCCACAGCAGTGTGTAACTAGAAGTGGAATTGCTATTACAGCTCATAGGAGATATGTATGTTCAATGGTAGTAGGTTCCACAACAGCTTTCCAAGTGGCTTAACCCCGTTTATGAAGTAGCCAATCATCTCTTTTACCCTGTTTTTATTTGGGTTATTCATCTCTCCATAGATTTCAAACTATGGGAGGTCTTACAGTAACTCTGTTTTATAAGGGTGTTTCCTAAGCTTATAGCAAAATGTCCTGATCCCCATGACAATCCAAGCTGTTGGATAAACAGAATATGCAAAGCAGAACGTAAAGACATCTAAAGGGTCAGCACTTACAGTCGCTCTAATTTCAGAAGGTCTTCAAAGGTCTCTGGATGTAGTGTTTCTAATTGGTTGAAATGGATATACCTGCAATGCACAAAACCAAGTTAGTTATTCCTTACTATTTAGTAAAATAAAATGTTTAAGGAATAAACAAGATCTTAAAATGATTTTTTTTTATTTTGTTGGACCCAAACACCATACAGCAGATACAAGAATTTAAGTCTCCTTGCTCTTCACAGCTGTGAGTCTAAAAGTCTGATGTTCCAAAGGGAAAACTGAAGCCCATACAGAGGAGCCAGACACCACCCCTTTTTCATGGAGTGTCCGGAACACAAAGATGCTGAGTAGTTGGTGAAATTACTCTTCTTCTTACTGAAAAAAACGCAAGCAAGTGAAGCTAGAATAACAATACAGATTGTAACCATTAATACACACGTAACAAGTGACCATGCACTTTTTTTTGCATTTCATAATAAGGAAATTTTTGCTATCTGGAGGAGGCAAATAAGTATATTTGAAGTAATATGATTGATCCAACAATGAGTTACTTAGCAATAGGAAAATACTCTGGGCAATGCATTATTAAGCAATTTTGTCATTGTGTGAAAATGAGAGTACATTTACTCAAACCTAGATGTGCAGGTCATTGTTCTACATGGCCTCTAGATGCAACCAAGAGACAATGAACACCAGGTGCATGTGGTGGCTGCTGGCATAATTGAGAGTAAACATTTTTTCTATCAGTAGAAGGTGTACATTCCAAAATAACAGTTTAAAGTATGGTAAGATAAATACACAAATGAAATAGTCATTTATTATCCTTACCAAGTATTAGGTAATGTACAGAATATTTTAATATACTAGAAACACAAGAAGTCTGTTCACACAAGTATCACTACAAACGCATAATATGTTGCACTATGATATTGCACTGGCTGTTTTGTCACAATAGGAATGTTTCAGCTCAAATATGACCTTATGGAACCACCTCCCAAACTGTGGCCAGTTGTTGACCAAAATTCTGTTAGGTAACACTTGGCGGTATTAGAAATGAATTAATTATCACATTGGAGGAGGAATGAGCCTTGATCATCTTTTTCTCCGTTGACTTTAGATTAGAAAATGTCTTACAGTAACTGCTTTATAACACAAAGGTAAAGATGTATCTTAAGCTTACAGCAACATGTCCTGATCCCTAGGGCAGTCCAATTTGTTGTATAAACTGAATATGTGAAGCAGAAGCTCTAAAGTACCTCTAAAGTACTCTAAAGGGTTACCTCTAAAGGGTTAAAGAGAGGTTCTTTAAAACGAGGCCTTTTCAGTCTTCCTCTATGCAATTGGTCCTGCAGGTTTTCCCAAAGCTGTTGTTTCAGAATAACCGCTCTTAAAGCAGGATTTCTGATAACAAAAATGTTCGTATTTTTCCCAAAAATTCTGTGATAAAATGGAGAAGCATGCTTCCAAATCAGAGGGCTGAGAAGACCTCTGGCCAAGTAA
The DNA here is from genome assembly GCF_048772815.1 of Callospermophilus lateralis. Lineage (NCBI taxonomy): Eukaryota > Metazoa > Chordata > Mammalia > Rodentia > Sciuridae > Callospermophilus > Callospermophilus lateralis. The sequence goes on from NC_135320.1 coordinate 15,454,438, forward strand.
ATCTTGCTAAAAGCAGGATCTATGGATGCGGCCACATCCTCCTCTCAAAAAATGTAAATGCACAGGCTGCACCTGATTTGTGAACACAGTTTTCATAAACCATCTTGTGAAATAAACAGTAATACACTATAGTGACTTGCCTGCAGGAAGTACCTTAGATACCATACAAAGGAACAAAAAGTTTCATACTGAATTGGGAAGAGGACACTATGTCCATGTGGGAGGACACAGTAAATGGCCCTTGACTTTGTCAATGGGAAGTTATTTGACTTGAAGTAAAGACACAGAAATAAATGGAGAAGACTTATGGTTATAATTGCATATAACATTTATTTAATTGCAGGAATATTTTTGAAAGAAGAAATTTAGAAAGCTTTTTTTAAAAAAAGGAATAATTCTCTTCCTAGGCTTTTTATAAAAGAATTATGATAGCAAGACTACCCCCCCATATCTATAGAAAAGCTTAATAATTAGAATAAAAAGGATGTAGATGAAAAGGAATCATAATTGCAAACTGTTTCAGATTCAGTCCTAAAATCAGTGCTGCACCCTCCTGCTCTCTGAAAGTTGTCTCCCTGGCTGGTGATGCCATGCATTCCTCTCAAGGGTCTTGTTCATTATAAGTGCTACACTGGTGACACTGTGATAATTGCCTTGGTATTTGCACAAAACAACTTTATCCTTGTTTCTTTTGATATATATATACACACACAAGCACATTCACACATCACACACACACACACATACACACTGTCCCTTACAAAATCATTATCTTTTGTAATTGGTCCAACACACAGTGAAGGAAAAAATTAAAGAAACTATGGGGAAGGTGTTAGGGGTGATGTTTGGGTGCTGAAGGAAAGAAGGCAAAGAGAGAAAAACTTCTGTGACTGCAGCATAGGAAGATTTGGAGAGAAATCTAGTGTAGAATTTTTCCTTCCATACAGAATGCATTGTATCATTGGATTTCAACCTTCTGAGTTTGTTATATATGCTCAATAATATAGAGTGTAAATGGACATGTATTGATGAATATGAATAGGTGCAGATAAAGGCCTTGAATTTTACATGAAGTAAATAAAATAATAGTAACAGTAGAAAACATATACAAGTGTTTTAAATGCACTTAGTCATATTTTAAATCTTCAAAACTACAGTGAAAGTTCTATGAATATCCCCATTATTTCATTGGGGGAAAATATGGTACAGTGAGATGAGTTAATTTGCTCCATATTGCACAGCTTAGAAATTCTGGGCCCAAGACCCAGTTTGAGGAGATGTTTCTCTTAACACCTGGACACAGTAGTCTCCATCACTGGTACAAGAGTAGCCTCACACAATCTCAGCTGACATGCAAGATATGCATCTATAACCTATTGAAACCTGATATAACAATTCCAGGAGTGACATCTTTCTCAAGTATGAAAAAAAAAAATCCTCCACAAGAAGAGTTAAGAGCTAATCAAGGGAAAATCCAAGTCACGTATCTAGCAAAACCTGTGATTTCAAACACTCTTAGAAGTTGCCTCACAGTTTGCTTACATTAGCAGTTCTGTAAGATGTGGAGTTTTTAACTAGAGGAAAGCATCACGTTCCAGTCTTGGAGTAACCTAACAGGCCTCAAGAAAAGAAGTTTCAAGCTAGGTCTGTGGTTTAGCCAACTATACATTGCCAACTCAAAGATTTTACAAGTGAATATTCTAGCACAGAAATTAGCTAGACATTCATTTTCCTTTCTTTCGTTTTATGCTTCTTTTGAGCAATGTATTTCATATTGCAATGTTAATCAAAAAGAAAATTTAAGTTTATGATGAATATTTTTAACTGGTAGTAGCGTTCCTGCCATCAGCGACCAATGTGCATCCTCCATAATCTACACAGATGTCTGGGTTACTAGAATAAGAACAAAAACTGCTTTCTATGAGTAATATATCTGATATGCCCAGACAATTAAAATCAGGATGAACAGGCAGGCCAAGGGTTTAAATAGCATGCAAAAGTTTATCCATTATCAAAGATACTATGATGTTAAGGATTGAATTATATAACTATCTTTTATAGTCAGTAGAATTTGAAATTTGTACTCCACAGTAATTAAAGTCGCTGATAAATATTGATTTTGCATTAAAATAGTTTAAAAGTAGCAATTTATATTTAGAAATTCTTAAGATATGCAAAACTTCTTTTTTTTTTTTTAGAATGTACCCACTGAGACTGTACTAATCACAGTGCCCCATTTATTCCCCATTCCACCAATGCTTCCTTAGAACAAATCCCCTCAATTCCAGTCTCACCTAGGAAGCCCTACAGGTTGCATGATTTCTGCTGGACTTCAATCTAATACTCAGTAGGATAAGCAACTGGTTTTTGAATTCACTACTAATGAATGTGAAAAATGCACAAAAGTAGATATTTTTTCTTTGCAGGGAAATAAGACAACCTGGAGAGTTCTGTTTGATTATAGTGCAGGCATCTTTAAACAGCTTTTTTTTTTCCATGAGATTTGACAAATTTCCTGACAATTTTTTTCAAAAGTAATTTTTTTTTTAACTTCTAAACCAATTCAAAGCAGTAGGATACTTTAAGTTAGGTTTGTTTGATTTATGTGATGGCTTTAGCCTGGTCAAATAAAGAGAGATTTAACTTTGATTTCCTCTCCCTATTGAGCCTTGATAATACAGCAATTCTATATTCTTCTACAACCTTATTTTTGCTAGGTTGTTGATAATCCTGACACTTTTGGACATCCATTGAAGGTAGATAAATGTGAGTGATTGCTTGTAAGAATATTAAATCTGTTTCAATCACTTTGAAAAATTTTGAGATAAATGGACAGTAGCTATCACTTCACACACAGAAGGCAAAAAGTTAATGCCATTATTATTTCATGTTCTTTCATACATAACCTCCCTAGATGATCTCACATACACCCACAGTTTCAATTATTATTTCTATTCAGAAGGCTTACAAATTATATCTCCAGCCTGGATTTAACTCTAGGATCTAGATTTGTATACTCCAGACTTCTTAAATATCTTCTTGATGTTCCAAAGGTGCATCAAATTCAACATGCCTGAAATCCAAACCATGCTCCTCCTCTGCTGTGCTTACCACCTTCCATTGCTTCTAGCGTCCACTAACAGTGCCACCATATATCTGCACAAGTCAGAAAGTCAGTGTTGACCCTCCTTTCTCTTACTCCCTGTATCCTATCCAACTCCAAATTCCTTGGATGTTGCCTCTTAAATATCTCTTGAATTTATTCCATTCTCCTTTCAGCCACTATTTTCACACTAAGCAAACTATACTCTCAGATACTGCAATGCAAGAACTATGCAACTAATGTACCTACTTCCATCTGTTCTCCCCCTTACAGAAACTTTTCTTAAGAATCTTACATAGCTTTCAACTTCCATAAGAAATAGAGTTCTTTAACAGAACCCCAATCCTTGCCTGCCTGGTATCATCTGAAATTTGTCCCCCCTCCCCTGTACCTGTTCTTCACCAACACTACCCCAGCACTCTTGCCATCCCTTGGTCTTGTCCTTGCCATACCCTTGCCCACAGGGTTCTTTGCACATTTATCTGCTCAGTCTGGAAACCCTTGTCCCCTCATTTTGCCTGCTGAACTCCTATTTCACTATGGATTCAAGTGTGTGCTGCAATTTTATATTTGTTTGAGTCATAATTCAATTCATGTCTATCTTCCATAGCTAGATTCCAAGGACCATGGGGACAGAAACCATATCGAGTTGAAACTAATTTTCATATCCCATTTCCTGGCACAGGACTTGACATGTAGACATTCGACATACACTTGATCACTGAAAGAATGAATGAGTGGCCAGTAGTTTTGCATAAGCATTGCCTTTGCATGTACACGGCTGAGACATTGACCTCCAATCACATTCTATGCTATAAAACATAGGATGGGGGTTCAAACCCTAATTAAAGCTTTTATAATTAATATTGGTTCAACATTCTATAAGGGCAACACTTTCCTTGAGGAAGAGCCATGGCAAACTTCAACACAAGCCTGACGGTTGTGAGGTGTATCACTATGTATGTCTTATTGCATCTCCTAAGAACTTACAAAATCATCAGGCACTAATGAACCTATAAGACATCTAGCAAATTTTCCTAGGTGTTTCTAAAGGAAATTCTTCTCTTTCTAAAGGAAATTCTTCTCATTCCAAAGGGTTGTTTTAGGATCACACATGTGAACATCACCAAGATGACTGACAGCTCCTACCTGAGTAGATGTTTACCTATACAACCACCCCATAAAACAGGCCACCAAAATAATGACAAAAAAAAAAAAATCTTCCTAAGCCCTCCAAAACATAGAGAGCAAGAACATGTCGTCAGAGAAGGACAATAAAAATAACACAGAGAGAATGATTCCCAGGGTGAGAAGTTTCCAGTATTGTTTTGGCTTTCAGCACAAACTCACCCAGTCACACAAAAACAAATTCACTGTGCCAGAGGATCACCTTGGCAACCACGCTCCAAAGTGACAGCCGAGATGGGGAGAACACTATATTTATGTGTATCTAACTGCACAATCCAAAAAGAATGTAAGTTCAATGTTCCCAACCTTTTTGTAAAATGTAGCTACTTTTTACTTCCTCAAAAGCCTGGAGACCAAGAGGAAAAAAAGAAAAAGCATTTGTAGGAGGAGGCTGACTTAAGTGCTGTCAGTCTGTGTCTCTGTGTGTCTGTATATGTAATTTCACATGTGTCCATGGGTATGGAAAGCATGAGCTGACTTCATGTTTCTGCAGCATGAAGTTGAGGTTTAAATAAGACCTCGACAATTCTAACACGGAAGACAGATCCCACAGAGAAGTACCAGGGTTGACAACTGACATGAAGATCTTTCTGCCCTACTTCTACAGCCACCAGATCATTTGTACATGCCAGATGCATCACTCCAACTCCCCCCAAAAGTCAGATGAGATAAAAGTATGTACTTTTTAGCTTCATTACACAATATCAAGTAAAAATGATTTGTTAGACCAAACAAATTATTCATGCAGTTTAGGAATTAATTAAGCATCTGAATGGAGATCTTTGTTTCAGACACAGTAAATTTTTTTAACTGATTCTAAAGGGGAAAAAAGAACTGAATTACCATAATCCATTAAGTTCAAGAGAATAGCTTTCTAGTATCTGATTTGCATGCTATGCTGAAGTCAATAACAATGTATGCTAAAATCTATTGTACAAAGGTTCATATTTATTCTCATATTCTAAAATCAATTATACAGAGGATTATATCTATTCCTCAAGAATTAAAGCCAGTTAAAAGTCATATTGCACAAGCTTCACTTACCAAGAAGTTATTTCAATACTAAATTAGACAGTTATAGAAAAAAATCTGATTTCTAAGTTTACACATAGTCTGATAGTGATTTCTTGCTATTTAGCTCAGATTCTATTTGTTTTTGCCTAAACTAATAACTGTAAATAGTCCATCTAAATTCAGTCTCTTCCTTCTAATATAATCTGTATTGGATTAACTGATAGCTTTTCCTAAAAAAAAAAAAAAAACAGCACCAACTCTTTTTAAAGGGATCTTAATATCTTCCCACTGTCTTCAGCCGGAATTCAAGGCTTTCCAGGATTTAGTGCCAATCTGTGACTTCCCTCTTCCTTCGTGAACCTAATCACCCTCTAAAGGAATTTGCCATCTCCGAACCTCTTCTGCTATTTTATTTCTTTTGAGAAGTCAAATGTTCAAAACGTTTTCTTACCCGTTTAAGTTCATTTCAAAAGGTTATTTCTCCATTCTGGATTTAGTGGGTTGCTCATGTCAGGAGTAGCTTCACTTCTCTGTGATCCTTTAGTATATTAAAATATTAATAAGCATTTATTGAGTGCCTCACAAGTGCAAGACAAGATCCTTGACCTTCTCAGAGATTATACTCAGGTAAGAGGTAAAAGACAAGAAATCAATGGCCACAAACTAGAAGGATATATATCATGCTAATAATATGCAAGAAATACCAGGAGTGTTCTAAGAATTTAAAGATAAGGAAAGGCTATGCAAAGAAAAGGATTCTTTAGCTATTTTTTTTTCTGGACAAGCTTTACTTACCTAAGAGTAAAAGAGAAAAGATGGTTTTTAAAGTGGGAAGACAAATACATGAGAAGCACAGAGGCATTAAAATGCAAGACTCATTTATGGAACGGTAAGTAGCCAGACAGGACAGATGCACAGGTGCCTGCAGAGTTTTGGACCATATCATACTTTTTCTAAGTACTCAACAAGGAAGTATGAACTTTCCTTTCAAGATATCAGGACACACCTGTAATCCCAGCAGCTCAGGAGGTTGAGGCAGGAGGATCATGAGTTCAAACCAACCTCAGCAAAAGTGAGATGCTAAACAACTCAGTGAGACCCTGTGTCTAAATAAAACACAAAATAGGGCTGGGGATGTGGCTCAGTGGCTGGGTGCCCCTGAATTCAATCCCTTATACTGAAGGAAAAAAAAAGATATCAAGACCCATTATAAGACTTAAAGAAATAGAATTTCTTAATAAAATTTGCATTTTATAAACATTGCCTGCAGCAACTTGAATAAAGGACTGTAAGTTAGCTGGACAGAGACAAGCTACAGCAGTGGTTTGCAAGTGTATTCAACCAAGCATAACTTTGACCGGAGATGATTTGGGCCAATGTCTAGAGATACTGTGAATTATCACAACTGGAGGCAGGAGTACAATTGGCCTCTACTAGGTGGGGACCAAAGATACTGCTTGATACATATGCCAGCCCCCAGGACTTTACCAAACCCAAATGCCAACAGTGCTGAGAATGAGAAATGCCAAGCTAAAGCCTCAGTTTATTTTTTAAGCAGTGAGGAGTGATAGTGACAATGGCTGCTGGATGTAGCACAGATTGCAGGCTGCAAAAGTGGAAGAGTGACACTGTAGAGCCCAGGAAAAAAAAAAAAACAAGACATTAGAAATCAATCAGAGGCATGCCAGGGGAAAAGAGGGGCAAATTCATGGAAGAAAATTGAGGAAGACTATGTAGAGAATCAAAAGGATTGAAAGGAATCAAAACATTATTGGAGACAGGCACTGGGATGCATGCTGGTAATCCCAGTAGCTCAGGAGGCTGAGGCAGGAAAATCAAGGTTCAAAGCCAGCCTCCGCAACATAACAAGGCCCTAGGCAACTTAGCAAGCCTCTGTCTCAAAATTAAAAAAAAAAATAAAATAAGATAAAAAGGGCTAAAAGACTGAGGATGTGGCTCAGTGGTTAAGTGCCTTTGAGTTCAATTCCTGGTTATAAAAGATAATAGATATTGGAAAATATCACTATGAAAAAGAAGAAGGGAAGTGTGCCAGAAAGACAGGCTGTGACAAACAGCAAGAAAATGGACATCAACCCATCATGATGATCTGGTCACAAGGCAAGTCAGTAAGATGTCTATTAGCATTTGCTCTCAATTTTCTCCCTAAAGTCAAAAGCAAAGGCAAGTGTGAAATGCAAGCAACTGTATGAAATAAGGACAGAGGAGCATATTTTACACTGTGACTATGGAAAGCAAGACAAGAAGCTCAGCTCACTTTTATCATCACTGTTGAAGCTGGTATCCAGTGTTCAGCCCTTTCCTTTACCTGACTTTTCAACAGCATTTGACCCAGTTGGTAACTCCCTCCTCCTCGATAGACCTTTTTCGCCGGTTTCCAGGATACCAAACTTTTCTTTAGATCCTCTCCTGAATAGTCAGTGCTCTTCAGATCCCTTTGCTGCTTCCTTCTCTGTTGACCAACATCTTCTATCGGAATGCCCAGAGGTGAGTCCTCAGCACCCCCCCCCCCTTTCTATCCACACTCAGTGCCACCTAGCAGCAGAACTCTGAATACTTTCAGATGCAAATGACACCCAGTTGCATGTCTAGCCCAGACTTCATGTTCTGGACCCCCGTCCTCACTGCCTCACTCACATACCCGCTCGGCTGTCAAGAAGACATCTCAGACTTAACCAGATGCAAATCTGGAATTCTGATAACCCATTTTATCCACAATTGCTACTTCTCGGCTGATGACATCACTTCCTGGGAGCTGTTTAGGCCGGAAAGTGTGGTAACATCCTTGACCTCTATCCTTCTCCAGCATCCCATATCCAGGTGGTTAGCTTCAAAATAGAGCCAGAATCTGCACTCGTCCAATACCCATGCCTCCCAAGGCACCATCTCTGGCCTAGATTATAATAAAACCCTCTTGTCCACATCCTTGCCTGGCCACAAGCTACTGTCAACATAATTTAAATAAAGATGAGAAGTAATGCATTTGTTAATTAGCTTGAGTTAGACATTCCATAAAGTTATTTATATATCAACATAAATGTCATGCATCAGGAAGATAGCTATACCCAAAAGAGGAATGGTTTCAGGACACCCACAGATAGTAAAATCAATGGGTACTCAAGTTCTCTGCCCTGGAGAAAGTTGCATTCTAGCAGGGAAGGCAAGCATTAAAAATAATAAATAGATAAGCACATTACATAGAATTATGCAAGTCTATGGCAAAGATTTAAAAATATTCAAGAAGAGTACGGAAGGGTGTTGAGAATTGCCAGGATGATGCCCATCTGCATCATTGGGATTGACAGTTTTTTGTTCTGAGTGAACACGGGAGGCTTTTATTTTATTTTTTTTTAATTTTATTTTTTTATTAGTTGCTCATGACAATACAATGATCTTGACATATCATACGTTTGACTCAAATGGGTTATAACTTAGAAGAGATGATACTACTAATCTGACATGTTTTTAAATGATCACTCTGATTCCTTTACCTTCTTCATTTAAAAATATTCACTTTCTTTTAATTGGCAGATTATATTATATATGTGTGTATATTTACACACACACACACACACACACACACACACACACACAATTGACATATTTGTGGGTTCTACTTCTATGGATTCAGCCAACCACAGATGAAAAATATTTGGAACAGTTGTGTCTGCACTGAATATATACAGACTTTTTTTTGGTCATTGTTCCCCAAACAATATAGTAAAGTGACTATTTATAAAGCATTTACTCTTAGGAATAAGTAAGCTAGAGATGATTTAAAGTATTAAGGAAGATGTATATAGATTACACGCAAATAAAGGAAAACTGCTCCTCTATTCGGCCAGGCCAGGCACACCCCTGACGTGGGGCGCTTGCAATGACATCTTCTCTGCTGCAATGTCCTTCCCACAGGTATACAAATACGTACTTCCCTCCCCCCATCAAGGGTTTGCTCAAACGCCACCTGCTCAATGAGTTTCCTCTGATCCTCCCTTCCTATTTCAAATCACAGCCTCATCTCCCCTTCCTGGCAATTCTCAATATCCTTCTTTACCCTTCTTGTATAGTTTTAAATCTTTGCCATAGACTTGCATAATTCCATGTAATGTGCTTATCTGTTTATTAATTTTAATGCTTGCCTTCCCTGCTAGAATGCAACTTTCTCCAGGGCAGAGAACTTAAATGTTTAGTTTCATGATACACCCCAGCTCCTAAATCTGGCATAAAGAAGGCACTCACGAAAACTCATGGATAAAAATCTGAAAAACAAAACTGTATCTATATGACAAGGCTATTGCAAGATCACTGATAACTCTCACGAGAACATAGCGCAGAATTTCAGAAAAGTAGAAGATGAGGCCACCCAAGAAGAAGGAGGGAACTCTTGGTCTAAGGAAAGAGGAACATTGAAAAGGACCAGAAGAGTGAGTAAGAGAGGGAGCTCTCCTCACTCCATCATGATTACTGAGCCATGGTCAAGTTTTAGTTTTACCTTCTATTGACCCATTGGTATTGATCCCACTGAGAAACTCATTTCTTCCAGCTCTGAAATACCACACTCTCCTACAGCTCCTCCTTCCTAACACTAAATTCAGAAAAATTGGATTATTTGAGAATCTATCTGAGATTTGAGATGGGTGTGTTGATTCAAAATATGAGATTTTATGGTTCTCTCCAACACCATGGAGTAGAAAGTAGAAATAAAGAAATAGAAATTGAAGTTAATTCATATTTGAGCTTGAAGGACAAAAGGAACATAGACTAGAACATGCTGGGGAAAGTAATAATTTAAACAAGAGTTTGGTTCTAGGACCCCTGCAGATATCAAAATCCACATGTGTTGAAATCCCTTCTACAAAAGAGTGTTTGCATATCGCCTATGAACATATTCTTGTAGATTCCAAATCATCTCTACATTACTTATAATACCTAATATATTTGCTACACAAATGGTTATTATATGGTGCTGTTTAGAGAATAATGACAAGATAAAAAGTCTATGTGTCCACTACAGACACCATTTCTGACCCAGATTTGATTGAATTCATGGATGCAGAACCCATGAAAACAAAAGACTAACTTTATAAGACAATGTGCTATTCAACTTTCCATTATTGTAACAAATCACCTGAGATAATCAACTTAAAAACAGGAAAGGTTTATTTGGCCCATAGTTCTAGGCATTTCCATTCATGGTTAGTCAGTCTCGTGGTTTTAGGTCCTATGGTAAGGCAGCAGCACGTCATAGTGTGGAGCAGACTGCTCACTTCATGGCTGGGGACATTCATCCCACAATCCCCTTCTAGGACACACCCTGAATGGCCTGGGGACATCCAACTAGGCCTGACCTCTTAGAGGTTCCACCAACTCCAGAGAGTGGCCAGATGGAAACCAAGGCTTTAACACATGGGACTTGGGGGGACATTACAGATCCAAACTATAGCAGCTACACACAGAATGCCTTAAATCTGAAAGAAATGGGTAAATCTGTGGTATAACAGAATTGTCACATGAAGGAAGTCTGAGACTTAACCTAGGGAAGCACAGGAGATCTGAAGGCTGATTGGGTGATGTCTTTAAATGGGTGATTCGAGCACTGGCGGTAGCTTCAAAGCATAAGAAGGTGCCAAGTGTCAAGATGGGAACAGTTTGTTAGAGTGGAGTAGAGGCCAGAATATTCTGCAAGACAGAGTCCATGCACTACAAAAAAATCCCAATTCTCCTAAAGCCAGGTGTTTTATGCTATAGGATGACTACAACATTTCTATTGAGTGAAGACTCACAGGAAGTGCTGTATTTTCCCCTTGCGCCATGGGAGGTGGCTGTGTGCTGGGCAGCACTTGGCCTTGGAAATGGGCAGCCTCGTAGACCACTAGGGCTCAGGGGTGGGAGGTCATGAAACACATGTGCATGGAGCAGCTCCTGCTACTCAAATGCCTGCAGTACATGGACTCCAAGGTCTGCTAAAGCAAGGCCTACGGCTAACCCAGAGTGCGGAGGAGATGGTGGCCAACCTCTCAGTCCGCTCAGAACCTCGTTGATCCCACACAGTGTCTATGTAGCCTCTTGCCAGTCAGAACCTGAGCAGTTTGAAGTACAGTTTGGAAGACTGTGGACTTTTCTCACTGATTCTGATTGCTGGCACCGCCATGAAGTAATGCCCCTCTTCTGCCCCCTCTTCATCTACCTCCCTCTCAACCTGGCTCAGAACAGTCCTGAACACATGGGGGAAAGTTTCTACAGCCGCTTCCACGGGATGGTCCTGTAAAATGCCCACCAGAACAATGTCTTCCAGCAGCTGCCGAGCACGCAGACACCCAGGACAGACTGTTCAACTTCCAGCTTTGCACATTCCTGGACAACAACTGTGTGGTCCGTCTCCAGGGGAACAGCGACAGCTACCTTTTGCACTACCTCTAGAGGGACAGCAACAGTGCCCTGTGCAGGGTGATCACCATCCACAGCCACCTGGACGTGCAGCTGGACAAGAGAACAGATGACCCGCTCTACGTCAGTGGCAACTCCCTTGGTGACAGCGGCAGCCTGGAGCCCCTGGACGGGCCAGCCCTCTTCTGCAGAACAAGGCCACCCTGGAGGTCCTGCAGGACAGCGTTGAGCGTGTGAAGGACGGTCCTCCCTCCCTCATCACCATCTGCTTCCACGGCTTCCACAACCCAGAGCCGCTGCTCAACACGGTGGAGGTCTCCCCCGACAGCAAACTGCCTGCGGCTGAGTTTGAAAACTCCCGCGTCAAGCTCTGGAGTTGGCAGCCCAAGAAGTTAAAGTCGACAGGAGGACACGTCGCCCAATCGCCCGGTTTGTGACACTCTGGAGGAGGATTCCGAGGACGACAGCATGGGCAAAGACCTGAAGACATTGTGGGGACACTGCAGACCAGCATAGGTTCCTCCCAGATAGAAACATGTCCATGCTCTGAAAACATGTCCATCTGATACCTGGGCAGTTTCAGCAACATCATGCTAATCCAGGGACACGCCTACCCCACGTGGGACCTGGACATCAGCCGTACAGCTTCTCCTTTGCCAGTGGGTCCCAAGACCTCATTGCCAGGCTGTGGTGGCTGGATCAAACATACCCACTGAGGATACACACAGGACATCTGACTGATGGGGACTGTGTCAGGTTCCACCCTGACTCCATCTACTTGAACACAGGTTCGACTAAGAAGACTAGCTGTGGAGCACCCCACAGCCATCTCTGGCCATAGGGGCCTTCCTCCTCTCCCAAAGGAAAGTACTTGGACTCCACTGGCAAGGACCAGAGGTTGAGGCTGTGGGACTTGGCTTCTAGGACCCTTTTCTTTCTTTTTTTCTTAATACAATTTTTAAAAATTTATATATGACAGCAGCATACACTGCAATTCTTATTATACATAGAGAGCACAATTTTTCATATCTCTGGTTGCATACAAAGTATATTCACACCAATTCGTGTCTTCATACATGTACTTTGGATAATAATGATCATCACATTCCACCACCATTTCTAACCCCATGTTTCCTCCCTTCCCTTCTGGCCCCTCTGCCCTATCCAGAGTTTGTCTAATTCCTCCCATGCCCCGCCTCCCTACACCTCTGTGAATCAGCCTCCTTATATCAGAGAAAACATTCAGCCTTTGGTTTTGGGGAGATTGCCTAACTTCACTTAGCATTATCTTCTCTAACGCTCTGTCCATTCACCTGCAAATGTCATGATTTTATTCTCTTTTTATTGCTGAGTGATATTCCATTGTGTATATGTGCCATATTTTTCTTACCCATTCAACTAGTGAAGGGCATCTAGGTTGGTTCCACAGTTTAGCTATTTTGAATTGTGCTGCTATAAACATTGATGTGGCTGTTTCTCTGTAGTATGCTGATTTTACGTCCTTGGCCCTTTTCCAAGAGATGAGATGCTTCACGGACAGCATCACCAGTCTCACCTTCAGCCAAGACAGTGGTTTGGTTGCCTTTGCCTTCATGGACCACTCGATGTGCATGTGGGACATCAAGAGTACCTGTGGCAGCCAGCCCACCTACAGCTCCCCCAGCAAGCTTTTTTGTTAGTAATTCTCTCCCCTGAAAAGATAAGGTGCGAGGCCCTGGCTGGGTTCAGTCCCCAGCACAGAATAAAGAAAGATTATGATAAAAGATAATTTGAAATATTTCACAAGACATTGTGTCTTCAAAGGAGCACTTGTTGAGGTAGCCTGAGTCTTCCTCCCACAGTGGTCCACCCTGTCAGGCCCTGTGCCTCTCAGTGGACCTGCTGTATACAGCTATATGGAAGGTAAAGCAAGTTCTGGTGTTGAAAAGGTTAAATATTTCTGTTTTCAGAAGACTTATTTTGTATTTTGTTTTCTATTAAAATAATGCATTTAGTTGAAAGAAAGAAAGATAGGGAGGGAGGGACTGCATTTGGTGCTGGGAAGACAAAAAGAGAATCGATTAGCTTGGAAATTACATAAAGTCCTTAAAAGATTTAAAAAGATAAATACCATAAGAAGCAGAGAATCATCAAGTGCTAAAAAAACAAACAAACAAACAAACAAACAAACAAACAAACAAAAAACTCAATGAAGCAAAAAGAAAATTAAAAAAAAGAAAAAAACATAAAATCTTTGTGAAGAAATTGGCATTAGAAATGGTCCTTCAAGAAGAGAGAGATGTTCAACAATCGAATGAACAAAGAGCGGTAGGAATTGGGGAGCAATATATCCAATATAAATGAATGTAACAGCGAAGAAAAATGCATTTTTCTGCATATGTGGATGGGGAAAAGGGAAAAAGAGAAATCTGCAAGGTAGTTATAATCTGAAAGGTAGCTGGTTATAAATGGTTCTATAATTGCCCATTAATGCTAAGAAGTAGGAGTTTGCTTCTATGGGTTTTTAAGAGCAAGTAAAGGATTTAAGGTTCATAGCATTGACACCATAAATGCTGAAATTTAAGGGCAGTATCTATGCAGAGGTAACACAATGGAATAGAGCAATGGATGAACCAACTATGAGGTTCCTATAGTGGTCTAGAGAGGAAGAAATGAGGGCTTGGGATGAATAAACTACAGGCATCCTATAACATGGGGCAATCCCAAGAGAAAAGGGTCCCATCGGCCTTCTATGGCATGAAGCAACAGGGCACAAGGAAGTTTGCACTCACTAGACCTCTCACTCACTCTGTGACGCTGGCGTTAATGTTGTTTGATATGAGGGTGGTGGACATATATGAGAAATACCCAGCACCTTCCTGAAACATGACAAATATCCAGACATTTGACTGGAAGTACAGGGGAAGAAAAGATGAGAAATGCCATGTGGTTTAAAAGTTCAGGCAGGAACTGAGGCAGGGATGTTTTGACCAAGGTCTGCCCCCACACTCATTTCCTCCCGGTGCTAATGGACCATACTGCACACATGGGGCTAAGAGCCCCCTGAGAGGTAGTGTATGTACACCAGCACTTTCTGACTCCCAATGCAGGGTTTCTGAAAAACTGGAATGGGCAATTTGATTTAGTGCTAAGGCCAAAAAGGGGCCTCTTATGCCTGCTTCCAAATCTAAATAATCAGATCCTCCTTCTGAAGCTTATTTGCAGACATGCCCAGGACTATTCAGCATACTCCAGCTGTAGGCTATTGTAAACAGAAAGGGTAAAGAGAACATGACTGGCTAGCCATCATCATGAGTCACCACAAAGCCACCCTGGTCTCAGAATATCAATCATTATTAGCTAGCCAAATTTACTCCCTGCTACCCCTAATAATGTGCCAGGGTAAAGGGAGAAACGTCCAGAATAAAAAGAACAGAACCTGATAATTTCCTACCATGGGTACAGTATGCTTGAGGAGGAAAAAATTAGAAAAACATAAGAAAGAGAATAAATAAATATCCCTTCTCTCCAATATACTATATTGGTAATATGTCTCCTAATCTCTTGAGCTCTAATACCCCCCACCACCTAGCCAGCTTACTTACTTAAAGACTTTAGTTTAACTTAACACCAAGGGAATAACTATATGATCTTACATTTCCTTCATGCACCATAATTTTATGACATTGTGACAGGGGACAATATTCATCGGGTCAGATGGCTCCTTCTGAGACCATTTCCATAAAAATCTCCCAGATGGGGAATTGCCACAATTTATACATCTATTAAAACTTTGAAAATGGAAAAAAAAAAGTATTGAGTATTCAGGTAAAAGCAACATAATACAGAGATATCAGAGTTCACACTGTGGAAAATGGAGCAACCAAGTTAGATCCAGTGGAGGAGGAAATATGCTAAAGAAGTGTAAAGACTAAGCCACCTGCTTATGTGAAGACCAAGCTAAAATACAAACCTAGTAAAACGTGTTCCAGGGAATTTCTAAGAAGTAAGATGGCATAGACAGAAGTCAGACAAAAAAAGACTAAAACCCAAAAGGAGAAAACGTTACACTACACCCTATCTTGTTCATAATGCATAGATTTCTGGGTTAGCCTTTGTGACCAAAATATCGGACAAGAACATCTCACAGGAAAAGTTGATGTTATGCTCACAGTTTCAGAGATCTCAGTTCATGATCTGTGCCATTGCTCAGGGCCTGAGGCAAACAGAACATCATGGTGGAAGGATGCAGTGGAAGAAAGCTTCTCAGCTCATGGCAACCAGAAAGCAGAGAGGGAAAGAGACCAGGTCTATATCCAACAGAACTTACCACCTAGTAATCTGCTCAGCTGTCACTCTAATCTTATCTACTGATAAGATTAGAGCTCTAATCATTGCCTGAAACCCCACCTCTGAACCTTATTGCACTGGGGATGATGCTTTCAGCTCAAAAACTTTTCAAGGATGTTCCAGATCCAAACCGTAACAATTTGTTTGTGAGAGTAGTATACAGAAAGGGAAATATGCAGGACAGATCCTAAGGAGAAAGATGCATTTCGCAAGAGACCATTTCTACATGGTAGAAAGTGATTTACCTTGTCCCTCAGCCTCTAGACTCCTCATGTAAATGTGATCAATTCTATATCAGCATCAGGAAGTTCAGATGCCGCTCAGACTGAACATGACTCTAGCAGGTGAACTAAGAATCTGGATACTAAAGAGATTAACAAATGACACCAGGGTTAAAGAGCTGTGACTGCTGGCTAATGTCGGGAGTGGGCTCCTGTCCAAAGGTAGCTGGGCACTTCAAGGTTGGGCGTTGGCATAAGGGATGACACTAGCTGCAAGAAGACCCAGAGGATGGGAAGTAGTAAGAAAAGGGAAGGACAAGAGACCAGTGTTGGAGATCCCTGGCCTGTGCCTTACCTGCAAGCCCATCAGGCAATGGAGATTTATTTCTGCTCCCCTTGTGGAAGTTGTTCTTCCAAAACTGAGTTGGGACAGATCTGAGGGTGAAAGTGGAGGCCTACATATGAATACGTGGGCAACTGAGTCACACGAAGTCAGAGAAACCTTGAGCTTAAACACCAATATGCCTCCAGTGCCTTCTTTTTTGACTTAAAATAAGCATGGCATCAGATTACTACATCAATAACCAAAGGTTCTAAGAAACAGAATGAGGCTCTAATGAAAAATACACAAAACTAGTATAAATCACTAGATACACAAAATGTTAAGATTTACTGTAAATATATTTTTCAAAATAATGAGAGAGAACGACACACTATGAATTATAATTTGTATGCACATATGTGTACCTCCTCTTATTTTTAAGTTGGCTTCAGAAACTCAAATTCACCAGTTACATACATTGTAAAAGTCATATTTAAGTTCGCTCCACAAGATCCTTACCAACTCTAAAATTCCATAGCTCTCTAAATGTTCTGGGCTGAAACATTCTCTCAATTGAACCCATAAATCCAATTTCCGGACATGGTTGATTGCCACCTGGGGATTTACATCTCAGAGAAAACTAGAAATGGCTTTGAACAAAGCTGCCCGTAAATGAATATTGTTTTTCTCTATGCCCATAACTATGGTTTTATTTTATATTTCTTTTCTGGATTTAAGCCATATACAGATTACAGGAGGACTGTCAACCATGAATAGACCAGCTAACAATAATTGAAGAACACAGAACTCTATTCCTCATCGGGGAAGTTTGTTACTGCTTGAAATCTTGGGCATATTGCATTAAGAATAAATTGCTTCTATCTCAGCTAGAAGCATAATAAATAAACTAATAGTTTACAACTTTTAACTTTCAGAGGCTAACAAGACAGGAAAAGACATAAAGACAAAGCCATCATGATAGTTTTATTAAATAGCTAATGAATAAAATTGCAAAGAAGACTCAATTGTTTTAGTCAGAAAAGGGGACAGATTATACTCCTTGTTTCTTACTTTTATAACATTTATTTCATATTTAGCATAAAACTGTACAGTTACTTCATCACTGGATGAAGGTTTTCAAATGTAAAAATATTTAAGACTGTTAGGTAGATCTGATACTATCCTATGAAAATGCACATGATTTGATAATTGAGCCATTTTTGATGTAATTATTCGTAATATATCAATCTTTTAGACACCATTTAAAATGGTACAATCTAAATTTCTTCTAATATAGTGCTCGGACAAAGAAAGGTAAAACCAAAATTAATTTGGGCTTCTGAGTCTTCAATCATTCAATATATCAGATAAATAACACTCACTTGGATATATCCATTGCACACATATGCAGTATCACCCCATATTATGGTTCTGTGAGGTGTCCCCCAAAAACTCATGTTTGAAACAATGCAAGAAAGTCTACAGATGAAATAATTGGGTTATGAGAGCATTAATCTCCTGCTAGGGATTAGCTGGGGGGTAACTGGAGGAGCTAGGTCAATGGGGGTGGGCCCTCAGAGTTTAAATTTTGTCTGTGGTGAGGGGGGCACCCTCCCTCTCTCCTTCCTTCCCCAGATGCTTTCTTGTGCCACACACTTCTGCCCTGATGTCCTGTCTCACCTTGGGTCCTGAGCAATGAAGCCAGCCACCTTTGGACTAAGACCTCTGAAACCATGAGCTCCCAAGTAAACTTTTCCTCCTCTAATTGTTCTTGCAGATCTTTTGGCCGTAGCAGTGAAAAGGCTGATTCAAATACCTCAAGTTGAATCCAGGAAACAGTCTAAAGCCCTGTGGGGCTCTGTGGAGAGTCCCAAGCCTCATTAAACACGGTCCTGGCAAAAATGGGAAAAAAAAGATATATCCCGGCATTGATAATTTAGAAACAAATTGTACTGAAGAAAAGATTCCTTTGAACTTAAGCCCATGTCCTCTTTCTTTATTCCCTTCAAACCATTGCTGCTACGTGTGAAATTCCTATTTCATAACATGGGCTTTGGAGAGACACACTTTGAGGAACTCTGGTCTGAAGCAACACCATGACACTATCTCAGGAAAAGAAATGCATAAAATAAGGAAAACGGTCCTCAAATCATAATAGATAGTGAAACAGCAGGTGTGACAACAAGAGAAGGCTGCACCCTCACGCCAGCCAAGCTTCGCCCCTCAGAGATGTTAGGACCTCAGGGCTGAAGGAACAGAGCTTGGCACCAGCTAAAGAAAGAAATGGGTAGGAGCATTCAAGGAAAATCCTGAAGCTATGGAACATGCTGCCCAGTGAGTTGCAGAGCTCTTCAAGGTCACAGCCAAAGGAGGTCAGATGGGAGATCTACAAAGAGCGTGTAGATTCTAATGCTTCCTGGGTGGTAGCTGAAAGTTGGGGGACAGCAGCCTATCTGGAGCATCATGCTGTGAAGTTCTGGGTCCGAGACAGAGATCCCAGGAGAGGCAACTGGCCTTTGGTTCAATCTGACACTGTTTCGGGTGACCAATCTCTTTTTCTTGTCCCTCCTTACCTGCCTGACTCGTAATAATTGAGGTTCTATGGATTTATTTCTTATTTCTCCTCTTTTCTCTATTTACTCTCACTCCCTAAGTGATCTCATTCGGTATCATGGCTCTTAATGATATTTATACACTGAAAATTCTTGAATTTGTTTCTCAAGTTCCTACAGCTTCCCTTGGGAACTCCAGTTCCATATGAGAAAATGTGTACTTGAAACCTTAATGTCTAGTAGACATCTCAAACTCAGCCCAAGCAAACACTAAGGTGAACCTCTCCAATATCTCCTTGTCCTCACTTGCCTTATCTGAGCTGGGGGAAGTCCCATCCTTCTAAAGATAGAGGAGTTATTTTTAGCTCTTCATTCTCTCACATTCCATAGCCAAACCATCAGGGAATCTTGCAATCACTTCTTTCCAGATATAAAGATGATCTGACCATGTTTCATCACCTCCACCACTACCCTAATAGACCTAGCCACCACCATCTCTCACCTGGACCATCATCGTAAATTACACTCCTTCCAAGGTGCTTCCAGTCTATTCCCCAGACAAGTGAGTGATCCTTTAAATATGCAAACCAAATACTACTACTCCTATGCTCAAAACCTTTCATTGTTTCACCATCTGACACTTAATAAATTCCAGGTCACTGATCCACACACTGTTTTGTGTTTTCTTTTTCTTTTTTAAAGTGTGGCACCAATGTAGCTAGTCAGCTTTCTCAGACCACACCCACTAGGTCTTCTAGGCAGGAGACCCCAGTCTGTCCTTTCCTCAAAACTCCAAGAAACACTTTGGAAGTGGCCGCTTACCCTAGAGTTGGGAGGGAATCCCATCCATCCTTTACCATGGAGACAAAGAGATCACAACACAGCTCTTTCCAGAAAAAGCTTTTTAAAAAATCCTGATCCTCTCATCTCCCCAATATTTTACTCTCCAAGTGGATAAATGTTCCTTATTGGCTTCGTTGAAATGTTTGTATTTTGGCTGGCACTTCACTGGGGAGCATTCCTCAGCTATAGCTTCCACTTAAAAAACATTGTAGTTATGTTTTTTTGGTTTTCTGTTTTTCCCAAATAAGATGTTAAAACCCAGAGTTGTAGGTTGCAGAACAGTGTCTGGTATAAAGCAGTCCTCGGCAGCAGTTGAATGGAAGAATGCATGGGAGGGAGGAAGGAAGGAAGGAAGGAAGGAAGGTTGGTTCTTTTAGATTTTTGGCCATTTCAGAAGCTCATGGAGTGAATGGAGCCAACTTTCTGGGCTCTGGTGATGAAGCACTCACTCTACTCCAGCACACCACAATGCCTTTTCCTATGCCTCCATATTGTCTCAGAACACTTTTCCACACTGCCTCTGACCTGGTTCTCCATCTCCAGTCTTCCTCTGTTCTAATGCTTCCCCCATATTGCAATGAAAATTCTTTTTACAAATATAAATGCCATTTGCCTGTCTAAAAACTTGAATGGCCCAACCTAATGTGTATCTGCAGTATTCTCCACAACCTGATTCTAACTCAGGGCTTCTTAAACTCAATCTACAGACAAATTCTTGAGGCTCTGCAATTTAATAAGCTATATTTTCAAAATACTCTCTCAAACATTCAGCTCTTGCATCACTCCTATACCTAAGTTCAACCAGATTAATCTCTCTTGTAGTTTTTCTCATGTTATTGTTTTATGTATGAGGTATCTCACCCAGTTCTCCACCTGAAAATTTTCTGCGCACGCCTTTACAACCCAAATAACATTCTGTCTGATTTCTCTGAACTTTGCCTTCATCCCAGACATAATTGTAGTTTTATTCAGTCATTGTTTTACTCACACATTCATCCAAAACACATTCATTGGGCACTTAGCTAAGTGTATGCTGTGATGTCAGGAACTGGTAATTCTCATATAAAGGAGACATGTCTCTATGCTCTAGGAGTTTATAGGCTGGTCATAAAGAAAGGCTGTAAGTAAATAAAATGTAGTGAGGGAGTTCTACTAAAAAGACATGAGATTATAGAATCAGTCCACAAGGAGTAAGAGATTAGGAAATTTTTTTGCAGAATGCAGAATATTTGATTAGTGCTTTGAAGGACAAGTAGGAATTAATCTCTAAACACACAGGCAGACATGGGAAATGAGATGTCTGTATATCAATTCAACTGCTAGGGAAAGCCCAAGGGCTGGGGAGGAGTGGAGATAACGTGGTCAGTGTCGTGGACTTGTCTGTGAGTCCAGGGAACTGACTCAGAAAGGAAACAACCAGCATCAGGATTCTCCTGCTCCTCATCTTCATATCCATTGAACATTCAACCATGTTTCAGGTATTTCATTAGTGTTTATCTTCCCTGCCCATGGCTAAAAATCTTGGAAGTTGTAAGGAAGATACGTTCTTCACCTTTCCATTGCACAACCTTTTTCTTTCCTTGCTGACATAGCCTAGGATTTATACAGAGAACAGCCTCCTACTATAGTGGGCGGACTCTCTATCGTTCTAACCAGCCACAAGTGAAAAAAAAATCTTTTGGAGATTGAATGAGGATGAATAAAATATTGTTCATAAACATATAAAACTCAGTTCTATCACTTAATAACTGTGATCGCTTTAAGATCATATTTACATTAGGTTTTCCTTCTTTTCTTCATTTTGAAGTTTATGAAATTTTAAAGTACTCACCTGGTTCAAGTTCTCATACTCACAAAGACATAGAAGTTTTTTTTTTTTTTTTTTAATCTTCTAAGTAACTTTTTAAGCCACTGAAATGTGGAACTTCAATTTGGGATCATAACTGGAGGTATAATAAGACACACCTTTTTTTTAATAATAAAACAATAGAAAGGATATAGCTTCAGATTTGGGTGGATTTTCTTTCTCGATGCTTCTGTCTCTGAAAGGATGTCATTAAAGCTTCTTTCAAAATGAAGTTATACAATTTTGAAAAGCAAATTTTGCATGTACAAAGATCCTTCTGAGATGAATAGCTCTATCACATAATTTAAATCAAAGAAATATGTTATATTCCTTCTATTCAAATCATGTAAAACAGGCCAGGTGTAAAGCAGAGCTCGATTGTGAAAATACAACATAGCCGCTCTTGATAAAGAACTTAAGTTCTAGTCAACTCTAGAGAGAAGTTAATTTTCATTGGGCCCATGGAGCAGATAAACTGGCACTTAGTTTGAGCCTCTGTGAGAATCTTGCCTTTGACAGTTTTTCCAAGAATATACTTTCATTTATATTTCTCCTTCGAAGTAAAAGGATTGATAGTCAGAAAATTCACCATGATAAATAAATTAAAATCTTTTCACAACTCTTCATTTTACTTTAAATTGACATTCTACCCCAATATATTCCTAAATGAAATTAGTTTTAAAATATTGGCATTTCCTAGAGAGTACCATATTATTTGCATTTGCTAGAATGAGATGAGAAATACAGGGAAATTATATAACTTGCCTCAAGTCATACAATCTGCTCTTGCCATTGGCTATATCATAATTCACTCCTTGGCAATAAAATCCTGTCAGAGCTATTTTAACTGTTTCCTGACACTAGGGATCGATTAAGCTGTAAAACCGTGCATTAAATAGATGCTTGGTGCCCTAAAAAGCGTTAAAATGCCTCCACGCCCTACTTCAATACCAAATCCTGACAGAGAAAAGAATTAGAAATTATCAAAGCCATAGACTTTAATACTGTTATCTCCTATTTATTATTAATCTTGGTTATCAAAAGTTTTAATTACCCACTTTTTATTTTGTTTTAGCATATTCTGCCCTCTACTCTCTTTGAAGAAAAAATTCAAAAATAAATATAGCAATTTTAAGGATTCATTTCAATTCAAAGTAAACTTCATCATTGATTCTCAACACTAGTTGAACATTATAATGTTCATTATAATATCTGACTTGGATGTCAGATACCCACTCTGAGAAATTCTGATTTAATTGGTCTGGGTGGACTCTGAAATTGGTACCTTTCACCAATTCTCCAGGTGATACTTATATGATGTTCTAGTGAAAAGACCATCTCTTCTTAGTAACAAAATACAATCTCTTGCCATACTGAAATACATGAAAGTACTTTCTGAATAAATGATAATGATATAAGGTACAAAGTATTTTTATTAAACTCAAACAAGTCTAAAACCAACAGCCGAGGCCTCAATCCAGCAGCCCACAAGAAATGAACCCAGCCAACAATCAGATGAATGAGCTTAGGAGGTAGAAGTATCTACCCAATCTTTGAGAGACCTTGAAGCAGCGGACCCAGCTAAGTCACATCCAGATTCCTGACCCACCGAAATGGTAATGACATAAATGTATGCGGTCAAAAGTTTCTAAGTGTTAGGCTAATTTGTTACAGGGCAATACAGAACACACATACACAGAGGTGTGTTTACCTGTATAAGAATTCTTTGTTAGTTAACTGTGTGGTGAATGTCACCTTCCAAATGATATCTACTTTTTTTCACTCTAGTAATGGTGACCTTTCTTTTGTATCACCATTCTAAAAGTCTTGAAATTTAATGTAACCAAATGCATTGATTCTTTTTTTTAAGGATTTGGGGAAGGAAAAAAAAAAGAAGGTCATGCATATTTGGAATATTTATAGTCCCACAAATCAGGAAACAACCTGGAAATTGTGCTCTGCATATGCATCTTTATCCCAAGGTTTGAGATTAATAAAAATAAATTAAATTAAATTAAAAAAACAATAGCTGACACACACACACACACACACACACACACACACACACATTACATACAGAGAGAGAGAAAACTGAATTAATCAATAATATGGTAAAACCATTTTCTATTTTAGATAGAATGGACTATGGCTTGTTCCAGGGTTCTAAAGATTGGTCTGATTCCTTTCCCAGAGCTGTGGATTTACTTCTAAAATGCTAACGCAAAATAGAAATTCATCATATTAGCTTTATATGACACATCAAAGATGAGTGATAACACTATTATATGTGTAACTGCTTCTGATGTGTTTTATCAGGGAACAATTTCATATGAACTTGTTCTTTTTTCCTAACTGGTGACAAGCTTTCAACTATCTTCAGAGGAAAAGCTGAGATTAATTGCACCCTGGTATACTACAACAGTTGCTTCCAGTTTGTGAAGATCAGCATCTAATCAATAATTTATTAATGACTATATATAGATATATATTTTTAGCCCTTCTAAATTAATAGCTGAAGCCAAAGAGTTGTTTTGTTCTCCACTCTACTCCTTTATCCTTGGGTGTAAAATCAAAAGAAATGTAATTGGGGTTTTGATTAATGTTGACTTTAACAGATTGCTTCTGTTTCTTGTAGTTAGTTCCTCAATTTATCTTTGTGTAATGGCAAGGCTATGTCTCCAATAAGCCTCTTTAAGGGGACTATTTCTTAACAGTGTTCTTCCCTGACTTCACCGTGCATCTTGTTTTGTTTTCCTCATCAGCTTTCTTGAACACATGGATCCCTGTTGGGTGCAAATAAGAAATATATGGCCAAATCTCTATGCCTGCCACAGATGGATGCCAACCCTGCATTTTCAATTTGCCTTGAGAGTCATCCTGAAGCTATAGCTGGGCAGATGCCAGTGATCCTTGGTCCAGAGTTTATCCATGTCCCTATTCTCAGTGAGTAGAATACCTAGGAGAAACAAGACCTGTGCCCATGAAACAGTCACTGTATAAGACAACATATATTTCAAACTGTGGGATAAAGCTTAGGGTTTTAACTGGCCCAATCATAACAGAGATCTTGTGGACTGAAGTTATCAGGAAAGATATGATTGTCATCTTTTAAAATTATTTTTTATTAATTTTTTAAATTTATATGTGATAGCGGAATGCATTACAATTCTTATTACACATACAGAGCACAATTTTTCATATCTCTGGTTGTATACAAAGTATATTCACACCAATTCATGTCTTCATACATGTGCTTTGGATAATAAAAGATATGATTGTCATCTTGACTGTGTCTTGAGGAACTCTTACAGAGAAGGGAACATAAGAAAGAGTGAGTGGTAGGAAAACAGCATAAATCATAGCAAGAAAAAATAAAAAAGCATCTAACCTTCCTAGAGGCTATGTGCACTATGGAAGTAGAAAGTGACTGATAAGTTAGGCTACAGAGTATCCCAAGAATGAGAAAGGAGGGAATTTTGTGTCATCACTGTCCAGCATCATGGAGCAACTGTACATGGAGATGGAAAGCAGCTAAGGGTAAGTCTAACCCAGATACAAAGAATAGGTTAGACAGGAACAGGTGGCAACTGCAGATGTCACTTATTGAAAAGAGGTACCGAGGGTGAAGACAGAGTAGAAGGAACAAAAGAATCAAAGACCAAAAGAAAAGATGAAAGAGGTGGGAAATAAAATATGACTCCAAAATTGTAGTGAGAATTTTTTTTAAAAAATGGAACTAGCAATCTTGGAATAGGACAGTGATCTGGCCACTAAGAAAGGAGCAATATTGAAATAAGATTTGATTCTTCTTACTCTGAGTGGATGAGAATACAGGCAAAAAAAAAAAAATTGTCATTTGCAACTTTAATTCTAATATTAAAGGACAAATAAAGTAAGGTGTAAAATATGGACTGAATTTATAGAATGAAGGCTGATATAAAACTAATATTTAAGTTCAAGAATAAACAAGAATTAACTAGTTGGTAGAGTGCTTGCCTTGCAGGCTCAAGGCCCTGGGTTTAATCCCCGACACCCCCTAAAAAGGAATTAACAAAAGAAATGAAGAGAAAAATAGAAGAACAAAGGGGCTTTTTACTAAGGCTTCCAAAGAGCTTGAAAGCCAGGATTCCTGTCTTTCTAATATAAACAAACTCAAGAAAATGAAAATCAGCAATCTTTCCTGGGCCTATCAGACAACGGAGGTCTCAAGACAAACCACTATCCCCGAATCTAAAAAGACAAGCACCTCCAGGAAAATGAAGGACCTGAGATTCACATACCTGCAACAGAAAACCACAGAATCTACATAAAGAAGAACTTCAGACAAAAAAGTTAATGAAACAAAGCATAATATTTTATTATTATTAATTTCTTTAAAATAATATTGACAATGATGATGTGCTATGAACTTCAGAACTAAGAAAGTTGATTGAGGCTTGCTTATGGATTGATAATACAATGGGAAGAACTCATCTATCCTAAATGATATGTTTAAGTGAAAGATAAGCAAAGATAAGAAAAATGTTTAGCAAATTTATATAAAGGTATTTTTATTCCTTCTTCAGGGTCCCTGTTTTGACAATCCTTATGTCCAGTCTGTCAACTGATATGAAATGAGCATGAGTATAAATGAAATGTTGATTCTCTGAACAGAGACATAGGCAAGCAGAGTTCTGACGTTAAAGAACTCATTGAGAAAAATACAATGGAGTGCAGAAAACTAAAACAAATTCACAGATAAGTCCATTATTCACTGAAAATGGACATTCATTTCTTCTATTGTAATTGGCATTTTATGTAATAGAAATCTCTTCTCACTTAATAGTTTTTTTTTTTCTTGGTGGGAAATACAAACATGTAATTTAGTCTCCTTATCTAGAAATGGAATGACCTACAGCAGTGGTATTTTTTTAATGCTACCAAGCTTCACTATAAGAAAAAGAATTCTTTTAGTGATAATTTATACCATATATATTCATAAAAGGCCTACTATGCAACCTTCAGTTTGAGATAGACACATAAAGAGAAACATAGTTAAATATTTAGAATGTGTCTAGAAAAATATTATGCAAAATATTTAATCAAGACATTAAGATTTATGCATGACAGACATTTAAAATGATTCCTCCATGTGATAGAAAGTTCTAAAGCACCTGCAATATTTATCCTTTTCTATTTTTTACTCATTCTGATTTTGATAGTAGCAATTATAAACATATTTTAAAAATATAATTTTCCCTGTACACATTTTGGGTAGGCCATCAATAATGATTAAGAATTTGAGGAATACAGGAAAATAGTTGGCTCATGATCTAAAAATCTGGGTTCTAGCTTTGTTCTGCCATTAACTTGTCATGTGACTTCCAGAAACTCAGTTAATTTATCTGGTTATGAATTTTATTAACTAAGAATAAAATACAAAGTGAAGAATTAGACACAATAATGGCATGTCCATGTAGCTCAGTATAATATGCTTCTATCAAAACAGAAGCTCACATTATCCCAGGAATGTAATATCACCACAAATGGTCCCCTTCTCCCACCTGTACACATCAACAGATGTCACCAAGGAGGCATTTAACCTCCTATTTTAAGGTGGACAGATGCAACCCTGTACCTTCATACAGGATGTACTTCAGGCCCAGAGAACAACTCAAGCAGTAGAAGGAAAACTTTAATTGATTCAAAATAGAACTAGACTGGGCTATTTTTTTTTTTTTTAATTCCTAAAACAAATTGGGAAATTCTCTGATCTTCAAAAGATGAAATCAGGGCTAAAAAGGAAAATCTCCAAGAATGCTTAAAGAGGGCAATGTAGAAAATAAAAGTCTGTTGCCTGAATTTCACAAGCTCAACTTTTCAATAAATGTTTTAAACACATAATTGAGATATTCAAGGGTATTTGCTGCAGGATAAGGCACACATAATTATATGCGTGGTGCCAACTTGACAAATCTATTATCTGTCATCATAGGTATATGTCACCTAGGTTGTGCATGACTCCCAATTTATCATGATGGGAACTATAGTTATTGAGGTATAACCTTGTTTTAAATATAGTCATATTATTATATGTTTCTAAATACTCTCCTATACATGAACTTTGTTTTAATCCTCTGAAAGGCTGTATTTTCTTGTAATGAAAATAGATAACTGCAAAGCTCATAATAGACACATAACGAATACCAGCAAAACAAAATAAAAGTTAAAGCCCTTGCCAAGAAGCAGATTGCCAAGAAGCAGATTGTAGAACTAGGAAATAATATGCTTAAATAGTTAGTATATTACAGGCAATTGGATCAACAGCTTGGTTTTTCTCTATTAGGGCAATGCATGGAAACTGGTACAACCCAAGCTTTTACAAAACACTCCCTGAATCTTTTTCTCTGAGCTGTTTGAACTCTCACATTTAAGCAAATCTCCTCACTTAATATGGAGTCCAGGATACCACATAAATATGTAACCCTGGGTTTTCTTTTGGATGTCATCAGGAACTGAAAAAATAAAACCATTAATGTAAAATAAATTTTTTCCCAACAAATTCTTCACTTGTCTTTCAGAAGAGATCCGTTGAGCGGTCTAGATGTGTTAGTAAGATGCTTCTTTTGCTTTTTGTTTGCGCCTAGTTACAACACGAGAAATCATCAAAATTCTATTCTTTCTCTCTCCTGAAATGGAAACAGTGCAATTTCATAGGAAATTGCTCTTGGGACTTTTCCAACCCGATACTGCAATCTTGAGACTTTCTAAATCTTAGAACAAGTTTAAGGTTAGAAATGCAAAAGTTCCAGGCCAAGTCAGAAAACACTAAAATTGTTGAATCGCTCACCTTCCTTATTGAAACAAAGGCGTGTTGAACTGCACCTGATGAGGTGCAGTCCCAGAGGGCAGAGAGCTAAAAGAAGGAGGAACAATTGGAAAGCAAACACTGCTTTTCAATTCTTAAATATTACTGGTTGAGTTTATGTCACCTTCTTAAAAAAAAAAAAAAAAAAAAAAAAAAAAAAAAAAAACTTTGAAAAGTCTCCATAGCTATCATTTTCCTCACAGTGGGAAAAGCCAAAGAAAGCTCTGTGAAGTCCTTGTATATTTTGTTTGACCTTCCAAATTTTTAATGGCATTATCATTTTCGTAAAAATTGCATAATATTGTAATGGGTGGATTTTATGATATGTAAATGATGTATCCGCAAAGCTGTTAAAATTGATGCATTGCTTGAGGAAAATTCAAACAATGCAGAAAAGTATGTTAAAAAAAAAATAACTCCAAATTTCCAACCACCCAGTAATTGTCCCATGTATCATTTTATGGCTGCCCCTTTTTCTGCTTTTCTCTGTATATTACACGTGTTCAGCAATATGTATCCAACCTAATATAACTTTCCATTCACTCAACCATTTCAGTCAACAAATATGTTCTAAATATGGAGCCCTTTTTACATAATGGAAATCAAGATCCAGCTGTAAGTATCAGCCTGATCCCAAATGCTAGACAAAATTAAAAACACAACCATAAAACCAATGATTCCTTGTTGTCCTCTTTCAGAATATCTGTCCTCTTAGCAGAACACTCACAGACTACCAAAAAAGCCAGAAAGTGTCCTTGTTCAACTGTACACCACAAGGCCAGTGCACAACCACATTACCTGGTAAAATATGCAAACTAATGAGTGATTTTAAACCCTCCAATAGATAGGCTTAAAAAACACAAACCTGATCAGACAGATTTATGGCAAATAAGAAACAGGAAAACCAAACCAGAATACTGTGCTGTATGTAAAAGGGCATAGTAGTTTATACAGTTCTGTGTTGGAGGAAGGATGTTGACAGAAATCCAGATAAGCCTGTGCCTGAAATTTTATTGCACATAGATTTTTTTTTCTCTTGCCAAAAATCAAATAGTCACCAAAATATCATTGTAGCCCTAATTTTACTATCATCTGTCCTCAGAATCCTCCCAACATGCATGCCATTGGTCACAAGAGGCCTGTGTACATTAGGACAGATCCATGAATGAAATCCTGGCCTCAGTGGCAGCTTATGGGGCCAGGACGGTATTGTGAGTTAACAGTGCCACCTGCAGGAGAGAAACGGCATACCAGCGTGTATCAGAACTAACTAAACCTGAACGATCTGCTGAGTGATCACTGAGCAGCTGAATCTTTGGGGCATCTTCATCATTTTGTGAGACAAGCTTCAGGATCACTGTGTTAACGAAATTTGTCCTGTTAATCTAGTAGTGTCTAAAGTTTTTTGGTGACAGGTGGCATCTGTGGTTATAGATAAGTCTAGGAGAAAAAAAAATGAGCAAGCAGTTCAGGAAAATTTCTATTTCTGGGATAAACACTATGAATATCCATATTAATGTCTCTCCATCCAACCTCCTCCTTCCTCTTCTATATCTGTCACTCAGGCTCTGTTTCCAAACGCACCACACATATTTTTTATGACATTTTTTTTCCCAGTATATGGTGTTAATGGCACTTAACACTTGAATTGGCATTTAAAGAGGTTGGTGCAAGTAAGGGTTACCATAAAAACCTCCGTGGACTACCACCAGTTCTATGCTGATAAATTTCCAATCTATTCTTCCAGGGGCAGACCTGCATTTCCTTCTGCCCACTACACCTCTAACTCAAAATGGCAGAAAGAGTCTCTTCCAATGAGTTTCTCTGGCTTCTTCATTCAGAAATACCACTATTCATCTAGACAACCAAGTGCCTCTCTCCACCCGCCTACCCACTAAGCATCCATTGCTGTATCTTCTCTTTTCTTTACTCCATATACTCCTTTTCTGTCCCCAATGCCGCTGTCTTCATCCTCCCTCATTCGATTACTTTTCACACCTCTTCTCTAGAACCTCTTCTCTAGATTCTCATGAGCTGCTTGGATTTCCAAGTCTTTTTTTTTTTTTTTTTTTCTTTTTACTGTGGTCTTCTCTTTCCTTCCATCTTCAATATCTGGATGATTTAGGAATCACACACTACATCTCTTCTCAGCTCATTCATCTTTTGAATGTAAATGTTACCCATAGAAATGGTGACTTCCTCATAAATACTGATCTCCAAACTAGGCTTTGACGGTGAACTCCTGAAGCATACACTGGACACCTTTCTGAATCTCCCTTGAGCATCCGACAGCCACTTCCAGTTGAATGCGTCCCGACTGAATTCCTGATCTCTTGCCCCCAGATATACCTCTTACTTTCTTCCACATCTAGGTGAATTAAAACTTCTTCTAGGCCATGTGCTATTGATACTTTGGGTTTGCTAATTCTTTGCTATGCTGGGGGGTGGGATGCCCCTTGCTTTGTAGGAGGTTTACCAGCTTCCTCAGCTCCACTCTGCCCCAGCTAAACAACCAAAACTGCTCCAGACATTGACAAATGACCCTTGGAGGGGCAAGATCCCCAAACCCCCTATTGAGAATCAGTTGTCTAGACCAAAAATTTTGGGACCCCTCTTCTCGTTTACTCTTACTCTATGATTCCCGTTCTCCAGGATATCCTATCTACTTTACCTTCAACCTCTGTCTACAATAGAAACACTCTCATTCTGCTTCTGCCTTCCTAGCCTCTAGTCTTCTTTCCTTCTTCCTACTAGGTAGATCAAAAAACCCAGAATGATTTTATCACACCTGTCATTTGCTCAACTCACAATCCCCAATATTGTTCTTCTCTTGCTCTCAGTAGAGCCAAAGGTGCCACCAGGTCTGCGTGAACTGCCCACCATGATGCAGGTGTCTGTTGTTCTGCGCTCACCTAGGAACATACTGGACTACACAGCCCTCCTAATGATTTCCTACTTCAGGGCCTTTGCACTTGCCCTCTGTCCAGGGAGGTAGTGCCTAAGACTCCCTCCCTCCCTCCCTTTAGGTTTTTATTCTTCTCTGAGCTTCCCCTCACCCCACCTAAAGTAACATCACACCTCACCTTCACACATTCCCCAGCACTATACCACAAACATCTCCTAGCTCCTCCATGCATTCCATGGTTCTGTTTTCCTTCTCCGCAGAAAGTACACAGACTGAGTCTTAGACATTCTTTCATGTTCACTAATGATTTCCAGGGCCTAGAAAATGCCCAGCAAAAATCAGACGCTCAATATTTTGAATGTGCACAGAATGAATGAATGAAGTAATAAATTAGTTCTGGTCATAAGAAAGTCTAAATGGGGAAAGTTATAGTCGGTGATTTTTAAATCTTAAAGTAATCCCTCAGTCTCCAAACTGACATCAACAGAAGGGGGCATCCAGCTAAAACTTCCCAGCCCACAGCGAGAACCATCTCCCAACAAATGCCCCAAGAAGTAGGTTAGCCAGAGCCTAAAGATGTGCCCCTTGCTTAACCAGTCCTCTAGAGAGATTCCTGTGGTTTTTGCTCATCGGAGTGGGACATGCATCCTAGACCAGTGATGACTGTGGTTTCTCCACTGTCTCTAAGTAGTGTTTTCTTCCCTTCATTTATTCTGTTTTTTCCTCTGTGGTATACATTAAAGAAGTGTGGATAACCTGTCTGTCAGCCATCAGCACCTGGAGGCCACATGAGGAGCAGCTGTGGGGAACAGCATGGTACAGCAACTCCTGACCCTGTTGGCAGCAGATCTGTGGCTGGTTCCTGGGGGCAGGCAGGTCACTCTATAGCAAGAGGGTATGAACACAAGGCTCTGCTGGGCCAACAGAGAGGATGAGTAGTAGAAACCTTGAGGTGATTTTTTTCGCTGTTTCTTTCAGAACACAGCCCTAATGTACAACACACCTATGGGCGAGAAGGACTTTAGTCGGGGAAAGAAGAAAGGGATGAGATTCCAGGAAGACTGAAGAGCCTCTGCAAAGACTTGGAGGTGAGAGAAGGGAAGGGTGCATTCCTGGTCAATGCAGACCCTAGTGGAAGACACTCCATGTAGAATACAGAAACAGGAGTCAGCCATTGCCAAACTCTAATTTTAACATCTTAATGTAATGCTGAAGAGGGCTGAGGGTGTGGCTCAGTGGAGTAGTGCTTGTCTAGAAGTGGGATCAATCCAAAGCACTGTTAAAAAAAAATGTTCTAGAGAATTATAATAATATAAGGTAATGGTGAAGAGTTTCAACAAGTACATTCCCTAAAGTGCAGTTTCTTGTGTAACTGTTTAGTGTCTGTCAAACCGTTTAATATTTTGAATCCAACTTCTCTTGACTGAATTTGGCTACAATACCTTACAAATCTTTGCTGCAGATTTTGTGCATAGTAAGGTGCGGCTGATGATTGAGGCCTTGAGGTCTGATCTGCAAAAGGTGCAGAATGCAGATAAACCCACCAACTCTTGTCCTATTGACAGAATTCCCCTTAAGGTGACTTGATAGCAGTCAGTTAAAGATGTATAAATATTTTTTTGCTATTATCACTTGAGAATCAACTGAGTAAAAATATAAAAGATGAACAAAATGGCAAAGTTTCTCATTTTACAGTATTCAACAATGATATGCTCATGAAGACCCAAACCTCAGAAGGAAAAGACCTTAATTTTTATTTCCCTCTACCATTTGCTAAGGATGCAGTGATGCACAAAGCTATTAAACTCTGACACTCTTCTTCTTTACCTTTCATGAGAGCAATACTTGCCTCACAGTTACTAGAGAATGAAATGGCATCATGTGTTCATTCACCACAAAGTCTAACACAGGCATGTGGTGTTATTACTCCTGTGCTATTTGAGCATGAATGGAGGTAGCATCTTGATTTTTTTTTTTTTTTTTTTTTTTTTTTGGTTTTTAACTTCTACTTTGGTTAGTCATTGGTGCAAAAAAAAAAAAAAAACTAGGCTCAATGGAAAAGATGTAAGTAGAATATAGAACTTCAGGCAATTTCTAATTCAAAGTGTGTTCTCTGGACCACTGCTCTAGCCATGAATTTATTGAAGAGCAGAAATTTGGCCCCATGCTAGAACTTATGAATAAGAATCTTCATTTTAAAAAGTACAATCAGGTTCTGTGAATTCAGAGATTCAGCCAAGCACAGAACAAAAATATTCAAAAAAAAAAAAAATGCCACATCGGTACCTAAGAGGTATGGACTTTTTGTTCCTTCTCCTTATTGCCTAGACAACACAATATAACAATTATTTACATAGCATTTACATTGTATTAGGTATTATAAGTAATTAAGTGATTTAAAGTATATGAGAGGATGTACATAGGTTTTATGCAACTACTACACCATTTCATGCCATTATACACAGATGACATAAGCATCCTTGGATTTGGTATCTGCAGGAGCTCCTGAAACATATCCCCTGCAGATACCAAGGGACTTGTTATCACCAAGTGATTCATATGCTTATGAAAGATTGACAGGCATCGATGTGAACTTCTCTTTTCTCCTTTTCTTCCTTCCTCCCTCATTTCCTCTCTTCCTTCCTTAAAAATAAATAAATAAATACTTAGTGCCTGTATCCGTTAGATTTTTGTCACTGTGATCAAAATACCTCACAAGAACAATTTCAAGGAGGAGAAATTTATTACATACTGATCATTTTCAGAGGTCTCTCTATATGGTCTGTCGACTCCAAAGCTCAGGGACAAAAGGGAGGCAGAACATCAGAGTGGAAGGGCACGGTGAAGGGAAAGCTTCTCACCTCATGGTAGCCAGGAAGCAAAAAAGAGAGATCTAGAGGGCAGGGATAAATAAACCCCCAAAGCATACTCTCAATGATCAAATTCTTCCAACCTCACCCTACCTGCCTTCTCTTAACCACATAATACAGTCATACTTTCAAGTTATTCATTCATCACATGGATTAATCCACTGATGAGGTCATAGCTCTCATCATCTAATCATTCCATCTCTGAATATTACTGTATTATCTCATGAGCTTTTAGGGGTTACTTCATATGCAAATCGTAACAGTGCCTCAAGATCTCACAAGGAAGGTAGAGCTTTTTGCTGCCTTGTCGTCCGGCATCTGCCCTTGTGACTGCAACCGTTACCACATTTTCAGCTTCCTATGGTCTGTGTAAAAGCTAACTCCAGCTTTTGGGGATGGAGCCAGTAATTGGGTTCAGACCAATCAGAGGATTCAGACTCCTAGTCACTGTGATAGGGTCATTAGTGTGTATCTGACCATACAAGTGAGTCCAATCAAGGCCAAAGACTCTCAACTCTTGACATTTTCCTAGCTTTGAGTATCAGGTTTTTCTTAATAAGAACAAATTGGAAAATATAAGGAGGTTGAAGGTGAAGTACTTTTTTTGTACCATTATAGTGTCTGAGAATAAAACTAACACCAAGGATATAGGACCAAGAAATGGAGAGGAAAACCTGTTCAGGAGGGGTATGACTCTGTATAAATATAGATTATCATTTCCCTGTCTTTGCTGAAACCACTTTGAGTTTCATATCACTTAAAATAGAATGTATGCTTCATGATATACATAAAGGGAGGGAAGAGAAGAGTAGCTAAACGGGAATGCTGGCTCAAAAACTGGCTTTCATGGTAAGAAAAACTTGAGTGTATCTAAAAGGAAGTGGGTCACAAAGGAGAGGAGAGAAAAAGACAAAGGAGAAGAGCCCCCAGGAACAGTATATGATAAATCCAGAGCACCGAAGGAAGGATAGTACCCAGAATAATATCAACATGAAGTTGGTTAAGTATCCCAGGTCTTTTAAAAAGCATAAATGCATTTATTCTTTAAGCTTTTAAAATTCTTTTTCGAAATGTATCATAGCATCTGATTTTCAAAGGCTCATGTCGGACAAAAATGAATCCTTGCTACAACAGTAAACAGAGCTGGAGGAGTCTGGATCCCCAGCAGCTTTTATGCAATTACATCAAGAACAAATGCATGTGTATGAGAAAGGGGTTTTGGCCACACCAGTGCTTCGAGGTGTAGAAAAACACATTAAGAAGATAACATTTTCATGGTTTCTGACTCTTAGATACCTAAACTAATATTTATAAGAATCCATTTAACCTAATGGGGGTATATGACTGGTACCTAGCATAGCTTTTATGCCAGATAAAGATGAACTTTAGATAATAGGACTTATAAACTATGGAAGATGGTTGTTAGGGGTGGGTGGTGGATAGAAAAGGAAATATAAATCCCAGATAAGAATCAGATAGTATCTCTAAGGCATGTAAAACCTTTAAGGTAAAGAAAATCATTTTTAACTCCGATTGCACATTAGAATCTCTCATAAAAGAAACTGCCAACGTCAACACCCTCCTCCTGAGAGTCTGATTTACTGCGAGGGTGGGCAGGCAGTACTATTTTTATGAGCTCCTGAGTGATGTTATCATGCTGCCAATCCAGACAGCCTCTGGTTCAGGACACTACTGAACACCATTATGACAGATATAAAAGTTTTGACCAATCTATCACCTCTCCTCTTAAAACATAAAGTAGAAAGAAAATTCAATCCAAAAATCTTACATTAATTGGCAGCAGTTGTTGTTTACAGAATCACTTCAAAATACATTCAGAATTAATTATGTTATTCTGCTCTCCAGCCATTCAACAACAGCAGTGTTTGAAGTCAAATGTGAGCCCCCTATGTCCCACTGATCCCAGCCAATTGCAAGCAACAGGGGACATGAGGGATACTCAATTCCACCCTCTCTGGCCTATTTCTCAGTGTGAGTGTCTGGGTCTTTTCATAGGAAATTTTGGAGAGCTCCAAAGGATATCAGAGAACTTTTGATTTTAACGTCTACTTCCTGTTAAAGAACAAACTTGAGCATTTTCAAAGTCAGGATTACTCTTCACAGCATACAGATTTTATCTGCAATTGTGCAAGAGGAGAGGGAAATGCCCTTAAACCCTGTTCTTTTCATGTAGTGCCCCCCCAAAGAAGTCCCACTAGGATTAAATTCACAGGTCAGTGAAGAACAGAATGGAATGGATTGGAACGGCCACACTCTTCCACCCATCCTGACATGCAGCCAATCCTATTCCCAGGATGGGATTCTCTCAGGAGTCAACACTGGATAACATTTGATGAGAAAAATAGTTATACGATATCATCTTAAACTTGTCACAAAGCCAGTTGGAAGACAAAATTAAATAAATCGAGAATGAGACTGAGGATGTAGTTGAGCACTTGCCTTGCATAACACAGGTCCTGGGTTCAATCCCCAGTGCCTCCTCCTAAAAGTGAATAAATAATGCAAGAACAGAACTATTACTAGAAAGGTGCTAAAAAATAGACTTCTACTGATTCTCAAAAACAAGGTCAAGTTGTCACCTCTGATGACTACACACCTGCCCTCAAGTCCTTCAGCTCCTAGAAAAGGCACAACAGTTATCCAAGGTATCCAGGAGGTTATTTTCAGTCTGAAATAGATTTCGATTCTACCCAAACTATTTAAGTAATAAAAATTTCTTATTTGGTATAATTCTACCCAAAGTTAACCCATTTTATTCCCTCTAGTTTGAGTAAGTTTATAGTATATTTAATGACAGAAGTTCCAACAAAATGACATATTTCTTTAGTATAATTCCATCAGAATTCAGAGGGCATTTTTAAAGTGGGAATATGATTAGAAATAAGCTAATTCTAAAATATATATGAGGTCGTTAAAAAATGTTAAAGAAACTAACATTAAAGACATTTTATTATCTGATCTGAAGACATACTATAAATCAGTATAAGTAGGTTTGGCAATCAAAAGCAGGAATAAGAGTAAATGTGTACAATTGCTCTGGTAAATCATGAGGTAGTTTTTTGTCCTTTATTATATGTAATAGCATTTCACCAATTTTAAGTAGGCAAATAAATTAGTTGTGATAAATGTAGTCATTATGTGACAAATGTATACAATCATGATGTAAAACATTTCCATAATCCCATAGAGTGCTTTCATGACCCTTACAGTCAATCCTATCCTCCCAGCACTGGCCCCAGGATACTAAGTGATCAGCTTTCTGGGGTTATAATTTTACCTTTCCCACAATGTCATATAAATGTAATAGGACCATATGGAAACTGACTTATTTGAATCTTTTTGTTAAATTTAATGCATTTGAAATGTATCCATGTTGTAGTGGGTCTCAGTAATCTGTCCCTATTTGTTGTTGAGTAGTATTATATTTATTTGGATGTTCTAAAATTATTTATTATTTATTTGGATGTTCTAGAATTATTTATTATTTATTTGGATGTTCTAGAATTACAATTTTAGAATTACAATTCTAAAATTGAATTACTACCAGGAAATGCATGAGATAGTTCCAATTGCTCCACAGCTTCCCCAACATTTGGCAGGTTCAGTCTGCTTATGCCATACTAAGAGGTACACAATCAGTGTTTTATGGTGGTTGTGACTTGCATTTCTCTAACAAAAGTGAGCATCTTTCCTTGTGCTTGTTGACAATCATATTTATTCTTTGATAAAATGTCTTGTTCAAACATTTTGCACATTTTCAAATTAACTTATTTTTCTTATTGTTGAATTGTAGATGTCCCTTTTTGTTTGTTTGTGGTTCTGGGGATCAAACCAGGTCCTTGTGCAAGCACACTTCCAACTGAGCTATATCCCCAGCCTCTAGAAGTCCCTTTTATATACTAGACTGAAGTCCATCAGCAGATTCAAGTTGTTTTTTTGTTTTGTTTTGTTTTGTTTTGGCCCAGCCTGTAGCTGGTCTTATTTTCTTGGTAGTATATTTTAAACACCTGTTTTTTTCTCCACTTATCAATTTCTTTTAACAATATTTTCTTTTTAGATTTCATGCTTTTTGTGTCTTATCCAAGCTGTCTTTGCCTAACATAAGGTCACAAGCACATTTTCTTACCTTGTCTTCTAGAAGTATCACACTGTCAGCTCTTCTATTTAGGTATAAGGTCTATTTTGAGTTAATTTTTGTATAAAATGTGAAATACAAATCAGATTCTTTTTAAAAAAATTTTGCATATGTATATTAAATTATTAGAGCAGTATTATTTGCTAAGACTATCCATTACTCATTGAATGTTCCTGATACATTTGTCAAAGTAGCACTTCAGTGTCTATGTATAAGTCTATTTCTGAGCACTATATTTAGTTCCATGGATCTATGTATCTATCCTTATGGAAATACCACAGTCTTGATTTTTTTTTTTTAGATCCGAAGTATCTTGAATTTAGAGAATGAAATGTCTCCATCCTTCATTTTTTATTTCAAAAAATGTTCGCATTCATATGTGTTAACTTGTTGATTTCTAACCATTCCTCCACTCATATCCCCCAAAACCTTCTGAGATTCTGGTGGGAATTACATGGAAGCTATGGATCAATTTGGAAAGAATATGTATCATAACAAGATTGTGTTTTTTCATTTATTAGATTGTCTTTGATTTGGTAATTCTCAGTGTTCAAAGAGATAGAGACAGGATACAATGAGAGAAAGCTGTATGATTTTTGAAAACCCTACAAACCAAAATACAAATTTTTGTGTTGGGAAATTAGATGCTGCTATAACAAATATCTAAAATTGTTGAAGTGGCCTTGCTATTGGATAATGGATAGAATTGGGAAATTTTTATGATGCATGATAGGAAAAGTATAGACTGCCTTCAGTGTACTTTTAGAAGAAATATGAATGTTAAAAGTGAAGGCTCTGAAAGAAGTAAGGAACATGGTAGAAAAGCTTCTCTTGTTTTGGGGAATTCATATCATTATAAACAGAATGTAATTGAAATATGGAGTAACTTTTGGAGAAGGAAATGGGAATATATCATTAGAAACTGGAAGAAAGGTCATCTTTGCTATATATTGACATAAAGCTGAACTGAATTGTGTTTTCCAATTCTGTGGTAAGCAGAACTTGTAAACAACAATCTCGGATATTTGGCCGAGAATATTTCCAAGTAATGTGTTGAACGGGTGGCCTGGTTTCTTCTTGTGCTTACAGCCAAATGTGGGAGGAAAGAGGCAAATTGAGGAAGGTGCTGTTAAGCTAAAAAGAATCTACATTTGACTTGAAAAATCCTCACCTCATTCTTATTCCAAAAGATGACAATAACAAGGGATGCACTGGCCAGGAAAGTTGCTCTGAAGAGAAGGCCGATGGCATCATTCTTCTGAAGAGCTTAAGGATGTGCCCATGATTCACTTAACCATCTCAGTAGAAACTAGAAATTTTTCATAAAGGGGCTATGGAATACCTTCTTATCTTGTGGAACATCTTCTCTAATGATATGAATCCTCAACATAGACAGTGGAGACCCACAAGGCTTGTGAAAATGTTATTTTTGCAAAACACTATGACAGTTTGAGCTGAAAGGAGTAGAGACACAACAAAGTGATAATAATTTTAAAAAATAAAATTCTTTATTGGACTTCCAAAATTCTACAGGCAACCAAACAAAGCTACTTCACTGAAAGCATTTTCTCTTCAAGAAAGGAAAACTGACTGTGAGGGCAGAGTCTTGGGTACAGAGGGTAGAGTAACAAGGTTGCAACATAAGCTGTGAAACCTATTGTAATTTTCCCCATGAAGTCTTGAATTTGCTTGAAATGGATGGTTCTTCGTTCCTTCATTTTCTCCCATTTAGAATGAAAATATCTACAACTGTTATTTTTGATAGCAGGTAACCTGTTTTTTAGTTTCATGGACCCACAGATAGACAGGAATTCTTCCCCAGGAAGAATCATACCCAGAGTTTTTTCTCCATCTGAATATCTTCCACTTCCTTTCCTTTTCTTAATACAGTAATTGAGAATCTCTAGTAAAACGTTAGTGGAAGTCGTATGAGCAGACACATTTTCTTTGTTCGTCAGCCTTTCAATGTTGTGTGTGAAGACAACCATGAACCTTTCCTAGATAACTATTATCGGGCTGAGAAAGCGCCTATATATTCTTACTTTGCAGAAAGTTTTTATCATGAATGAATAAGAAACTTTGCCAAATGCTTTTTCTGTAGATATGGAGATGCTCAAATGATCTTTTGTCTTTAATCTGTAAATACAATGGATTATATTTTGCTTTTTAAAAATACATTCATTATCCCTTTCATACATTACTGACCTCAATTTTCTAATATTTGATAAAGGAATTTTGCATTAAATTTACTAGGGATATAAGCTTGTTGTTTTCTTTTCTCATAAAGCTTTTGTCTGACTTTGGTGCCATAAAATAAGTTCCAACTTGCAAAATGAGTTGGAAAGAGTCCCTTCATTATTTTCTGAAAGAATCTGTACAGAATTAAATTTATTTGTTCCTTCAAGGTCTTCTATAATTCATTAGTGAATACATCTGGGCCTAGAGTTTTGTTTTGTTTTTAACTGGAATTGTTTTACCTTTTATCTTTTTGTTCTTGAATGAACTTTACATAAGTTGTACCTTTCATAATTCTTTTCATGTCATTGTTACCAAATGTATTGTCATGACAATGTTCATGATATTTCCTTTATGTCTATTTACTATCTGTAATATCTATAGTGATGTGCTCCTCCACTCATTCTTGACTCGGATCATTTGTGTTTTCTCCTTTTTGTTCTAATAGTTTGATATAAGCTTTATCAATGTTACTGCTCTACTCAGGGTCCAATCTTGCATTCTAGACTTTTCTCTGTTGGCGTTCTGTCTTCTTTATCTTTGATTTCAATTCCCATCTCTATTATTTTCTTTCTTCTGCTCACTTTGAATACAAGTTTCCTGTTTTCTTTCTTTCTCTCTCTCCTTCCTTCCTTCCTTCCTTCCTTCCTCCCTCCCTCCCTCCCTCCCTCCCTTCCTTCCTTCCTTCCTTCCTTCCTTCCTTCCCTGGGAATTGAAGCCATGGGTGCTTAACCACTGAACCACATCCCCAGCCCTTTCTTAAATATTTTATTACAGACAAAGTCTGGCTGAGTAGCTAAGTATGTGGCTAAGTTGCTGAGACTGGTTTATGATCTCATGATCCTCCTGCTTCAGCCTCCAGAACCACTGGGATTACAAGTGTGGACCATCACACCCAGCTAGATTTTTAAAGTAGAAGCTTGCATCAGTAATTTGAGATTATTATTCTTTTTAAATTTAAATATTTAATTTTATTAATTTTATCTAACTACTACCTCAGATACATCACCCAAAATTTCAATATATTGTGTTTTCATTTTTAATCAGTTTAAAATATTTTTTCTATGGTTTCTTTGACACATCAATTACTTATTAGGTCTAAATATTTGGGAATTTTCATGATAATTTTCTATTTTTTGACTTCTAGACCATATTTTTATTTTAAAATACATGTTATTTCAGTCCTTTTAAAATTATTGAGATTTCTTTCATTTCCCAGAATATGGTCTGTCTTGGTGAATGGTCCTTTTTCACTTGAAAAAAAAATCTGTATTCTTCTGGTGTTAGGTTAGCAAGATAGGTATGATTTGAGAGAATCACAACTTAGCAAAAGGTGTTTACATCTGGCAAAATTCATTATATATTCACAAGTATATTCATTTTAATACATGCTTCTAAAATGGGATAATTTTATTTTCTTACGTAAAAATCCATGGTCGTAATTCTCACAGAGATAATTTCCCCTCCCTACACCACCTATTACCCTTCTGTAATTAGTACACAAGCAAGTTTTTCTTAGAAATACCTAAGCCTAATAGATGCATAAAATCACTTTTTGTTTTTGCTTTGTTAACATATTAAAAGAAATTCTATTCATATAGCCAAACACACAGAAAATAATCTCATGCAACACAGAGACAATACTTATCCTTGAAAAAGAATGTAGCTTGTCAAATTTTCAATTGACAAAAAGATCAAAAAAAAAAAAAGAATTCAATTTACAAATCTTTCTTTAATATCCCTTCCTCACTTCGTGCCCTCACATTTTAGGATCAAAGGCTGTCTCCTGAAGACTACAGGAAAATCGGGAAGTGTATTTTCATGCTGATTGTGAATGATCTTGTCAGTAAGTAGCACAATTGGCCTTGCTGCTCCCTACAACTGTCAAGTCTCCTGCACACATCTAATATGTATCCCTGCCTTCCTTAAAAAGCAATCTAAGCCAAAAATGATTAGGTAAAATAGAATCCTTAAAATAAAGGCAATGTGAATAGATCTTAAAGAATAAAAATCTCAGACATCTCAAGATTCACTGTAGTTTTGTGGAGATAAACTAAAGTAAAATTGCATGGTGGAGCTATGATTAGAATTATGAAAAATTTCAAGGATTATATATTTCATTGGGGGTACCAAAAATCCCTTTTGAATAGGAATTCACAAGAGCGTGGAATTGTGCTTAAAAACAGACAGCAGAAATGCTTTACGCATGAGCATTACTTGACATTAGTAAGACCATTGCTATCAAAATATAAAGCATTTATTAATGAAAATTCTGTGCTCTTTAAATGGGCATAAGAACTTTTCATATACTAATTTTATAAATCACTCATGCATACATATTTGATGAAAATAAAATATAACACTTTCACATTGATAAGGATTTTGTTCAGTATCCTTGTTGTTAAAGAATTTACATTTAGTGATCCAAGAGGGCAGGCTAGAGGGAGGCTGCA
This sequence comes from Callospermophilus lateralis, assembly GCF_048772815.1. Classification (NCBI taxonomy): domain Eukaryota; kingdom Metazoa; phylum Chordata; class Mammalia; order Rodentia; family Sciuridae; genus Callospermophilus; species Callospermophilus lateralis. The sequence continues at coordinate 15,497,727 of NC_135320.1, forward strand.
TTCTGTGTCACTCTGTGACCTGGGATTCAAGTAGTGGGAATATTATTTCTCTTGGAATTATTAGAGGACCCTCGACAGCTGCTCCTTTGCAGGAATCCCAGCTGCCATGTCCACACAGGACCCCAGTCACCATGCTGAGCAGGACCCCTAGCATTAGTGTCCACACAGGAACCCCAGCCACCACTCCTGTGTGGACACCCATCTATCAGTGTGGGGCTCTCCCAGGGGCCTCCATCTTGGTACAATGCAACCACTGCTATAGTTGCCTGCACCTGGGGTCACTGAAGAGGGTCTGGAGACTGCTGCCAGCCACAATACTGCATACCACAGAGCTGCATCTCTGAACACACTGCCCAACGCCACTACCCAGCCCTTCCCAACACCCCATCTCTGAAAGTAGCCACCTCCATTTTGGAATACCTTTGTGGCTAACTTGGGTTTTCCCTGCTACCACAATTGCCATTTTTAGTTGGGGCAACTCCCAACTTGGGACACCAGCTGGGACCTAGAAGCAATATCAAGGTACTTCTAGTCCCCCAATTCCCCCTCTCCCCTGCAGCCATTAACCCAATACAGTGCTTGCAACTACATGGCCAGTCCTTAGCTTGCAAAACCTTGTCCTGATCTGCCTGATACAAAACAGCCCTCTGCAATAGGCACGCGGGCCCCAGGGCACAGCGCACAAGACCACTGGAGAGAGAGATTCCTACTAGGAAGTAGAAAGGGTGGGGGTAAGTGAGTTTAGAGACTAAATTAGAGACCCGGAATGATGAACTCTACAGGTGATATAAGACCAGGCTCCCACATCACACGAGCAGGCCCCTCAAAGGAGATCCTTGGGATGCAGTCTCCCATCAGGACAGCAAGTGCTCTGCCCCACCTCCAGAAGTACTGCACCCAAGACCAACCCTCCCACCCTAATAACCTTCACCATCCAGAGGGTGGAGATACCAGCAAACAATAGACAACCCCACCTATTGGATGAGAAGAGAAGCAGGAAAGATACTGAACTCCAACAGAAATAGTCCTTTAATTTTCCTTTGGGATTTTTGTTTCTTTTCTCCTTTTTTTTTTTCTTTTTTTCTTTTCTCTCTCTTCTCCCACGCTCACATCCCCTACATTTGTGAAACCAAGTACTTTTCATGGATTAGGCTACTGAGAACTAGGATGTCTGAATAGTATATTACAGTTGTGTTGTATATTCTTTTATCTCCTATTTTTATATTTTTTTATTTTCTTAATTTTTATGTTTGTTTTGTTGTTGTTGTTGTTGTTCTCTATTGTCTTCCCATTTACTTGTCTCTCCAAATCACATTCTCTCTTTTCACCTTCTATTAGCCAACTTCTTTAGATTCCTCTTTCATGCTTTCTAAGATCTAGTAACTCTATATCCTCATCTCCTACCTTCTTAACTTCTCATCCTACATCCCACCCCCAGTTCTCTCTTTGTCCATCATCAGAAACTGTAAACCCTTTTGCAAACCTGCTGTTCATTTTGTACTTAATAATTGAACTCAACATTTCTGTATATTGTCACAAAAACATAAATATCTTAATAGCAGCTATTTGATTTAAGGTTATATATGGTTTGTATTGGGGGAGATCAATATTAACAGATCCTAAATTTAGAAGATCCTGGAATAACATATACCAAGCTCTGAAAGAAAATGGATGCCAACCAAGAATCATCAAGCAAAATTAAGCTTTAGATTTGATGGTGAAATAAAAACCTTCTGTGATAAAGAAAAATTAAAACAATTTACAACTAGAAAGCCTGCACTACTGAAAATCCTTGGCAAAATATTCCATGAGGAGAAAATGAAAAACAACACTGAAAATAAGCAAAGGGAGGTATTGCACTAAAGGAAAACCAATCAAAGGAGAAACCAAGTCAAGTAAAATATCAAAAATAAACAAAAATGCCTGGGAATACAAATCATATCTCAATAATAATCCTGAATGTTAATGGCTTAAACTCATAATCAAAAGACATAAACTGGCAGATTGAATTTTTAAAAAAGACCAAACAATATGCTGTCTTCAACAAGGGGGAGATATGAACTGCAGTAGAGGGGGTAGAGAGAGAAGAGGGGAGGGGAGGGGAGGGGAGGGGGGATAGTAAAGGATAAGAAAGGCAGCAGAATACAACAGACACTAGTATGGCAATATATAAATCAATGGAAGTGTAACTGATGTGATTCTGCAATCTCTATACGGGGTAATAATGGGAGTTCATAACCCACTTGAATCAAAGTGTGAAATATGATATATCAAGAACTATGTAATGTTTTGAACAACCAACAATAAAAAAAAGAGTTAAAAAAAAAACAAAAAAAAAATGCTGTCTTCAAGAGATTCATCTCATAGGAAAAGATATCCACAGACTGAAGGTGAAAGGTTAGAAAAAAATATACCACTCACATGGACTGCAGAAACAAGCAGGTTTCTCCATCCTCATATCATATAAAGTAGACTTCACACCAAAGTTAATCAAAAAGAATAAAGAAGGATATTTTATTCTGCTTAAGGGAACCATACATCAACAAGACATACAATTATAAATATATATGCCCCAAACAATGGAGCATCTACGTTCATCAAACAAGCTCTTCTCAAGTTCAAGAGTAAAATAGAACATGACACAATAATATTGGGTAATTTTAACACACCTCTTTCACCACTGGATAGATCTTCCAAAGGAAAGTTAAACAAAGAAACTATAGAACTCAATAATACAATCAATAACTTGGACTAAATAGGCATAAAAAGAATATTTTATCCATCAATGAGTGGATACACTTTCTTTCTAATAGCACATGGATCCTTCTCTAAAATAGACTATATATCATGCCACAAAGCAACTCTTAGCAAATATAAAAAATTAGAAATATTACCTCGCATTTTATCAGATCATAATGGAATGAAATTAGAAATCAATGATAAAATAAAACTACTCCAATACCTGGAGACTAAATAATAAGCTATTGAATAAACAATGGATTGCAGAAGACATTAAAGAGGAGATTAAAAAATTCTTAGAGGTAAATGAGAACACTGATGTAACATACTGAAATTTCTAGAACACTATGAAGGCAGTATTAAGAGCAAAGTTCATTGAGTGGAGTTTATTCCTTAAAAGAAGAAAAGGTCAACAAATAAATGACCTAACATTACATCTCAAAACCCTAGAAAAAGAAGAACAAACCAACATCAAAAGTAGTAGAAGACAGGAAATAATTAAAATCAGAGCTGACTATCAATGAAATTGAAATAAAAGAAAACTTAAAAAAAAATTGACAAAATAAAAAGTTGGTTCTTTAAAAAAATAAATAAAATTTGATAGACTCTTAGTTATGCTAATAAAGAGAAGAGAAAAAACTCAAATTACTAACATACATGATGAAAAAGGTAATATCACAAAAGACACTGCAGAAATACAGAGGATAATTAGAAATTATTATGAAAACTTATACTCCAATAAAATAGAAGATATTGAAGGCATCAACAAATTTCTTAAGTCACATGATTTGCCCAAATTGAATCAGAATGATATATACAATTTAAACAGACCACTATTATGTGATGATATAGAAGATGCCATCAGAAGCCTACCAACCAAGAAAAGCCCAGGACCAGATGGATACACAACTGAGTTCTACAAGACCTTTAAAGAAGAACTAATACCAATACTCTTCAATTTAATTCAGGAAACAGAAAAAGAGAGAGCACTTCCAAACTCATTCTATGAGGCCAGTATCACCCTGATTCCAAAACCAGGCAAAGACACATCAAAGAAAATTTCAGATCAATATCTCTAATTAACATAGATGCAAAAATTCTCAATAAAATTCTGTTAAATTGAATACAGAAACATATCAAAAAGATAGTAAACCACAATCAAGTATGGTTCATTCCAGGGATGAAGGTTGGTTCAACTTATGGAAATCAAAATGTAATTCATCACATCAATAGACTTAAAGATAAGAATCATATGATAATTTTAATAAATGCAGAAAAAGCATTAAAAAAATACAGCACCCTTTCATGTTCAAAACACTAGAAAAACTAGGGATAATAGGAACATATCTCAACATTGTAAAAGCTATCTAAGCCCAAGGCCAACATCATTCTAAATGGAGAAAATTTGAAAGCATTCCTTCTAAAAACTGGAACAAGACAGAGATGCCCTCTTTCACACTTCTTTTTAACATAGTATATGAAACTCTAGCCAGAGCAATTAGACAGATAAAAGAAATTAAAGGGATATGGATAGGAAAATAAAGACTCAAACCAATAAAAAAAAAGACTCAAACTATCACTATTTGCCAATGTCATGATTCTATACTTAGAGGATCTGAAAAATTTCACCAGAAAATTTCTAGAACTAATAAATGAATTCATCAAAGTAGCAGGATACAAAATTAACACCCATAAATCAAAGGTATTTCTGTACATCAATGACAAATCCTCTGAAAGAGAAACTAGGAAAACTATCCCATTTATAATACCGTCAAAAAATAAAAATAAAATACTTGGGAAACAAATTAACAAAAGAGGTGAAATACCTCTATAATGAAAACTACAAAATGCTAAAGAAAGAAATGGAAGAAGACCATAGAAGATGGAAAGATATCACTTGTTCTTGAATAGACAGAATTAATATTGTCAAAATGACCATATTACCAAAAGCACTATTCAGATTTAATGAAATTCCAATCAAAATCCCAATGACATTCCTCATAGAACTTGAAAAAACAATCACGAAATTCATCTGGAAGAATAAGAGACCCAGAATAGTCAAAGCAATCCTTAGAAAGAATAGTGAAGCAGGTGACATCACTATACCAGACCTTAAATTATACTACAGAGCAACAGTAACAAAAATGGCATGGTATTGGTACCAAAATAGACTGTAGACCAATGGTACAAAATAGAAGATACAAAGACAAACCCACACAACAAAACCACAGTTATCTCAAACTAGACAAAGGCACCAAAAACAAATACTGGAGAAAAGATAGCCTCTTCAACAAATAGTGCTAGGAAAACTGGAAATCCATATGCAACAAAATGAAATTAAGCCCCTGTCTCTCACCATAAACAAAACTCAACTCTGAGTGGATCAAGGACCTAGGAATTAAACCAGAGACCCTGCACATAATAGAAGAAGCAGTAGGCCCAAATCTTCATCATATCAGATTAGTCCTCAACTTCCTTAACAAGACTTCTATAAAATCAAGCATCAATAAATGGGATGGGATCAAACTAAAAAGCTTCTTCTCAGCAAAAAAAAACAATCAGTGACTGAAGAGAGAGCTTACAGAATGGGAGCAAATTTTTACCACTCACACATCAGATAGAGCACTAATTTCTAGAATATATAAAGAACTCAAAATACTTAACACTAAGAAAACAAATAACCCAATCAATAAATGGACTAAGGAACTGAGCAGACCCCTTTCAGAAGATGATATACAACTGATCAACAAATATATGAAAAAATGTTGAGCATCTCTAGCAATTAGAGAAATGCAAATCAAAACTACTGTATAATTTCATCTCACTCCAGTCAGAATGACAGTTATTAAGAACATAGGCAACAATAAGTGTTGGCGAGTATGTGGGGAGAAAGGTACACTCATACATTGTTGGTGGTACTGCAAATTGGTGCAACCAATATGGAAAACAGTATGGAGATTTCTTGGAAAACTTGGAATAGAAAGAATCACCATTTGACCCAGCTATCCCAATCCTAGGCTTATACTCAAATGACTTAAAAACAGCATAGTACAGGAACACAGCCTCATCGATGTTTATAGCATCACAATTCACAATAACTAAATTATGAAACCAACCTAGATGCCATTCAATAGATGAATGCATAAAGAAACTATTATACACACACACACACACACACACACACACACACACACTGGAATATTATTCAGCATTAAAAAAGAATAAAATTCTGGCATTTGCAGGTAAATGGATGGAGTCGGAGAATATTATGCTAAGTGAAGTAAGCCAATCCAAAAAAAAAAAAAAACCCAAAAGTCAAATATTTTCTCTGATAAGTAGATTCTGATCCATAATGTGCGTGGGTGAGGGGACATGGGAGGAACGGGGAAACTTTGGATAGGGCAAAGGGGAAGAATTAAAAGGGAGGGCCAATGGAGGGGTAGGAAATAGGGTGGAATAAGGTGATCATCATTACCCTAGGTACATGTGTGAAGACAGGAATAGTGTGACTCTACTTTGTGTACAACCAGAGAAATAAAAAGTTGTGCTCCATATGTGTACTATTAATTGAAATACATTCTGCTATCATGTATAACAAATTAGAACAAATAAATAATTTTTTTAAAAAAGAATTTACATTTGCTTTGTGTGAGGATTCTGCAACACAGCAAAAAAAATTACTTAAAACATTACACAATTTTTAAGGAAAAGATGAAGAAACACCCTTTATTATGGGGATAGCTTGCTAATCACGTAAAAGAAAATTAATAAAAGAAAGTAAAAGCAATGATAATTTTTAGAAATATATATTTCAATGGTTGATCATATTTTAATACTGCAGTCTAACACTTTGGCTTTCTAAGAAAAAGAAATTCAAATGTCACTAAAACATGTTTATTAGAGAAATGATTGCAAATAGGTTTTTGAAATTAAGAAACCACAATGAAAATGAAAACAAAGTTGGGAGTCAAACACTTCTGATACAAAGGAATTTACTAACAACTAAAAACTAGGACACATTCTACATACCTGAGTTTAAAAAATATCCACCACTTGTCATCAGTGGGGGGAAATCTCTTCAAATGTCTAATTAGAATCTGTATTGCATACACTTACAACTGAGAAATCTCTGAATAAAACATCAAGTTGCAGTTCAATAGCGCTGTGAGTAGATAATATAACTTTTTTATATTGATGAATTCATATTTCACATTGAAATTCTGACAGGTGAATCTGAGGTTTATATGAGACATCAAATGCTGAAAAGTACCCTAAGGTAGAAGTCAAGTCTGAGTTGTAATCATGTCACAGACTTTTAATTTGGGGCAAGTCATTTAATTAACAGTGGATTTGATTATATGATCTGTAAAATGAGAAGTTGTATCTCATGTTCTTGGCATTCCTACATCAGATAAAATTTGGAACTTATTTCATAAGTTAAGTAAAAGGACAACTATAACTTTTGCAAAATGACTATTTTGCGGCAAGTCATAAATTTGTCTGTTTGCATGATAAGCTTAATCAAATCACAGCAGAAATATCTGCATTTCAGAGATTTAGAAACAGAGGCCTAGGGAAAGTAACTTTCCCAAAGTCCTGCAACAAACAAAGAAGTTGAGATCCTAACTGAGTTGTCTATCTTCCTGCCTTCAGGCCAACTCAATCATATGTTCTGATTTTTATCCAAGTGATGACTGAATATTCAGGCATTCAAACTTGATGACAAAGCTTGAAATAATTGTTCAACTGTCACACAATTGCATTTTAAAATGTTTTCTAGTTGAACCATAACCATCAGTGATTCAATTAGAACATTTCTATTACTTACAGCTGTTCCAAGGATATGAGTCCTTTAAACGTTTGCTTATCTAGTTCATGAATTTCATTCTTGTACAGGTACCTGAAAAATATAAATATAAAATCACTTTAAACTGAAAAATTTGTATATATATCATATGGTTTGGATCAATAGTTTTAAACTAAAGTCAATGGATCTAAGGACCATGCATGTGTGTGTGTGTGTGGGGGGGTGTTCATTGATTCCCCAAAGAAAATATGGAAAACTGTGGTTTCATTTAAATATCTTAATTTGGTAAGAAAATGCCAAGGCTCTCATTGAATTCTCAAAGGTCTCCTTGGTCCAAAATATTAAGAAATGTAAAGTGACCATGAAGAAATTCTGACTAATGAGATCATATGTTACTGAGAAGCAACTTTTCTATGAAAAAAGTTTGACTATAATCGACTCTGTGAAACTGAATATATTCGCTTGAGAGTTATATTTTTTTGCAAAGCTGGCAAATATCACCATATGAATCATCTTAATGGGATTAAAAAAAACATCTTAACAGATCCATAAGATATATTTTGGTCCTCCTGTGACTGGCACTGAAAATCTACAGGAAAGCATACCGCAGATTTACAAATATGATGTAGAACTAACCTTAGGCAAATATATGATGGAAGTCATGTATGTGACATGGGAGCACTTTCTATGTTGTTTGGATTCAACCACGGGGTTACAAAGTTATTTCATCTCCATGATCCTTGAGATTATCACAAAATGAAATCCTGGATCATTTGTACACCATGTGCCCATCCGGGTTTGAGGCAATCAGAATTTCTGAATCTTTCCTCCAAGTGCTTTTAGAATGTGCCTTTGTGTACTGTGGATGACCCTTTGCCTGCTGTTTGGTTGAAAAGCCCTTTCCACATCCTACCCACAAATCCAATGCTCTTGGGTGGGTGATTCTACTCTAGCACACTGCAGTCCTGATTCACTTAGATGGCATAGAAATCACCACTCTGGCTAAAAATGAAAGGAATGCTTTTAAAAAAAACTGTTCTGTGAAGCTTTGGAAATTCCAAACTGGTGTCTCTTCCCAGAGGTTAAGATCCCAAGAAGTTTATCAGAGTAGTAGTGACTAATGTGGATTTATGTCTAACTGGAGATTTTTTCCCATGGTATTATTTGATACTATGGAAGATCAAAGACTTTTAGCTCTGCCAAACTTAATCAAGTTTCTTCTCCTATGCCAATGTGTGCATTTCCTTATAGAATTCATTTTTAGAAAATAACTCTGCAAAGGTAGTTTAGCAAGAATTTTCCATCCTCACCATCTGACCACCTCAATATTTGATCATAATTCTTCATCATAATTCTTCACTGCCCCATGACTAAGATCTGATCATTCTGGCCTGCCTTCAGCAGGAATCCTATTAGGTTGGTTGGTTCAGCCAGACAGAAATACTCCCAAAATTCTGTCTCCTCTCAGCAATTTTCTACCCACTGATATCCTCCTCCTTGGCTTATAAATTTCCTGGTATATATGGAATGAAGCCTTTTTTACCCTCAGGTCTCTCTTGCCCTATGGCAATAGTCTCAAATAAAATATGCCTTCACAACTTCTATCTAGCTCTGATTTTCTTTGACAAATCCGGCTAAGACCCAAAGTCACAAAAATGATAATAGAATTTTCTAGAACAATGTTATTTCAAGCAGATTGTAAATTGCATTGAAATGCAAATGAAAATCACAATTCGATATCACCTCACCCACCAGGATGGTTACCTTTTTTAAGAAAAGCAAAACAAGAGAAGAAGGCTGCATCCCTCGTTGCTCCATAGCTTGGGATCCAAGCAGCAGGAATATTGCTTCTTAGCGAGGTGGGTGAAAGAGGGATTTCACTAAAATTTACTACTGGACAGTCAGAGTATCTTACTGACTCAGAAATTTGGGTACATTGAACAAAGAAGAAAGAGTACATTGGAGCCAAGCCGGTTGTAGCAGCAATAGCAGTAGCAGCCCTGGTTCACCACAGTGAGAGGGGATAACACACCAAGAAGCACTTTGGGCAGATTTGGTACAGAAAAACATGCAATCAGAAAAAAAAAAAAGGCCGAACTTAGTTGATCCAGATGTTGCACTATGAATTGGTGTTTAAAAGCACTCTGCATTTCTCAACAGGCAGTGAAGAACTGAGGTGGGCAGTCTGGGGGAGGCCACGCTGCAGCTGCAGCTGTGGGAAAGAGAAGAAAGGAGAAAACACTACCATAGAGTTCTAGCAAGTGTCTACCATGCAGCCCTGTAGAATGTGACACAGAAAAAAGGAAGGGAAATCCAAGTTGCTTTTCTTTTGAGTATGACATCTCACATGACCAATTGAAGAGGGTCAGGAATCTGAAGAGGTAGTTGTGAATACAGTCAGGGGCTAAACCCGGGAAGGCTGTGCTCATGGGCAGTGAGGTGGAAGATTGGCTCTCCTGCCCCCTCCCCTGTGAGTAGAATTCTTGGAAGGCTCTTCGGACAGATATTGGCAACTGCCAGGCCCAAGGGGTGCCCTAATTTCTAATCAGGTGCACGGATCTAATTTCTCCAGAGCAGACCCCACCCAACAAAGCCCCTGAGGCCTGATTAGATCCAAGTCCCATCCAGCAGAATTCTGCAGCAGACCCACCCTTGGGAGTGCATTGATCTGATGTGTGCAGACAAACTCCAACTGACAGTCCTTCCCATTCCATCCTACCTTAGGTCATTCTGACTGGCAGCTCAGTGAGCAACACTAACAGAGGAAGGGTTTAACAACTCCCAACCCTTGCTCAGTGTCTCCGCACCCGGCTCTCAGTACATAGCCCAATGTTTAGTCAGCTATTAAGCTCCTGTGACTAAAGGACCCAACCAGCAGAATTGTATGGGGAAGAAAAGTTTATTTAAGGGCTCAAAGTTTCAGAGGTCTTAGTCCATATAGAAGGTCGGCTTCATTCCATGGGGCTCCAGGTGAGGCAGGATATCATAGAGGACAGGTGTGGGGGAGGGAAGCAGCTCACATGATGATGTTGATGGGAGGGGAGGGAAGCGGTGGGGTGGGGGGGGGTGGGGAGGGGGAGGGGGAGGGAGAGACTCCACTTGCTAGATACAAACATATACTCCATAGCCAGGCTCCCAATGAGCCACCTCCTCTAGCCACACCCCACCTGTTTCAGTTACCACCCAGTTAATCCCCTCAGGAATTAATTCACTGATTAGGTTAAGGCTGTGATACAATCATTTCTCCTCCAAACCTTCTTGCATTGTCATACTTCTTGCATTGTGAGCTTTTGGGGGACACCTCACATCCAAATTATAACACTCGAGAAGGAATGGAAAAGATAGTTGGACATAGGCATTGAAATCCATTCTCATCTACTATTTTGACCACCTCAGTGGAGATGACGTCTTCATTTTTCATTAGGAATCTCTTATCCTTTTCTCCTCCACTTCCTCCTCCTCCTCCACTTCCTCCTCCTCCTCCTTCTTCTTGTTCCTTGCTGTGGTGATTGGTACATGAATATATATATGCATATTTTTTCCTCAATTTTAGGATTTTTAATGTAGTTACTTTTCCATCTCCTTCTTTTGAGGGTTGAGATTTTGGTTTATTTTGGTTTTGTTGTTTTGTTTTTCTTTGTTTCTCTTATTTCTCTTTCCTTCCTTTCTTCTCACACTAATAGCCCAATTCTCTTGTTCTTCTCTCTCCATTTACTATTTTTCCTATTTTTTTCTCCTTTTTTCGTACAACCTTCACCTGCTACATCTCTTCTGCATTCTCTCTGTTCACTTTTTGAGATGGTAAACTCTCTTCTACCACCCTATCATATTTTCTTTTCTCTTAATTAACTGTGTTTTTACCATCTTTTAGAACTAATTGGTTTATCTAATTTCTGTCTCCACCATTAATGCAGTTGCAATTATTACTGCTGTAGATAACATATTTGACACCTATTGTTTGTTTTAATGCCAGATCTAGCTTATGGTTATTGTTTTTTTGCTGTTGGCAATTTCTGTTTTTTTTCCTGTGGTAATTAACATTATAGATCCCATAGTAGAAAGCAGGTATTTATTTTAATGCTATATAATGTTTGCATCAGTTGTTGCTATTGTTTATTTCCCCCATTCTGTGAGGTTGGGAACTTACAGGGACACTTCCAGTTCGGAAGGTAGAAACTCTGCTGCTGAACTAAACTTAAAGGACAGAGCACCTTGCTCCACACATAAAGTAACAACACTCAATCTTCAACTGTGCTTTAATACAAAGAATAAAAAGACAAAATTCCAAACTAACTACCAGGCCCCAGGCAGAAACATAGAGGGGTAAGCTCTTAGTCCACTCATGGACATCAGCTACTACAGAAAAACGGAGAGAATTAACCAAAGTCTGTGAATATGACACCTATGAGAGGTCTCAATCTAGGACATTTTGACAAGTAAAAGTTGGGTCTAAAAAGACCCACATGTAAGAGTGGAAGAAAAATCCCTCTCAACAGATGACTGAAACACAGAAATACAAGAAAAATGAAAAAACAAGGGAACATAACACCCCCTAATGTTCATAATTCACCAGCAGCCAATGCTAAAATTACTTAAATGGATGAAATACCAGTAAATAATTCAAAAGAATGGTTTTTAAAAATGACCAAAATAACACAGAAAACAACTAAATGAATTAAGAAAGGCAGTACAGAATGAGATAAACATACAGATACAGGAAGTATTCAAAGCCCGCAAATAGACAAATCAAAAAGAACCTCTCCATGATATAATTAAAATGCCTAACATATACAACAAAGACAGAATCTTAAAAGCCTCAAAAGAAAAAAAAAATCAAGTCACATTTCAAGGCAAATCAACCAAAATCACTGGTGATTTTTTTAGCACAAACTCTATGAGGCAGGAGGATTTGGAATGATATGTTCCAACTCCTGAAGGAAAATAACTATCCACCAAGATTGCTATCTCCAGAAAAGCTAACTATCAAAATCAAAGAAAAAATAAAAACCTTCCAAAATAAGCAGAAACTAAGAATTCACACCTTCTAAACCTGGCACAATAAAATTTACCTAAAGAAATACTTCACATAGAAGAAATAAAAACCAAGCCCCAGAACTCACAAATGAGTGACTAGCTAAGCAAATGAGAAACAGGACCAAACTAAATATGATAAATAAATCAAAATGGCAGGAATTACTAAACATTTCTCTATAATAACATTAAATGTAAATGGTCTTAATTCTTCAATTAAAAGATATAGGCTAGCAGGTTAGATTAAAAAAACAAGACCTAACTATGTGTTGTTTGCAAGAGACACACTTTACATGCAAAGACAGCCACCACGGTTTAAAAGTGAAAGGATGGAAATTGAAATACCATTTGAATGGTTCATAGCTATGAGTTCCTACATAAGAAAATCAGGAAGATCCCAAATAAAAAACCTAATGATGCATGTCGAATTCCTTGAAAAAGAAAAACAAACCACTACTAAAACCAGTAGAAGGAAAGAAATAAGTAAAATCAGAGTTGAAATCAATGAAATTGAGAATTAAAAAATACAAAGGATCAGTGAAACAGATAGTTGATTCTTTGAAAAGATAAACAGTATTGACAAACTCTTAGAAGCAGTAATAAAAAATCTTTCAGTAAAGAAAAGCCCAGGAACAAATGGATTCTCAGCTGAATTCTAGCAGATCTTTAATGAAGAACTAATGCCAATACACCTCAAATTATTCCATGAAATAGAAAGGGATGGAACACTTCCAAATTCGCTCTATGAAGTCAGTATCACACTTATATCAAAACCAGTCAAGGATACATCAAGGAAAGAAAATTCCAGAACAATATCCTTGATGAACCTAGGTACAAAAATCCTCAATAAAATATTAGCAAATTATGTTCAACAACATATTAAGAAGATTGTACATCATGACCAAGGTTTTTAATCCCACAGATGCAGGGATGGTTTAACATACGCAAAATTAGAAAAGTAATTATCACATAAATAGAATTAAGAATATAAATCATTTAGTCATCCCAATAGATGCAGAGAAGGCTTTTGACAAATTACAGCACCCATTCATAATAAAAACACTGAAGAAACTAAGGATAGAAGTATGGATAGAAGGAACTACCTCAACATCATAAAGGCTATATCTGAAAAAATACAAAGCCAACCTCATTGTAAATGGGGAAACACTGAAAACATTTCTTTTCAAGTCTAGAATAGGACAAGGATGTCTACTCTCATCACTTCTATTTAATATAGTACTAAAAATTCTAGAGCAACTAGGCAAGAAAAGTAAATAAAGAGACAAAAATGAGAAAGGAAGAAGACAAATTATCATTATCTTCAGATGATATGAGGCTATACTTAGAAGGTAAGAAAAACTCTATCAAAAATCTTGAAGAGCAAATAAACAAAGTAGCAGGTTACAAAATCAACATAACAAAAATCAATACTTTTCCTATATACCAACAACGAATCTGCTGAGAAAGAGATCAGGAAAACTATCCTATTCACAATAGCCTTAAAAAAAAAAAAAAACCTACTAAAAAACCTACAATCCTCCATCAAAATGTCAATAATATTCTTCATGGATTTGGTAAAAACAGTCTTACAATTCATTTGGAAGAATACAAGAAGATAATTCTCAAAATAAAAAATATAAATGACCAACAAATATATGAAAACATGTTCAACATCATTAGCAATTAGGAAAAGGCAAATCAAAACCACACTAATATTTTACTGCATACCAGTCAGAATGACAGTCATCAAGAATGCAAATAATAATAAATGCTGGAGAGGATGTGGAGAGAAGGGACACTTTTACACTGTTAGTAGGATGGTAAATTTGTATAACCACTATGGAAATCAGCATGAAGTTTCCTCAGAAGACTAGGCATGGAACCACCATGTGGCCTAGCAACACCACTCCTCAGTATTTATCCTAAAGACTTAAAAGTCATCATACTATGGTGATGCATACATACCCATGTTTATGGAAGCACAACTCACATAACCAAACTATGGCCTAAGTGTCTATCAATGGATAAATGGAAAAAGAAAATGTGGTATACATACACAATGGAGTTTTATTCAGCCATAAAGAAGAATGAAATCATGTCATTTGCAGGAAAATGGATGGAACTTGAGACTATTATGTTAAATGAAATGAACCAAACTCAGAAGGTCAAGGGTCATATGTTTTATCTCATATGTGGAATCTAGAGAGAAAAAAGAAAAAAAAAGTTGGAAGGGCAGAGATATCATGAAAATTAAACAGAGATCACTAGAAGAAAGAGACTAAGGATGGGAGAAAGGGTGGAAATAGGGAAGTGTTAGGAATGATATTGGTCAAATGATAATGTACATTTTGTGCATGTATGAATATGTAACAACAAATCCAATCATTATGTACAACTAGAATGCACCAATATAAAAATGTGGAAATAGGAAAAAAAAATCAAAGTAGCAAGTGTTGGCAAGTATGTACAGAAATAAGAGTCCTTTGGGTTAGAAACGTAAAGTAATGAAGCCTCTTTACAGTCTGAATGCTTCTTAAAAATATAAAATAGAATTCAAATGATACAATTATTGCACTTCTGATTATAAATCCAAAAAAACTTGAAAGCAGGATCACAAAGGGATATTTACACACCCCTGTTCACACCAACAAAAATTGCATAGC
The DNA here is from genome assembly GCF_048772815.1 of Callospermophilus lateralis. Lineage (NCBI taxonomy): Eukaryota > Metazoa > Chordata > Mammalia > Rodentia > Sciuridae > Callospermophilus > Callospermophilus lateralis. The sequence goes on from NC_135320.1 coordinate 15,512,967, forward strand.
TGGGGCTGGGGCTGGGGCTCAGTGGTAGAGCGCTCATCTAGCACGTGTGAGGCCCTGGGTTCAATCCTCAGCACCACATAAAAGTAAAATAAAGGTATTGTGTCCAACTACAACTAAAAGGGCCCAGTGGAGGCTCAGCTCCTGTGGGGTCAGGAAGCAGAGGGAGGAGGCACTGCAGGGCAGATTAACCTTTCCAGGACGTGCCTCCAGGGACAAACCTTCAGCCATGCCCCACCTGCCTACAGTAACTACCCAATCAATCCATTTAAACTAGGCTGGATTATGACTCTCATAATCCAAACTAAGCCTCTAATACCCTGTATTAGCACAGGAGTATTTGGGGGACACTTCATTTCTAAACCATAACAGTCCAATAGCCCAGTATTTTTTTTTTTAAATCTACATTGGAAGAATGGAGAGAAAAAGTTAATATACTAAGTAACCAAGCATTTCTCAAATTTTTCAATGTCTAACCAAGATTATTACTTTTTGAGACTAAATACCCCCAATTTTGATGTTTGTTTTCTGTGGCTATTTTCTGTGTCTAACTATTTTTGTGGTTAAAATATTACATGTTTAATTGTCTGGGCTTAGGAAAAGAATCATGCATGGGATTAAAAAAATAAATTGGTTAACATATTCTAGTTATGGTCAAAATCAAATGACAAAATATTTCATACATTTTAATGAAAATGAATATAAAACAAAAATTTTAAAAAGTAACATTAGTTTCTGAGGTAAAGAGAATATAGATGAATTTATTTTTCAAATTTACACATTTTATAAATAAATTTGTACTCATTGTAAAAGTATATAAGTAATAGATTAATGCATAATTATTTTCAAAAATTTTGAAAATTTAGAAAAGCACAAAAAGGATAGTGAAATTATGCTAAACTTTATACTTGTCACCTCTGTAGATATTTTTATCTTTATTTAAACCCATTTGTTTTATATAATTGTGATTAAATTCTCTATACTTTAAATTTATTTAAAAATTACAGTTGTGGTGAAAACTACAAGCATAAATATAGTATCTTACCATTTCTAAATGTACAATTCAGTTGTATTTAGTATGTTTACCTTGTGGTGCGGTCTGCAAAACTTTCTTGTCTTACAAAACTGAAACTTTATTTATTGAGGAATAACTCTCTAGTTTCCTTTTTCCTTTATTCTTTAGCAATCACCGTTCTACTTTCTGTCACCATGAGTTTAACTACTCTAGACACCTCAAATAAGTGATATCATACAGTAGTTATTTTCTTCTGACTGGCTCATTTCACTAACCATAATGTCTTTGAGATTTATCCATATTATAGCATGTATATATGCTGGATATATTTTTATGACTGGATAATTTTCTGTTGCATGTATATATCACACTTTTTTTCCTCATGCATCTGTCCTGCAGCGTGGCACTCACCCTCATGAACTTATGTAAATCTAATCACTTCTCAAAGATCCCATTTCTAAATACCATCATGTTGCAGTAGAGCTTCAACATATTAACTTGGGGAGGGGGGTGAGCGGGTATCAACAATCAGTCCCTAACAGCAGCCTAGATTGAATAGAGAAAAAGAACATTCTGTATTGACTATTCCAAATCATAAATTTACCCAAACTGGACTTGAAACAATAATTTTCTATCATCATGTGAAATGAAGTTCAAAATAGGAAATGGGTTATAAGAAAATAAAATTATATTTTACACTACTTAATATGTAAACTAGTGTAGTCACACCTATCAGATATTCCATTTTATATTCTTGTGTTTACTGTGTATTCATGTTTCCATGTGAAAATATGCACAGTAAGCAGCAGAAAGTTGTACATCTTTCTCAGTCTTAGATGGGGTCATGTTCACTTTAATAATATTTTAAAATGCATTGAAGAATAACTTAACTTTATACCTCAAAAGCCCATGCAGAACAAAAACTAATAACATAATGTGAAAATGAATCATATATATTTATAGATAAAATGATAATATGTGTGAAAATGAAAACACAAAAGAACTTGAAAATGTGAAATATATGCTGTTGTTAATTCAGAGTAGAGAAGTCATGAAAGAATGATGTCTAAGTACATAGATTTTTTAAAAAATCTCATATCTATTCCCTAGAAGAACTTAGTTGATAACTTCCCAGTATAATAAGAATACCCACTATTCAGATTTTATTTCAAGCTAATATTTTTCATTAAAAGAAATTAAGATCTTTGAAGAAATATCTTCTTCTAAGTCCAAAGTAGAAAAAACTATTATATTGTTTGACAAAATGCACTCAAAGTCTAATGGGATCATGTCAAAAAGACAAAGCCTGAAGGGTCTTCTACTGGCTAAGTTGGGGCTACTGGAGAATCAGAATGAATGATGAGGTATCTGATTATAATACGTAGAATTTTTCATGTTCTATGAGTCCATAGAGATAAAAGAGAAAGAGAAACATATGGCAGGGAATTTTAAAAAATTCTTCTTTTTAGTAGACTGACAGCTAATAAATGTAGAAAGTGATAAAATTAGAAAAAAACATAATTTTGCAACGTAATATAAAAGCAATATTTTTAATGGATGCTAAAACCATTGGTGAAATTCTGTACATTTGGAAGCAATTAACTTTAGTGTATTTTTAATATATACTAATATACAATGTATACTAATACACAATTAGCTTTAGTGTATTAACCTAGGATCTTGGCAGATCTTGCTGTAATTACTTATTTTAATTTGTTCTAATTAGTTATACATGACAGTAGAATGCATTTTGACAGACTGTACACAAATAGAGCACAACTTCTCATTCCTCTGGCTGAACATGGTGCAGAGTAACACCAGTAGTGTAATCATACATGTATACATGGTAATAATGTCCATCTCATTCCACTATCCTTCCCATCCCCACCCTCCATCCCCTTCCCTCATTCCCATCTGCACATTCCAAAATTCCATCATTCTTCCCTACTCCCCACCCACATATGGATTAGCATCTGCTTATCAGAGAAAATATTCAGCTTGGTTTTGGGATTGGCTTATTTCACTTAGCATGATATTCTCCAACTCCATCCATTTACCAGCAAATGCCATAATTTCATTCTTCTTTAAGACTGAGCAAAATTCCATTGTGTATCTGTACCACATTTTCTTTAGCCATTCATCTGTTGAAGGGCAACTAGGTTGGTTCCATAGTTTAGCTATTGTGAATTGAGCTGCTATAAACATTGAGGTGGCTGTGTCCCTGTAGTATGCTAATTTTAGGTCTTTGGGTATAAACTTAGGAGAGGGATGAGTCAAATGTTGGTTCCATCCAAGTTTTCTGAGGAATCTCCAGACTTCTTTCCTTGGTAGTTGCACCAATTTTCAGTCCCACCAATAATGTATGAGTGTATCTTTCCCCCCACATCCTGGCCAACACTTTTGTTACTTGTATTCTTGATAATTGTCATTCTGACTGGAGTGAGATGAAATCTTAAGAGCAGTTTTGATTTCCATTTCTATAATCACTAGCAATGATAAACATTATTTTCATGTTTGTTGAATGATTATATTTCTTCTTCTGTGAAGTATTTGTTCATTTCCTTAGCCCATTTATTGATTGGGTTATTTGTTTTATTAGTGTTAAGTTTTTTGAGTTCTTTATATGTCCTGGAGATTAGTGCTCTATCTGAGGTGCATGTGGTAAAGATTTTCTCCCATTCTGTAGACTTTCTTTTCACATTATTATTTCCTTCAATTAGAAGAAGCTTTTTAGTTTGATTCCATCCATTTATTAATTCTTAATTTTACTTCTTGTGCTTTAGGAGTCTAGTTAAGGAAGTCAGTCCCTATGCCAACATGGTGGAGATTTGGTCCTACTTTTTCTTCTATTAGGCAGAGGGTCTCTGTTCTAATGCCTAAGTCTCTAATCCACTTTGAGTTGTTTTTTTGTGCAGAATGAGATATAGAGATTTAATTTCATTTTGCTACATATGGATTTCCAGTTTCTCACCACCATTAGTTGAAAAGGCTATCTTTCTCCAATGTATGTCTGTGGTGCCTTTGTCAAGTATAGGATAACTGTATTTGTGTTGGTTTGTTTCTGTTCTGTACCATTAGTCTACATGTCTATTTTGGTGCCAATATCAAGCTATTTGTAATTACTTATTAGTTCTAGTAGTTTTTTTTTTTTTTTTTTTTGGACCATTCTCTGTGTAACTGATCACATCATCTGCAAAGACAGCTTCATTTCATCTATTGTCCCCTTATTTGATTAGCTAGCCCCTTGGTATGATAGTGAATGTTGATGGAGAAAGAGGGCTTTCTTTCCTTATTCCTCACCCTAGTGGAAAAAAAACTAATTTCCCACCATTAAATATAATGTCAATCATAGAGGTTTGTTGATAGATGTTTTTTATATGTAATTAAGAATGTTCTCTCTCTTCCTAGTTTGCTCAGAGTTTTCTGTCATAAACAGATGTTAGTTTTTGTCAAGTTCTTTATATGCACCTTCTATATAATTCTAAGTCTTTCCTACTCTTGGGTGTTGCTGTTATAGGTTACAATGACAAATTTTTTGTTTGGTTGGTTTTAGTTTGCAGTAATAAAGGTTGAAGCCAATGGCATTATATCACTGAGGTATATCACCAACCCTTTATATTTTCTATTTTGAGACAGAGTCTTGCTAAATTTCCCAGATAGACCTTGAACTTGCAGTACTCCTGCCTCAGACTCCCAAGTAGCTGGGATTACAGGTGGGTATCACTGAGCCTGGCTATGTTGATTTTCAAATGCTGAACTACCCTGACATACCTGCTAAAAAAAAAATCACTTGGTTGGAGTTTATAATTCTTTTTTATGTTGTTGGGTTGGATTAGCGAATATTTTATTGAGGATTTTTGTACTTATATTCATAAGAAATTTTGTTCTCTATTATTGTTTCTTGCAATATCTTTGGTCTTGGTATTAGGATAATGCTGGCCTCAGAGAATTAGTTGGAAAATATTTCCCTTCTTCTATTTTTCTGGAAGAAATTGTAGAAAATTGGTAGCACTTTTTATTTTTTAACTATCCAGTGGAATTTGCCAGTGGAATCATCTGGGTCTGCTTTGGGAAGGTTATTATTTATTGATTCAATTTGTTTAATAGACATGATCCTAATCAGACTGTTGCTTCTTATGCAACTTCATAGATTATGCCTTTTAAAAAATCAGTCCATTTTGTCTAGATGATCAAATTTATGGGCATAATATTGTTTTATTATCTTTTTAATGACTATAGTTGAGTAGGGATGACCCCATTTCATTTGTGATATTAGTAATTTGTATGTTCTCTCTCTTTTTTCTTCATTAGCCTGGCTGGAATTTTATCATCTTTATTCATCTTAGTTCTAAGAATCATTTTTTGGTTTTGTAAAACTCCCTATTTCCTGTTCTCACTTCATTGAACTTGCTGAGTCTTTAAAAATTATTTGTTTCTTATTACACATATACAGCACAATTTTTCATATCTCTGTATATAAAGTATGTTGACACCAATTAGTGTCTTCATACATGTACTTTGGACAATGATGCCCATCCCATTCCACCTTCTGCTTGCCTTAGTTGTATTCTTCCTGCTCTTATCTTCCTAGGTGAAAGCCTAGATCATTGAATTTATACCCTCTTCCTTTGTTTTATATGTCATTCAACACTGGAAACGTATTTCTAAATGATGTTTTCACCACATCCTGAAATTTTTGACAAGTTTTGTTTTTACTTTCACTCAGTTCAAAATATTTTTTCTTTTTTTTAAATTAATTTTTATTGTTGGTTGTTCAAAACATTACATAGTTCTTGATATATCATATTTCATCAAAATATTTTTTCTAATTTCTCCTGAGGCTGCTTCTCTGGTCTGTGTGTTACTTATAAACATGTTGCTTAACCTACAAATATTCTAGGCCCTTCCATCTGTCTTTCAGTTATTATGTCTGTTTTAATTCCACTATGGTTTAAGAACCTGCTCCATGTGCCTTTGATTCTTTCATACTTAATGAGGAAAAGGATTTATCAAATCTGTCTTTCAAGAGTTTGTCTTTGTTTTTGGCTTTCTGCAATTTGAATATGATATGCCTGGATGTCATTTTTTTGCAATATATGTGTGTTGGTACTCTCTGAGCTTTTTGGTTATTTTCTGTTTATATTATTTTTGAAAAAAAATAGCTACTATAACTTCAAATGTTTATTCTATTCTTTTCTCATTTTCTTTTCCTTCTAGTCTTTACATTGCCTGTATATTACACCATTTGTTAGTATCCTAGATTTCCTGAATTTTCTCTTTCCACTTTTTCTAAAACTTTTTTTCTCTTTGCATTTCAGTTCAGGAGGTTTCCATTGTCATATCATCAAGATCATGCGTTCTTTCCTTGGCCTTTCTAGTCAGTGGTGAGCCCATCAAAGATATTCTTCATTTCTGTTACAGTGGTTTTTCTTTTTGTGTTTGTTTGTTTGTTTGTTTTATATCTAGCATTTGCTTTTTTTTTTTTTTCTTTTCAATACTGGGGATCAAATCTAGTGCCTCACACATACTAAGCAAGTGCTTTGCTCCCAGACCCCAGTATTTACTTTGGGTTCTTTCTTACAATTCCAATTTCTCTGCTTACATTATTCACCTGTTCTTGCATACTGTCCACTTTTTTCATTAAATCTCTTTTCATTAATCCCTTCATTAATCATAGTTATATTAAATCTCTGAGCCCTAATTGCAAAATCTCTGCCAAATCTGGGTCAGTTTATGATGCCAGCCTTATGTTGCTGAACTGGTTTTTGTTTTGTTTTGTTTTGCTTTGCTTTCTTCTTCATTGTATTACAATTTTTCAATGAAAAGTAGACATACCGTACCATATAACAGAATTGGAGGCAAATATTTTTTCACTATTGATGGATCACTTGTCTTTCAGTCATCTGCAACTAATTTCACATGCCTCAGTAAAAATGTGTCATGCATAAAATATACAAAGCAAATATAGACATTTCCAATTAATTATGATTCTTAGAGTTTCACTTTAGATGATAGTTATGTAGATGTTTACTTTTTTATGTGTGCTTAAAAATGTTTTCAAATTAAAATTTGTGGAAAAAATAAAACAGATTAGAATTATAATAACTAAAATAATACATATTTTTTTCTTCTTTCAAAGATTTTATGTTGCATTACAGGGATATATACAAACATGCTTTTCAGCAAATATGACAATTGTATGTGTCTTTATAAAGACAATCTATGAAAATAAACTTTTTCTTTACTTAAAAGCAATATAATTTAATATTGATTTTTATTATCCTTTCAGAAAAGATTAGAGATTTCTTCCAAGATGTGAAAATATTATCTAAAGCTAACATTTACTCTAAGCATTTGGGACTACTGAATTATATTATGAGATTGATTTTATTATTATATTTATTAACCACAATCTTTTCAGGCCATTAAATATTTTAAACATATTAAACAGAAGATTATCTTATTTATTTATTATTTTGCATTTCATTAGTTATTTAGATGTTTAAGCACTCACATTACATTTTCACAAGCTTCTAAACACTCACAAATTATTTTCCCCATAGGACTGTAACAATAGATTCCCAAGAAGTATAAATACATGGTTGAACTGACATTAATACACATCACCATTTTATCAATTACATAATAAAAAACAAAATTGTCAAGTATCCCAATAACAAGGCACATAAAATATTTGATGTCTGCTCAATTCATTAGTAGAAAAAAAAATTGCAAGAAATTGGCAAGAGAGGGGAAAAAATCACACTTCAAACAAAAAATGAGTTGATAAAAAAAACTTCTGATAATTATGGGAAAAAATTACAAGAATTTGAAACATTTTATGATTAAGAATTTTTTTTAGTTACAATAACAAAGCATCTCCACCTTTTAAAAAATAGTTGCTAGACTAAAAGTCTCATTCTACATGTTCAGCACGAGACAAAGGCAATATTTTACTAAAAATGTTTAAAGCCCACTCTGATTCTTTTTTTAGGCCCTCCCTGTTAAGTGGCACCTCAAAGTACAAACAGTAAAGACATGTGCTTCTGTGGCAACTTAAATTTTCAAATAGATTTCCCATATTGGCATAAAATAAGATTCATAGAAAGACATTGGAATCACCCTAAGACATCATGAAATTTTTTTTAAATGACTCAAAAAAAAAACTTGATGCGTACTAATATGAAAGTGGGAAATGTAAACATAGAGTGAGCAGGCAAATAACTATACAGGCTCCACAGTGTTTGAAATGAATGAAGGAGTAAAGGTTTGGAGTATTCTTAATTCTTAGAATTTGGGTTTTTTTTAATGATACTAAAAATATACAAGTTTTGTGATGGGTATTTTGGCACCTTATTTCTCAATTTTTTAATATGTTAATAAGATTCTGGTATGGAAATAGATTTAAATACATTAACTCAATATCACATTATTTCAGGAAAGGTCAATTGGTACAAATGAGAAGCACATTTTAAATGCAAACATCAATAATATTTTGCTAAGTGACGGAACATGTTGATCATAACCCAAACATAGAGGTTGAAATTCTGTCAAGCTTGTGACCTGGTAAAACTGCTTTCCAGGACTCCTGGGGGAGCTTCATCAACTTATTCACCACACAGACATGTTGGCTAATAATGCATGACAAATTAGGTCCTGCCTCAAGTTTCAAATTTCAAGGCAATAACATCAGGTGCCCTAGTTTTATTGAATGCAGCAGTTCTTTCTAGGACCATTAGAGTCTTTGAAGCACAGCCACATTTTTAGGCCATGACATCTCCAAATCTGATTGGACAGTGGCGTACCATCATCAAAAGGCCAATGGAGAACACGGATGCCTTCTTTCTCCACAACATTAGCATCATAAATTGTATCACATACTCTATTGTGGAAATACCATACTTCTTTTTTATCCCCATACTTAAGTTCCTCTATGAATGCGTTTAAGATTACAAGGTTGGCACTATGGAAAACAGTCTGGAGATTCCTCAGAAAACTTAGAATGGAACCACCATTTGACCCAGTCATTCCACTCCTAGGTTTATACCCCAAATCAGCATACTACAATGACACGGTCACATCGATGTTTACAACAAGCTCAATTCACAATAGCTAAATTATGGAACCAACCTACGTGCCCTTCAACAGATGAATGGATAAAGAAACTGTGGTATATATACACAATGGAATATTATTCAGCATCAAAGAAAAATGAAACTATGGCATTTTCAGGTAAATGGATAGAACTGGAGAATATTATGCCAAGAAAACTAAGCCAGTCCCCAAGAACCAAAGGCCAAATGTTTTCTCTGATATCTGGATGTTAATTCACAATAAGTGGGGAAGAAAGAATAGAGGTATTTTGGACTAGACAGAGGGGACTTTGGGGAAAGAGGGGGCTTTAGGGTAGGAATTATAGTAGAATGAATTGGACACTATTTCCCTATGTGCATAAATGATTATATGACCTGTGTAATTCTATATCACGTACAATGAGAAATGAGAAGTTATACTCCATTTAAGTATGATGTGTCAAAATGCATTCTACTGTTCTGTACAACTAGTTAGAACAAACTTAAAAAACGTGTTTTTTAAAAGATTACCTCGGTTGGATTGTGTGTAATAAGTAATTTCACTTTCTTGTATGTGGCTTCCACAGGAGCAGGGCAATTCATTCAAGCCATGATAATTTAGTTAAAAAACACTCAATAGGGTTATGAGAGAATTTCAAAAATTAATACAGAAATGATACAAAGTACATGAAGTCTACTTCAATATATTCCACTTGATATTCTCAGTGCTTTGAGTATGAAGTGAGGAGTAAAAGGAAGTGAAATGAACCTCCTAATAAGAAGCAGCAGTTCTTCAATCCAGTAATACTGGAAAAAAAAACAGAGAAGTGCACTGAAGTTTAACCATCCAGGGGAGAATGTTTGTAGAATGCTCTGTGGGTTTTAATCCAGCTTCGGGGTCCAGATTAGTCATTCCTGTGGGAACTTCTTGGTGGAGCAGTAATGGCTTGTCCTCACGGAGGTCATGCTGTGCCTGGCAGTGGACTCCACTGCCCTGTGGAATCTCCATAAATGTGTGGCCATGAAGACCACAGATCTGAGAAATACGTCTGCTCATTTGAAGACTGTGACCTAATCATACAGCGGGTCCCAAGGCAGCAGGCAGCAGCAGCCAAGCAGGCCCAGTGGGAGCACCAGATTACATGCAGTGAGAGGCCCAGAGCGCATTGCTGAGCCAGCCAGCAGCCACACGTGCCAAGGTCAAAGATGACCTTATTCCATGAAAAAGTATTAGTCTAAGATCTAATTAATATTCCAGAAAAGCTCACGGCTAATTAAATTCTGTAAAGCCATGTTTCTTTTCAATAAAACGTCATATGGCCACAAAATCCCTCCAAAGTGCCTGACTTGAGAAAATTTCACAAAAAAAAAGGAGTTACCATGTTTGTCCAGGAAGTCCGTCCATTCAGTTGTTCTGCAGAAAAGCATCATAGTTTACCTCCCATTTCTTAATGACTTGTTTACAGCCATCCTGGAGGTAGCCTGGAGGTTTCAGTCTTCTCACAGGGATTGGCTCCAGGAAGGATATGAGCCCGTGAAACACAGGGGACATTTGCTTGATTTCTCATATATTAAATATGTTTCATTTTTCTGCTTCATGAGCTCTCAGAAGAAACCCATCCTCTTCCCCAGATGAGCAGTGTGAACAATCTGGCAAAAAAGTTTGGCTAACTTGAGGAAGAGACATGAAACTTCCAGAGTCCAACAGGTAGATGAAGGGAACCTGCTGGAAGGCCAGAATGAGGGATGCAGATGAACTGGGCTCTTACTGAAATTTTTTGAGCCATTGGGTCGATCTTGCTCATAGACCAGCATTCTATGATATTGATGCCGCCCCCAGTACGTTGTGTGTTTTGATTGGTTAGAACAATGAGAACCTAAACTGACATTGTATTTTGTAAAATGAAAAGGAAAAAAATCTCCAATTTTTTTTTCAGTTGTTGCCTCTTCATCCTCCTCATCTCTGAATTCTTCCCAATAAAGATTTCAGCAACCTAAAAACTCACCAAATCTGAATCGTTTTTATGTTTAAAAATTGCCACCTGAAGAAATTATCTCCCATTCCTTTCCCTACCATTAATATATATTTATACAAAAAATAACATTGTAATTTACTCATTGGGTAATTCTAACAATCAAGCTAAAATTCATGAGGCTCAAAGAAGTAGATATAAAATTCAAAACAACTGCAAATGAGCAACATGAAATTTTTACTGAAAATCCAATAAATTGAAAATCATTATGCCAATTATAACTAAAACAAATTATACAAATGCAATACTTCTTAAATGGGAAAATTTATACTCACTTTACTTCTGTTTTCATATTTTGGGGGGAAACTAAAGTTTCCCTTATGGCCTAAACCTGTGTCCTACATTATTTCGAGATATAATAATTCAATACTTTTCAAAAGTCCAAACAATAATAGATAAAGAATGATTAAAAATTACATCATCCCAGGACCGCCCCCTCCAACCAGCAGAGAAATGCAAATCAAAATTACTCTAAATTTTATCTCACATCAGTCAGAATGGCAGTTATCAAGAATACAGACAACAATAAATGTTGGCGAGGGTGTGGAGGAAAAGGCACACTCGTACATTGCTGGTAGGACTGCAAATTGGTGCAACCAATCTGGAAAGCAGTATGGAGATTCCTAATAAAACTTGGACAGAAAGCATCATTTGACCCAGCTATACCACTCCTCAGTCTATACCCAAAGGACTTAAAATCAGCATACTATAGTAATGCAGCCACATCAATGTTCATAGCAGCTCAATTCACAATAGCTAAACTGTGGAAGCAACCAAGATTCCCTTCAATAGATGAATGCATAAAGAAACTGTGGCATATGTACACAATAGAATATTACTCAGCATTAAAAGAGAATAAAATTATGGCATTTGCAGGTAAATGGATGGAGTTGGAGAAGATCATGCTAAGTGAAGTAAAGCCAATCCCAAAAAACCAAAGGCCAAATGTTCTTTCTGATAAGTGGATGCTGATCATAATGGGGAGGGGGAAGGAATGGGAAAAATGAAGAAACTCTTGGCAAAGGGGAGGGAGGGAAGGGAGGGTTCATGGGGGCAGAAAAGATGGTGGAATGAGATTGATATCATTACCCTAGGTACATTTATGATTGCACAAATGGTGTGACACTACATTGTGTACAACCATAGAAATATAAAGTTGTGCTGCAATTGTGTACAATGAATCAAAATGCATTCTGCTGTCAGATATACCTAATTAAAATTAATTAATTAATAAAAAATCAGATCATCCTTTATCTCACTCCTTTTTTTCTGAAAAAATTTAAACCCAGATAACTTAATCCAATCAAAATAAAATTCTATTTATTAAAATGTATTAAATATTCTAGAAATATTTTCACTTGAGATTAGAATGTGGTCTCCCAATTATAAATTTATTTCTGTTCTACAACAATCAATGCCAAAAACTTAAATAATCACTTTTGATTTAACATTTATTCATTTTGGAACTAAAGTTTTAGATTACTGTCAGAAAAGAGGATCCAAGAAGGTCGAGTCGTCATTCAGCTAAGAAACATAATCACAGAATCCAAAAATTGTTTTTAGATAATAGGTATGTATGAAAAATCAACAAATTGATAAAAATTTATATCAGTATGTTTCACTAAATGTTTATGCATTAAATTATGTGCATCTCTGACAATGTCATTTCCAGAGGAATTGTTTCCAACTGTAAAAATTCAGATTTAAGTTAACAAACACCGTAGAAGATGGTTTATATATAATCTGCAAGATTCTTTCTTATGGAAAAGATTCTGGGGTTATAAGAATATATTTTTAGAACATCTCTTCACATGATAATTTAAACTTTAAATATTTCCAGGTTGTCACCTGTAAGAGTATTGGGCTCAAAACTGTATGATGGAAGTATGAATCTGGACTTAGCTATGGAACTCCCAGAAAATTAAGCTTATAAAAATACAACTCTTTATTTGTGTAGTTGGGGTATTAATACATCAAGTCATAGGATGATTGTGAAAATTCCATGAGATACCTATAGAAATGTTCCATAAAACACTATGTAAATAAGTAAGATATAGAACATTAATATCAATGCAATGTTTGGCAAATAAATGATTACCAAGTAGTGTGTTAAATAAGTGAATGAGTAAATAAATTAATGAATCAATGAGTAAATGATAGCATAACAATACATTTTGCAATTTTATTTATTTTTTTTAATTTTTTTAAAATTTTTTTTTAATATTTATTTTTTAGTTCTTGGTGGACACAACATCTTTGTTTGTATGTGGTGCTGAGGATCGAACCTGGGCCGCACGCATGCCAGGTGAGCGCGCTACCGCTTGAGCCAAATCTCCAGCCCTGCAATTTTATTTCTATTGTATGCCCAGAAGAATTGAAAACAAGGACTCAGATACTTGCAAACCCATATTTACAGTAGCATTTTCATAATAGCTTAGTGGTGGAAAAAATCCAAATGTCCGTAGATGGATGAATGATTAAGCAAGCTGTGTTGTAGCAATACAATGGAATTTTATTCAGCTATATAAAGGAATAAAATTGTTATATATTACAACATTGATGAGCCTTAAGGACATTATATGAATTGAAATAAGCCAGATAAATGGTAAACATTCCAGTTATTAACATATCTAGAATTGGCAAATTCATGAAGATAGAAAGACAGAAAGCAGAGGTTACGAGAGTCAGGAGAATGGGAAATGTGGAAGTATTATTTAAAGGGTCCAATTTCTGTTTGGAATGATGAGAAAGTTCTGGAAATGGATACTGGTGACCATTATTTTATAAATGCACTAAATGTCACTGAATAGTCCATTTAACAAATGTTAAAATGGCACATATTATGTTACATATAATTTGCCACTTTTTAAAAAAAAATTCATCACACACTAGAGTTGTGATTATTAGTTCTTTCTTCTTGTCAAGAAGTACATATGAGAAAGACATTCAAAAAAAATTTTAATACCTTTCTTTTATTTTTTCATTTTTGTGGTGCTGAGGACGGAACCCAGTGCCTCGCACATGCTAGGCAAGTGCTCTACCACTGAGCCACAACCCCAGCCCAAGACATTCGAAATTTATAAACTCTTTGTTTCATCAGGAATAACAGAGGTAGAAGGAGTTGCACCTCTTTCAAGTGTTTACAGAAAAAAATAATGAATCCAGAATTCTATATAAGTAAGCTAAAATATTCTTCTGAAATGACAAGTTGACCAGGATATTCTCAAAAGAATGAAAATTGGGAGAATTATCAAGTTTAGAGCTATATTAAGGAAAGTTTTCTAAACGGAAAGAAAATGATAAAACTAACATGAAACAAAAAGAAAGAATAGTAGAAAAAAACAAAAATTACGGATACATTGTACCTTTTCTCTTCAGCTTCCTAAATTATGGTTGATGATTGAAGCAAAAATAATATCATCATCTGCTGTAGTTTTCAAAGCATGTAGAGAAAATATTTAAGACAATTATGTAGGAACTATGGGAGGATTAAGGGACTTCAAGAAAGGTAAGATTTCTGTTTAACGCAAGCAAGTAAAATGAGTATATTAGAATGTGATAAGCTACATGTAAATATAGAAAATGCAGAGCAGCTGCAACCAAAACTATGAAAAGACAAAATACAAAACTCTAAAGAATAAAAGGAAAACAAGAAGACACCAGAAAGGAAATCACAGAAAAGAAAAACAGAACAAACAGAAAACAAAAATTAAAGTGTGAGACTTGAGCCTAATACATCAACAATTACACTAAATAGAAACAATCTAAACAATTAAAACACAAATTTGCAGAATAAAGTGGTCCACCTATGTGCTATCTATAAGAAACTGACTTCAAGTAAGATGGAATAATCAAATTGAAAGTAAAAGTACAAGAGAAGTTGGATCACGCAAGCACCAATCAAAAGAAAACAGGTTGGTTGTGTTAATGTCAGATAAAGTAGGCTTCAGATCAAAGGTAATAACTAGAGACAAAAAAGAAAATTATATAATGGTCAAAAGGTCAGTCCAACAAGAAGACATAACAATCCTAAATGTCTGCAAAAAACAACAAAACATCAACATCTGTGATGCAAAAAGTGACAGAGCTGACAATAGAAATGCATATATCTACAATGATAGATAACTTTAATACCCATTTCTTACTTATTGATAAAATAGCTAGGAAGAAAATCAGCTAGGATATGAAAAACTCAATTATATCATTAAAAAACAGAACCTAGCTGAAATTCATACAACACTCCATGCCCAGAAACTTAGGATCCATATCCTATTGGGGTCACATTCACAGATCACATCCCAAGGTAGAGCACATCCTAGGCCAAAAACAATCTTCATCAGTGTGAAAGCATTGAAACCATAGAGTGTACTTTTTGAACACAATGGAGTCAATAGCAGAAAGATAGAAAATATCTAAGCACCTGGAAATCAAATGACATACTTCATGAGTAAAAGGGAAAATTTGAAAAATTAAACAATATATCTTGAATAGCATGAAAGTGAAAATACAACTTGTCATATGATATATCAAGAACTATGTAATGTTTTGAACAACCAACAATAAAAAAAATATAAAAAAAAAAGAAAATACAACTTGTCAAAATTTGCAGCATATAGATAAAGTAGTACAGAGAGTCAAATTTATCGTGTGACATATATTATAAAAGAGGAGAACTCTCAAACCACTAACCAAAGCAATCACCTCAAAAAAATTAGAACAAAGGAGCAAAACAAATTCAAAGAAAAAAAGAAAGAGAATAATAAAAGTGAGCACAAATCAATAAAATTTTTAAAAAAATTAAAAAATAGAGAAATCATGGAACCAACAAAAAGCTGATTCTTTGAAAGTAGTAATAAAACTGTAAAACCACAAGCAAGAGTGACAAAAAACAAGAGTAGACACAAAAAAAAATCAATGAGAAATGAAAGTAGGGAAATAGACTACAGATCACACAGCCATCAAATTATAACAAACAATTTTACACACATAAATTTGACAGCTTAGATGAAATGGATCACATACTCAAAAAACACAGGCTACCTCAACTAACCCACTATGAAGTAGATAATGTGAACAGCCCTACAACTATTAAGGAAATTGAATTCACAATTTAGACCCTCTTGGAAAATAAATCCCTGGCCCATGTTAAGTTATGATGAATTCCACCAAATGTTTAAAGAATTATCTACACACTCTCTTCCAAGAAAAGACGAAGAGGAACACTTCTCAACTCACTGTGAAGTTAGCATCACAACTTTAAACCAAAATTGAGAAACAGTAGAAAAAAAAAAAGAAAGCATCAGACCAAAAGCCCTTATAAATATGCAAATTCTCAACGATTCTCTAACACATTTGAGCAATCTTTTTAAAAATCCATAATCTAGTGTTGTTTATTCCATGGAAAGAAGAGTGGTTCAATATTCAATAATTTATCCATAAAATTCACCGAATTCTGTATTGAACAGGCTCAAGAAGAAAAGTCACCTGGTCACAGAAATCAATGAAAAGAAACTTGGTCAAAGTCTGTGCTCATTTATGATTAAAACTCTAAGAAAATAGGATTACGGGGTTGCTTTCTCAGCTTCCTAGTTAAGAATTTGGCAAAAAAAAAAATCATCAAATCTTATACAAAAATCATCTAATCTTTTATGTCATGGCTCATAACTGAATCATCTTGCCTAGACCAGGAACAAGAGAGTATTATCTGTTCTCACCACTTTATTAGACACAATGACTGAAAATCCAGTCAATGAAAAAATGTCCAAAAAAATACATACAGATTATAAAAGAGAGACAGAAAAAAAGTTCCTGTTTACAGGCGACATGATTACATAGAAAATTCTAAAGAATTAACCAAAAAAAAAAAAAAAATTCTTCTAGAATTAAAAAATGAATATGCAAGATCACAGTATATAAGAGAATACAAAACTCAATTGTACTACTAGTTTCTGGCAATGGATATGTGAACATTAAAATAAATAATATAATACTCTTTTCAATCACTTAAAAAATAAAATATTATTATACTCTTCAATCACTTAAACAATGAAATGTCTAGGTACAAACCTATCAAAAACTACAGAGGATATTTGTTCTAAAAACTAAAAAATGCTGATTAAAAAAAATTAAATAAGTGAAAAGACATTTATTCATGAATTAGAAATCACAAGGAATAAATTTGTCATTCAACTGCAAGTTGATATACAAACTTAAAAAAATCCAAGAAAGACTTTTGTAGATATAGAAAAGACGACTCCATATTTCAATAGAAGGTTAAAGGAGCTAGAATACTTAAAACAACTTTGAAAAAGAAAAGAATAAAACAAAAAGAAGCTGCCTACCTGGATGTAGTGCATATTATAGAACTACAGTAATCAAGACTGTATGGCAAAGGGTAAACATATAGGTAAATAGAATAGAAGACAGCTCTGAGATAGACTCATAGAATATGGTCAACTTGTTACTGAGAAAGATGTAAAAGCAATTCAGTGGAGGAAAGAAAGCCTTTTCAACAAAGAAAAAAGTGCGGGGGCGGGGGCAGGGAGAGCCTTGACCTAAGTCTAATCTTATACTAAAATTTATAGTTCTACATATTGTACTTACTTCTGTGATCTAAGTGAATCACAGAACTAAGTACAATATGTAGAACTATAAATCTTTTTGGAAATTTTTCTGGATCTACCATTAGACTAAGTATTTTAAGACTTGACACCAAAAGCACAATAGATAGAAGGATAATTTGATAAACTGGATTTCATCAATATTAAAATATTTACCCTTCAAAAGATCCAGTTAAACAAGTATTTCTTTGAAAACTACACATTTGGGGAGTGCAGGGCTGGGGATTGCACCCAGCACCTTTGTGTATTTGAGGCAAACACTCTACCAACTGAGCTATATCCTCTACCCCTTGAAAACTACACATCTAACCAAGAACTATTCTAGAACTACATATCTGAATAAGGACTCACCTCTATAGTACATAAAATCTCAAAATTTAATAGTACCAAAACAAACAAAAATAAAAACAATACAAAATCCCATTATCTAATTAGAAAATGCTCTAAAAACCTGAACAGCCATGAACAGATGAAGATATAGAGAGAGTAAATAGGCACATGAAAGACATTCAACGTCATTAATCATTAGGAAAATACAAATGACAACTGCAATGAGATATCACTATGAAAATTTTTTAAAAATAGTGACAGTGAAAAATGCTTGCAAAGTTGCAAAGAAACTTAACCAGTGATACTGGTGGAAATGTGAAATGGCATGGCTACTCCAGAAAATTTGTGAGTTTCTTCAAAAATTAAACATGAAACCACCACATAACCTAGTGTAATACAGAACATGGATGGGTGGGGGTTTTGTCTTGCAAATTCAAAGAATGAAATCCTCAACATAATGGTGAGAGGAAGCAAAATAACAGGATTTATTAGAGCAATAGAAAGCAAAGCTCCCAAAGATCCCAAAGAGGGGATCACAAGAGAGGGATGCCAATAGGTATCTATATTCTAGGGGTTTTAAATTCTCTACTGAGTTAACCTATAATTGAAAAGTCTTTATTGTTCTCTTTTTCTGATACAACTGAAAATGTACAAGTTTAATTTCTTATTCCCATAATAGGATGGTTTAATGTCTTTGTTGACCTGAGTTTGACCCATTCTTGTTCCTTAAGATAAAAGAACTGCTTGTTTGAGGTTGACTAATGTTAGGGCATGGGTACACAGGCATGAGTGGGACTTTCCAGTCAGGCAGCCAAAAACAAAAAGCCTAGGGTTTCAATCTGGGGTAGTGGGACCCCTTTCTCCTAGTCCCAATTTCCATCTGCCTATAAGTAATCTATCTCCTGCCTCAATAATAATTGTTTTTCCAGATATTTATTCCAGAGAATAAAAAGTTATGTTCATGAAGAGAGAGCCTACAGAATGAGAGAAAATCTTTACCACATGCGCCTCACAGAGAGCATGAATCTCCAGGACATATAAAGAACTCAAAAAATTTAACACCAAAAAAAAAAAAAAAACAAATAACAAAATCAACACATGGATTAAGGAACTGAACAGACACTTCTCAGAAGAAGATATACAATCGATCAACAAATATATGAAAAAATGTTCAACATCACTAACAATTAGAGAAACACAAATCAAAACTACACTGATATTCCATCTCACTCCAGTCAGCATGGCAATTATCAAGAATACAAGTAACAATAAATGTTGGGGAGGATGTGGGGAAAAAGATAGACTCATACTTTGTTGGTAGGACTCCAAATTGGTGCAACCACTGTGGAAAGCAGTATGGAGATTCCTCATACAACTTGGAATGGAACCACTATTTGACCCAGCCATCCCACTCCTAGGTTTATACCCAAAAGACTTAAAATCAGCATACTACAGTGATACAGCCACCTCAATGTTTATAGCAGCTCAATTTACAATAGCTAACCTGTAGAACCAATCTAAGTACCCTTCAACAGATGAACAGATAAAGAAATTGTGGTATATATACATGATGAAATACTACTCAGTCTTACAGAAGAATGAAATTATTGTACTTGCCAATAAATGGATGGAACTGGAGAATATCACGATAAGTGAAAGAAGCCAACTCAGAAGAACCAAAGGCCAAAGGTTTTCTCTGATATGCAGATGCTAATTCACAATAAGCTGGCAAGGGGAAGAGTAGAGGTATTTTGGATTACCCCCTTACACAATAAGGGGCTATGGGGGTAGGAATAAATTGGACATTATTACCCGATATGCACATATGATTACATGATTTCGTCTTTCTCATCTGTAAAGGACATGTACAACCAGAAGATAATGAATTATGTAACCATTTATGTATGATGTCAAAATGCATTCTACTTTCATGTATTACTAATTAGAGCAAATTTTTAAAAAATTTAAAAGTATTGTTTATGTAAAAACATGTACACATATTTTTATTATCAGAAAATAGAAATAATCCAGATGCCCCTCAGTAGGCAAATGGCTAAATTGTAGTATATTCTGTAGTATATTCTTACCATAAAATACATTCAGCAATAAAAGTAATAAGCTATTGATATTTTACAACTTGGATGAGTTTCCTAAGAATTATTCTGCATGGGAAAAGGCAGTCCCAAAAAGTTATATGTTGCATATTTATATTGGCATAACATTTTTAAAATAACAAGATTTTGGAAATAAAGAATAGTTTAGTGGTTGCCAAGGTTTAAAAAGGGAGTAAGGCAAAGGGAGTGGTTTCAACTATAAAAGGGCAATATGAGGAATCTGGGGTAATAGAAATGACTTTTATATATTGATTATATCAGTGCAAATATCCTGGTCTTTTATTGGATAATAGTTTCATAACATTTACCAATGGTGAGGAAATGCAGAAAAAAAATAGATGTTATAATCCTATTTATTCTTTCTTATGACTACATACTAATTTATTATCATAATAAAAAGTTTAATTTAAAAAGTTTGTTAAATGAATGAAGATGGAATAAGTGAGTAGCTTAACTGAACTCATTATGCCTGTAACTTTTTTTAAGCCCATATTCTATTCTCTGAAACCACCAAGGTCAATTCAGTTTATCTTAACATATAAGGATAATTTGTTCCACACATATGTCCACCAAACTTTCATATATCATGTTCTAACAAAGCCAATCAGACTACAGATTTAAAATATATATGCCTAAAAATTCTTATTAATAATTAAAAATAAATAAAATATATATGCATATGAAAATAGTTAAAATATTCCTTGATAACAAGTAGCTTATCATTTTGTAAGAGAGAAGAATTGATTGCTATATGACAAAGTTAAATATTGAAATCCGAGAGATTTTTAAAAAGAGAAATGATGTTTCAAATGTAAGCAGCACTTCCCCATTGGGAAAACCTGGAAAAAGTTTCCTGGAGGATGTGAATACTTCATCAAAAAGATTTATAATGGAAGGCAAACTTTGAAGATATTTTTTTGCCTAATCAGCAAATATTCAACTGAAAGCAAGGCTGAATCCGTTCCTCTCTCCCTCTTTGGAAACCTGCAAAGGATTATCTCACCAGGGATCCTCCCCTGTGGAGTGGGTGAGAGACAGCTGTGGTTGCCTCTCTGGCCTTCAGAAATCAAAGAAAAGTCAAGAAGGAGGAAAGAGTGAAGGGGAAATCTCTGGAGAAAAACAATTTCTGTGGTTCTTGAATCATTTTGGCTCATGTAGGTGACCTCAACCATCTGCAAGGTTGAGCTTGTATCACCAAACAGATTCATAAATACATATTCATCAGAAAAAGTGAAGTTACCTTTGTGGGAAATTCATGAGAGCAAAAAAACTAGGCATCAAAGAGTCAGAGCCAAATAGAAATCCCCATCTTCACCAGGGATATTGTTCTATAGTTTTCTTATTATATCCTTGTCTTTAGTATCAGGGTAAGACAGCTTTGTAAAACAAGTTTGGAAATATCCCCTCCTCTTCAATAGTTTTAGTTTTATAACTAAAACTTTTTTTTCCCAAAGATTTGAGAAGGATTGATATCCTTTCTTTAAGTGTTTGGTAAAATTCAGCCGTGAATTCCTCAGTTTCTGGAATGTTCTTTGTCAATCTCCTCAATTGTTATTATTCTGTAACCTTGTTGGTATATAGTTGTTCACAATAGTCTTTTATGATCCTTTGTATCTCTGTGTAATGCCTCCTCTCCCCTCCTCAATCTTTCTAAACTCCATTGGACATCACTGATTCATTACTATACAGGTAATGATAATCTTCTATTTACATATTAAGGCAGGAACATGAACAAATAATGCCTCTCTGCTGTTTACGTCCCTAGATTCTGTAAGAATCAGTCAAATCTTTTTGCTTACCCAGGATCTAGTACAGTATCTGGCATGGTAGTTGTTTGCTACATGATTGTTGAGAGGATGAATAGATAGGTAAATGTATGGATGAGTAGATTTACAGCTATCAAATAGATTGTTGAATTATTGGGTGAAGAGATGAACAAATAGACAAATGGATGAAATTCCTAGCCAAGCAATGCTTACAAAGTGATTATATGTCAGAAATATAATAAATAAAGTAAAGTAATGCCGAGATGGATTTTTACAAGCAAGTTGCAAGCATGTAGAGAAAAGACAAATACTGCATAGGGAGGCGAAATGAATAGCCCAGAGAAGATCTCCCAAAGGACATTATCTGGGTTACTCAGCTTAGCCTAGGAAATAGTTTTAGTCAGAGCACCAAAGTATCTTTTCTTCTTTTGGAAACTGATCCACCCTAGTTAAAATCATTTAAAAAAAAAAAAAAGACTAGTTTGATAAATCAATTAATTAAGCAGGGATACGTCCCTTGAAGATTGAACTGTTCTTCTCAGGTAGTCAGCATATTCTTTCCCTGACCTCAAATCTATTTGGGATTCAGATGACAATCGAAAGGACACAATGAAAGTGGGTGATGTTCTTAATCTCATAGAGTTATGATAGTTGGATGCAGCTCTGCCTCTTAGTGGATGAGCCTACTGAGTGGACTAGACCTCTCCACTCAAAGTCAAGGCACTGTCTCCCAAGGAAGGGTAGGAGACAAGTGTTACCACCTCCCCCCCGCATCCCCACTCCTTGGTCCCCTTTTTTCCCAGATTTGTTCTTCAAAAGTTTCCAGTGTCCTTGGTGAAGTTAATAATGACTCTTTCATCTTTCCCATCTGTAAAGCCACACAGGTGTGTTGTGCAGTTAGAGACGATATACATTATTAGTGCCCATGTGACCTGTGAGATGATCTGAGTATCCGAGGGAGCCAAAAGGATTCCCAGGAAAACAAAGTGCCCCAGCAAAATCCAGTAACCCCGGGAGCATCCCAAGGTAGAAATTCAATAGGATATCAAACGCCACACATCAGGAACTTCAGAGCACAGAGTGTGGGGAGGTGATTGTCAAGAACCCTAAAGATATAAGTGAAGTTGAATCTTAGCGTGGATATAGACAGTATTTCTACTTCATCCCCAAAACAATGGGGAGCCACTGAAGAACTCTGAGAAGAGTGGCGTGATTGAATTTTTGTTTTTAAAAGATGACTGGTTACCTTTTGGAGATTTAAAAGTGGAAAAACGTGGATGGAGATAAAAGGTTTTGTTAACAGTAGGGAAGACGGATAATGAGGATTGAAGGTAAGGCAGCCAAATTGAGATAAATAGAGAGGGGGGATATGAATAATGTTAACATGGAACCCACAGGATGGAAAAATAACTAGATACCGTGGTAAAGGAAATGGGAGGAGGCCAATGTAGAAATTTAGTTCAGACTGGCTGTATGAATGTGCAAACATTTCCCCAAATAAGAAGCTTCATGTTTGAAGGGGAAATCAGGAGTGGGTTTGAAGGGGAAAATTAAGGACATGACAAATATTTGTCATGTCAATTGAAGGATCCTATGGAACATGTCAGTAGAAATACTGAGTAAAGAAACAGGTGTCTGTGTGCAAATATAAAAACAATCTGGGCTGGAAATAAAGATTTAAGAGGTAGCAACATTTGGATAATGACTGATACAACGGAAGCAGATATGTTGACCAATAGAGTGGCAAAGTACAGGAGAGAGTCCGGGATGAAGGAATTTGAGCAGCCTTACCAGGAAAAGGAAAATCAAGAGCACCATAGGGATCAAGAGGGGGTGTGGCCAACAAGAGACACCATGAGGCAGGGTTAAATGTTAAATGTTAAATGGCCAATATGTCTAATAACATGAGTGGCCGTTGCTGAAGCACTTTTAGTGGAGCGGTAAGAACAGAAGCTAATTTGGCATGATTAGAAGAAAGAAAGAGTTATAAACAGGAAGGCAGGCAACCAGGCATCGAAACCATTCACCCCCTATTATTTTGCATATCAAACTCACCAGTCTCATCTCTCATCAATGCTCCATCCAGCCACTGAAGATACTGCCCATATTATTACCAAATCATAGAAGACCATTTCTTACCTCTTCTCGTACAGCCTTTCAAAATTAAGTAAAAGTGTTGCTCCTTCCCTCAAATCTAACTTGCCCTCCACTCCTTGTGTCTCCCCAGAATAGGCCAGGCCTCTTCTCCCTTTGAGCTCCTACTGTACCCATCAGAAAAGTCCATCCTGGTGACGGAGCCAGAGTGGGCTTGATTGTGATTGCAATCTGAAGCTCAACTCTTAGAAAACTCTACTCCTCATGTTAAAGTGGTCAATTGCACTTTGTGCCACAAATTTCCCCAGCCCTGATTTATAACATTTTATGAGATGATTTTGCTGCTTCACTCATCAAGATCTTCCTGTGCTTGAATTAGATTTGGGCCATGTGGCATGATTGACCAAATGGCGACACTAAAAAACAGCAAAAGCCAGGCTTGAAAAGCACTCATCCCTGGCTTTTATTAGAGATAGATCACTGTGTGAACAAGCACAATCTAGCTGGCCAGAGAAAGAAGAAAAAGCCCTTCCAACTGATAACTGTGGAATTGCGGTATGTGTGAATGATGCCATTCTAAACCCAAGGTCTGAGCCAGAGCAGATTAGAACCGCCCAGGCCACCCGTGAATCAAGCATGAAAAAATAGGACCTCTTCCTTGTTTTAAGGCACTAAATCCTGCAGAGGTTTGTTATAGAAAGGAAAGCTAACATAATGAACAAGAAACTGTATGCAAATTTCACTCGGTTTCTAAGACTGTCCTTAAACTCAGGCAGTGAGTGTAGCCAAAAATGGTGAGAGCTGAGTCCCTCAAAGTTACATCATTAAAGATCAGATTCTTTGATGACATTTTCTTGCTCAGTAGTTTAAACAAATTTTTTAAAAAGTGATTTTTTAAAAAATCTATAAGTTGCAAAATAAATGAGACCGAGTTCAAACACATTCACAAAAGCACCAGGTGCAGTATCACATGCCTGTAACCCCAGCAGCTTGAGAGGCTGAGGCAGAAGGATCCCAAGTTCAAAGTCAGCCTCAGCAAAATCGAGGCACTAACCAATTCAGGGAGACCCTGTATCTAAATAAACTGAAAAACAGGGCTAGGGATGTGGCTCAGTGGTCAAGTGCCCCTGAGTTCAATCTCCAGTGCCCCCTCCCACCCAAATCACAAAAGATGGAAAAGGCTGAGTACACAATTGCAAGTGACACATCAAGACAATGATTTAAGAAGGTGAACTTGTGTATAGGGTGTAGCATTCAGGAGTGAGAGTTCATGAGGACAAAGATGTCCAGGGGCTGCGTTGGAAGGAAGAAACTGTAACTCAAAGAACAAAACCAAATTTAGGAAATGGGGACCATAGCCAGACACAGAATCACAGATTTGAAAGTGGGATACATTTATTTCCCTTTTTGTAATACTAACAAATGATGCTCAATTCATCTCAAACCTGCAGAAACATGCCAGGGTTTTCCCCCTACAAATAATTCTTTTTAAAAACCTCTTCAATTATCAATGCTGATAAACAATAAGATCCTTATCATTGGGACACCAAGATGCTTCTTAACAAGAAGTTTTATTTTGGAGTCTATCATTAGATTAACTCACAATAATGAATACTGACAATGCTATTAAGAGATAACTGGTCTACTGAATCAAAGAATAGGAATATTTTGCTCCCACTTCTACAATATATCTTGGCTTTAAAATTCAGCTAACCTTAAATGAACCACAGTTCCCAAGGATACTCTCAAACAATTGTACTTTCTTGTGTGAATCTGAAAGCAAAATTTGTCCTAGGATACTTCTATTTGTTTTTGCCCAAGGGAATCAATGATATGTTTTGGACAAAACACGCTACAATTTCACATGAGTTTAGAAACGCTTTTGTCTTAGAGAAAAAAAAATATTCTAGCCTTTATGTTTGGCGAGGTAAAACTGAAGTTCTTTGGTATATATAGTCTAATGAAAATTAAGTTCCTCAGTATGAAAACATTATAACTATTTTATGTAATATAACACTGGAAATCCTTGGGAAATGGCACACTATAAATAATGGATAAATACCCAGGTTGTTGAAAAATCCAAGGCACATAATAGCGTTATCATTCGTCTCTCATAAGATTAATTAACACATCATAGCCAAGAGGCTTAATCAATCAAATATCAAGCATTTACTGAGCACCTTATGTTCATACATCTGTGAATGTATGAACATACATTGTGAGCAGTTGCTCTGTTCTAGACACTAGTTCTAGATGTTGGAATAAAATGGCAAATAAATGAAAGAAGTACGGCCACAGGGCCATTTGTCTTTACAGAATCCAAGTGGGGAAATCCAAAAATAAACAAGGTAACAAATAGGTAAGAAAAATGAACTTGTATAAAGTATGTAATAAATGAAATACACAAGACACCCTGAGAGAGAGAAAAAAAATGTTAACTGACTTCAGGGGACTCCTAAAGGATGTGATATTAAAACTGAGATTTAACTAAGAGAAAATGCTGCATTTATTTATTTATTTATTTTACTGGGGATTCACTCCAGGGATACTCTACTACTCAGCTACATCACTAGCCCTTTCTAATTTTTATTTTGAGACAGAGTCTTACTAAATTGCCCAGGCTGGCCTCAAACTTGTAATACTCCTGCCTCCCTCTCCTAAGTCACTGGGAGTACAGTGACATTATGCCTGGTAAAATAGCCAAGAGGAAAATAATTAGCATCCTGTGCACAGGTTGAGGAGGAAGTGTGTATGTGCTTATTGTGATCGAAGAAATAAAATAATAAGGGATTGAGGTTAAAATGCAAAGGAAAGAGAGAAGATGAATTTGCAGGTACCATGTGCATTGAGTGGATCTTCTTGCTTACAGCCCCCTGTCTGGGAACTTCTCCAGTTTGAGAAGCAATGCTCACTTGGCAATGTTAGTGAAAACATAGAGAGATGCACATCAGTGACCATGGGAAAGTGTTCATCACCCACATCATACACATTTATAAATTATCCTCACTTTTTCATAAGTCACTTATCTTCCAGAAGCCCAAAGACTTATCTTTCACTTAAAAAGCAATGTTTAGCTTGTCATAACATTGAATAGAAGTTTTATGAAATGCTCTTCTTGTTTTCATCCAGAGCATATGATACTCTTGTGCATGTAATTGATCCAACATCAGCAACAATGAGCACTTTATCCAATATTAACTTCCTACTAACAGCTATAATTTAACTAAATTTCCTCATTTAGTATTAGCACTAATAATGAAATTTGTTCTAAACCATTATGTACAAAGTCATGGGGGTTTTTTTTGTTTTGTTTAGTCTGCTACTTTTATCACTGGAGGGAGTTACTTTTGACATGCTGGTAAGTAGAGAACCACAGGCCAGGATCGAGATGAAAAACAGGGAGAAAGTCAAGATTCTTCACAAACAAAGAGCAGACTTTTCACAGCACTGGTCTAAAAGCTTGGTAGAGATCAAAAGTGCCATGCACCGACAGATCATGTTAGATTGGCTGTGCATGATTAGGGCAGCAAATCAAGACATTATGGTGGATTCATGGAAAGAGTTACGGGAGACCTGTGTGTTAGGGCTGGGGCATCTCAAAACAAGAAAGCTATAAAGCTCTTGGGTTGGTGTATAATGGGAATTCCATTTTAGAAAAGTACAACAGATATGTAAATTAGAAAAAAAGTAGGACAGCATTTTCTTTTTACAAGAATTACTATCACTTTTTAAACCAATTGCTTAATGGATCTACAAGTAGACATTTTTTGTAAAAATGTTAGTTACCTCCTTAATACTTTTTTTTGGTAGTGCTACTGATCAAACCCAGGGCCTGGCACATGCCAAGCAAGTGCTCTACTACTAAGCTTTACCTCCCGTTGTCTTTAACATTTTTTTAAAAGGAAGTTGCAGGACTCACTCCTACCTGAAACCAGTGTCCCTGTGCTTACTTTTTTCAGCCTCCAACATAAGCCTATCCATTCTCCACCATCCAACATTCATTTTATCAACATACATTGGTTTCTGACTTAAGCAATCATTTTAAGTGTTTTTTTTATTCATTTATCAATAATAATACATCAAAAGCATGATAATTGTCAATGGTCGTATTTATAAGCTGGTTTTTTTTTTTTCAAAATTTGTCTCCTACCCAAGTTGATTAACATTCCTAATTGTAATGCGTTCACCAGCCTCAAGAGGTCTTAGATGACTGAATTATTAACACAAAAGTTCCTTTCAGATTTGTGGATTTTTTATAATTATTGATTAATTAGATATAAGTGTGAGGTATTGATTAAACTTTGTTTTCATTTTTCTCCAATTTAGAATTGCATGTCAAGGGTGGAATGATATAAATGTACATAAATATTCAAATGTCCTCAGATGCACGATCTATTGAAAGAAACACTTTGCTGTCCTTAGAAATGTTCAGATAACAGTTCTGTTTTAAGGTTGCCAGTACTTCTCAGGAAGGTGAAGAATTGCTTAGGTTAAAATAATCAAGAAGGCAAAAATAATCAGTCAACAAAATAAGCCATTGTTGATTTTTCTTAGAACTTACAGATGCAGCAAATTTTCAAGTCCTTCAAAAGCAGTTCTGGAAATCTTTCTGATTTGATTGTTGTTCAGAAGACTAAAAAGAAAACAAACAAACAATTCCACAATGAGAAGCTGATTCTGCAAACATTTTAACTGTTCCACTTTTAAGTGTAATGCTCTGCACAGTAGAAAAATATTTACTAACATGGTGACAGGGTTCGCTAAATTTGGAAATTTTAATTTTCTATTTAGGAAGGCTATATTAATCTATTCAAAAATATAATAAGTTATCCCCAAAATATCACTAGAAGAGCATCAAAAACCCAAAGGCAAAATTCTCCATCTCCTGAAGCCTATCATCTAAAAGAGAAATTATCAATATTGTCACAGTAACAAAGGGACAAATTCCTAAACTAACAGATGGAGAGCTGCAAACACTTAGGTTGAAGCAGCTTCCTTGGAAAAATAAACATTACAGCTTTTGGCACACAATGGACTCTCATTGTGTATTTGTTGAACTATCAAACCCAGAGTCAATTACACCATAGGATGTGAGGCTCTTATATAGTGATATCAAAGGCTCTAAAAATGACTTCTAAAAAAAAAAAAAAATCCAAGGAGAAAAATAACAGGTGGCAGAACTAAATTGGATTTGAACAGTAAACCAAGTTACAGAAAATCACCTTTCTGTACCTTTGAAAGCTTTGAAAAGAGTACTCTGGCAAATGAAAATCATATTTTTGGATAAATACACTTAAAATTTCTTTCAAATTTAAATTATGGTGGCATGTCTAAATGTGTGCTAGTTGGCTTAGTTCACTTATCTCTGAAGTTCTTCTAATATCAAAAAAAAAAAACAAAGCTTCTTAACAGCTATGGCCAGAATCAAATGCTGGAGGGCTCACTTTGAGTGTTATGATGAATTTTTTGTTGTGGTTTTCTCTGTGTGTGTGACTGATTAGGAAAACGGAAGTGCTTCAGCCAAGTGATCATTTTAGTCATTACATACAATGCCACAGGAAGCCCACAAGTCTCCAGTCTTATCTGTTCCTAACCTGTTCACTACAGGCTTGAATGCTATGTTCCCCAAATAGTATCTGAAGCCACTATGTGACTCCCAGGGATGTTACCCAAGTCACTCTTCACCATTTGTGACAGAGTTCTTCTGGCCACTGGGGAGGCAGAACAATAAATCTACAGCATTAGAAGTGATGCCAGCCAGAGATAATGCCAATTGTCATGGATACTCCTTAGTCAAGGATCCAATAAAATTTATAGTCCACCATGTGTGCAGGAAATTTTTAAGCAGGCTGAAATCAACATAGCTAGTTAATATATGATTAATACCAGACACACGTGTTGTCCTAAGAGAATCTCTCATTTAGTTACTCTCTCTGTACACACTCTCATTTTATTGTTCCAAATCAATTAATACACTTTCCTTTAGATCCCAAAACAACCATCACAGAAATGTTGTTATTTAGAGAATGATTATTCTAATGCACATAGAATAAAATGTGTGTGTGCATGTAATTTACACTTCTGCTGGGATGTGTATAATGTGATCAGTATATGTAATCTCAATCTCATATGAACCACTGACCACAGGAAATAATTTGAGTGACTAGTTTCTTAATTTTCCCAAGGATGTGGTATTTAAGAGAAAGAAGTCAATTTGTTTTATACAGAAGATGCTTTAGGGGCTAGGATTGTGGCTCAGTGGTAGAGCGCCCAGCACCACATTAAAAAACTAAACAAAATAAAGGTACTGTATCCATCTACAATTAAAAATTTTTTTTAAAGATGCTTTTGTTCATCTATGACCAAAACCACAACCAAGAGAAGGAAAAGATACTATGTATTGCAATTAATCTTTCTTTAATATATAAAATGTGTGAGAAATCTATGTTTCCACATATTCTTATATACTTATCTAAATTATGGTAAAAGTAAAACATACAACTTAACATTATAATTCACTGTGAATATGAGTAACCTAAAATATGAGATCAAACAATTTAATTTGAGGGTTTTTTGAAAATGTTTTTATTGTTAACAAAAAAACAAATCCATTACAGTGGTTCACAGTTGAATGTATTCTTCAATCACCAACACATATTTCTTGTCAAACTTTATTCAAAGCACCGTGTTTTCCATGAAAATATCTGTATTATAATTTTAATGGATGGATTCTTCACCTAGCTGTGTTTTGATTAAGTAATTATAGAAGCTATCATTTCTATTATTTTTCTTTTATTTTTTCATAAATAAAATGCAATTGAAATTTATGAGTGAATCTACAGAAATTCAGGACATAAAACAATACCTAATGCCCTTTCACCAAAAAATCAACACAAGCTCAGTAAATTTGTAGCTGTGCTCTATATTCTATGTAATGGATAATTTGAATTGCCAGCTTGATTGGATTAAGAGTAGCCAATTACTAAGAGGCTTAAGGGTGTGTCAATGAGGGTGTGTCTAGGAATGATTGGCAAGGAAGAAGCAGTAGATACAAGCTCCATTCTTCTTGAACAGGTTCCTGACTGCTGCTAGATCATCTGAGGATATCAGACTCGCACTTCTTCACCCCTCCAAAGTAGACTCTGCCAGTGATTCTGCAGAAGGCTTCGGTCTTGGGCTAGGGTAGCACCTTTGAATCCTCTTATTCTGGGACTTCTGCCTCTTGGACTGTGCAGCTATTGGTTCTTCTAGCTCTCCAGCCATTGTGGACTATCCAGCTTCTGGTTGCAGAAGCCAAACTGATAAATCCCCTTTTTATAATTTTACTTCCTGTTGATTCTGTTCCCCTAGAGAATGCTGACTAATACACCTATTATTGCCTACAATGTCAAGGAGGGGGAAAAAAAAGAAGCAAACAAAATTTCCTACAAGAAAAAATGTTACATTTTTATTGAAGAAATAAAGGAAAGTAATTTCTAAAGACAGGATAGCTGATTACTCAGATGATCAAGCTCTTGGAGAAAAGAGGAACCAGCATTAGACCAATGAGTCATTGTATCACCTGCATTAGCTCATTGTAGTATCTATCTATCTGTCTATCTATCTATCTATCTATCTATCTATTTATTTATTTTTGCTGAAACACTGAGTGCCTTCCTGTAGCATGCACACTCATATATTTCATACTGTACAAATATAGACTGTGCTTTTGGAAATATTTGGGGAAAAAAATAATGTGGCTATTAGGAAAAATAAAAGTGTTTTGTAAGTTATACCATCCCTACCAGCTGAGAGCCTAATTAGATAAGTAACCTGAAATCTGCACAGCTGTCTTGCTTTGGGGAAGAATCTCACATCATCTCCTAAGAACACCTAGGGTGCTACAGCCAGGAGCCATCTTGAGAAGGGACCTACTGTTGTTTGAATTGTTCTAGGGATCAGAAACCCTGCACACCCCACCTCTGAGACTCCACACACATTCTGCTATTATGGTTTCAGGGGTAACTGCCTCAAGAATCCAACGTGGCCCAGCAGAGTGACTGTGATATAAGCCCAGGGTGCCCTGCACTGTAGGGATGAGGGGGTAGGTAGAACACAGAGAACAGAGGATGCAGGTCCTTGCCCCCTGAGAACAGGGTGTGACCAGGCACATGTGGACCCACACCAGTGCTGGGACCAAAGGCAGGTACCCACAGGGTTCCATTTGCCCCTCCTCACTCTGCTGTACTCAGGTGCCTGTTACTAACAAGATGAGGAAGGTGCACTTTGTTTTCCACTCCTGCCTTGCCACAGTGACATGGTGAGAGGACCCTGACAACCCTTGGCCGTCTGTCCCCTACCCTTGGGTACATGTGAATAGGGGTGGCCAAATACAATTCATGAAGGCATTCTCCCAAGGATGTGTCTTGGGTGTTGATCTGTTATGCCCAGTTAGCTCTAACTCCAGCCCGGTATCATAGTGCTGTCCTCCTGGAGCTTCTCTGGCTGTGATTAATGACTCTGAACACAGTACATACAGTGGCAGAATTGGAAAGACCCACTCTGTGTTCCAAACAGAGTGTGTACTCACTATGTGGCTAATCCTTTAATGGGCGTGGTGGTCCCTATGGTGGATCAGGCCACTCCACAAAAGTTGTAGAGACACCTGATCCACTTGATGCACAAATCTCAACACAGGAGAATAAGAAATATGAAAAATCAAGGTAATAAGATGCTTCTGAAAGAACATAATAACTCTCTAGCAGCAGATCCCAAAGAAATCAATACAGATCTATAATTAATACACATTAATGAAATTTTTTAAAATAAATAAACAATAAACCCTCAATAGGAGAAACAAGTAAAATAGAACTTGTTTGCATCTCACATGCAATATCTACTTGGGATAATGCCAAGATTTACTATGAAAGTATAATCTTTATAACTACATACAAATGAAACAGGTTTTTGTTTTTTTGTTGTGTGCATATGTGTGTTTGATTTTTTGGTAAGTGGTGCTAATGTTGATCTATTTTTGCATGGTATGATTGTGCTTGCTTTTCATGTGGACATTCTCCAAAAATGGGGTTCAGCTACCCTCAACATGGAGAGGTTGTGCATTTCATTTCTGTGTGTCCTGAAGTAAACAGAGTATAAAACTTTCAATAAGCATTATCTATGACTCCTGAGTTATTTGCATTGTTACCAAGTAAGAGATTCATGGCCAAAGTCAGTAATGACTATCTCTGGATAATTTATCATTGCCAATACCACAGAAAAATATTTATATTATTTTAGGCACCATATAAATCATTTGCAGTTCAAAATGGTGGGGAAATAAAGCAAAGGAGCTGGATCATTTTCATCTACAGAGCACAAATTTATTATCTAGTGACTTTATCAACTTTTCACTTCATGCATATTCCTCAAAAGGAAGTGCAGATATACATGTGAAATCTTTCTGAGGGTCAAATTCTTTTAAAAATCCAACAAGTTCACTGTCCTCCTTATCTTTTGAACTCCCCCCAAATGGGGTTCAGCTACCCTTAACATGGAGAGGTTGTGCATTTCATTTCCATGTTTCCTGAAGTAAAAAGAGTACAAAACTTTCAATAAGCATTATCTATGATTCCTGTGTTATTTGTATTGTTACCAAGTAAGAGATTCATGGCCAAAGTCAGTAATGACTATCTAAGACTGAAGTAAAAGAAAGATATACTTATCCTGAAATTTTATGTTAATGGCCATTTATTTTTTTGGTCAGTAAAGTAACTGAACACATCTTTGGTTCCATATTTCTATTCCATTGCTTGCCTTTCTTGATTTGTCAAGAATTTTTGGTATACAAAAAAATTAGCTTTAGCTTATAATATGTACTAGAACTATTTTTTTTCCAAAACTAACACCGAAATGTATGTTTTACTAAATTTGCTCATGCTATTTCATCTTCTGGGTTCCCAATTTAAAACAAATCTTTTATTACAATATATTTCCTAGCTGATTATTTTTTTAATACAGGAGAGATATTGAATTTTGAACATTAGTTTTGTAACTTTCTTTACTTCGCTTATTTATTGTTTCTAACCACTTCTTAGTTGACTGTGAGTATTTGAATCATGAAGTTATCTCCCATTCCAAACACAGTATTTCCCATAATGATACCTCATTTCTATCTTATACCCAATAAGACTTAATGACCCTCTTAAAATGTACTTTGAAATAATGGTGATAATAGGTACTCTTTTAGACTTTCATCTTTAATAATTATGAAAGTTACAAACTAGATGCTTTAAAAGGGAAGTAAGTAGAAGTAAAGAAAAGAATTTGCCAGGCAAGGGTGTTATTAAGCCAGGAAGCAGGGTATGGATAAATAGTGGCCGCATGCTCATGATTCCTCTTACCACAAATAATTACTATCATGAGCAGTAACTAAATGGAGGGTGTATTTATTTCTATACCATAGCCAATGAAGGGTTGCATTTCTTATAATATAGTCAACATATTAGAACAGTGTAAAAAACTTACCCCTCAAATTATGTTAAAATTAGTTTATTAAATTATTCAATTCCTAGGAGAGGGGGTGGAGCTCATTGTGGAGCTCTTGCCTGGCATGCATAAGGCCTGGTATTTAAGCCACACCATTGCAAAATAAGTAAATAAACATTTAGTTCCTAAAATCCATTATTAATACTTAAATTTTACCTCTGATTTTAGGTTTTTAAACAGTTTTTGATCTTTATGTTAAAACATCACAATTTCAAGTTTTTTACCATTCCCAATCTAGATACAATATACATGGGTATATACAAACATGCATACATATATGTGACAGCTATTGTGTCATCTCCCAATACACAAACACCTCCACCTCTTAACTGATACAGTTCTAAAAATAGGCATCCTCACACAACTTCCATTTTAGTGCAACTGTGATGCTATCATTTGATCTAATTGTTTTCTATTTTCCTAAGTTTTCTATAATTAGCATGGATTATTTATGTAGCAATTTTTAAAATATAAATATGAACAAGGAAGATTTAAAAGCATCTCTACTCAGAAATAGTTACTTAATTTTGGTAAATGTCTCCCAAACTTTAGATAGAACAGCTAAATGTTTATAAATTGTCCCTGGTCAGATAAGGATTATGGATGCTTCTTGGCTTACCATGGTTATGTCCCTATAAACCTGTAATAAATTGGAAATATTGTAAGTAAAAAATACATTAAATACACCTAACTACAAATGTCATCGCTTCGCCTAGCCTACCTTACAAGCACTCAGAACAC
This sequence comes from Callospermophilus lateralis, assembly GCF_048772815.1. Lineage (NCBI taxonomy): Eukaryota > Metazoa > Chordata > Mammalia > Rodentia > Sciuridae > Callospermophilus > Callospermophilus lateralis. Next base: position 15,548,273 of record NC_135320.1, read on the forward strand.
TGGCATTATCTGGTAGTTGGGCAACCTCATCCAAAACCAAGGTTTTCTGATAGGAGGTGATCATGCAGTTGTGTGGCTGACTGTGAGCTGCAGCTGGTTGCGCTGCTCAGCATCACCAGAGCTTATTACATATCACTACCTGGAGGAAGACCAAATTCAAAACTTCAAATACTGTTTCTACTGAATGCATGGCTTTTATTCTACCATAAAGTCAAAAAAATTAAGAGGAGCTATCATAAAGGAGAAAACACCTATAATTTTTGCATTTTCTTATATACTTTCTTTATACCACATAAAATACAATTTTTTTCTAGGATATAAGTATGATAGAGATGAGAACATACACTAGTCAAAGACAGTAACTTTCTCTCATCATCTATGTGCATCTAGAAAAATAATTAAATAGAATTTGGATGAGTAAGAAAGTGAAATTATAAAATTGAAAGAATAGTTTCATAGATCTGCTGAAATATTAATTAGGTCAGGTTGCTTCTCAACTTTTCTGTCCTTTCTTCCATATTTGGCCATGTGACTATTTGTTTTCCAAAAGTTATGATTATAATGCTTTACCTAATACAAAAAAAGAAAGATATAAGTGAAAACATGTGAAATACATACAGATATACACATTAAAAATATTAATGTAAATATTAATCTTTTAAAAAGAAAACGAGAAAGTCAGATACACAGGATAATATCAATCTGCTAAATACATTGTAAAATCCAAGGTCAAAGATAGGACTCTTAAATATATGTTTAGTAATAAATCCTATCAATTTTAAAATGTTTTTTTAAATGTTAAAAGAAAAACTAATGTTAGATAATCCTTCTAAAAAAATCACAAAAACTATATGTTGGTAAATTATGACTAACATTTAACAATCAAGTTCTCTTCTTGTTAAACTACTCATATCCAGCACTTGGTATCCACATAGGATTGGTTCTAGAACTCCACACTGCTATCAAAATCAAAGATTGCTCAAATTATCTTCTTAATTATGATGTAACCTTTGCATATAACCTACACATATCTGTCCATATACTTTAGCTCTTCTCTACATGACTTCTTATACCTAATACAATGTAAACATCATGTAAATAGTTGTTATACTGTTTAGGAATAATGACAAGAAATGTACATGTTCAGTATAGACAAAATTATTTTTTGGAATATTTCCCATTCGAGGTGGGTTGAATTTGAGGATGTTGAACCGACAGATAACTAACTATACCTGAGATAAGGGGGTGAAGTAATCTTGTAGCAATAGAGCCTCACAGAACTTTAGACCTAAAGAAACCTTAAAATTTATTTAACCTTAACTGTCTTACTTGTTTCAAAAATTTTTATGATAATGAAACTAATTTTAAAAATTGATTTTTATAATACTGAGGCTCATGACATGTGCATCTGTTTCTCATGGCAGTGTTTTTGTTATCTTTTTTCCCTTTTTTAAAATTGATTTTATTATTTTTTTAAATACACGACAACAGTGGAATGCAGTACAATCTTTATTACACATATAGAGCACAATTTTTCGTATCTCGGTATATAAAGTATGTTCACGTCAATTTGTACATGTACTTTTTTGCATTACAATTCTTTATACACATATATACCACAATTTTTCATATTTCTGTTTGTATATAAGGTATGTTGACACCCAATTCGAGTCTTCATACATGTTCTTTGTATGATGATAATCATCACATTCCACCATCCTTGCTAATCCCCTGCCCCTCCTTTTTCCTCCCACCCCTCTTCCCTATCTAGAATTAATCTAATCCTCCCATACTCTGCCTCCCAATCCCACTATAAGTAAACCTCTTTATATCAGAGAAAACTTTCGGCATTTGTTTTTTGGGGATTGGCTTGTTTGCTTGGTTGGTTTGGTTTTGAGGGGGTACTTTTTTGGGAAGAGGAAGTTTTGTTTGGTTGTGTTCTGATTTTGTTTTTATATGTTCATGGTAGGGGGGATTAAACTCAATGACACTCCACCACTGAGTCACATCCCCAGCCTTTTTTTTTTTTTTTTTTTTTTTGAGCTAGGGTTCCTCCAAGTTGCCCAGGCTGGCCTCAATCCTCCTGCCTCAGCCTCCTGGGATTTCAAGTGTGTACAACCAATCTGGCTCACTTTTAAGGAAGTGAACCTGCACCTCTCAGAGACTGCCTGCTAACAGTGTGAATGGGTGTGTTCCCCTGGGATGGTGAACAGATGAGACATCATCTTTCTGGTCTTTGTATAGTTCAAGAAAAACAAAATACAATAAACATTTATATGCACTTGCCACTATTGGAAATAATACTGTATAAAAATCAAACTCGAACTTAAAGGAACAGAGTGTTTAACAAGATAAAATGAGTCTTTTACATCTATTGTCACTCTGACCAATAGAAGTATAATTTGAGCACAAAATACAAGCCATGTGTCTATATCGAATTTTCTAGTAGCCACATTTAAAAAGTAAAGAGAACCAGGTGAAATTGACTTGAATAACATATATTTATCTAACCCAGTATACCTAAATTATTATCCTTCTAGGGTGTATTTAATATAAAAAGTTAAAATACTTATGATTTTATTTTCACATGTTTTGTGGTCTGAGTGAACACATCAATTCAGACTAACTATATTTCAAGTGTTCAATCGACATCTCTGGACTGCGGCTTTGTTTTTCCTAACATTCCACCATAACCTTCTACAAAATCTTTGCTCCTGAAAAAAACTGTCCTGTTACACCTCAGGAAGAACTCACCTCCCCTCTGCATGCCATTTACCAAAATGTCTGTATTAGGGATTGTCAAGAGCCATCCACGGGCTATGTGTGGACTACATCAGCATCGCAGCCAGTGAAGAGGAGAATCTGGTGTCTGGGAACTTCCAGTGGAAATTTCCTGTGGCCAAGATCACCCAGACACATTGTGAGCCCTGTTCAGCTCTGCCTGGTCCCACACAGCACTGGAGATGGGGTGACCTGCTGTAACCACACAGCCTCTCAGAGATGGGTGTAACCTGCCAAGATGCCAATCAACTTGCTGACTGCAAGACATCGTGAAGCAAGACTCCATCCCTGAAACCTTATCCCTGCCTTTGATGTACCCCCTTAAAGCAACCAAAGGAGCCATTTTCTAATTATCCAGCTCCAGCTCCTCTGTGGACTGAATCTATCAGGTACTCTGCTTCAAAACTCTTTCTGACTCTGAGTCTTTTTTTCTTCACTATTTCTGACTTATTTTCTCTGGTGGCTTATACCCTCCTGGGCAGGAAAAAAGACTCCTGGGGAGTCACTGACAGCCTCCCCATAAGATATTTTCTTTTTCATAAACTAACGTACTTAGATATACTATAGAATATGAACTGCTTGAGCCATATCTTTAACAGGACATGCTAAAGACAAATGTTTCATTGAATGACAAACTCTATAATCTCCTAGCCTTCTGTATATGGATGAACAGCTAGAAGCTTTTAGGAAATGGGGAGGGGAGGCAGCTAGAAGCTTCTTCCTGAGCCCATCCGATGACTGTCCATTCACATCTCAAGCTTTCCAGTGGAAAAGCACCAGAGTTAATTCTGTGAGAGTTAATTCACTCAAATAGAAGCCATGAATATGTTCTTATTTCTTTTAAGAGCCTGCCATCCCTAATGGTCAAAGCAAAGGGGACGTAAAGTCCAGTTATTTTGGGCTCTTGGATTGGCAGCAATTGCCCTGATTCTCAATCAACTTTCTACTTCACTGCAGCTAGAAGATGAAAAATTCTGGGTAATCACTACACTGTTGAGAGCATCCTCTGCCCACAAAGGCTGCTCATCTCAACAAACGACATGGTGATGGTTCCAGGCTGCGCTCAGCATCCCCTTGGCTGCTCGAAGCCCACCTTGCCACCACCATTTTGGCCACCTCTTCTGGGCACCTGAAAAAAACTGCACCAGGTCTTCTGAGGCTCCCACTAAGACCCACAAGGGTGCCAAGCAACTTCTGGGGACAGGAGGGACTGCTGACAAAGATGGAGGAAGCATACTACAGGGACACAACCACATCAATATTTATAGCAGCACAATTCACAATTCTGGGACCAATCTAGATGCTCTTCAATAGATGAATGGATAAATAAAAATGTGGCATTTATACACAATGGAATTTTACTCAGCAATAAAAGAGAATAAAATCATGGCATTTGCAGGTAAATGGATGGAGTTAGAGAAGATAATGCTAAGTGAAGTCAGCCAATCCCCAAAAAAACAAATGCCGAATGTTTTCTTTGATATAAGGAGGGTGATTCATAGTGGGATAGGGAGCAGGAGCATGGGAGGATTAGATGAACTCTAGATAGGGCAGAGGGATTGGACGGGGAGGGAGGGGGTTATTGATGATGGTGGAATGTGATGATCATTATTACCCAAAGTACAGGTATGAAGACACGGATTGGTGTGAGTATACTGTGTATGCAACCAGAGATATGAAAAATTGTGCTATATATCTGTAATAAGAATTGTAATGCATTCTGCTGTCATAAATAAACAATAAATAAATAAATAAGTTCAGGTAGAAAGGTCACCCTATGGGCAAAAAAAAGATGGAGGAAGAGCTACTGTATGCAGCTCTGTCTTTCTGTAACCCCATGATGTCTAAGCTGTAAAACTACCACAAAGATCTTTCCAAATTCTATTGAAGGTGAGAAGCATGCTTTTGACAGCCATACCAGGGGGTGAGTAGAATTTATGCCTTAGAGAACAAGTAAATGAATCAGCTACAGACAGCCTCAATGACACTGCTTCTGCAAGGCTCTGATAGCCTGAACAGGACCCTCAAAGGCTGGAATGGTTCTCACTGAATTGTCCCCAAGACTGACCACATAGTCTCAGAAATCAAAGAGGAGGAGAAGCAACCAGGCCAGGTGGAATCTATCAAGAGCCGACCCATAAGCCCAGCAAGAACAGGAGCAAGCGTGGAAAGAATCTCTGTTCATTGTCCAGAAAAGCTACAGCCAACGAGCAGCTGCTCTCCATCTTCCTCTCACTGGATTTTGCTGTCCTGGGATGCCCGGTTTATCAAAATTTATTTTGAAAGTGTTGAACTTCTTGTCGGAACCAGAACCTTGACCCTGTGCATGAAAGGTGTTAGGGATGTGTAATAAGAGGAAGGAAGGAAAGTGGGGAGAAAAGAGGAGGGGGAGGGATGAGGGGGGAGAAGGGTGGGGGAAGGAGTGGGAGGAGCAGGAGGAGGGGGAGGAAGTGGAAGGGAATAGCTAGGGGGCATGTTGCTATGTTATGGGGGTCATCTTCTAAGAACCCCTTTTGCTAACTTCCAAGTTTCCTTTTTCTTATAAGGTATTAATAGTGAAAGCGGGGACTAAGTGGGACACAATAAAATTGTTCTTCTTCTCTGCATTGAACTTCATCTTCTATATGACTCCTGAATACCAAAATAGTCAATTGATGAATTGATGAAGTGCTCTCTGGTCAGGTCCCTTGACCTTCTCCCAGTTCTACCAGGATGAACCTGAGAGCTCTAGAGATCTCATCCTGAGAGTCACCCCTTGTTGTTATAAAGTTGTCTTTAAGGCTTTCATGGTTCTGTAAGGATGGATGACAAACTTAAGAGACAGACTGTTTCACTGCAAGAAATGCTACTGAATAACTCCTCGTCATTTGGTGGAATCCTGAAAAAATCCTCTTGATTACATTATATTTTGAGGTTTGAGCTTTCCCATTGATTGCGGGGGGAAGCATTAATAAAAACTGATCTGGATACCCCCCACTTGATTTGGAATTAAAAGAAGATAATTTCTGTGAAAATGGAAGGCGAGAAGGAAGCCAAGTGGTTATTTATAGAGGATGGGGATTATGGCGGGGGAACTACCTGGAAATAAGGTTTCCCCTGGGGAGGATACATCAGGAAGACCAGGGTCCTTGATCTCAGTGTCATTGACATCTGAAGCCAGGTAATTCCACATTGGGAGAGGTGCTGTTCTGAGAATTGTGGGCTGGTTAGCAACATTACTGGGCTCTATCAACAGGTGGCAAACTATTCCAAATATTCCCTATGGAGGTGAGGGGGCCAACATCTTTCTAAGAACCACCACCCTAGAGCCTGAAGCCCACAGAATGATCCCAGTCGTAGTCTCCAGTTTCTCAACTCCTCAGTTTTCAAATATCCAGGAGGAGATTCTAATATTTAATAAGAAGGGGACATACAGTACTCACAGGCTGTATTTGGGTGTTGAAATAACTTACCATCTCAACTCTTACAGATTAAATATTAGGGCTGGCGAGAGTATCTGAAAGAAGAAAAAGAGTAACGCAGGAAGAATCCAGAGGTTAGAAGTAGGTAGTTCCCAGGAATCAAGCCAGAATGGGCCCACCTAGTGACAGAGGCGAGTGGAGTCACTGGGTGAGACATGCCATGGGCAGTAAGTTCAGGTAGAAAGGTCACCCGATGGGCAAGAATGACATGGGAGCAACAGGAAAATCCAGGGACAGTGAGAGGGAAAAGAGGGACAAAATCGTATGTTCAGTTCCCAGAAGTGATTCCCCCAGATGGCAGCTTTTATTTCAACCTCTTCCTCATGGGATTGGGAAAGCTCTCAACATCTTAACTGTACAGAGAGAGCCTTCCAGCATCACCAGATAACCACCATCACACCTGGGCAATGGCTGTGGTCTGGCCTGTGAAGGGCCTTGGGGAGAGCATGGGTGGCATGTACCATATCCTGAAAGTCCTGCTTTATCCATTTCTCAGTATTTGCCTAAGGAGCACAAGTATCAAGGTAACAGGGTATTGGCATTTTTTTAAACTCACTTCTAGCCACCAGGAATGAGCACAGTAATTCAAATTGTGTGTGTGTGTGTGTGTGTGTGTGTGTGTGTATCCCCCCCGCCCGCAGAGGCAGGGAAGGTGGCAGAGTGGCTCTTTGTCCAAGCGGCCACGTTCATTTATACCAATAGTTAACATTAGGTCATTAGTACCATTAGGAGACTAGGAGACTATTGTTTAGAGTATCAGTAAGGTTGCTTATTCTGCAGTTACATTTCACAGTTACAATATGCAATGTTAGGAGCTTTGTGCAACTCTCAAAAAGGTCCATTGTCTGAAGTTACTGTTAGGCAGGCAGCTCCAGGAGCACTGGAACATGATAAAACATTGTAGTTATCAAGCAAGCAAGTTCCTTTATTCCCAGAAATTGTATACCTAAGATTAAAGTCAAAGCTGGTAAGACTCTAACATGGAAGGCATTACCATAACAACCAGGCATCCTATGCCTTTACACAAAAACTTTCCCAAGCACCAAACATGCCACAGCTATGCAGTCATCAGGAACCCCAGTCCCAAATACAAAACCCCTAGAGGTACAAAAGGATTGAACTTGGGGATACTCAACCACTAAGTCACATCCCCAACCCTATTTTATTTAGAGACAGGGTCTCACTGAGTAGCTTAGCTTTTTGCTGAGGCTGGCTTTGAATTCACAATCCTCCTGCCTCAGCCTCCCTAGCCACTGGGATTACAGGGCTGTGCCACCACACCTGCTGAATCAAAATATTTTAAAAGAAATATTTCCAAAATTTTTCCAAAGTTTTTATTCCTTGTGATGATTGTCCTAAATGCAAATTATACCTGTTGGTCCTTATGAGAAGAATTCTCAAGCAACTCTACTATATCCCAACAGTCTCTGGCACCCAGATTCTACATTGGATTAAAATGTTTTAAAATTTGTATTCAAATATATCTGAGAGTTAACAAGTATAAACACATTTTAAAACTATAATTTATATTATAAAGCACAGAAGTGAGCAAAATTTCCCTCCCATTTACTGCCCATTAATAGTAAATACCAACAAGTATTTTCCATAAATGAATTTATATATGAGTCTCATAAATAAATGCCTACCTCTAAAATATATTCCTTATAGAAGATATTATATCATTTTTCCATCATTTGTGTCACCAACCCTGACATTCAAGTTGAGAAGTTTGTCAACATTTCTTGCTTCTTACCCCAAGGCAAATGTAAGGTCTATTTCTCTTTGTAGACCTCTCAAAAGGTCTATTCCTCTTCAAGTTAAAAAAACGACCAAGGGTAAAATAAGTACTTGTTCCCATATTTGTTTCCTCTGATATATTTTGATTGAACATCAGTCATTTCATTCTCCAAAGCTAAACACTATTGCTTTTAGTCAATAAATTCATCTTTAGCACTTAAAAAAATGTTTTTAAGTTCCATTGACATGGTACCCAGCCTTGGGCATGCAAATATTTTCTTTCTAATAGTATAAATAAATATTACAAATAAAATTTAAAATAACAATTAAAAATTAAGTGTTTGCTATTATGATCCTAATAGTATTCAACAATAATAAATAATAGACTATTATTGTTAATATATAGACCTTTTTCCTCATCTTTTCAAGATATTCCTGGAAGACGTTTAATAAAGGACATGCTCTAAAGTAATTAGAAAACAAATAAATGGTCATCAACTCAGCTGCTTAAAACAACATCACTTTATTATTTCAATTTCCTTGGCCCAGGGGTCTACACATGAGTCTTCTGAAATCAAGGCATCTCAACTAGAGCTCATTATCCTCCTCCAAACACATTCAGGTTGTTGTCAGAATTTAGAATGCAGTTGAAGCACTGAGACCCTCCTTAGAAACCACCTTTCTCTGTAGACAGTTCACAGCATGCTATGTTTCTTCCAGGCTAGAAAGAGCATGTCTGCTAATTACCATTCCCACAAAAACTCAACTGCTTAGGCCAAGCCTACATGGGAGAATCTCCCTTTTAAATGGCTCAAAGTCAAATGATTACAGACCTTCATTAAATATGCAAAATCCTTTTGCCTTTGCTATTAGTGTAAGTGATTGCACATGTATTTTCACTGTGAGTATAAATGAGTGATGGATGAATATATGTAATATTAGTAATATAAGTGATATCCTATCTCACACAAAGACCCTGCCTATACTCAAGGGAAGTCCCGTTAGGTAGGTTATTGGGAATCATCTTAGAATTCTTCATACCGCCTTGAATTTTGGAGCTAGTAGTAAAGACAAATTGTTTGGATATATTCATCTATTCACTCAAATTATTATGATTAACAGTATCAGCAATATGTGTGGCATCACAATAAAAATTTTAAACATGCAAAACATGTTTATTTAGGAATACATACTACCCATATTAGAAACATAAATAAATATATAGGAATGAAAAAAAAAAGAATTTGAGTATAGAAATTACTTTTGTGGTAGGAAAAGAAGGAAATTAGGTTTATTATTAGCTTGTTTCCTAATTGGGTTGGTGATTACATGGATGTTCACTGTATTGCTTTAGACGTCTTAAGGGGTCTTGAATATTTTATAATAAATGTTTAAATATAGCTGATACTTATTTGTGTGTCCCTCGAAAAACTTAAAAATCTAAGGAGGAAATCAGAGTGTCAGCGATGGGCAAAAGGGTAAAATGGGGATGGATAAAGTTAAAGGAACAAAGAGAGGTAGGTTATGAAGGACCTCGGATGCCCTGTAGAAATGCTCCTTCTTGTACAGAAAGCTGGAGATTCATTAACACCCTTTAGCCAATGGAAAAAATGGCATTCACAAATATCAATTAAGAGGACAAAAATGGTGATAGTGTTTGTTTTGTTTGTATAGATTCAAAGCAGATAAAGGAAGACAGTGAAAAGTGGCTAGCACTGGAGAAAGCATATTAGAGAATTTATTTGCTCCTGGGATGCACTCCTCCTTGACCTGCCCTGAACTGTCCTCTGGGGCCTGAAATGGTGGTTCCTCTGTCCTCTGATTTCAGTTGGCTTCAGGCAACTGAAATGGGGAGCAGTAGTGGGATATCAAAGAGGAAAATGGAAGAGAAATTAAGGTATCTACTCCCTGGCTCCCTTCCCTCATATGTGCAAATAGCTGACTGCCTCCAGCTGAAGTTCAGTTCTTACTGAGCATCTTCCTCCCACAGCTCTCTCTGCACCTCTGTGTCTCTACCTGGCCTCTGCTCTCCCTCTTTGACCCTTTAAGGGTGGTAAAATCTACTACCTTGGGAGGTGATCAGGTCAGGAAAGTGGAGCCCTCATGATGAGATCAGTGCCTTCAAAAAAGAGCGACCAGCAATATCCCTTCCCAATCTGCCATGTGGGATGACAGAGAAGTCAGCATTTGCAACCTGGAAGAGAGCCCTGACCAGGATCTGGCCATGCTGGCACCTGTTCTTGAACTTCTAGCCTCCATCATGGAGAAATAAACTTATGTTGTTTAGGAGTCATCTAGTCCATGGACCAAGGATGCCTCAGATATTGTATTTTATCCTAGTGTTTCTGTACACCATGTTCCAACCTTCATAATAGTGCCTTAACTAAGCTCTCTTCAGAATGCCCAATTGGTGCGCTGTTTCTGTAAGGACCCAAGGAAACTGAGATACGAGGTCAGTGCACTCAGCTAAGGGAGGCTTGGCAAGGATCCAAATTAACACCCTAGGTAGGAAGAAAAATTATCTGAAAGATCAGAGCTGAAATCAGTCATAGCTGACAAGCAATTGAATATGAGGACAAAGATCAGTCCCAGATTTCAGGTCTGAATTTCCAGAGAGTCAAATCAACATCCACTAAGAAACGAAATATGGCCGGGAGGAAAGGGAGATGTTTAATTGGGGCTGGTCATCAGTTCAGTTTGGGAGGAAACATATTTGAGGGGCTCACAAGAAACAAAAATATAAGTACAGTGGTTCAGGTCTTGAGACTAAGATAAGGTCTAGAGACATGAATCAGAGTACAAACTGGTATACAGACAGTATCTGCAGAGAGGAAAAGAACATGAGATACCCCTGAGATCTTAGAAAAAGAGGAAGGGATGACTCAGGGTAATGCTAGGGTTAAGGAGCAGGAGAAGAAAGACAAACTTGCAAAGAAAAAGAAAAAAAGTGTCTCCAGGCTGGAGTGGTCATTAGTATTGGATGCTACTAAGAAGTCCAATAAGAGATAACGCAGTTATTCACACATTATATGATTTAGCAACTCCTCACAGACATACTTAAACTAAAATGTCACCCTCTCAGACTTCCCCTGTTTCTATTTTCTTCGTAGAATTAATAATGATCTGTATTTATTTCACCGTCTATGTAGTTTATACTTACTGCTTATTTGTCAGTCTCGCCCACTAAAATGCAAACTTCTAGAAGCCAGAGTCTTATTTGCCTCACTCAACATTGCTTCAATAGCTAGCAGCATCAGTCATTGATTAGGGGAGCAAGTGCTTCAACTAGGAGACCATTATAGGGAGTTTGGTCTGGTTTCAATCTAAGCATCATCCAAATTATTCAATTTGCATAGTATTAATTGCCCCAACCCCTCTGCTCTGGCTCTCCAGTTGTGGAAAAAAAAAGACCCTGAGGAGCAGGGAGTGATTTTCAGTGCCTCTGGACTCAGCATACCCCCTCTGCAGTCACAACACTTTTCTGTTTTCTTCACTGCCTGTGGATTGAGTGAAAAGTGATTTTCAAGCAGCCTGTAATTAGACAAGAAAAATAAGTTCCAGTGTTCTATTGCACAGTAGGGTGACTAAGGTTAGCAATGTTGTATTGAATATTTCAAAATAGCTAGAAGAGAGGATTTTGAATGTTTTCACTCCAAAAGAAATGATAAATGCTACAGGTACTACATATGCCAATTACCCTGATTTGATGATTATGCATTGCATTCATGTGTCAAAGCATCATATTGTGCCCCCAGATGTGTACAATTAATATGTCTATTAAAATATTAAAATTTAGAGAATTGACTTTCTCTTTCGAGAATCAGAAAATCTAAAAGGAATAGAATACTCAACACCAACCAATCATTCTGTTATAATTTCTATTCTGTTATTCCAGCAATTATTTTGATCAGATCATTCTATCATAAATGGCAACTTGTAGATTCACTCAAATTATTTTAAAAACTAGTTTTAGAATTTTTCACATTTTTCTTATGTACAAGTTTTATGGAAATGAGAATGACCTGCCTGTACTTAAAAAACGTGATATAGCACAAAAATCCGAGAAGAATTTAAAGTAACTACATATGGGGCTCCTCAGAGAGCAAGACAATCTTGGAAATAACTTTTTGGTAAGAGAAATTTTCTCAAGATGTAAATTTTAAAGTACAAGATGACAGACATAAACATCTAAACAAATGATTTAAATTTCTCTCATTATTGGTCATCTTTGAATAAAATCACTTAGTTGATTTTTATATATTCCTAATTTCATTTCATAGTTGAACTTCAAAAAGTTTACTTAATACTGTTAGCTGAAAATCAAATGCATATTTTCACAACTTTTTCAGTGACCTAAATCAGATGTGCTTAGTGGTTTTCTTCTTTGAGACTTTCAAATTAATCTTTATGTTGTACATTGTACAAATCCCCATTAACAGAACAACATGAAACAGTATATCTGTGCTCTTTCTTCCTTCTTATTTATATTTTTTAGACTGCAAGTGAATTCACTTTTACTTTTTTAAGAAAAAACACCTTATAATTTTTTTGCCTCTGTTCAGTTAACATATGAAGAAATTGTCTTATTCTTTTTGTCAACTTCTCTATGTCTATCACATAAAATAGTAAATAGATAATATTATCTGCAACTGATTTCATCTGCTCTAAGGATGGTGGGCATAAAACTGTTTGTTTCTATAATGACAGACTGGACTGTGTTGTCTCTTGAAATGTATATCTCAGAATTGATCAGGAATTATTTCCTTTAGCATTATCAATGTAGAGAATCCAGTCTCAGTAAATCTGGAAAAAGAAAATGGAGGAGAAAGTACAGAAATGGAGTCACAAATTCCTATAGAGACTTAGCTGTGAGATGAACTTGCAGCTAGAAACAGGCATTCCGTTTGAATTAATTTCTCCCATGTGAGATTTTTGCCAGACTCCCTTTTAAGTTTGAGTCATTGACAGATTTTAGGAATTAGTTATAACAACCCCCTTATAACATATTTTAACAGTGATGAACAGTCACTGGGATACCACATTTATAACACACAATAAAGTGAAGATATAATTTTATAGATGGAAATTCTCCATATGACTTTCAGATCAGTCCTCTGTTCCTTTCATGTTCTAGCTCATCAGAAAATTTATGGCATCATTATAATGGCAGCATGAAACAGCCATCACTGTAGCGGTGTGAACATGATGCCTTCATGGGAGTGTCTGTGTAAGAGTCTCTGCCCTTTTTCACCCTGTCAGGGACTCTGTCCACAGACTGCCATTCACTATCAAATCAAAGGCTGCTGCATGCCAACCTACAAAGATCATCTGCAATCCACACATGGTAGCATTCAGCAGATGGGGTTTAGCCTATGTCTGAACTGAATTTACCTGGAGAAATTACGGCAGGTTATTAGGTTGTACCTTTGAATGTGTTTGCACAATCTGAGGCTCAAGAAGGCAACACATTCTGAGTCTCACATTCAAAAAAACAAACAAACAACAACAAAAAAAAAAAAAAACAGGAAATCGTGCACTCAAAAAATCTGCACAGATGTTTTCTGGAACTTTTCTAAGATGCTTGTGTTAGAGCAGCTGCACATAGAAGAGAAGAGAGAGTTATGCATGTGGGGTGGTCCCCAAACTCCCTCTGGGACCATTGAAGGTATACTTCCCCTACAAGTTCTCTTCAAAACGGTATTTCTTGGAGGTAAAAAACTAAAATAATAAAAATATTTCTATAGAAAAATACACACATATTTGTATTCAGATCTATATTAATATCTATGTATATATAATCATCCCCCAGTAGGCATGAAAGAATGGTTCCAGGACCCCCAGGGATACCAGAATCTACTCAAATTCCTTATTAAAATGAGGTAGTATTTGCATACAACCTATGCATATCCTTCCATATATTTTAATCATCTCTAAATTACTTATAATACTCGATACGATGTAAACACTATGTAAATAATTGCTATTCTATATTGTTTAGGGAATAATGACTAGAAGTAAAAATCTGTAAATGTTCAGTACAGTTGTTTTGTTTTGTTTTTCATATTTTTCCATCAGCATCTAGTTAAATACACGGGATGCAGAGATCATGGATACTGAGGACCAAATATACTTATATATAATATCTGAGAGGAAAAGAGGCTCTGAGAAGGGCAAGGAAATTGGACCTTTAACACAGAATCCCTGGGGAGGCTTGAGAGGAATAAATCAAATGCATAATTCACCAGTTTGACAGTTTGGCCAAAGGCCATCCCCATCTCCGTCAGTCTTTTAAATTAAATAAATGCACATAAAACTCAAAAGCAGATTAATTTGAAGTTACTTAGTTTTTGAGATCAAATGATTTATGATACTCTATACTTGGTCATTTTAATTTGCAAAAGATTAACAGTAGGTACCCCCACACACACCAAAAAAAAAAAAAAAAGCGGGGGGCAAATAGAACATACAATCATTCTGTTGATCTGTTTTAGTTAACTTCAAAATCAGAATTACATTCTTCCAGGATGAAACGTTTCTGTTAAATGGACGTTTCTTCATTCTCTAGCTGCTACTGGAAACAGCAATACGAAAAAGAATGCTGTATTTCCATTTCGGTTTCACACATGCCACATAGTGGCTGGGAAACTAAAAGAAATAGAACTGAAAATATAACAACTTCTAGATCAATAAATATGAATGGAAATGTTAGTAAGACTGCACTCTCTAAGTGTTGAGTCTTTGTTTTAGGTTTCATTGCTAATGTTCAACTTTTCAGTATAAGACAACAGTAGCAAGTAAAGAAAACCTATATCTCCCTAAAATATGCCTCTTTGACATAAATACTTTTGAGATGAAGGCATATGAGAAGGGGCATTGCGAAAGGGCTATCTTAACTGTTCTCTCACCTGTACGAGCCATAAAAATTCCTGGGAGATAGACCCCTTCCCAGTACCAACACAAGAAGATAGCCAGTGACTTCAAATTGATACTGAAATTCATCCATATAAACTACCTGAAATAACCCTACTCTTCCACTAGATTTACACCATATATCTCATACTGATGCCCCAGGAATTTACTACCCCTAACCCAGAACCTTTTGCCTTGTCATTTCTTTACAGTGCTTATCATTCTTTGTCTAAAAAAGTATAAGAGTTTCCTGGTTTGGCCATTCCTTTGGATCTTTATCTCTTGTGAATATCCCCCATGTATTTATAAAAATTAATAAAGCTTACATATTTTTCATCCACTAATCTGGCTTGTGTTAATTTGATTCCTAGATCCAATGGAATACCCAAATTAAGGACTAAAATGGGTAGAGATGTCTATAGCCATCCCTACACAAGTAGGCATTCATTTTACATGAAAGGAGCACACTAGTTTAAAGGCATAAATGATTCATCGGCTGAAGAGATACCTACTAGATCATATCTCCTACTGACAATGGAAAGGTAAAAGAAAGCAAGGAGGTTTCAAAAATTGTCCATTTCCTTCTGACTCTAGTGGAACATGCATACATATATTCACATACACATGCACGTGAGTACACACACTGCAAGGGTCTTCCATTAACAGCCACATTCAAATATAAAGATGATTACGAAATGATTTTTGAATAAAACTCCACCATTTTGAAATTCCCTGCTTCTTTTTGACTGCCAAGTTGTGACTGCCTGTTGAGTTACTGTGCAACAAAAATGGTCTTCTGAGCCCCAGGTGCCGTCTCTCTACACAAGCTGCCAATCACCCAGGCTCTCCACATGGCAACAGCAGGTCTGAAGCTAAAGGACAAAGACACCAGCGATTACCAAAGCAGAGAATGGTCCAGAAATAGGAAACACAAACAAAGCAAAGTCCAAAAGGCGAGGGCTTACAACCTGGAAGTCAGTAGGTGTTGGCATTTGGGAGAAAGTCCCTTTCCCTAGACTTCAGTAAACTAAACAGGAAAGGTTTAGAATAAAACGTGCCTGATAGATCCATGAGGGGCAGAAATGAGATGAAGCTATAATTGTAGAACCAGATACCCCAGAATTGCTACTGCATTTCTTTGGAAAATCTTATCTATCCACCTTTAAAGTAAAGGGTACAGTAATTTCCAAATATGGCCAACGGCTAATATTTTAGTTCCATTTGCTCAGTTCACTAAGAAGTGAGTTCTCAACTGACATCCCCTGAAGATACACATCCTGATGGGAAGACACCTGTTAAAGGTCAGTGCCTACAGCCTCCTCCAGGGAAGAGCAGATCTAGAGAGAGAGAGAAATCTGAAATCAGGAAGCTGCTGCTCCATATGGGAACTGGTCATTCCGGAAAAAGACAGCAAAGTACAGGGGTTAAAATTTGGTGCTCTGTACTCAAGCAGACTCAAATTTCAATTCCAGACCCAGGACTAACTCCCTTGCCTGCAGAGTGAGAAAAATAATAATACCTTTCCCTAAACAAATCTAGACCTTAACATTTACACAAAGGATGTTGGTGGTTCTTATTCAAAGTACTAAAAATTTTCTGGGTTCTAGCATTCTTTTTTTTTTAATTCTGATTTTTTATACATGATGGCAGAATGCAATTCATTTCATATTATACTATAGAGCACGATTTTTCAAGACACTGGTTGTACACAAAATATTTTCACACCATTTGTGTCTTACACGTGTATTTAGGGTAATGATATCTAACTCATTCCACCATCATTCCTACCCTCTTGCCCCCTCCTGTCCTCTCCCTCCCCTTTGTCCTATCTAAAGTTCCTCTGTTCCTCCCATGTCCCCACCACACACATAATCGCCATTATGCATCTGCATCCTCATATCAAAGAAAACATTTGGCCTTTGGTTTGGGAGGATTGGCTTGCTCCACTTAGCATTATAATCTCCAACTCCATCCATTTACCTGCAAATGCCAAGATTTTATTCTCTTTTAATGCTGAGTAATGTTCCATTGTGTATATTTACCAAAGTTTCCCTATCCATTCATCTACTGAAGGGCATCTAGGTTGGCTATTGTGAATTGTGCTGTTTAGCTATTATGAATTGTGCTGCTATAAACATTGATGTGGCTGTGTCCCTGTAGTATGCTGTTTTGAAGTCCTTTGGGTATAGACCAAGGAGTGGGATAGCTGGGTCAAATGGTGGTTCCATTCCTGCTTTCCAAGGAATCTCCATCCTGCTTTCCAGATTGGCTACACCAATTTGCAGTCCCACCAGCAATGTGTAAGTGTGCCTTTTCCTCCACATCCTCACCAACACTTATTGTTGTTTGAATTCTTAATAGCTGCCATTCTGACGGGAGTGAGGTGAAATCTTAGTTTGGATTTGCATTTCTCTAATTGCTAGAGATGTTGAACATTTTTTCATATATTTGTTATTGATTGTATATCATCTTCTGAGAAGTGTCTGTTCAGTTCCTTGGCTCATTTATTGATTGGGTTACTTGAGGTTTTTTTTTGTGTGTGTTAAGGTTTTTGAGTGTTTTATATATCCTAGAGATTAGTGCCCTATCTGATGTGCTTGTGGTAAAGATTTGCTCCCATTCCGTAGGCTCTCTATCCACCTCACTGATGGTTTCTTTTGCTGAGAAGAAGCTTTTCAGCTTAAATCCATCCCATTTATTGATTTTTGGTTTTAATTCTTGAGCTACAAGGAGTTTTATTAAGAAATTTGGGGCCTAATTTGACATGATGGAGATTTGGGCCTACTTTTTCTTCTATTAGGTTCTAGCATTTTTTTTACCTGGGCAAATACTCTAGTATTTCTTGTGTGTTTCAGAAAATGGCTCAGAACAAGGAAGTATAGTCTGGAACATATGATCTGTAATATGATCAGATTTTGATTTGAAAATCTATTTGTATTTTTAAGGGAACACTTAAATACAAAGTTCTGCACACAATGAAAACTTTTAATAAAATCTGTCATGGAACTGAAAGTAATAGCTAAAGACATGATGGCGTACAGTCAATTTTTTATAGATATCCCCAAGGAAGTTTTCACAAATAACCTCTACTCCTACAGGAGTTAAAAACTCTCAATATTTTTCAGGTGAAAAATAAAGAATGTTTTAAATTCACCAGACACAACAGTATAATTTATTTCTAGAGGTATTGTAGGTACTCTATGGCATTTCTCTTATTTTCTTTCCTATTTCTATTTTCTTGTAATTCTATATATTACAAAAGCCACATGCATTGGGTAACCATGGTATCTGCATATTTCCAGTTGAGACTTTCTTACAACTCAACCATTTATAGTCACACAAATAGTTTCTTCTTGCAATTGAAAAAATTACTTTTGTGTATTTCCTCAGGAAAATATATTGTTCTTTTGGTAAGCTGCAAAAGAAATGGAAATTAGATTGCTGAATGGCAATATAGTTGACCACTTTAAGAGTTTAGTAATAGACTGATTTATGAGTTATACTTTCCATATATTACCAATATGCTGTGAAAATTTTTGAAAGTACTTTGCTACCTTGCTAACTTCACCTTTCAAAAAATTGGAAGGAACATACATCAAGTACATCAATATTCAAATGGAGTATATTAATATTATATACAAATTTTCTCGACTTCCAAGCATGAGGATATATTCCAAATATGCACACCTCATAAAGTTGCTACTAATCTATAGGTTTTAGAACAATGTTTGATTGCTTTATAATAATAAACAAACACATATTGTGTATAATGTAAGTGAAAAATAGCAAAACTTGATAGTCTAAAACTATAGAGCATTTAAAAAGATGTTACTAATTGCCTACCTGTGCTGGTGCAGTTAAAATCTTGTTGAGAAAAATAGAGCACATCATATAAAAATGATATTGCAAAAGTCTCTCTGTGTGCATTAGTGTGTGCCTGTATAAAATGAATAAATTAGTGCCCCAGATTCAACTTTGGAGAATACAGTAGGCAGAATTCTAAGATGCCCCATTTCAGGATTTATTCCACAAGGATGGGATTTTGAATAGAATGAGATATCATGCACATGACTATGATACCTTACATACATAAAAAATTAACACATAATTTAATCAGACTACTTAGTTAATCAAAGAGATTAACCAAAGAGATTTTTTCTGGGTAGTCCTGATTGAATCCCAGGAAATTTTAATATAAGAAGAGAGTTTTCTCTACTTCTGGCAGAAGGGGCAGTCAGAGATGACTCAAAGCTTAAGAAGGATTTGGTGGACCTTGACTGGCTTTCAAGATAAAGGGAAAACTACCAGGACCATAGCAAGGCCTGCAGCAGATAAGAATCGCCCTCAACATCAGCCAGGAAGGGAGCAGGAGTCTCTGTAGAACTGCAGAAACTGATGCCTGCCAAAAACCTGAATGAGCCTGGAGGCACATGCCTCCCCAGGGCTTCCAGGTAGCAGTCCAGGCACAGACACCCTAATAAGAGCCTGCCAGACTTCAGGTTCACAGAGCTCTGAGCAAACAAATAAGCTTTGTAATGAATGCCTATGTTTATTTTCAAGTAATTAACCTCAGTATTTAATCATGTAATCTGCCCTCCTCCCCTGATACAGAAGGTGATAGACTTTTCTCTTTCACTGGGATGGTTCACAGCACCCAGCAGACCCAGGGCTCACTAAGAAGTCATAAGTGCTCTTTAAATGGTGAATGACACATGCCCCACCCTGTGGTTGTATTTCTTTGGTTCTTACACATTTTTTTTCTTCCTTTCCCCTTTTGGAAAAAAAAATCTGTACAGAGTATGCTTACAGTATTTGAAGCTAGCAATTAAGATAAATCCACACAGGTAGAATATTTCCCTTTTCTTTGCCAGAATGCTGTTAATCCCAGAAGAATAAAGTTAGCCAGAAATGAGTCTGAAGATCCTATAACCCCAGACACTGTGTGAAGGAGAACTGCTGTCCACACTTAGCAATTCAGGGTTTGCCTCTTGGGGCACCTGCTGGACCCGGACCTTAAGGAAAAAATGAATCTGACCCAAAAGTGGAGAGAAAATACAGTAAGTCAGATCCTTTTTTGTTTGTTTTTTTCCCACTTGAGCCATGAGGGAAGTATTTATTACCAAAAAAATTGTTTTGGTAACATTGCTTTGAATGTAGCATTTTCACATTTCTACTGAAAATAGTATTCTTGTCCTGATCATTTTACATTACACCATAGAAATTGGTACTTTGGTTCTTACAGGCTGCTATGGTTCTGCTGAATAGAAATAGTATTTTTCTTTCTTTCTTCTTTTATTTATTTTTGCTTCTTTGTCTCTTTTTGTGATGTTGGAAATCAAACTCAGGGCCTTACAGATGGTAGGCAAGTGCTCTACCACTGAGCTACATCCCAGCCCCAGAAATAGTATATTCTAAAACAAACTATCACACACAACAATAAAGAGTATAAATATAATTGCCAACATTAAAAAAGTCAAATGAGAAGTGGTGATTAGAAGCTCCTTCTACCTTATTATGTCTTTCTGATACATGTAAATTTTGTTTTTCTCATAGTAGACTCAGCATTATTAAAATCAGATCTGGAAGCCTGTGCAGTGGCTCCTGTCTATAATACCAGCAGCTCCAAAAGCGGAGACAGGAGGATTTTGAGTTCAAAGCCAGCCTCAGCAAAAGCGAGGACCTAAGCCACTCAGTGAGATCCTGTCTCTAAGTAAAATACAAAATAGGGCTGGGGATGTGGCTCAGTGGTTAAGTGCCCCTGAATTCAATCCCTGGTATCCTCTCCCCCCGCAAAAAAAATCAGATTTGATCAGGAAATAAAAGGGCTCTAGAGTTACCAGTTGGAAAGTCACAGCTAAGGGGTTGTTTCAAACCCAAATCTGCAATCAGTCAAGATAAAGCAGTCTCACACACACACACACACACACACACACACACACACACACACATATTGGGGATTGAACTTTGAACTTGGGGGCACTGGACCACTGAGGCACACCCCCAGCCCTATATTGTATTTTTATTTAGAGACAGGGTCTCACTGAGTTGGTTAACACCTCACTATTGCTGAGGCTGGCTTTGAACTCATGATCCTCCTGCCTCAGCCTCCTGCCTCCTGCTTGTGCCACCATGCCCAGCTCATTTATATATGATTATCATCATTATATCCATTAACTTTTGTTTAATCAATAAGACTATTTAAATCACACTTTTAAAGTTTAATGAATAATTAAATAATGGGTTTAAATTATTTAATTTTTAAGTAATTATCATGAAAAGTTGCCTTCCATGTTTAAGACAACCTTGAATTCTGAGAGATATAAAGATAATAAAATATAGTCAATAGAAAGCTGAAAAATTACCAAAGGTATCCAAGAATGCAGCTTCATGGTAGAAAAAGGACATTTCCTTTGGTTAGATACACAAGTTCCAGGTTATTGTGCTTATATAATTTGCTTAACATCTGTTTCCAGTGATAAAGCCTGCTCTATCAGAAATTGTTAGAATTTTTAGAAAAAACAAAATAAGGATCTTGTATCCATAGGGGAAAAAATGACATGTGATGTTAAAATATTACTCTCATAAATTATGTATCACTTATGTGACTTCTAAACACCATCCCCATCAAATATTTATAAACACAAATATTAGATTAATCCTGAAGCTAATTCCAAGAAGCCAAATCACACTGACTAACTCAGTCATTTTACAACCACCTGTATGGACTCCTTAGAGAGTCACTTAAATTGAAAATCAGTATAAAATATAAACACAATAATTTCTGATAGAGAAAAATCTATTTTTATAGAATGAAAATGTTAGGCTCCAAATTTCATGAAGTGGGTCTGGAAGGATAACAAAAAGAAAAGTAAAAATTCTGATCAGAACATGGTAGCACATGATTAGAATTCCGTAAAAGTAAAACAAAGTTGATAAGTTGGAAAGAACAAAGTTGCAAGTTATAGTCACACAATAGAAAAAGGGAAGAAATTTAAAAAAAAAAAAACAGCATTGACATAATTTCCAGGCCAAAGCAAAATAATTGCCTCTCTTTAAAATATTTATTGAAAAAGATTTTTTTTTAATACCCTGAGGGAAGAAATCGTGATCTGGAATTCTATTGCTCTCTTCTTCCTTATAATCAGACTTGCTAAACAACCAATCAAAGGTTTAAAGGTAAAAAACAAAAGGTAAAAAAACAAAAACAAAACAAAGGATTTAAAGGTTTTTCTTTGCATATTCTGTAGTCTTTGAGCCTTCCCAAAATAATGAGTAGATTAGGATTTCATTGTAGTGAGCCAGAAATAAGGTCTTTTACAGCCAAATTTCTGTCATGAAGTTACTCAGCTTTTCATCCCTGTGACCAAAATGCCCGACAAGAACAACTTAGAGAAGAAAAGATTCCTTTGGTCTTATAGTCACAGACGTTTCAGTTCACGGTCAACTGGCTGCATTGCTCTGGGCCTAAGGTGAAGCAGAACATCATGCTGGAAGGGCTTAGATCACAGCAGATGAGAAGCAGAGAGAGACGGGAAGGAGCCAGAGAGAAGATAAATTTCTCCAGTCTACTCAGCCATCAATGAATTAATTCATTGATAAGGTCAAAGCCTCCATGATCCAATCACTTCCCCAAAGCCCTACCTTTGAAAACATGAGACTTCAGGGGACATTTTAAATCCAAACCTTAACAGGAAGCAATACCTCTGAAAACCTTTAAAAATTTTTAATTTTAAATATAGTTTTACTTTTTACACTAAAAATGTGCTAATCACCATCATCAAATTATCTAAATTAATGAGACAATATTTTTAAATTACCATGGATAATAATAAAAATGAACACTTAAACTGTACTTACTGAATACCATCCACTGTTCTAATAGTTTCCTGACTTCCTACCCATGTGTCTGTAGCTAACTAAAACATACACTCCAAGACAATCTTCAGTGATTTTTTATTCTTTCCAGTTCATGGACATAAAAACTATTGCTCTGGTATATTTAGCAAACTATGCTGTACCTCGATTCATTTTCTGAAACCTCCTTCATTAAATAGGGTATGAAGTACCCTTCATACCGCAATAGTACCGAGAAAGTACCGCAATAGCTAGCAGTCCATGGTATTGAGATTCCCATTTTGGCTCACCAGCAGAGCCCCTTCTCTCTTCACTTTTTTATGTGCATTCTTCACAAAACAACTGTTTCCCTTATCTTCTCTCAGCATTTTCCCCAGATAGATAAATACTCTGCTCAGAACCTCCAAACAAACTTTCCAGCTTTCCATCTTCAGTTTTTGCTGGATATCACCAGATAAATGTGTTTTCAGTGATACTGACAAACGTTGAAAATAGCACATGCAAAAAAAAAAAAAAAAAGAAAGAAAGAAAGAAAAGTAAATATTATAAAATCCAGATTTTCCTTATGTACCAAAGAGGCAATTTCTATTTTGAGAAATATCCAATATAAATACTCAAATCAGTAAACGCAGCAAATATAAATAAAACTTCATATAAAAGACAATCACTTTGTCATTATGAACTGCAGAGGCAATTTTGGTTATCAAAAAGTTGAATGGTGTTGGATGCAATGGTGTACACCTGTAATCCCAGTGGCTCAGAAGGCTGAGACAGGAGGATTGCAGGTTTGAGGTCAGCCTTGAAACTAAACAAGACTCTCAGCAACTTAGGGAGACCTTGTCTCAAAAGAAAAAAAAATAAAAAATAAAGGGTTGGGGATGTAATTTAGTGGTAAAGTACTTCTGGGTTCAATGCCCATGACCCCACCACCACCACCAAAAAGAAATTAAATGGTGAGCAATGGCAGAAAGAATAAAAGCTGTTATCATTCAAGCCATGTCCGCTGAACAACTTAAGCTTTTTGTCATGGGGTGGCCTTGTGACACTTATTTTGAATCTATATTTTCTCACAATAGAGATTAACAAACATACAAAGGCACATTTAATAAGTTCCTCAGAATCAACAAAGCATATCTATTTGAACTAATACATTTGATTTTTATAATAATAATAATGGCATATTTTCACGAAAAGAATAAATCATGAACCATATCTAAAATCATAAGCTGATTATACATGTAGGAGTTTTAACACACTAAATTTCTTCATGATTTGCTTCCAATGATTCTGGGTAAGTTTGAAAAAGTCCCTAGTGGTTAATATACTTGGAAAAAATAAGTAAGATTTAATATGCAATTAGCTATTTTTAACTATTTGTGTATGATCCTCCAATTTATTCATAATTCTTTAACAATTTCAAGCTATCTGCATTAGCCAATTATGTTCCTATCATCAGTGAGTAGGTCAACTGCTTTACTCAAGTCCACCAATTCAGATGCTAATCTCTTCCTGAAACACCCACACAAACACATCCAGAAATAGTTCTTAACCAGCTATCATTTTGCTTAATTAGTTATAGTTAAGTATATGGTTAAACTGTGGTTCTTTTTTTAAATATTTATTTAGTCATAGATGAACACACAGTATCTTTATTTATTTTTATGTGGTGCTGAGGATTGAACCTAGTGTCTCACACATGCAAGGCAAGCACTTTACTACTGAGCTACAGCCTCAGCCCCTTAAACTGTGGTTCTACATTTAAAAAAAAAAAAAAAATGAAGCCAACTGATAAGACAGTCAACAGATCTGATTTGAAATATATAATGATCCATTCAGGGTACATTCCAATATCCCCTGTGAATGTCTGAAACCACAGATAATACCAAACTTTATATAATCCTAGTGACTGATGGATGGATAGTGTATACTGTGTAGATACTCTGGACAAAGTAGCCTGGAGTATGACATTACAAGATTTCGTCACAGTGCTCAGAGGTGTGATGTAAAACTTAGGAATTATTTATATCTGGAATTTTCACTTAATATTTTGGACCATGGTTGACTGTGGGTAATTGAAACTGTGGAAAATGAAACTGAGATTAAGTGAATGGGAGAAAAAGGAAAAATAAATTTTAAAACTTTGGAATCCTGTGGGGAAATAAAAACTCTCAAAATTCTTTTATAAATAAGTCACTTATAAACTGCAAAGCCATTCTTGTGGCAAGACTATATGTAATAAGTTTGTTTATTGGTAACCACTGGGTTCATGTAGAGAGAAAAGTGATTTAAAAACGGGGTACCCATAGAGAGGGAAATGATCTGAACTATTGGGCCAGTAATATTCGTGTGGACAATGGCGACTGTGCTATTTCAATCCCCACCTGTTTGCTTGTTTGTTCATTCTAAACTGAAAATGTAAAAATAAGCATGGATTTGAAAACTACAGTGTATCTTTCCCTGTAAGGGGGTCTCACACTTTGTGTTGAGGTGCCACATCTTTGCTGGTCTAAAAAAATCTCTGCTTGTGCCTCACCTTCTAATGTTTCCTAGAATTATTCTCTGTGGCAAGCATTAAGAACCTGTCCAGGGCTAGAGTTGTGACTCAGTGGTAGTAGAGCATTTGCCTGGCATGTATGAGGCACTGGGTTTTATCCTCAGCACCACATTAAATAAATAAATAAATACATAGAGAGATAGAGAGATTGATAGATAGATGTATTGCAACCATCTACAACTAAAAATATATATATTTAAAAAAAAGAACCTGCCCGAGCCAAGTTGATGTCCCCTTCTCTTTGGAGGGAAAGGGGGGACCTCTGTATTTGAATATAGAATGAACTAAACTTATAGATGTAGGTGTGAGGTAAAGGGAAAGATAAGAATAACCCTGAAGTTATAGGCCAAGTAACTGACAGGATAAAAAGTACTATAGGCTGAAATAAAGGAACTTATAATAAGAACATTTTGGTTAAAAATATAAACCAAAAGTTTGATTTCAAACGTACTTAATGCAAGACCCCCGTTGGCTCTTACACAGTTAAATAACATCAAAGCTCAAAGAAGCCATAGTGAGAAACAGAGTCCAAGGGGACTGGTTATTCTCATATCAAAAGTAAGCATAGATAAGCATATAAATATAGAAGTATATTTCTTAATAATACAGAGGGCTGAATACTGACTGAGCCTTGAGGCAGCTTTAAACCTAGGAAGAGAAGAGAAATCCAGGCAAGGGAAACAAGAGGAGCCACATAATGTAATGATTCAGGAAGAAATTAAGGAAAGAGGGGTGATATGGAATAAATTATAACTTTCCCACCACCCTCCACAAAATTCTTATGCTGAAGCCCCAACCCTACATAAGACTATATTTGGAGATTTTGGAGATAGAGTCTTTGAAGAGGTAATTAAGATTAAGTATGAACCATTAATTAGATTAAGGGGACTAATCCAATCACCTTAATACATGTGAGGACCTCATTGGGACTAGTGTTTTTAACAGAAGAGGAAAGGGCACCAGGATGTGTGCACACACAGAAGAGAAAAAAAAAAAAAAAAAAGCCATCTGCAAGCCAAGGAGAGAGGCTTCAGAAGAGACCAAACTTGCCTATCCCTTAATTCTAATCTTCCAGCCTCCCAGATGGTGAGAATATTGTTGTTTAAGCTTCTGACTGATACAAGTGGTAGCTCAGAACTCAGTTAAAGAAAAGTATGTCGAAAGCAAGGGATTGACCACCTGTGTCAAATATCATAGATCAGTCAAGCAGGATAAACATGGAGGAATGCCTACTTTCCCTATGGACACTGGTTACCTTGAAGAGAGTATTGTTGCTGCTCTTGTTGTTGTTGTTGTTGTTTGGTTGTGGGGTTTTTGACTGGTTGTTTACTGTGCTAGTGATCAAACCCAGGACTTCATGCATGCTAGGCAAGCACTCTACCACTGAGCTATATCCCCAGCCCACACCACACATACACCAACAAAAAGCAAATGGTGCAGAAGTGTTGCAAACTGACTGGAGTAGGTTTGAGAGAGAAAGGAAAGAAAGCTCATGGACATCTAGAGGACAGCAGAGTAATAGCCCATGGCTAGGAAGAGAGACATATGGGGTGAGAGAAGTGTATTTCTTAATAATACAGAGATTATAGAATACCTCTTTGTGTGAAAGGTACAATAGAAAAGGCCATATTGATGACAGACAGGAAACACCTCAATCAGATAGGAATCCATCTCAAGAGTCTGCCAGGGCTTTGGAGGGGAAGGACTATGATCCAGGGCACCTATAATCTTAGATAGTTATCTCAGGATAGCAGGTGGGAAGATAGGTAATATATTAGTACTGGCACATCTGAAAACATGGATTCATTATAAAAATGATGTAATAAACTTTTAAGAGAATTGCATGTTCATGGGTCTTTTCACCTCCTGATAATTCCAAAAAGGAAGTTCCAAAAGAACTTTTAAGAGAATTGCATGTTCATGGGTCTTTTCACCTCCTGATAATTCCAAAAAGGAAGTTCTTTTGGAACTTCCTTTTTGGAATTATCAGGAGGCATCCTGCTATAATCAGGATCTCTAAATTCCGAGTAGCATAAACTAAGACCAAGACAACTGGTGAGACTTTAAGGAGAACTTCCTGCCCAAGTATTAAGTTCCTGCCTTAAGCCAAGAAATATTTGGTCATGCCTATTGGAGAAGGGCTTTGCATAGAATTTTTATGAGCCATATTCCCCTGGAGCCCACCCTAAAAACCTCTGTTTTTATCTAGTACAAAATTGCCAACTCATGACAGTAGTTGGGCCAAGGAGATGACTGAAGGAAAAACAGTAAAAGGAGTTTGTCAGGGAAGATGAGGGATTACAGTCACACTGGTAAAAAAAAATTTACCAGTTTGTTTCTGCAGCTCCCCCAAACCTAGTTTGTGATCAACTAAACAGTTTACAAGTCTTTTAGAAAAAACAGAGTGGTTCTATATCTGTGTAATGTAGAAAAATATTACAGTCATCATTTTATAGATGCAGAAGGTAAAATCTCTCCAAGTTACACGGAGACTGTTGCATATGAGGGGTGGGATGAAGAAGTGGCTGAAGCCAGAGAACCTTGATTCAGGTTAGGCTCTTCCACGGAAACTCTCTGCAGCCTTGACCAAGTTAGCCAGCTTCTCGTCTACAAATTCCTCAGCTATAAAATAGGGATCGTGGGAGTGCTTCACAGGGTTTATTAAACGACTAAACAGATGAAAAGCACTCGGAACAGTGTTCTCCATAATATGATTTCATTTATTTTTATTATTATTTATTGTTCTATATTAGATCCTACTAGACATAGAGCAGCAACTCCACAATATGAGTTCTCTTTCTCTCACCTTTTTTTTCACTATTTTTTAATATCAAGAGCAGCACTCTCAAAATATTTAATATTTGACTCTTAGATGGCACGATATCTTAGGCTTCATATAATGTTTCCTTTTATAGTGTTAATTTCCAAAGTCCAAAGTCTTTTCTATATATTATTCTTCCTTTTGCAACTCTGAATTAGAATATCTTTAAATATATGCTACTTTTATAATACAACAACTTTTATGATACCATTTGTTAATTCCTACTATCACTAATAAATAATAATAGTTATTATAATAATAATAAGCATTTACCTTCCTGTAGTAGGCTGAATAATGACCGTCCAGATCCTAATTACTGGAATCTGTAAATGTTATCTGATAAGGGAAACAGAACCTTCAGGGATGTGATTAAATTAAGGACCTCATGGTAGGAGGTTATCTTGTGTTATCTAAGGGGTCCCTAAATCCAATCCTATGTGTCTTTGTAAGAGAGAGACAGAAAGAGATCACATAGTCACAGAGGAGCAGGCAGTTTGAGGAGGAACACTGAAGCAGACATGGGAGTTATATGGTCCCACAGGCAAGCAACACCAAGCAGTGCCAGTGGCTACCAGATGCTAAAAGAAGCAAATAATAGCTCCCCCAGAGCCTCTAGGAGGGCTGCAGCCCTCCCAACACCTTCAGTTCAGACTTCTGGCCTCTAGAACTGTGAGAAAATTTATTTTTATTTATTTTATTATACATTTTATTAGGTTTTCATAGGTGCATTATAATTATGCATAATGATAGAATCCATTGCATTCATACATGCACAAATAACATGTAGCACCAACACACAACATTTAGATGCAGGCATTGACCTCCTTAATAAACTCCTAAAGCTCAAGAAACAAACCAAGAATCAATAAATGGTGTGACATCCAATTGAAGAGCTTTTGCAGAGCAAAGTAAACAAGAGAGTGAAAAGTGAGCTACAAATATGGGAGAAAAATCTTTGTCAGCTTCTTTTCTGACAGAGGATTAATCAGAAAATATTCTTTAAAAACTCAGAAAATTTAATGAAAATAGAATCATAATGAAAATAGAATCATAACCTCGTCAACTTATGGGAAAATGAACTAAATTTCCCCTTGATTTAAAACCTCAAGATTTTAGTAACACTTTACAGCATCCCTAAAAAACTAATATACATTTTTTAAATTCCATACACTGTGTTTTACATGTATTATTTTGTTTAATCATTGTGTTAATTCCATGAACTAGGATTACCCTCTTTTATAAATACAGAAACTTGCATCAAACAGCTAATAAAAACCAGATCTAGAACTGTCACCCAGGGAGATGATTCCAAAACTATCATTATGCTTATGCTTTTATTGTTACAGTGACTTCATGTGTTTTTTTTAAATGTTTTATTATGCATAAAAATTAGTATGTCAAAAATCACATTTAATAATATATAATTTTAAAATTATGAATGAGTAAGGATTCCAAATTCAAGTCAGGGCTGACACACCTTGGTATGAACAAACTCTTTCTACTTATATGCTGTGGCTTTCTTTTTCTTCTGGTAGCTAGGATGCAAAATGAAGAATAAATATTAATATAGAAAACAATTAATATAAGTTCAACCATCTCGTCTACAATTTTTGAAGAATTTTTAAATAAATAAAAAAAATGTCAGCACAAGGCCCATGCCCCCAAACAATCCGGTGGAAAAAAAAGAAAGCTCTTTGGATGAGAATTGTGTGTTCAATTCTTCAGACAAGGTACATTGAAGGAAAAAAACATGGCAGCAGTTGAAGTGACAAGACAGATCCCAGTATTTTAGTCAGTTATTTCGCTGTTGTGACTAAAGGATCTGGCCAGAACAATTTTAGGGGAGGAAAAGTTTATTTGAGGGCTCACAGTTTCAGAGGTCTCAGTCCCTAGAAGGCCGGCTCCATTCCATGGGGCTAGAGGTGAGCCTGAACATCATGGTGGGAGAGTGTAGTGGAGGGGAGCAGCTTACATGGTCATCAGAAAGCAGAAAGAGAGTCTCCACTCTCCAGGTACAAAATATATACCCCATAGCCACCCCCCAGTTCCCACCTCCTCCAACCACACTCTACCATTTTAGTTACCACTCAGTTAATCCCCATCTAGGGATTAAATCATTGATTGGGTTAAGGCTCTCACAACCCCATCATTTCTCCTCTGAACCTTCTTGCATTGTCTCACATGTGAGCTTTTGGGGGACACCTCACATCTAAACCCTAACACCCAACATAGGTATAATCATTTCTTCCCACTTATCTGAAAGCAACCTATTACACGAAACAGGGGAATTTGCCAATAGCATATGCCTGTTATGGGACTTGAAATCTTGAAATATGTTTTATGTTTTAACCTATAAATTTAACAATATTCCTTATAAATTTTCCCTGTTGCCATATCTTTTTTTTTTTTCTGTTAGAAATAACTGAATTTCTAATGCTTAGAGAAGACATAATCCCTGAGCCCCTCAATGAAGAAACTATGATCCCAGAAGTAAATAATTTACCCAAGGCCATATATTTAGTCATTGTAAAGCTTTTGCCATAATATTTCACATATAACATGTATACAATAAATAATAAATAGTGTTTAAATTTTTTCAAATTTTTTACTAATATATTTAGTACTGTGATATTGTATATGTTGTTGTTATTGATTTCTTTTCATCATTTTAGTTTTTTAACTTTTTTATTTTATTTTTATTGGTGCCTAATAATTATGCAGAATAGAGCATTTCATTTGTATGTTTAAATTTTTTGACTAAATATTTCACAGCTAAAATATTCTTCTTTTTTAAAGAGAGAGAGAGAAAGGGAATTTTTTAAATATTTATTTTCTAGTTTTTGGTGGACACAACATCTTTATCTTAATTTTATGTGGTGCTGAGAATCGAACCCAGCGCCCCACGCATGCCAGGCGAGTGTGCCACATCCCCAGCCCACTAAAATATTCTTTTGAAAATGAAAATCCAGTTAGTGACCTTTGAATTCCTTCCACAGGAATACTGTATTACAAAAGCTACTCCCTTATGTAGAGCAAAATAGTGACTGAGTCAAGAGATTGAGAATAGTATTCAAAATGTGATCATGTAAATCTCTGGATAAATAAAATTGAGAATTCTACAAATAGATCTTGGAGTCAGCTATTTACTAACTGGGAGCTTTCTCTGATCTGCCTGGATCTTTTTCTACTAGCCCTCTAGTTACCACTAAATATTTCTGCCATGACCTACTGCAAAGACTTGAATGATAGACATCAAGACCCCTTAATTCTGCTTTAATTCTTCTGATGGTGTAATTTCCTTTTGTAAGATTATGAGGAAGAAAAATTCATTAGGAAGAGACCATCCTAAGATGAAAAAGAGTGTTCCCTCCCTGGTTACCTTTCTGTGACTGTTTTCCAATTGTCTACTACTGCCATTGGTACTCTGACCCAATTATTATGGGAAATTGTATTATGAGAACCACATCTGGGATCAAATTAGGTCAATAGGCAGAAAAATTCCTGCATTTTGGGGAAGCTGAATGGAATTTATGCTGCAGTGCCAAATTTGTGGAGAAAAAATTAGTCCATTAGCAACTAGTGATGAGGTTAACTGTTGAGCAACAAAAGAAAGAATAATTCATTTACTTCATAATCATGTAAGAGCGAAGACAGAATGATCAGTCATCTGTAGTTTGCCACAAATCAATCACTACTTCATTGTATGCCACTATATTCTCAAAACAACCTTTTCCAAAAAATCAGCTAATATGAAGAAACCAAGACGCTGTCCCCTGAGGATACATAAGGATTGACAAGAAAAACTTTTTTCCCAAAGGGCATAGTTATGAACATATAAAATTCAAAAGATCTATAAGCAAAAAATTAGAACTAATATTTATTTAACAAGGTCACTGAATACAACACCAATATACAAAAATTGATTGCATTTTGTCAACTAACAAGAAACCAAAAGAAAAAAAACTCGATATGTGATTTAACAGCACGATATGTAACAAAGACATCCTATGACCTACTTGCCCAGTGCTCCTCAAAATTCCCAAGGTCATCAAACACAGGAAAATTCTAAAAATACTGTCACAGCCAAAAGGAATTTAAAGAAACATGACAACTAAATGCAACATGGGGCCCTAGATGGGAATCCTGGAACAGAAAAAAAAAAAAAAAAATCATAGGTGAAAAGTAAGAAAGTCTGAGTAAATGATATTCTTTAGTTAGTAATCAGATATTGGCATTATTTCATTAATTGTGATAAATGGTCCATACTAATGTAAGATATGTATAATAGAAAAAGCTGTGTGAGGCCAAGGGAGGGGAACAGATAGGAACTCTATTCTAGCACCTCAATTTTTCTGTAAGTCAGAGATTGTTTTAAAAATAGTCTATTAGTACAAAAGAAGGGAAAGTTGAAAATTAGCTCAACTACATATGAAAATCTAGTATGTAATAAAAGTGACATTAAATCAGTGAACTTTTGAAATAAACGGTGGTATAACCAGGGCTGGGCACTTGGAGAATGATAAAATTGGATTTATATATGAAGCACTGAAGAAACTGAATGGATCTGAGATCTAAATGTAAAAATCTGAAACCATACAGCTGTTAAAAAGAAATCTGGTATATTCTTTTATAAATTCAGGACAAGAAAAAGCTTTATAATTATGGCTCAAAAATTAAAAGCAAAAAAAAAGGAAAGGAGGTAATTTTTATTTATGATGCTGAGGATGGAATGCAGGGCTTTGCATATTTTAGATGAGTTCTATCCCACTGAGCTACACCTCCAGCCCCAATATGCATAAATTTAACTACTGAAAAATTTAAAAACTAAAACTTTAGTACTATAAACAACAGAATATCTTCAGGAAAGACAAATTAAAAACTGACATATTTATTCCACACATTGCAGGAAAAGGCTAAATAAATATAAAGAGTTAAAAATAAAGATATTGTCAACTCCTGATATAAAACTGGACAATGGGCATGAATAGACAGGTCACAGGAAATAGTAAACAAAAGGCCTTTAAGCATATAAAATTGATTTAACTTCACTCAGATGTGAGAATGAAAATTAAAACTAAACTGAGATATCATTTCATACCTATTAGATCAGAAAAAAAAAATCATCAAATTTAAAAGCTTGGTGACCATTGCCTAGGCAAGTCTATAGTGAAATAGACATCCATATGCATTGTTGGTGACAGTGTCAATTGTTCTGCTACAGGAACCATTAGGAACATTCAACAAATGGTATAAGCATTGACTCAGTAATCTACCAACCTCAATCCTAAAAATTTACCTTCAAGTAGAAGATAATATGTGAACAAGTTAATTTGATATTTCAGTATGAATAATATTTAGTAGGAATAAAAAAGTTGGGTAGAACTTTAATGTCCACGTAGAACTCACACAATTGAATACAATGGTGCCATTTAAATATTTCTATAAAGACTGTGAACTATTAATGAAATGAGGTCCAGGAGATGTCATTAAGCAATAAAAAGTAAAATATGTCACCTTTGTGCAAAAAAGAAGCTGCAATAAGAAGATATATATATGAATGTATGTGTGTGTATATATATATATATATATATATATATATATATATACATTTTTTTGTTTTGATATATGTATTTATATCAAATACATGTATACATATAAACATATCAAAAGAAAAAACATAAAAATGGATATTAAATCTTAATAAGATACTTATACCTAAGGTTAGTAATAAGATTTCATGTGTCTTTTTTATATATATTTCTGAATTTTACATCAATATTAGTCATTCCTCAGTATCCATAGGTAATTTTTTTCTAGGACTTTGTACATACTAAAATCTGTTGCTGCATACTTTGTACATACTAAAATCTGTTGCTGCATAAGTGTCTTATATAAAATTGTATTGTGTTTACATATAATCTATGTACATCCTCCTATAGACTTTAAATCATTTCAAATTTACTTATATAGCAAACACAATGTAAATGCCCCATAAGTAGTTCTTACACTGTACTGTTTAGGCAATCATAAGTAGGAAAAACAGTCTGTACATGTTCAGTACAAATGTGATTTATTTGTCCTAATAGTTTTGATCCATGTTTGATGGAATCCAGAGATACAGAATTAATGGAAATGGAGGACGAACCATGTATCAAACAAGATAAAAACAAATCCTGAAAATCAATGTAAAGGAAAACAAATCTAATTATGCAGCAAATAGATACTCAGAGGAACGAAAAGATTAATTTGAGTAATTTAAACACAGCATTTTGACTGTACTCTCCCTGACACACAAGAAAACAAAACTCGCACAGCTATTTTCCACTTAATTTAGTACACTTGTTGTGATGTCATGCTTGGTGTAAAATAGTTCTGAAACTATTTGAGCATTCTATAAAATACTAAATAAGTAAATACATTCTATTGTCAGATTCCAAAAAGATGTGAATATGGAATGGGGGGAAAAAATAGAGGGAGAAAAACCATGTGACATTAGAATTGATCTGGAGGCATCAATATAAACACATGATTGTGTGTGTATGTGTATGTATACAGTTACATATTTAATGATTCAGATTCTGGTTTCAAATATTATTGCCCACCAAAAGAAACCAGGGTCATCCTTTACCCTTAGCTATTTCCACATCTGTGGCAGAGAACATTCAATGTGAACTTGAACTACCTTGGGCCAGAAAGCATCTTTTTCATAAACATAATTGAATGGTCCACCATGGAATTCCAGTCTGCTTCCCAAACATTACTCTTATCAGTTTCACCCAGAAATGGGAAGGCTGACACATCGTGGTGAGTCACCAAGTTCTGCCAAGTCTCACTTGGCTGTACTTTGGGGGCAAAATCTAGAGTGTTTAGTTAACAGATCCTTGAGCTTACCCTGTAGTTCATAGACTTTGATGATACATAACATTTCCAGGGTTTTTTTTAAATAAACCTCTTAACAAGCTCTGGGTTTAATACAAAATGCCAACTGTTCCTGAGAAATCCTTCCCTTTTATAACTCAGGACCAAGGTGGTTGGCATTTGTTTTAAACCACACAAGAACAAAGGAACATCTACGTAATATGGTACAAAGGCAGCCCAGAGACATGGGAACACTTAATATTGCTATATAGGTATCAGAGCCATATGGTGAAGATTTTTTCATATTCTTACATGAAATGTTTCACTCTATTTTTAAAATTTTGATCCATATTTACTTTTGCCTTTACAATAAGTTAGTAAAGACCCTTGGGTCTTCTCTTAACTAGAGTCTTAGGAATTTTCAATGTCTCATTTCTTAGCTCATTTTCTGAAAAGAACAATTCCTCCTCCCACCCTGAACTTCCTCTCCTCCCTCCCTCCTTCCCTCTCTCACTTACACACACACACATACACATACACTTTACTATTTAGGTGATCTACCATCTATTACTCCAAGGAAATAGCTTTCCTGAATTCTGTCACCACAAACTACACAGTCCAAAATTTCACTGATCAAACTATGGGTGAACACTGCCTGCCCCTTGAGTTGGATGAACTTGGGCAAATTACGTTAGTCATGAGCCTCAGTCTCTTCATCTCTTTATAAATAATAACACCTACCACAGAACATAGTAGCAGAAAATGGAGATAATGTGTGTAAAGCAACTAGCAGAAAACAAGGTTTGTCATTCACACTAATTACTAAATCGTTTTATTATGGTTTTGGAATTAAAATAGTTAAGCAAAAATTAATTATAAGCATAGTTTCTTCCAAATGAAGAGCTGGATTGTTCGCTAATCACTAATGTTACACATTATAATTCCACAATAGCCTAACTGCAATAGAAATCATCAGTTTTTGTTATTCTCAGAAAAAAAATATTTTTAAGTGTCAACTATCTCAAATGAAGAGATTAAATAACATTATTAATAAACTTTCATAATATTAGCAATTTAATAAATAAATATGATACTTATTTATCATCTACATGTTTCAGTAGACAGTGGTAGAAGGCTTCAATCATGCTGTCCCCAAGAGGCACTAAATCAGATCTCTGCTAAAGAGGGAGAAGCATGTCCACAAGCACTCCAAGAAACTTTTGTGCATAATGTTCAAGAATTGCTTGCTTGTTAAAAAAAAAAAAAAAAATATATATATATATATATATATATATATATATATATATATATATATATATATATATATAAATCCTGCAGTCTCTACTTTGTTATGCTCTTATATCCTCCCAAACGAAGACATGATAAAATATGTATATGCAGGCATCTTTTATTGGAAAGGAACCAGATGGGAAAAGTACAAGTAAAGTCATGATCTCAGCTCTGAAGTTAGAAGAGATAAGTTGGCCAGAATATGGTGAGAAGTCGAACCATGTTGATAAGATTGCTAACTCTGTTATGAGAATATTATGACAAGAAGACAAATGAACTCACATGGGATTAGCCACACTGGATAGTCTTAACTTTTAGTGTATTCTCTCTGGGGGTTAAAATCAATGATTTTTAAACACTGAGCACTCTTAATACTTTTAAGCCTCCTGTCATCATTGCTCCAAGCACTCCATTTACCATATTTTTTTAATTAGTTATGTACTCTGACTTGGCTTATTAAAAAATTTTATTGGTGCGTTATACATACAGAATAGTGAGATTCATCCTGGCAAATTCATACATGCACATAATATAATTTGGCCATTTTCATCCCCAGTACCTCCCCTTGCTCTCTTTTCCTCCCTTCCCCTGACCCTAACCCCTTCCTCTACTTATCTCCCCTTTTATGTTTATGAGATGCTGCCCTAGCTTTTTCTTTTTCTGTCTTCCATATATGAGAGAAACTATATGACCCTTGACTTTCTGAGTTTGGCTTATTTTGCTTAACATAATGCTCTCAAGTTCCATCCATTTTCCTGCAAATGACATAATTTCGTTCTTTTTCATCCATTGTGTCTATACATACAACACATTTTCTTATTCTATTCATCTGTTAACAGACAATTAGGCTGGCTCCATAACTTGGCTATTGTGAATTACGCTGTTATATATGTGGATGTACCTATATTTCTGGAGTATAGTGACTTCAATTCTTTTGGATGAAATACTGAGGATTGATATAGTTAGGTCTGATGGTGGCTCCATGCCAAGTCTTTTGAAGAAACTCTTTATTGATTAAATGCTCCTACTAATTTACAATCCCACCACCACAGAGTTGGAATTTTGTTTACTGACTACTCCACAAGGGACAGCTGAATCTACAGCACAGCAGATTCAGGTACATTTGAGTCTGAATCCAAAGCCCACAAACTGCTAAATACAAAAGAGATAACGGATAGCTGTTCCGTAAATAAAATGTAAGTTTTTAAACGCTGGAAATTTTTATCAGTGCTTAGCCATAAAATTGTCATTTTTCTCTTCTATGTGATTTTTATAGGGGTCTTGTGATATCGCAAATAAAATACAGCAGTATACTGGAGAGAGAACGGGCTTTGGACTCAGGAAGTCATGAGTCTTAATTCCATTCTATGGCTTTTTCGCCAGGGGACCCACAGACAAGGTATATCATCACTCTTTCTCTCCGTTTCTTCATTTTGAGAAACTTTTCTAAGCAAGTAAAATATAAATGTCAGATAAAGAGGAATATCTTCCCAAGTTCAGAAGTAAAGAAAAATATTGGCTGTGGAAAAAAGCAACTGAATTATGCTGGTTACAAGTCCCCTAACTAGATTTCATTCTTTTATAGACTGTTCTTTATTTTTCAAAATGACTTTTCATGGTAAATTGCAAACCAAGTAGGTCATAATTTTAGGAACCCCACAGATTAGCAATAAGTACTCACAGAGTGTTCAGATTCTTGAGTTTCTTGAAGGCACTCCCTGGAATTTCTCTTATTCTGTTAAACCTCAAGTCTCTAGGAACATAAAAAGGGGAAGAAAATTACAATATGTTGACTTCTATTCTGTCATTATTTCTAGAAGTCTATTTCTTTTTATAACCAAACCTACAGCACTAAATTTAAACACAATTAAAACAAGATTAGTGCACATCACCCATTAATCATTAGATATGTACCTTGTTTACAGCAGATTATTCATATCTGGTGCTCTATGCTAGTTCAAAAATGTCAGAAAAATATGTCATTAGAGACCTGTCAAGATGCAGAATGCCATTTACTTTAGATAATATTTGATGCCAAAATATATACAGTATACACTGATATGTCAATCGACTATATTTGGTTTGGTAAATAACATTCATATATTAAAGATCACATAGCAACTCAACAGAGCACTGTTGATTGAATTTAGTCAGTTATTAATTAGTTAATTTTTCTACATAGCCCAGGAATACAAAAGCCTTCTTTTCTTTAATATACTTTATTTTTTAGTTGTAGTTGGACACAATACCCCCATTTATTTATTTATTTTTATGTGGTGCTGAGGATCAAACCTAGGACCTCGCACATGCTAGGCATGCGCTCTACCACTGAGCTACACCTCCAGCCCAATACAATGGCCTTCTAAGGAATTTGAAAGTGAGTCAGCAGGATAATTACAGAAACAGTACAATAACATTTCAGCTGATGACAGACCACACATATGACAGCAGTCCTAAGACCCTAACACCCAAGGACGTCACAGCTGCCTTCGTTTAAGCACCCACTGCAATATTCACCCCACAATAAAATTACCCTAGTGGCACATTTCTTAGAATCTACCCCCATCATTAACTGACACATGATTGTAGTTTGAGAGATAATTAATTCTCCATACCAATGTTTTTGTTCAGCAATGAAAACACTGTTTTAGTCAGCCTGAGAATTTTCAAGTGTCACTTAGGTGCCACATGTTCAGCACCGGAATTACAAAGATAAGCAGAGTATGGTCTTTGTAACTGAGCATGGATGCTCCAGCAAGATTAACAAGTGAACTATTACAACACTAGAGCATAGAGCATCTGTGAGGATCACACAAATAACATACTCATACGATGAGAGCCGGGGACCAGGCTCATTACTGGTCTGCCTGGAATCTTCTGTCAGTGAGAGAAGCACCTGCCCTAATTCCATTGATCGTGGTGGAAATGTCAGTCATGTGCCTCTGCCGGCTGTGAAGAGGGTGACAGAGGCCAACCAGCTGAGGGTGGTTTCTCTCTACATGCATTGTTTCTTCCTTGGGAAATACAAGACCATGCAAGGCAAGTTGGGGACCTTGTGAGTGCTGATATGGCTGTTACATGAAATATAGCTACAGTCATTAGCTGTAATTCAAAATTCCAAGGAAAATGAGTATCTAGGGATGTTAACGTCTATCCAGCCCAAACTAGAAAGACCCAGCTTGAGAATAAGACCAAGCAGAAAAAAGTGCCAAAATCTGAGAAAAGAGACACCCAGGTATGCCTGGATGCCATATTTAGCTTTTGACGACTCAGATACATGAAGCCGTGTGTGTCGATTTTGATATGCTAATTTGAACTGAGTTTTTAATATTAATGCAGGAGCATAGATGAAAGATGAAATAATTTATTTGGAAATGTGAGACCTGAGAGGAATTATATCAGGGAAATTTTACAGGTCACTGGGTATCAGTAAAAACTAAGACAAAATCTATTATACTACCATAGTAGAAAACCATCAACAATTCCACTTAATTAATTATTATCAAAATTATCAAAATTCTTTACCACCATAAATAATTGTTCTTAGAATGCTTAATTCACACATCTTTATAAGACTGTCTTTAAATCCCATTCACCATTTTATATTTCTCTGGAGTTGACTTTAGCAGAATATGCACAATTTCATAGGAGCTGTTATTTTCCAGTAAAATCATTAAATAACTCAGGGACTATATCCTCATTAGATAGAATGCACTGTTTAAGCAACATAAATGGCTATTTGATGTGATTAGATTAAATTTAGAAGGAAACTTTGTAAGTTATATAAGACCCTCCCTAATCGTATATAAACATACAAGATATAAGTTATATACCTATATATGCTAAGAACTATGGGCTTCCCATAAAAATAGAAGCTTTAAATTAATAGTTACAGAAAGGACTCTCCTCTCATCTTAAAATCATAATTCCTAATAATGACCCCAGAAATGAGGTTCCAACAATATAAGAAGGAAGCAAATATAAAAGGATCAACAATTTCCCTTCTTTAGATTTTGAAATTTCTGAAGAACTCAGAAAGATATAAATGATAGAAGAATCCACATCAAAAATTAACTGCTATTTATACCTTGATAAAGTTCATTCTAGTATAATTCTACATATTTTCATTTTTACTATACCAATTACATATAAAAACATGTTATAGAAAAAGATCTCCTCTAAGCACAGTCTTTTTGTTATGTCTGCCTCCCCTCTCCAAATACAAGGCATTTGTAAGTTAGACACCTCTCTCCAAATATATATACATATGCATGTAAAAAATGTCTCAATCAGCCTTTTGCTGCTGTGGCCAAAAGATGGGATAAGAACCATTTTAGAGAAGGAAAAGCTTATCTGGCGTTCAGAGTTTCAGAGTCTTAGTGCATAACTTGGCCAATTCCATTCCTCCAGGCCCAAGGTATGGCAGGACATAATGGCAGAAAAATGTGGAAGAATGTGGTGAAAAAGAAACAACTCAGAACATGGCACAAGGAAG
Organism: Callospermophilus lateralis; assembly: GCF_048772815.1. Classification (NCBI taxonomy): domain Eukaryota; kingdom Metazoa; phylum Chordata; class Mammalia; order Rodentia; family Sciuridae; genus Callospermophilus; species Callospermophilus lateralis. The sequence goes on from NC_135320.1 coordinate 15,589,033, forward strand.
TAAAGACTGCCTGCAGTTACCACACAGTTAATCCATTCAAGTGGATCAATATACTGATTGAGTTAAGGCTCTCATAACCCAATGATTTCACCCTTAAGCTTTTTTACATTGTCTCACACATGAGTTTTGGGGGGATATCTCATATCTAAACCATAATAATAAGATAAAATATGTTAGATTTTTGTCACTATAAACAAAATACCTCACAAGAACAATTAAAAAGAGGCAATGTTTATTTGGGGACCACATTTTGAAAGATTCAGTCCATGGTCAACTGACTCCATTGATCTTGGACTGAGGTGAGGCAGAACATTATAGTAGAAGAGTGTGGAGAAGGAAAGATTCTTAGCTCATAGCAACCAGAAAGCAGAGAAAAAGAAGGGAACAACAGATCAGGGATAGATATTATCCCCAGGGCCACAACCCCAGTGCCCTACTTTCTGCAGTATCTGCCTAGAGTTACCACCCTGTAGTCCATTCAAATTATTAATCCACTAAATGGATTAATCCATTTAATGAGCTGTAACAGATGAGGTTATAACTCTCATGCTATAATCATTGCTTAAAAGCCCCACCTCTGAACCTCATTTCATTGGGGATCATGCTTTTTAAACATGAGCTTTTTTTTTTATGGTCAATTGATTTTTTTTTATTATTGGTTGTTCAAAACATTACATAGTTCTTGATATATCATATTTCACACTTTGATTCAAGTGGGTTATGAACTCCCATTTTTACCCCGTATACAAATTGCAGAATCACATCAGTTACACTTCCATTGATTTATATATTGCCATACTAGTGTCTGTTGTATTCTGCTGCCTTTCCTATCCTTTACTATCCCCCTCCCCTCCCCTCCCCTCCCCTCTTCTCTCTCTACCCACTCTACTGCAGTTCATATCTCCCCCTTGTATTATTTTTCCCTTTCCCCTCGCTACCTCTTGTATGTAATTTTGTATAACCCTGAGGGTCTCCTTCCATTTCCATGCAATTTCCCTTCTCCCTCCCTTTCCCTCCCACCTCTCGTCCCTGTTTAATGTTAATCTTCTTCTCATGCTCTTCGTCCCTACTCTGTTCTTAGTTACTCTCCTTATATCAAAGAAGACATTTGGCATTTGTTTTTTAGGGATTGGCTGGCTTCACTTAGCATAATCTGCTCTAATGCCATCCATTTCCCTCCAAATTCTATGATTTTGTCATTTTTTAATGCAGAGTAATACTCCATTGTGTATAAATGCCACATTTTTTTTATCCATTCGTCTATTGAAGGGCATCTAGGTTGGTTCCACAGTCTTGCTATTGTGAATTGTGCTGCTATGAACATCGATGTAGCAGTGTCCCTGTAGCATGCTCTATTTAGGTCTTTAGGGAATAGACCGAGAAGGGGAATAGCAGGGTCAAATGGTGGTTCCATTCCGAGCTTTCCAAGAAATCTCCACACTGCTTTCCAGATTGGCTGCACCAATTTGCAGTCCCACCAACATGAGCTTTTTGGCAGACAATTCATATTCAAACCATAACAAATGCATATATAAATATGAAAATATAATATGTGGGTAAGTATAAAATATTAAGTGGATTTAAATTTACAAAAAATGCATCTAACTTTACATGGTTGTCAACGTTTCCCTTATCCCTTCTCACTATATCATTTCTTTATTATTCCTTGTCTTCCCATGAAAGCCTGAATGTTTATTCCTAAATACTTGATAGTACTTCACAATGCAGATGGACCACTATACCTTTGTATGTTCTCATAGGGTCAGACATTCTGACTGTTCCCTGATTTTTGCAACATTGTTTAAAAGCAACAGTGCAACAAAGCAAGCATGAATATCTCCTGGTGCATATAAAAAAAAAATCTTTCCTCAGGGCATACATTCAAAACTGGGATTGTTAGCATAGGGTGTGCATATCTTCCATTTTACAACATGATGTCAATTGCAAATATATTCTCATCTGAATACATTATAACAGTAATTTAATTAATTGAAAATAATGCAAAACCATGCTTGAACTAATCACCAAATTATAAATTTAAACTTGCCACTGGATTGATATGAAAGTAAAGTGTTACGCCTATTACCAGAATTCCTTACTTGTACTTCTGCATAAGTGTGCAAAAATAAGTTCCCCTGACACAAATACAAAATATTTTTGTAACGTCATGCTGTAGTGAGGTCTCTGTGATCCCAAGGGTTGTTCAGTGGACTGTGAGAAGCATGGTCCATGAACTGTGGCCATGACCTCTTCTCACCTCTGATGTGCACTGAGGGAATCTCTGCCTGAGAAGCAAAGTTAGAAATATTTTGTTTCCCATAAATTCCAATAAGGCATATTCAAATGCACCCAATGAATATGTTAATACTTGTCTTCTTTAACTGGCAATATTCTGTCACACAAAATTTTACAGTCAAGTGCATTGTAAACTGGAATTCTAGGGAAAGGCCTCCCCTCATAGTTTTAACTATGTCATTTTAAAATATATAGGGCACTGTATAATTTGTTACCTATAAGAGGGTAAATTCATTCTTATATTATTAAACCCCAAATTAGATCATCTGAATTCAAATGACCATAAAATTTGCATCGTGCTGATTTCTGTGTAAATTTTACCCCAGAATTCAATTTATTTTTCCCAGATTGCCTCTCTCTTGGTCAAGATAGGTCACTAGCAATTTGGCTTATACAAAATGTATTGTTTCCATAAAACTTCCCTTAGCCTAAAATTTAGTATTGCATTTTCACTCATTACACATTTAGATTCTGCTACAGTTAGGACCTTACGTGTCCCCCAAAGGTATTTATATGAAAGGCTTAGTCACCAATTGTGATGGAATATTCAAGAGGTGGGGCCTGATGAAAGCAAATTAGATCATGGGGGCCTGTTCTTAAAGGTGATATTGGGACCCCAGCTCCTTCCTCTTTCTCTCTTTACTTCCTGGCTGCCATGAAGTGAGCAGCTTTGCCCCATTGTGCACTCCCCCACCATGATGTTCTGCTTCCCACAGGCCCACAGCCACAAGGCCAAGCAATCATGGACTGAAACAGTGAGCCAAAATAAACCTTTTAACCTTGTAATATGAGCCAAAATACCCTCAGGGATTTAGGTATAGCATTGGAAATCTGACCTAATGCAGAGTGAAATTTGAATTACTATATATCCTTCACAATTGCTTCAATTTCTATAGATATAATATTGATGAATATTCATGATAACACAAGCTTCATTCCACCCATTTTTTTCCAGTAAAACCAGAGAGTTTATTTAGAATGGTAAAACAAAAATTAGATGATGTGTTTGCCTGTCTCCCCTCCCCTCCTCCAATCCAAACTGGAAAAAAAAAAAAAAAAACTGAGAAGGAAATATTATGTGTTCTTCATAGTAAGTAATTTGGAATCAATGTTTCTAACCAAGAAGAGATAGGTTTTTAACTTGAACTCAAACCAGAAGATTCTCCTGCTAAAAGGATTTTTAAATGATTCCTTATAACAGAGTGGGAATTAAAAAGAAACATGGACAGAGAGTAGGTGGACTAACCCCAAAGGAATTAGTGCTGCTCAAGTTCATGCCAATTGGTCCCTTTCAGTAATAGTGCATGCCAGACAGAGGGCTATAGGAATCCACAACCCATTCATGGGCAAAAACGTCCAGAGCAAGACAACAAAGAGAGAGAGGTCCAGGCCTTGTCTAGATCCTGAGGTTCCTAGCATGTTTTATAAATGCCACCTTTTAGCATAACATTTAGACCACATTTTATGTTTACACTAAACAAACTGACATTTAATGTACAAGAAAAAAAATATATACAATTGTCTGGAACTAATTCACACAACAATTGCAGAAGCCATTTTTAAGATCACATTCAATGATGTGTGTGGCATGGATGGCGCAGTCCAGTTTCAGTTGTAAGATGACTGTGATCCCCTTAGAATACTGCTAGCTGGACCTAGTCTGGGACCCGATGCATAATTTCTCTAAGAAGAAAAAATGTCAAGTCAATCTCTCATACCCAGTCCACAGAGCTGGTCCTACTGTGCTGCAAACCTCCTAATAATGTCCGGGGTTAAAGACAGTCTCAGGTTTGTTTGGAGTAAAATACTGGCCATTTTAGGAAAAAAAAAAAAAAAAAATCTGGTACTGAAAGAGCAAAACAAATAAACGGGAGCTCTCAGCACCTGTCTTAACAGGCTGTTTCTCTGTTTGCATTTGCTAGTTGTTTCTCATACAACCGAGAAATAGTCATTCAGGCAGAAAGCCTATCTTCATGAAATAAAGATCCAGCAGATTCATTCTTGAGCCGAAAGCATTCCTGTTGAAGGTGGGGATACGATTAAGTCACTGTAGTGGCAAAAGCACACAATTGTGGAAAGAAATGTACGCCATTTGCTTCACTCCGTGAACTCTTCAAAGGGCAGAAGGAAGCAAGATGACTCTCAAGAGCAGGGTCATCCTTTCATTTGCAAGGAGCTCACATCTGCACACTCCTGGCAGCCACAGGGCCCTCACTGGCTTCAGAGTGTGAGGTAGACTGCTGCCTTAGTCCAGCTCTCACTCTGTCCTAGCTCTCAATAATCTCGGTGACCCACTGCTGTCCCCTCCCTCAGCTGCTGTCCTGCTTTCTCATTGCATAGTCCCCCCTATGCTGTGCCACAGTACCCTTTGTACCCAGTTTAGGGCAAATACCCATCTAGACACTGTGCCAAAGGTTTTGTGTTTTTGTGGGTTTTTTTTTTTTCTCTCTCTCGATGTTATTAACATTCAAATAAACTGACTTTGAATGAAGCAGATTACCCTCTATAATGGGGATGGGCTTTAAACAATCAGTTGAAAGCCTTAAAAGAAAAAAGAAAATTTCCTGCAAGGAAATTCTGATCAGTCCCCCAGACTGATCTTGAACTTGAACTGCAACATCGGCTCCTCTGTGTACATAAGTCTGTTGGCTTAAATCTCTCTGCCTGTGTACACACACACACACACACACACACACACACACACACACACAAACCCTGGTCCCTGGTATGGAGTCATTGTTCTAACCAAGTCTATACAGAGCCAACCCCGTAGGAATCCAAGAAAGGAAGCCAGACCCTGTAGGAACTTTGCCAGGGTTGGTTTGGTACACATGGTTGTGGGCTAACTTATTATTTTTTTTCTGTTTTTGTCCTTATTTGATGTTTAGTACATATCTACAACAATGGCTAAAGTACTTTTACAAACATAAGAATATTATAAAGGTTTCAAAGATGATACTAGAACAACTTTACAACTGTTCTTCCATCATCAAGCTTTTTTTCATTTTGCTCCTCAATGAAATTCCCCGCCCAGATCCACACTATTTTTTAGAAAACCATTTCATCCCCTCTCAAGCTTGTGGATTAGACCAAGCAGAACTGAGGCTCTCTCTGCTGAGTGCTTGTTCACAAAATCCCTGGGATCAGTGAATCGATTACTTTATGGGTCTTAAAGCGCTGAGCAAGGTCAGGTGTCCTAGAGAGTTAAAATTAGATAATAGACACCACACACACACATAAAATCTAAAAGGATGCACTTATCTTTAATGTCCTCGTTTTGTTTTTTCCTTTTCTATTTTATTTTATTTTTGGTGCTGGGGATTGAATCCAGAGGTGTTTAACCACTGAGTCACATCCCCAAGCCCTTTTTTTTTTTTAAATTAGATTTTCTTTATTTTGTTTTCATCTTTCATACATTTAATTCAAGTGAGTTATGAACTTCCTTTTTTACCCCAAATACGAATTGCAGAATCACATCAGTTACACATTCACAATGTTTAAAAAACATTTTATTTAGAGACAGGATTTCACTAAGTTGCTTAGGGCCTCGCTAAGTTGCTGAGGCTGGCTTTGAACTTGCAATCCTCCTGCCTCAGTCTTCTGAGCTGCTGGGATTACAGGTGTGAGCCACCACACCCAGCTTTACCTTTAAAAAAACAAAACAACAACAACAACAAACAGAGGACCAATACTTTTATAACCTTTAAAAACTTGAACATTTTGTTATTTCTATTTTTTTGTGGAACCCAGGGCCTCATGCATACTAAGTGCATGCTCTACCACTGAGCCACACCCATTTCTTTTTAAAAAGAAACCAGTGTACAGACCAACCTCTGACTTTACATATGGAAAAAGAAGAAAAAAGTCAAGAGGAGGGGAGAAAACTACAACAAACTCGCATATCCAGCCAAGCTGAAAATGAACACTACTGTTTCAAGGCAAATGTTAACATGCTGATTTTAGAGCTGAAAAACTAAGACCCAGAATATATCATTTCCCTAAAAGTAAAAGAAGTGGCCACCGGGAACAACCTTCCAGGATATCTGCTCACAAAGCAGGCTCTGCCTCCAGTGTCCCACCTGACCTCCAACATACTGTGAGGAAACTGAAATCCCAGGATGGACAAGTACATTCACCATCAGCCACTGAGGTCCAGAGGCTGCATCCAAAAACATGTCTCCTGATCCTCACATGAACACACTTTCCAACTCATTATGTAAAAGAAAATTCCTGCTGTTCTCAGGCAGAACAGTGAGAGCTCCATGCTAAATCCCTTCTCTTTCATGGATTACCTGGTTAAAATTAACATTATTTGTTTCCTCAAAGGAGCTAATAGTGACACAGTTAATGGAAGGTATTAACCTGTCCAAGGTAAGTCAGTACTTAACGCAAGGGTACAGCTGCATGAATAACTCGAAGGATCTTCATGTAAAAAGAGTGTTATAATTCTGCACAATATACCCGTTCATGGAAACCCAGAGCAAACTGCAAAAACCTTGACAGTCTGTTCCAGATATTTTCATCCTCTGCATATTTGGTCCTTCCAGCAGGTGTCACTAAATAGTAGTTGTCTTCCAAGTCAGAGAAATGATTTCAAGGGAGATGAGGTGGCTTAATTTGTCCTGAATGTCACAGTATGAGGCCACAGACTGAATATGAGTCACCATCCATTGCATGTGAAAATAGGAGCCAATACCAAAGCTTCACTCAAAGGTAATGAAACATCATATTATACCAAATAGTGTCTTTTATTTGGTAATAAGAAGCTCTAAGTGGATTTTCATATAAAACCAAAGTGCCATAGCCTGTTGAATATTAAGACATTCCTAACTTTGTCATTCCTTCCGAAAATGTTTTTCAAAATAGTAATATTTAGCCTTTGAAAGTAATTATTTAATATAATCCATAGTATCAGACTCAGTATTCTACTATGCAATAGTTTTCACTCTTTTATGCTCTCTCTGGGATTCTGTGTGGCTTTTCAGAATGCTCCTGTGTCTGGAAGGGAGGACAGGTCAGTATCAGCATCAGCAATCCCACTAGACAAGGCAGGCCTATTTACACGTGACCCAATAAATATCGTCTGAAAGTAGAGTCTTACAGAGTCACTGAGATCAGACTTGGTTATATCCTTATATTGTCCTATATTTATCCTGATTGTCCTTCCTGTTTCCTATAGCTAGATTGCTACTTTGTTCTGGGGGAATCAGAAACATCACCTCACCATCTGGTCTTTGACCATTTATCTGGTGATCTGGGGCTTGTCAGGCATGAGATGTACTCCTAGGTCCCCTAATGCCCCTGTTATAAATAGAGCTGAACCAGTTTGCATAGCTCTTATTCAGCTCCATACCCTGGCCTTCCCTGGTTCCTTCCCAGTCCTGGGTAGAACTTTTTATCAGTCCCTGGCCACTCTGTTTTACAACCCTACATGTGTATACACGTTGTTCTTCTCCTAGAAGGCCATTTCCTTTTTTCTGCCACAAAACCTCGAGAGCATGTTTAAAGAAAGTCAGAAGGAAGAAGAGTTGGGACACCATCTGTTTGGGTGCTTCCTGATGTCAAAACTACTGGAATGCTATTGATGAGCCTCCACATCTATCCTTCAGTTGCACAGAGAAGCAGTCCCCATCATCCCACTCTCTGTAAATTCCCCTGTGCTCCCCTCAGCCTTTGAAATGACAGGCAGTGTAGCATAGTGGTTAGAAAAGCAGACTTCAGAGCCAGGGACACATACTTGATTGTGTGACACTTGGCCACTCCCAGCTATGTGACTGTCTCAGAGGCTCCTCATCATAAAACTAGGATAATGAAACTCAGTATTCAATGTCCTAAGGCATGCAAAGTTGATGGGATAGTGTCTAATGTATACCAGTAGTCAAAACATTACAGGTATCAACATATATTCTGCTATTAGAACATTTTAAATACTACATTGTCATCGTCTAGTTACCGTATCTCTGCCTCATCAGAGAGGTTGTCTCACTACCTTTATGTACACAAATGGAAATTTTGTATCCCTAGCAATACTGTGGATCCTGAGTATTAAACCAAAATAATAAGAACAATAAAATTAGAATGAACTAGAAAAATAAAAAATACTGGAAATCAAAAAAGGAAATACTAGAAATCTAAAGCAAATATAGAACCAGTTTCAGTTCAGCAACATACAGTTGTATCAGTAAAGGGAAAAAAAAAAACACGTTAGCAAAAACATGCTGTCTGATGAAAATTCAAAATATACTTTCTTCCAATTCAAAATCAACTGTGAGAAAGAAAAGAAACACCCAGTTAACAGAAATGAGACTAACCAAGCAGGTCACTGTCACTTGAAGTTCAGTGCCTGAGTGTCAGGCACCAGACCTACTCAAGTGTTGGGAAATGTATCCTGTTTGCCAACTGCTGGGAATCATCTCTCTATACATTCACCACTTCATTCCTGGAGTTACACAAGGGAACTGACAGAGACATTAGATTTTGCAATAGTCTAAACTTTGTCAGCTATGCTATATCCTTTTTTGGGAAACATATCTTCATCCAACAAAATTTTAGTAAATTATTTGATATATTTTTGCTTTATCTTTTATGCCAATGTCTGTGTTCCAATAAAAACAACTGAACGAAAAACAGTTCCTAAACTTATTTTTAAGATAAGTCAATTTCCACATCTAGCACTTTAGTTGCATTCCTTCTTCAACACATTGCAAGCCAGCTTCCTCCTTTCCTGCTTCATGCACGTGACCCTGGCCTGGGTTGCATGTCCACTCTGGATGGACACTCAGTAAATCTGGTGGTCATTGTGCTTGTCCTTTTGGTGGTTATTTTGCTGTCTTCCTCCTCAAGTTCCTCTTGCTCTTCTCCTGTCTCTATAAACAGTCTATTTCCAATTTCTTTTCTAAATCATGTTCTTGGGACTATCTCTACAATGTTACTATCCTTCAGTCTCTGCCTTGGGCCCCTTTCTCTCCTTCCTTGACCTTCATAAGAAATTCTTTTGACTTTCAAGTAACTATATAAAAGTGAATAAAAAGTATTTCAAGAATTCTAAGGTAGTATAAATGTATGTGTATGTGTATATGTGTGTGTGTGTGTGTGTGTGTGTGTGTGTGTATACTTATCTATACACACATACCTATATATATGTACATACAATGAAGGGAGAGATGCATACATTCATGTACATAGGTAAACATAACAAAATTCTATTGTTCTTCTAGAATCAAAATGGAGTTACATTTGTCAAGCCTAACCAATAATAAATGAAGTTGAGAGGTTATAAAGGAAAGATTCTCATATGTGATTGCCTGATATTAACTATCACAAAAGACTGGCAGGACCACAAATATGCACAAAAGCCACCACAACCTTAGACGCACATTACTTCTGTGAGGACACCTCCCCAGCAACTATCTATGCAACCAGAAGAACATGACTCCTGTCATTAATCACTGTGGCCAAGGATTGTTGTCACAAAATATCTGATGCAATCCTCCTCATTTTTGCCTTAACAAATTTCCCTTGCTTCAATCAATTTGAATATGCACACAGTTTACTAGGGTTTAAGTATTCCCATTGCAGTGTCTGCTATTCCAATATTCTGCTAGTCACAAATTAACAGAAGTATTTTTTGAAGAATTTTTGTATTTTTTTTTTAGATTGATATATTCACCACATCTTCCATGCCCGATGTTCATTCATCCATCTGATCTAATAGATGAGGCACTATACAAGGTACCTCAATTTCTCCCAAAGTCCAGAAAAATCCTCCTCTTTCCCATTTTCCTATTATCCACTTTGACACAAAATCAGAAACCTGAGAGCTACTCCCTCCTCCTGAGCCCATGTAGCCAAGGCAACCTCTACATCTCCTGCACCTTCCCCTGACAGGTCCTATGCCCACATTGTCACCACGGAACTGGCTAACCTATACCCCTCGTCCCTCTGGCATGCAGCTGTGAGAGCTTTCTTTAGGAAAGCAAATGATTTTGCTCTGTTGGTTTATTTTTAAATCCTCCCATGACACTCTATTGCCAAGAGAGCCCAATCAGAGCTGCTTATGGGGTGTGGGTGTGTGAAACCCGTCCTAACTTCCTCCACGTCCCTTCCTTACATGGGTCAACAGTTGTGACACCCTTTGTTTTCAATGCATACTTTCATATCTTATCTACTGTCCTTTTTTTTTTTTTTTTAGAGTTACTCCCCCCATTCTATGCTAGAAATATCCACTCATCTTCAAAAATTCTGCTCAGTGATGATGCCTTTTATAAAGCCTTTAACCTGACAAGAAAGATTGATTGTGACCCAGTGTGGCTGCCCCTGCATTGGCTGCTATTCTGTAAGCACCATGCACTAGAGCTCCCAGTTTGGGTACCAGGCACTAAGCATGGCCACTAAGAGACAAAAGAAGAAATACACTGCGTTTTTGTAGTTCTGAGGAAATACACCATTTCTTAAAAAAAAAAAAAAAAAACAGAATGATTTTCCCCCACCCCTTACTTTTTCTTTACTAAATACCCACAGCAAAAACCACACAAAGTGCATTCACATTACAGAAAAAATGGTTGCCTTCTTTCTTTTCTTTTATTGTTTTAGTCAATCTGCTATTTTTTATGTATAGTTCCCTATGACAGTATTTTTGTACTATAATTTATTCCACAGTGAGATCAACTGATCAAGATACTTTAGAAATGTTACCTGATCAGAAAGTCAACAAAATTTTAAATGTTCTTGCATACAACAGTGATCAATACACACTTACTTACAAAAGATGGATAGATGGATGAATGGAAGGAGGGAAGGAAGAAGAGAGGGAATGTGGGCTCTTCCAAGAAGAAAATATGTATCTTATCTGAAGAGCCACAGACACTAAATAAATGTCTGTGACCTCACTACATTGTAGAATAAGTGAGCAAATCAAAATCAATATGCCAAGAATGTGACTTTCAGAGGTAAGGAATATTTTCAGTAGGACTCTTTGAAAGTACCATTTCCTCTTCCTAAAAACAGATGGAAGGCAGGGGCTGCTTTTTCTGAATCCATTTGTACTAGTGGTATGTCTAGAACTGGCCTGTAGCATGTAGTTATATTACATGTTTGCTCATTCCAAGGCAAAAAAAAAAAATGTTTTAAAGGTCATAAACAATCTTACAAATCTACTTTGATCTGAATTCAATGCCTAAACATTATTCTGAAGGAAACACCAGGTGAGGAACAAATTTACCTACAATGTAGCTAAGCAGCAGAATAAAGAATCATCCAATTTTCCCATTTTTGATTTTACAGGAGAGGAAGTCTTCTGCCAAGGTTAATAACACCGTAGAAATTTAAATGAAGAAACACTAGCTGGGTATTTTGGTGAATATTATTACTATCTTCCAGTCTTTACCATAATAGATCACTTATTTCTCATGAATTGGTCACTGTTTCTCTTATGGGAAGAAGTTTGCTCAACCCATTTATTTAAATAGCATCATAACTTGTTAGTATAGATTTATATGAGTTCTGGTGTTACAGGTCAGATCAGAGCACACAATCACAATTCACATCACACAAAATTCCTCATATTTCAATTTAATATAAATTCTGATATCATTATCATTACAAAACTCATTCAAATTTTAAATAACACATTAAATAATATTATCTTCTCTTCCAAAAATTATTCTCTTTTTAATTGATAGATGAGGTAAAGATTTGTATATATTTTTTAATCAAATCGTCCATGTAATGTAGAAATGTTACCTTATTAGAAAGTCCATGAACTTGTGAAGACTCACAAGCAATAGTGATCAATACATATTTATTGATAAAAGATGGATGGAGGAATGGATGGAGGGAGAGGGGAAGGTATGGGTGTAGGCTCTTCCAAGAAGAAAATAAATATTTTCTTATTTTTTTTGTTTGATGCATTACAATTATCCATAATGATGAGATTCATTATGCCATATTCATTATTCGTGAATAATTTGATGAATGTCATTCCCTCATGCCTTCCTTTTCCTTCTCTCCCTCCTTCCCCCTGATCCATTTGCTCTCCTGTACTGATCTCCCTTCTTTATTGTTATTATTATTTAAATTAGTGCATATTGTATATGTATATACATATGTTTGTGTATGTATAAATATATAAATTTCACTGCGATATATCTGTACACAAGCATAGCATAATTTGATAGATTTCATTCACAGTATTTCCCCAGATCTTCCCCTCCTCCCTTCTTCCCAAACCCCTTCCTCTACTCTATTTATCTTCCTTCTATAAGAAAATGAATATTAATTAATTAAAGTAGATATAATTTTGAAATAAATAATACAATAGCTTTCATAGTGAAGTCACTCAGAAATTGTATGATAAATAATTGAATTAATGAATAACACTGAGTGAATACATTAAAAATAATTTTTACCCTTCAGGTTAACCAAAAAACAGTACTTATAATATTATGTAGGTAATTTTGTTAATCATTTTTTTCAGTTCAGATTTTTTTAAAATGAGAAAGCATGGCCCAGAAAAGTTCACAAAATTAGCTGTGACCTGTGAATCTCGTCCTGTTCATCACAGGAGATTTCAGATCTTCTGACTTTGATTAAAGTGATTTTCCATTAGAGCACATTATTGTTTGTGTCTAGTAACTAAAAAGAGAAAAAAAAATGTTCTGCAATGACCTATTTTCAGAGGAAATGTTTTTATAACGAGCAAAAGAACACTGCACAAGTCATTGTAGTTTCTAGTCAGCAGTTTTATTGTATGACTGGAATGGCGGAATGACTGTAATTGCTTGCTTAGGTCTGGAAGCATTTCCAACTTCTTAGCCAATTTATAATTTCTGGCGCCCTTTAGTCTCTTGATCAGGATAGAGTTGGTCAGAATTGTCAGGGGTACATTTGGGGTTTCATTGAAGCTACTGATTGGCAGGGTCTTACCACATACACCACATACACATGTAAAAAAGGAAATTCCTGATTTCATTTACCAAAGATTAGAAATAACTATCAAGAGTAAAATGGGCAGAATTAAATTTAGCCTGAACCTCAGAATCCAAAACGAAGTCATACTACTCCAATGGGTGAGATTATACGTTTATAAAATGACATTTTCACACTTTTGTAGAAACATGATACATCCATGAACATCTTAAAGAACATAGAATGTGCGTGCCATCTCTAATTCAACAAATGCACTTGTAAACAATAAAATAACACCATTGTGAAGACGTTTTACTTTGGTTGGAAGACAGACATGAAAAACGGTATCTCCGATTTCTTATTTTAAGTCATTCAATGCTGATAAAGTATGATGCAGTAAAAAGAACACTGGATTTTATGTTAAGATCTGCTGTTAAAAACCCATACTAAAACAGTCACCTAATCCTTGACAGAAGTGTCAAGAACATACATTAAAGAAAAGACAGCCTTTTAAACAAATGGTGCTGAGAAAACTAGATATCCATATATTAGATGGTATCTATATACCAACAGAAGAATAAAACTAGATTTCTTTCCCTAACCCTGTATAAAATTCAACTCTAAATTGCTCAAAGATTTTGCATCTAGACCGAAACTTTGCATCAGTAGAAGAAAACAAAAGATCAACGCTTCAACATATAAGCTCAGGCTCAACTTACTCAATAGGACTAATAGAAATCAGGAAATAATACCAAGAATTAATAAATAGTATCACATCAAATTAAAAAGCTTCACACAGCATAGAAAACAATAACATAAAGAGAGAACCTTCAGAATAGGAGAAAATATTTTCCAGATACCCTTCTAGCATAGGATTAATATCCAGAATACATAAAAAAGAAACTAAAAAAAATAAACCTTAACACCAAAGAAGAAAATAAAATAACCCTATAAATAAATGGACAAATGAACTAAAAAGACATTTCTCAAAAGAAATGCAAATGACCAACAAATATCTGCCAGGTTGGCAGGATCTTACCACATACACCACACACACATGTAAAAGAGTAAATTCCTAACTTCATTTACCAAAGATTAGAAAATAACTATCAAGAGTCAAATGACCATACTGAGCAAAATTAAATTTAGCTTAGCTTTCCCTGACAGATGTGCCAAGAACATACATTAAAGAAAAGACAGCCTTTTTAATTTCTGTTCTACATCTTTCTCCATCAGGGAAATGCAAATCAAAACCACACTGAGATTTCTTCTCACTCTAGTTTGAGTGGAAATCCTCAAGAATACACATAAGTGTAAGGATACAGGGAAAAAGGAACCTTTCTACATTGATGGTGCAGATGTAAATTAATGCAAGTGCTGTGGAAATCAGCATGGAGTCTCCTCAAAGGATTAGAAATGGAACCACCCTATGATCCAGGTATATCACTCCTTGACATTTATCCAAAAGAATTAAAGTCCACATACTATGGGGATACATGCATACCCATATTCATAGCAGCACAATTTGCAACAGCCAAGTTATGGAGCTAGCCTAGGTGTCTTTAAGCAGATGAATGGATAAAGAAAAATGTAAGATGGATATTAGAGTTTGTAGCATATATACATAAAAATTCAGCCATAAAGAAGAACAAAATTATGTCATTTGTAGGACAATAGATAGAACTGCAGATGATTATGTTAAGCAAAATAAACCAGACTCAGAAAGTTAAGGGTCATATGGTTCCTCTTAGATGTGGAAGCCAGAGAGAAAATGGGGGTGGGGGGGATCTCATGAAAATAGAAGGGAGAACAGTGTAATAAGGGAAAGGGATCAGAGGGAGAGGAGGGGAAGGAGGGGCAAGGGGAGAGACTAGAGAATGAAATTGAATCAAAGTACAAATTGAATTTGCCACAATGAATCCCACTATTATGTAAAATTATTATGCATCAAGAAGTTGTATTTGTTTTGTTTGTTTTTTTAAGTTGTTGTTAACCAGAAGCCAATCTCTTTAGTCTCTGCATATTAAAATTTCCCCATCAGGGAAATGATGAGCTGTCCTATGTGATATCCCTGGTAAATCTAATAATGAAATATAAAATTATCATCAGTTATGCTAAGTGAATAACTATTATTATCAATATTTTCATTTCCATAAAGAATGCATTCACTGAGTAGTATCTGCATATTCCAAATTCCATATTCCCTTCTTCTTTATCCCTAATTTCTGTAAATCTCAGTTTTTCAGGCCCAGACTCTGAAGGAATACAGGCCACTCATGTGGCAACTTTACCACCAGAGTACCAGAATTATACACTCTCACTTGCCTCCTATATCGTTCCTCTCTCACTGATGCTCACCTTCATGCAAGAGAGCTAGAGACACTTGAGGATGAATAGATGCATCCAAGTTATTATTATGTAAAAGAAATATAAAAGAGCTATCATGGATCTCTTCACTCTGTGTAAATCTTAACCAAGTTCCTTTTTGTTTCATTTTGTTTTTTATTTTGTCAACTCTTTGAAGAGGAACCAGAAAACACTCTGTCTTACAGGAAAAGTATCCACTTAGGTGGATAAGAAGATATAAATAAATACCCATCAAGGACAGGGCAGGCACTGGGTGGGGGGTATAGATCTAGTCTGAAGGGTCAGGACAGCAGTTCTGAGAAACAGGTGCAATGAAAATTTCTCAAGAGGCATATGATGCTGAAAAGTACCACCAGGGTCATTTATTGGAGCAGTCTGTCTGTGTACTTCTGTAGGCATGGCTATTTCTATCTGAAGGTCAGTACTCTAGGTAGAAAAATAAAAGCTCAGAGCTTTTCCCCAGAAGATAAATGCTAAAACCTATTTGTAAGAATAAATAAAAAGCAAAAAATTTGTAAAGTGAGAAAACGTAACTATAAATTAATGGCATAAATTTAAAAATAATCCCTCATGTGAATTGTAAAGAGAGAATTAAAATAAATGATAAATGGAATATATATTCAGATGGAACTGTTAGAATTAATGTTGTTGAAGTCCTTATTTGAGAATATGATGAAAATATTGATTTTATATAGACTCCTATAGATTAAGTGTATACATATATATAAATACATGCTAAAATTTCTAGCATAACCACTAAATGTAGAACTGAAATTAAGTTCCAAACTACCAGAAGGAAAACTGAGAAGAGAATTGAGCAATCAATACAAATGAATTCAAGAAAGAAAGATTATTTTTAAAAAGAAAGAAAATATTAAAAGATAAGAAAAATAGAAGCCAGAAGACAAAAATAAATCAAAATATATCAGTATTTCTGTAAATGAACTAAATGTTTCACATAGAAAACAAAGATCACTTGAATGAATACCAGGGTTCTTGTGAAAATTATGTAACGAAAGACCAAGATTCTACTCTTACTATGTGACAAATCTAAGATTTATATCCAAAGTGCAGTTCTATTCTGTCCAACATGGGATAATCAAGACAAAACTACATTTACCCTCCCATTTAAAACAATTTTTGAAAAGCAGATAAAATATATGAAACACTAGTACTGGAAAGCAGAAAATGAAAAACAGCAATTCCCCAGAAATTAAAAAAGAAGAAGAAGAAGAAAAAGAAAGCAATGAAGCAAGCCTTTGACTATCTCTCCTCAC
The DNA here is from genome assembly GCF_048772815.1 of Callospermophilus lateralis. Taxonomy (NCBI): domain Eukaryota; kingdom Metazoa; phylum Chordata; class Mammalia; order Rodentia; family Sciuridae; genus Callospermophilus; species Callospermophilus lateralis. Next base: position 15,605,877 of record NC_135320.1, read on the forward strand.
CATCCTGAGAAACTTTACCACCTCATATGCAATAGGGTGGAATCCAGGTACAGCCTAATAGACTCTCTGAACTGAGAGATGGAGCTGAGATTCCAGGGAGACCAAAACAGCTGGAGTTCTCAGGACATGACTTCAGAGAGGAGAAAGGCACATAAAGAGTCCTAGATATCACAAGAAAGCCTCCTGGAGTATTAAGCATAATACTGATTAGCACATGTGTGTGAAGAAACCACCCAGGGTCAGAGAAAGGACCTCTGGAACAGATGAACAGGGCCAAGAAGAGGGCCATCAAAAGGGTCAACTGTTTCCAAATAATCCCAAGCAAATCTCATGAAGATGTTCAGGAATACAAAAATGCCCAGCATCAAAAAGGGTAAAATTCACAATGTCAGACATCCAGTCACATTCATCTCTAGGCATGGAAATAGTCCGAAAAACAAAATGCCTCATAATAAGGAGAAAAATCAACAAATTGAAACTGATCCAGAGCCAATGCAGACATTGAAATTAGTTGACACACAGCTTAGGAACAGACTGATAGGGAAACTGTGGTATATAGACACAATGGAATACTCCTCAGCATTAAAAGAGAACAAAATCATGGCATTTACCAGCAAATGAATGGAACTGGAGACTCTCATGCTAAGTGAAATAAGCCAATCCCAAAAAGCCAAAGGCTGAATGTTCCCTCTGATTTGTGGATGCTAACCCAGAACAAGGGAGGTTGAGGGAACAGGAAGGAAACCCACTGGATGAGACAAAAGGAAATGAAGGGAAGGGAGGGAGGAGGGGAATAGGAAAGACAGTAGTCTTAATCAGACATAACTTTCCTAGCTTTGTATCTCAATACACAACCATTGTTAACTCCACATAAAGTTGTTACCAAGTTACCTGTGTGACTCCAGTGTACGCCACGAGAGTGGAATCCTAAATAGAATAGTATACTCTATGTATAATTTGCCAAAATGTGTTCTACTGTCATGTATAACTAAAAAGAACAAATAAAAATTTGAAAAATTAGTTGACACAAATTACGTAAATATTTCATAGATCTAAAACTTACCATGAAGATATTAAACTAAAATTTCTAGAAAGGAAAACTATACTGTTTATAAAGGGAAATGCTTCTGGATGGGCTTGCTAGTACAGTAATCATTACAGGAAAAGAGAATTGCGATAGAAATTATTCAAAGTGAAACAAAGAGGAAAAAAAGAACTAATAGAAATTAACTAAAAGCTAAGTAGCTTAAGACTCACTTAAATGGCTGAATGGCTGGGAATGTAGCTCTGTGTAACCTTGTCTAGCTTATGCAAGGCTCTGGATTCAATCACTGAAATAAAGATCTCATTTGAAGAATAAATAAATTTGATTTTTATCTTTGAAGAGTTGAAAAGAACTATTTGAAGAAGGTTATTGAGTGCATAATATTTTTTTAAATGATTACCATAAATTAGCATGGTTCCACCAAAAATGAATTAATTAGTACAAGTCAAATCACTCTTTATTAGAATCTGGGAATCTGACAAACCCAGAAAACTTAATACAGGTGGTTTTAAGTGAATCATCTCACAAGAACCAGGTGTAAGTTTGGTCAAAAGCTTGTCAATAGCCACAGGTATATGGATTGATTTCAAACTAGAAGGAGACTTCTCTAAGGCTGCTGGAATCTGTGGCTTCATTTCTGTCTGGCTCAATACCTTATTAACAAAACAGAGAGCAGTAGAGAAAGACATGTTAAATGTGCAAATAACACGAAGCTTTGCAGAAAAGGTCATATGCTGTCTATCATAGTCATATTCTAAGTGGTTCTTGCAATAATAACACAAATTTAAGTATAAAATGAATAAATATCAAATTATATTAAGTCTAGGATAAAGAAAATATTTGTTTATTTTAATTAGTGTCTACCAAGGACTATACACCAAGTACTCTGTGAAGTTCTGTAAACAAAAATAATTAAATATAGTTTTAGCTGGCATTAGTCAATGAAAAAAAAACAAATGAAATATTACCTTGCATTATTAGACTATGGAGCATTCATCAATTCTGGGAAAATATATATTTCTGATTTGGTCTGAATGCTCAGATACCAACCAAAATATTGTGGGTGAAAGGTACAAGCAAACAAATTAAGAAGAAAGAGATTACGGTAAAAGGCAGAGAACACAATAGAGAAGAAATAAACAACTGATGGATATTTAACTCTGAAAAGACTTGGCACATACATACACATGCTTTTCAAATACTTGAACACAAATTTTAAGGTTTTTAAAATTTATTTATTTATTTGTTTTAATTAGTTTCACATGACAGCAGAATGCACTTTGATTCATAGTACACAAGTGGAGCCCAATTTTTCACTTCTCTGGTTGTACATGAAGTAGAGTCACACCATTCGTAGAATCACACACGTTTGTAGGGTACAAATATTAAGTTTTAAGTACATATATTTATCTGAACTAAATGACTAACAAATGAAGAGAATGGTAAATATAGGCATTTCTCAATATTTGTGGAGAATTGGTCTCAGGACCCCTGCAGATACTAAAACCCAAGGGTGCTTCAAGTCCCTTATAAAAAATGGTGTAGTATGTGAAAATAACTTACACAATCCTCCCTTATACTTTAAATCATCTCTACATTACTTAGAATACTTAATGCAATGTAAATAGTTGTCATTATTTAATGAATAATAATAATAATAATAAGGAATAAGAGTAAAAGTCTACACATGTTAAGTACAGATGCAAATTTTTTTCCAAGTATTTTCAATCTGCAGTTGGTTCAATCAAAGGATGTGGAACATGTGGATACAAGGAGCTAATTGTAAATTATGACATATCAAAATTGGGGCTACTACTTAAAAAACATAGTTTGGGGCTGCATTTGTAGACCAATAATACAGTGCTTGCCTAGCATACTCACGGCTCTGGGTTTGATGGGGGACTGGGGGAGCAAAACTTTGGAAAAATATTTAATGATGTGAGGAAATTTCACAACATAAGTCATAGTTCTGAAAACAGTGTATAAAGCCAGTATTATTTCAGTTTTGCAGCTGAATGTATTTACAAGCACACATGGAAAACTTATAAGAAAACATATTAAATGCCAATAGTGAGTATTTCTGCAAAGTAAAAATATAGATGAGTCTTGCTTTGTTTTTTTCTTCTTTGTTATACTTTCCAAAGTTTCTTCGATGAACAAACAAATGTTTCTTTTACATATTTGAATAATGTTATTATAATCAAAAATATGTTTATAGGTTCCTCCCTAAAGTCAACAGAAAAGATCAGTTATAAGGAGACCGATTTCAGCCTAATAAACATATTAGGTTTCTAAATCAGGGTTGTCCAATAAAATGAATGGCCTTGGCAAGCAAGCAGCAACCATGACTGCAGATAGTTTACAAAGGATACATGCTGACCTAAATGGTATATTATTAAAGAAAAATCAAGCAGAAGATATTTTGAGCTTTTGCAATCCTTTTAATGCAAATAATCTAAGACCCCTTCAATGTAAAAAGCTGGATAAAAAGGAATATGAAGTCCAGCCTCATGAAATACATAGATGATGTACAAAAAGACTCCAGCCCTCTAGCAATTTAGATTTAAAAGTTTAGACTCATATAGGTGTGTGGATAAGGTATAACTTTTTCCATTTTTAAATAGTTCATGCCAACAGATCACAGATGTCACATAAATGTTTTCAAACAATTTCTGAGAACTACAGAAATTATTATTAAATGCATCGGTTAAAACAACAAGGCCCAAATCCTGAAGCTGCAATAAACTAATGGACCTGAAACTTTCTTGCTTTTAATAATTTTCAACCATTTCATTGAAAGAGAGTGAGAGCGAGAGCGAGAGAGAGAGAGAGAGAGAGAGAGAGAAAACCTTTCATCTCTTTGAAATTTACAAAGTATATTCAATGCCTCTCAATTACATATATTTTTCTGCTATTTTCTCCATCCTGAGAGCAGGAGTTAAGTCATTGCCTGTTTTCCCCTTATTGCTGCTGAAAAGGCAACTCTTTTATGTCCCCTAAAAAGACAAAAAAGATCACATTGCAGCCTTGTGATTCTGTCCAGTGACGCATGAAACGCAGGCTGACTGGTGCGGAGATGGGTTCAGTGACTAAAGCTGAATAGCCCCGGGAGTTGACTCCCTCAAAGCTAGTTAACTGAAACCTAAAGAAAATAATGGCAAATTGGCTGTCTTAAATGGAACATAAAGGAGGACCCCTGAAATAATTGGAAGGCTTGACTTTACAAAGAGAAACTTCTTACAGATAGCTTCCTTCAAATAACCTTAGAGTCAGGGGGTTTTTTTGTCGTTCTTGACTTAACCTAAGCCACTGTTCCTGAATGGTACATTCTCTAGGAAAAGTAGCACATTGAGATGAGTTATATCATGAATTTAGTGTGGTTCATTCTTTCCTGTGGAATTCAAGATGGTGCTTGGAATAGATATGGGAGCCTTTTGCTATACTGAAGAAACATGGACTTAAATGTCAGGAATTTGGCTGTATTTCCCCTACTTAATGTATGAGGCAAATGAATAACTTGCCCAAGTCCTACCAATTTGCTCAGGTAGTAAATAGCAAAGCCAGGTTTCACATCCAGATTTGTTTCATTCCAAAGTATTTACTTTGCAGCTCTGCTGTATTGCCTTAGATTATGAACAAATTTCATTTTTTCCCCCAAAATGGACCGCAAAAGTAAAAATTCAAAACCTGGAGGCCTTTTCTCAGGGTAAGTTGTTGGGCAACTGAGAGCTAGATTTGAACCATTAATGACCATTTATTCTCTAATAGCCCTTCATTCAAGCATTCATTTCACAGTCTTGGAACTTACTTGCTCTTATAAACTCTAGTCATTTATCCAGTAGAATACTGTTGTTCCTGTCTACAGTGTACTATTAAACGGCAGCTCCACTTTGGTCAATATGGAAGATTTTCTAAAAGTCACTTATTTAGACCCTTAATCCCTTTACATTTCTCATAATTTTTCTCCAATCACTCTTTGCACAACATTCAGTAATCTCTGTTGTTTGGGCAAGTAACCAAAAGTTTTAAGCCTTTCTTCCTCCATAAACAGGGTTAAGATCATTAAATAGGTATAAGTAATTAAATCCTAAACAAATATAGCATTACTCACATTACAGTTGGCCTTATTAGTGATGTTATCTTTATCTTCTATGAATGTGCTGCTTGTGTCTTCCAAACTCATTCTTTGACCTGTACTAGTCCTTTGCTCTCTGACCCAGTGTATTTCTTCTGTGGTTCTCTCAGGATGGAATTGATTTTGACCACTTGTCCTGCCGCTCTCATTCCTGTTACAGATACTGACCCATTTCCCATCCAGAATCAATAAGACTCCCACCTGGTTGAAAAATCACTAAACCAGGTAGGGAAATGCATTTCTTGCCAAATGCCCCCACCTCCTCTTATCTAAATTAGTCTTTAAAACTATTAGGACAGACTTATTTTCTTATTCTGCCTCATTGCTGCATATTACCTGGCTTATTGTCATACATCCCTTGGCCACATAATAAATATTCTTTGATGAACAAAAGAGAGTGAGACAAAAATCATCAAGTAATCTCAAGTTTTTTCAGGGATCAGGAAATAATGAAACAGCTAGGGGCTCAGAGTAGAATTTCAGATGGGAATTGGTTACTGAGATTGGTCATTTGAAGAAGGAACCAGAGAGAGCACAGGGGTATTCCTTTAACAGAATCCTTAATCCAGAGCAGTTACAGTTGTGGCAGCTGAAGGATCCAAACACATTGTTTACTTGCAGCTCTAATTGAGAAGATGAGAGCCAGCTGCCAGAGCCTTTGCTTTGTTTCTAATTACTTTTCCTGTTTGTTATGGTGATGAATTGGAGGAAAATACTGGGTAAGCATTTCTGGCGCTGAGTGACTTTCCATTGTTGGGAGCTTTGTGTTGCCCTGCATACCTCTTTGCTCATTAGTACTTGATCTCCTGATTATTCTTCCATACAAACAGATAATCTGTGTAATAGACTACATACATTCCTTGAATTCAGCCAAGTCATTATTCTCTGCTTCTTAAAGCTGATGCGGGAGGGGGGATTATTAGACCATTCCATTCTGGAGAAAAAAAGAAACTTGTCAAATTGTTTGAAGGGGATAAGAGAAGGATAACCTAGTTAAAATCTAAAAGACACACACACACTGAGCCAGCAGTTCCGGTGCTTAGAATAACAGAATCCAGAAGTATCCGAGAGGTATCTGACAGCCAGTTTATAAATCATGATCTTGAGCAGGGCACCATGGTCCATGTTTGTAATCCCAGCTATTTAGGAGACTGATCCAGAAAGATTGCAAGTTCAAGGCAAATCAGGGCAATTTAGCAAAACTCTCAAAATAAAAAGTGTTGGAAATCACTTGGCTCAATCCCCTGTACAATGACCAAAAAAAAAAAAAAAAAACATGATTTAGAACTATGTTTTTGGTATAGAATAGGACCACCAATTCCCATATTAATGTGTTAAAGAGTTAAAAATACATGAGTAAAGTCTTGAAATAATCAAGTCAATATTTTAGTTAACTTTTTGGTTGCTGCAACCAAAAGACCTGAAAAGAACAATTTAAGAGGAGGAAAAGTTTATTTGGGTTTCCTAGATCTCGGTCCATAGATGGCTACCTCCATTCCTCAGGGTTCAATGTGAGGTAGGACATCAAGTCAGCATTTCTGGTACTGAATATCTGAGTGACTTTCCATTGCTGGGAGCTTTGTGTTGCCTTGTATACCTCTTTGCTCATTAGTACTTGATCTCCTGATTATTCTTCCATACAAAGAGATAATCTGTGTAATAGACTACATACAAGGCAAAAAGTGTGGTAAAGGAGGAGCTCAGGATATGGGAGCAGAGAGAGGGAGAGAGAGAGAGATAGACAGACAGACAGACAGACAAAGAGGAAGGATGGAAGGAAGGAAGAAAAGAAGAAAAAAAAGGAAAGAGAGCACTTCCCTCATCATGGACAAAATATAAACTCTAAGTCCACATCCCTATTGACCCCACCTCCATACACACCCTACCTGTTACTACCCAGTTAATCCCTATCATGAGATTAATGCACTGATTAGATTATCCCTCTGACAACCAAATCATTTCACTTCTAAATTTTCTTGCATTGTTTCACACATGAGCTTGTGGGGGTGGGGGCAGGGGGACTCCTCATATCTAAACCATAACAGTCAATATTTAATTCTAAACCAGATGACTTTTGTTTGGGAGATATTGGCCTAAAAATTAATGTGTAATGTTGGTTTCAAATTCTAAATAAATATCTGTTACTACTTTACATAAAATCTGTGCCCAAAATAAAATGGGATTTAAATATATTATTTCCGTTTTCTAAGAGCGCACTAATTTATCATTCCACAGTCAAAGTTGACATAGAAAGTTTCCTAACTACTTGAGTATTTGATGCTGGATTGAACCTTGGGATAGTTCGGGGTGGTTGGTGGTAGAGCACTTGCCTAAATTGCCTGAGGCCCTAGGTTCAATTCGTACTACTGCAAAAAAAAAATTAAGCAAATAAACAAAAAAGCTTTCATAAAACTTATACCTGTACTAGGAATTAGGACTAGGAATTAGGCCTCCTTCATCAGGTAGGACCTGGTGAACTGATGGAGAATGTGCTGAATGGAAAGATAGACACAGGAGAATTTCAAATCATAGAACGGATACCAGAGACATAGCTCCTAAAACCCCTTAATTCAAATGAGTACAATAAGACAGAGAAGAAGGCACGCTGCCCACAGAACATCATGAAGGAAGAAAGGAGAACTTGGATCTCCTTAGCATAATTCTGTACTCTTTGAGCATTTGTTTGGAGACAAGCTGTTGTACTTCTTGGAAAAAGGGAAGAATACGAAGCCTGTGGCAGTTCTCCAGAAGTCTCTGCTGCTTATATGTGTGTTGCTAGGGATCATACCCAGGACCTCTGCACATGCTAGGTGAGTGCTCTACTATGAGCTACACTCCCAGCCCCTCACTCCTGCTCTTACTACACTACAATTCACCATGCACCAAATAACAGCCCCACTGTCTCAATCACAGAGAATGAGAATCACTCTTTACGCCACCTCCTCATATTCTCCACAAACCTACTCATCTGCCATCTCCTCATCACCACTGCATAGCTGTTCCTCATTTGTAAACTGTAATTCCTTCATTAAGAATTTAGTAAGAAAATGCCAAGACACATTTAACTGTAGGGTAGAATAGTGCTTAAACCAAAATGAATTTCACACCTTTCTGCTCCACATTCTGATATCCATCAGAGAACTTCATCATTTCTGCTTAAAGCTTCAACTTGGCATTTCATGTAGAGAATTATTTTCTTGAGTGTCTTGACATAATCAGTCCTCAGACTCATTTCTTCAACAGTGATCACGGAAAGGCTTAAAGCCTAGCATGAGCTTATTATATTTGTAGGGCATTACTTACGCATTTAGGCAATAACTGCACAGGCTCCTCGACTTACAATAGGGGCACTTTCAGATAAAGCCACTATAAATAGAAAGTATCATAAATCAAAATTGCATTGAATATACCTAAATAGCAGCACAGTGCACTGATGTTTAAGTTGTTTTTCTTGTTCTGTGGCTGTCTGGAGCTGCAGCTGGCTTCTGATGCCCAACGCCATGACAGAGTATTAGACATACAGCAGACCACCAGTTCAAGAAAAATTCAAAATCCAAAGTACATCTCAGTCTTGTAACATCATAAAGTCAAATAATGGTAATTCAAATCATTGTAAATTGGGGACTGCATATTTTTGCGTATCCCTCTGTCATGAAGATATTATGTAGAAATCATGTAGATTTAATATTTATAAAAATATAGAATTTGATAATGCTATCTAACTATTACCTCTTATTGTAGCTAGTTTGTTTGGGGTACACAAAACCAAATTCAATCTAACAACATTCATTTCATACCTACCATGTACCTTGGCATAGTTCTGAATTCTGGGGAAACAGTGAGGAAAATAGAAATCTTGGAAGACAAGCCCTTCCAAATATCTGGTTTAGAGAAAGACCATGTAAGTGACTCTTTACAAGAAAGTGGGTGCGTGGAATGACATGATGATTAAGGTAATGCCAAGAAAGGGGTCTGACACTCTTTATCCTCTGCCATCACAAGCATCTGATTAACTTCTTTTAGGCTAGACCATGCTCTCTCCTTATTTTGGAGCCTGAAAAACAGGCTATAATAGTGAAAAGAGCACACACACGTTGGACATGGAGACCTTGTGAAAAGTCCATGTCTCACACTTTCTGGTATTGTGGCATCAGACAATTTGTATAAACCCACTATCCTCAGTTTCTTCAACTACAAAAAGGGATTCTGCACTATAATTAGTGCATACAGATCACCTTGAACACTCTTCTTCAGAATCATGCGTCTTGTTCAACATGGAACAAATTACTTAACATCTTATCTGAAAATAGGAGTAGAATTTGCTATTTCACAAAGATGGAGAAAACAAGTTGAGATAATTGGTATAAAATGACTGGTTCAAAGTACTCAATAAATTGTATCTACTAGTGTAGATAAAGTAGTGTTACTTTATGCCCATCCTTGGGTCCCTTGCATTTATTTTACTTATTTAACATGGTCATTCCTGAGAAGTCAGGGACCAGACATTTGGCTTTGCATTAGGGCCCCAGGCCTTGGCTTCTGGAGAGAGACATTTAGCATGTGGTGCAGTGTTGTGTGCACTTTGATAGACTTCAAAGCCTGGTAATAGAATTCCCTTTCATTGCACAGAATGATTGCCTGACAAGTGCCCATTTCATGAATATGCATCACCTTTAGGGAGCTAAGAACAAACCACAGTTATTCATCCTGGCAGGGCAACTTGAGCAAAGTCAGAATGCCTAACGAAAGGTCGACAGTTGTCCCTGTTGATATACTAATAACTTTCTCCGGGGACACAGATGTCCATTAGCTACAAAGAATTGCTCCATTTAATTCTCAGTTATCATTCCCTGAAATTTGTATATGAATAATACACTATAAAATTCACAGGCTACCTCTATTCCCATCACTTACTTTGACTTATGCTTGAAAGTATTCACTTGCTCATCTTTCATGATAAGCTTTGATGATTTCCCTTCCGGTGGTTAAGATGGAGTATCAAAGGCTCCAGACTTGTGCTTATGACTTAATGCTATGACTCCACTTTATCCATGGTTGAGAGGCACTATGCAGACACAAAAGACTTCACCAGCTACAAATGGCTGCGCGGTCCCTGTGTGTGGTGTACATGAGTCACTAAAGGTTCCTGGGTCATGAAAGAGGATTGCCTTCTTTAAAACCCAGAAGACTAAAAAGGCACCAGGAGGAGGGAGGAGAGATGGAAATGGGGAAAGACTGGAGAATGTTATTGACCAAATTATATTGTTATATTGTGTGCATGTACAAATACACAAAATGAATCTATTATGTAAAATTATAACACACCAATAAAAATAGGAAAAAAAAAAACCAGAAAAATAGGGGTGGACCTTTATACTTAAGCTGTTTCTTGACTTTATCCAAAATCTTCATCATGAGTGTTGTAGGGTTGCTGGAGGAGGTAGGCATTGGGGGCATGCCTGTGGGGCTTATATTTTGTATCTGATGAGTTGAGTCTCCCCCCACCCCTCTCTCTCTCTCCTTCCTGATCATCATGTGAGCAGCTTCTCTCTGCCACACTCTTCCACTATGATGTTCTACCTCACCTGAAGCCCCAAGGAATGGAACCCGCTGTCTATGGTTGGAGAATTTCAAATCATAGAACCGTCATGAGACGGAAAATAAAATTTTCCTTCTAAAATTGTTCTTGTTGGGTCTTTTAGTCACAGCAGCAAAACAGCTGACTCTAACACCTATTTACATGTGTACTACATTTACATATGAAGTCAAATCCTAGTGACAGACAAAAAAGTTTACTGAGTGGGAAAAACAAATGCCGGTCCATCACTGGTAGCCTGTCCCCTCACCAACGATGCCCTCCTTGATGCCCTGTAGAGGTGTGAGGTCACAGAGACTGCCTGCACCCTGCAGCCTGGCCTCCATGCTCTACTTATGATAACTACCTGCATCTGTGTGATCTTGCAGCTTTCTTATTGTTAAACTGCATCTGCTTCATAAGACTGTGTGAAGATTGGAGAATGTGAGAATTAATCCGTGAAACACATTGATTTTAATCAGTGGGAGATGGTACTGTTTTAATGTGGAATTGCCTAGCTCTCCATTTTTTCCAGGCCTGATTCCAAGGAGGCCAAGATTTCTGGATTTGCCTAGAAACATCAATGGGACATGTTGGCTGTGTCTCTGGAAGTTCTTGGTCCAGATGTGAGAAGTGAATTTGTAAGAGATGCTATTACTCCCAAGGAAAGAAGGGCATGACGAAACTGCAGATTCAACCCAGGACCCTGGTGCAACTTGTCAAGTGAATCTGAAGATGCTTGGGGCGGACCCTTTCAATACAGCAAACTCTTTTTCTTTCCCCAGCAAACTCTTTATGGGGATACAGAAATAGATTTCTTCAGTACACACAAGCCAAACACAAACTTCCCCTCCTTAAGATTTCAGGCCCCTAACACCACCTGAATCCTATAAAAAAATCTTTGGGGCTAGGGATGTGGCTCAAGTGGTAGCGCGCTCGCCTGGCATGCTCGGGGCGCTGGGTTGGATCCTCAGCACCCCATAAAAATAAAATAAAGATGTTGTGTCCACCAAAAACTAAAAAATAAATATTAAGAAATTCTCTCTCTCTTAAAAAAAAAAAAAAATCTTCATAGGAAAACCGCTCTCCATAACTGTTTTACCTCTTACTTCTTTTTTTTAACTCCAGTTTTAAGATTCATTCCCCAGAGCATTCATAGCTTTATCTCAACTATCTCTCCCATTTCAGGTCCCACAGAACTGAAAATGGGTGTCTGTACCTCTTAGTATTCATTCTTGAAGTTCTTTGGAATAGTCTACACACATCCTCTGGCTTTTTTTGGCTTTTGGCTATTTCAGTTACTCACCTCTCACAAAATGTCAGGACCCTGGGACCCTCAAGACAGCACTCCATGGGAACTCAAGTGGCACTGCTGAGTTGCCTCAGACTCAGCCAACAAACCCACCCTAGGTTCCTGCTGCCATCTTCCTCCCAGTCTGTCTCAGGGAATACACAACATGTGGCCACGAACCCACTAGTTTTACAAGGTTGTAACATTAACAGGGGAAAAAAAAAAAAAGCACTGAAGCATTTTCAAAGTAACCCAACTAGTAAATGGAAATCATTGCTTTAACACAGCCTTGAAGCATTTTTTTTTCCAAGTATGTTAATGCTGTATTTCCAGCTCACCGTCTGTGAGCTCCAGCTTTTTTTTTTTTGGGGGGGGGTGGGGGAGTGGGGTGGTGGGTGCGGCAGGAGGAGCTGGTTTGCACTGGACACCATCTAAAACACTCTTTAATAGGAAATCAGTATAACTCTACCAATCTAAAAGGTATTAGATCATTTAAGATCATATTTAAGATATATTTTATATGCATACATTAATATATATTCATTATAAAATATTTTTAAACAGGGAAAACTACAAAGAAGAAAGAAAAATATATAGAATCATACCATTTGGAGATAACTCTAAGAGGAGAGTGATCTTTATAATCCAAGGCTAAATACAGTTAGCAGAGCATGTTACACCAGTGCCATGGTGCTGCTATTGTACAGCGAACATTTAAAAAAGTAATAAACTTATCTGAATAGAATATTTTAAATATGATATACGCTATCTAGGAAGGAGCTTAAAAAGAAGAATTGTAGTCAGGGAAGATGTTTTTAAAAAGAACTGCCAAAAAGTTGGCATTTTCTGGGTATTTTTGCTACTGAGAGCTAGTGTCAACCATTGCACCGTTTCAGTTTTAAAAATAGAGACAAACAGAGAAAACCAAAAATGATACCAAGAAGCTTATTCGAGCTTTTCAACTGATCTACCCTAGAGTGGAAGCACTTTTGAAGGGGCCTTGGGATTCCCCCTCATTGGGGCAGTGTCCATGTTGCCTCAAGAATAAGCAGTTGCATGTATGTGTTCACGCATTCTCAGTGCACAGACAGCTCTGCCTTAACCTGTGTGGTGCTGAACAGCTGGCCTGCACATCTGTGGTAGCCTTGTGCCACTGCATCCCCCTGACCTGCCTTGTCTCCCACTGTGCTCAAGCTCACCTTTGTTAACCTAAATATGCTACTTTAAGGGGGAAAGTGTGTATTATTGTTTGCCTCCAACCTTTCAATAATAAGAAATCCAGAGACAGATATAAATAGGTGATAGAAATATATTCAGGCCAGGCACAGTGGTGCATGCCTGTAATCCCAGCAAATCAGGATATTTAGGCAAGAGGATATCATGTTTGACACCAGCCTAGCCAACTTAGAGAAACCCTAAATGTAAAGGGCTGGGGAGGGACACCTCATTGTGATTTTGGTTCAAATTTTCCTTATGGTTAGTGATATTGGGCATCTTGTCATATGACTATTGGCCACTTGTGTTTCTTCTTTGGAGAAAATTCTACCTAAGCTGTTAGTTTATTTTTTAATCAGGGTATTAGGTTCTTTCCTATTGAGTTGTAGGAGCTCCTTATATATTTTGGAAGTTAATTTCTTATCTGATATTTCCAGGATCTGGAGGAAAGGGGAAATCTGAAGCTGGCATACAGTTTCAATTGTGCAAGATGAAAAAGTTCCAGAGATCTGCTAGACAACATTATCCTTATAACAAATAAGATTGTACTGGATACTTAAAAAATATTGAACATAGATTTCATGTTAAAGTTTTATTACCACAGTAAATTAAATAATATTAAAACGCAACTGACATTTAAAACTGGAAAGAAAATGATAATAATAATGAAGACTAGAAAATACCCTTACTCCAAATAGCAAGTACCAAAAATTATGGATGAGTCATGATGGAGCCAATGTATAAACAAAATTATAGTGAAACATCCAAGATCAACAGCAACAACAACAACAAAAGCCACAGAAATACTAATAAACACACTATGCAAAGCCCAATCAGCAAGATGGAGTAAGTAAGCTAGAAGAGCAAAATAGAAACACTCATTAAATACAGTTGGACAGGAGGAATAAGTCTCTGTTTCCTGCAGCACGGTGGGAGGCTATGGCTCACAGCAATTTATCATATATTTTACATAGAACTAGAAGAAAATCGTTCAAAACCTCCAACACAAAGAAAGGTAGAAAAATGGCCCTGATTTGATCATTACACATTGTGTTCTAGTCAAGCTTTTTCGCCACTGTGACCAAAAGACCTGACAAGAACAATTTTAGAGAAGAAAAAGTTTACTTTGGGCTCATGGTTCAAAGGTCTCGGTCCATAGACAGCTGACTCCATAGCTCTGGGCCCAAGAGGAGGCAGAACATCCTGGTGGAAGGGTGTGGTGGAGGAATTGCAGCTCAGGACACGGCAATCAGGAAGCAGAGAGAGATCTCTGCTCAACAGGGGCAAAATATAAATCCCAAGGTAAGGCCCCCAGTGACCTACTTTTTCCAGACACAGTTACCACCCAGTTAATCCCTATCAGGATGAATGCACTGATTAGATTAAGTTTCTCATAACTCAGTCATTGTACCTCTAAACTTTCCTGCATTGTCTCATACACGATGAGCTTTTGGAGGACACCTCATATCTGAACCATAACACATTGTAAACATCTATCTAGTTATCAGATTGAACTCCCCCATAACTACATACATTTATAAGAAAGTAGCCTGCCAGGGTGGTGGTGCACAAGCTGGAAATCCCAGGGACCCTGGAAGCTGAGGCAGAGGGATTGGAAGTTTGAGGAGAGCCTCAGCAACCTGGTGAGACCCCCATCTCAAAATTTTAAAAATTTTAAAAGGGCTGGGGATGTAACTTAGTGGTAAAATCACAGAGTTCAATCTCCAGTACCCCCCAAAAAAAGTATCCCCTGGTTTTTCATAGACCATGCTTTCAAACTACAGAACTTTAGTAAGACCATAAGAAAAAAGATTCCAAAACACGTGGTAAGGATTGTAGGCAAATCATAATGATTTTCAAGGTTCACCTTCCTCTTCTCCCTCTAATCTGTTATTCTAGACTTGACTGTTCCACTACTTTTTTTCCTTTTTAAAAAAAATATACTTTTAGGTGTAGATGGACACTATACCTTTTTTTATTTACTTATTAGTGGTGCTGAGGATCAAACCCAGTGCCTCATATGTGCTAGGCAAGTGCGCTACCACTGAGCTACAACCCCCAACCCACTTCTTTCCCTTTTATCTATTTACTTGTAAAATACATCCAAATGGAATAAAATAAAGGTACGTGAAAAATAAAATTATACTTGATAAATGAGACAGTTTAAATAGCAGTTCAGAGTCGCTGCAACTTTTTTGCAATATCTCTGCTGTTTCCTCACCTACAGAGCAGTACATTAAAACAGAGTTCAGTTTTATGTATCCTACCGCATTTAAAATATATGTATCTCCCAACTTCTTTAATCCATTCTGTACTTTCTAATATAGTGGTATATTTGATATTGTGGTTTTTGTGTGCTGTATTAATCTCTCCCATTACTTTTTAAAAGTAATGGCAAAAAATGTTTAAAGAATTAATATTACACAAATAATATTACATTCCTCTTCATGATTTCTATCAGGAAAGGAACAGCGATTGTGCCAGTTACAAATCTCTTATAATTTCTTTGCATCAGATCCACTGGTGAGTCCAGAGCAAAATTCAAGCCTAGAATTTATAAACTTGACTTACGAATTAAGTATTTATTCCATCATGCTTGTGAAAATAAGGGTCTCAACAAAAAAGTGTTCTAGATGCTTCTAGACAGTGTAGGGGGCAGATTTCTAAGATGACTCCCAGGATTCCCACTCCCTCATATATGTCCTCATAATCCCCTTTCTTTCAGTGTAACCAGAACCTGGGGCTACAATGGGATATCACTACCATTATTATATTACATGCAAAATAGATTTTGTTGATATAATTAAGGTCATTTATCAGTTGACTCAGACTTAATCAAAATGGAAATTATTCTGATGACCTTTTAGTCTGAGGTCAGAGAAAGAGAGTGTCAAGGATCTGAAACAACAGAAACATTTTCCTGCTGACCACAAAGTAGCAAATGGCTATTTAGGGGTAAGGATCACATGGCAGAGAAAAGTGGGTAGCCACTGAGAGCTAAGAATGGTCCCAGGTGACAGTGAGCCATGAAACAGGACCTCAGCCCTACGACTACAAGGAAATTTATTCTGCCAACAACCTGAGTGGGCATGCAAGAGGACCCGTACCTCAGACAAGAGAGCAGCCCCAGGTGGCAAGTAATTTCAGCTGAAGGAAATCCTGGGCAAGCCCCCTATCCCTGCCACACCCAGATGACAGACTGACAGACCATGAATGGATATTGTCATTGTGCAGAAAGTTTGTGGTAATTCCTTGTGAAGCAATAAAATGACATTTGTCAGGGTTTTGTTTTTTTTTAAATTATACAAACCAATGTATCTAAATAATTCTCCTTTTATTCCCTTCCTGTCTTATTCTGCTTGTAGGTATTACAGTTCTCTTTACCACCTATCCTATCATCCTATCATGTAAACTGGAGTTGATTTCTAGGTTCATAAGTTTTTCACCTAGACTAACACCTGGAGGGGAATTTAAAAGTGAAGGATATGGGGAAAGTCCTCTATTGATAAATGCCCCAGTGCTGCTTGTTACTCTTCAAATGCCAGGAGTTGTTCCCTTGGCAACCAAAATCATAGTCCCCACAGGATGGAACCATCTCTGTAAGTACCACTGATTTAGCCGTGCACAGATGGACTCTCTTAGTTCACCTCTGCCTCTCTGGGAACTCAGCTATCTCTTATTCGGTGAATACATTGATTATTTTTCAGTCACTAGCCCAGTGCTCATTTTACTTCCTCCACTGTGAATTTGAGGATATAGATATACTTTTTTATAGATATATAGAGATATACTCCATCCTCCCTAATTTCAATGCCTTCCCCCCCACCACCCTTTATACACACATACATATACACAGGCACTGTTTGAAACACTCATCAAGTCCTATGTTCTTGAAGTTTCAAACCCTCATCTTCCTTATTCACACACACAAATAAACATGTTGTCTCCCAACTTCTTTAATCCATTCTGTACTTTCTAATATAGTGGTATATTTGATATTGTGGTTTTTGTGTGCTGTGTTAATCTCTCCCATTACTTTTTAAAAGTAAAGGCAAAAAATGTTTAAAGAATTGATATTACACAAAAAATATGAGTAAAATATTCCCATTTTAGCACACAGTCACATGTACAAATTTTGGAAATTCTCTCCATTGAGCAAATTCAAAAAATCTTTCAAATTCCAAGGATAGCATGCCAAAAAAATTAACTTCCTCTGCCATCAATCTCCCCACTCTTTTTAATAAGTCAGAGAAAAGTATATGTAATTTCTGTCCTCAGTTCCTCTTCTCAATGGGGTGAGAAATAGATCCATTTGGAAACAGATCACTCTCTAGCCAAGTCCAACTTGTTTTTAAACAATTCTGTAGAACTCACTTGGTAATGTGATAACGGCCCATAGCGATGGTTTGGCACAACCTTATCCCAGGAGATAATTCAATATAAGGAACCAAAGCCACTCTTTGTTCCCAGTGTGGAATGATTCACATAGCTATGAGCCAATATGGTAACCAAAGCATGAAGCCTTTGCCATTCATTGCTTCATGCAATAAATAACAGTCAGCAAAATAGCAGTAATTACTAGTGGTCCTTCTCCTGTTCCTCACTCAGGTTCTCTGATTTAATGAATCCCACTTGGCTATCAGGATCCAAGACAAATATTTTTAATACTCATTAAGCAGGAAGGATGGAGACAAGCGTAGTTTTTATAATGATGGAGATTTACACACATGATAATTTTCTAAGAATTAATGGGAAAACATTAAATTTAGTCCTCACCTTATACAAAATATCAAAATAATTTCCAGATGGATAAAAAGTGAATCCCCAAAACAATATAATAAAAATGTAAGAATTTCTAAGTTTTGAAGTGTGAAATGCTTTCTAAACAAAGAAATTAAATATATGATAAATGATTACATCAAAAGATATGTGTAACACTGAAAAATGTAATACCTCACAACAAACAAATCATAAATAAAAAATGAAAGCAAACAATCTAAGAAATGATTATAATTTGCTAGAAGGGTCATTCCACTTAATATTTTGTGTTGAATAGATCAATAAGAAAAACATCAAAACCCTTATGTAAACTTGAATACAATCTAGTTTAGTCAGCTTTCCAAATACCTGAGATAATTGACTTATTGAAATAAAAGGCTTATTTTAGCTCACAGTTTTGGAGGTTTTAGTGCCCTGTTGTTTGGGGACCTGTGCTAAGGCACACACTGTGTGGCAGGGAGCATGTAGTGCAGCAAAACCACACCCCTCATGCCCAAGAGAAAGACAGCAAGGGTTTGAAGTCCCACTCTTCTCCATGACTTCCTCCTGGGCTCCACCTCTTTAATAACTTCCCATTAGCACAAAGATAAGGACCACTCTTTAATACATAGAACCTTGGGGGATATTCCAGACCAAACTATAGCAAGGGTCAATAGAGGGACATCTCCACAGTAAAATAAATACAAAAGAATACCAGACTTTTTTAAATCTACCATTCTTTTACTAACAAAAGAAATACAAATATAATTTTTCATCTTGTGATTAAACCATAATATGATATGGCAAAAGGTTAACTAATACTAATATGAAATGTTCAATAGTAACCAAAATGTTACAAAACCAAACACCTGTGTGCTGGAAGTGAAAATTGTTAACACCTGTCTCCGAAAGCAATTTGTCATTATGTTTTAGAAGCCTTGACACGTCAACAACTTTGGTCCAATAATTCCATTTCTAGAAATATATTCTCAAAAATAATAAAATATAGTAAAATTATGATGTAATTTTTTTTTAAAAAAAAAAAGTGTATCTATGGCCATTATCCCAACTGTATTATATATGGTATGTAACTAGAGGTAAATCTAGCAGGGAATAGGAAAAATGTTAACTACACTATTTTATAAAGTACAGTAGCTCACAGTTTTAGAGGCTGAAATGTCCAAGGTCAGGGTGACCTATCACGTGGTAAGATCCCACACAAGAGAGATCACATGGCCACCGAAGAAGCAAGACACTGTGAAGAAGCCAGGCTTGCATTTTTATGACAACCAACTGTCAGGGGAACTGAACTTCTTCTGCCGGAACTGTTCCCACGTGACCCAATCACCTTCCAGTAGGCCCTGTGCTTCAAGGTTCACCACCTCTCAATACCTGACATTGAGAACCAAGCTTCCGGCACATGAAACTCTGGGGTACATCATATCCAAACCATAGCAGCAACCATGTCTGGTTTTGTGGTACTGAGTCTTGCTATCTTTCTTTTCCAAGCTTTCTACATGAGGTTGAAAATAATTATAATTAGGACATCCCAAGTATAATCAATAGAGATTAAAGTCCCTGTGTTCAAGGAATTTATAGTCCAGCCACCTTTCAAGAAATAGTCCCTGTAATAAGGGTGATAATGAGCCCTCGCCTGATAGCCCATTAAAACATATATATAAAAGATATATATATATCACAGATATTGAAGTTCACAGTTCTGATGGTCTCAATAATTTCTTCTGTTCAATAAAATAGTAAATCTATATTTTGAGAAAATACATACAGTCTTTTGTCAAATTATACTACATTTTCCTAAATGAAAATAGAAATCCTTTTCCTTTGGAATGAAAAATTGTGCTCACTTAACAACTTTTTCATAATATTTCTTAATGTAACAAATCTCATCACACAAGCACTGCCGCAGACAAGGGTGGCAAGAGATGGTGCAAAAGCACCCGCGGAGGGAAGGACGCTTGTGGCCCTGGGGTACAGAGGGATGGAGTCAGGAGCACAGGAGCCCTGTAGTCAGGCAGAAGGATCGTGGCCTTATCTTACAGGTGTTTAGAATTCATGTCATAGTTTTGAGGGAATAGCACAATCTTATTTGTGTTTTCGACGGAGAATTCTTCTGGCTGTTTGCAGGACTGACAAGCAGAACGTTGTATAGGATGGAAAGTGGGGTGAGGTCAAAGGCCTAAGTTGACAATTTATGCAGGCAGGTTTGAGTTAAATGAGAAGAAGAACTTTTGGATCGTTAGAGAAAGAGGGTGGAATCTTGGGTGGCCCTGAGTTTCCTGATAAAGATGACAACATGATAAAAATCTTTTTATCTAATTAGCCCTTATATTTAAAATTCTAATATTTGCAGTCCCCATCAAGTGATGGCATGGCTAGATGTCCATTAATGGATGAGTGCATAAAGAAAATGTGGTACATATACACAAGGGAGTTTTATTCAGTCAAAAAGACAGATGAAATTATGTCATTTGCAGGAAAATGAATGGAACTAGAGAGCACTATGTGAAGTGAAATAAGCCAAACTCAGAAGAAGGTCAAGGGTCATAAGTTTTCTCTCATCTATGGAAGCTGGAGAGGAAAAAGGAAAATAAAGTCATCAGGAAGGGGGGATGAATTCATGAAAATCAAGGGACAGTAGTAGAGGAAAGGGAATAGGTGGAGGGAGGAAGAAAGGGAAATATTGGGGAATGATATTGACCGGATTATTTTGTTACACTGTGTGCATTACAGATATGAAAACAAATCACACTACTATATATAATTATAATGCACCAGCTAAAAATATGAAAAGAAAGGTGATACAGCACCATAAATACATCTGTTCAGGTCACTATTGGTTCAAAATTATGTCAAACACTAGCCAAACTGAAGACAGAAAATTATTCCTGGGTGAACTGATGTTTCCAAAATGAAGGAGGACACGTTTTCCAAAAGAATCATCTAATTTAAAAAGTTAACTTTTATTCTCATTGCTAGAAAGCCAGGAAGCATTACGCTCCAGGATGAGAGCCATCTTCATTCCTGATGAAGAGACAAGACGTTTCTGTATATTGTAGATTTAGACACCTTGCATCTGGATTGACCACAGAGTGTCTCCTGGTACCCTGTTAGGGAATCAGAGCCCAGCTATAAGTCAAGGATGGGAACTACAGCAAGCTTACAGTGACATCTAATGAAACACAAGAGCCACAGTCTGCATCAGGAAGCTTAACCACCTGGGTAACATCAACACACCTGGACTTTGGGTTCTTCATGATTTCTTTCAAGTCTTTGCATTCAGTTCCAATTTATGACCATCTCAGTCATCAGATCTTTCACTTCATTTTAGGAAGAAATTAATACATGAATCCACTGGAGAACTTTGCATATTTGTGACTTACATTCCATAGCTTTTCTTTTGATGAATTCAATGCCTGGCTAATCTTTCTTTCCTCATTTGAGTCATTAGTTTACCTTTTCTGAGAAAGGGGCTCTTTCTTTATCAGAAAACCAGTTAGCTTTATGAATTGAAGCAGTTAGTATTATACCTAGAGCGGTGATATATTAAAAGACTGTTATCTGATCATTTTTCTAATAAGCAGCTTAATTTCCCACTCCCAGTAAGCCCTAAAGTAAAACAAGATAGAAAGAACATGATTCTATTTATAAGAAAACCAAAATGTCGGTGAACTGTCTAGAAAGTTACCTACTAGCACCTTTCATTTTACTGATCAAAGGAAATAAATAAAGTGGAGATTGATTCCATGAAATCTTAAAAGAATGATGTTCCACTGAGGCACACTGTACACCATACTAACCTAGCACACATTTAGATTTTAAAATCTCTGATAAATATAAGCATCCACCAAGGTTTAACACAGCAAAGATGTTCCTTGGGGCTCATAGACTGCCCATTTAATTTCCTTCCAAACAGCTGGTGAAGAAAGTCTAATAAAAGATTATATCAGACTCTGTGAAGTAATAGAGAAATAATTGAAGAAGTCACATCCTCCTAACCTCTCTGATAATAAAAGTCAGCTTTTTATTTATGTTTTTCCCTTCTGCAAAGACCAAACTAGCATAACTGTGTTTGGGTTATCAAATGAGATGGGCTAATCTCAAACATGGTAAAAAAGCATTGCCCTTCTGAAGAAAATAGCTACTCATTGGAGTTAAGTATTTGCAAGTTGGCTTGACTTAAGGTAAAATGGAAAAAAATTTTTCTAAATATAAAATAAAGTTGAGAAAAACCATCTAAGGAAGGTCATCAAAAGTCATCAAAACAAAGGCACAACTGATTAAGATCACTGAACAATTTCAAGACAATATGTCTTCCTCCCCACATGCAATTCTTTGGCACAGGCTAGTAGAGGGATAAAGGCAACTATACTTACATCCATAAGTATAGTTTCAAAGGATACATTTAAAATCCCCTGTGTTAGTCAGCTGGTTGTCGCTGAGACCAAAAGACCTGACAAGAACAACTCAGAGAAGGAAAGGTTTAGTTGGGGTTCATGGCTTCAGAGGATCAATCTATGGTTGGCTGACTCCATTGCCCTGGGCCTGAGGTGAGGCAGAACATCATGGCGGAAGGGAATGAGGAGGAAAGCTGCTCAGCTTATGGTTGCTAGAAAGAAGGGCCAAGGGCAAGATATAGTCCACCTGTGCACGTCCCCAGTGACCTACTTCCTCTAGCCATCTCTGCCCATAGTTATCAACCGATACTCTTGTCTATCCAAATGATTAATCCATTCTTTTCACCTCTGAACATTGCTACATTGACTAACACATGAACTCTTTGGGAGACATTTTTTATTCCAAACTATAACATCGCCAGAGCCCAACTTGATCCACTCTTTCAACTTTCGTCTCCATTGGATTTACCATCTAAATTTGAATTTGATCATGAGTAGAATCAAAATAGCCACAAGTATCCAAGGCCAAAGCAGACACAGTCAGTCATAAGCCAAACTCCTGGGTACAGTCATTATTTTCTATTACTATATCAAAAACCAGAGATAATCAAGTTCTAAAGAGAAAAGATTTTGACTCAGTTTTTAGAGGTTTCAGTTCAATGACTGGTTGGTCCTGTTGCTTTGGGGCCTGCGATGAGGCAGCACATCTTGGCAGGTATTGTAGAGTGGAGCAAGACCCTCACCTCATGGCCAGAAAAGAAGAACAGACCAGGATCCTACAATGACATAAAACCTCCTGCCAGACCCCACCTCTTGAACAGCAGTGCCTGAATAACTTCCATAGTTCATTTCTTTCTGTCAACGCATAAAATATGTTACAAATCTACAGGGATTTGGCCGATGAGTATGAAAGAATATTTAATACCTTTTACTTTAATTATTTTTTTTTGTACTTAAATGTGTCTTTTCAAAAAAACACAAAAAGAAAACTTTGTGTATGACAGATATAAAACTATTTTGAAAAGAAATCATTTCAGTATCTTCCAGTCAGGATTCACATGGGAATTTGCAGTGGTAAGTTTATGAGGGAATAAAGGATTAAGTCTTAAATGAGAAAATTCAATAAGAAAATAAAACATTTTTGCCTCAGGTACCAAATATCCTCAACATGAGCAGTCATTCACCACAAAAGGATGTTCTGATTGACAATAGACTTTATATACAACTATATATGTTAATATATGTTATAATGAGACTGAAAATTCCTATCACTACTACTACCTAGTATAGTCTTACTGTACCTTTTCTATGATTTAGAAGATTACATACACAAATACTTACCACTGTGTTGTAATTTTTTACAATATTCAGTACAGTAACATACTAAGCAGATTTGTAGCCTAGGAGCAATAGGCTATATTGTATAATCTAGGTGTGTGATAGGGGTCTTATCCATTGTCTGGCAATACTCAAGCAGTCGGGTAGGTTGCCAAGAGACCAAATAAAGCACCAGAGACATAGATCTGACTGAAAGTAGACTAACAGAGTTCAGTGATGGCCATTGAGACAGGTATCATTCTTGTCCTGTTACTACTGAGCTAGGGTTTTCATAGTTTCTGCTACATATGCATTGCCCTTCTTAATTCTCTTCCTTCTTTGTACGACCAGAATTCTAAAGAATAGCTGCCACTGGCAGACATATATAAAGAATATTTCTTACAAATAACACTTGCTTGCCTAGTTCCCAGTGTGCACATAAGGGAGTCAGTGTTCTGTCAGATAATACCTTTCCAACATTCTGGTCTGGGCCTGTTTTCATTGTCCCCTCCACTTGGCTAGAGTCTTAGGAATGGAAAGGGGCTTCTCAAGGACATTGTGTTTGATGTCTCTGCTCCTTTTTCAAGGATCACATAGTAGGCCACACTACCAAGGTTTGTGTTAGTGCACTATGTGATATGCACACAAGGCCAAAATCACCCAGTAATGCACTCCTCAGATTGTATCTTCATCATCAAATAACACATCATTATACTTGAAAATTTAGTAACAAATCAAAATTTTTATAAATAAGAGCTAGGAGAATAGGGAGGGGGCAATTTTTTTTGGAGCATAGCCCAAAAGAAACTCCGGGAAGAAGCAATAGAAAACACAGAGTGGGGAACTCACCAGATGGATACCTCTTAACAACTTAATGAAACACAATGATTCTAAGGTTTCAAGTTAAAATAAACTAATTTGTTTACTATGATTAAACCGTAACTCACTAGTGTGGTAGATCCTGGTCTAAAATGTTCAGTTTTCTCCCACCAAAAATCCTCTTTGCCTTAACCAAGAAGAGAATGTTCTTATCTTCCTCATGGAAAATAGGCTGTAGTGGAGTTGCATGAGTTTTTCTCAACTTATTCAGATTGAAATGCAAATAAAATGACACAAAAATACAATAGTAAGGAATAAGGGTGTAGCTCAGTCATAGAGCACTTGCCTATGTGTTCAATTCCTAGCATCACAAAAAAAATACAATAGTTAAACACACTCTACAAATTATATATATATATAAATTAAATTCACATCAGAAATCACAATTTTGTGACTTTTATTATTCTGGTAGAAAAATTCTAAAATTATTTTCAGGAAAATTTTCTAGGCTTACACATAATTTATACAAGACCCTTTATCCATTTCAAAATCACCCAGTGATCCCAATATACTAAAAGTAGCTGGTGTTATTTACATTAATTCTAACATTAAAATAAATGTCATAAAATTTGCAGACTTTAAGAAAATCTTTTTCATGTACTGCAGGAGAGCAATCCAAAAAAGGAAACAGTCAAGTTGGCCAAAAACACTAAAGTCAATGTAGTAAAAAAAATATACCAAAGATTTGTGTGTTTCAGATCAAGACTGCTAATCTATAACTATCATTTGATTAGGATTAATGACAAGGTATTTATTTTAATTTTATGCCATCACTGGTTTTCTGCTCTTTATTCTTGTCCTCCCTTCACCAAGATAAGAAAAAATTTAAGTTCTCTTCTCAACCTTTAATACTCATGAAAGAATGTGAAGCCAGGGCTACCATCTCTTCAATTCAGCCTCTTAATATTCATGGGCTATAAATGACATAAAAGAACATATTTTATTGTCAACAACTATCATCACAGTGTATGGTCTATATTATCAGATATTTTGGATCTTGAATGTTCCCCAAAGGCCCATGTGTTAGAGAGTTGGTCCCAGGTTGACACTATTGGGAGGTGGTGGGAAGTGGGGGCCTAGTGACAGACATTCTGGTCATTGAGGGTATGCCCTTGAAGGGGATAGTGAGAATCCAATCCGTTCTCTCAGTGAGCTGTGTGACATTAGGCACTTAACTCTCTGTTCTCTGGTTCTTCCATCTGTAAAGTAGCACAGCAGTATCATATTTTATTTAAATTCAACAAACAAGCATTGACATTAGAATAAACTGTCCTTGGGTATTTTTTGACCTAAAATTTTGTAAAATCTATGTGCTTCTAAATCTCATAACTTTGTATGAGACGTTGTGTTTAAAGTATATCTTTGATGTACAAGTTACTTTTAAAACACTTTTATTCTCTTTTTCAGGATATAGAATATTGAAACATAAATCACACATTGTGATTCTATTCAAGTAATTTCAGAGCTTCTCTGAATGTTGAGTGAGGCAGTTGAGGACATTCGCTTAATCATGTTTATTATTTTTCTTTTCTTTTCTTTTTGATATTGGGAATTGAATCCAGGGATGTTGAACTACATCCCTAGTCCTTTTTTTTTTTTTTTTCTTTTCACTTTGAGACAGGGACTCACTAAATGGCCTTGAACTCAAAATCCTCCTATCTGGGCCCTCTGAGAAACTGTGATTACAGGTGTGCACCACTATGCCCAGCCATGACAATATTTATTATAAGTAATAGTAATGGAATTTAAGGGCTGCGGACTTCAGAGACTGCATCAGGAGAGCCTCTGCTGACATCTGCATCCAGTGTGGTTCCCTGGTTCACACTAAGTATAGCATCATCTTCATATTCTCACTAATTTCCTCTACCATCACATTTGTCAAAATTTTTTTCTTAAAAATGAAAGGAGCCAGGATAGAGGTGCATGCTTATAATCCCAGCAATTAAGGAGGTTGAGGCAGGAAGATAGCAAGTTTGAGATTAGCCTCAGAAACTTAGCAAAATTCTGCCTCAAAATAAGAAACAAAAAGGGCTGGGGATGTAGCACAGTGGTAAAGCACCCATGGGTTTAATCCCTAGTACTTCAGAGGGAAAAAAATGAAGAGAAAATAAATGCCTCATTTTCCATCATTTTCTATCAGTTGCCACATTTTGTTTCCCATTTACCACTATCACTGAATTTTTATAAGAAGTAATTTAAATCGTCCATTTAGCACAGATGTTGGCACATGTTAGTTTCCTACTTTATCATTATTATTATCAATTATATCCAAAGGACATGATAGGGTAGTACATTCTAGGGCCATTACACACACACACACACACACACACACACACACACACACACACCATGACTTGCCTTATGTTTGGTGTGGCCACTTTGGTTTGGGTGTTATTTGGTTATATAATGAGTATGTTGGATGAGTGAGATCCTCAGAGACCATCATGTATAGGTTGCTTCCCAAAGTGAATATTGGCAGCCATTTGTATAATGTAGGCTATTGGATTCCCCTTCACTTTCACATTAAATAATTTGACTTGTTATTCAAGGAAACATGAGCTTTCTTCTGCCAGAGAAAGCCAAGGTAAATCTGAAACCAACTGAACACAAAATCTGGAAGGCTTCAAGGACTGAGTGCCTTGGAGGCTGATAATTGGAAGGTTATTTGATCTCCAGCTCCATGCTCCCTCGCCTCTTACTTAGTATCCTTCACAGGCTAGTGGTTTGGACAACCAGCTTTGTGCAGTTTCCTCAGGGATCAGGTCTGATACAAAGAAGTACATTTAGAGGTGAATAAAACTTCAGTTCCCAATTTCTTATCATACAGCACAAAGGTACAAATTCAGACATGACATTGCCTGAAATAAGTATCATGCCTTTTATTTCCCTGTGATCTCCTATAGTTCTTGGCATTGTATGCTTGCTACAGCAGTGAAAATAATGCTGGGCTCACCGTAAGTCAGAGATAAGACCCTCGTTGCTGTGCCTGAAGTGTGACCCTCCAAAAGGCATATGCAGAAGCCATGCACTCCCACATGACTGTATTGGAGAGTGGACCTCTAAGGAGGTGATTAAGGTTGGCTGAGGTCTTAGTGTGGAGCCTGATCCCGTGTCTTTCTAAGAAGAGATGCCAAGTACTCTATGTCCACTACATGAGCACAGAGTGAAAGGTGGCCATCGGCAAACCAGAGACAGGGCCCTCCCTAGAACCTGGCTCTGCTGGTACCTGATCTTAGACTTCCAGTCTCCAGAACTGTGTGCAATAACTTTCTGTCATTTAAACCACCTCATCTGTGTCTTTATTATGGAACTCACACTAAGTATGATACTCCTTCAAAGAGAGAGAGAGAGAAACTTTAATACAATGTGTGCCTTCCAAATGGTTACTATCCAGATGAGTTTCCCATAGAAAACTTCCTAACACTGAACATTTTTTTTCAAAATTATATGAATTACAAGTATATTCAGGAAAACATTCTTCATAAGATGATCTGTTACATGCATTATTGTTAGAAATATAGTTATCAGTACTTCACATATACTTACAGAGACCATTTTAATCTTTACTGTGTTTAGATAAATGTTATATTTATATTGCAGGGGAGAATAATATTAAAATTCATGAATGCAGGTGAATTTCACACAGCAAGTCACTGGGCTCCTTCATCCAGTCTGCATTATAAACTCCTCTTTCATATTCAGTAGGTCTTCAGATGTTGCTTTGAATAATTTGTGGTGACTATCATTCCAGAACACATTCAATGCGTTATTGTATTGTTGTCAATTTCCCCCTTGTTTTAGAGGAAGATGAACTAGAAATTCCAAGGCTTAACTTTTAGGCCCAAAACTGACACTCCTTCTTCCATTTCACATTGCCAGTACTAAGCAATCCTCTTCACTATTAGTCCTTGGTGGCTAATTAAAGAAATTAGTAACACCTCTGCAGTCATATATTTCACAACACACTCGACATGGTGGTAATTAAACAGATTACCAACATAATCGATTTACATTAGTGATGATTCTCTTTTCCACTAAACTTTTCTAATTCTAGCAAAACAAACTTCAACTCTGTTTGAATGTCTAATTGTTTTTTCGATCCAGGAATTTTGAGGTACTCTATTACATCTTGATTAAAAGACAAGGACAAGATTTTTCAGATATAAGAATGCAATCCTGGGCTGGGGATGTGGCTCAAGCGGTAGCGCACTCGCCTGGCATGCGTGTGGCCCGGGTTCAATCCTCAGCACCACATACAAACAAAGATGTTGTGTCCGCCGAAAACTAAAAAATAAATATTAAAAAAAAAAAAAAGAATGCAATCCTTTTAATTGTTTGGAACCAAATCCAATGGTTCTTAGATGGGAAATAGACTCTAAGACAAGGCCTCTCAGCCAGAATGCCCAGTAGAGTCACCTGGGGACTTAAACAAACCCCTGATGCCAAATCCCCTCCCATTAGCCAACTTAGGTTTTGTTAATCTATTAAAAGCAAAAATACTGTATTGGTGCATGGAAGAATATTGATGAAGAATAAAGGATACCCACCTGTGTTTATAGTACTAGGAAATGCATACGTCCTATCCTGGCTCACTTAAAGAACCATTTTTTTCTGCATTTTCCTCCAATTTTTCAAGCAGAGTGTAGTCATTTGCATAACAGATCTAATATTGCAATGCCATAGCCTGTTATTTTATCCACCTGTCTCCTATAAGAAGCTGAATGAAGA
Source organism: Callospermophilus lateralis (assembly GCF_048772815.1). Taxonomy (NCBI): domain Eukaryota; kingdom Metazoa; phylum Chordata; class Mammalia; order Rodentia; family Sciuridae; genus Callospermophilus; species Callospermophilus lateralis. Next base: position 15,635,235 of record NC_135320.1, read on the forward strand.
AAGACTGACTCTCAGACTGACTTCAGAATGATTGTGCTGAATGGCATTGACTCTGCGGCTTAAATAACTGCCAGAAGATTCTGACCCAGAGCTGACTGGGAAATGTGACCCTTGCTCATAAGAGCCCTGGGAAATTTAGGGAAAGAATAGAATGAGAATAATGGTCGAGATTTTAGAGATAAGCTATTAGAATATAGTAAAGGAAAAATGATAAATTATTTTAAATCCAGGTTCATAACCATGCAAAAAAAAGATGTTCCAGATTTCACTAGAACTTACAGGCCAGAATCAACTCATGCCCTATATTTATCCAAACAACTACTTTGAAATATTTTAGCATAGTGATTAGAAAGTCAATGGGCCTGAATTTTAATCCTGTGGTTTCACCATCTTTAACATTAGACAAAAATACTTAAATTTGCTTGCCTCAGTATCCCCATCTATCAAATGAATATAATAATAGCACCTACCCATAAGAATGATAGGAAGATTAAATTAAAATAGCCTCATTTCAGAGACCAACATGAATTATTATCATGTTTCTGAACTGTACTTCGAATATCAGAGTTTCAAAAGCAGTACTCACTTGTTCAGTCATTATCAAATGCATCCTACTAGTCCAGAAATATATTAAAATGAAGCAGCAAAATGAAACTTTCTTGCTCTTGTTTTCCATGTCAGTATAATCCAGTTGAACACAATGAAAGATCCTAGAATCTGAATATTCAGGTATACTCCTATTATGGTTTGGGTATTTAATGTCTCCCTAAAAGCTCATATCATAGGCAATGTTCTGAAGTAAGATTAGATTAGATTAGATTATGAGAGCTATACATTCATTATAAGATTAGATTAGATTAGATTATGAGAGCTATACACTCATCAATGAATTAATTCATTTAATGGATTAATAACTTGAAAGAACTTCTGGGTAGTAACTGTAGGCAGGTGGAGCATGACTGGATGACGTTGGTCACTGGGGGCATGCCCTTGGACTACATCTTGTCCCTGGCTCTTGTCACTCTTTCTCTACTCCCGGGTTGCCATGAGCTAAGCAGTTTTCCTCTGCCATACTCTTCTACTATGACACCTTGCCTTGGGCTCAGAGCAATGAAGTTGGCCAACCATGGACTGAACCACTGAAACCATGAGCCCCCCAAAAAACTCCCTCTTCTAAGCTGTTCTTATCAGGTATTTTGGTCACAATGACAAAGGGTTGACCTACGTAGCTTCATATCTTTCATTAGCTCATTCTTATCAAGACAGCATAATCTTTTTTGGAAACGTTCTCTTTTACACTTTCCACTGCTGCTATTAACAGAACTCTTCATTAATCAAGGAAGGTTCAATGCACATCTAGCACCAGGTATGCTGTGCACAAAGCTGCTGAACACATGGCATTTTGCCATTAATCTTTTAGCTCTCAGGGCATTTCTTTTAATTTTCAACCTTCTAAGTAACTTAAATTGAATACATTAATCAAACTTATTCGCCATAGGTATAATTTAATAGTACAACAAAGGTTCTTCAATTTGAGGCTCTTTTCATATCAAAGGAGATAGTGCAGATTCTCATTAACAGTTATGCACAAAATACCGTCAAAACAAACACTTCTGAAAATTTTCCCTATAATTACATGTTCTTTATTTATGGAGAGTGTTGATCATTAATTTATCTGCTCAGTTTGTTGTTGTTTTTCAAATGAACCAGCATAATTCCTACCTTTGCAAAAAGAAAAAAGAAAAACAGTTCACAACGTGGTTTTTATTTTGCTCTTCCACCCTTTCTGTGACAAAATTTGTGCACTGGTAATTCCAATTAACTCCAATGTTTCTCTAAAACACCTGTTTTTGATATGCTTGATAAAAGCACTGAACTAACTAACTCCAGCCCTATTGAACTACTCAGGATCTCAAAGCAACAAGTAGCACCTCATCCTAAAACTTCTAGTGCCCCCCCCCAGAATCATTTTCTATAGGATTTTCAATTTAATTGAGTTTGTTAAACTCATGATCTTATTAATTCTAGTATATATTTTGAAATAATAAGCAATTTTACTGGGAACAAAATTGATCAAGCTATGTGGTCTATCACATGCACATACAAATATGTGACAACAAATTCCATTTCTATTTATAATTCTAACACACCAGCCAGCCACAGTGGCACACTCTTATAATTCCAGCGACCCAGGAGGCTGAGGCAAAGCCAGCCTCAGCAACTTAGCAAGGCTCTAAGCAATTTAGCAAGAGCCTATCTCAAAATAAAAAATAAGAAAAGGGCTGGGGATGCTCAGTGGGTAAGCACTCCTGGGTTCAATCTCTGGTAGCAAATAAAAACCCAATCAATAAATTTATGATGCACCCAAATAAATAAATAATTAAATAAAATTTAGTAGATTAAATGAACCATGATTTTAAAACCCTCTTGTGAAAATTGTTTTAATTTATGTAAGACTAGAACATTTTATTGGACAGTTACTTTAGAGCTTTTGCTTTTTTTTTCTAATATTTCCAGAACAAAGCAGTATGAAACTTTTATCTGTTTATGAAGGAAAAAAACATTCTAGTCATCCCTCTGTGCAAGAGCACTTTTTGCTCCTATCTAACTCTAATTAGTGCCCATTGATCAACCTTTCCCCATTCTCCTTCTGCTGTGGCCCCCAGCCTCTGCTATCCACCATTACATTCTCCACTTGCATTAAATCAATTTGTCTAGATTCAACATCTGAGTGAGATATGTGTTATTTGTCTTTCTATGCCTGGCTTAACTTCACTTAGCATAACATCCTCCAGTTCTATCAGTGGTTGCCCCTCGTGAAAAAAGGATTGCATCCTTTTAACTATTATTTTTATGGGAATAGTATTCTCATTATGCAAATGAAGGTACAACAGCCTTTAAATTCTGAACTACAGAGACCATTTTCTTAAATGTTGGAGCTTCAAGGCCTCCCTTAAGAAAAGGCTATGTTTGTCAAGAATTTGAAATAAATGCCATCAACAAATCAGAATTCAGTGTGAGAGTCCTCCTACTTCTGTTGCCTGAAGTTGGTTTTTACAAACTCATGTATTTCTGGAAAAAAAAAAAAAAAAAAGAACTATCAGACATATTTTTACACTGCTTTTGCACTGGGTATGTAATGACCAAGCATTGAAAGGCCATCATCCGGTCTCACCATGGACTGCTCTTTCAAGATTAAGTCTTATTTTCTGGCAAGTTCTGTTTTATGTAGTATTTTGAAGGAGAATTGGACCATTCCTGAATCTATACAGACTCTTTGATTGCTTATGATAGTCTAAAATTTAAACTAGTCCTCATAAATAAATGTATTAAATAAGCTATTTTAATAATCTATTATGTGTCCCTCCTACTTCCTGTAGAACTAAGCTTCTCTGATATTTCCAAAGGTTTGTTTTGCGTTTTCTCCCTGCGTCACTGGAGGAAGATGCATGTCAATAAGTTCATCATGTGAGAAGATTTAAATTTAGACTGGTATCCTTCAAATACAGAAAATCTGCTTAAAAAAAAAAAAAAAAAAACTTTGAGCGGAAAATTTTTCAGTTTTACTGAGGACTAGTTGACATACCAAAAAAATAACTCATATATGATGTCATAAGTATTTAGTGAACTTGGACATATTCGTCCATCCATGATAGTACAATCAATGCACTGAATATATCATTCACCTACAAATTTTGTGTTCTTTTTTGTGGTTTTTGTTTGTTTAGTTTGTGGGAAAGACATTTAACATGAGTGTTCTCATAATGTGTTTTTTTCTTTTTTTAATTTTTTTTTATTTATTTGTTCTAATCAGTTATATATGACAACAGAATGCTCTTCAATTCATTATACACAAATAGTGAACCAATTTTCACTTCTCTGGTTGTACACGAGGTAGGGTCTCACCATTTGTACAATACATGTACCTAGGGTAATGATGTCCATCTCATTTCACCACCTTTCCTATTCCCATTCCCCCTACTCTCTCCTCCCCCACCTTTGCCCAATCCAAAGTTCCTCCATTCATCCCATGCCCTCCCCCATTATAGATTAGCCTCCACTTAACAGAAAAAAAAAAACATTCAACCTTTGGTTTTCTGGGGGGTTGGCTTACTTGGCTTAGCATGATATTCTCCAACTCATCCACTTACCTGCAAGTACCATAATATTATTCTCTTTTATTGCTGAGTAATATTCCATTTTGTATATATACCACTGTTTCTTTATTCATTCATCTACTGAAGGGCATCTAGGTTGGTTCTACAGTTTGGCTATTGTGAATTGTGTTGCTATAAACACTGATGTGGCTGTGTCCCTGTAGTATGCTGTTTTTAAGTCCTTTGGGTTAACAGATTTTAAGGTGTACAATACCATATTGTTAACTAGACACAATGTGGTAAAGCAAATCTCTAGAACTTATTTGTCTTGCAAAACTTAAACTTAAAAAAACTTAAACTTCAACAATTGTCCATATTCTCCACCCCCCAACCCCTGGATACCGTCATGCTGCTGTCTCTGTTTCTAAAACTTTCACTATGCTAGATACTTCATTAAGGGGAACCCTGCAGTGTTTGTTCTTTTGAGATTGACTTACTTCCCTTAACACACTGTCTTCCAGGTCTGTTGAAGCTGCTGTAAATGACAGGATTTCTTTCTTATTTAAGCCTGAATAATATTCGACTCTATGTGTATTCCATGTGTTCCAACCCCATTCAGACAGTTCTTGACCTGTTCTGTATAACCAAGGCCAACAAGTAGCTTTTATAGAAACACACACACACACACACATAAACACACACACATACACACACACACACACACAAATTAAGACCTTCATGATAGTAACTCATTTATATATTCATTAAGTTAATGGTTTTTCCTCAAAGGCCCACTTTGTGCCAGTCTCCTACACTAGCTTTCAAGAACACATGTCAAATAAGAGAAAATTCTTGCCTCTCAAAATTCAAAGGGAGAAAACAGGTAAATCAGAGAAAGATGAGCACCATGATTGTTATCACATGGGATGACCGGAGCACAGAAAAAGGTGCCCACATTTCCCTGGAGCTGGAAGGAGGTGCCCCAGAGCTGGCCTGTCAATGAGACAACTGGCTCCGTGAAGCTCCACTCTGTGTGCTATTTTCTTCTCTTATCTTCAAGAACCACATACTGTAAGGTTATATGGTGGAGGGGAAAAGAAAATGGAGTTAAGCAAGAAGACAGAAATAGAGAGCAGACTGACAGAGAAGAAAAATTTTAAGGAAACAAAACTCGTGTGAAATTAAAACTGCATAGGAAATTGTCAAGAACCGAATTGCCACTCCCAAAAAGTAGATCAGTAATATGAAATGCAAGCTTGTAATAAAAGAAAAAGAATAAAGATATCAAAGTAATCCGAAAGACCCTAGATATGGAAGAAGAAGAATGGAAGTCCTGGATGGGATTAATTAGGATCCTTGCAGAAGACAACAGTTTTGGGGAAAGAGTGTTCAAAAACATAATAGAAAACAATGTTGAAGTGAGGGAAGACCTTAGTTTCAGTCTGAATTAAACAAAACTAATGGGAAATAATTGCTGAATCCATCTTGCACAGGATGCAAGCTTGGTATGGCAGTATCAAGTGGGTAGTAGAATTTGAGAAAGTCAGAGCATGAGTGGTAAATTTGGGAGCCACTGGCATCCAAGTGATATTTAAGGCTGTGCAACCAGACACAGTAATTAGATGGATGGGTAGTGGGAGCAGAGAGGGTGACCTGAGATGAGACATCAGGGTATTCCGGCATTTAGGCAAAAGGCAAAAAACTAATAAGGGGTGAAGATGGAACACTTTGACAAGGCAGAGTGGCACAGTAGTGTAACCCCAACTATTCTGGAGTCCACAGCAGGACAATTACAAGTTCAAGGCCAGCCTGGGAGTCTTTTTTTGGGGGGAGTGGGAGGAGGACAGTGGTTGTATCAGGGATTGAACTCAACCATTGAATCACATTCCCAACCCCTTTTTGTAATATATTTAGAGACAGGGTCTCACTGAGTTGCTTAGTACCTCACCTGGCTTTGAACTCACGATCCTCCTGTCCCAGGCTCCCAAACTTACCAAGACCTTGTCTCAAAATTTTATAAAAGAGCTGGGGATATAGTCCAGTGGTAGAGCATCCCTGGTGAAAGGAAGAAAGAAAGGAAAGAAGGGAGAAAAGGGAGCACTATGGAGGAAGGGGAAGTAAGTCAAATGGCCGATAAATGTATAAAGTGTGTTAAGCCTCATTAATAATCAAATGAATGCAAATTAAATTATTAAGTACCAAATTGGACCAGTTATATTGGTAAGAATTAGTAAATTTGATTATTAATGCCAGCAGGAAGTCAATCTTGCAAAATTTTACTTACAAATTTTGGATATCTTTTGGCCCAACAATCCCATTTTTAAGAATTTATCCTAAGAAACTAACCAGACAGGAGCGCAAGCATGCAAACACACCATAGTGCTGTTGATAATGAGAAAATTACAAAACTTCCACCAAGAAGGGAGAGATCCATTATGGTAATCATTAAAATGATGAGGATATCCATGTATTTAAATATATATATATATAAATATATATATATATATATATTTATATACATGAAATATATATAAATATATATATATTTATATACATGAAATATTCACAATATATTGTAACAAAAATACCATTGGTAGAATCATATTAAACAAAATTGATTATATTAATACAAAGTTGTTGTAATGACATAACATGAATGAAATTTCAGTGAATATACAAATATCTCTGCATAGAACTAGTCCAGAAGAATAGACTCCAAATGTAATAACAATTCTCTCTCTGAGGTTTAGAACTATGGATAATTTTGATGCTAAAGTTTTTATTATTTCACAAGCATTATTATAATAACCATATAAAGGTTGTGCATCCCAAATAAAAAAGCCAAAAGCCAAAATCCTCCAAAGTCTAAAATTTTTTAAGTGCCAACATAATACCACAAGAAGAAAATTTCACACCTGACTTTATGTAGCAGGTTGTAATTCAAACATATGTGCACTAAAAATATTGTTCAAAATTACCTTCAGGCTACATGTATAGGGTATTGTGTTAAGCTGCATTACTATAAAAAATACTTGAGATAATAACTTAATAATGAAGTGTTGTTGTTTTTTTTTTTAATTTTTGATTTATTTTCTTTTTTGGTACTGGGGATTGAATTCAGAGGCACACAGCCACTGAGCCACATCTCCAGCCCTAGTTTGTACTTTATTTAGAGACAGGATCTCACTGAGTTGCTTAGTGCCTAACCATTGCTGAGGCTGGCTGTGAATTCACCATCCTCCTGTCTCAGCTTCCCCGGGGCACTGGGATTACAGGCTTGGGCCACTGTGCCCGGCTTCATATTTCTTATTGGTGCATTTCAGTTGTACATCATGATGAAATTTGTTGTTGCATATTTGTACATGCACACAATATTGTTATTTATTGTTATATAATTGGCCAATATTATTCCCTACTATCGCCCTTTTCCCTCCCCCCCGGGTCATTTCTCCTGGTCCCTTTCCTCTACTCTACTGATCTCCCTTTGGTTTTCATGAGATCCCATTCCCAAGAAGAAAGCAGTTTGTTTTGTCTGACCGCTTTGGAGGTTTCAGTCTCTATTCAGATGGCCCCATTGCTTTGGGGTCTATGATGGGGCAGCACATCATGGTGAAAGAAAGTGGCAGAGGGAGCTGCTCACCTCAGGGCAGCAGGGAAACAAAGAAGGAAAACAAAAAGAGTCCAGGGTTCCACAATTGAAGGGTTCCACCCTGTAAGTGTACACACCCAAAACCTTTGACCTTCTACCTCTGAGTATTCCATTGCTTCCCCACAGCACCCCAGGTCAGGGACCATGCTTCTAAGACAGGGGTCTTCAGATGGCCTTTCAGATCCACTTTATAGTGGTAAGTATGATATAAAATTGCATTTCTTGCTTAGATTTGGGTCATGTCCCCAAGATATCTCATTATGTAAAGTAAGTATTCCAAAATCTGAAAAACACTGAAATCAGAAATATTTCTGGTCCCAAGAATTTCAGGAGGTACTCTTCCTGTATTGCTTTTTTAACCACAGGGTGCAATCAAGGCATTTTAACTTTGAAAAAAAGTGAAATATCAATAATTCGTCTCCTGATTCCTGGATTTTCATCTTTGGCTGCTGTACTCATCTCTCTGCAGTCACTCACAGTGAGATGCTCTGAGACTCCAGAGAATAACTGATTCTGCACAGCCTGTCTTATAAGACCATGGGTCAGGATGTGGTATCACAGAGCACAGGCAAGCGAGAGAGGCTGTAAAGGAAAGGAAGCTCGGGATATAGGGTGTTTGCTTGTTTACTAAATTTCTAATATTTTATAAAGAAACATAATACATTTTCTTTATAGCTCTTGACAGTCATGCTCAAAGTCCTATTTTGCAGAAACTCCATTTCCATCACAAGCATGTATTATATGGCCATGTGATCTTGCTGGAAAACCTGGCAGAATTAAACATCTCTGCCTCTGGGCTCCCCTAGTCCTTTCTGTCTGCTTCTGTGAACACACTTATCGCAGTACCTCTTGTCTCAACTCGATTAGTAACACCTGGAGGGGAGAAACTATCTTGTTTTCCATATGTGAGCTCCGCTGCAGAGAATATTTGTATCAAATCAATAAAGACTTGGAGAAAGAATAATTGAATGTTCTTTAAAACATACTAGAAACTGAAAGTTGTAGAACTGACACTTGCAATTTCTCAAATTGTAAAGGAGTAGATTAGCAATTCTGTGTAAAGTGGACAATGTTTCAACAGTGAGAACTGTGGTCACAACTGAAATCTAAACAATTCACGAGCTTGAATCTAAGAGAGACAAATGGCTTAAGCAACCAGAGTTTGTGCTTAAATATTTGCCTTATTCGGTTCATTTATCATCCTTTTCTGAAATAAAGGCTCTGCGTGAACCCAAGTCAGAATGTTGTTATGCTATGGATAGTTTTGCTTTACAAATAAAAGTTATGCTTAATACACAAGATGTAATTTTTTAGCTTATTCATATAATAGCCTTTGCTTTATTAAGTGAATTCTATTGTTTGAACTTTGCTTGGCAAAGCTACTTTTGAGCATTAAAATTTTGATGCTAGACACAACTTAGTGTTTCATTTGTTTGTTTGTTTTTAACATACGTCTTCTGGGAAGTAGATGATTTTTATAATGCCCCCTCCTCCATCCTGTGCTGAAATTCTAAGTAAGAAAATTTATCAATTTTAAATTGATAAAATTTGGGTAGTAGCAAAAAGCTTTCTACTTTCATCTCAGGTGAACGTGAAATATTCTTAAATTTTTATTTATTTACTTTAACTGACAAAAATTACCTATATTATGGTGTCAAACATGATGTTTTGATAAAAGTATGCCTTGCAAAATGGCTAACTCAAACTAATTACCACATTAACTGTTATTTCACATAGGTATCATTTTTTTTATACTGAGAGTTTACTTTCATTTTGAAATATCCAATACACTGTTTCCAGATTATATGAATTACAGATATGTATTATAGTTAACAGTGGGTCATGAAGCTCCAGAAAAATGAAGAAAAAAAAAAAAACCTAAAACATGCTATGGCCCCAGAGAGCTATGAGTTCTAGATTCATTCTGTGATTACTTTTGCTGATTTGCTTTGTTAAATGATTTTGTTTGTTTAAGGTTCTTTGTATTCTACAGTCTACAGACAAAGGTCTTCTACACTGCTCAAGAAAGAACCCAGTTTCTGTGAGAATACAGCATATGTATTGGTGAAATACAAATGCTCTCCTGTTTAGTCTAAGAACTACTTGTGGATGCATAATTTTTCTTAGACACACACACCTGACTACCTTTACTCCTATTTCCTTCCTTATTCATCATTTATAACCATCTAAAATACTAACTGTAGGCTTCTTTGTTGCATTTCTACTTTATTTTCTCTTCCTCCCCTAGGAAATGTAAGCCACTGAGAGGGAAAAAAAAAATTCTCTTTAATTCACTGTACCTGGGATGACGTCTGGAGCAGTGTTACCCATTTAAAAGTCATCCCTTGAATCCGTGTTTAAACTTTGATTGCATGTATGGAAGTTAATGGAAACAGACAAGTTGTTCTTATAGGAAAAATGACTTCAGTTCCTACAGTGCAAAAAAGTTTTTACATTATATGGCAAGTTTTATAGACAAATCTAGATTATGCAAAAATGCTGAAGAAACTGTATAATCTGTTTTATTGAGTTCCTAGCTATTAAAATATTCCTTTCCAACTTCTATTTTGGAAATTTTTCTAATGCCATGTAATTAATGGATAATAAAATATGACAGTTCTTTGTTATTTACAGTTTTGCAGGATCTCAGCATTTTCATTTTGCAACAATAAACAACAAAATAAAGAGTATGGTAGGCTGGGCTGAAAAAGTACTGACTATAATTAAATCCTTTCTGCGAGTTAATTTTAGTCACTTTTATCTTTCCCCTAAAATGTGAGTGAATAAAATTTCTGCTTAACTAATACTTGTGGTTTAAATCTGTCTGGAATTTAATGACTTAACATGAAAAACATTACCTTAAGTGAGCACACATCCCTTATCTTTCGAAAATCTTGTTAGACAAACTTTAGAAAGTATTTATAATACCAACTTGCAGCTATGCAAAGGCAGAGCTACCCTAAGGCTAAACACATAAAAAGTTTCACCTGAAACAGATAGTGCCACAAGGTATTCTTATCTCAAGTTTGATACGCCTGTCCCTTTTTAATAAAAGAACTTTAAATTCCCAGGCATTCTTATCAGAAGCAGCAGCTGGCTAACTGTAATGATGATATAACTTGGCATTCCAACGAGAACACTTGAGAAAGGAATTAAATACCTTTCACCATCTCCTTGAGACAGCAGCCTCCTGTCACCTACCCTCTGGATTGGCCAAGGACTCACACCTGTATGGGCATATACATACTGAAGACCAATTGCTTAACCATGAAAGATCCATTAAGTGTAAATTGATGTGCCAAAGACTTGTTTAGTCCAAAGAGGCTGTAACCTTTTGTAATTTAAGTAGGAAAAAAATCAATGAAAAAATAAACTAGTCTTCATGAAGATGAATACACTTTTCTGAGAAATCATCTGTAGTATAAGAAGAGCTGATTAACAACAATCTGAATTTACCACTGTTGGGCATTTATCTTAATTAGGGTTGAAATTATTCCCAAGATACGTTAGGTGTAAGATCCACGCAAAACAGTCACTTGTTTAATTAGAGTAAAAGAGAACTATAAAAATAAATTTACCTTTTTTTCTGTATCACTTAATTCTTTACATGGTTATATTTGCAAAACACATAAAATAAAAGTGTATATTGTTTGGATGGAGCTTTTAAATTAACAAAATTACAAAAATAACAAGATCCAGTATTCTGCATTACTTCAAAATGCTTTATAAAGCATTTTGAAAGAGGTAGTACATTGATTTCAATCCCTTGTTAAGATTAGAAAATTGTATGTGGTAAAATTAAGTCATTCCTAATGACTATTGCTTAAATTGGTCACATTTTATAAAATGTTATCCACTAGGCCTTACATTTTGATTTAACAAATATGACTATACTTAGTTTACACATCCAAATTCTCTCTTTGGCTGCATGGAATGATTGCTTATCGTTGACTACATTGCACTGTTAATGAGTCCAAGAATCATTTCACTGATTGAGTCATACTGAAATGCTATTTCCCACCATCTTCATTCTATACATAGTGCTGGGGAATTCTCAAATAGCATTCTATTACCAGTAGATAGTAGACCATCTAAATATATCTATAATGAATAGATATTTCAGTCATTCTGGAAAGCTATCTGTGTTTTCTTTTTCTTTTCTTTTTTTTTAATGGCTCAAGGGGAAAATTATTTTGAGCATAATATTAACGAAATCGTTCAAGTTTAAATATTGAGACTGTTAAAAATTGAGCTCCTACCACAATAATACTACTCCAAGAGCATTTGAAAACCATGAAGGACTAAAATATTCACAGAATGACTCAAGAGAGAAAAGAATATAACAGTTTAGAAGGGAAAACAACTGACCAGAGGGGGAAGAAAGATGGTAATATATTTGTTCCATCATACCATTTTGCAAACTAAAAAAAAAAAAAAAAAAAAAAAAAATTCTGAACAAACATATTAATTAAATATTTCAATTCAGATACCTTTTGCTCTGATGTTATGCACTGTTTTCCAACTCACAAATGCAAAATCTGCTATTATCCTTTTTCAAGGAAACAGAGAGAGCACCAATGAGATGTTAATATTCAGCCTTCCACCAAGAAATAAATCCTAGGTATAATAAAGAAACACATCCATCCTCTCCAGGAACAAACAGTAAAGCCCCTTCCAAGTTTCTACTGTGTGGTCAGATATCATAAGACCAGCATTTTTTGCCATTTTCTTCAATTCTTATGAAGTCTCATTGTCCTTTTTTTTTTGCAGGGGAGGGTACTGGGGATTGAACTCAGGGACACTGGAACACTGAGCCACATTCCCAGCCCTATTTTGTATTTTTTTAATTTAGGTCTCACTGGGTTGCTCAGGGCCTCGTTTTTGCTGAGGCTGGCTTTGAACTCACAATCTTCCTACCTCAGCCTCCGGAGCAGCTGGGATTACAGGTGTGCACCACCACGGCCCACGCATTGCTTAAAAGATGAATATTAAATGCAATATGGCAGCATGATAAAAATTTAACCTTCCTTGACTGTAAAGGAAGAAATCTTTCCTATATCAGTAATGTCAATAAACTTAGTGATACTTTGTTTTTGAAAACCAAGTCAACCCTGGTTATTTTTATTTATTTGGTACTATCCTGCTGTGATCTCTGGTCCTTCTCTACTCCACTCTTGTTGCCACATGCAATTCTCTGAGCCAGGGGACAGTGCCATTTGTGAGGTTTAGTTTTCTTCTTCTTATGTCATTCACACTTATTTTTTCCATATCATTTTGTTTTTGACAAACTTTTTTTTCAAATGGATTGACTAGGACAAATCTGCTTTTCTTTATGGGTGCCACCTTATTCTACTTCTATAAAATGCATGATTAGGTTTTTAGTGATATTAAAATAACTATAAAATAAAAAGTTTTCACCTAAATTATCTCAAATTGGGGCATTTTTTGGAAGTAAAAAAAGAAATAACTTTCTAGGAAGTTTGCTTTACAAAAAAAAAGGAGATGGTTTCCTCATTTATTCACACAAAATAAAGGAGAAGAATAATACCCAACACTAGGAAGAAACACCAAAGGGTCATTTGTTTTCTAAATGTATGAATGAGGGAATTAAAACATTGGGAGACTTAGAGATGAGTCTGACACCTTGTGTCTAGTAATGGGGAAAGGAGGAACCAATCCCAAGTCACCTGAGAACTCCACAGGCCTTCTGAATCAGATGTCAGCACTACCTTGAATAATATCATAACTTTTCAGGTTTAATTAATTTATGGAATTGTTTTAGTCCACTGAAAAGGAGCCAAGTTAGCATTTTTTTTTCATTTGAGTATTGGCAAACATTTTCTTTGGCTAATCTTTCCTATTTTCACAATCTCTGAATAAACAGAAATCTTAAGATGGCACCAGTGTTCACAATATGCAAATCTTTGATTTTCTGAACAGCTGCCAGTGGCTTAGCCAATGTTTTCCTTATCACTTAATAAAAGAAGAGTTGGTTTTATTAAAGTTAATATGCTTATTAATCACTTTTATACAGAAGGAACTAATGAATGTGATTTCTTTCTTCTATGCCTGGATACAGACGTTTGATTTCACTTTCATACACACACATACATACATGAACACACTCACACACGCACCCATTTCCTCATTGTCTTCTAAGCCATTCACTTAGTCCAGAAAGAATTTTTGGCAGCCTAAATTTATTTGCCTTATTATTATGAATACTATTATTGCTAATAGTCTCTGAATCCTCTGCTCAGCCACTAGTACTAAACGTGGCAGAAAATCTGCTGCCGACTTTCGCATAAAGGAGCCTTTATAAGACCAAATATGTCTGTCTTAATCCCAGATTGAATGAGAAAGCAAGACAATGTTGTGCTTTATCAATATCTGTTTGGAAGTGTGGTTTCTGCCAACATTTATTTATTAATATTTGCTCTTCAACCAGTTCCATGGCATAAGGTAATGGTAATAGCCGTGACTTATTGAAGACATACAAAATTCCAAGCACAACTCTAAACATTTTACCTGTGTTATCTCATTTAATACTCATTTGTTACCCTTAAGGTAGGTGTTAATATTATTACCTCTATTTTTCTGGTGGGGAAACTGTGCCAAGAGATGTTAAATGACTTGCCCAAGGTCACATGGTAGGTAAGTGGGAGAGCTGAATTTGAAGTCAGGAAATCTAATTTCAGGGATGGGGTGTTGCTTATGTGTTTTAAGGTAAGTGTGAGAGAGCCACCAAAAAGCAAATCGGTCTGGGTTCTGTGATTTATTCTCACTAAAAAACTTGCATTTCTGTAATTATATAGCATCTCACCGAAACAGCAGCAAATCAGGGGATGGATTTGTCTAAGTGTAAATAGACATGACGCGAACAGTAGCGTAGATGGCTCTACTTTCAACTATCAACTCTAAAAACATGAATTCAACCAGGAACTCAGAAATGACCTCCTGATTAGAATAAACCATTTCCTTAGATACTTTTATGTTTTGTGCCATATATTAGTATTAATGTCACCAGAGAATAAAAGTTTAGCTGTGAAAGTTGAATTTTGGTGCATTTCAAGTTATTTTTCCATAGAACAAATTGAAAATAAAATTAAAAACCTTAAAAAATGAGACTTTATAAAGAATATTAGAAAAGAGCATGGGTTTAACATACTTGTAGATCTCAGAAAAAGTACTTGTTTTATGAGTTTCAATTTCATCTTCTAACAAAAATCAAAACACTTAACAAATATTGTTATGCATGTTAGGAATGTATATTATACTAATATATAACACCCAGTTCCTAGATCACAGAAATCACTTTATAAAAGCAGCTATTTTTTTTTTATTCAGCTAAACCACAATTTGGCAAAGGTGCTGTGAAGATTAATTTAAGCAAGCAGAACAGTCGATGGATGGGGTTTCATCTCTCTTATAGTTTGTCTCATCCTTACACTCTCCTACCTTATCCCTTAAGCCTCATTCTCTTCTACTACCCAACCATAAACTGAGTTAACTTGACCCCTGATACCCCACCTCCTAATAAAACAATCCAGTCCTAACTCCTTAACCTATTTCAAATATGACCCATGATTCAACAGACATATATGGATTCTGGGCCATAGTTCTAAGATATAGACAATATCTATGAATATGCAATACCTCAAGGGTACACCTGTTATCAAAGCCCATGAGATTCTGAACTGACCAGTGGAGAAAAGACATTCCCATGTGTTGAAATATGGCCTGGTACTCATTCCCTGAGAAAGGTCTATTTGTAGGTATCTATTTTACATCCTCCATGATTGCATAAGGAATGTAAGTTAGCTTAATGCAATAAATAAAATAAAAGACATCTTCATATATTTTAAAATGAGTGTAAAAAAAAATCAAGAAAGAAAGAAAAATGTGGACATAGGCAAGAACAAGGCTCAAAACTTTCTAGCAGTAAATGAGCACAGGTGAGACGGGTAAATGCACCATTATCTGTGACAGCAATAAGGGCCCGAGTGTATCAATAGTTATCATGTGCTAAGCACTATACAAAGTTCTTTGCCTGGGTAAACATGGAGGTAGGTATTATTTCATAGCTGTTTTTGTTGTTTTGTTATTTTAGGATTGTGGGAGGCGGTAATGGTAGTGGTAAGAACACTTAACATGAGATCCAACCTCGTAACAGACTTTTAAGCACACAATACAATATTATTAACCACAAATACCTCCAAAAATTTAAAAATGGGCAAAATATTTAAATAGACATTTCTCCAAGGAGACACACAAATGGGAAAAAGAACACAAAAATATACTCAAAATACTAATCATCAGGGAAATAAAAATCAAAACCACAATGAGATACAGCAGCTTTCTTGATTGATAAAACAGAGAAGGTGAGGGGTTGAGTTACTTGCCCAAGGAGGGAATTTGAACCCATCTCTGACTGACCCCACCAAACAGTTTTAATTATACAGTAAACACTGCTTTTGAGTCAGACAAATATGAATTTCAGTTGTGCCATTTACTAAATGACCAAGAAAAATTATTGACTTCCCTTTAAATATATAGTCATGCATTTCATAATAATTTTTCAGGGAATGACAGACCACACATACAGCAATGGTCCCATAAGATTATAATGCAGCTGAGAATTTTCTATCACCTAGTGTCATGGTACAATGCCTTATTCATGTATTTATTATGCTGCTGGTGTAAATAATCTTTATCTTTTATATCATATTTTACTGTACCTTTCTATGCTTAGTTGAGTTTAGATACACAAATACCGTTGTGTTATAATTGCCCATAGTATCCAGTACAGTAACCTGCTGTGTAGGTCTATAGTGTAGGAGCAACAGTCTACACCACACAGCCTGGGTGTGTAGTAGGCTATACAACCCCAGTTAAGGCAAGCACCCTCTATGATGTTTGCACAATGATGAAATTAGTTAACAATGCATTTCTCAGAATGTATCCTCCTCATTGTTTAGTGACATGTCATAAATAGCTACATGACCAACTTCCTGGGACACAACAATGAGAAATACTTAGCACAGCACTTGCCATAAAAGGCACTCTAAAATATGAACTAGTTTATTCATCTTTTAGTAATACTTATGAAGGACACAAGGGCAGGCTTTCTAATCAAGCTCCTGGATGCAAGAGGTAGCAGAACCAGGTAACTTGTGAAAGTAGTGTGACTTGAATCATAGCAGATCTCCTGTTCCTCTGATCTGCACCCCAGTGTTCACCTACAAGGCCTGTGGTCCATATCAGGGACAGGAAGTTCTACTGTGGTTGCTCAACCACAGACAGGCTGACGTCTCCTCATCTCCATATGAACAAAACCTATCCTCACACCCTGGACTGGCATTTACTGAAGCCCTATAGGAAGACCTCCATCTCAGGGTGCAGACAGTCATTCATCAATGTCAGACACAAAATTCCACATAGGTGCCTGCTTTAAAAACACTGAATTCCCATCTGGCAAGATCCTAATGAACAAAGGAAAGTTTTATGTTTAATGAAGCAATTCCCTTTTGGTAGATTTTTTTTGACAGCTGTACCTTGGGGCCACTGCAATTTTGGCTACATCGCTATACCTTTCAAAAAAGACAAAGTCCTAAAACAAACACTTATTCAAGTGCTCAAATGCAAAAAAAAAAAAAAAACAAAACTTTTTTCTCTTGCTGAGTCCACAAAAAGGGATTAAGTTTCAATCAGACAAAATAGTTAACCTGAGATGTACTTATCTAATTTCTTTTTATTCTGACCATTTATTTCGTTTTGTTTTGTTTTGAGGGTTTTTGTTTATTTGGTTAGTGTTTTGTTTGGTTGGGTTTATTTATATGTTTATTTTTGTGCCAGGAGTTGAACCCAGGTGTGCCTAACCACTGAACCACATCCCCACCTCTTTTTATTTTTCATTTTGAGAAAGGGTCTTGCCAAGTTGCTTAGGGCCTTGCTAAATTGCTGAGGCTAGCTTGGAACTTGCAAGTCTCCTGCCTCAGCCTCCCAAGCCACTGGAATTACAGGCATGTACTACCTCATCCGGAATATGCTGTGCTTTTTTGCAATTGACTGAAATCTTGATGCAAAACAAAGCCAAATAAAGAAAAGTCAACCTCATCTTTAGTTAGGAAAAGGCCTTATGAAAATAGAAGACATTTTTGAAATCTTAAGAACAGTAAAAACTATGAATGTGTGCCATTATTTTTTATTGTAGAAAAGAAATGGTGTTATGGGAAAGTAAGGAAACAGTAGGAGAAAAACACTGGGCAGAGCCAAGGGCAGGTAGAAAACTATCGCACCTGCAGTTCCTGAAATCATCAAGGAAAATATAGTGAGCTCCTTCGGGCTCCTTCAGCACACGTGGGGAAGAAATGCAGGATTTTATTTTAAGCAAGATTTTAATCAATACCTCGAGAATGGTAATTCCAAAACATTCTTATACTGTGTCAATTAGGAATTATTTTGACTACAAATAATAGAAAATCCCTACAGGAAGACAGGGGATCTGTCCAGGGAGGAGATTATAGCTATCAAACTTTTTTAATTTCTCATCTTCAGCTTGTAGCCTTCATATTTGTCATGATGAAAATGATTTTTCTGTTTGTTTCCTTTATCAGCAGAAACAAGAAAGGAGAAACCTACCGACAGAATCAGTCTCTCCTTTTAAAAAAGATGCCCCTTGCTGAAAACAAGAGGAGAAATTGGTAATAAGATGATGAGAAACTTTATTTACATGAAAAAAATGAAGTAATAATAATGATTAATAAATAGATAGATAAAAAGATGCACTTGATCCATGTTTCCATGACTTCTTGTAATTGTGTCAATGCCAGGTGTGCCCCAGGAATGTCTGAGGAATGAGGTAAATTGGAAAGGAGGAAATGCCAGGCTAAGGATGCTTTCTCCAATCCGCCACCATCATGATGATCTGCAAACAAACTTCTGGGAGCCTCCTAAATGCATCTAAGAATGTACACCTGGCTGACCCTATCCACTGGCTCTCATGCCCAGCTAGTCACGAGGGTTTCCACTAGTGTTAACAGCTGATAGGGCACAAGAAATGCTGCACCAAAATTCGGTACCTCGGCAGACCACAAATTTTAAGCTGAAGGAAATTGAGAAAACTGCAGAAACAGAAAGAAGACCTCTCTGACTTTCTGCTCTATCTCCTGAAGTCATAGGAGCTAGAAATCCCCTTGCCCTTCATCACCAACCAATACCAACTCTAGCTAAGTGAGCCATAAACCTCACCTGACCTTCCCCAGAAGTAAGCCATGAGATCCTCAGGTACCCTATACAGGAGGAAAGAAAAGACATAGAGGAAAGGAATAATGATATAATCAACTAGAAGAATCTGAACAAACAGGATGTCTCGGTACATTTTGATGCAGCTATAACAAAATACGACAGACTAAGTCATTGATTTATCACAGTTCTGGAGGCTGGGAAGTTGAAGATCAAGGAGTTGTAGTCAGGCGAGGGCCTTCATGCTGCATCCTCTCATGTGTAAGGCAGAGGATCAAGAGAATGGGGCAAATTTGCTTTTATGACAAACCCAACCTGGAGATAACAACCCCCCTGCCATGATAGTAATATGAATCTGTTCATTAAGGTAGAGCCCTTGTAACCTGATCACTTCTTAAAGGTCTTATCTCTCAATACTGTTGCATTGGGAATTCCATTTCCAACATGTGAACTTGGGGGAACACACTCAAACCACAACACAGACCTTGCCATGTTTCCCCCGTTTGTGACCATGAGGTCATACCTTTTTGCCCCCCAATCACACTGCTGCATGACCAGCCATAAAAGTGCAGTTTTCTCCCGTTTTATAGGAACCCTCTATCTGATGACTCTCTGTCAAGGACAACTTATATTAAGGTAATTTGTGTAATTCATCTTGGTAATGTCTTTTGTAGTAGGGGTCTCAACCATGAACCTTGTATTTTTTTTTTTTTTTTAAGTATTTTTCTCTCCGACGTATCCCACATTCTGGGGTTATGCCGGTTTCCAGGTCACAGTCTCTGAGAAGCTCAGAGGGAAATGAAAACTGCCACCAGGTTGGGGGCATACGCTGTCAGGTTACGCCTGATAGTATACATAATCTGTTGTCACAAGGCTGCTGCACTAAGAGGAGAGAATGAGAGGAACCAACACTCAAAGTCCACCCCAGGAGAGGCCTCATTGGCCAGCACTTTCAGGTCCCGACAAAGGCAAGAGATGGAGAAAAAGATGAGCATTTTTTGGTCAGGCCTGAAGGATTGTGCTGAAAACAGGAAAGGGGACAGATAGCGGATATGCCACCGGCAAAGTCTGCCTCCTGTCCCTTGCCAATTGTAAGAGGGATTTCCAAAACCTTATTGTCATCGGAAGTCAAAGGGAGAGTCATTTTGAGCATAGTTCCTCTTAAACTCTTGTCCTTTGAGTGAGAAGATTTCAAGATTATTACTATAAATGGCTAATTTCTCTAAGCAAGAGAAAGCAGCACACAGTCACCCATTCTCTTAAATGAGCTGCTTTTGTTGTCACTGAAAAGGACAGGCTTTGGACAGAACAGGAGCATCGAGTGGCCAGGTCATGGGGAGAGAAGCAGGTCCTGGGATTGTCCCAGGCAGACTCAACACCACAGTCACTTGGAAGGAGGTCCCCATCTGACACCCAAGGCCTGGGAATGGGTGAGCTGGGGAGAGTGCAAGGACCTGCATCTTTTTGGCCCTGGACCCAGGGAGGGCTCTCCTCTGTGTAAGTGACCTGGTTGGAAGAGCACCAACGTCTCTAACTCAACTACATGCTTTTTTCTTTTCAAAAATGATGGCAGCCACCCACAGGAACGAATACCAACTCTAGCTAAAATGTAAGCATTTATCTTTACTTGACTCTTCATGTATTGCCCTTGCTCACCCGTCACATTTGTTTTTGTTATATTCTTTGAAAGGATTCTTCTGAAAAAAAATGTGCTGTGGTCCGTCTTTCAAGTGCTATGAAACTGACAGACACATCTGCTTGAGGTATCTCACTTCACAGTTGTCATTGCGACAACTCACCAGACGCCAAGGACTGAACAATTCTACTTCTTTGTAAATGTCTTTGGATAGTCTTACATGAATTATCCATGATGAGCTCTTCCATGATTTTATAACTTTAAAAGCCGTTTTTATTTCTATAGGACCCTGAACTTACCTTGTACTGTAGTTAAAAGGCACACACACTACAAGGAAAGCTTTATCTGAATTTTGGAGGAATACTTACAAAGAAGCAATTTTTTCTTACAAATCAATTTGTATGTATAACACTTATTTTCTTTTCTTATTCTTAATAGGCTATATTTAATACTCAGTACTTTTTTATTATTTTCTGAAAATGTCTTTAAAATGGAAGATTTTCATTCATCTCTAGTTTCCTAGCCTTACTGACAGCTGTTGCTTATAAAACCTTATTTATAAATCAGTCTTTTTGGGCACAATCATGTTTTTATGCAAATCACATGTAAATAAACACATGATTTTTTTGAGAACTTACACATAGCATTGTGCTTATTCTTACTAACCAAAATTAATTTTAAATGTGCTCCCTTGGTATTTTAAAAGTATTTTGGCTATTTTGTGAGCAGAATATAGATGAACTCTCACTTAATCCTAAATTCAAGATAAATTAATCATCAACTATTGAAAATTGAGTATATTTTTTTACTTAGCAGCTGGTTATTTGGGTGAAACATTTAAGACATCAAGCAACACCCTTACAACAGAATAGGTACAAATACAAATAGTAGAAAATTTGTCATGGTACTTTTCGTTCTTACTGCCAGCGCCCCTCTGGCCTTAAGTAATTTCACACTACCAGCAGTGGATGTAAGATAAGAACAAGTGTTCCATATTGCCAAATACAACAAAAGGACTTGGCATCCCAGGCACAGATGCTCATGATGCCAGGGCAAATCTTTCCCAAAGCTGTCCCACCATGGCCCCAACATAGCTTTGCTCTAAAGGAGAGAGAGAGAGGGAGCCAAGGCAGATATCTCAGGGGTCACAAAGCTGGAAATAAACAGGAAAGAGGCACTATCAGACTTATTGTCACAGAAAGTTTACTTTTGCCAATAACTAAAGGAATAGATCAGGAAAAAATTAAATTGGTAGGAGTCCCTTGGAATAACACAGGAGAGAGATTAGTCCCTGAACATATAATAGCAAGGTGAAGGGAGAGAGGAGATAAGATGGAGGGGTTCAATGATGGAACCGAATGTAGCCAGGGGTGCAGAAAAGAGAAGACAGAAGCACAAATTAGATGGCCCTCCCTTGGCTCACTCCTGGATGATGGAGCTCTCCACCTAGTTGCAAAATGTCTGCTAGGAGAGCAGATGCTGTTGCACATGTGTGCAGACTGCTTTCCATTATACTCTCCCACCACAGAATGGCGCCTGCTGCAACAAAGATAGCTATTATGTAATTTAGCTAACAAAGAGCTCATGATGTCATTGCAGAAGGCAAGGGAAATGCCTGTCTCAAAAAGACACCATTCTCAAGAAAGCCTCACGTTGTGTTCACCTGCAGAGGGTGTGTCCGACCTTCAGGAGCAGGTACCAGCCCAGAGCTGCTTTGAAAATAGCATTTCCAAGCAAATGAAACATAATTGTCACTGCTAGCAAAGTCCACAGTAGCTAGGGACGAATGATAAGTTTTCTATGGTCTCATCCCAGCTCTGCAGATGATGGTTTAGACCACATGAGACTTAAAAAAAAAAAAAAAAAAAAAAAAAACTTTCATCTAAGAGCTCATAGCTTTCACATCAATCTTTTTTTATTGCCTATGAATTCCCTACCCTATCCTTGTGAATGCTATGAGCTCTTTGATTTTCTCTACAATTGACTTGTTTTGGTTGCCCCTCTGCCCAGTTCTTTCTCCATGAAACTTTCCCTACTTGCTCATCTCACCCAGGACCAAACTCTTCTCTTACAACCTCCACTCCTACTCTTTGGACACTTGAAATGATCTCTGTTTATGTGTAATTTCTGAGTATTTGGTGTCTTCTATTTAACCATACAGAGATGCTCCACAATTTCTAATGCGTTCACATCCTCATTATAGCATAATAAGTTAAAACTATCACAAGTCAAAAATATGTGCAATACGCCTGACCTACCAAACATCACAACTTGATAATATGGTGCACTGTGCACTGCACAGTCTTGGTGGCTCCCCGGGGGATCATTTTGACTGCAGCTCCTGCCACTGCCTAACAAGAGAGTATTGGACCACACATTGATAACCTAGGAAAAGATCAAAATTCACAGTTCAAAATATGAGGTCTACTTTGTATTCCTTTTGCTTTGCAAATGGTCCTGGGGACAGGGTCTCTTTGATGGCTTTCAGTAAACATAACAGGTCCAGCAGTGTCCAGGCCTTTCTTCCATAAGTACTGGTTGACAGGTCAACAACACTATCCTCTTCACAGTTTATTTGCTAACTGGTCACAGAAAGAATAGCACATTTGCCACAGAAGGCATGTCAGGGTGTTTACCTTTCTCATTGTCAAGAAATCCCAGAGTTGGAAATAAAAGTGTATTCTTTTTAGTAATACTGAAGAAAATATATTAAGTACATTGATTGAAAATCCTAATTAGTTTTGAAAACATGTGCTGTAAAACTTATTATTGTATTTCAGTAAGTTTAGCTACAAAATGAAATTAGTGCTTCTAGAATAGAAGGTTTCTAAGAATGCATTCAAGGTCAAAGTGTTCCCTTTTCTTCCCTGAATGCTATCACCAAGGAGGGAACACTTTCCACCTCAGGCTCCTGGAGTGCCACATCCCATTAACTGCCAAGTTGTCATCATATCAGTATTGCCAAGTGCTCCCAGGCATGCATTATAAGTCCTAGGAGAGATGGGACAGCTGAAGAACATTTTGATGGGGATAGAGTACAATTTTCTTTAATAACACACTTTATAATCTTTTGGTCTTTGCAAATATGGATACTAAATACTCAAAACTAAGTAATCAATAGGCAAATATTCAAACGTAGATTAAACATAGACCATCTTCTAAGCATAAATTCACTTTTTGAGCTTTTGTTTTAAAAACATAGCTTCATTAGCTTTAAGTGGTACCAGTGACCATTCAAATGACATTAGTGTCTACATTTCAGCACAATCAGTAACACAGTCAGGAATGATGTAGTGTTGACATAATCACTTCAATCTCCAAGCCTCAGTTTTAACTGTCTAGGATTGTCTAAAATTATTTTGAACCTCTTGAAATTCTAACATTGATTCTGCGACTTAAAATTTCAAAAAGATAAAATTACAAAAACTTCAATCTATTCAAGTAAAGTTATTTAATAGCCACTTCTGACACTAACATGAGTTCCAGGTCAGCAAGGCTGAGTCCCATTACCTCTGTGGCCCTGGGGAGATTGAACAGCTCTATGCACCTAAGGGTCCAAAGACCCTTACTGAGTGGATCAGCATGCTGGATCTCATGTCTTGCTTCTTCTCTTTTTGCAAGTCTGTAACAAAATACCTTACGCTGGGTACTTCATAAAGAAATGAAGTTTATTCAGCTCAGAATTCTGGAGGTTCAAGAGCATGGATCTGACATTTGCTCGCCTGGGGGGGGGGTGGGGTGAGAGAATTATGGTAATAGCATCATGGTGGGAGGATATGTAAAAGAAGCAAGCTGCTCATGCATAAGAGAGATTCAGGGTAGAAGCCAGGCTTGCGTACTGTTGTACTGTTGCCCACTCTCTTGGGTCTTCCTGAATGACAAGTATGTACTACTTCAAGAAAAGTGTCAATTCCTCTTAAAAACCCTATCACTTTTTACCAGGTCCCACTTCTTTAAGTTCCTTCACCTCTTACAACCACACTGAAGAACAAGATTTTAACACCTGAAATTTTGGGATACAAGCCATACCCAAATCATGCACTTCTCTAACCTGGTCACATATCACTTCAGCACAGGGATAAATGAAATCCAGAGAAATGTGATTCATTAAAATGCCCATGACCATAGCCTTCATTTCCTACTCTTAGTATGCCTCTTTGTACTTAAGGAAACCACCTGGGACCAGAATAAAGCAGGTGCGATGGTGAAAAGATAGGTAGAAAGTGATGAAGGTAACGCTTTGCATTTGCTGTAAAACCTTCTTACTAATCATCATTCTATGCTATTTGCTTGGGCCAGTCTTTAATTCACAGTCTGGGTTACAAGACAACAGATTCATGGAATGTTAAACCATACTTAAAACAACATAATGTTTAACCTAAAATAAATAAACCTCGAGGTCATTTACAAAGCTGAGGAATCTAGTTGACAACCTCCAACATTTTCATTACATTGAGTCATTAAAGAAAAGTAGGATGTTGGAAAAAACAAAATAGCCTATATTGAAAAGATTGATTTCACTTGTCACCCTTTAAAAATGTTCTACTGGAAGTGACTTACAAAGCAGCGCTAGATTTATAGACCCAGGCAATACTTCA
Source organism: Callospermophilus lateralis (assembly GCF_048772815.1). Classification (NCBI taxonomy): domain Eukaryota; kingdom Metazoa; phylum Chordata; class Mammalia; order Rodentia; family Sciuridae; genus Callospermophilus; species Callospermophilus lateralis. Next base: position 15,660,459 of record NC_135320.1, read on the forward strand.
AAGTTTTAACCCAGTTTCAACTAAATCCTTTTAACTAAAATTTTTAACTAATTTCCTGGAGTTCAAGCAGAATTTGGTCACACTATTGGATGACACAACAACCATGATCCATGTCTTTTCAAGTTTGAGACTATTTACTACATCTTGAATGAGTTGATGGTACCAATATAGTATAAATTAGAAGAAATGTTTTGCATCAAGAAAGAAACTGTTCCTTGGATGCTTGAAAACTGGTGACTAATGTTAATATAGACTAGGAATAGGACTGAGTTTGCCTGAGAATTCCAAATTCTGTCCTCAAATGCCTTATACTGTTGGCTTATACTAAAAAGAATGGCATTTTGCTTTGTAGGGTTGTTTTAAATTCATGGATCATTTTGCAACTGAACAAACTAAAACTGAACAAAGTAAAAATACACTAAAACCATTCCATGATACTAGTAAACAGTAGGAATCCATATATTTGTACCATAACCCACTATAACACAATGAATGAATGTTAAAATATTCAATATTAAAACAAATGAATATTAAACAAACTCACTAATCAAAATACAATATAAACATTTCTCTTTGTGACAATGCTGATATTTACCATTATCTGTTATTGCAGAACAGCTCACAAAAAATATAAAATCCAAGGATTTGGGGGTGGGGGGAGTATAGAGTTGTTAAAGCAATTAAGAAAGACACCATTAGCCTAAGTTTGTCTGTGTACCCAGAGAAAATTGAAAGTTAACTTGGAAGCAGTTTTTATAACTGACTTAAAAAAAAAGCAGAAAAAAAAACACCTTTGTATCAGCCAATTATAAAAAGCAAACCAGCTGCTTCGTTAATATAACTAGGGACCTCCCATCACACTATGTTAAAGCAAACACCTAGCTGTAGCCAATCAGGTGATTTCTCTCCTTTGTTCCCATATTCAACATTTAAAACTCACTACTCACTCTGCTGGAGTAGGAGCTCTAAACCACTTCCAGTTTTGAATGCTGCCCAATTCATGAATTGTTCTTTTCTCAAATAAATTTTATTAAATGTATTTCATCTAAAATTTTTCTTTTATCAGAGCAAGTAAAAAGGGAGAAAAGAATAAAAAAGTAAAATTTTATTCTCTCTCTCTCTCTCTCTCTCTCTCTCTTTTTTTTTTTTTTTTTTTTTTTTTTGCACTAGAGATTGTACCCAGAGGCATTGAACTGCTGAGCCACATCCCAGCCCTTTTTATTTTTTATTTTGAGACAGGGTCTTACTGAGTTACTTCAGTCCTCACTAAATTGCTAAGGCTAGTAGTCTTGAACTTGCAGTACTCCAGCTTCAGCCTCCCAAGTCACTGGGATTACAAGTGTGCTCCACAGTGCCCAATTTAAAATTTTATTTCTCTTCAAACTCACAATTTTCCTATTGCTTAAAGTACTGAATATTAAAATATTAATAATTATATCTAGACATGGTGGCATATACTTGGAATCCCAAAGATTCTAGAGACTGAGACAGGAGGATTACAAGCTCAAAGTCAGCCTGGGCAACTCACAAAAACCTTGTCTCAAAATAAAAATAAAAAGAATGGGGTATATATCTCAAGTGATAAAATTGCCCCTGAGTTCAATGTCCAGTACCAAAAATAAATAAATACTAATAACTATAATATAATTATATTAATCTATTTTACATATCACATAATTTACTTAATAAATATTAATTTAAATATGAACTATTACATTTTTATTATGTATAAAACACTAAATTCTCTGGCAGGTCATTGGCAACAAATTCTAAAGAGTCACTCAGCAAAAATAAAACATTTGTTTTGTCCTACTTTTGGATCATAGAAAGTCTTTAGTTTTAAGATGAATATTGCTGTGCAGCCAGGCACAGTGGCATATGACTGTAATCCCAGCAGCTCAGGAGGCTAAGGCAGGAGGATTGCCAGTTCAAAGCCAGCCTCAGCAAAGGAGAGGTGCTAACCAACTCAGTGAGACCCTGTCTCTAAATAAAATACAAAATAAGGCTGGGGATGTGACTCAGTGGTCGAGTGCCCCTGAGTTCAGTCCTGGTACTTTCCCCCCAAAAAAGTATATCACTGTGCAAACTGCCCATAACTCACATTTAGAGCAGGATGAGTCTCTGTAATATTTGATCTTATATTTTTATCTAAAATCATTATATGTTGCACAGCTAATTTGATGAACACCCATACCTTAATAGTACTAAATTCCAGATATCACTTTATCGTCCTTTTAAAATCCCCATCTGTTTTCGTAAAAGTCTACATCTCATCCCAAATAAATACAGATTATAAACAATTTTAAGATTCTAAGCAAAGATCATATATTTTACTTTTTTGTAAATATAAATACATATATATATGTAGTAAGGATCTAGTGTAATGAAATTTGTAATCACACTACCCTGGAAGGTGCAGTGGTCTCTCTTATTACATTACAAACATGTTAAGGAATAGAGTTCAATTTCATGCTACCCAACTAACTTTGTGGTTGCCCTTGTTAATTATTTATTCACCCAGAATGCATCCATTCATATCTTGTGGTGCAAACAACTAATATTTGATTTTAGTCGCACTCTAGGTAACTGAAAAGGCATTTCACCAAAGAAAATATACAGATCTCAAATAAATACATGGAACACTATCAAAGAACTATTTTCTAATGTGCTCTTTATCATACTTAAAATGAAGTAGATTAATTTTTTACTGATAAGACAAAAAAAAAAACCTGACAATTTCACACAGTAACATATAAGGCATACAGAAAGCCTAACATATCATTTTAAAAGTTGGACAGATGAAATTCTCCATAAGGCAAAGAATAAGCTTTGTAAAGTTCCCATGATGCCTCTGAGTGGAAGGCAGAAGGAATCCCAAAAGCCAATCTGGCTTCAATGTTGATCCATGGCAAGAATAGTGAGTGATCCCATGTATGTCATAAACCAAAAGAAAAGGAAATTGAAAACCACCAAAAGAAAACTAATTATAAATTAATTGCTTTCCCATGTACCAAAATAAACAAGTAGAATTCGAAGTGAAAAGCAAAGAAGAAAGAAAGAAAGAAAATGAAAAACAATACCATTTACACTAGAACACACCCCCCAAAACCAAATATTTAGGTATAAGTCTAACAAAATATGTATCAGACCTACATGAGGAAAACTACAAAACTTGATGAAAAATATCAAAGAAAAACTAAGTAGAAATAGTCCATGTTCATCAATAGAAAGGCACAAAATTGTCAAGACACCAAGTCTTCCCAAAATAATATATAGGTTTAGTACAATCCCATCCGAAATTCCAGCAAGTTATTTTGCAGCTCTTGACAAACTGATTCCAAGGTTCATATGGACAGATAAGAGATGTGGAATAGCCAACACACTGGCTGAAGAAGAAGAAAAAGGCCAGAGAACTGACCCTACATGACCTCAAAGCTTACTATAAAGCTATTATAATCAAGACAAAAAGGTATTGGCAAAAGAAGAGACAAATAGACCAATGGAATTAAATAAAGAGACTAGAAATAGAGATGAATAAATAGAGTCAAGGGCAACACTATGGAGAAAAAGAGTCTTCAACAAACAGTAGTGGAAATTAGACATCCACATGCAAAAACAAATGTGAATCCACCTTACATTTCCCACAAAAATGAATTCAAAATGAGTATAGACCTAAATGCAAAATGGAAAACTATAAAACTCCTAGAAGGTAAAAGCAGATGATCTACATGACTTTGATGATGAGTTTTTTAGGCAGAACACTGAAGGCACAATCAATGAAAGAGGTGACCTACTGGGCCTGACTAAAATTAAAACCTACTATGTGAAATACCCTAAGGAGAGACTGAAAAGACAAGCTACAGAGTGGGTGGTCGGGGGGACATTTGCAAAAGACATTTATTCAAAATACACAAAGAACATTTAAAACTCAACAATAAGAAAACAAAACAAACAAAGGCAAAAGACCTGAAAAGACATTTCACCAAAGAAAATATACAGATCTCAAATAAATACATGAAACACTGCTCAATATCATTCACAGGGGAATTGCAAATTAAAACAAAAAGATATCACTGTACACCTGTTATCCAAAATGGTATGTACCACTATACAATTTTTATAACCAAAATCCCAAACACTGCCACTATCAAATGCTGAAGAGGTTGTTAGATAACAATAACTCATATTCATTGCTGATGGAACTTCAAAATAGTAGAGCCACTAGGGATAATTTGGCAGTTTCTTGGAAAACTAAACCCTCCTACCATACAGCCAGAAATCATGCTTCTTGATGTTTACCTAAGGGAGTTTAAAACATACACGCTCATAAAAACCTGCACACAGATGTTTACATAACTGTCAAAATTTGGAAGGAACCAAGATGTTTTCCAATAGGTGAATGAATAAATAACTTGTCGTACATGAAGAAAATGGAATACAGAAATAGAAATGAACCATCGAACTAGCAAAAGACATAGAGGAAACAAATACATATTACTAAGTCAAAGAAACCAAAATGAGAAGACTACATACCTGTATGATTCAATCACATTACATTCTGGAACAGGTAAAAAAGAGATAATAAAAAGATAAGTAGTTGCCAGGGCTTAGGGAAAATGAACAGGTGGAGGAGCACAGATGACTTTTAAAGCAGTGAAACTACTTTGTACAATAGTGTCATGGTCGATACTCATTCAAAACCCATCAAATGTACAACACTGAGTGAACCCTAATTTGAACAATGGACATTGGGTAAAAGTGATGTGACATTGGAGATCCTTGGGTTCTAATAAATGAACCTCCCTGGTGAGGGCTATTGATCGTGGGGGAAGTTGGAAGGGGATACACTTTGGGATACATGGGAACTCTCTACTTTCCACTCAATTTTAGAACTAAAATTGGCTCTAAATTATATTCTAATCAAAAAGTCAACATAATCAAATAACCTTTCCTGAATTTATTTTCTTTCCTGCACCATGCATTCTAGATCTTTAAACCAATTTTAATTAAAGAAAATTCTATGAGTTTCAATCATTGGTTTATTTTTATAATCTAAGTTTAGGTAAACTTTATTTCTTATTTTGGAGAGAGAGTGAATTCCTAAGTCTATGAGCAGTTTAATAATTGTCTACTGTGGAACATTGAGTGTCTCTAGGCTGGGGACACAAAGATGACTAAGATAAATAATCTGTCTATAAAGAATAACCCTCTAATAGAAGAAGATAGAAAAGTAAAAGATCATAATTAATATTCTTGTATAAATAAATACTGACATGATCCCAAGTGCATTTCAACAATCTGTTCTATGTTCACTACAAAACCCAAGATATCTTGTGGCAATTTTTAGAGCAGCCCATCTCCTTAAAAAAGTCTTAAGTTCCTTTCACCTGTCTTTTCTGCAACAGTGCCTGTCACATAGTAGGTACTCAGTGATTATCCAGGGCATGAGCATAACTTCAGGAACAACTGCTTTAAACTCAAATCTGAGAGGTTAAGGCTAAAAAGAAAGGGTGGCCCTTCTTGAGTTTATAAAACATATTCCCTAGCATTCTGAAGAACACACACAAATAATATTTTTCCTTCCTGTTTCCTCCTCTCCAACCCCAAAGGAGCCCTATAAAGCAGGTGAAGACTATGAGCATTTATTTTGTGCCCAAGGGTTTGACCTGGATTTGAAAGACTGTGTTAAAACATCACTCAGATATGCTCCGTTGGATAAAAATGGTTTCTGGAAAACTAGTATAAAGTAAAAAAATTGCATACCAGGTGTTTTTCATAAATAGAAGCCTAGTTTATTAGTGATTCATTTTCAGAAAAGGAAGAAACTTGAATAAGAAAGGAACACAGTGGAGTAAAATATAAATAAAGAAAAAATAGAGGGGATACCAGAAAGTTTGCTTAGCTCATAATAAATTTAAGTAACACGCCAGCAAAGAAATATTTCATTTTACGTTAATAAAGGGTTTGAGTTCCTATTTCATGGTTGACATCAAACATCCCTGATTCAAGTGTGTCTTTAAAGCTGAGGAATGATGTTTCATCATGCCAGCAAAGAGTGGTTCTCATGGTTACATGAAACTTCACCCTCAGTCTATTATGGAATGTTGAAGATCAACAACATGGGCTCCTTCTCAGTTCCTCACCATCAGAATTCTATAGGACTTAAGGCTTTGTAATTTTTTTATTCTATAAAAAGTTTTTAGGGAAGAATAATTACCAAAAAAAATGAGACAAACTAGTTTTATTAAAAAAAAATTAATTACCAGGGGCGGGGGGAGGGGGGGGACATGCCAGATTAACAAATAAATAAATTACTGAGAACTGAAAAAAAAAAAAGTAAAATTAGAGGGCATATATGAAAATATTCTTTCTATACCCTAAATTCCTTTGGGGTAGGGTGTGGATAAACTGTTATTTTGTACTTGCAAAATGGTGGAAATAATTTATTTATGACATTTGGAGACTAAAAAAAGGAAGTCTAAAAGTCGAGTAAATAATCCTAACTCTTTAGGAATTAACAGCTCATCAACATCAACACCTAATATTTGTATGATCATCTTAAATCATAATGAGAGAGAGATAAAAGACTTAGATAATAAAATCAGGCATTTTGCCTAGCAATTATAAACACATATTCTTCCTAAATGTAAGGAAAAAATATCAGACAAAACCTTCTGTTTTTTTTTTCTAGGTTGACACCTAATAAATCAAATGGAGACAGTATTTTCTACTGTGTTCTTTAAAATCTCCAAGGAAAATTAAGAGACAGTGTTAAGTCAAGCATAGAATGGCTGAGACTCAAAATTAAAGTTGGCAAAAATTAGAATTACAGAAGTAAGAGAATATAAAAGGTGAATACTGAAACCTCTTAGGAATCCCAGGTTCAGAATACTGAATTCAAATAAACATAAAAAGAACAGGGGATTATAAAATACTGGTCCAAGGATACAAAGTTTCAGTTCAACAGAGGAAATGAGTTAGGAGATCTATTACACAACATGGTGACTACAGTTAATAACACTATAATGTAGAGTTAAAAATTGCTAAGAATAGCTCTTAATTGTCTTTGCCAAACACACAAAAGTAAGTATGTGAGGTAATGCATATGTTAATTAGCTTGATTTAATCATTACACAATGTATACATATATCAAAACATTTTGTGTACAAAGTGATTGTCTCATGGGTAAAATTATAAAAAGGTGTTCTCTAGTTTCATGGGGAATGAAAAATATAAGTAATGTTTTAAACATAAGGCAAAAAGTGCCACTTTCAATTGATATATGAGGAAAATCTTCTTTAGTAAATGGGAAGACTGTTCTTAATGAAAAAGATAGTATATTGTCTCCTATTGTGAACAGTTTGGATCTGTGCTACTCAGTATAGAAGATATTAACCACATGTAGCTTTTGAGCATATGAAGCATGGCCAATCAAAACCGGAACATGCTGTAAGGGTAAAATTTACACTAGATTTTTGAATACTTAATAAGAAAATTAAAGGAAGGTTAAATGATTTATTAATTTATATGGATTACATGGTCAAATAATATTCTTTTAGGTTAAATAAAATATATTGATTCTAAAACTCATGCACAAACTCATAAAAATATACAATGTCAATTTTAAAAATGAATTAAAAATAAAGGATTAAATAATCATAATCTGGGCTGGGGATGTGGCTCAAGCGGTAGCGCGCTCGCCTGGCATGCGTGCGGCCCAGGTTCGATCCTCAGCACCACATACAAACAAAGATGTTGTGTCCGCTGAAAACTAAAATATATATATATATATATATATATATATATATATATATATATATATATATATATATATATATATTAAAATTCTCTCTCTCTCTCTGTCTTTAAAAAAAAATCATAATTAATTCTTCAGCTGGATAGATTAAAAAGAGAGATAACGATGGCACAATTTTCTGGACAGGCTAGTGGGGAGATCTCCCAGAAAATGTTATCTTTCTACTTTATGTCCACTACCACACTTTAAATCTGAAAAATTCCTAATTTAAATTACTAATGAATTATGGGGTTTTTTTTATATCTTTACTTTGTTTGTTTGTTTTTTTTTTAATGTGGTGCTAGGGATCAAACCCAGTGCCTCAAGCATGCTAACAAGCGTTCTACCACTGAGCCACAACCCCGACCCCTAATGAATTATGTTTTTAATGGATGCTTGTGTCCTTGAGATAAGTCTTATTTCTTTACCAATTTAGACATATGGAAAACACACACACACACACAACTGACATTTTTTTCTGTGATTTTTTATAGTTACATAATCTAAGAGAAGTTAAAAAGTTGTCATTTGTAAGAAACAGAATTCTGAGAACAGTCATATACATTTTAAAGCACGTGTTTTAGTCAGGTTTTGTGTCGCTGTGACCAAAACACCTGACAAGAACAAATTACAGGAGGGAAAGTGTATTTGGGGCTCATGGGTTCAGAGGTCTCAGTTTGTAGACAGCCAACTCCATTCCTCTGGGCCCAAGTGAGGCAGCACATTGTAGGGAAAAAGTCCAGTGGAGAAGAGCTGCTCAGCTCATGGCAGGTTCAGAAAGCAGAGACAGAGAAGAGAGAGATGATAGGGAAGGGGACACAAAGAAGATGCACCCTTCCAGGGAATGCCTCAGTGACCCAGTCCATTCCAAGTAAGATGGGCTCATTAGACGATAGCTCTCACAATCTAATCATCTCATCTCTAAATCCTCCTGCATTAATTTGAGAGTCTTTGGGAGACACCTCATATCCAAACTATAACATTCCAATCCCTAGCCCCTAAAGGCTCATGTTTATCTCACAATGCAAAATGCACTTGGTCCATCTCCAAGAGGCCCACAACCCTAACAGTTTACACATTGCCCCAAAAGTCCAAGTTTGAAGTCTTGCATAAGACACAAAAATCTTTGTTCAGAGCCACTGTAAAAATCAAAAGTAAGTTTCATATATTCAATCTACAGGCACAGAATGAACATTGCCATTCTAAAAGGAAAGAAAAGGAGCATAGGAAGAAGGAATGGGTTCAGAGCAAGACAAAAAATCCAGCCACACAAATGGGTCTGGTAACGCAACGTGTACCATCTGAGACACATGGTGGCAAGACATTGTTTCCAAAAAGCTTGGGAAGCCTCTACCCTTTGACCTTGTTGGTTACACTACACATGGGCTCTCTTTCAACCTGGCTCTATCCAGAGCCAGCAGCTTTTCTCAGCAGACAGTCCATGTTACTGGTATCTTTTAATTCCTGGGATCTCTATTTCAGCCTTAGGTTCACCTTCACATGTGTTCACCTACACGTTACCTCTCGGGCAGCCCACAGGAACTCCAAAACCCTGCTGCACTCTGAACCCAGGCCTTCTTTTGAAATCTTGATGGAAGCCACCATGAACCCTTAACTTTAGTATCTTGTATTACTGCAGAACCAGCACCATATGGATGACACAAAGGTCTTCTTCCAGCTTATACAATACCTGAGCCCCCTGGAATCACAGATGCAGCAGCCCCTGAGTACCTGCAAAGCTCAGCATGTTTTCTTTTCCTTTTTTTTTTTTTTTTTTTTGGTACCACGGATTGAACTCAGGGGCACTTGACCACTGAGCCACATCCCCAGCCCTATTTTGTGTTTTATTTAGAGACAGAGTCTCACTGAACTGCTTAGAGTGCCTCTCCATTGCTGAGGCTGGCTTTTAACTCTCAATCCTCCTGTCTGAGCCTCCCAAGCCACAGGAATTACAGGCATGTGTCACCATGCCAGGCTGCTCAGCATGTTGAAACAATTACATAGACTCCCTTGTGCAAGCACGGCATTCCCATGAGTCTCAAAGTAATTTTCTCTTCTGTACCCTGGAACCTATAGTGAATATGATCTAGTGAGTTCCTAAGATGCCCTTCAGGTATTATTCCTATTGTCTCTATGCAAAGTACTTACAATCTCTATAGGGGCTCTAATACCTTCAACAAACACACCTTTCTTGGCACCAGATTTACATGCATTTTTTTCTGGCTAAACTGCAAGTTTTTAAAATTCTTCAGCCCTGTTTTCTACTCCCAGTTCTCACAGTATACCTAAATGAAATCCATGCCTCTGACAGAATGCTGTGTTGTCTTGAAATTTCCTTTGCCGAATTAATTAGTCTATCACCTTTAAAATCAGCCTCATAGAAAACCTCAAGACATGGGCAAACTGTAGCCAAGTTCTTTGTCAAATATAACATGTGACTTCTAGTCTAATATCCAATAGAGTCCTCATTTCCCTGTGAAACCACATGAGCACATTCCTATTGGATTTCTGATCTTCTTGCCATTAAACTCTATTTACAACATTCTAAAGCTTTTCTAACTTGCATCTCTAAACTTTCCAACATTCCCCCCACCAATGAGTTCCAAAGGCTCTGAACCACCTGGACAGGTTAGACACAGCAATGACCCCACTTCTCAGTACCAATTTCCTTTTTTTTTTTTTTTTTAGATAGAGAGAGAGAATTTTTTTAATATTTATTTTTCAGTTTTGGGTGGACACAACATCTTTATTTTATTTTTATGTGGTGCTGAGGATCGAACCCAGTGCCCCGTGCATGCCAGGCGAGCGCATTACCGCTTGAGCCACATCCCTAGCCCCATCAATTTCCTTTTTAGTCAGCTTTTGCATCATTATGACCAAAATACCCCAACAGAACAAACTATAAGAGATAAAGTTTTCTATGGGGCTCACAGTTTCAGACATCTCTATCCATAGATGACTGACTCCATTGCTTTGGACCCAGGGTGAGGTGGCACATCATGGAAGAAGGGCCCAGAAGAGAAAAGCTACCCAGCTCATGACAGGATCAGAAATCAGAGACAGAGAGGAACAGTAGGGGGAAATTGCCACAGGAAAGATGCATCCTTCCAGGGCTTGCTACAATGACCCTCTTCTCCAGTCATAACCTTTATATGGTTATCACCCTGTTCATTCAATCTAAGATAAACTAATTGGGTTAGAGCTCCTACAATCCAATCCTTTCCCCTGTAAACAGTCCTGCATTCATATAGGAGCTTTTGGGGGACACCTCATATCTAAACCAAAACAGTGCGGAATATAGCTTAGTCCATAAAACAGCAGGCCACATAGCATTGAATATTCAGTGTTATAGCATTAAATATGCACATTGCTAGTTGTTATTTGTTATAGAACAAATAAAGAGTAAATACTAAGATTCTCATTTCCTTCAAATTTTGTTCAACAGATATTCATAGCTAAATCTTATCTGTAATTAAAACTTTCCAAAAGCAAGAAAGCTTTAAACAAAATAAAAACAAATGGAAGGAAATAATTCAGAATCTTCCTAAATATTAATTGTGTATAAAGTTTTAAGATTCCCACTGACATTTCTAATGTTTAAAATGGATTTCTTTAAGAGTAACTTTCTTTACATATCAAAAACAAATGTTCTTTAAAAATTAATTGAGGGGGCTGGGGTTGTGGCTCAATAGTAGAGAACTTGCCTGGCATGTGTGAGCACTGGGTTGGATCCTCAGCACCACATAAAAATAAATAAATAAAATAAAGTTATAAAAAGAAAATAGAAAGGTCTTTCTTTTTTATCTTTTATTGATTTTATTTTTTAAAATACATAACAGCAATGGAATGCATTACAATTCTTATTATACACATAGAGCACAATTTTTCATATCTCTGTATATAAAGTATGTTCATGCCAATTCATGCCTTTATACATGTACTTTGTTTTTGCTTTTGTTTCTTGCATTAAAAAAGAGAGAGAGAAACATAATACAAAGAATTTGGACATTTTAATTTTTTTTTTCATTCCTGGTGATTGAACCCAGGGGCACTCTATACCATTGAGCTGTACCTCGGGAGCATCTTTTATTTTTTATTTTGAAACAAGCCTTGCTGAGTTGCCCAGGTTGGACTCAAATTTGTGATCCTCCTGCCTCAGCTTTCTGAGACTTTGGAAATAGAGGCAGAGACCACTGTTGCCAGCTTCAAACTACTTTTTTAAATGTCCTCTCTGGATTTTTCTTTTCCTCTTGTGGACTTGGCAACTCTGGGTTCATCATTTTCTCACCAACATCTTCAGTCTTATTTTCAACCCAGTGTTCTAGTGTAAGACACCTTCATTTCTGAATGAAAGCCCTTGTTGACTTATCATGCTTCCTTCATTTAAAAATGGCAAAAAAAACCCACAACTTTTTCTAATAATGGAACCACCATCTGTCCTCTAATCTGAAACCTTATAGTAGTTTCCGCTATTCAGAAATATTTAATTTTATTCCACTTCATTTAATTGTTTCACCATTCCTCTTGTAACAAACATATGTACTTAAGAGGAGTACTGCTAAAGACTGAAACTCCCATGTGGACAATGGAAAAAGCCATCTTACTTGATTCCATAAGCCAATGATTTAGTATAGACTTTGATCCTGCAGATGCCAACGGATATTTCTTCAACAAATGAGGAATAAAGGAAAGAGTAAACACTACATTTTCTCCTCTTTTACCCCATGAAGAATATCCCCCTCCACTTTGGCATGAAATGTTTGTTCTATTTGCAGTTCTCACCTGCACAGCCAGAGTGGGTCATTTCTGTGTCCTGCCTCCTCTCCAGTTGGCCTTGTCCTTGCCTAGAGATTGTGCACATTAGATGTAGTTACCTTTCTGCCAAGGCCATGATCAGACACTTGCACCAATTCTTTCTGCCTATTTCCTCTCACCAGCCACCCTAAGCCTCAGCGTTCCTGCCGAAATGCTTTCTCCATGTAGATATATAAAGACTCACCTTGCTTAACACCTGCCCCAACCATCTTATGAAACTCCCATGGCCAGCATGGTGCCTGAACCTGTCTACCATTCTCAGTCTTATCCTCCTCCCCTTCCTTTCTGTGCTCTATCTCCTTGTCACACAGCAAAGAACCTTGACCCTGACTTGACTGCAGAGTTTTCATTTAGGATAGAGGTAGACACACCGAGGTTGGTTATACCTCCCAAACCTACGGGAACCCACAGGGCCTTGTAACAGGCTTTACTGCATCCTCTTATACCACCCACACTAGAAAACCAACAAACTTTAAGACAAATGGGGTAGCACACACCTGTAAACCCAGTGGCCACGGAGATGAAGGCAGGAGGATTGCAAGTTCAAGGTCAGCTTCGGCAATTTAGCGAGACCCCAAGCAACGTAGTGAGACACTGTCTCAAAATAAAAATGCTGAGGGTGTAATTCAGTGGTAAAGCCCTCTGGGTTCCAGTTCCAGTTTAAAAAAAAAAAAATGAGCTTTAAAAAGACAGGGCTTAATGGCCTTATCTCTTAACTTTACGAATATCTTCTCATCGCCTTTAGAATTTTTTTAAAAAATCAGAAATTGGGGCTGGGGCTGAGGCTCAACGGTAGAGCACTCACCTAGTATATGTGAGGTGCTGGGTTTGATCCTCAGCACCACATAAAAATAAATAAATAAAATAAAGGTATTGTGGCCAACTACAATAAAAATTTTTTTTTTTTTTAAAAATCAGAAATTATTTAATACGATTTCTGAGACCCTTCCCCTCCCAGTCAGCCTGCCCCTCCAGGCTCAGCTCATCTGCCTCTTTGGCTGAAACAACAGTCTTCTGTATTCAAGAATGTGTTGGACTTCTCTCCCTATGTGACTCTTACCCAGGCCATTCCCTCTGACAAAAGACATGCACTTGCCACCCACCATGGCTAATTGCTCTTTACTCTTCAAATCTGACGACAAGTATCATTTCCTCAGATAAGGTTTTCTAGGCCCTCCTAAACTAAAATAGGCAACACTATAACAGGTTCTAGAACTCCTTATGAGTTTGTATTGCAGGAACTTAGCAAAATTACACATGGATATAAATATAAAATTTGGTTAAAGTAACATGTTGGATAATAAGGTCTGTGGAGGCAGGAACAGAAGCCCTCTTAACCACCGTTGCATACCCAACTTCCAAGGCTATTTCAGGAGCTGGAAGATGGTATATTAGCAGGAAGTGGCTATTCTCACAGCTCCATGACTTGGGACTCAAACAGTGAGAAAACTACTTCTCTGGGAGGAGAGTGGCGGGAGTGGGGGGGGGAGCTCCACTGATACTCATTATTGGACTCATTTATTATCCTCAGCACCACATAATAAAAATAATAAACAAAATAAAGGCATGGTGTCCATCTACAACTAAAAAAAAAAAAAATTTTAAAAAGATAGTACACAAGAGCCTTGGGGTACATCAGATAAGGCTAAGGATGATTTCAGACGCCATCAGGAAGAGCAGAAACAACTTCAAGCTCATGAATTTGATCATATAAAACAAATAGAGCTGAGCACAGGGCTGCATGCCTGGAATACCATCAGCTTGAAAGACTGAAGCAGGAGGACTGCAAATTCAAAGCCTGCCTGCGCAATTTACCAAGACTCTGTCTCAAAATAAAAAATAATGATGTTCACTGGTAAAGCACCCTTGGGGTTATATCCCCTGTGCTGGGGGGAGGAAGAAAGTACTGGAAGACTTCCTCAAAAACCACAAGCTATCAAAACCTATCTGAAATGAAATATATAAATAGTCCTATAACCCTTATAGAAATCAAATTTGTAGTTTAGAAATTCCCAAAAGGAGAAATATCCAAGCCCAGATGATTCCACAGGAGAATTCTAACATTTTTAAAGCAACTAGCACTAACATTATATAATCTCCTCCAAGAAATAGGAGACTAGAGAACACATTCCAACTCATTCTATGAAGCAAATATTTCCTGAAACAAACTAGATAAAGATAGTACACAAGGGGCTGGAGTGGGCTCTCAGTGGCAGAGCGCTCGCCTAGCATGTGTGAGGCACTGGGTTCGATCCTCAGCACCACATAATAAAAATAATAAACAAAATAAAGGCATTGTATCCATTTACAATTAAAAAAAATTTTTTTAAAGATAGTACACAAAAGACAATTGTAGATCAACATCTCTCATGAACTTAGACACAAAAATTCTTTTTTTCAGGCTTCAGGTTTTTAGTTTTTTTTAATTATGTAACATGATGAACACAGAAAAATTGAACGATGCACTAGGATTCTTTAAAATCTCCCTTACTTCCACCACTCAGCTATGATCACAGTTAATATTTTTATTATAACTTTACAGATAGTTTCCTATCTACACAAACTTTTAAAAAAAACAAAAATAATAAATGCAATGTGGTATAAAGAATGAGATGCTTGGAAAGGAGAAAAAACACTAATGGGGGAACAGGTGGAAAACAAACATAGTCTGAGTCCAGTAACGTATCAGTGCTAATCTCTCCGTTTCACAAAAGTACTATACTAATGTAAGATGTTAACACTAAAGGAAACGAGAGAAAGTGCAGACAGAAACTCTCTGTACTATCATTGGGACTCTTCTGCAAACAAATTTATTCCAGAGTAAAAAACAATTCTTTTAACAATTGACCAGTCTGTATTGTTTTGTAAACTTTTGTAAATTTATTCAATAGTATATCATGAATTTTTTCTGTCTGGAAATAATTTGCTTTATGATCACATCAAATACTACTTGGTTCATGAAAGATACAGCCAATCTCCCCTGTTATTGGAAATTTAGATTGCTTCCAAGTCTTATCCTGTTACCCAAAAAAAAAAAAAAAAAAAAAAAAAAAAAAAAAACATTGCTTTGTACACTTAGTTATTTCCTTGGAGTACATGGATAAGTTAAAACTGCTGAGACACAGCTTCGAGCTAGGAAACACTAAGGAACACCGTGGGCATTACTGTTCTGAGGTACCCAATATCTGTGAATTTGTCCTGCCCGTCATACCAAGAGGGAGATATTAACTGTTTTCAATCTCTTGTCATGGGGCAATTTTCAAAGATTTGCAAAACATAAAAAACGAATTCTCACTAAAGATTCTTTCAGCTCATTATAGCTCTTCCCTGGTGTCATGTACAACCAAAGTACACAGAACTAACTCACACTCTTCCAACAAAAAAATTCTTGGCAATATATCAGCAAGCTAAATTTTGCACAGTGTGAAATAAATTATACACTGTTGTGATGTGGATGCATATTTTTGAAGTTCTTTTCAATATCTACAAAAGAAATTTTGATGAATTTTGATAATAATTGCATTAAACCTCAATCAATGTGAGAAGTGACAATTTTATTATGTTGAGTGTTCTAATTCATGAAGACAGCTTGTCTTTCCATATATTTAGAAACACTAATTTCTTTAATTAACATTTTATAATTTTTAGCACACAGGTCTTATATACCTTTTGTTAGGTGTGTATAGTAAGTATTTAATTTTCTTTAGAGCTATTATAAATACCCATGGTGGTATTACTGGAAAGTGGTTTTTGTTTTTTTAATTATGTGACAGGTAAACCTATGGGAGGGACTTAAAAATGGGGGCCTTATGGAAGGTATTTATGCAAGGTATGTTCTCAATAGGGATCGTGGGACACTTTTACCCACTCTCCTTTCTGGCTTAAGATGTGACCCTTCACTCTGCACTCTGACATGTACTGCTCTCACCATTGCTATCTACTACTTTAATTAGAGGCCAAATCAATGGGGCCACTGATCTTGGATTTGAACCTCCACAATTTTGAGCAAAATAAATCTTTTCTCCTTATAAAGTAACTGCCTCAGGTATCTTGGTGTAGTAACAAAGTTTTTTAAGCCAAATTCCACAATCAGCTGGGATTTAGTGATTTAGCATTCAGAAAATCAATCACATGAATACACTAAAGAAAAAATATTACGTGATCAAATTGCAGGACCCACAGAGAATTCAAAACGGTGGATTAGAGAAGGTCACTTTCTCATTGCTTGGTGGCATGAAACCAAGAAATGAGACATGCAGCTTTTCAGCAAGGTGAGAAGGGGGCACTTAATGGAGAAAGAATTCTGGAAATTCAAAGCAGATTGGGACACAGAAGGTTGGGTAGAACAAAATAAATAAGAAATCCACAGCACTGCTGTTGACTCAGTAGCAACTACCAGTATAATCCCCCATGCAATAAAATAGTGGAGGGATACATCAATCAAAGGAACCCACATTTTTAGGAGCTCTGACATGTGTCTGAGAACAGAGAAATCAGAAGCCAAAGACACTGCCTGACTAATCTGAAAGGTATCCTGCAGAATATCCTGGTGTGGGAAAGAAGCCATATCTCTCCCAGCTGCCAGAGAGAACAAAGGCAGCAACTATTGTAGCTCCAGGGCAGAGGACGGGCAGCTGGGGGAACAGAATCCTGGAAACTGTGCCTGGCCTGAAACACAGGTCTGTCAAACCCAAAACACATAGTGACCAGGAGAAAATCAACATGGGGAGGATTTATACAGAAGAATACTGGTCAGAGAAACCCACCTGGTCGTCCCCCCACCCCCACCCCATCCCCTCCAGATCCACACTTGAAAGATCAGCTGGAAGAGAGGCACTGGACCAGGAATTCCAAAGGGCAGGGTAGGAATTGATTGAGTTCAGAGTCTGAACCCATAGTTTAGAAAGCATGAAGTTCACAAGTGACTGAGGGGAACGAGGATTGGTCCCTCAATTGCATAAGTGAAACCCAAGAGTGTTTTCCTAGGGGACAGTCTCCCTGCATGGTCCGGCAACTGCTCAACCCAGAAGGGGTGCTGATTTAAAAATCTTCAGACCAGTCACTATTTAAGAAAGAACTTGGAGCATACCTAATTCTACACCCCACCCCCAGAAGTCCCCCCAATATGATCTCCCTTTACAGCCCAGCAACCCCGCTGAACACACCTGAGAAGGGAAACTGAGAATTTTCTAACTCCAACAGAAAAATCTCTCTAACTTTTCATCAAGATCTGTTTCTCCTCCTCCTCCTCCTCCTCCTCCTCCTCCTCCTCCTCCTCCTCCTTCTTTCTCCTCCTTCTCTCTGTTCAAATGTGACATGATGGTCCATGAAAACTTATACGTGTTCATTTCTGTTTATTTTTGCTCATTCCTAGCATTTTTTGAAGGCAGTTATTTTTCATGGATCCGTATTTTGAGGTCTAAGATGTTTGTTTAGAATATATCGTTTTTCTGTATGACCAATGTGATTCTGCAACCTGTACATTCAGAAAAATGAGAAATTATACCCCATCTGATTCAAATGTGTGATATGTCAAGATCATTGTACTGTCATGTATAACTAATTAAAACAAATTTAAAAAATATCTTTTTTGTGCTTATACTCTTTTATTTTTATTAACATTATTTTTAATTTTTTTGAATTTTTATTTCATACAGTTTTTCTCTCACTTATCTCTTTCCCTTGAATCTCTTTCTCTTTTTTTCTTTGCTAACTGCCAATCTTTACTGATTTCTCTTTCATTCTTTCTTTGGTTTTGCATCTATATTCATCAGGGATATTTGTCTAAAGTTTTCTTTTCCTTGATTTGGCTTTGTCTGGATTTGGCATCAGGGTGATACTAGCATCATAGAATGAGGTTGGAAGGGATCCCTCCTTTTCTATTTCATGGAATAATGTGTGAAGGATTGGTGCTAATTCTTCTTTGAGTGTCTGGTAGAACTCAGCTGAGAATCTGTCTGGTCCTGGGCTTTTCTTTCTTTGTAGGTATTTTGACATCTTCAGTTTCATCGCTTGAAATTGATCTGTTTAAATTTTCTAGGTCCTCCTGATTCAACACTGGTAGGTTGTACATCTCTAGAAATTTGTTGATGTCTTCAAGATTTTCTATTTTATTAGGGTATAAATTTTCAAAATAGGTTCTGATTATCATCTGTGATAATTCCTTTTTCATCATGAACTTTAGTAATTTGAGTTTTCTCTCTTTATTAGCTTGGCTAAGGGTTTATCAGTTTTATTTATTTTTTCAAAGAACTACCTTTCTGTTTTATCAATTTTTTGGAATAGCTTCTTTTGTTTCAATTTCACTGATTTCAGCTCTGATTTTAATTATTTCCTGTCTTATGCTTTTGGTGTTGATTAGCTCTTTTTTTTTTTTTTTAAGGCTTTGAGGTGTAATGTTAGGTTATTTATTTGTTTACTTTCTATTCTTTTTAAAAAATGAGCTCAACACAATGAACTTTCCTCTTAGAACTGCCTTTATAGTGTGGCAGAGACTTTGATATACCGTATTGCTATTCTCATTTACCTCTAAAAATATTTTTTTATTTCATCTGTGATTTCTTCTGCTGTCTGTTCATCATTCAATAGTATATTATTTTTTCTCCAGGTGTTAGAGTAACTTCTTTTTATTTTATCATTAATTTCTAATTTTATTTTATTATGATCTGATAGGATGCAAGATATTAAATCTGTTTGTTTGTTTGTTTTGTTTTGTTTTGTTTTTTTGTATTTTGCTTCATCTCTCATATTAGTAAAATTACCACAACATTGAAGATTTATAATCTAAACAAGAGTGCTGAAGATTTAAGTTCCATGTGAGCCCTTCAGGTGGCTGTGGAACAGACTGATGCTTGCTTTGTGAGGGACTGCTTAGATTGTTTTGACTTGATGTTAGTAGCGAACATGGGGCTCCCCATCTGTCACTATCGCACTTCAGGAACATTGAGTGTTGATTTATGACCCTAGGAGCAACATGGCTATTTGCTTTCTCATTTTAATCAAATGATCTGAAGATTAGTAAATCGGCAGCTAGTGCAATATCTCCTTTTGATTGTCTAGTTTTTTAAAAGAATATAAAGATATTTTCTTATTTTAAAGGCTTGCTAGAGAGATGGACATGAATTTAAATGGAAGCAAGAAATAGGCGCTGGACCAAAAGAATTGAGGTTTTTAATTTTTTTTGGCGGGGGTACTGGGGATTGACCTCAGGGGCACTCATCCACTGAGCCACATCCCTACCCCTTTTTATATATTTTATTGAGAGATAGGGTGTCACTGAGTTGCTTAGTGCCTCACTGTTGCTGAGGTTGGCTTTGAACATGCGATCCTCCTGCCTCAGCCTCCTGAGTCACTGGGATTACAAGTGTGTGCCACCATGCCTGACAAGAATCAAGATTTGTTGTTGTTGTTGTTGTTGTATAGTAAATAACAAAACTTAAAATATCTTTTACCCTGATAACTAGAAATTTCATTTCAATAACTATTCAAAATAATAACTACAGAACTGTTTATTGCAGCAGTGTGTACTATACATGATTTTTAAGTGTTCATCAAGAAGGGGTAGCTCATGATATAACAGTCAATTCAACAGAATACCTCACAGCAATAAAAATGACGAACTATACTGACACAGAAATTTGACTGTGCAATATTGCTCAGTGTAGACCTCAAGCTACAAAAGTCTGACCCATTTATATATTGTACATGTGAAATGTGAGGAGTTTCAGTTTCTTAAGATATGAAATCAATTCCCCAACTCACTCACCCTTGGCCCCGACTACTGTTTTCAAAAGACCTCTTGAACTTTCAACTCCCCTAGTGTCTCAGTCAGAATCCCTAACTTTCACATTATGTTTTATTGTTAAAACTGAGTTCACTTCAGTTTCAAATATCGTCTTATAATAATAATGCAAAACTCTGCCCCTTCTCCATCATAGCCTAGACTTGTTTTGATATGGGCTTTTTTCTCTTCCCCCCATTATGATCCAAAGTAGAGGAGGCGTGACAAAAAGGCTATAACTACGTCCTCCCCTTCTGTTTAAAAAACTAGTTTCCTGGACAAGAGTGTGTATTATGGTTTGGATCTGGAAATGTCCCCCAAAATGTCCCCACACAGGTGACAATGCCTTTCTTGGCACCATGTCTCCTTTTAAACCCTGATGGTTATCCATGCCCCTGCCTTACCTCTGTCCTGTCCTCTATCCTTTCTATTCTTATAGGTGTAGAAACATGGGAACTACTGATGTCAACCACCACACCCTTCAAGAATATGGCAATACGCTATGACCTCCCACCACCAAGACCGCCATTATTTTCTTTGAAGACACACCATTCCACAGTCCTGTCTTAGCAAGACTCCCCTTTTCTAGAAATCTCCAGAGAAGCAAGCATCATCTCTGTGTTCACTTTTAAACTCCTCACCTCCAAGAATTCTCTCTCCAGGAATAGTATCAGAATGAATCTACAATTAAAGAGGCATCATCAGAGAAACAAATGTGAGTCTTTTCTCCTTGCAGGCCCTGTCAATCTCTCCAAGTCACTTATCACAGAGCAGTCCCATCCTTCAGAGAGAAAAGACAGGGTGGCTTGCAACAACTGAGCTTTCTGCAAGGACACATAATAACAACTGATTTTCTCCCTTGTTTTCACCTAGAACAGGTAAAGGATATTAGACAGTGTATGATCTATGAAAGGGTTGTGCCTGCTTCCTACTAGGACCCAGAGGAGTATCTCAATGACCTGGGGTGACTTTCTTTCCAATGAGAGAAATTGTAGCATCCATAATTTGCAGTAGTGGATCAAGGGCACCATTTCTGGGTCAACACACACACAAATATTTATCTTAGAGAAGCAAGGTTATTTAATTGGAGAGGGATACTTAAACTGTATTTGTAAACTCTTGTAATATTTGCTTGTTGTGATTGGAGGATGTGTGTTGCTTGTATAGTCAACAAAGCTATCAAAAAAAATTTTCAAGAAAAACAGAAAGCTGTATGCGAATATGGAAATTTTTTTAATAAGCCAAAAAACTCATGATGGAGATTTACTTGTCTATAATGTAAATCCAAACTCATCTGTTACAGTTCAGGTGTGGAATGTCTCCCAAAGGTGGTGTTGAAGGTCTGGTTTCCAATGCCGCACTGTTCAGAAGCAGGGTGTTTAGGAAATAATTGGATCATGAGGGTGTCAACCTTATCAGTGGACTAATCCACTGATGGAGTCATAATCTGATGACATTATTGGGAGGTGATGGAAACAGTAAGAGGTCAAACCAAGCTGAAGGGAGTGAAACCTTGGGGGAAATGCCCATGGGGACCACATCTTGACCTCAATCCCTTCTCCTCCCTCTCTCTCCCTGCTTCCCAGATACCATGAGATAAGCAGCTTTACTCCACCACACCCTTGGCCATGATATTCTGCCTCACCAGGGCCCAGAAATAATAAGTCAGCTGACAATGAACTGAAACCTTTGAAACTGCAAGCCAAAATTAATCTTTCCTCCTTTCACTTGTTTTTCTCAGGGATTGTGTCACAGCAATGAATATCTAATACCTTTTTTTTTTTTTTTTTTTTCAGATTTCCCGCCATTCTCCACCAAATATCCCAGGCTCTAGAGAAACGATGCCATTCATTACAGCAGAAAAGCACCGGACACCTTCATCTTTTCTTTTTAAATGTGCATGTGATTTCATTTTCCTATACCCATTCCAAACTACTCAACAGGTAAACTGAATTCCTATTCATGACCCAAGAAAGAGCATAAACTCAGACACATCCCTGACATTTCTAGAGAAGACTTTTTTCTTTTTATGTCATGATTGTTGCTATGATTTGGACACACAATGTCCCCCAAAGGTTCATGTGTTAAAGGCTTGGTCCCTGGTTCACCAGTGTTCAGAGGTGGGACTTTTAGGAAATGATCATATCACCAGGACTCTGATTTCGTCAATAGATTAATCCACCCTCTTCCACTATGATGCTCTGCCTCACCACAGGTTCAGAAATAATGGAGTTAGCTAGCTATGGACTGAGACCTATAAAACTGTGAGTAACAATAAATCTTTCATCCTTTAAAATCGTTTTCTCAGGTATTTTGTCCCAGTGTCAGAAAGCTTACTAACTCACTTGTATACCACATGATGAACACAACACTTGTTCATGTCTGCTTAAGTTATGATGAGTTTAAAATGCTCTCCTATAATATATCTGCCTGAAGTTTTTGGCCCTACTAAATTTGTAGTTACTATAGGAGGATAGAATAGAAACTAAACTTCATACAACTGTAAATCCCTAACACCTAAAAATAGAACAAAAACATTGAACTTCTTTCTTCAGAAATTCATCAACTGATCAAGATCACAAAGCACCTAGAAGAAATCATGCTGTACACAGATTATTTATACTATTAAACATGTACTAGTTTTTATTATACTATTAAACATGTACTAATTTTTTTAAAAAAATTATTAAATTTTAAAAAATACATTTGAAATTTTTATCTAACCATCTTTTGGTCTATGTTAGCATGAACCAACACTAACATGTTAAAATATCTAAGAAAAAAATAATAGAAACATACAAAATAGAAAACAAAATGTTCTCTAGTTTGGAAAAACAAGTTATTTTCACAGCATAACACTTATTTCCATTTTATATAAGTCAAATTTGAAAACTATAGCTTTGTTCTACTTTCTACTTCAATTTAATTAAAAGAGCTAAATCTAAATATGAGTAAGGCAATAGAAATTAATATGAGATGTGAGTAAAAATCAAGGACCAATAAACTGTTTCACAATTAATCTATTATCTTTAACAAGTTTCACAGATACTAGTGATTTTTATAAAAGATTTTTTTTTCCATCCTAGAAAGACAAAAAACTAAAGGTAATCTCTCAAGAGAATATTGGAGGTTTCATCTTTTCTCGCTCAAACTTATCAAATCTTAGTGCTCTTCAGGATTGAAGTCTAGTTACCAGAACCGAACATTGAATGCAAATATCACTCTTGCCAACCACAGGAAAGCAGAGAGCCGATGCAGCCCACAAGCTCCCTCAGGTGCAAGAGCGGCCTGGGACTATTGGGAGATGGCAGAACTGAGGCGGTGTCTGGAAACACCCACAAGTGACACTTTAAAACAAGTTAAAGTACAATTAACTGGTGTCACACTAGCTTTGTCTTTCGAAGATGATGAAATTGGGTCTGTTCCCAGGCCATTGTTTTAATGAATTCAAGATGGTCTTAGAAAAAAAATATAAAAATTACTTTGTGTTTAAGTCACATTTTTCCAAAGAACAGGGCTAAGAGCTAATTCTCAGAGACCCCTAAGTGGGAGTCTGCTCTCAGCTTCCACCCCCAAGCTGGTAGAATGGGATCCTGTGTTTCAGTTTCTGCACCTAAAAAACAGAGGCAAGAATAGAAGCTGTATAAGAATCTCACTGTGAGTAGCAGATAGGTTAATGTATTGAGAAGGATCTACAAGGTGACTTATTTAAACTCACATAATAATTTGTGAATGGAGGACTCAAGGGCTCCTAACTCAAGGGCTCTTCAAGTCCTAGGACATTTACCAAAATAGTAGCTACTAAAATAGGAAATGACAAGTGATAAGCTGTGACTGGGATTTACACACACCCTTGTCAGTTTGCAACAGTAAATATGAAAGGAATGTTTGCCTGCAGTTTTGAAGATTGCTTCCTTGAGGATACTGAAAAGAGGGAAGACTGAAGTTGGGTTTCTTTCTTCTGGACACATTTTAGAAGAGGAGGATGAAAAGGGGTTTGCCCTTAGTGGATGTTGTCTTTCTGTTCCTGGACTTGGAAGATGGAAGCTGGGATTGCCCCAGACTGAGGAGCAGCTCAATTTGAACCATGGACCATGAGCCCACCCACGTGTCCAAAATCACTGCTTTCCTTGAGGGACAACTTCCATCCTCTGTCTTTGCATCTTGCATCCTCACATGTGCAGCTGGGATTTGAAACACTCGTCAGTCTGAGCATGATGGTGCACACCTGTGATCTCAGCTATTTGGGAAGCTGAAGCAAGAGAATAACAAGTTCCTGATCACCCTGGGCAACTTAGTGAGACTTGTCTCAAAATAAAAATAAAAAGAGCTTGGGATGTCACTTAGTGGTAGAGCAACCACCGGTTCAATCCCCAGCCCTGAAAAATACACAAACGGATAAATAAGACATCAGGAGTTCAAAACAATCTATGTAAAACTACCTAGGGAAAAACGGTGCTTATTTTCATAATTAAGACACTGAAAATTAGGAGAATGCATTTTATTTAAGAACCTAGGTTAATTTAAAGCTAACTTTGCTCTCTTACAAGTTCATTCAGATTTCATTAAAAATTCAAAGACTTAAGGAGTTTGAAAATAATAGGATACACTTAACCAAAAGTCTGGGGGAAAACATTGCAGTTTCAAAGGAATTGTTATGAATTCTTTTAAAGTAATTTTAAACATTTTGATACCAGTATTAATTACACTGGTCTCTATGCTCTAAATTATTCATTGATACTCATTATGCAGTACAAGAAGGTAAAATCACTTCAAGGAATAACCTGCAGATTATTGTACAGAATATCCATAAAAACAATCTCCTGGAAAGGTTTAAGATTTAAATAGTAATCTATTTGAGGGACATGGTGTATCTGACAATTATTTTAAACTCCAGATAACATTTAAGTGAGAGCTGTTTTTAAATCTGCCTGCAAATCCAGAATGACATGAGATAATGTTCTTTTATTTACTATCCTGCTAGTTAACTAAAACTACACTTGGCCCTCCATGTCTGTGAGTTCTGACTCCTGGACCCAACCAACCATGGATTAAAAATAGTTGAAAAGAAAAATTCCTGAATGTTCTAAAAGCAAATGTTGAATTTGCCATACCCTAAGCACTCAGCTGAATCCACAGAAATGCAGGGATGTGCAGACCGCCCTCCTGTAGCATTTTGTTATTGCACTTGTCCTCAGTCTCCCCAGCACCCATTGAGCATTGCCCACCTGGAGGATCCTTCAAGGACCATGTAGTTAAGCCTGTGATGTTTACGTCTGTACTAAACATGTATGGACTTCTCTGTTATTAATCCCTAAGCAATACAGTCTATCAACCATTCCTATAGCATTTACATTGCATGAGGTACACTAAGAAATCTAGGGATGATTCAAAGTATACAGGCACATGTGCATAGATAATAGGTAAATGACACAACTTTTTGATAGGGGACTTGAGCATTCACCAATTTTGATATGTGAGTATCCTCAAAGTAATCTCCCCAACAGATAACAAGAGTCAACTATACTGAAAGTTCTCTTCTTCAAGTCAGTACCCAATGCTCCTAGGTGTTGGAGGACTTGTGACATAACTCACCAGAACAAAAATTCTTTCACAGAATAGGTATTAAGACGTGATGTCCCTCAACTTCCCCAATGTGGGGGTATTTCAAAAGTGCAGTGGTAGCTCCCATGAAGCTTCCATAAGAGGAGAATAAGCTAAGTGCTACCTACTGCCACCCGAGCAAGACACCAAGCATCCTCAAGGCTTCCTTAGGGCGGCATCACCACCGAGTTAGCACCAAATTTCATGCCCTGACATGTCCTCAGAAACCTATTCACAAGAGCTCCGCCAATAGGGATTCTGATATGATTTGTTGCATTTTCAAAATCTCTGAATAAAAGCTCCGATTGAATTGGGACCCTCAGGGAGACACGGTGAAGTCAGGAACCTCTGCCAGATGGCATCACCTGCTCAAATCCCAACCAAGGTCTTCTTCGGGATCTCCTGTTTGCTCTCATGTTGCAAATTGATCTGCCTTCAGGGAATGGGGTGGTGGATAAATGTGTGTTGGACTTAGTTATTAAAATATTTTATAAATACCTAAAATAGAGCAAACTTGATTTATGAATTCAGGATACTGCACTCAGATAACCAATGTGCATCTCCCTGTTTTTTTCATCCTTTATATCCCCTTCATCTCTCAGAGAATGTATTCTCAAGGCAGGACAAGTCATGCTGTACAGATATTAAAAATATCCCAGTGCCTGTTTAGAATGATATAAAGTATTGCTTCCAAAGTACCTCATCAATCAAAAGTGACATACTGATCACAACGCTGGGACAAGAAAGGAGGAAAGCACACAAATGATGCAAAGTGGAGGACATTTCAATACCTTCCCGAATGTGAACCACATCAGTTTTTATGTTCCTAAATCATCTCAGGTTTCCATGAAGAATGAAGAGGCAGAAGTGGATTAAATGACATAGATCCCAATTTTCACATAGATCCAGGCTCTCAGCAAAGATGGCCAAAGAACCCACAGAGAACAAAGTCCCTTTTTATTCCACTCTCTACTCAAAGTTTAATTTTGTTGCTCAACATGGACACCTTCTAAAAAATAGACCTTGGAATACTCAATTTGTCCTTGCTAATAAGTGGGCAGGACAGACCAGAAACTCTTCCTTGACTGGGAACAAGAGTTGCAATTGCTTTGGCAGTTTTCAACTTTTCGCTATGGCAGGGGAAAAAAATGCAAACTCTATCCAGAGGAAATTCCAGTTAGCTTACAAAAAAAAAAAAAATGAAATGAAAATGTTTTAATCTTTTTAGAGGAAACGTGCGTTGGGACAGTTGCAAAGATTTTTTCAAACAGAAATATCGTTTCTCTTACTGTGCCAAGAAAAATTGAGAAATCTCATTCTAGGGCCTATAAACATGTTCTGGGTAACATAAGGCCTCAGGCATACTATGCTAAATATGTAAGCAGATCTGCTCTAGATTCAGTTACTTGAAAGCTTGAAATCATTTATAAAATACAGTTTATAATGACAAAAGCCACTATACCTGCATATCACAATACTATTAAATCTTAATTTTCTGAATAATTCCTTTACACATACTTTTTTCTTTCTAAAAAAAAAAATATTTTTTTTTTTAAATTTCAGCAACCATTCCCAGTGAATTATTTCTCTATGACATGTGAACAAATGAATTGGCTTTTTTTCTCATATGCTCTCATGTTTTCTCTGAGCATATGTTAGATGACCCCAAGTCAACATTGATTGCAAAGATCTGATAAGAAAAAAAGTAATCTGCATTAAAATATTTAGTCAAATCAGGCATGGTGGTACACACATGCCACTTGGAAGGCTGAAGCAGGAAGATTACAAGTTCAAAGCTAGCCTCAGCAATTTATCAAGACCCTCAGCAATTTAGCAAGACCCTGACTCAAAATAAAAAAAATATTTAAAAAACTGGGGATGTGGCTCAGTGGTTAAGCACAGCTGGGTTCAATCCCTCGTATCAAAAAATATGCATACTTAGTCTAATCACAATCAAATTCTCCAATCATGCTTTCAGATCACAGGAGACTCAACGAAGAGCAAATTATAGGGAGAAAAGCTGGGGTACTTCTTCTCCCTTCATTTCCCATTAGTCTGCTCAGTATCTAATAATCTCAACAAAAAAATAAATTCGGTCATAACTACTACATTCTTGTAGTTATGATTGCATCTTCTCTCCAGTTTTCTCTCTTTATTATCTTAAATAAGTGCAGTACTTCCATATTGCAATTCAGACAGAGTAAGGCTACTTTGTTGTTATAGTTTGCTTATTCCAGCAGCATGAACCAAACCTATATACTGCCACCAACAATCTCTGGCCAAATGGATTCTTTAGATGGGCCCATGTCTTCACACTAAAGTTCGCTGCCCTCATTGTTTGTTTTCTGAATGTTCACTTTATATTAAATTATTGTTCATGCCTTCAGTGATATTCATGCAATAATAAAGCACTAAGTTATAGTTGCCCTGGGCAATCCCATTTGGCAATGAGGGGAAACTTTGGCTTTGATTGCAGATGGAAATTAATTTGATGGTCATATCTCTTCACCATGAATATTTTCCACATTACAAAGGCTGCTCACAAAGAATGAAGAATCCATGTGTGGGTGCTGGGGGTGTCTACAAACTGGGTAGCAGAGGTGTTTCAGATCAAGAGTGCCTGTCTGCGCTCTGCGGGAAGGCAGTGTGGTGCCTGCCAACTCTTGACTGTCCTCTAGCCAGTGCCATGAGCCCCACCCAGCAGGAAGCATTTGACCATGCACAACCCAACAATAAATAAGGAATAGCACAATCATTATTCATAGCACAGATTTCTCCTGCAAAGTGCTTTCTCTTGATCCCATAAAATCTAACAGAATAATTTTTAGAGAAATCAAATTCCTCTTTCCATTGTCTATTAAAGTTTATCCAAAGCCATGAAGTGCTATCATGGTTAGCTAGTTGTTTTGTTTTTTTTAAATAAAAAAACTACTTTTTTATAAAAGTGCTTTTTGAACTGTGATCACTCATTTTCATATTTAAGATACCACCACATGATTCCCAGGTGGGAAGCAACAAATACAAGGCAGAATATTTAAAGAATGTCCTTTAAAGAAAAGAGTGAAGACCCACAGGAATTCTAAGAATCCCTTTATTCTTATCAAGCAGTTGGGAAAATGAGAATGTATTTCGAATGTTGATAAACTGATAAAATTTCACTTGGAACTGCTTTTTTTGAAAAAGAGTATCTTTTATGCTTCCATTCTGATCCACAGTATCACACAATCATTCTTTAATCATAACTCAATGAAGTCTTCAAACCTGTACGTCTCACACTAAAAGGTTCATTGGCAATCTGGTTCCTTTTTTTTTTTTT
The DNA here is from genome assembly GCF_048772815.1 of Callospermophilus lateralis. Lineage (NCBI taxonomy): Eukaryota > Metazoa > Chordata > Mammalia > Rodentia > Sciuridae > Callospermophilus > Callospermophilus lateralis. The sequence goes on from NC_135320.1 coordinate 15,689,769, forward strand.
TTTTTTTTTTTTTGCCTGAAGCAAGCAGGGGGAAAAAAAGAACAAAGAGAAATTGATCTGTGGTAAAGTTGGCAAAATTCTTTTCAAAAGAAGAAAAAAGGGGGGGGGGGGAATAAGATGCCTTAAGGTAAAACTTGCTGAGAAAATTATGGTAGCTACAAGCTGATCCTGTGCCCCAAGCTGGGCAAAGGGGTTACAAAAGCAGACTTACAACTAAATAAGCAAAACTGGATATGGCACATATTCATATTCAGTCCCTGTAGTCCTCATGTTCTCCATTGGACCACTGGACTTGACCATCCTACTCACTGCACCCAGGCCTTCAGATCTCCATTTCCTTCTCCCATCCCCACCCCCACTCCTGGTAACTACTGTTTTATTCTCTGTCTATGGGTATTTGAACTTTTAAAAATTATTATTATTACACATAAAAGTGAGATCATGTAATATTTGTCTTTCTGTGTCTGGCTGGCCTCCAACTTTGTCTATGCTATGGCTAATGGCTAGAGGATTTGGTGGCAGGAACAATACTACTGGATGAGATAATAGCTATGTTAATTTGTTCCACTTAAAGAACTATTTGTCATATACATATCTTATGACATCATGTTGCAAACCTTAAGTATGCACAATAAAATTCATTAAAAAAAAAATAAGCAAGGCTGAAAGATACTACCCCAAAGCCTGTGTAGAGCAGCTGAGCTCCACAAAATAACTCCCTCACCACCAGGACTGGCATGCATTCCTTTTGTTTGACTTGATTAAACCAATGAATTCACCTTTGGTCCACCACATGAGTTTGCTTCTTTAGCTGCTGGCTGTAACCCTTCCCCTTGGAGCCCCTGAACCCCTGATCCCTAGAGCTCTGACATACTCTCAAAGGTTCTTGTTTTTTTTTCCATCCTCCCTCCTGTACATATTTGGAATATGCCAATTTACCAGAGCAAATGTCTCAAGTCTTTTTCTCTGGAGTTTTGGGAAATGGTCAGTGTTTTTCTGGTGTCTTGTTTGCAGAAGGTCAGAGGGAAGAGCAATGGCTTTTGGTTGAGGAAGGCTTTCTTGAGAATGAAGCTAGTTCACCCAGACTTTGAAAGAAGTCATTTTTGACAAAGTAGTGTTTGAGGGAAGTAGGATCGGGCCACAGTCATTTATTCAGCAAACATTTATTAAGCACTTACTCTGCACCAGTTCCTGGAGAACTCAAAGAATACAATACTGAATGATAGAAGATTTTCCTAAGGAGTCAAGGGGCTGCCACCCCACGATATGGCATCCTGGTATGCCAGTTATCTTAAATTCAAGGAACTTAGCAGCAGATTCTGGAAGAGGCTTCAATCTGATCTCTTTGCCTGAAGTCCAAGTCCAAGAAGAAAAGAACACTCTCTGGCCCTTTCCCTGAGTTTTCATTAACTCAATCTTGTATCACAGGAAGATAGGTCTGTCAACAGACCTGAGTGATTTTTGTCACAGACCATTGTCTTCTATTTTGTTCCCATTAAATATTCCAATGAGTATCATTTACAAACCGCCCTCTATTCTAACAGTTCTGAAGGACTTTGTCCTAGGCCATTGTATGTTTCTCCAAATCCACTGAATTCCCCTAAAAAATTATTTACTATTCCCCTAAAAATTGTTCACATTCCACAGTCTGCTTCCTTTCAGAAAAGGGGTATAGAAGTTTCTAAATCATGTTGTGCTGATGGATAGCTACACTTTGTAATTGCTTCCATGCATGTAATAAATTTGTGCATTTTTCCTCCTATTTAATCTATTGTCAGTTCATTCCAGCAAATCTTCTAAGGGAGAAGGGAAGTCTCCCCTGCTCCCTATACACTCCACTCAGGCTTGCCCTTACATCCACAGAGACTGGACCATAACACAAATTGACCACACACCATACATCTAAATGGTGAAATATTGTAAACCAAACTTCTAAATGGAATACATTCGACCCTTCTGTCTTGACAAGTATGCGTCAAAATGATGAAAACTTACAACAGTTGAGTTGTGGGGACAATACGCCAGAATGTGCCCAAGTTGAGATGCTCTGATGATATACAAGTGGGACTGAATATGTAAGAAAATGGAGGCAAACACAACTCATAAATGTTCATGTATTTGCTCCATAAAATTTATGTTTTACCTTCATGTCAGCAACATCACTAATTAAGCATTCACAATTAAGAGTTTCCACATAATTTTGCACTATTGAGAGTCATGCCAAATAGGCCATCTTTTTCAGTCACTGTAGTTCTTAGATTTTCAGTTTTAAGACATTTTATTCTGTTAAGGTAGCAGCAACTGTCAATATCATTCTTTACTTTTAGGTAATATTTAGACCAAAAAAAACAACAACAAATTTTACATTTTGAATTGTAAGGCACATTACAAATGAAAAAAATTATCATGGCCCTAGAAAATGCCACAGCATAAAAATGAGCATTGCTTATATTAAAAATTTTACCATTTCTTATTTACTTTTTTGTTTTTGTTCTTGTTTGGTTGGTTGTTTTTGTTTGTTTGTTTGTTTGGTTGGTTGGTTGGTTGGTTGGTTGGTTGGCTTGTTGGTTTTGGTACCAAGGATTAAATCAGGGAGCTTAACCACTGAGCAACAGCCCCAGGCCTTTTTATTTTTTTGAGACAGGGTCTCACTAAGTTGCTGAGGCTGGCTTTGAACTTGCCATCCTCCTTCCTCGGCCTCCAGATAAATCTCACCATTTCTTACAAAATGCCTGGACCCACATATTTCTTAATTCTTTTCAAATTTGTATTTGCTGGAATGTTACATAGAAAACCAAAAGAAACAATATGACACTGTGTTTCTTCAAATCTATAGTTCAGCTGTGTCTCAGTCTACAATTGTCAGAAGAAAAATAATTTCTATAGAAGGTTAGTTTTGGAATTATTTATACATGAACCCTGGTAACCAGCAAATATATTTTTCCTTTCCCTGATTTCCTTATACTTTATAGGTATGTTACTTTAGATGCATCACACAAAATATCTTTAAATTTAGAAAATTTTCACTAAAAAATTTTATGTGCAATTTTTTCCTTTGTTATATGTAAAAAGATTATTTCATTTGATTTTCCTACTCTAGATAACTTCACTTTCTTTTATTTTTCAGATCTATCTTATACGTTCAGTAATACTGGGCTCAAATTCCAAAGTCATCTCTTCTGTACTCAGAAACTGCCCATTGCTTTCAGTTAATATCGTATGGCTAATGTCAAAAAAAGCATCTTTAGGTTTGGCTAAATATTGAACGTCATCATATCCATGTTTTATATTGGCTGTTACTTCTGTTTGTAAAGCAGTACTAATTGTTTTGCTATTGTTATGATTTTTTTAATTTCAATAATTTTATTATGTGCACATTTCTCTAAGTTAGTGATTTTTCTATATTTTCTTAGTCAGGAACCTAACTCCTCCATCCCAAGGAACTCCACCACCCATAACAGGCATTGAGGATTGGCCATAAAGAATGTAACAGTAGTCACATCTTTGAACTTAAAGGTGAGTTTCTATCAGTTTGTTTTTTGTCTAATGAAAAATTGCAATATTAATCTGAATCCGATTGTTTTCTACAAGCAAGCTTCCTGACTACGAGGTTAGAAAGGCACCGTCCAGGGTCAGCTTCCAAAAGACAGCAGAGTTCCATGGCTGTATTCATCCCCCTGACTGATTCTGGAAAGGAATGTCTATCATTATCTAACAGCTGGCACAGCTGCATTTGTTGCTTCTGAGTTAGGAAGTTGATGTAAATACTTTTGTCATTTGTTCTCATTATTTTCATCAGTGTTTCAACCTGTCAAACTAAATAACGAGAGAGAGAGAGAGAGAGAGAGAGAGAGAGAGAGAGAGAAATCTCCAAAACAATAATATATTTATCTGGGAATAGGAGAGCATTGCAAAGGGAATACATGTGCCACAGGAAACCATGTATTCAAGGAGATTGACAGAAGGGAAGGGTTTTATTAGGAGGAGGAAGAGGAACAGGAGAAGAAGAAAAGGGATGGGAATGTAGCTCTGGGGAGAGCTTTTGCCTAGCATGTGGGAACCTTAGGTTCAATCCCCAACACTGCAAAAAATAAATCATGGAGAAAAATGGATAGGGGAAAAGAGAAGAATATTTGCATATGCTGCTCGGATGCAAAGTTCATTTTTCTTAGAGACCAGGGGCAGGAGTTAACATCAGCTCATTGGTGGAGTTGCCATTGTTGTGCATCGATTCTGGTGAGAATATCTTGTCTGAATTGTTGCATTCTTAAAAGAAGTGACGGATGAAATTTGTCTGCACCCACTAGAGTACTAGGCATGCAAAGCTTGGAGTACTCATAGAATGAGAATTTCTTGTGTGGTTTTAGAAATCCTTGAGAAACCACTTATTTCAGAGAAACACATGTGAGTTCTTCCCTTTTCTAACTTCCCAGCTCTAATTTTGTCTGGGTCTGACTAGAGATTTCATCTTACTATCAGTAACTTTCACAAACCTTTGCTTAGTAAAGAATATGAAGTTTCATGGATCTGGGATCAAATTGTCAACTTCATGAGAAAAATTTTCTTGCTCATTTCATTGTTTTGGCCCTTAGGAAAAATATAAATAAATTGTAGTGTCCAATAAACTTGTTTTTATTATTTTAATCAATAATTAAATTTTAAGAATATAAAATCACATTAAAATATGCAAATTTTTATATGGGTCATGTTGGACAAAAGCCTACTCTTTTAATGTTTAAGGACTTAAAATACAAGCAGATTGCCTGTGAAGTTTTCTATTTTTATTCCTGGTTTTTTTTTTCTCCTTTTCTCAGCTCTATTTTTGAATATGAGTCTTCTATTTGTAGGTCAATCTTGACATGTACCTATTCTCAGTGATTTAAAGAATTTTTTTAAATTACAAGTGTCTTCCAAAGACTATAAAAATTTAATCTATTTTCATAAATACACAAATTAACTGTTAAAAAAACTAGATTTGTGTGTGTGTTGTGGGAATTAAATTTAGGGCCTCATACATACTAGGCATGTGCAGTGCCACTAAGCTATACCCTTAGCCCCTTCAAATCTAACCCTAGCCCCTTCAAATACAATTGAAATTTTTTTCTTTTAAAATAATCTAAACTATCAAAAACTAAAAGCAAATACAAATTATTATCTATCAAATTTTACATCAAATTTATTAAAATTAACTAAAATATTTTACTAACTATGTAAATAATTACCTTATGAAAGTTTCACAAAAGTAAATCTATTTGTATCTACACATTCAAGATCTATCAAATTACCAGTGGACAAAATCTACATCACACTTCATACCTATTATGGCTGAATGTACATATATACCAATGTATCAATATTGTGAATTTAAGATTAAGATGAATTGTCTAATATTCCTTAGCCACCATGTGCAACCATCACAAATTTCATACTATTTTCTGAGTACTTTTGGAACTTGACTTATTTTTTTTTAAGAGAAGCAAGGAAACATGTTCAGCAATCCTAGAAAAATGTATTCTATAAGAATATGGATGGTTTTACTGCTACTTGATGGAGGAATTTGACAAGTAAATGCATGCATGTGTCCCCTTGCCCACCAGTTTCCACAGCTCAGATCCTCCCTGAGCTCCCAGGCAACGACCCTCTCCAGTGTTACCATGTGTTTAACCCACACACCTTGGCAGCATTTAGAAAAAAAAAAAAAATGCCATCTTTGCTTTGAGGACAAACAGCTAATAAGAGAGTGTTAAGCATTTCCTGGATCCTGAATAGAGGGGACCATAAGAGCAGATATTAGTGATACTGGGCACACAGCATGGGAACCCAGAAGCAATCCCCCTGGGATTTTTGTGTGCCCAGGGTTGATTGAGGGAGGTACTCCATATTCTCAAGTTTCTGTGATACTCTCCCCTCAACCACTGTTGGTTGATTGGAGCTCCAACCAACTCCATTGCTCTGCTTTCCTTTTCTGTAAGTGCCAGCTGTTTTCCTTACTTAGACTTCACACCTTTCCTTGGAAGTTCTTCAGATGCTGCCTCCTAATTCAGTAGGTGTCAATTTAAATACAGCCTTCTCAGTCAGGCTAGCCCTGATATCCTCCCCCATCACCAAGGTGCCCTCACCGTGTTACCCACACTAGACATCTCAGAATTTGCACTGTATATCTGTTTGTTCTTTATTAGCCATGTTCCCATTTTGAGCTTAGGAGCCATGGCAAAGGACCATGAAGCACTAAGACTGGTACAAAATATGAACCCCAAGAAATATTAGAGGGAGGAGAGAGGGAAGGAGCCTGGAAAATTCTCCATAGGCAAGAATTATTAACAGATCAATTCTCCATTTAAAAATACTTCTAGAAATAACTATTCATTAGTTTGTCATATTTTAATAGCTTATTATGCTGCAGGAACCTAAAAGAAAGGGAAAAAAAAGTCAGCAATAATAGCACAAAATTATATTGTTCTGTTAATGATATTGGTAATTATAGTGGAATGAACATCAAAAGAGGTAAGGTCCCTACCAACTACAATTTCCTAGACAGACGTCTGTGCTTTTAATGTAACGCGGGTCTCCGTTTCCTTGCACTATGAGATATCTTGCTCAGTGACAGGTTATTACAGAGATGAATTAGCTAAGGCACATGTGCATGGGGGGGCCTAATAATTCTCAGTAAATCCTGCTGAATTCAGCCACTTATCAACACCCCTTAGATGTTGCTACTTGAGGTTCCATTTCAGACATAGCTTAGATCTGAAAGTTCTCTACCAACTCATGGACTGCTTTTCTCCAGGAAAAGGAAAAAGATCAAATCTTTCAACAATTTAAAACTCAACCTTGTTGTTATTTATATTTTATAAATAAAAATACATTTTGATACATTAAAATTTTAAAGGTCCATCAAAACTTGACTCCTTGTCAAAATTTATTTGGAAATCGCTCATCCTTAACAAGGTGTATAAGTGTATACAGTCAGCCCTCTGGATCTGTGAATCCATCCCTGGATTCAACCAACTACAGATTTAAAATATCTTTTTTTAAAGAAAGCATTTATGCTGACTATATTCAGTCTTTTATTTCTTGTCATTATTCCTTCAACAATACATTATAACAGCTATTTACATAGATTTACCTTGGGTGAGGTATTGTAAATGATCTAGATTAATTAAAGTATGCAAGAGAATGTGCATATACAAATTCTATACCATATTATGTAAGGGACATGAGTATCTGTAGATCTGGGTATCTATGGGGGTCCTGGAACAATCCCTGGAGGACACAGTGGGATGATTGTACTTACACAAATATAAGTTAATTTTTTAATTTTGATTTCCTAATTCCAGCTACTAACTGGTGATTTAGCTTAACAAGATGGCAGGCCAGTAGGATGGAATAAGAATGTTATTATAATCTCATAACATTAGCATAGTTTACTGAACTTGAAAAGAAAGAGGCTATGATGAAATACCAGCATGTTCTAAACACAAATAATGTTTAACTCCCACTTCACAGCACAAAAACAAAATGAGTTCCTCCCTTAGAAATGTGTCACAGGGTGTGAGACAAATGTACACTGATTTACCCATATATTAAAATGAGAAGTTCGCTCTGTGATAAAGTGCTTGAACTTTCTAACTCCATGTAATGCTAATGTATTGTAATGAGATTTAGATCACCTTCAATCTGAATAGCATGCCATTTATAAAGCAGTTTTTTTTTAATAAAATGAATTTGTCGCATCTGAAAGCTTCAACATTTAATATCTGCTATAAGTACTGGCAGAGTGCTGGTAGTGGGTGGGCCTGGGCTCAGACCAAGCATCGATATCCTAGACGAGCGTTGAAATTCTCTTTGTCTGTATGGACCAGTAATATGTGTGTGCTTTAGTTCACTGCAAATCCCCTGTCCCCTGTCATTGTTAGCCTGAAGGGAAAGTAAGGTTTTCACTTGCTCCTTACTAAGACATTACTCGATATTCACAAATGGCAGTCATCAGAGGTCTCAGGGCATTTGCTGAGACTGTATGATGAAGAAAATTTCCCAGAGACCAAAAGTTCTGTTTCTGCCACTTACTAAACTGATGACTTTGGTTTTTCACTCATCTGTACAATGGGACAAGGAATAATTTCTATTATAGGTGATGCTTTGAAGAATTAAATGAGATCATGCATGAATTCCTCAATATTTAATTTAAATATTAAGAGTGTGCCACACAGTAGTTAGACAGGTATACATACACACATATATTTAAATGCACACACATATGTTACATATATTTACAATAAAGCAACTAAGATTCAAAGCTCTACATAGAATAAAATTCACATAAGAATAAAATTCAAGTTTTTCGGCAGAATTTTTTTTTTTGTGTACTGGGTATTGAACCACTGAACTACATCCCCAGTCCTTTTTTCCTTTTTATTTTTATTTTGAGACAGGGTCCCATAAATTTGCTCAGGCAAGCCTTGAATTTGTGATCCTATTGCCTCAGCCTCCAGAGTAACTGGGATTCCAAGCATACGCCATTGCAACTGGCTCTCATCAGCCTTTTTTAGAGTTCTTGTTTCTACATGAGATGACTGTACCTACTTCATCTAAAATATATGCACCCACCTCAGTGCTTGCAGAGATTATTACCCGAGGAAAAGTACTCCAAAAATGCTCATTGAAAAAAAATTAAGTATATTACAGAAAATTTCACCTAATTCAAAACACTTCTCTTGCTAGATTAAAATGATTTATTTGGGACTGGAGTTGTGGTTCAGTGGTAGAGCACTTGCCAAGCATGTGTGAGGCACTGGGTTCGATCCTCAGCACCACATAAATATAAATAAACAAAATAAAGGTATTATAAAAAATGATTTATTTTACACCTAACATTCATAATGTATTGCATACACACACACACACACACACACACACACACACACACACACATTAATTTTTAAATTAGTGTACATTCTTTGGAAGCTTTGACATATTTATATACTCCACAGAACAACTGGGGATAGAGAATCTTAAAGTGTAGGATTAACAGAGAACAAGGGAAATTAAACAATGAGTAGCTAGGGCTCTGCTTTTAAAAGTTTGATTTCCACCCGGCTTCAAAGGCATACATTCACTGAATATAATGAGCTGGAAGAAGTTAAAGAGATAATCAATTCCAGTCCTCTCATTTCTCAAATGAGAAAATGAAGGCATGGAGAAAAAAATAAAACAGTATAGCAGATTTATTAACATTAGATTTGCATCCAAAAATTCATCCATTGAAAATACACATTGCACAACCATGACCACGACCTAATTTCAGACTTTCTTATAACCTCAAAAAGAACTCCATAATCATTAGCAGTAATCCCCTATTTCCCCTTTCCTTTCCTCCTATCTCTGCCCATCACTAAGATATTTTTCTGTCCGTACAGTTTGTCTGGCTTGGCCATTTACATTAATGAAATTACACAGCATTGAGTGTTTTGTGACTTGGGTCACTTAGCAACCTTCCTTCAGACTTCATGCGTGTTCTTGAGGGAGTCAGTACCATGATTCCCCGCCATCATTCCTGACTCAAGTAATTTGCCTCTTCTCTCATTTATACTTGGGTTAATCTAGCTAAATGTTTGTCAATTTTGTTGATTGTTGATTTATCTCAGCTCCTTGCTTTTTTATTTCCTTTTTTCTGCTCACTTTGGATTTAGTTTGCTCTTTTGTTCTAGTTTTTAAAGTATAAACTTACATTATTTAATTCAAGAATTTTCCTATTTTTAATATAATATATTTAATATATTATATTAAATATAATATATAATATACTTCCTATTTTAATATAATATATAATAAAATATAATAACATATATTATTATAATAGTATATATTAAATATATAAATATTGGAGTTGCATTGACAACTCCAAATGTCCCTCTAACCATGACGACAGCTCCAACCCCACAAGCATTGTTAAGTTTGGTTCTCTCTGTTGTTCATCTCAAAGTATTTTCTCACTGCTATGGGATTTGTTCTTTGACTCATTATTTATTTAAGTGTTTCATGTGTTTTAGGGCTCAGTTATTGGGTATGTATATAATCATAAATAATTCCTAATGAATTATTCCCCCTCCCCTTTGTCTTTTTGGTCCCGGGGATTGAAGGCAGAGGTGCTTATCCATGGGTCACATCCCCAGCCTTTTTTATATTTTATTCTGAGACAGAGTTTCGATAGTTGCTTAGGCCCTCACTAAGTTGCTGAGGCTGGCTTTGAACCTGCAATCCTCCAGACTCAGCCTCCCTAGTCCCTAGGATTACAGGTGTGCACCGTCATATCCAGCTGGATTACCCTCCTTTGTCATGTTAAAATATACTGTTTTGCTTCTAGTAAGAAGTTTTCATGAATTTTATTTTGTCTGATATTATTGTAGCTACTGTGAATCTCTTGGATGCTGCCTTTTCTTTATTTTCCTTTTAACCTGTTTGTGTCTTTTTATCCAAAGCATGTCTCTCGTCAATATCATATTGTTGAATCATATTTTTATACATTCTACAAATCTCTGCTTTTTGGTTTGAGTGTTTAATCCATCCATGTTTAATAAAATTATCAAGATGTGGCATTAAACTACCTTACACTATTTTTTTTAAATAAAAGGATTCTTTTTTTTTAAGAGTCTGTCTTGAACAATAAAAAAATAAATAAATTAGATTAAAAAAAAGGGTCAGTCTTTTTTTTTAACTTTATTTATTTATTTTATGTGGTGCTGAGGATCGAACCCAGGGTCTCACACTTGCGAGGCAAGTGATCTACCACTGAGGTACAGCCCCAGCCCCTACCCTTACACTATTATTAATAATAATAATATTATAAACAAGGTACAATAAGGTGGCATTTACATCTACAGTTTTACTTTTTGTTTTCTATATGTCTTATGTCATTTTTTTCCTCTCCTCCATCATAACTGCCTTCTTTTTGTCAAATCAAAATCTCTGCTACCCCCCTTTTAATTCCTTTGTTGATTCTTTTACTATATTTTTGAGCTATTTTCTTGGTGGCTAACTTGCAGATTACAGTTAACTTCTTGACTTAAGCTAGTGTCCATAATATTACTTTAATTTCAAGAATATACAAAATTTTGCTCTAGCTCTGTTCCTTTCCTACACCTTTGTTATATAATTGTCATCTCTAAGCTCATCAACATGGTTTTATAATTGTTTTATCTTGTTATATTTTAGATCAAGAGAAAAATAAAAGTCTTACCAACAAATATGTACATACTTTTGCCTATATAGTATGCTTTATGGTGCTTTTTACTTCTTTATAGGGATCTCAGTTCCAGTTGACATCATTTTGTTTTAGCCTGAAAGAAATGTCCTGTCAGCCTACCTGGAAGAGCAGAGCAGGTCTGGTGGTGATAAACTTCTCAGTGTGTTTACTAGCAAGGTCTTAATTTCTTCTTAATTTTTGAAGGATAATTTTACTAGATGAGAATTCTTGGTTGACGGTCTCTCTTCTTTCCATTCCTTGAATATGTCATTCCACTGCCTTTTAATTTCCTTCATTTCTGATGAGAAATTTGCTGTCATTTTTATTGAGGCTCCTTTGTACATAATCCATTTTTTTTTAAGATTCCTTGTCTCTTTCCACATCTTGATTATGATGTGTCTAAATGAAGATCTTTTTTGAGTTTATATTAATATGCACATTGATCAAACCCAACAATCTCCAAATGGAGTTTGGAGATTGTTGGGTTTGTTCAATGTGCATATTAATTGTTTGCATTGGAAGTTGTCATCTATTATTTCTTTAAATATTCTTTCTGTCCCTTTCTTTTCTTCTCCTTTAAGGATTCTTCCATGTGTGTGTCAATATCCCATACGCTATTCAATAGAGGGCATTCCATAGAGTTTTTAGGCTCTGTTTATTTTTCTTAATTCTTTTTCGTTTTTCTTTCAGTCTTTCAGACGAGTCAACTTAAATAATTTTCCCTGATTTGTTCTCAAGTTCATACTTCATTTCATTGTTTATATATTTCAGCTCCAGAAATTCTACCTAATTTTTAAAATAATTGTTATCTCTATTGCTATTTTCTCTATTTGGTAAGACAGTGTTCCTATACTGTTCTGTAAATTTTTTAGATGTGGTTGACTTTGGTTCTTTAAACATATTCATAACAGGTGATTTACTGTCTTCCTCTAGGAAGTTCAACCTTTAAATTTTTGTTTCCTCCCCCTTTTTAGAACCGTACTTTCATGTTTCTTTGCCTCTCTTTCTTCTCCTACCCCCCTTCCTTCTTCCTCTCACTGCCTCTTTATAAAAACTAAACATTTCACATAATATAATATAACTGTGGAAATTTGTTTTATCAAACTCAGAGAACTCTCCAACTTAGATACATCCCCAATCCTTATTATTCTTTATTTTGAGATGGGGTCTCACTAAGTTGCCCAAATTGACCTCAAACTTGCAATCCTCCTGCCTCAGCCTCCCAGGCAGCTAGGATTATAGCTAGCATAATAGGATTACAGCTGTGTTTGGTTGATTATTTATATTAATTTTCTAAAACCTGTATCATTTGTTGTTTGAAGACATTAAGGTTATTGTTCAGCTGGTTCATTATTAGTTACCTCTTGATTAGACAGAGATTTAATTAGATGCCTTGAACCAATAAATCTCTAATGAGTTTCGTCCGCTTTGCTCAAGTGTGTGTGTGTGTGTGTGTGTGTGTGTGTTTTGAGGCACACCTTCAACACCCAAGCAGCTCACAACTGTGCCCTAGCCTTCACTCTCTTACAAAGGGCCTCCAGGTCACCTATAGGCAACCTTTGCAAACTTTCCCTGCACATGTGAATAACTTTATAGATCCCGAGAATATGTCAGAGCTTTTCAAAGCCTGCTACAAACATCTAATTTCTTTTTGGCCACATTTTTATTTGTCCTTATTTGTCCTTGAAACCTATGTCATTAAATAATTGCTGCTGATTGTTTTTGACCAATGCCTTGTGGATTAAGTCTTAGACTTATGAAAGAATTTTCCAGGGAGTCTCCAGATAGGTCAAATACTGACACCGATTGGGTTTTTTTTAGCCTTTCCAACCACATTCTACCCTCTTAGTTATTTCTTTGTTCCTATTTTTCTTATTGTGAAGCTCTCAATTCTCAACTGTAGAGTTGGAAAGAAAGGAAAAGTAATGGATCAAGTTACGACATCATGGAGCTCACCATTCTTACAGATAAGGTCATTTTTGCCCACATTACTGGAATTACAGGCGTAAGCACCAGCACTTGGACTTCATTTTGATTGCATAAATGCTTCTTGAATTATTGCAAGCCTTTGGTTAATTATGAATTTCTGGGGGAAAATGAAATTTATTTTGTCAATTTTTACCAGCATTCTTTCTTGTTGCTTTGATGGAGAAACATATTATTGGAAGTCATTTCTCTGCCATTACAAAAGTGCTTCCTCAAGGGAAAAATAATACAAGGGGGAGAAATGAATTACAGTAGAGGGGGTAGAGAGAGAAGAGGGGAGGGGAGGGGAGGGGGGATAGTAGAGGATGGGAAAGGCAGCAGAATACAACAGACACTAGTATGGCAATATGTAAATCAATGGATGTGTAACTGATGTGAGTCTGCAATCTGTATACAGGGTAAAAATGGGAGTTCATAACCCACTTGAATCAAAGTGTGAAATATGATATATCAAGAATTATGTAATGTTTTGAACAACCAACAATAAAAATTTTAAAAAAAAAAAAGTGCTTTCTCTGACCAAGAGACTTTAACTGACTTGATCATGGTCACACAGCTCATAGATAATTGAATCTTTATAACAATCTGAGTTTCACAACAAACTGAGTGACCTTTCTGCTATATTAAAAGTAAATAAATAATAGAAAGTTAACTTCATTAAGTTTAAGTTAACTTATAAGTGCAACTTCTGAGAAAAAAGAAAAAGAACTCATCAGAAAATTCATGTCTCTAGTAAAAACCTAGTTCTGAATTTTCAGATAGTTATACTAATACAGGACCAGAATGCAAAATAATTAAAAGGAAGAATTAAAAGAAGAAAAAGGAACCTTTGAATGCTAAGGTTGGGTCAACCTTTCACACACAGTATGTATGCACACACAAACATTTATACACCAACTACAAAATACAGAATTTTGGCATATCCAACAACCACCACTGTTTAGATATTATACATCATGCCAAAACAGAATAAATAAGGATACATATCATTTTGCATGTATGGAAATCTCACAGTGAAATCCATTACATTTATAATTAATAAGCACTAATAATTATGATTTTTTTTTTTAAAAAAAAAGAATGCCCATGGTTGACAAACAGGAATTGTGGAATCGACTGCGTATTTCTTAGTTGAGTCACCTCAAATCTCAATGTACCCCCTTCCATTTATTCCACCAAATGTTCATGAATGATTCTGGGTCTAAAGCAGCTGAGGCTGCCCTCAAAGCTGCAAACCTCCTGCCTCAGCCTCCCAAGTCATGGAGATTACAGGCATGTGCCACCGCTCTCAGCTTAGAAGAGTACTTTTTTAAATTGGGGAATTTTATGAAATGCAGATTATGCCTTAATAAGCCTGACTTTTAAAAATAAATGAAATTTAAAGTTATTAAAAAATAAAAATAGAAAATGAAAAAAAAAAAAAAATATATATATATATATATATATAAAATAAAATCAAGGTGGTCATACCACATTTCTATCCCAGAAGGAGCACTCATGCCTTCAGTGAGACAGGTATCTTCACAGCAAATTAAAGTGGAGCAAATGAACCTGATAAAGTGAGAAAAATACATTTCAGGATGTCTGAGGCACTGGGCTGTGTCGTCCGGCTGATGTCAGGCAGATGGAGCAGCTCTGCAGGCAGCTGTCTTAGGGAGGCTCCGTATGTACAAGACATAAAAATCTAACAATAACCACTGTTGCATACCACACCATCTTCCCACGAAAGGAAAGAGCTTGTTCCCTGCAGCATCACTGACGTGAACAGCAGCGGCAATGAGAACAGAATCTTGGAATCTTGTGGACAATGACACATTCGATAGCACACTGCTATCAGTCTCGTGTCTGGGAGCCAAAAACAACAGAATAAGTGAAGAGTGTTGTAAAACCACAGGCTTACATTTGGGTTTTTCAAAACTATGTCTAAAATAAAAATATGTCTAGCCAAATCCATCAAACAGCCCAAGAAACACTCAGTGCTCCTGATAAATCTCAATACCACAGAGAACTAATATTAGGGAAAGTTTCAAAGCAAACAAAGCTGCCCACAGCAATCCAAGATGACAGATTCTGGAAAAGAGAGACTGCATTAATCTATTCATTTACAGTCAGTCATTGAAGTAGGACAGTTATAAAGAATACTTTTGCTGGGGCTGAAGTTGTGGCTCAGGGGTAGAGCGCATGTCTAGCATGTGCAAGGCATTGGGTTTGATCCTCAGCACCACATAAAAATAAATAAATAAAATAAAGGTGTTGTGTGATTCATAGTGGGGTAGAGAGGGAGAGTATGGGAGGAATAGACGAACTCTAGATAGGGCAGAGGGGTTGGAGGGGAAGGGAGGGGGCATGGGGTTAGAAATGATGGTGGAATGTGATGAACATATTTATCCAAAGTACATGTATGAAGACAAGAATTGGTGTGAATATACTTTGTATATAACCAGAGATATGAAAATTTGTGCTCTATATGTGTAATAAGAAGTGTAATGCATCCCACTGTCATGTATAAATTTAAAAAAATTAATTTAAAAAAAGGTATTGTGATCAACTAAGAGAATATATTTTTAAAAAGAACACATTTGCCTAATGACAACAGGAGCTTGTAATTTGGTGGGAAAATAAACATGTAACAAATATTGGAATAATCTGTTTTATTGACCATAATTTTTGCAAGAACTGTGTAAGGACACATGAAAAGTGCTCTAAGGACACCAGATACCAAGAGCTATCTCTCAAGACACCAGAGCCCTAAGCCGTCCCTGGGGACAGGACAGTGAAGGTAGAAGAATCTGCAAGTGTGTCCTTCAGCTTGAGGGGAATTCTAGACTTCCAGGGAAGACAGAGAGAAAAACCAAGAGAGACAGAGGCAGGGAGAGGAAAGAAAGAGACACAGGAAAAGACAGACACAGAGAGACACAAGGGAGGGAGACAGAGATGCAGACTGAGAGAGAGACAGAGAAAGAGAAACGGAGAGCGAGACAGGGATAGAGAGAGAAACCAGGGAGAGCCGGGGAGAGAGACAAAGACTTAGAGATACACAAAGATAGGGAAAGAGACAGGGAGAGAAACAGAGAAAGAGCAAGACCCACCAGAACTGGACTAGTCAAAGTGACCAGAGAAACAATATGGAGGTGGGAATGGTGTGCGGGACAGTGAGTCAAAGAGGTAAACAGAAAAGGGAGGTGACAAGACACAACAGGAAGATTATGAGTGTGGAGGAAGGGGAAACCAAGGTGAACCTTCTAGGTGTTTTGCGCACCCCGCCTCATATCCTCCTATACCCTCCCTCTCTCTTTTGTATGGAAGGTCAAAAACTGATGCCTGTGCTTCCTAGAGAAACCATGGGGTGTCAGAGAACCTTGTGGGTTTGTAGGGATCACACTTGCTTTTTCAGGAAAAAGATTCTGGTAATGGCTTGAAGGGTGGGTGGGAAAGGCTGGAGTAAAGGATCCCTGGATAGGGCAAGCAGAGCTCTGCTGTGGGCATCAGCAAGCTGGGCTGCAGTGGGAAATGACAGAGGTCACAGTACCCAGATCAGCCTGAGGAGTCCAGGAATGTCCCAGGAGGGGTCATCTTAGACAAGCAGAGGCAAAGGAATGCAATCCAGGGAATGATTTTGTTTTATCTCCAAGCTGGGGCCACCTGGTAACTCTGGGGCCATGGGAAGTCGATGTGGAGAGTGGACAGGAGGGGGAGGCTGAAGACCGAGCATGGAATTACAACAACATGGCAAAGGGGAGGGGACAGCTGTGAGGTTAGAGTCACCACAGAACCAAAAGGATCAAGGAACCAGCTAGACTTGAGAAGGTGCCAAGACAGGACATTGGTCCATTAATAGCAACAGCAGATAAAGAAATTAGACACTGCATTTACTGCTATTAAAAAAAATGCAATTAGTGTAATTTACATATGCAGTCTGCTCCACGTCCACAGGTTTCACCTCTCACATTCAACCAGCCAGTTAGGAAATTTTCAAAAATAAAATTGTATCTGTCTTAAACACATGCAAACTTTCTGTTCTTATCATTATTCCATAAACAATGCAGTATGGTAACTATTTGCATAGCATTTACATTATATTAGGTATTGCAAGTCATATAGAAATAATTTAAAGTATACTGGAGAATGTACATAGGTTACATGAAAGAACACCATTTTGGGGGTGGGAGAATAAGAAGATTAATTGAACTCTAGATAGGGCAAAGGGAAGAAAGGGAGGAAGGGGCACAGGGGTAAGAAATATGGTGAAATGAAATGGTCATCATCACCCTAAGTACATGTATGAAGACATGAAGGATGTGACTCCATTTTGTGTACAACCAGAGATGTGAAAAATTGTGCTCTCTATGTGTAATATGAATTGTAATGCATTCTGCTGTCATATATAACAAATTAAAATTTTAAAACAAAAAGAAAGTACACCATTTCTTGTAACTTGAGCATTTGCCGATTTTGGTATTCACAGGGGATCCTGCAACCAATCCTCCACACATTCCAAAGGGTGACTTTATGATGCTCTAAAATTTCAAGATAAAATATAGCCTGAAATGTGCAAAGAACCACGTAGAAAGTCTAGTAGTCCCTCTTTATCAATGAGGGTTATGTTACAGACCCCCAGTGGATACCTGAAACCACAGAGTCCCAAATGATCTATATCCTATGTTTTTTCCTAAATATACATATAGGAAAGTTTAATTCCTAATTAGGCACATAAAGAGATTAACAACAATAACTAATAACAGAATAGAATAATTGTGAAAGTATACTATAATAAAAGTCATGTGGATGTGGTGTCTCTCTCAAAATTTTGTTTTGCATGGAGTTTTCTCACCCTCTTCCTGCAAGGATGTGAGATGATACGATGCTTTTGTGATAAGATTAAGTGAGGTGAATGACATTGGCACTGGGAAGCCGCATTAGACTGCCCTGTGAGGGTTACTTGCTCACAGCACTGTGATATTGCAAAAGTCCATCTGGTAACCCACATGGTTACTAAGTGACCAGGCAGCATTAACAGCATGAAGACCCTAGACAAAGGGATAATTCTTATCCTGGGTGAGACAGTGCAAGCTTTCATCATGATACTCAGAATAGCATGCAGTTTAAAACTGATGAAGTATTTATTTTAAGAACTTTCCACTCAATATTTTTGGACCTCAGTACACCATCAATAACTAAAACCACAGGAAATCAGTCCATAGATGGAGGCAGGGAGGGGATTGATGTATTTTTACGATATGTATGTAGTTAGTTTGTTTTTCATTTTCGAGATAAGGGCTGCTAAGTCCTGGAGCTGGAATTCCAACCCTCCCCCTGACTCTAGAGTCTGTGATAAGAAGCATCACATCCCCCCAGCTCTGCACCTGTTTACCCCATTGGCCACAGAGACAGACAAAGGCATTTGTGGGGAAGAGAGTGCCCAGCCCTACTGAGCTTCCTCTGAGGACCTGTAATAGCAGCTCTCTGTGTGATGCTAGACATACTTGGGGAAGTACACCAAAAATCTAGACTAGCCATACAGTTCCCTCCTCCATCGCTCTCCAGAATTTATTCACCTTTCCATCTCGGAAGTCAAGAAGCTCAGCACAGCCTGATTTAGTATTGGGACTCATCATTAAAAGTCAGATGTAGCCAAATTACAATGGTTTTACAAGATTGCTTACTTTGGCTTATCATTTACTAAGTTCAACATTCTGCTCAGAAACAGAGCATTTGTAAATTTTCACATTGAAAAGACCTTCCAAGAAACATACAATCTAACCTTGTTGGCCGTGGTCCATTTTTATGGCTAGTTGCTCAAGTGAGATTGTTCCACTGCACTGACTCTTTATGTGAAATGTATGAAAAAGTGGTTTATGACTTTTTCTTCTTTCATGAAATGCTAGCTTAAAAATTATCATTGCTACCGGGATTTCTATTCAGAAAATCTTAGGGGCGTGCAAATTGATAAAATGAAAAGATGGTTAGTATGTAGGAGAGATTTTTAAATGAGCATCAAATACTAATTGTCAGCATACTGTCAATATAGTACCTGGAAATGACTGTTTTCTTTAATCTGTCATAATATAATTTATAAGATGTCAATTAAGCACTCTATAATTTTAATTGTTTAATGGTAATGAAAACAACAGGAGTTCTTTCATTTTATACTATTCAGAACTTTAAGTGAATTTTTACACTGTGATTTGTGCTCCATCTAACTGCCGCTTTGTTTCTGAGGATCATCAGAATTTTTTCCCCACTTAACAGCAATAATGGGAGTTCATAAAATCAAAAGGAGCTCAACTTCAACTGCACTCACCAGTTAATAAAAATGTTTTGTTAACTGACACTTTTAAAATGACAATTCTTTATTGCTTTCCAGAGAAGTGTTATTGATGCTACTTTTCTAAATTATCCAAGGTGGTAAGATTAAAAAAAAAAATCACAACTTTAGATTGATTAGGCATTTAAAAGAACCCATGTACACATTCTGGTTATGCGAGTTCACCAAAGAGGTTTATAAAAGATAAACTGAAAGTCTGTAAATAAGTGGACTTTGGTTTTTCTTGTTAGAATACCAATGTGGCTTTTTAATTCTTTGGTCTCATATGATCTTAGCAAAACTAAAGAGTAATACACAAAAAAATCTACAATTTTGGGTAGAAAAGTTTGGCAACTAATTCCCCCATATTGTCTTATAACATTTACATAAAATGTCAAGAAAAATTAATTCAATATTATAATACATTTTTACACCCAAGAATAAAATACATAATGTATTTTGAAGACATTATGGTATCTCACTTTACATAGAATTCATTCAAGCAAGAGGATTCTACATCATTGGTTTGGGAGTGATTTAATTCCTTCTTAAATTAAATAAGTACATAAGAATAATATAGCTTTTAATGGGTTCTGTTCTCCTGTTAATTACAATGAACATATGTTTATACAATACTTATTTACTTAAGTAACTTGCTTACTAATTGGTATCTATCATTTACAAAGGCCATAAGCACAAATTCACAGGCTGATCTGACTACTACAATAACAAGACTCAGCAGCTTAAAAGTGAAAATGAAGCTAATGAAATTGTGTATCCTCAATAGAGGAGAAGCTAAGTTGGAGAATAAGTAGAAAATGAGTGGATGTAAAACTTATTAATTTTATCATGAAATTAATCAACCAAGAAAAATATTCAACACGCTGTTTCATTCACTGCATTCAAATCATACAGTCCTGTTTTGAAGTCCATGTGTGAGAGATAAGTCCTGAATAAAGTCTTCCCTATCATTTGTACAAGTTTCAGAATAATTTTTTTCTTAACATGGTTTGGATAAATGGCTCCCAAAGGCCCGTGTTTTAACGGTACAGTCCCCAGCCCGCAGTGCTATCAGGACTGTAGATAGAACCTTTAAGAGGCAGCCTAGTAAGAGAGGTCTTAGGTCATTTGGGTGTGACCTCAAAGGGGATTATGGGAATCTAGCCTCTATCTGTCTCTCCTTCTCTTCACAACCACCTTGAGGTGATTGGTTTCTCTCCAATGCATGCTCCCCACCATGATGTGTTTGCCTCAACCCAGGCCTGGAAGCAACAGAGCTAACCAAACACACTGAAGCCTCCAAAATGTGAGTCAAACAAACCCTTCCATTTGTAAAGTTGATTATCTCAGGTATTTGTGACAGTAACAGAAAGCTGACCAACACACCTCTCTTTTTGTTTTGTTCTTGTTTTAATATTGTTGATTAATCCAGTAATAAATATATATATATAAAGTCCATAACATAGCTATTCTACACCTTATAGTAAGTAGCAACTTAAGGTATTTCATTACAGGTTTACACAAGTCCTGTTTCAAAACTTTAATATTCTCACAATAAAATAAATATATATATAATATATTATATAAATATAAATATATAAAATAAATATATGAGCATTTTAATGCATTAACTACTAAATCCTTATATAATGTCTTATAGCTATGTGCCCACTATATATATATATAGTACAGTTTATTTTCATGTGTGTGTGTGTGTGTGTGTGTGTGTGTGTGGTGTGACAGTCTCTACACCCTCTGTTAAATATCACCGCTTCTGGGCAGGGGGTTTAGCTCAGTAGACACTTACCTACTACGTATGAAGCCCTGAGTTCAATCCTCAGAAACACACACACACACACACACACACACACACACAATCACTGCTTCTTTCCAAACTGGAAAAACAAGTTCCAGATTCCCAGCATTTACTGTAAAGTACCTGTAAGCAAGCCACTTCACCTCTCCCAGCCTGCTTCTACATTCCTGAAATAATGATAACATTAATTTCTACCTTGTAAGATTATTGTGAGAATTAAAAGTGTTGATACATGTCAAGTGCTTGGGATGCCATCTGGAATGGGATAATTCTCAACAAAATATGAACTATTAACAGAAAGAAGTGGTTGAATTTATTTTAAAATTTTGTTCTCAAGTTTCTGCTGATTGGATGTTTTTTAATTGGTGCATTATGATTACACATAATAGTAGGATTCCTGATGCCATATTCATAGATGCACATAACGTGATTTGATCAGTCTCATTTCCAAGTATGCCACAAATTGAGCCATTGCCAAGGACACAGGATTCATAAGGTCGGTTCAGACATATTGAAGTTATTCTTCAATGCGTTTTGAGAAAACACAAAAGGAACAGAAATCTAGAGCCAGAGATGGCAGACACACACATTGGCAAATGTTCACAGCGCAACACCTGCAATAAATGCTCACTGATACATTAACAAGTGTACTAAACCAGTCTGACCTTGTATTCTTTATTAAGAATTGTTCACTACTACGAACCTCCTGAAGTGTCGGCTTCTGGAGGGCAGCTACTAGGCCATTCTCCCAGGTCTGCTAAGTGGCTGGCTATATACCTCAACCCTAATCTTTGGCTCCCCTGAAATCATCACATCACACTGTCAATTGAACGTCCTGATTCTCCCCATCAGAACAATTCATTAACTGAGCAGTTACTATAGATCAGAAACTCTATAGGCACTTTCTGCTCATTATTTGTTTCATTCCTATCAGTTCCCAAGTTAGATACTATTACCACCGGGAATAAACAGTCTCCAGGAGATGGAGCACCTTGCCTGAGATGTCAGACCTGGAAAACGGCAGAACCAAGATCTAAACTCAAGACGGCAATTCTTCAAAACCCAACTTGTTCTCTGCTCAGGGGCCTCCCGCGCCTTCAGTTTTAAACGAACAATAATCATAATTCTTAAAATAGCCCTTCTGTCTTCTTTTTGGTATTCAATTTCTGCCAGAAGCTATATTTTATTTATGAATCAGTTCTTGCAAGTATTCTCTTCCAAAAGCATGTTCTTTTACTTGTTAAAGAACACACTGAATTTTGCTCTTTGCAGTTCTGAGGTTTTTCAAGTATGCAAAAGCTGACAACCTGAGCAGAACTTTCAGGTTGCGACTAGTTTTTGCTGCATCTGGACTTCATTTTCCATTTTAGGGGTATCACCCCGCCACTGTCCTGATACGACTCTAAAAGATGATACCCCTTACGATTGAAAACAAAGGAAAAATTCTAAGATGCCACTAGTAAAACATGGAAGGGGATAGAGAAAAAGATAATACAGCAGTCAGACCATAGGTGAAGATTAAAATTTTGTGGTTATCAGTATAGTTTCTCCTCAGTACACAAGCTCTGTGTAATGCAAACATGCCTTCTTCCCCTTCACATCAACCAAGGTCTGAGCATATCACAGTCTGGTAAAGTGGAAATCCGCATGGAAAATTCTGTGAGTGTCCTAGAGGGAACTGTCATCAAAATCAAACATCTTGTCACAAATTCCCAGATGTAAGGATCTTTGGCATTAAGAATGAGGGAAGGAATCAAGCAGGTCCAATGGAAATGGCAGAGCAGAGTCCAGCAATGAGGGACTGCAGTGAACTTGGGGCCATGGATGGCATCCTTCCCATTACCTGGAGAAAGCCATGTGCCCAGAGAAGTCAGGTCAGGAATGAAGGGTGAACACAGATGGAGAGTGTCGATGGCACAGAGCTCCCAGCTCTGCTCCACCAAATGTATACGTCGATAAATTTTCACGTGTTCTGCTTTAATAGCATGCTTGCTATTGGCAACCAGAAGGCTGCAAATAATAGCTGTCTTGATTCTGTGTTTACCAGTCATAATTGCAGCAGTGAAATTTGGATCAACTATGATCTCACACACACACACACACACACACACACACACACACACATACACACACACACACACAATGCAGACAGTGACATCATTTGGCAGTTATAGGGTATAAGTTGGCATCTCAACCCTGGCCTTTCAAAACATTGTCCCCAGGCTCATCCTATTGCTATCAATAGCTTGTTATAAATGTAGAATCTCAGGCCCTCCTAAGACCAACTGATGAAGAACATGCTTTATAACCAGATCCTCCGGTGATTTTTGTGCATAATAAAGTTTGAGAAGCTATCTATTTATGTAGTTATACTAAAATGAGAATAATACGGGGCTGGGAATGGAACTTAGTTGTAGGCACTTGCCTAGCATGCATGAGGTCCTGGGTTCCATCCCCAACACCACAGAAAAGAAGAAAGAATGAAGGAAGGAAGAGAGAGAGAGAGAGAGAGAGAGAGAGAGAGAGAGAGAGAGAGAGAAGAAAGAGAAGGGGGAGGGAGGGAAGAAAGAGAATGGAAGAAAAAAAATTCTCAGACAGCAAAGAACCTATGTGTAAATTTATTTGATTCTAAGAACCTGACATCAAGAAACACTGTTCTAGAAGAATGTGTGCATGCCTGTTTATCTTAAACTGATGGAGCTTTTAAAATGATGTGTGGATACTGCCCTAGTTTGGGCTCCATAACAAACTGTCATAAACTAGATCGCTTATAAAATCTTCTCACTGTGCAGTCACATAATGAAAAGGCTGAGAGAGCTCTCTGGGGCCTCTTTTATAAGGATTCTAATGTCATTTATAAGCGTTTCTGCCTCATGACCTAATCACTTCACAAAGGTCCCACCGCATAAAACCATCACATTGTAGGTAAGGGATTTCAACATATAAATTTGGGGGTGTGGGGTGACACAAACATTCGAACTATAGCACTTAGGTTAAATAAAAATATTTGTATTAGACATGCATGGGGTGGAAAAAGGTCCTCTATAAATTAAAAACTTACTTCCTTTTGTGGGGGAATGTCTTCTTAGTCATGCTTTGCAAGATTTCCATAAATCCTTGGGGCACATACATGCCCATGGCCTTGATTTGCTATTTTCAAACACGGTCTCTAAACATGTTAAAGAATGAGCATGCTTGTGGCCATCACAAAAGGATCTCTGATTCTGATGGCTTTGGACTGCACAGTCACAGTCAGTTGGATCTTCATAATTCATTGGGATGCTGCAATGTCTTAAAGCCCATCAGTTTCTCCATGGCTCTGCATCCGGTTATACAGAATCTAGTCTCTGGAGAGTGGTTCACTTCCAATTTTCTTCTGCTTCTCATTTATTTTCTTTTACTCAACCCTAGGACCTCTTGCATGCCAGGATGAGTGGAAAAATCTCACTTCTGTTTATGGCATAGAGTTATCTTCATATAAAACATGTTCCTTTGGAGTCTCTCCCTCCAAAGCAAGAAAAGCGACAGGGAAATTGTTACCAAAGGGGAAAGATGGGAATGGTCCTTCCAGGGCCATTATCTGGTGATCACATGGGCTTAGAAACTCTTTGTTCTTGCTACTAAATCCCCATTCTTAGATATTATCTACTAATGTCATGATTCATTCCAGACCAAGAAAAAGAAAGCCACATGGAGGCAACAGGCATGCATACAGAAAATGACCCTAACTACCAGCCTCGGCAAGGCTGCTTCTGCCCAGAGCAGCTTTCCTGTCCCCTCACTTGCTTACCTCCCTCCACCCAGGGCATGCTTGGTGATCACCTCTTCAAATGTGTTCCACTTATCAATTGTTGCCCAACTTCCCACAATGTGTGGGTCAGGAAGTCCAGCAGAACACAGCAGGGTGGACTCATCTCTGTCCACTGGTATCTAAAATCACAGATGAGAAGATTGAAAGCCTGGCTTCACAGGATCCTTGCCCACCCATGACTCTGAGGTCTGGCCTTTGCTAAGGGCTCCAGGGATCAGGAGGGAGTGTTGCAGTAAGGAACAGCATTAGCTGGACCTTGGGCCCCGAGGGCTTCCCTCTCACTTTGGGGTTGAATATTCACAGCTCTTGCAAGATCATGGAGAGGGGTTTAACTTCAATGCTGAAGCGGGTCAAAAAAATCAGCTGCCATGTTTCAAAGCCACCAAGAAGTCAACTGAGCCCTGACTTGTCTAGATAAAAGTTTTTTTGCACTCATTCCTTTCTCCTTAGGGAGAACAGACTGTACCCTGCTGTGGGTTACTCCATGATGTAGAGAACAGCAGTTTTCAGGCGGTGCCTAACCCTGAGTTACTCCGTTTTTTTAAAGCAGTGGATGACCATCAGTTACTCCATTTTGACCACAGGTGCCAAGGTAGAATGATTCTACCTTGTTTTTACAAGTAAAAGACCACCCCAATAAGGCACTAATTGATAAACAACTTATTTGTGTTAACTTGTCAAACTAAATCAGGGGCCCTGGGACACGTGAATGAATATCCAGTCATATCAGGAACCCAGACACAACTTATCCATCTCAACAGATATAACTCCCTCACCTAAGACCCATAAAGGAGGAGCACCCTAAGACCGGACACAGCATGGCACACTGACCTGTCACCTCGTCATTCATCCCAGCCTTGACCAGGAAATCTGCCACAGCACCAGACCTCTGATTCTCTGTCTTCTGGCTTCGGCACAATCCAATTTCTCCTGGCCGTGATGACTGTGTGCAACCCACTGACATCTCCAGCTGACACTCCAAGCTGACATTCTGAAACTTCTACCCCAGCCTAAAATAAAGTTAAACACTCCGTGCCCTGAACAAGTTCTTCAGCAGGTTTGTCATCTGTGAGATCTATGTATATATTTGTGTAAAGTAGGATGTGTGACTTGACTGTTAACATATTAGAAGTTAAGATTGGAATGGAATTAAAAGACATGTGATTACCCTGCTTCTATCAGGTGACCCATAAGGATTCAGTGAAAGTGGTATAGCTTATGAACTTATTGTTATTCAATAGATTCTGACATTGTGAAGACACAAGCTTGTTTGGTCTTTAATGACACAACTTGCTCTCGCCCTTCCTGCAGGACCACACCGCTTTTGACAGTTGACTCTCGTTCTCCACCCACTACCAGCTCCTTACAGAACTGCATGATGTTCTCCCTTGCTCTTACTACAACGCAAGTCTCCTAGTAGTCAAATATTTGTTGAATAAATTGTCGCACTAAAGGATATTGACAGATGATTCAAATATTTGTTGAACAAATTGGCCAACAAGATTATAGGTAGATGCTTCTCAACCTCTGCTCATATGAGTTGAGTTATGCTGCATGATCTGCCTAGCATATGCTCACTCCTTTATAATATGTTAAATAAAAGGAAGGATATGAGTCTATGAGGTATAGCTTCTAGGCAATGTCTTCAAGATGTGCTACCTACCTAAAAAGATAGATAATAGACCAAGATCACACAGCAATATTCTGGAGATAACATAACCTTACCCCATAATATTTTCCTGTGGACAGAAAATTCACTTCAATGTTTTATGGATGTCCTGAGTATATCAGACAATTTTCCCACAGAGCAAACGTCTGTACTCAACTTAAGAAGCTGGTCAATTGAGGTTTTAATATGAATAAAGTAAATTGACTCATAATAAGGGTACAGCCCTCCTGGGTCTGCAGTTGCTGGTGGTACAAGCAATGGGAAATGCACAGACATGTATACAGTTTTATACAATTTGAGTTTTAAAATACAGTGTTGCATAATTATCAGTATGTTAATCAGATGGCCATTACCAAGACTAAATAACTGAGAAAACCAACTTATGAAGAGGAAATATTATTTTGGTTCATGGCTTCAGAGTCGGTGGTTACTTGATCCCATTGCTCTGGGCATGCTGTTGCACAGTGTATCATGACAAGAGTGTGTTGTGGAGGAGGTCTGCTCACCTCAAGGTGGTTAGGAAGCAAAAAGAGAGAGAAAAAGCTGAGTGTAGTGGTGCACACCTATAATCCCAGCAGCTTGGGAGCCTGAGACAGAAGGATCATGATTTCAAAGCCAGCCTCAGCAACTCAGCAAGGCACTAAGCAACTTAGTGAGACCCTGTCTCTAAATAAAATATAAAAAATGGCTGGGGATGTGGTTGAATGGTTGAGCACTCTTGGGTTCAATCCCTGGTACCAAATAATAATAATAATAATAATAAAGAGAGAGGAAGGAGCTGGAGGTCCCACTATTCCCTTTAAGGGTACACCCCCAGTGACCTAAAATCCTCTCACTAGGCCCCTCCTCTTAAAGGTTCTATGCCTCAATAGTGCCTCAAGCTAGCCACCAAGCCTTCAACACCAGGGCTTTCAGAGGACTTGTAAGATCCAAACCATAATAACTGATATAGCTTCTTCTAGGGTTAATATATATATATATATATATATATATATATATATATATATATATATATTACATATATGAATAGTTTTTAAGTTAGCATAGTATAATTGTAGACCAACTGGGTTGATTCCAATTTCTTTTGCCAAAAGATGAGTTCTTAAACCATTGCAATTGGTCCTCAGAACTACCTGGCATCAAGTAGCTGTGCACACGTCTAACAGCATGAAGTAAAGTGCTTTATTATGTTCACCTTGATGTATGCACAGCCTGAAATGCCAGTAACTACTGGACATTGCAGAAAATCTCTTTAGGTTGCTGAGTCCAATAACACTTAATGCCTTTACTAATAGAAAGTGAAGTGGTTCGGAATAGTTGTCCTCAGGGAAGAAACAGAGAACAGGAATTAAATAACTTATCTTGGCTATGTGCCTTTGTTTATCCTTCTAGAATGTTCACATCATTTCTTTAAAACTTTGCAGACTTCACTCCAGCTGTATGAAGTCAATAGCAAAAAAAAAAAAAAGATATTCTGACAACTTTGATATTTTTTCCTACTCATGTATTACTAAAAATAAAGTATATAGAATTAATATCCTACTATTTTGACACAGGATAGAGGATAAATTAACGGAAAACCATTACTGAAATTTAATACACATCAGAATTTTGGGAATCTCTATACAGCAGGGAGAAATTCCACAGGGTATAGGAATTCTGAACTAAAGTGGTTTAATTAGCCAGATAGCCAAGCTCCTGTTATAGTATCAATATAAAATTATATCTTTCAGCAAGGTTCAGAAGTATTCTCATTGGAAAGGAATTGGCCAAATGGAATTGAAACATTTTATGTCAATAGTGCTAAAATTATGTTCCTAAAATAGATTAGGAGGTTTGATGGTTTTTGTTTTTGTTTTTTTGGTGGTGGGGCGGGGGGTAGTGGGGATTGAATTCAGGGGCACTCCACCACTGAAGCACATCCCCAGCCCTATTTTCTATTTTATTTAGAGACAGGGTCTCACTGAGTTGCTTAGTGCCTTGCTTTTGCTGAGGCTGGCTTTGCACTCGCGATCTTCCTGTCTGAGCCTCCAGAGCCACTGGGATTATAGGTGTGCAGCACCGCACCCAGCTAGTGGTTTGATTTTTGAAATCCCAAAGCAGTGATGGTCCATCTCTTCTGGTAGTCACATAGACTTCAATTAAATATTTTCTCTCTTTCAAAAAAAAAAAAAACAATTTGGAAGAGTTTGGAAGAGAAATGTATATTAGTAGCCATTTGTTAATAGAGTAGGAAATGACATAATACAACTGCTCAGAGACCACTTCTTAACATAGTGTTAGTGTAGCAACTACAAAGTCTTATGAAACAAAAAAAAACTAAAAAAAAAGCTCTTCTTTTTTCAAGCAAGAAAGACCCTATTTTACTGGGTACAGTGACATACACCTGCAATTCCAGCTACTGGGGAGGCTAAGAGAGGAGGATCACAAGTTCAAGGACAGCCTGGGCAATTTATCAAGAGCCTGTCTCAAAATAGAACAGAAGATGTAGCTCAGTGGTAGAGTCCCCCTAGGTTCAATCTCCAGTAATGCAAAACAAAAACAAAGAAATGGGCATATTTACAAATAATTTTACTTCCTTTGTCAACTCCTGTGAAAGCATAGCCATGCGACATCGCTTTCGTATCCGGTAATGTGTGAAAAGTCCATGTAAAACTACCAAGAAACCCAAGTGGATGTGATAACAGTCAAAATCTAATCATTTCTCCTTAACAAATTATGCTTTTTAAAATGCTTTTTGTGAATCCTTAACCCAATCAGCATAATTCACTCAGACTAGTGTCTCATTGGTGGATTTCTTATGTTTTGTTCACATTTGTTATCAAGGCAATGTGAGAATCCTTGTGAGTAGCTAAATAACCTGAGGGACTTTCAGCAGTTCATAAACATTAAGTAGAAAATATGACAGTCAGATAGCCTGGCTGATGTACTCCACTTCCAGTGACTCTTCGCTCCTTTCATCTCTTTTTATACAAGTGTCGCTTCTAATCGCATCAATATTACATGGAAACAAATGCAATTTGCATCTAGTAATAAAAGATAAAGGAATGCCTGAACACACAATAAACTGCGCACTCGTTCATCAGAGGTACACATAGGAGGAGGCCCAGAACTTTCTCCCTGCAGCTAGAAGTTGTCATCCCTCATTGTTCCCCTTTACAATGCTGCTCTGTAAATTTCAGAACACAGAATAATCTGTGTAGGAAAAAAATAATACAAAATTTTACTGAAACAACTGAAAAAACAGAATGACTTATTTAACCCATTTTATAATAGGAAAAATTATATTACTGTTAAATTAAAATGACTTCACATATATATTTTCTTACTGAAATAACCTAATGTTCCAGAATGCCATGTTTCTATGGTCAAAAATTACATGAAGAAGAACCGAGATGCCTTTCAAACATCAGTGGCCCTACATTTCTCTCAGGTAAATAGTCTCCAGTGAAAATCTTGGGCTCATCATCAAGACCATTCATAGAATTAAATATTTTAAATGGAACAAGCTATTTCTAGCATGAACTTGATCCACTGAACATTCTCTGAAGCTTGTTCTCACTCTAACTTCAGAATTCCTTGTTTTGGTTTTCTTACAAACAACATATGCTGGTTGTTTGGAGCAGCCAACGGACTTGAATGACGTAATTAGCATGGTTCAGAAGATAATACTGAGAACATTCATGCTCACGGCATGACTCAACACAGGCATGGTTGAGTCTGCCTGCCTGTAATCCCAGCAATTTGTGGAGGTCAAGGCAGAAGGATAGAAAGTCTGAGACCAGCTTCAGCAATTTGGCAAGGCCCTAAGCAACTTAGCAAAACCCTGTCTCAAAATGAAAACTAAAAAGGGCTGGGGCCAGGTGTGGTGGCACATACCTGTAATCCCAGTGGCTTGGGAGGCTGAGGCAGGAGGATCGTGAGTTCAAAGCCAGCCTCAGCAATAGTGAGGCACTAAGCAACTTGGTGAGACCCAGTCTCTAAATAAAGTACAAAATAGGGCTGGGGATGTGGTTCAGTGGTAGAGAATCCCTGGGGTTTGATCCCTAATACAAAAAAAAGAAAAGGATAATTCAAGGAATGAATGGGATATTGTTATTGTTAGTTCATTATTTCATTAATATAATAGCTATTAGTAATAAATATATATAAAGTCACTAATAATTTTGGGAAACATCAGTAATTTTGAGAATAAGGAAATCTCACTCCTCTGGAGTTAAGGATTAAATTATTCTCGCCCAGAATATGGGGCTGAGAATAGAAGCAAAGGTGAAAGAAAGTTCCTTGCTGATGAGGTGGTGGCCAGAGGCCACTTCCCACCATTCCACTATTTGTGGAACAGCCTTTGGAATGAAGGAAACAGTGATTATTCTACCTTGGGTGTGAAATGAAGAAAGCAAAAGTACAAATGTCACAGATAAAGATGCATTTGAGCCTCAAGCCCTCCGGAGTATAACTAGTATCTACTGTTCCACAAACTTGATCTCAGATGTCTTCAAAGCAAGGAGTCTGGGATCATGGGCTCCCTCCTCTCATCTACAGTGTCAAAGTCCTGTGGACAGGGAGTGACTGGGTCTAGCTGTCTCTTCCCAGCATTGGTCCCTTCTGGCTGTTGCTCCTCACAGTCCCACATCTCATGGGCCTGGGAGCTTTTCTGGAAAAGGGAGTCCCAGGCTCTGGCTTCTAAGGCTGAAGGTCTCCATGCCCGGGTCCTGCTTCCCCCTGGAGAACACACCCCACTAATGCACTTCCTCTTCCCTTTTCTTTCTACATGCTCTTTCTTTGGACGTGGTGCTTTCGGACCATCCTTGTAGGGTGACCACATTTAACACCTTCCTACCTCCCCTGTTCAATAGGACAAATTCCTGGGACTCAGTCATCACAGGACAATGAGTCTCAGCCGACTGTTTTTCCTCTACAGTGCACTTGATATTTGTCTCTGCTGTGTTTTTGTGTCATTCATATGGTGATGTTTTTGTTCACTCAAAATTGAAGACCTATCCTTGATTGATATATATATGTTGATATTTCTAGAAAATATTTATTTATTTATTCATTCATTCATTCATTCATTCATTCATTCATTCGTTTATTCATTCATTCATCAATATTTATTCAGAACACTCTGCCAGAGAGCTAAAATTCAGTTTTTCTCTTTTTCAGCAAGGATAATATTGAATTTAACAGGCACAAATGATGAACAAAGGTGAAATGGGATATGTAAGTTTTCAGATGAGCAACAGTGGACAGTCAGCAGGTATAGTCTTCATTTTATTGATTAAGAGAAAAGGAAAACCCAGAGACAGGTCTTGAAAGACTTATCCAAAATCATATATCTTGTAAGGGACAGAAGAAAACAAGTTACACAATCTGACTTGTGACCCACCATGATATCAAGTATGCACAATTTTCAACACCACATCACCAAAAAAAAAGACCAAAAAACAATGATCATTGTCTTCTTCTATTTTGCACTCTCTCCGATCCTACATGGGCTTGATTTTCCACAAAACACATCCAAGACCACAACGACAAAAGACTTATCTTTACAAGATAAATCTGGGACTGGGACTGTGGCTCAGAGGTAGCACAGTTGCCTGGCATGTGTGAGGCACTGAGTTCGATTCTCAGCATTGTATGTAAACCATTAAAATAAAGGTCTATCAACAACTAAAAAAAAAAAAAAGAGAGAGAGAGAGATAAATCCACCCAAGAAGTATGTTTTAGAAGAAAGCGCACACAAAGGAGTTCAGAGTTTAGAAGGAAGAACAAATATTTGGAAACTAAAAGGACCTTGGGCTTACTTATTTTTGGATAAAGGCATTTTTAAAAAATAAACGATTACACCCATTATTATTTGTATAGATTCCACTTGAGTGTCTGCAGCCATCTTGAATTATAACCACCATGATTTTCCCAGAATTATCATAGATTTTCCTGCATATTTTCCCAGGAAACTATAAATAAACAAAGCCACTAGAGAGTACGTGAAGCTTTACAACCAGACCCTGGTTCCAGGGATGTAACTGACTCTTCGATATCCAGTGAAGTTAAACCAAGTACATTCCAGATAGGATAAAGTCACTTTTATCCTAACACACAAATACACATCTCTTTCTAACCCAAATTTTGAGGACCCAACTGGTTTTGCTACCACCTGGGACCTTGCTTATGACAGTAAGTCCCCCGATAAATTGCACTCTGTGCAATCCTGGATCTGTCTGCCTCTCTTTACCCAGTCTAAGTGCACCTCGGGGCTAATTCTCATACATAAGACTGAGTTATTCCAGAACATTATTATTGCCTGAACAATAATAAATGTTATTTGCAAAACATGTAGTAAATTTTTTCACTATTTTTTCAGTTCTGGGAAGTTTATAACATCAATCTAAAATGCAACAATATTTAAATGAAAAATCCAAGGTAGATGCTTACTTTTTTGAATGTTTTATCTCATGCATTAAAAGCTATGAGATTTTTCTAGGATAATTAAATGTCGTATATTTTAAAAGGAAAAAAGCAGTAAACTGTATGAGAAAAAGAAAACAATGATTTAATTAGACACAGGCATGGGAGCAGCTCACAAGTTAAATTTTCTTTCATGCCAATTTTCATTAATAGATATATTTTTGGGTGCACACTCTGTTTTGAAGAAAAATCAAAAAGAAATATGCAGGGCGCAATGGCAGATGCTTATAATCCCAGTGATTTGGAAGGCTGAGGCAGGAGGATCCCAAGTTCAAAGTCTCAGCAACTTATTGAGGGCCTAAGCAACTTAGTGAGACCTTTCTCAAAATAAAAAAATAAAAAGAGCTGGGGATGTGGCTCAGTGGTTAAATGCCCCTGGGTTCCATCCCCAGTAACCCCTTCCCCCTGCTGCACCCCAAAGCTCACACACCAAAAAGAAAAGGAAATATCAAGTGTAGACACTTATACTTTATAGAGGCAAGAGTAAAACAAAGAAGATTCATTATCAACCACACCTGCACTCAAATAGCAAGTGTGGCTGGGCGTGGTGGCACATGCCTGTAACCCCAGCAGCTCCGGAAGCTGAGGCAGGAGGATCACAAGGTCAAAGCCAGCCTCAGCAAGTTAGCCAGACCCTGTCTCAAAATTAAAACTTTAAAAAGAGGCTGGGAATGTGGCTCAGAGGTAAAGTGCCTCTGGGTTCAATACCTGGCACACACACAAAAAAAAAATCAAATATGCCATTCCCATCACCATCACCAGTACTGGGGATCAAACCCAGGAGTGCTTTACCACTGAGCTACATTCCCAGTCCCTTTATATTTTTATTTTGAGACAGACTTTCACTAAATTGCCCAGTCTGGTCTCAACTTGCAATCCTCTTGCCTCGCCCTCCTGAATCACTGGGATTTGTACACCACTGATTCCAGCTACAAGTGTGGTATTTTGTCTACCGCTAAGTGATTTGGGGGTAAAGCTTGCCTTAGATCCCAAACTATGAAGATTCAAGGAACCATTAAATTAATTATAACATTTCCCTTTGCATTCCTATCTCATGTACTATTACTTTAGTGGAGAGTTCTGCCATATTTCAAGATAAAAAAGAAGGCTAGGGATGTAGCTCAGCAGGAGAGTATTTGCCTAGCACGGATAAGGCTTTGTAATGCAATAAACAAATAAGTAAGCATGCAAGCCAGGCTTTCTTTTCCAAGTATGGTTCCTGAACACCCTTTTCTTATTTGCTCTCCTCACATCCCAGAGAAATTGAGGAACACTATTATTTTTTTCTATGAGGTATATAGATTCCAGGATTCTCTGTTTCTTTATCCACTCATCAAGCAATGGTTAAGGGTCTACTCTTATTAGACACCGTCCTAGATGCCATGGCTTAGGGCTTACTGGAAGGACAAGGACTTGCAGACCAGGGACTGAGGGAGGAAAGGGAAGAAGGATGGTGGATGGTGGTGGGTGATAAATTCCAAGTGGACCCAGCCTTGGGTGGGGTGGGAGTAGCATCTGGATGAAAGCCTTCCTCCTGCTGCTGTGTGGAAGATGGGTTTTCCGGGGCCAGGGGAAATAAGGGCCCACTGGGAAGCTACTGCGGGAAAGCAGGTGAGATTGGGTGGCTTGGACAGGTGGCAATGGCAGGTGCCAGGAAATGAGTGGGGCAGCATCTTTCTGAGGGCTCCCAGGAGAAATAGAGCCTGGGTGTGGTCCCTGGAGAGCACCAGATGGGCCCTGCTCTGTACCACCACCACCTTGGAGACCTTGAACCTCAGGGGTATTCCTGAGAGCGAGGTGGGAGGCAGGATCTCAAGGTCATTAATCACTAAGGTAGTGCTGCATCTGCTAAGTCCATAGAGCACCCCTCCTGCCTGTTGGAAAGGAGGTTCCTGCCTCCCCTCTCTCCTCATCTGTTTCTGCCTGTCTTAAAAGCACCAGTCTTGCTTGTTTCTGCCTCGGGATCCAGCTCAGCCCCGACTTTGGAAACACTGCTCCTTCCTGCCATTCATACTCCTTGGTGGACCTCAGGACCCCTCCAACCAAACAGGCCAACTCCCCTACCCCAAAGCCTAGCTCTCCTGTGGCAAATGTCGACTGCCATCCCAGTGACTCGGGAGGCTGGGGCAGGACAATTGTCAATAGGAGGCCAGCCTGGTCAGCTTAGCCAGTCCCTGCCTCAAAATTTTAAAAAAATCTTAAAAAGGGTTGGGGATTGTAGCTCACTGTTGGGCCCCTGGGTTCAATCCCCAGAACTAGAACAAAATAACGGGCCTGGGGTTGTGGCTCAGTGGTAGAGCGCTCGCCTAGCACATGTGAGGCCCTGGGTTTAATCCTCAGCCCCACATAAAAATAAATAAACAAAATAAAGGCATTGTGTCCATCTGCAACTAAAAAATAAATATTTTAAAAAACAAATAAACACAAAAACCATCTTACCTCCTGGCTCTGTTGTTAGAAGGAAAGGCCCTGCTCTTTCCCAGCAGAGGAGCAGGTGGCAGATGCAAAGCTGAATCTGTAAAATGTTAAAGATAACATGTGCTTTCCAGGGGGTTGTAAAAACTGCTGAGGATCTATATGCAGATGTCTTCCTACATTTAGTCAACTGACAGGTACCCAGGACAGGCTTGCTGTTGTCACTTTTTTTTTTTTTTTTTTTTTTTTTTAGATGCAGTGTCACTATGTTGTCCAGGTTGACCTCAAGCCCATGATCCTCCTGCTTCATCTTCCCCAGTAGTTAAGGTGACAGGCATGTATCACCATTGCCACATTATTAATGGAAATGTTGAAAGTTCCTTCACCTGGAAAATGCTTATTGAGTACCTCCTATGTTCCTGATTCTCTGATGGCCTGAGGATACAGTGATAACTAAGAGAGAATGATCCCTTACTTTGCAGAGTTTATAATGTCAGGGGGAAAGATTAAGTAAGTAAATATAAATGCTGATTAAAGCTGTCAAGGAGCAAGTACAAATGCTTTGAAATAGAGCACTGAAATACAGAGCAGAAGGACCTAACCTTTTAAAACAGGTTTGTATATACTTGTCTTAAATCTCAGATTGAGGTCTGTGTGCTCAGATGTTAAACAGACCACACACCGCCCCCGCCCCGCCCCAAGCAGGAAACCAGGTTCTTCACGGACTGTCTGGGGAATTGCTCTATTTGTCTGCAATCCGCTCTCTCTCCCGATATTAATGCTGGTTTCACTCCTCTCCTGTTCCCAAGAGATTGGAGCTCAAAAGTGGTTTCCTTTCCCAGTTTGCGCCCTGCCCCTTCTGGGTTCCTTCTAGATCTCCAGAGTTTCCTGATCCTTTCTAGACTGCTACATTGTACTTCTCCAAAGATTCTCTTTTATTTTAAAAAACTAAAACTCTACACTCTTTCAGCTGTGCATACACAAAAACAAAGATTAAGATTTAATTAAATTAGATTAAGATTTCTTAATCTAATTTCTAAATCTTAAAAGATTTCTCCTTCTTTCCCAAACATACCTCCCAATGGAAAAATGAAGGGAGAATTTTCCTGAATCTGCCTTCATCTCAGAGTTCTGATAAATGCAAGCTAGACGTTAAAAAACATGCACAATGTACAAGCTCTGGTTTCCACTGGTATGAAACTTTGTTCAGAACTATGATGTTCATGGCTAAGAGAACTAGGAACTGTATTATGGTCAGTAAGAACTTGGAAGAATTTCCTCTTTCCACTACACCAAGCAGCTTGCTAAAATATAGTGGTGGCTTTGGGGCCAGAACAGTCATATGCCTTTGTTGGAATTTATTCTAAGCGTGATTAGAATCATATTCACAACTGTGTGGTCCAAATTGGCCAGGACTATGGGAGGTGCCATCCAAACCTCACAGACACGACATGGGATCCTTCAGGATTGTGCCCTGTGCAGAACAACTGCAACTGCTCAGAACTTGAAGGTTGTAAAACAAAAAGCCCTTCTTAAACTGAGGGAGCAGCCAGGGACTGGGGAAACCAAGTGTATCCATGATAACTTCAGTCAGGTGACTCTCTACTATCCTGGTCAGATCTTGTTTTTTCAAATCCATCAGAGAAAAAAAAAGTCCAAAAAGGTACACAAGAAGTTTTGCATCACATTGTACGAAGTTTGTCCTGTTTTACTAGATAATGGCAAATGAACATTCAATAGCATATGTAAAATCCATCAGTGCCTAATAATGACCTATATTGCCTTCCTGCCTTCCTTCCTTCCTTCCTTCCTTCCTTCCTTCCTTCCTTCCTTCCTTCCTTCCTTCCTTCCTTCCTTCTTTCCTTCCTGTATGGTGCTGGGGATCGATCCCAGGGCTTCACACATGCTAAGCAAGCACTCTACCCCTGAGGTACATCTCAGTCTTGAAGATTTCTTTGTATAAGTTCCATTCTTAATATAATAATGTATATGGGTTAGGATTCAGATAGATGATGATTCAGAGAAAAGATATGATTAAAAATAAAATAAGTACAAAAAGAGAAAGTAATATTTTTAAAAAAGTAGATGGGAAACATTGATTTTTACCTTTGCCCTTAACTGAAAACAGCAATCAGACACTTGATACCTTTTATTTTTTTTAATATTTTTTAGTTGTTGATGGACCTTAATTTTATTTATGTATATGTGGTGCCAAGAATCGAACCCAGTGCCTCACACATGCCAGGCAAGCTCTCTTCCACGGAGCTACAATCCAGCCCAGACACTTGATGTCTTTAATGAGAAAATGTAAGGCATGAGTAAATAAAACAAATATTACTAGAACTAATATTGGTAAGTTTAA
Organism: Callospermophilus lateralis; assembly: GCF_048772815.1. Classification (NCBI taxonomy): domain Eukaryota; kingdom Metazoa; phylum Chordata; class Mammalia; order Rodentia; family Sciuridae; genus Callospermophilus; species Callospermophilus lateralis. Next base: position 15,727,842 of record NC_135320.1, read on the forward strand.
AAGGATAATGATTGATTGTACCATTTCCTTGGGACAGTACTGTGAGAACGTCCAGGATTCCCCCTAGGGACTGTATTATAATCCCCATTTGGTGGCTGTATTTAGCCAACTTGGAATATTTTAAAAGTAAATTCTCCACATTGCAACTGCTTTCCAACAGTGCTCAACTTTAGAGATGGCCAAAATAAAGTCCGCGGCAAAAATCTGTCTCTGTAACAGGGCAGGGTAAGCCAGAAAGGAAACAGTTCTAGGAGGGAAGGTGTCTTGATCCAGGTCAAACCATTTCACAGTCTGTCTACCCCAGGATGAAACCAAGGCACCAAGCAGAGAAACAGAGATCTGCATCAATGTCTCCTACCCACACCCGGCCCCTCACAGCATTTCAGGGTTAAGCATCAACATACATCACCATGAAAAAATTTTATGTCCGTCTGTCAGAATTTTTGGCCTCTAATTCTGTTTTCTGCCTTGACTCATTCTCCCCAGGGACTTTTGTTTGGGGAACTATTTTCCTCAGCCACACCACACGCCCTTTCCAGGAGAGTGATCCTCCACATAGGTGGTGAAGCACCGGGTCAGAGTCACAATCAACATTGTGGCCTGCAGCTCCAGAGTGGAATTCTACATAAAACTGTCCAAGGTGTGACACCTTCAGCACCCCTCACTGTGCCAAAGGGTTCGTTTCTGTAGTCAACATCTTCTGGGGACAAGCCCTAAGGGTACAGATAAAAGATGCTGTCTATCTTCACAGTCCTGCGGAGACTCAGTATGGCGGGAAGACAGGTTAATAATACTTATTCCACATGGCATGTTCAATGATTCAGGTAAAACCGGAGGGCATTTCATGAAGACTGGGAATGAGCCAAAAAAGATGGAGGAGTCTTCTTTGAGGTGGACTCAGAGCTGACCTCTGTAGCACAAGCAGGAGGGACTGAGCTCAGGAAGTTGGGTGTGGATGCATCTCAGGCAGGAAGAGCAGCACTGTGTCCCCAGATTTACTACTGTGACTTAATAAGACATAATCCACACTGGGCTGGGGAGGGGGGATGTGTGCCTATAGTCTCCACGCCTGTAATCTTAGCTCCTTGGGAGGCTGAGGCAGGAGCATCACAAGTTTAAATCCAGCCTGAACAACTGAGCAAGACCCTGTCTCAGATTAAATTTTAAAAAAGGACTGGGGATGTAGATCAGTGATAAGGTGTTCCTGGGTTCAATACCCAGCACCAAAAACAAAACATAATCCACTTATGTTCTAATTGTATCAGAGGCAAGACTCTGGTAGGTGCTCATTTAATAAGGTGATGAAGTCATCCTATTTAATTGGCAAGAAGACCATATTCCTGCAAGAGGAAATGGGTTTTTTTCATAGGAGTCTTATCTGATATAACTCAAAGGCAACTCATGAAAAATGCCAGGAATTAGTAAACTTTGGGAAGTCTATCTTTGGGCGACCTCTAGGGTTTTTGTGCAATGCATGTAGGCCACGGCCACATCTCACTAAGCATGGGGCTCACACTTCTGACGATGGGTAGATGAATCTTAGGATCTATATCCTAGGGCTAGGGGTTTAGCTCAGAGGGACAACACTTGCCTAGCATAACAGAAACCCTGCATCTAATCCTTAGCATTGAGCAAGGAAGGAAGGGAAGGAAGGAAGGGAGGGAGGGATGGAAGAAGGAAGGAAGGAATTAGACATCCTTCCTCTTGGAACTCATTTGCACACAATATTACAGAAGTCTATTATGTATCTAACCACTAGCATTCTGCAGCACTTAAGGTTAAATGAGGACTTTGGGTTCTAATAGTTTAAGAAAAAAATGAAGTTAGCAGACTTGAGAATTTTTTTATGGTATTTTTCACTGAAACCATATTTAAATGTTTTTTTTTTAATCCAAACAAAATCCAAAAAATCACATAGTTTGTAATTTGGGTTATTTCATTTTTTGTTTTTGTTTTTCTACTTAGATGAAGCATGGGAGCATCGACAAAGTTATCCAAACCAACCAGGAACAGGAGAACAAGGTAGGTTTTAAATATAAAACTTTGTTTTATTTAAAACAAATTTAATATATGAGCTTTTCATGGCAGAGTCTAGAGTTTGACAGTAAAACCTTTGTCATTTCTTATGGTTCATCTATTGACTGAAAGAAAGGCACATTTAAAGTTTTTCTTAGTCAGACACAGGGGCACACACCTGTATAAAGTCCCAGCTACTTGGTAGGGTGAGGCAGGAGGATTGCTTGAGCTCTGGAGTTCAAGGTCCACCTGGGTAACACAGCAGGACCCACCTCAAATAAATAAATGCTTTCCTTTTGAATGTGGAAAGTGTCCTGTGATTTCAACTTTGGTCAGACCTGGTCATCTTTATGCAATAGCCAGAGGATTGTGTGACACATCTCTCCCATATATCCTGAGAAGCAGGCCCTGGACTTCAGAACAGAAAGGAACATTTTTACACTAAGTAAGGAAATCACCAGGATGGCTTAGTCATACTGGTACCTATTCATTTTTTTTTTTTTAATAAACATTTAGATCATTCAAACCTGAATCACCATCAGCAACTAATTTATCATTTCATTAAGTAAAACAAAACTTGGTTAAAATTATTTGTGAAAGATACCATTGTTACAGAAGAAAAAAAAAAATCACAAAAACATCAAGTGGTTGAACATCTGCTGTCCTCCATATTGCTGGTTTCTCTCTGCCTTGCATGGGGAAGGCCATCTGCTGCAGCCACGATGGCCTCCAGATGTCTTGGCTCCCTGCTGGCAGGAGGTCTCCCATCTGTCCACTGAGTCAGGAGGTCTGCAGCCTGCCTGACCCAGGGGGACTCTGGGCTCCCAGTTAACTTGTGTAATATACTCATGTCTTACTAGCACCTCTCTTTTGAACTGAGAAGTCCAACAAAAACCCTACTCATCTCTCTTCCCTCATACCCTCCCACTTCCTACACTATTTTCATTCCTTTTCCTACAACGAAGAGCCACCTCTCTCCATTTAAAAAATAAAAAATAAACAAAATCCCTTTGACCCTCTCCTTCTATTCCAAAGTCTTGGAGGCAAAATTTGCACTCTGCTACACCAACTTCTGCCAGATTTGATCACCTCTCCTGTCTTTTGAAATACAGAGAATTCTCTTTCCTAGTATTCCTCCTCCTTCTCAGTTTCTGTGTTCTCTGTTTCCTCCTTCTTTCTTCTCCAGGCTCACCACGTGGCATGACTACACAATTGGGAGTTGTGCAGTGCACTGCCTTCACAGCCGGACTATCAATCCGGGCTCTTTTGTGCTTTTTTTTTTTTTTTTTCCCTTTCTTTCTTTCTTTTTTCCTTTCCTGCAGGGCTTGCCAGAGTTCCAGCCTATGACAGTAGAATGTATTTTGGCATATTATACATCCATGAAGTATGATTTATCTTAATTAGGACCCCATTCTTGTGGTTGTACATGGTGTGGAGTTTCACTGGTAGTGTATTCATATGTGAGCCTAGGAAAGTTGTGTTCCATTCACTCTACTGTCTTTCCTTTTCTCATTCTCTCTCCCTTCCCTTCATTCCCCTTTGTCTAATCCAAAGTACTATTCCTTTTTTATTGATTTTTTAAAAAAATAAATGATAGCGTGATGCATTACAATTCTTATTACATGTATACAGCACAATTTTGCATATCTCTGGTTGTGTATATAAAGTATGTTGACACCCCCCCACCACCTCCTTATTGTGTGCTAGCATCTGCATATCGAAGACAATGGCCTTTTCTCATTCTAACTCCCCTCCCCCAGGAAATCTGACTCCTTCCCTTTGACTTAATTAACAAACACCCTTCTCCCTGATGACTCAATTGCATCTCTTCCACTCCACTTATCTCCCAACTGAGCTTACTTCTCAGCCCCTATCTCCTACCCCAGGATGCCTGGGGGAAATCCAACAAATTCTCTCTACAATTTTATTCCTCCTCTTTTGTCACTTAATTTTGCTCTCGGCATGACCAGTCTACTTGACAACTCCATAAAGGCAAAACAGAAGAGGTTCTTCTCACACCAGACTTGTTCTACTCTTTGCCTTTCCACGTGTGTAGTAGTTCCTCAACTAGAACGGGACCAGTTTTGCTGCCTCCTATTACAGCCAAAGCTGTTATTCCCATAATGCTTCCCTCACCTCACTTATAGACTCTACAATGAGGACGGAAATGAAGTTTAGTGCAGGAAACTCTGTCATATTCCAATAATTTCGTCAGCTCATACCATGTAAGATCATAGGAAATCCCAGGACCACTAACATGGAGCCTGGCGTCATCGACCTCCCAAGTGTAGAATTCTGTACATTTGCTTCTATCAGGATGATATCCAGCAATGCCACTAGGCCCCGGCCTCCACCCCTCGACCTGCCTGCCTGCCCCTCACCTGCTCTCCTGCTTGGGCTCCATCAACCCTTCTCCAGCTTCCTTGGGGCCTCCCCCAGCCCACTTCCCAGTACTGCACAGGCCTGAGGCCTAAGGGCAGTGGGGTTACAGGTGGTCGACCGGAGGGTGGGGTTGTTTGCTGTAGTTGTTAATCAATCCTGACTTACTATGGAGAAAGCTTCAGAGTGAAAGAGGCCCAACTTTCGGTTCCATTTCTCTCCCTAACCGGTACCAAAGGTACCACTGTGTACATTTCAAGTTTGGACAGAGCTCATCTGGGTCCTGTCAGCCTTCATTTCAATAACACCAGATTGGGGGCAGGTCCAGAGAATTCATCCCTGTTCACTACTGTGGCGGGATCACTCAAAGCCAGTAAGTGACATCAGTTATAAAAAGTTATGAAAAATTTTGTTTCAAAGGTCAAAGTAGAGTCCGAGTGGAGCGAGTGAGCCGAGTGGTTGTGTGGTCGTGTCTCGGAAACCGGTAGCGCTTGCAGCATGGCTGACCAACTGACTGAAGAGCAGATTGAAGAATTCAAAGAAGCTTTTTCACTATTTGACAAGGATGGTGATGGAACTATAACAACAAAGGAATTGGGAACTGTAATGAGGTCTCTTGGGCAGAATCCCACAGAAGCAGAGTTACAGGACATGATTAATGAAGTAGATGCTGATGGTAATGGCACAATTGACTTCCCTGAATTTCTGACAATGATGGCAAGAAAAATGAAAGACACAGACAGCGAAGAAGAAATTAGAGAAGCATTCCGTGTGTTTGATAAGGATGGCAATGGCTATATTAGTGCAGCAGAACTTCGCCATGTGATGACAAACCTTGGAGAGAAGTTAACAGATGAAGAGGTTGATGAAATGATCAGGGAAGCAGATATTGATGGTGATGGTCAAGTAAACTATGAAGAGTTTGTACAAATGATGACAGCAAAGTGAAGACATTGTACAGAATGTGTTAAATTTCTTGTACAAAATTGTTTATTTGCCTTTTCTTTGTTTGTAACTTATCTGTAAAAGGTTTCCCCCTACTGTCAAAAAAATATGCATGTATAGTAATTAGGACTTCATTCCTCCATGTTTTCTTCCCTTATCTTACTGTCATTGTCCTGATACCTTATTTTAGAAAATTGATCAAGTAACATGTTGCATGTGGCTTACTCTGGATATATCTAAGCCCTTCTGCACATCCAAACTTTAGATGGAGTTGGTCAAATGAGGGAACATCTGGGTTATGCCTTTTTTAAAAGTAGTTTTCTTTAGGACTTGTCAGCATGTTGTTGTTGAAGTGTGGAGTTGTAACTCTGCGTGGACTATGGACAGTCAACAATATGTACTTAAAAGTTGCACTATTGCAAAACGGGTGTATTATCCAGGTACTCGTACACTATTTTTTTGTACTGCTGGTCTTGTACCAGAAACATTTTCTTTTATTGTTACTTGCTTTTTAAACTTTGTTTAGCCACTTAAAGAAAATCTGCTTATGGCACAATTTGCCTCAAATCCATTCCAAGTTGTATATTTGTTTTCCAATAAAAAAATTACAATTTAAAAAAAAAAAAAAAAAAAAAGAAAAAGGTCAAAGTAACCTCAGAGAGTTAGATGAAAAAAACAAAAGTCTAGCTAAAAGAACTAAATAAACCCTTCTTGAACAAGATGAAAATTCTATCAGCCAAATCCATTCTTTCTTATCTGAGTGTAAGTCATTTTCCATTCTCCAACCCCACCTTTCCCTGTGTTTTGTATTATTTGAGGGCAAGGCATGCTTTCTACATAAAGAAAATGCCTTCACTTCAATGATTAGGATTCTATGTTCAACATGGTTTTGCTTTGCTTTTTTTTTTTTTTTTTTTAATTGTTGTTGTTTGGCAGTGCTGGGGACTGAACCCAGGGCCCTGCACTTGCTAGGCAAGCACATGACCACTGTACCCCATACTTGTTTTTAAGAATTTGGGGGGAAATCTTCAAATCCTCAGTCATTAAAACAGCCCTAAGCTTATACATTTTTCTAATGTGCTCAAGATGGTTTTCAAAGTATGTTCCATTTTGTTAGTGACAGAACACATCTGCCTCGGCATCTTCCCACTCCTGGGAATCCTAAGAACATCTCATGTCTTTATTTTTTAAAAGGAGTTTTAATAGTACATATTTATGGGGTACACTGAAATCATTCAATATATGTACATTGTGTAATGATTAGATTAGGGTAATTAGCATTTCCCTCTCCTTAAACATTCATTTATCATTTGTTATATTGAAAACCTTTATTTTATTATTTTTTTTAATATTTATTTATTTTTTTTTTTTTAGTTATCGGCAGACACAACAGCTTTGTTTGTATGTGGTGCTGAGGATCGAACCCCTGACGCACGCATACCAGGCGAGCGTGCTACCGCTTGAGCCACATCCCCAGCCCCTGTTGAAAACCTTTAAACTTTTCTTCTCTAGTTCTTTGTAAAACACACAATGAATTGTCGTGAAGTATAACATGAGGACTTCTTCATCCTATGGCACTGTATTTTGGTATACTCATCCAATCTGCCTCTCCTCTCTGCCCTCTACTTTTCCTAGCCTCTAGTGACCACTCTTCTGCTCTCTACTCTGAGAGATATACTCTTCCAGGTATATCTCTACTGCTATGAGATCAGTTTTTGTAGGTTCGACATTTATCTTTTTGTACCTTGTTTCACTCACCATAACATCCCCTAGTTCCATCCACATTTCCTGAAATGACAGGATTTATTTTCTCTTTATGGTTTAATAATGTTCCATTGATTATGTGTACCACATTTTAACCACTCCCCATTGGGCATTAGGTATTGGATATGGAATTGATTCCATATGTTGGTTAGTGAAAATATCACCTTTCTTAACTGGTAACTAAGATTTGGAAAGTACAATCTAATGGCCTGAGGATAAAGTGGAATCAACTAAAGCCAATCAAACAATAATGCTTCTGATTACTGAACAGTCTCCCTTAAAATGTTGTGCTCATTTTTAGAAAATTTGTAGTTTGCAAATTATGATTCTAAAAGACTTTTCTATACTGAAATTCATAATATGAAGATTGAGATTTTCTAAATGGTTGTCTCCTGTATGGTAAGGGATATTAGTTTGGAATATACAATGTCATCTTTTTGGATGTGTTATAGTTTAAATCTCAAATGTCCCCAAAAGGCTCATTTGCAAAGGTTTGGTCCCCAGTGCAGCAAAGCTCAGGTGAGACTTTGCAGAAGTGATTGAATAAGGCTTTGACCTCACTGATGGAATAACACCTTCATGGGTTCATAATCGAGTAGACTATTGAAAGGTGGTGGAAATTACAAGATCTAAGGTCTCAATGGAGGACACAGTCACTAGGAGTGTGTCCTGGAAGGGTATATCTTGTGCCCAGCCCCAACTCCCCCACCATCTATCTGCCTGCTGCCATGAGATATACTTTCCTCCACCTTGCCCTTCCGCCATGATGCTCTGCCTCACATCAGGTCCAAGGCAATGGAGTTAGCTGACCATGGACTGTAGCTTCTGAAACCATGAGCCAAAAGAAATCTTTCCTCCTTGTGTTTTTTTCAGGTATTTTGTCACAAAGATAAAAAGTTGACTAACATAAGATGGAATCAAATTAAAGTTAAGGGGATAGTTTTGTATCTTTCTGAACTTATAATCCTGATCATCATAATCTTTAAAAACATTTAAGTTTTCTTGTCTGTGGATGAGGAAAATATCTTCTGTACTCAAGTTAAAACTGTAAACATTTAAAGATGAAAAAAATCAAGAAAACTATAGCAATACTACTAACTAGTATTTACTAAACACTTTGGCCATTTGCAGTGCTAAATATGTTATTTACATTATTTTTTTTATGTTATAGTGACAATACATATATATTTAAGTGTGGTTTAACAGAAACTATTGATGCTTCTATTAGGAAAAATTCAGCCAGCATTCATTCACCGTAACTTTCAAAGGTTGACTGGCTTTGCTTTTTCACAAATCTTTTCTTAACGAGGTCAGTGGTGGTCCTTCATGAAATTGCTTACATAAAAATATAATTGTATATCAAAGATTTTTAGCCCCAAAGGAGCAGGACATCAATTTATATTGGCTTTACATTCATTTCTCAGCTTTTGCACCATTTCTTTAATAGCAGTCACAAACTGAAGGCCTTCAGCTAAAAGCATTTGTGAACTTGGATATTTTTGCCTTTCACGTTTTAAAAATTTATTTGCTACTAACATTTAAAAGCTAGGAGTTTCGTCCTCCCTTCTTTCCTTTCTTCTTCTTCTGGTTTTAGTTATTTTGTTTGTTTTGTTTTGTTTTGTACTGGGGATTAAACCCCAGGGTCAGTTTTACCGCTGAGCTGAGCTACGTCCCTATCCCTTTGAGACAGGGTCTCACTAAGTTGCCTAGCCTGGAATCGAACTTGCAATCCTCTGACCTCAGCCTCTTTAGTAGTTGGGATTACAGTTGTCACCACACCTGGCAAGAATTTTATTTTTGACATCCATAATTTCTTGGAAAAAATATGACCAGACAGCCTTCGTCACTGTCTTCCATGCTCCCAACTGTCTCCATGCACTCCAAGCTTGAGGCCAATGGTTCTCCCTCATTCTACTCACACAGTAGTTTTTCACTCACCCTACACCCCTCAAATTAACCAGCCAGGTTCTTGGAGGTCTTTGAGTTTCTAACTCCTGTCTTTAATTGTAGATATGATGATAACAACTAAAACTTCACAGTGCTTACCAGGGCTAGACAATTTCCCAAGTATTTAAAATGCACTAACTCATTTAATTTTCAAATTAACTGACAGGTGCCAGGCACGGTGGCTCATGCCTGTAATCCCAGCCGCTGGGGAGGCTGAGGCAGGAGGATCACGAGCTCAAAGCCAGTCTCAGCAAAAGCAAGGCACTAAGCAGCTCAGTGAGACCCTGTCTCTAAATAAAATACAAAATAGGGCTGGGGATGTGGCTCAGTGGACGAGTACTTCTGAGTTCAAACCTGAATTCAATTTCCAGTACTCCCACAACCCCAACCCCAAAATCACAAAATAACAGGTGAACACTATCTGAATCCCCATTTCACAGTTTCAGAAGCTGAGACAGAAATGTGGACAACTTGCACAAGGCCACACACTTGGTAGGAATGACTGTAGATAGAGGATAACTGGCTCAGAGTCTAAGCTTTCTTTTTCACATGGTAGCAAGCTTCCTCTAACTGATGTCTTTACAATTAATCGCCTTTGGAAGTACCTAATGGGTGCTGCTCTTTGAAACACCTAGGGAGTACACTTTAGATAGAGATTGGACCTTACTTAGTTAGCATTTTATTTAATGTCATATTGGTTGATTAGACAAGTTGCCCTTTCTCTAAGGCTTTACTGCTATCTGCCAGAAAGCTGTGGATACAAAATGACAAATGAATGGTTCTGAGTTTAAAGGCACCTCTAGAGCTGTCCACACAGCCATATGCAGTGGCCCTAGGCTTGAGAATGTCTTGCTATTTTTACAGTTAAGACTTACTTCATATTTGTATGCATATAAGATTAACAAAAAAATATTTTGCAATAATAAAAACCTATGAATCATACATGTCATTTTCTATACAACTTGGACTTTTCATTATCAAGAATTATTTCATGATTAGGAGAAATCTCCAAATTCCAGGAGCTATTTCCCTCTGCCCAAGAACAAACTTGAAAACTCTGACAGCTGTTCTGTCTTCCACAGACATGATGCAATCACAAAAACTTCATCTTTACCCAAGGAAAGCCCTTGAAATTGCATGGTCTTTCAGCATCCCCTCCCCTTCTTGTAACATAAAGCTTGAAAGTTATAATAAGAGATTTGCTCTACTAATTCTTTAATAGATATATTTAATCTAAGTATCAATTATACTACTCTTATCCCAATATTAATAACAATGAGATAGGATTTGAATCAGATTTGTTTGACTCCTAAATTCTGGTTTATTCTACCATTCTACAATGCCTCCTAAATACTAAATGCTAAATTAGTCTAGTAGCTGTTCAGCAAGTCTACTAAGCATTGAGAGCTATGCTGGACCATTTGCAGAACTGTTTGGGACAGATAGTGACTAAGTGCTGGGAGTGAAGACATCACACTCCTAGGAAGCAGAGAGCAACACATAATCAAATGGAACTACATTCTTGAAGTTAAATTCATTCTTTCCAAATGGGAGGGACATCCAATTAAGAGTCCCAAAGATTTGGGAGATGATGATGAAAAGGAATCAATTGAAAGAACCCTTTGGAGAGGAAGGAAAAAGAAAGATGAGAATTCTCAGTGGTTAAGTTCTTGGAGATGTTGAGAAAGAGAACTGTACCCACGCCAACTCGTCTTGTCTCACAATTTAAACAATTTAAAGTCTAACAGAGTAGAACGAGGAAGTTATTTGTTAAGTGGGGGAAAAAAACAAACAAACAAAAAAAAACTCTTCCAAGTAAGCGAGCAGGGAGACTATCAGAAATCCTCAATTAAAAGGAGTTACACTCAGTCCAGCCAAGAAGCAATAGAGCATGGCTGAACAGGGCTTGGGGATATCTGTGTGAACTTACAGGACCGTGGTCTGCTGTGGTACCTGAGGAATGTGATCCAGCATCAAGTGCATGCAGCGGATGGTGCTCTTAAAGCAAAGGCACCGGCTGGGGCAGGGCAGCACCGGCAGACACCAGCTGGCCAGGAGGAAGCAAGTGGTCCAGCAGAGGAGTCTGGGATCCATTGCTCCATCCGCGGCTGGACAGCAGCAGCTGCGGCAGCAATAGCAGTGGTGGTGGGGACAGTCGGGGCTGGGCGAAACGGGGCTTGGGAGCAGTGCCTGAAAGCAACTCCCAGGGAAGAGGCACCCCCTGGCCAATCCAGAAGGAGAGAGATCACATTACGACGCTGAAGGCAGGGGGCGGCTCTAAACAGAAATCAGACTCCCAAGGACAAGGGGGACTTGTGAGTGCAAGAGGCTCTGTAGGCAGCGTGATGCAAATAAAAACTTTTCCAAAGTTGCTTCCACTGCACATTTTATGTAAGCCCCAGCCTCTTAGCCCCTAGCTCTCCTTTTGAAGTTCAGGTTGATTAATTATTTATTGAATCCAGGCAGAACAGTTTTCCTTCTTTTTATCTGATAACATTACCAAATCCTAAAAGGGCAGGCAGTTCTAATGAGTTGATCTAGGTGCACGAATTCCTACCTTACTGCAAACGGTGCTCTGAAAAACATGGTTTCCCTCCTTTTTCTATATTCTACCCCTAAACCCAAAACATTTCATTCAGGTAAGATTCAAACTGCCTACTTCAGATTTCTTCAATATTTAATGTTTAAAATTGTATGTTTGAAACCATGATCTCATATACTCTTAGGACAGACAACTGGTGGACAAACGTGTAACTATGTAAAGTAGTGCAGGTGCTGGCTGGAGAATGGCTTGTCATTGTCATGCATTTCCAGGAAGTGAGTGGGCCCCTCTTTGAGGATGTCTGGAAGAACAGGATTGATAGTTAAACACTTATACTCTGGGCATTCTATTAAGCAGATATTAAAGAGGAGTGGGGGGAGTCTTGATTTGATTTTATCTTTAAAGAATTAAAGTTTTCCAACAAATCTCTTTTTTAGAAATACAAATTAAAACTTGTATGGTCAAACCCAGGTGATCAGATTGGGACTCTAATATAGTAAATGCAGAGTTCTGTTGAGTCTTATCAGTTTTAAGAGGAAAAAAATAAATGCATCCTTCCGCAATAGTCTTTTCAGGCTGCGTACATTCTACTGTAGGTGAATACTGCCCTCTTTTGGCAAAATGTTCACATCTACATGTGTGATGTTTGGGGGCTTAAAATACAAAAAGACTGAAAGAACCAAACTAATCTATGTGAACAGGATGACTTTTAAATAAACCTTAAGTATGCTTGGCATTTTTCATGTGTTTTATTGTCAAAGTATATCAAAAAATTTTTTTAAAAAGCAAATTCCTTTCAACTGTACTCATACAATTACTACGAGTACAATTACTACTTGTCAGTGTTGGATTTGGAAAATGTGAACCAGATGGGCAGGTTAGTGCCTTACAATTTCAGCTCAAAAATATAATAAATATTATCTGTACTCATAAGGTCTTCTTCCAGAAGGATAGATTAAAATCTTTCTAATTTAGAAGCCTGTGTTAACACTGAACTGGGGGGAAAAGAACACTGATTACTGATTACTGAGTACAGGGCTTCGGAAGGGAAAGAACAAGCATCACACCACTACATGGCCCTCCAGATAGTACCTTAGGACAACTCTCACCAAAAACAACTAAATGTATTAGATAAAATATTTAACACGTTTTTGAAAATGCATTTATGTGCCATGACTTAGTTAGCAAGGTGTTTACAAAAGTCCAAAAATGAAGTGAAATGGGAAGCCCATAAGGCTTCACTGAAGGCTGGTTCAGTTTGAGGTTATTTGCATAACTAAGTGAAAGTAACTTTGGGACTGGAATAGGAGAGGTACTAGGATAGAAACCCCCTCTACTAAGCAGGGAGTCCTCACCTGGAAAAATCTGTATAGCCCCAGAGCTCTATTTTAAAAATAAACTGGGAACACTTCCCACTCTTGCCCTTGCCCACCCACCTACTCACCCTGACAACACAAGGAAAACTACCTATTTCAAGGTTTGACAGTGGGGAGGCAGCAAGTAAAATCTCCCTGGATCTGTCATAACTCCAAAGTTGCCTTCTAGTGCAGTTCTAGATCATCCCACTCCATCTGAGTGATCCAGAAGACCTAACTAAGGATGTAAAGAGTCCCATGGTCAAAGCTGTACAATACAAACTCAGTCAAAACCCACAAACTACAAAAGTTGTAAGCGCTAGCCATGGAAACATCATGAGCAGAATTTACACCTGGAATCACACAAGGAATACAAAATAATTAAGTTCCATGTGTTTACGTAAGGAGACAAATAGATGAGGATGGTGGGTACATGAGGTGAAGAGAATGATCCAATGAAATGAGTCTGTTGTACTGACTCCCCACATACTTACTTTGCCAAAAAGCAATCTGCCTACAGGCCTTCTGTCCTGGGTGGACAGGAAATATCACATTTCTCAACAGACTGAGGCAAGCAGCTGAAGGTCTGGCAGTCAATGTAGGTAATGAATGATGGGGGTTGAGAAGAGGAGGGCTGGTTATCAAAGAAAAGAGAATAAGTTGCTAATAGCTAACCTCTTCCCTGCACAAGGAATTGCTAAGGATTACCCCAAGCTGCTCCTTCTGGATCTTATACAAGTACAGAGAAGAAAAGGTGGGAGGTTTGGGAGTCTATAAAAGAGCAAAACACACTCATTCCTGAGTGCAACCACCTCTGGGCCCTCTAGTCTCCAAAGAAGTCTGCTATCCCTGCATTTCTCTCTTTTTAAATTAAACTTGCTTTCTATGCATTTCTTGGGTGTTTAATCTTCAAAACCAGGGGACTGAAGACCAATTCCTGACTGGTATCATTTAGAGAACTGAACACATTAATAAAAACAACCCAGCTGATCTTTAAAAAAAAAAAAGAACTAGAAAACAAAGCAGATAGTAAAACTCACTTAAAGGGTTAACCAGCAAATTTCAAACAACCTTAAAAGAGAATTGGTGCCAGGTATTGTGTACACAATCATAATCCCAGGGATCCAGAAAGCTGAGGCAGAAGGATTACAAATTCAGACAACTTGGTGAGGTCCTAAGCAACCTAGTGAGACTCTCTCTCAAAATAAAAAATAAAAAAGGGTTAGGGATATGGCTTACTGGTAAAGTGGCCCTGGGTTCAATCCCTCATGCCAAAAATACATAAATACATAAAAGAGAACTGATGATCCATGAATATATCTGAAGAAATGATCTAAAATTCAACACAGAGAGGAAATGTCAAGATAGTATTTGTAAGGGGGGAAAAAGGTAGCCAAGAATCTCCAGAATTGACAAAAGAGAACAACTCAACACAGCTACAAGACATGTAAATAGCAGGTAGGAAAAATGAAGATATTCACACGCAGGCACATTATATGAAACTACAAAGGATTAACGATGCAAAGACAAGAATGTTAAGACATCTTTAAAGCAGATACACATGACAGATGACCCCCAAAAGGAAAGACCATCAGTTGACTTAATAACTACAATGGAAGACAAAATATAGAGAAATCACAAATCCTTTAGAGGAAATGCTGCCAATCTAAAATCTTAAAACAATGGACATAGTTTTTAAATGATTTTTTTTCTGTCAGACAAAATTAAGAGTTTGCAACCATAGTCCTTTACTAACAGAAACTCAAAAGGACATACCCTTGGGAAGAGGAAATTAGGATGGCCTAAGAGGAGGGAAGGAATAATGAGCAAAACAGGTGAAAACGGGAGTATATCTAATCTAACATTGGTTAGATAAACAGCAGCAATGGTATGCTACAGCTTCACATTTTAAAAGTAAAACATATGCCAGCACATCATTTTGAGGTGATGACCTCAGAATTAGTGTTCTATTACTTAAGGTGATAGAAGAGTGGCTGATTTTTAAGATTAATAAATTAAGTGAATGCATTAAAATGTTGTGTAATCACTAATAGCAGGAGGGAAAGTATATAACTTCAAAAATAAAAATAGAAAAAAAAATGAATAATAATCCAAAGAATATAGAAAAGAAATATAGTAGGCATATAGCTCAACAATTCATTTGATAGTAATATTTAAAGTGAATGTCAATAGAAAGCATCAAGTAAGACTGTACAAATAAATTTTTAAGAAACTTGGCTATTTCTTGTTTATATGAAACATCATCTAAAACATAAGCAACAACAAAAGCTGAAAATAAAATAGTATACTAGGTATCATTTTGCTATGCCAAGTAGGCACATGAACAAAAATGTTCTTAAGTCATATTAGATTTGAACAACACAATTTAAAAATGCACTCAATTGACATTAATAGAACATGACAGTGGGCTGGGTATGTGGCTCAGTAGTGGAGTGCTTGCCTGGCATGCATGAAGATGAGGGTTTGATCACCAGCACCACAAAAAAACAAAAACCACGACAAAAAATAACACTAAAAAATTGCAGTACATTTTTAGACACATCAAGCCATTTATATTTAAAAAAATTACCATAAGGTTAATAAAACAAGAAATAAGGCTGTTCTTGTTCAAGACATTTAGCACTGTCCTGAAAGTCCCAAACACATCAGGTAAAATTTAAAAATCCAAGAAAAAATAACAACACAAAACTGTCTAAAATTTATTTAAAGATGAGTCTCTGTGTAGAAAACCTAGAAAAGTCACAAGAGACAAGGATATAAATATTGTACAAAAATCAATAAAAAGTCTAAAATACCATTTTAATAAACAGAACACAAGAATAGCAATAAACCTAACAAAAGATGACAGACCTTAGAGCCAAATTGTGTTAACTATTAAAACATTTAATAAGACCCCAAAGGAAAGAAGTACCATATTCATGTATTCATATCATAAGCTTGGCAAGAGGGGCACAATCTGACCTTTAAATTCAATATTATTCCAAGGTAATCCCAAAAATGTTGTGTATGTGTAATCTGAAAAGCTGTTCATAAAATTACATGAAAGTCTACTGGTTCAAGAATAACTGAGAAATGCCTGGAACATAAGTTGAAGAGACTTAGCTTAGTATATCAAGAATTAGGGTAAATCTATAGTAAATAAAACTGTGTGGTTTAGCAGAGGGATATACAAATTAATAAAATAAAAAAGAAAGCTAGATATGAGCACAAATACATGAAAACTTAATTTGTGATCAAGTTACCACTGTAGATCAAAGGAGAGGAAAAAGTCTTTAAAAATTGGTCATGAAACAATTGATCAAACAAGTGAAAAAAATAATAATCAAACTGGACCATATTTCTGACCACACAAAGATCAATATCCCAGGTATATTGTGGATTCAAATGTGAAAGGAAAAAAATCATAAAAACTTCTGCAAGAAAATATATACTATTTTCACGATCTTTGTATTGAAGGTGTAAAAAGAGGAATTTGAAACTTAAAACTGAAAATGGCACCAACAGGGGGAACTGTAAAATGAAGTTCTCTGAAAAAGCTGCATGTCTATTAAAAGTTCCTGCAGACTACTTGACCCTGTTTAAGCAGACATAGGTAATGTCATAACTTGAGAGACTATTATCTCAGGCTATCTCAGACCCTTTGATAGCCACTTACCTTCACTTCTGCATCAGGTGTAACCTTCTGATGACTATTATATAACTTCTCAGAATGTGTCACTAAGATTAGCAGACCTCTAGCCTGCAGCAGGCCTAAAGCTAAGACAGTGTAACATCTGAAACCTACAGAAGAGAGATCCCCCCTTGCCATAAGCCCACCTACCTGATGCTCCCACACTTGATCACCAAATGCACTGATTTATGACTTTGGTTCTGTGATTATCATAAATCACATAACCTCTTCCACAGTGGTACATGCCATTCAGGGTAACTTGAGTCCATGGTCACTCATATTTGGCTCAGAATAAACCATATTTCCAACACACATACCTGACAATGGAATAATACCAAGGCTACAAATAGAACTCCTGTAAGTCTTTAAAAAGAAACTATCCATGAAAAAAACGTATAAGACTTGACTGACAAAGTTTTCCTTTTTCAGAAAGGAAACCTAAAATCAAAACAACACTTGAAATTATTTAAAAAATAAAAACTCATTACCTAATAAGTAACAAAGTCCCTATAAGATATTTCACACTACCCAACAGGCAAAAAATTATAGTGTATATAGGTGAGGATGTGGTATAACCAAAAAATGTAAACATAGCTGGATAGAACATACATTGTTCATTATTTTGGAAAACAAATCTGTACCATCTGGGTAAAAGTGAATATAAGTATGTTCTATAATCTAGTAGTAATTCTATCCCTAGATGTACAACCTAAGAAAAAACTCTCACAGCCACTATACATGTAGAATGTTCATAGTAAACTATTTGCAGGAACAAAAAAAAATGTCCATCATAGAATAAATTATGAATTGTTAGTGTAACACAACTGCATACAACATAAATTAACCTCAGAAAAGTAGCAAGGAGTGAAGAAGAGAGCTGCAGAAGAATATATACATACAGTATGAATATAGCCACGTATGAAGCCAAATAATACACAGGTTGTGTAAATACAAGCCAGTGGCAAAATAACAGCAAAAACCAAGGTCAGAAAAAACAGTTATCCTGAGGGATAAATCTCATTTAATCCCTGAGAAGGGAGGGATTGAGATTGGGAAGGGGCACACAGACGTTGGTTATGCTAGTAGTCCAACCTTACAGTATGTACACATGCACCTACACTGAACTTATTCCTGGTACTTTATATGCATACATGAATATTTTATTAAAATAATTTTTAAAAAACTACATCCTTAGCTGGCCATGGTGGCTCACGCCTGTAAACCCAGCAGCTTGGGAGGCAGAGGCAGGAGGATAGAGTTCAAAGCCAGCCACAGCAAAAGCGAGGTGCTAAGAAATCAGTGAGACCCTGTCTCTAAATACAATACAAAATAGGGCTGGGTATGGCTCAGTGGGTTGAGTGCCCTTGAGTTTAATCCCCGTTACCCTGCCACCCACTACCAAAAATAAATAAATAAATAAAAACTACATCCTTCAGAGCTGGCAATAGGCACAAAGAAGTTTGAACAAAGATGTTCAAACAGGGACCACCATAAACCATAATTCACCTACATTCACAGGTATATTGAGATCATATAAATTCATAAGTTTTTTAAAAAGAAAGAAAGAAATGCCAGGCCACTAGAAAATGATGCTTAATTATATGTGATTTTTTATTTAAAATGACTTTCCAAGTCTTCCAATGATTCAACAGGCTTTGTTTCAATTTTATTATCTCAAACAGCTAGAAATCAATACGCTTTTTGTATTTTATTGTAATCACTATGTATGCTATTTTAATTTTTTTATTAATATCAGAACCACATGTATCAACCAGTAAGCAGTACAGATTTAAATTAGCTTCTCAGTAGTTATGGTATCATTGCCAGATTCTTGGGATTTCGCTAATGCTGAATACTATTTCAAGCCCTTTCTCCAACTAGCTATATAACTAGCAAAACATGCCACCACTGTAGGCCTAGTTTCTCATTTGCAAAATCAAATGCCTCAATTAGATGATATCTAATCTATCTATCTATAAAATTCCATGATATTCCCGATCACATTCATTTACTTCTATTTCATCTTCATTTGCTACTTCTCTACTGATAAAAGCATAATTTTCTATAATCAAGTAAATATGAATTCATTAAAAACACAAACCCAAAATATTCTTATTCCAATATATTTGCATAATAGATAAGAAGGCTCTCACTTGAATTTTCAAATTTTATTTCTACCTCTTTATTTAAAGTCAACGATAAAAGTCATACCTGTAAAATAAATGCATTTAAGAACACAAAAGATACAGTTCAATGACAAAAAAAATAAGCAGTGATCATGAAAAACTACTATATATTTTGCTAAGGTCAACAGAATGAAAGACAATATGAAAATGTCCATCTTCAAATATATCCTTAACAAAAATTTTACCAAATGGGTAAGAGCATCAACAAAAAACATGTGTATTTTTACGCATCTGGCACCAGCTCAAATAACAACAATTTTTTAAAAAATGGGAGTGGGGAATTAGACAAGATGAAAACTCTTCCTAGGTTTTCTAGATAAAAATGTGGGTACCAGGAATTCATGATTAAACTTCTGAAACAACTCAAGAATTAAATGAATATTTGTAACAGATAACAAAAGCATAAAACTGATTTTTTTTTCTTAGAAATGAGATGGGGAATTTCTTAATAAAAGTTTAATAATTATTTAAGAAAAAATTTAGAATCCCCCATTCCATTTCCCAGCCATGAATATAAAACAAATACCTTCCAAGAAATTTTCTCTCACATTACTAAAATGATTGGGGGCAAATTCGTGTCTAGATCATTTCAAACAATTGCTTGTTATTGTTTTTGTGGTTCTGAGCACAGAACCCAGGGCTTCACACATGCTAGTCAAGGGGTCCACCACTGAGTTAAGTACTCACCCCAAACAAGTGTTTTAGATATGTGGAATTACTAGAGCTGAGATTTTTGAAACAATATTTGAATCTTAGTAAAGAGATAACAGTCTTTCACTATACAATGATTTGAGTTTCCGTAAGGAAATCTGAGCAACTGTTTTAATATGATGCTGGTGGTAATAAATGGTAATTTCAAATTTTTCCCTTTAAAAAATACATGATCTATGTTAACACTAAGTAGTAAATATATTACATTGTACATTTTAACAAGGAATGAGTGTTTCCAAGCCTTAAGAGGAAAAAAAAATCCTAATAACGGCATTAATTACCTGTTTTGTCACTGATACACTATGTAGCTTAAGTACGCAACATTAAGCAAAAATGAATATATAATTTTACCAAAGAAACAGAAAAATATGGGAAGAAGTTGAATGCACATGGTGTAGGTCCCAAAGATTACACTATGATTCTGAACCAGATTTTTAACACAAATGTGTCTACATACAAGTTCTGTGAATATTTCTTACACTAGAAAGATCCAAAGCAAATGTAGGCAAGTTTATCCCTATCTTATAAAGTTAAATATACAGATAGGCTAGAAGTCCCATTTGCTAAAGTGCATCAGCTGACCACATCTGCTCTGGCCCTGCTATTCGGAGCTGAGAAAGTGGTGATCACTCGTGCTTATTTATTCACTCTTTTCTCTATGCTATTATAGTCAGAGAGGATGATAGATTTTTTTTAAAAACCAAATACTTTGTACAGTGAACTACAGAAAAACAATCCTAAATATACTACCTTTGAAAATTCTGAGTTAAGATAACCTCGTTATTTTTAAATACTGAAAATGTAAAGGGTCCATACAAATTGAGTTGTATTAAGTATATACTTTCTACTTTAATATTCACTTGCTGTGCTCTTAAAATCTCTATAAGAGAAGCAGGTATTTTCCCCATGTCTTTTGGCAATAAATTCAAAAGTAAAAGCCGCAGGGCTGTAAAATTTCATGAAATTTGTGGGTTCTTTAAAGCTAAATTACTCAATATCTTGTATTATTATTGCACTCATATATTGCCCGGAACATATCTACAGCAACTCAGCAACAGTGATTGCAACAAAAGTAAGGTAAATAGGTCTACAAAGCATTTGATTTCCTTATTAGATAAGAAAGTTTTCATAGAGGAAATGCAAACAACTGCAATTCAAATCAGATTATATATGCTTAACAATTACTTGTACAAAATTAAATCTAACCCTCACCTCTACAAATCTGTAGGGAATCAGTAAAGGACTTATATTACACAAAGTCTTGACTATTGCTGCATTCCTCTTTGAAATCACTGAGTTAAAACAGCATTTTCCCAAGATTTAAAGAAAAATAGATTTTATAAAAGAGTTTCTTTTTCATCACTGAATACATCATCTTTGTTACTAAGAGAAACAAGTTATATTTTTTTCCACTATGATTCACTCTGATGAAACAAATAATTCTCTTTCTTTTAACTCCTAATAAACACTACATTTTCAAGACTAAAGGAATCATCAGTAGGCATTCTTTTTGATATAAGTTATTTGTCTCTAAAATATGTCAAGTAAGCTTTCAAAGACTCAGGGAGGGGCAGCTTCATGATTTTTTCCCTCAGTAAATTCTGTGGTGGCTCCTCTGGCTTCATGGCTTCATTATGATCTTTCTCATCCTCTTCTTTGTTATCTTCTTCCATTTTTTCATCCTCCTCACTGTCTAAAGGCTGAGGAATGAGCTGATTACCCACAAACACATAAGTGTTGATTCTCTGTTTAACTCGCTTTCTTTTCCTCTTAGGTGGAGCCCTTTGAGGAATCCCCTTGGCCTGCATCTCATCATTTATGAAATTTCTAAGTGTGCGCCGAATGTAAATACGAGCCAAGTCCTGTAGATTCCTGACAGCACAGGGAGCTAAAAACAAACAAAAAGCACAAAAAAGAAAACATTATACATTTGTTAATTTCTACATAGAACAGAACACATTTTTCTAGCAAATTTTAGAAAAAAGCAAAAACTATTAAAACTGAGTTTTGCGGTACTCATGACATTCTAGGTACAAGGAAAGTGGCAATGGAGAGAGGTTAAAAGCATGAGGGTGTGTGGTGTTGCCATGTGTATACATAAAGGTCCTCTGGAAGGATAAACAAAAGGTTAGAAACAGGGTAAGTGAGAACAAAGTGATAAAGTGACAAGAACAGGAAAGAGACTTTACCCTGCATATTCTTTTATATTATTTGACATTTGTATCACATGAAAAAGACCAACTGGTCACAAAACTCAAAAGCAGCATTTGAATAGTTGGCCTCTGTCTGTACTATAAAGCTATCACACTCACATAAGCTTCTACCTTTCTTTCTGTGAATCACCAAGTAGACCTACTCCATGGCAAGGAGACGTTATGCTGTGAATAACATTAGCAGCTCAAACACCACAGACAGTTTTTAAGTTACTGATTTTTACATGTATCCAATACGTCATACAGTTGGTACAATCTCATGTCTGCTTCACTCCTATCTCCCTTAGTACACATACTCTTCTAGAGAATGACTATTTTAGCCTGTTCCCAGTACTTTAGAGAAATAAATTTTCTATGTCTCACTTGAAACTGGTGTCTCCTACTTTCCAACCTTATGGAAATAAAACTATTACCAAGGATCCTTCTCCAAAGTCTAAAAATAAATAAAACATAATCCTGGGGCTGGGAAAACATAATCCCGGGGATGGGGTTGTAGCTCTAGAGCACTTGCCTAACATGTGTGAGGCACTGGGTTCAATCCTCAGCACCACATAAGAATATATAAATAATGTTTTTATGTAAGAACTCACTTAATACTAAGAGGTTACACAACTTGCTCAAGGCCCTAAGTGACTAAGGTGGGGCCCAAATGTGGGTGTTGACTGAAAACTATGATTTCTTTCTAACTAAAAGCAGATCCTGACCCCGAGGCTTAGGTACAACACCAGTGTTGGAAACAGCAATATGGGAATCAGCAGCCCAGGTTGAAATGCAAAGACCAAGAGCTGGAGGAAAGTACATGGGAAGGATACACAAAGAGAAGAGGAGAGGCCTAAGCCGAGAGCGTTCTGCAAAAGGAGACAGGGTAGAGTTTAAATCTGTTTTTTTAAAGTTTTTAAAATTATAAAGAGCCTATGAAATAGAAATTATATTAACCTTCTCATCTGTCTGTTTTCAAACTTCTCTCATTACTGTATTCTCTGTCAACAACAAAATAATTTCCTTCCACTGCCAACAATGTCTGCTATCCAGAGATGAATCTTTCAATCCTAAACCATCAAAACACTTAACTTCATTAAGGACCAACTGGACTCAACATAGAAAAAGGTTCAGGCTTGGGGCTGGGGATGTGGCTCAAGCGGTAGCGTGCTCGCCTGGCATGCGTGCGGCCCAGGTTCAATCCTCAGCACCACATACAAACAAAGATGTTGTGTCCGCCGAAAACTAAAAAGTAAATATTAAAATTCTCTCTCTAAAAAAAAAAAAAAAAAGGGTTCAGGCTTGAATTTGGTGGCTTTAACACACTTAGAAGTCCTAAAACAGCATTTACATGAGCTCATTTGAATAACATAAAACACTGAGGTTATCTCTAACCTACACATTTAAGCGCCATTTTTTCCCCAAAATGGAGGCTCAACATAGGTAACTTAGGGGTCAGGACTTTCACTTTCATTTATCAACAAAGATTGAAAGGAACATTTTATTTGGGTTGAACCACATAAAACTGATGTTTTTGGCTTGACCTATTAAAGAATATATGTATAGCTCACTGTTATACAAAGTCTCTTCTGTCCATGAACTTTAAATAACATATCCTTATTTTTAGAATTTCATCTGTACATACACACAAATAAAAGCACAGAAACAAATATGACCTTTAAGTTGAATAACGAATACTGGACCAGAGTAAAAATTGCAACTCCATTCTAATAAGCTATTCAACATAAACAATTTTATTGCTATAAGAAACATTCAGCATAGGATTTACTTTTTTTTTTTGTAGATTTTAATTCCCTATAATGAACAGAATGTCCCTTAATTAGAAAGAATGTTCTTAATCTCCATACATCCTACAAAATTTTGGCAAATACTGATTTTCAACCTTTTTCATTCTGTGAATATTACTATTCGTAGGACTATAGGTAGGACTGAGAATTACCTAAATGTTTTTACTATAGGTAGGACTATATATTACTACCTAAATTACTATAGGTAGGACTGATAATTACCTAAATGTTTTTATGTTATTCAAAAGAACTTTTAAATGGAGCTCATATAAATGCTATTTTAGGACTTCTAAGAGTATTAAGTCACTAAACTCAGGTCTGAATCTTTTTCTATGTTGAGTCCAGTTGGTCCTTAATGAAGTTACAGTATTCTGATAAAATAAATCGCAGAGTTCCTAACTCATTTTTATAAATTGCTGTTGATAACTGATTACTTTTTTCCTTTTTATTACAAAAACTTCAAATACGTACAGGAAGAGTCAGTATGATAAACTCTTGTACACCTGGCTCTCAGTTTCACCAATTCTCCCTCATGACTATTATCATCACATCAACACCCTCATACTCTAACCATTCCCTCCCCAGATTATTGTGATAATATTTAGACATATTTATTTCATTTGTAAGTATCTCAGAGGTATAATGATTTTTGAAAAATTTAGCTATCCACACTCTGTTTTATCCTGAATTTATTTCTATTTTACAATTCACATTATAAATACTCAACCCAACCAATAATAGTCTCATCAGCTACTTAGGTTATTTGTGTTGACACCCTTAAAATGTGGGGGAATGGAAATTGCTCCTTCTTTTTGGTAAGGATTTAACCCAGGGGTACTTTACCAATGAACAATAGCCTCACTCCTTTTTTGATACACAGGGTCTCACTAAGTTGCTGAGGACCTTGTTAAGTTGCTGAAGTTGGCCTCAAACTTGTGATCCTCCTGCCTTAGCCTCCTGAGTCACTAGGATTATAGGTATTTACCACCATGACTGACTGAAAATTGCTCCTTTCACAGCATATCATCCATGTCATTCTTAAATTATATTACTATAAAATTACATTTACAATTAAAACTTCTTTAACAGAAACTAAACTTGGAAGACTGTCACATTAAAAAAAAAGGAAATGACTATAGATAAAATTCTGACTCTTTTGACAGTATCAGTTACAAAGTGAAATATAGCTTATTATACAAAATCCACAGGGGACTCTAGAGGTATTATGCTTATATGTGCTATGCATGTTGCTTAAGTAAGGCCACTGTCAAAATCAAACTGTGTCAGAGAATTTTTTCACTACTTTTATTACTTTCCATCTGGTTATGATAAATTAGTCACTAATCAACTAATGTTTTAAAAATAGGAGAAAACAGTTTTACTGTGTTATTATTCCTGCTTTTAGAAAAAAATTAATTAGGTATTTAATAACTAAAACATAATATTATCTATACTAAATATGTAGGGTCTACTAAAAGTAGACTTTATGGAATGATCATAATGTAAACAATTACAAGTTCAGACAGCCATCTGATTCTCCTGCTAGATGGTACTTTCCTAGTCCCAGGATACATCCAGCATGTACCCTCTTTGACTAGACTAGAAAGAAGCTTATATTTAACATAGCTCAGTAACTTTACACTTCTAACAGAATAAGTCTCCCTTTTAATAAGCTTTTTAAAAAATTATTCTTATTTTTAATCTTCCTATTTTATGTGAAATTTTTGCAGACTTTAATTCAAGGATTTTCTATAAGTTTAGCCAAAATATATAATATCAATAAGTATATAATTCCATTATAATTATAACTTTGCATTATAATTATACATAATAGGATTACTACATATTTATATATGCACATGATATAACAATATACTGTGGTCAATATTATTCCCCAGTATTTCCCTTTCCCATCCTTCTTCCCTCCCCCTGATCCCTTTCCTCTGCTCCACTGATATCTCTTGGATTTTTAGGAGATTCCTCCACCAACTTTTCTTTATCCTTTCTAGCTTCCACTTATGAGAGAAAACATACAACTCCTGACTTTCAGAGTTTGGCTGACTTCAACCAACAAGCATTTAAAAAAAAAAAAAAAAATGGTTGAGAACATTTTCTAAATCATGACCATTTCAAAAAATTTTTTAGAACTGAGTGCTTATCTCATTCTAGATGAAATCAAAGTATCAGCACAGAGTCAGAATTTAGGAATCTTAAAGAATCCTTAAGTGTAGTGGCTCCCATTAGATAAGATAGCTCATGAAGCACTATCCAGGGTCGGGTGTACATACCTCTTCCAAGCAATTGAAACTCCCTGAGAGAGACACCACATGGCCCCATGGGCTTCTCTGTATCTCACCCACATCACTTTTTATTAAGCAATTTTTACATACCAGGCTCTGAGACAAGCACTTTACTAATATTACCCCATATAATTTTTTAAGATACCATCTTAAAAGGTCCCTAAGTCATACAGCTCAAAAGAAAGTAAAAACAAATATACTGAAAACAAAATATAAAGCCAGATTCCTACGAAATAAAAGCAAACTAAATCAATAAGTTCATTTGTGGTAAAGGATTTTACTTAGCTGTTAACAAAACCATGATATATGCCAAACTAATGCTACTCTCCTTTCTCAAGATGGTATTAGCTACAGAAAGGTGAGCATTCCCTCCATTTTAAAATTTTTCTTTCTTAATCGTTGACATCCTGTATAACCTAGTCCCCCTACCTCTCTGGTCTCTCCCCTTCACTAATTTGTCTTCCTGTTTTATCTCTAAATTTCATGAAACATACATCCAATTCTAACAGCTCTTCTGTAACTCTTTTCTCCCCTTATGAAGTCAACATTCTCAACCATTTTCATTGAACTATAGCTTAAAATGCCCTGTTTTTGTTGAAGATTTTCAATTCATGCTTCTGTTGTACAGTAGGTTTGCACCCATGTGACTATCTGACACCCCAATTTTATGCTAACAGGCACCCCAACCTAATAGGTGGCCAAAAGAAAATGTCTTTTCCTTCTACATCTACTTCCAAATTATGCCACTCCAGTCTTCCAAACAGTAATGGAATTACTCAGCTAACGACAAGGGAAAACTGATTCCTTTTTCCCCCACCCATACTTCCCACACAGTCTACTACTTTTCTGCCTTCAAAGAATAGCCACACCATATCCAGCTTTCTCCTTAGATATGAGAAAAGACTCAAAACTGGCCTATTTCCCCAATGATAATCCATCCTCCACAGCCCAACCAATGAATTTCCATCACCCTGGACCTTATTCCTGGAGTGGGAACCTTCAAGCTTTTTTTTCCTGAAGTCTTTTGTCTTTCTGTATAGAAAATGCTGCCACTAAGTCTTGACATGACAGTCTCTTTTCCAGTTATAATCAGATGTTGCCTCAGCAGAAAGGCTTTCCTTACCACAACACCTAAAGTGGATACTCTTCCTCACAACCAGTTGCTGTCTAGCACAAGCTAAGTTCACTTTTGGTTTGACCTGCCCCCTTTCCATGTTCCTGTGAAGGCAATTCACAATGTCCTGCACAAGGTAGGGGCTTTTATTTTTTTTTTAAATGGTAAGTAAGTCCACTGAACACATTATAGCACATTTAACTCATTCTTTATATAGTCTATTAAATTCCAAGTGTATGAGTTAACACTATTAAGTGAAAATTCAGTGAGAAAGTTCAAAGACCTACTTACGGAGTCCCACAGAATCTGATTTGCCATTATCATTCTTACTCGGTTGTACAAGTGGAGCAAATGAAACAGCAAGAATATTTTTACTTTCCCAAGTATTTTGTCCAGTTCGCATAATCTGTGTTAACTATTTAGAGGAATAAAAAAAAAAAACAAAAAAAGATAATTGCTTAATTCTGGTAATGTGATCACATTATAGTCAAATTTTTGTTTTAAAGGAATAATTGCCAGTGAGAACTATACTTATAGTTAAATGCAACTACTTTACTTCCATTTAGGAATCATAAATTAATATAAAAGGAATTAAAAACATTTGCTGTTTGAGATGAATAGTTCAATCCAAATGGGAAATCCAAACATGGCCAGGTGAGTCTGCATGTTATAATTAAGGTCTGATATCTTCTAGTGGTACCATAATCTATACATGCTATTACCTCCCAAAATATATGTCTCACAGATTCAGTCATTTGGCTAAAGCATTTTAACAAAACTATATTTTGTAACTGTACCAACAAGTTGACTTCAGGCTCTTCCATGATGCTATTGAATTAGAACCTAATTCTAACCCTGGCTTGATATTTCACAAGTAAACACAATCACAAAATGACTAGGAGTTTTACCAACTCAGCAAATAACCATCAACAGTCCTAGGGAAAAAATATAGTTCAGTATGTAATTTGTTCAAGTTGAACTAGTATCTTCAACTCATTATAAAAAAAAGCCCATTACTGTATTTGGTATTTGTAAAATTTTATAGCACAAATGTTTAATAAAATATTGATAAGAAAATGGGGTGGGGGGGCAGAGTACCAGGGATTGAACTCAGGGGCACTTGGCCACTGAGTCAAATCTCCAAACTCATTTTGTATTTTATTTAAGATAGGAGCTCACTGAGTTGCTTAGCGCCTCACTTTTGCTGAGGCTGGCTTTGAACTCGTGATCCTCCTACCTCAGCCCCCCAAGCCGCTGGGATTGCCACCACACCAAGCAGGAAATATTTTAAATGTTGGAAGACATTAAAGAAAAATGGGGGGAAAAGATTATTTAACTGAACGTCTAAACCTTGGAAGTATTCAAGTAGTATTTTTCCAGGAATGTTTTTACTAATACTTTTAATACTCTGCCTTCACAATCACTAACAATATGCTTCAGAGCACAGTGCATGGTAATGGTGTAAATGACATATTGTGATGTCAAGGGACTCCTATGATATATAAACTCTGTCATGTTAGGTCTCGGTTATCTTAGATAATTTACCTCTACTATAGAAAATGCAAAGTGTTTTAAGCAGCTCAGATTTAGGTTACTATGAATATAAAAGATCATATTTCTTTGAAATGAATTTTTATAAAACATTAAAGGTAATGTAATTTTCAAGGGTCCTCTTTGTCAGGCATGGTGACACATTTTTGTAATCCCAGACTCAAGAGGCTGAGGCAAGGAGGATCATGAATTCAAGCCTAGCCTCAGCAACACTGTCTCAAAAAAAAAAAAAAAAAAAAAAAAAGACTGCGGATATGACTCAGTGGTTATGCATCCCTGGGTTCAACCCAGTACAAAATTAAAAAAAAAAAAAAAAAAAAGGTCCTTCTTTCTGAATAAATTTGTACTTCATACATTTATTATTCCAAACCAAGGCAAGAAAAGATAAATTCAATAATGTTCATAAATAGCTAAAGAATATTTTCAAATGAGTCTAGATAATACTAAATGAAGATTTTAAAACTCACTATTAAAGATGTGAAATAGCTCAAACCAAGCATAAACAGGACTTCTTTTCAATATGTTCAAAGAACTTATGAAGGATGGATGCTGGACAGTTTGTCCAGGTCATCACACTCAACTCAACACTTTCCAAGTCGGGAACCAAAGAAGGGAGCAGCTTGCTGAATGCCACACAAGAGTGGAGGAGCACAAGCACCACTGTCTCCTCTAACAACAATCAGAATTTTTTCCTACATCTGCTCTGCCTAAATAATTTAGAGTCTGTTTCAATTTAGAGTCTGTTTCAAGTTTTTTCTATACACATAGACCTGTGAAGAGTACTTTTTTAAAGAGTAAAATGTATTTTTCATTTTCACCAAGGAACAACTCCTCATCTTCAACTAACTTGTTTTCTGTGACACTAAGCAAAAGGACAGTGGAAGTTACCTGATCCTCTATAGGCATAACTAGTATGCCTCCAACTTTTAGTAATATTTTCATGTAATTTTCATGGTCTTTCTGAACTCCAGCTCCACAATAAATTCGATCATACTGATGACTGTCAGATGCTATCTGGAGGCAATTACCAACCACAAATGCAGGTTCACAGAACTCAAATCTGCATGGAAAAACAAATATATTTTAATTCATTTAAACAAAACATTAATTTAAAAATTACCATAATTTAGTCTTTTGAAGTAGTGAAGTTACCAAAATTAACTATCTATCTATCTATATATATATCTATATCTCATGGTTGATTATAAAATTTGATTTAAGTAGATTTATGAAGCTAGCATTGGTTAAGTATGTTGTTTTCTCATCAGTTATTCATGGTACAGGTTTTCAAAACAGCCTATTTTTAGCCATACTGAAACCCCAGTTAAAGCTTAAACAATGAATATAATGCAAAGCCCATCACAACACCAATTTTGTGATACCGCCAAAATGATGGATCATAAGAATCCTGAGAGTCAACAGATGAGAAAAGGCTCTCAACTTTAGACCATGTTTTCCAAAAATCTTCAGGGGCTGATGGAAATGAAAAGGGCTTATATAAGTATTCATCTTTGTTTGACATTTTTGCTGGAGGTGACAGTGACAGAACTTTGTCAAGAAAAGATATCAAGGGCTGGGGATGTAGCCTGGGTTTGATCGCCTGAACCACAAAAAAAGAGAGCGAGAGAGATCTGGAGACAGACAGACGCAGACAGACCAATGTCCTGATCATAATCCCTTGGAACCACTATGATTAAGTAGGTTTTCTAATAAAAATTGGCTGAGCAACATTACAAAACTGTACTGAGAGTGAAATGAACACTGTTTTCCTTCTGCTGCTTTGGCCCCTAGAATCTCCCTAAGCAACAAAGAAGTTCCTCCAGGCCACTTGTTCCCGGTTACAGTGTTGGTTCATGGTACACAGACTTAGGCTTTTACAAACTACTCTAACTAGACTTCTACTTTATCTCTTAAATTCTGATAAAAATTGAAAAGACTAACACATGACATAAATTAAAACCCTAATAAGCCAATAAGGTATGTAATATTTTTAAACTAATTCTTATTCTTTTTAGTTGATTATAGTCAATATGACCATACAGCAAAATCAACCTATTATTTGAAAATGAAATAATTTACATTAAAATCTTGGGCATGCAGTAAAAAAATGACACTAGCTTAAATCACAGTGACTTTTACTTTGTAATACATATCATGTATACATATCATATAAGCTTCCTTAAAAATTCACTAAAATACACATTATAAACATATTTAAAGAAAAGTTTACCAGAATTATGTGCTGTCCTTAATATCCTTTATACCTGGTAGACAGGATAAGGGGAAGTAGGAAGAGTTTAAGTTGGAAGGTTGGGGTAATCAGTGTATATCTACTCTCTCATCTCCAAATCCTCACACTAAGCTAGTCAATGTCCCATTATTTCTTTTACTATAACAACCACCTCACTGTTCAATTTTGCAGGTCTGTTTTCTATCATTTTCCTTCTTCCTACACAGAATAAGTTCAACCCTCCAGGCATAGCATTTGACATCTTGATGATTGCTATGGTTTGGATATGGTGAGAATGTGTCCCCCAAAAGTTCATGAGCTAGAAACTTGGTCATCAGTTTGACAATGCTGGGAGGTAGTGAACTCTTTAAGAAGTAGGATCTAGGAGGAGATAATTAGAAAACACCCTCAGAAAGGAAAATTGCCCATCTCATTGGGGTAAGTTAGCTGTCAAAGTACTAAATAAGTTGTTAGAAAGTGGAGTCACCACACTGTTTGGCCTCTTCCAGATATACTGCTAACCTCTCTCAAATAAGTTCCCACCAGCTGCCATGTTATACCGCATCATGAGGCCCCCACCAAATGTTGTTGCATGCACTTAGACTTTCGGCCTCCAAAACCATGATCCAAAATAACCCTCTTTCTTTATTAAGTAATCAGACTCAGTTATTCTGATACAGCAACAAAAAAGAGATTAATACCATGATTCTACAACAAATTGCCCCTTTGGACTCATTCCCTAGCTCTCCCCAACCTGTACATAATATTCTGCAGCCAGATTGAATTATTTGCTTTTAATTTTTTATGAGAAACATTACATGAAGTGTTTTGAAACCGTGTATCTGTATATGTACTGTTCCTTTAACTTAAAAGCCCATCCCTGTCCTTCTTTCTTTAATAAATGCTTACTATTCTTTGAAGATACAGGCCTAATATCAGTTTCACAATGAAATCTTATTTAATTCTTTAAAAATATAAACTTATCTAGATTGGGGATCACATTTAATTTCTCTCTTATATGAGACTATATATAGCAATCTCTTAACTACTTTTTAAAACATGGCCAAAATATAATTTTTTGCTTTTAAGTAATTAGACACTATGAACCAGAGTTTTATTTTTTTATCAAATGTGTAGCAAGCATTCTTTTCTTTTAAAAAGTTATTTAATAAGTTCTATCCAAAAATTTTCATACTTATAAAATTCATTTTAAATGCTTTAAATTTTTAATATTTTACATCAAACAATTTTCAGGATAAAGGTGAGCAGGGAATTTAAACAATCAAAAAATTTTAAGTTATTAAACTCATCATATTTGTTAAATCAAGTCAAAAATATAATTATAGGAGCTGGGGTGGTAGCTCAGTGGAAGAGCACTTGCCTAGCATGTGTGAGGCCCTGAGTTCAATCCCCCCACTACATAAAACTATACAAGATAAAGGTATTCTGTCCATCTATAACTAAAAATATTAAAATTAATATTTATAGTTTTAAAAAGTCCCTTCTAGTTAAAATACAAGGTAGTTACAGAACTGTTATTACCAAGGAAAACACCATTACAGGTAAACAAATTACAAGTAAAATCACTTCTCCCTTGGTGATATCTTACATAGTCTCATCACAGAAAAACGTTTTAAAAAGAATTTAGTGCCTGATTTTAAAATCAAACATGATTGGTCAAGTTACCTAACAGCAGTAATTGCATAGTTCCTTCAGCCAAATACTGTTTACTGAGAATCAGTTGTGGGTGGTGACTAGGAATACAATGGGAAATATACTCAAGCCCACATCCAATGGGAGAAACAAGTATCAAACAATCCAAATTCATAAAAGTATAAATTACAACTGTGATAAATGCTTTAAAGGAAAGGAAAAAGATTCCTTAAGACTGAAGATGAAAGGAAACTGACAGATCTGGGGATGTAATAATGGTTCCCTGAGAAATTATTATAAGCCACGAAAGATGTTCAGAAAGAACAATCTAGAGCCACACTATCCAAGATGGTAGTTACTAGCCATATGAAAACATAGTAGCTCTTAAAATAGGGCTAGTCCAAAGTGAAGTAAATATAAAATTCAGATGAGTTAAAAAAAAAAAAAACTCAAATATCTTAATAGTTACTTTGTATTTTTATGTTTTATATTTAGTGTGCATTTGTTTTGTTAGTCACATTAAAAAAAAAAAAAAAAAAAAACTAAAAAACTACCCTTCTACTTATTACAGGTAAAAAAGTGCCTCAAATACTTTATCCAATTAATGCACTCTTCCCTTTGAAACATTTTCTGTATTTTCCTGCTACCTCTTTGAATATTTCTGAATGTACTTTTATCTCTATCTCCTATTAAGGTTCTCAAAACACATTTACTAAATAAGTAAACCATAGAATAAACATGAATGCACTTAAACTTTTTAACTTACCAACTTTGAATATGAACCCAATTTGTTAAGTTAAATATGACAATCACGAGAATCTCAAGGCTAGAAGGGGAATTTGCTTAGAAAATAAAGTTACAGGAAAAGTATATGCCTATCGCACTCTACAGTAACAGAATGGCTCATGTTTTACTAAATTTCTTACTATAATAACTGCAATCTCATGTTATAGAATACATGATTTTTTTCCTAACATGCCAAAAACACAAAATTTAAATAGTAAAGAACAATATAAACCTTTGCCTTTAATAAATAAATATCATATAACTGAAAGGCATGGGGCAGGGGAGCTTTCTAAAGATCTCGAATAAGTCACCCTTACTCTTCTTATAAACAAATGTTTTCCCTTCTAATGGAGATCAGAAAAAGTATATCTACTTCAATCAAAGGGTCACTGCAGAGAACAAACAAATCTCTAGTAAACTTCTACTAATACTAATGATATACTTGTATACTAACAATCGCATGCAGTCTTTACACTTCTACTTAGCATATTTTCTTTACCAGAACACTCAATCTTGAAAACTTGAACTTAAGACAATATTTCCCCCAAAATTGACTATTTGTAGATGCAAAAATCATAAAAATTGAAAAACACATATAAAACTGGAAGAAAATGTTGGCACCAAAAACATATAGAACATAAGAGAACCCATATGCCAAACCCACAAGAAAACTGTACCACTATCAATTTAGTACTATAAGAAAAATGTCTACGAGAGAAAGTGTTTTATCGGGGATTATTTATTATACTTCTAACTATGGCTTTTTACCCATCATATATGACTCTTTCACAATTAATTTTAAGAACAAAAGTTTTCAAATTGCAATGTTATGTTTTTCTGAAAACCTGCCCATGGTTTATGGATTAACTTTTCTAATAATTTATACAGATGCTTTAGTATTTCTGACTAGGTAAAGAATCTTAAATAGTTGAAAAACTTAAATGTTGAGAATCTTAAATTCTGATACTAATATTATGGGTTATTATTATAAACAGCATTTCATTAAATAGACTAATACCAATCTGATTATAGAATGAACAAAATTATATTGCTGATTTTTTTCAAAAGTCTATAATTAAAATATTTCAGATAAACCTTTATAGATCATTTATATTTATATTTATGTTGAACAACTACTTGATTCTAGACATAGATGTTATCTCTAACAGAGTAAATTATAACTCCTAGAGCGTCTTCCAAGGAGAGAAGGAAAACAAGAACATTTGTCTTCCTTAGGTTTCGACTATCTTCCAAAAGCTACACCTTACCTAAATTTCTACTAACTTATAAAGGCAAAGGACATATTATAAACAACAAATATAATTTCTATAAACTCTAGAAGATTATAGAAAAAAGTTCTCAGAAGTTCTCAGTTTATCACCAAATGGTACTATTATGTTTATAAATTTACATATGTAAATCAAATCTAAAATGAAATCCGAGAAGGAAATAAAAAAGGAATTTACGAAAATGTTAACTTGTGTGGTTGTAATTACTTTGTAATCAAAGAATGATTCATGAATTCTTTTTCTAATTTTAACTTGAATTAAAAGTATATAATAAGGGCTAGGGATGTAGCTCAGCAGTAGAGCACTTGCACAAGGCCCTGGGTTTGATCCCTACAATCACACACACACAAAAAAGTACATTGTAATTTTATGTTAATAAGTAAAATGAAAATTGGCAATTGTTTTATTATTTTTAGAAAATTTTCAAAGCAAAATTTCTCAGAGATTATTTACGATTCACACTCCTAAATTACACTACCAAAAATGCATCTGTATACGGAAAGAAAAAAAAAAGAAAAAAGAATTCAACTGTCCTGAAATATGTGTAAGAGCCACAAGTTCATTTGCTCTAGGCTTTATAATCATCTATTGATTTAAACCTGAAAATCAATAGATTGTTTTTCAGACTCATTTTTGGTACCGGGAATTTGGACAACTGAGGCACATCCCCAGCCCTATTTTTGTATTTTTATTTAAAAACAGGGTATCAATGAGTTGTTTGGCACCTCACCATTGCTAAGGATGGCTTTGAACTTGCAATCCTCCTTGCCTTCGCCTCCCAAGCCACAGGGATCACAGGAGTCACTGGGATTATAGGCGTGCACCAAGGCGCCCGATTTTTTAGACTCTCTTATGCAGAAGGAAATATATTTGCCATATTCTTATTAAGATGTACACTAAAAACCATTTATGGGAAAATATAGAACACACACAGTATCTTGGTTTAGAACATGAACAGTTGCCCAAAATAAGACCAGGATTCCAAACACTTACCTTAGCAGTGGTTTTCTTTACAGGTGCATGTTGAAATATCTTCATCTTGAGATGAACAGATGATTTCGTTCACAGCAGGGACCTTGCCAACTTGCCCATATAATTCTTTTGATAAGCTGCTAGGAGATCAGGGTGACCTAGCCTTGCCCTGTAGCTTCCCTCTTAGACGGATAGTCTAGGTCTAGGAGCTGACTGAGAGTAGAAAAAACAACATTCCCCTTCAATACACTGTGAAGTGGGGGCTGACAATTTGCACACCTGGTTTGTCAGGTGCCACAGGATACTGTCATTGAAATTTTAGACAATTATTCCAATGGAATAAAGAAATTTCAAGGACACGGGAAAAGAATCCTACCTTGTTCTCATACCTCATCCAAAACAACTTGCTAAATGAATTACAAAATCTTTTTCTTAAAACATTTGTTAAAATACACATTTTTTTTCAGATCTATGCCTACTTTGTTAAAACAATACAAAACTTCAGACCTTTCTATCAGGGGGCAAAAAAAAACAAGGGAACTGTCAAAAGTCTGGATCTCCAAATACTTATACCATTTAAATACTCTTAAAATCAATAATTAAGCTATTAAAATAAAGCAAAATAAAGACTTTACCTTTTCAAGTGTTTTCCCTTCCAACTGCATCAAACTCATTTCAGAATAACTCAAACATTTCACAAAGCAAAGTGTTGACAGTGAACACAGTGATTTTTCATTGAATAAAGCACTAGAAAAATCTGTAGGATCAAAGCCAGTCTCTAAGTATTTTCTAGGAAATGCAACAGGTAAGAGTAATATACAGGTGAGACTTCACATATTTTTAATAATTCCTCTCCTTAAAAATGTTTTTTTAGCCAGTGCAGTGGTACACGCCTATAATCCCAGCAGCTTGAGAAACTGAGGCAGGAGGATCACGAGTTTGAAGACAGCCTCAATAATTTACTGAAGCCCTAAGCAACTCAGTTAGACCCTGTCTCTAATTTTTAAAAAATTAAAAAAAAAAAAAAAAAAAGCAGCTGGGGATGTGTCTCAGTGGTGAAGTACCTCTGGGTTCAATTCCCGGTATGGTGGAGCAGGAGGGGGTGGAGGAGACACGACTTATTTTAAGTCATAAAACTTTTCCAAAGCCATTTCTAGTGGAGGTTAATATATGTAACTGATAGCCCTGACAATTATTTTCAAGGATTCTATTCCAACATCTGAATGTTTGTCATGATTTTTAAAATGTGTTAAAATTTATAACTATTTTCATTAGACTAATTCTGAATATCATAATATCAAAATGGACAAACATCTCAGTAATGTTGTGAAATAAAACTGAATGTATAATGAATCATATCTAGCAAAAAGGTTTGCCATAATTCTCTTAAAGATGTAGTAGTAGACCACTCTAGTGATAGAAGTTCACAATATAAAAATATTTAATTTTCAAATGCAAATCACATGGAAAATAAACCTATAACTTGAAATTAGGATATAAGATATTACTACACTTCAATTAAATCTTTCAAAAAGTATAAAAGATGAGGAGTGCATTGCCTTTTCCACTTCTGCTCACCAATAAAATCATGCCAAAATATCATTAATGAGCAAGGTGTGCATTTAACCACTTCAAGAACATTCCTTAATTCTAATCTGAAGGAAATAATAGTATAAAAAGTAAAAATTCTCCTTCAAATTCCATAATGGGCTAAGTTGTTAGACTGCAATTCAATGATAGCAACTAACTTCTAGGAAGAAAGATTAGAATAAACAGATGTTTACATGATCAGAGCCAAACCAGAACTAAGTTTAAAGACTTGCTGACTCAGGTTACAGGCTCTCTAGCTAATCCTCAGTTTTTTCATCTGAGAAATGTAGATACACTGTCTCCAAGATTGTAGGGAAAGAATGTAGAATAGTTAATGGCATTTTAGTGAGTAGACATTGAATATTAGGTACTATTTCTTTATCACCTCATTACTATTTCTATTACTCATGACTCATTTACTGGACAATATAGAAACAATGGTCCTCTATTCATGTGGAATGAAAATCCTCAATAATTCAAATCATATTGCATTCATTTGGCTACTGTTACTACAGTATTTCCAAAATCATAATTACAACCACCTTGGAGAGAAGAGGATAACAGGATCTACTGACCAACTGCCTTATAAGGACATAGTACTCTCTGAACTATGAGTTCTAGGGAACCCAATCAACTACATAGATGCATACATATTAAATACACATGTGCAGCTATAAATAAATGTTTTACTAATCACCAAACCATTTATAAAATATTTGATAGTGTATGTTTACAACTTAGGATCCTTTAACTAAAATATTATCCTAAGTAACAGTAGTTGGGGAGATCGCTTACTGTACATGCACAAATACTGAGTTATATAAATTTATTTTCTCCAGTGGCCACCTTCCCTCAGAAAAGCCAGAGACTTCAAGGCTTCTAAATCCTAGGCAAGTTAGAACCAAAGACTTGTTTAGATCAGGGTGAGTTTTTTAAAAAAGCATGTTTTTAAGAATGTCAAAACCATTACAGAGGTCAGCGAACTGTGGAAAGCAGGCCAACTCCCATCTACAGCTTGTTTTTATAGTTACT
The DNA here is from genome assembly GCF_048772815.1 of Callospermophilus lateralis. Taxonomy (NCBI): domain Eukaryota; kingdom Metazoa; phylum Chordata; class Mammalia; order Rodentia; family Sciuridae; genus Callospermophilus; species Callospermophilus lateralis. Next base: position 15,765,895 of record NC_135320.1, read on the forward strand.
AGAACATCTCCAGTTCCACTCATTTTCTTGGTGACTATGACTGCTTCTTCCCCACAACATCTCCACAAAATCAGTGGTTGCAACAAAAACCTTTTCACCCAGGAAGCCTAGAAGATTTAATATCTAGACATTTGCAGAAAAAGTTTGCAAATGTTTTAGAAGACCCCTGAAATCAGAGTGTTTTAAAAGGAAATTTCAGTTAGTTTGGGAATATTATAGGTATCAAAGGATAAAAGATCCCCGTCTTCCATCTTTACATACAGTAAATTCAGAGTATCCACCCCATTAATTTGCTGATGACATAAGACATAGGAAGTTTAAAAGACATGTACTACAATAAATATTCTTGTATCTAAAGAAGAAATACCATTTTTACAACATAGGATCCAAGCATTATTACACACAAAAAAAAGTATTTGCAGGCATGGTGATGCATGTCTATAAATCTCAGCAACTGGGAAGGCTAAGACAGGAATATCCAAAGTTCAAGACCAGTTTGGGCAATTTAGTGAGATGCTGTTGCAAAGTAAAAAATAAGAAAAGGGCTAGGAATGTAGCTCAGTGGTAGCATGCCCCTGGGTTCCATCCACAGTACCAAAAACAGAACAAAAAGACAAATCCCTAATACCAAAACAAACAAAAGCCACATATTTATATTTCTTACAAGGTCAACTACCATCATACATTCTAAAGCTAATATACTTATAGATTTCCTCCAGCCCTCCATTATATTATGGAGTTCACTCTGAACTCCAATAAATTTGTGTAAGAAACCTTTAAGTGATGGACATCATTATCCATAGTACATGTATGAAGACACGAATTGGTGTGAACACAATTTATATACAACCAGAGATATGAAAGATTGTGTTCTATGTGTAATAAGAATTGTAATGCATTCCACTGTAATTTATTTTTAAAAAATTAAAAATTAAGTAAAAGAAAGCTTTAAAAGTGTAGTTTAAATCTTAAGTAACGTGACAATACTTTTGAAAAAGGGACTGATTTAAACAACAAAAAAATAAATAAATCAAACCAACAGATAAATACGAAGAGTACTAGGTTTTAGCTATTCATTTTCTCCATGTGAAACATAATCAAGGATAATCCGATACTAAGGGATACATAATTAGTAATTAATTTTCCTCACTTCATATCTTATTAATTAAAATGTATATTTTTTATGACCCATAAACAATTAAAATACAATGACATTGCTTGGAAAGGGGATTTTTAATACTACTTTACACAGACTTTTTTTTTATAGTATTTATTTTTTAGTTGTAGTTGGACACAATACCTTTATTTCATTCATTCGTTTCTACGTGTTGCTTAGGATCAAACCCAGGGCCTTGCACATGCTAAGGGAGGACTGTACGGCTGAGCCACAGAAAGAGCCCTACACATATATTTTTAAAATTGAATATAAGTAGAAAATTTACTGAAAATAAATACTATCCTCAAACATAAAAAATTTTAAAGGAATCGTTAAAACAAAAAGCTGATCCATGACAGGGAAGGGGGGAGGCATAGGAGAAATAGAGGAACTTTGGGCAAAGGAGAGGTAGGGTAGGCAGGGGGTATGGGGTCAGGAAAGATGGAGGAATGATATGGACATCATTATCAAGGTACATGTGTGACTGCACATATGGTGTGACACTACATCATATATAACCATAGAAACATAAAATTATGCTGCAATTGTGTACAATCAATCAAAATGCATTCTGCTATCATATATACCTAATTTTTAAAAATAATTAATTAAAAAACAGAAAGAAAATATCCCTCTTTTGCCAACTAAAAAAAAGTGAAGAGCACACTTTTATAATTTGTTATCAAAACAAAATTATATAAAAGAAACTTTAAAACAAACCCACTGAACAACCTATGAACTTTGATTAACTTCCAACCACTCACTACTTTACATAAAATGAAACATTTTCATATGTATGACACTTTATGTATATGAAACTTATAATCTGAAATATGTAACAGTAATATTATAGAACACTGCTTGAAATTTAGGATAATAAGTGCTAGGGATGTGGCTCAGTGTTAGAGTGCTTGCCTAGAAAACACAAGGCCCCAAGTTCAGTCCCCAGCACCAAAAAAAAAAAAAAAAAAAAAAAAAATCAGGATAATAAAATTTCCTGAACTGTCTTCTTCAAACTAGCTTATTAATATAAGAACTTGTTTCAAAAATAAGTTGTAACACTTCAGATACAAGTGTATCATAAGGATTAGTTATTTAAAAACAGTAAGATAAAATGACAGAGAAACATTTAGACCAGTCATATCAATGTATTTTATGAATTACCATTTTATGAATAACAGACCTGTGTAACCTAGTAGCAACAAAATGAAACTCAAGAAAGACAAGTTCACTGAAATCTTATGATTTTACAACTGTATGAAAACAACTTTTTAAAAGTTCTTTAATTGAGCCAAATATACAGAGTTTTCAAATTTAAGTGTTACGGATTAATATTTAAATTACATCAAGATAGAAAAACTTAAAATCATGATGTTTTACTGTTTCCCAGAACAATACCCACTTATCAGCAATAAACTTGAGTTGCTTCAGTAATTTAAGATACTTATTTAAGTCTGTTCTACCTAATTAATGATCCAAAATTGAATTGTCTTTATTAATAGATGAAATTTATTAATAACTAACAGACCCTACAAGAAACTTTAAATGTTTTTACAACCATTACTTTTATACATTTTAAACTGAAATGTCTTCAGAAAGCCATACATTTATATTAACATCAAAACAAATGAGGAATTAAATAAGTTCAAAAATTCTATAGTTCTAAAAACTATATAAAAAATAATCATTGTCCACATCTTAAAGCACTTACCATGGCTAGAAATCATAAGACAGAAATGATAAAAACACAAAAGATACTAAAGTTGAATCCTAATTTCTAATCAAATAACTTGGGTTAAAAACTTTTTATCTCTGACAAGTGTGTTTGTCTTGGAAATAAAATATGAACCAACATAGTAAGCAATTGCAAATCACTGAAAATGCAAATTAAATGTTAATTATTTATAGATAATTATAAATAAGAGAAGGTATCCTCTTTGGCAAATTGATACAGAAAATTCCAGTGGCTTAATCTATTGAATTAATTATATTAAAAAAAAAAAAAAATCCTGAGAACTCCCCAACTCTCCCAAGCATTCAGAACTGAGGTCTTTAATAACCAACCCAGTTATAATCATATCTAGGTAGGCCTAAGACCTTACCCTACCTCGAAGCACTGAGGATTTCACTGCAGGACATTAGCAATGAGTTCAAGTGTCATTTGCCAGAAAAGGACAAACCAGCAATGGCAAGGGGGAATAAAAGCACCAGGGGAAGAAGGGCAAAGAAAGAAAGGAAAAGGAAAAGACACACCCCTGAAGATATTCACAGGGTCTTCTTGGCTAGTCTCTTAGCACTATCTTCCAAGCCAATTCTCTTTAGAGAAAAGCCCCCAGTTATGATCCAGATTCCCCTAAGTTTCTCACATTGATTGTCACCAATGTGACAATCAGGGCTGAAGATGAGGGTCCACTCCCAACAAGCACAGATGGAACTCTGAATGTTACATAAACTTTGTTACATAAAGTGACTATGATCTAAGCTTACGTTTTCTACCCTTTTAAGGCTTTCTTTCTGAAAATATGAAAAGTTATAAAGAAAAATGAGAGATGTGAAAGTCCTCCAAATTTACATAATTTCACAGCTCACAGATTTCAGCTAAGAGCCCCTGGTCCATAGTATTGTCAAGGCAGATTTCTAGTAAGATTATACACCAGCTCAACCTTCCCTGCCAGCTCAAGGATCAAATCCCGTGCAATATTTCTTTAAAACAATGTTTCCATAAAAAACTTTCAGCCAGGAACAATGGTACACACCTGTAATCCCAGGGATTTAGGAGGCTAAGGCTGAAGAATTACATATTCAAGGCCAGCCTTTGCAATTTAGCAAGGCCTTGTCTCAAAAACACTTTTTTAAAAAGTATTGGGAAAGTAGATAGGTAGTAAAGCTCCTCTGGGTTCAATCTCCAGTACCAAAAAACAAAAATAATTTTTTTTCTTACATACAATCCTACCATAAGATATTTATCAATGTATTTCAGTGACAATTTTTTCTGGATATATCATAAAATAACTAAATATTTAAAACAAAGTCCCTTTGTATGCCGACAGGTACCAACTTTATGTTACAAATCAAATTAGATAGAACCATTAAATTACTACCAAAATTTTCAAAACCAGCTCAATAAGAGTACTATAAACACAAGCATCTTTATTTTTTATTTCCAAAAGATACTTGTATGATGTTTAATCAATGGAATATTACTAACAAAATGAGAAGAACACAAAATTACTAAATAAATGCTATTTATATATAATTTACTGTATAATTTGGCAAATTGATACAGAAAATGTTATACATGGAACAATGATAGCATAAAGTAACTTTCCTAATTTTTTCCTCATTTATAACTGATTTTGCTTCATTCAACTGAGAAAGATAAATATTAAGCTATAGTGTTCTAGACATATTATACATATTTATTTATTCAAGTGCTTTCAAACCAAAACTACAGATATGAATACTTACTTATCAAAGCTATCACTATTTTTGATGAAGCTCTCCAGTTTTTCCTTGGCATATTCCACCACATCTGAATGAAGCTCAATCCCATGATTTATTCCAAAAGGACCTGCAATCGTAGCAGCATTTTTATAAAAAATATTAATAATATGCCCTTACAGAGCTCTTTTAATTTATGCTCATTTATTTAGCACAGGAGCGTTTAAAGAGGGCTAGAATATGCAAATACTTGCTAGCTACAGATATGAAAGTTGAATGGAAATCTAATTATTACTTTAATATAAAAAAGGAAAAAACAATTCACCTGAGTTTTCTGCAAAAAAAAAAAAAAAAAATACTATGGTGCATAAAGTTGAAACCTACAAGTCTCCAAAGAGAGTTGCTTATCCGGTAGGTCACTAATGTCAAAAGAATCATGATATATTCATATGAAGTTTAAGTTCTTTACCAATACTTTCACTTATCATTTGCTCAAATTTGATGATTCTAGGATTGAAACCACAGGATGACATAAATAAAATATAAGTGCTTAGAGCATCCCACTCCCAGCAGATAAATGCTAAACTCCTCCAGGGCCAACACCACATTCTCTGCCTTTTGGAGCTCCGACTGTCTAGCAGAAAGTGGCCATCAGGTACTCTCCACAGAGCTCTGTGAGTCCCAGTGTTCCCACAAACTTCACACTTCTCATTTGATATTAACTTTTTACATGATCCTGGATGGAATATTCTCCCAGGAGAAGAGCGAGAAAGGAGGGAAGGCTTTCTCAGTCCCCAACTCCAGATGATGTTGGTTCCTCACTCTGGTACAAGCACACTGAGAATATAAGGACTGTTTCCTAAGACTATTGTATATATAAATAACACATGACCACATCTAGTTATGCTAGTTTAACTTCTGCAACTGAATCGATCATATTTTCCAGTCAACATTTTTGAGATTGGGCTTCTAGTAATGTGTGTTTCACTTATTTTCTGTTTTTTTAAGAAATATGTAACTGGAAGTATCTTCTGAGTGCCACTAAAAACAACAGTGCCTATAAATAGAACTATATAGTTAAGAATTCAATTTAAATTTCTACTGACCACAGGGGGGAAAAAACTCATAAATTAGTATGCTTGGATGTTAAAAGGGTACAAGATGAATTGGTTTGTAATTTAGGAAATACACAAACTATACAAATTTAACCAAATTGTTCGGTTGCAATCTTCAGCCAAAATCAGATAAGGATAATGCTTTCACCTATTATGTTGCTGTCATATTCTATTAGTGTTATTTTTTTAAGAACTGATTTCACTTGAAAAGTATTGAGATAGGTAGATTAAATCAAAAAGAACTCAACAAAGAGAATTAACTTCTTTGCAGTCTTTTCATATTTTTAGAAGTGAAGTGACTGAAGCAATCTTAAATGTTTTGCATTTTTGTTTCCTTACTTATAAACTATAAGTAGCCTTTATCCAGAAACTAAAACATAAGTGCAAAATCATTTCAAGACCTGATATAATTCCTTACTATTATTATAGACAATCTGAGGAAAACAAAATTTCATTTAAAAAAAGTGTCTGATTAAACTTAGAAAAGTACATACAAAACTTAACATTGGATCTGAATGTTTTGAGAACTTGAATTTTCATAGAGATCAAAACATAGAATGTTAGGAAAAAAGTTTTCCTCATTAAAAAAAAAGGTCAAACTATAATTACTTTCACAATATGAATACAGTATAGAAAATACTGTTTTGTAAAATGACTCAATAACTCATTTACCCTTTAAAGATAATCTACTGAATGTAAAATGTTAACAGAGACATATTTTCATTGTCCCTTAAGAATCTAGTTATACTAGTTAACCAATTTAATATATATATATATATAATCAGAACTATAGAGTTAAGAAATCAATTTAAAAGGTTGAAATCGCTGGAATTTTGTTTCCTATAAGGCACAATGCACAAGTAAGTTCAAGTGACAAAGGGGCTAAGAATCTGAAAAATTAAGGCTTTCATTCCATATTCCACACTGCCTTATTAACAGATGGAGTCTAAATTTCAGAGTTCTGGGTCAAAAGGAACTAGACAGGCTATCGTCACAGATGTCACTGGTCTCTGTTCTGCTATCTGTTTACTGTCTAAAAACAAAGTGGCAACTTTCAGAATTAAGGCTTAAAGTTTAATTTCTTAATGTTTTTTCACATAACTTGCTTTTCATATTGCCTTAACAAGATGGTTAATAATGATAGAAATAATTTCAATAACAATGAAAATATACATGTAGAATATACTGTCAAAATCTAGCTTAAACACCATTTGTTTAAAAAAAGCTAGAATAAAAAAAACACCATTTTTTTAATAGATGGCATTTCTTAATTTTAAAGCAACACGGAGGCATATATTTAATTATAATTACCTAATAATCTGAAAACATTAATATATTGAAAATAAATTTAAAATACAAAAATCATTTTAAAAAAGCAGAACTTAAATAGCAATGTCACAATATTTATTTAGAAATTGATATACAACTAGAACACATAAAATGTTACCAGAAAACTATAGTGTGATGTTGATTATTACAACTTACATTTGACATCTCTATTAAATAGAACAACCAGAAAAGATGAGACAGAAAACAAACAAACAACAACAACAACAACAAAAAACATTTATAGCTGCTTTTGAGAAAGAGGATTGACAGGTCTAGGGTAAAAGGAACATTTTCATCATTACATGGTTTTGTTGTTAGTGTGTTTTAATCATATGCAATAGGATTTTCAATAAACAATGGGCTAGTGAAAGAATGAAAAAATAAGACCATAAATGTTCTAATAAAATAAACAAATAATACTTTTGTATTTATAATAGAAAGGTACAAACTGTCAAAAGAAAAAATGAAACAGTACTCAAGAAGATGTATAAAACAAGCCAGATGAGGTATAAATTTGACTTTGTATTCAATAGATTCCAATGTTATTTATATTCATTACATTGAATATAACTTCATAGAAAAGTCTATGAAATAATAAGTCTTAATGCTAATGGTTGACTATTATCTTTAACAGCTAAACATTAAAGAAAACAGTTTATTAAAACAAATAAGAAATATTTATGTATCCTATAATATTAGAAATGATCAAGGCTGACAAAAGCTCATTTATTATGAGCAATGATAAATAATAAAATTCTAATATAAGATGTAGATGACTTCTTTGGTAGTAATTCGATCTAATCTAGCTTATTTTTTCAATTAGTCAATAACCAAAGCTTATATCTCATAAAAGTCAATATATATTAAGTTTAGGTATAAATTGTCTATATTCTTATTTACATCTATATTAATCTCATATGATGTCCAATAGTTTGACAACTCAGTATGGATAGAAAGAAAGCTCTCTTACAGAGAGCAAGGAAATCCCCATTAGGAGCTTTACACTGTTTGTATGAAGTCACCACATTGTTAAGTATTTCATATAAAGCTGATTCATAGACCACAGTCACAGGCAAAAAGTACTCCCTAAAACATAACCAGAAAATTACTCTAAAGATGAAATAATTCAAGATTTATCAGGGGCTAAGGATGTGGCTCAAGCAGTAGCGTGCCCGCCTGGCATGCGTGCGGCCCGGGTTCGATCCTCAGCACCACATACAAACAAAGATGTTGTGTCCGCCGAAAACTAAAAAATAAATATTTAAAAAAAAAAAAAAAAGATTTATCAGTTCAGTTGCAGACTGTGATAAGGTAAGAAAGGCAGGATTTAAGGTCAAGATATCTGGATTACTAATCCTGGTTCTCTCTTTTAACTGCTATACAATCTAAAACTAGTTAGTTACTATCTGAAGTCTGGTTGTTACTAAACAAAAGGGATCCTTGGGAAGGAAGACTGTATAGATTATGTGAAAGTGCTTCATATACTAGAAAGTACAAGACAGATGACAAACTATTATTAGATATTATGATGCACATTCTTCCATACAGAATTAGTTATAGAAGATCATAACTTACACAAGTGGTTCTCAACCCTGACTGCATATCAGAATAACCTGAGAATTATGTAATCTACTTACATATCTACTTTAATTATAAATTAAATTTAAAAGACAGATTCAAACTGTAAATGCCTGTATCCTACTCCAGATAGGCGCATGCACCTAATTCTAAATGTAAACAGCATTCAGCATGAGCCACAATCTAATTATCATAAAAAGCCCAATCTAAATGAGCCTTAAAATGTGTTTTAAATTATTTAAATTTCAGTTCTCATTGGTAAAAACAGTATTGATAGTTAATAACTACAAGTAAAAGCATTTTGGCTAACTCTAAATATTTACCACAAGGGGGAGTAGATGAATCAATTATTTGGTTTCTATGAAACTAGTAAAAAAGTCAATGAGATGAAAATGTATGTGTAAAGATGTTTTATTAAATTACAATGACACTTTATTAATAGTAACTAAATACTTTTTATAAATAATTTTATAAATAACTAGAAGTATTCTGAGATAGTAACTTACTTGTTACTATCTCAGAATACTTCTAGTTACTTATAAAATGTGGACAAGAGTAGGTTTCATTCTTTCCATGAAGTATAATGCAGACACAAAATAGTCCAAAGGTAGATACAGGAAAGGGGAGAAAACAGAATCAGCAAAAGTCTCAGTTACTAGATATTTAATATCTAATTAACTACATAATTAACATGATTAATTGTTCTAATGTAATAACACTTGCTGAAATGTTTCTTGTGGTTTCTGTGTAATACTGAAAAAAACCTCTTAACTACTCTGATGCTAACAGGATTAGAGACTTGTTCTCTGCTCTACAGGAGTAGGAAACAAGTCCCAGAACTTACCAGAAATAGGTTCCAACCCTCAGGCCTTCTCTCTGTCCATGGATATCCAAGCACTACTTCCTTTTAAACATGTTTACACCAGATTGAAAATACTGATTTTAAAGAGTTACTGAAAATGGACCAAAGGCCCTAGGTAAATTTATGTTTCATATGTCAAAAGTAACAAGAACAGACAGTTCATTTACATATTTCTACTCAAAGGGCTAATATATTCAAATACAAATGTCCAGAGCAACCATGACTGGATCTCATATGTATACTGGAACATTACAATCAAGATTTTTCCACCAAGCAGATTCAGGAAACTGAAATAAAATCTGTTCAATTTTAATATAATGTCATTTAAAAAGCTAAGTTGAACAGCTTCAGATCTCATTTTTCCCAGAAATCATTTTCATTGGCTCTTTTATTTCACTGAATATTTATCTCTAAAGTACCTAAAGATATCCAGGGCCAGAATATGACTGATTTATAAAAATGCTCAATAAATATTTACAGAACTAAATGAAGAACACCCAGTAGAGCAATACCATGTTTCTATTACTAGTTCTTAAACATCGCATAGAATTTAATGGTTAAGGGACATATCTTATGTACTGCTGTATCCTCTAAAGCTGACACAGGGTCTAAAATAATAAATGTTTCTCTAAAACATGAAGAAAATAGGTAAATTTAGCTATGGTCACAAAAACCAAAAGGTTTGCAACTAAGATGGAGGCAAACACTATAAACAAAGCATAAAAGGCTTATTCTTCATGCTTTGATTTTTTAAATAAAGCATAATGGCAAAATAGTATGTATATCAAAAGCACTGTATGTCAACAGTATTATATCTGATACTAGAGAATAAGGCATTCCACAAACATAAATCTTAGAGATAAATACATTTTAAATTAATTTATTAGCCAGGCACAGCAGCACATGCCTGTAATCCCAGCAACTCAGGAGGCTGAGACAGGAAGATCATGAGTTCAAAGCCAGCCTCAGCAATGGCAAGGCACTAAGCAACTCAATGAGATACTGCCTCTACATAAAAATACAAAATAGAGCTGATGTTCAGTGGTTGAGTGCAATCCCCAGTACCAAATATATATATATATATATATATATATAATTAGTTATTAATCTGTTGGATAACTTATAGAATGCAATTAACATTTTTCTTCTATTTCTAAAGAATTTTTTCTTCTGACTTTATGCCAGCTACCATTACTATAAACATCCAATGTGTATTATGAAAAATTAAGGTGTCTTTGGGGCTTTATAAAGTTACTGTAGAATTGGGGAGGCAACTAGATAAGAGAAGAAAGGAAGAGAGAGAGAAGGAAAATATTACAAGTATTCTTGTTGATTATTTTGGATTTGTGAGCCCTGCAAATGAGCACGAATAAAATTAAACAAAGAGAATTGACATTCAAGTTTCTGCCTTGAGTAATTTGAAAGGAGAAAAAATACTTTCACCAAGAAACAGAGTGTGTTCAAATTTTTGTCTTGTGTAGATGACAGTAAAAGAATTGACTTGAGGATAGGCTCAAAGAAGTCTTGTGCCCACTTAAGAAGAAATATAATGTAGGCATTCTGCCCACTTAAGTATTCAGATTTGAGTACAGCTCAAAAGACCCAGTTACAGAGCTTAGCAGACACACCTTGGGGCTAGAAATCTGTGACTCCTCCGCATACAGAGATTACTTGAAGACAAAAGAAAGATCCATTCTTTACTGCAGACTAAAGCCAAAATAGATTTCAAAAAAGGACAAAGAAACCATTTACAAAGGCAACACAAGGAGATTTTAAATCCAAGGAAAAAAATCCTTGAAGGCCAAGGGAGTGGGAGGGCCCATGGGCTGACCCTGCCAGAGCTAAACCCTAACAAATGCAAAGGCAGGTTCCAGAGAGGATCAAAAACTCCAATAAAAAGACTAAGCCAACCTGCTAACAATGGATCAATCACTGGCTCTGAAGCATTCTGACCAACATCCAACCAGGCCTAGGTTAGACTGTATCACAGAGATAAGATAATTCCATAGGTGCCAGTTCCTATACTGAAAGATAGAGATTCACAAATTATTTAACACATAAGGAAACAAAGTTCAGAAAAGTTTAATAATTGTCTGAAAGTAATATACAGCCAATTCTCATTATCTATAATAATGTTATATAAAGCTAACAAATACTGACTAGCAAACACTGAACCACTGTTTCTACGGAAAATACGTAGTGCACATACAGACATATCTCAAATAAATTACAATATCAAATCTTAAAAATTCAACCTGGTTGTCTGTTTTTCTTACTATACAAAAATGAAAACAAGTCCCAGGAACTGGCATCAGATTTGAGTTTCAAGCCTTGTCAACTGTCTCCAGTGCAGAAATTGTTTGACTGTCCTGGCCCCTAAGGTCACCATCCTTTGCTTATTTCTGGATAACAGCTGAGACACAAAGGCAGAGAGAGCTAAGGCTTGTCCTACCCCTTAGGAAAACATACAGCAAGTAATTCAAGTTCTTTGCTACTCTACACAAACCTGCAAATAATTGTGTAAGTGCTGTATTGATTTGGGGATTATAAATAATTTTTAACAAATAGACAAATTCTCCAAGAGTGAATCTGCAAATAATAATAAGAATTGTCCGCATTTGCTATATAGATGATCTAGGCTGGGAAAAGCTTAATCCCTAAAGATAAACACAAGATGCTCAGAGATCCATCTAAAATACTTTTTCATATGAAAGGAATTTCCTCATGCTTTCTAATAGTATAAAGAAATATAGCCAGAAGAAATTACTATGGACACTGAAAAATTTCTTAAAACTGTATTACTTCCTAATATTCGTTATTTTTATTACTATTATTGCTCTATGATAAGCAGTAATATTAGCCATAAATTAGATCACCTAAGTATTGATTTTTAGAGGTGACAGCAATGAAGGAGATGGTTGACAATAATGATCTATTTCTACTCCACAATCAATAGATTGTCAGAAAGGAAAAAAAAAAAAAAAGTCCTAAAAAATAGAACAATGGTAGGAACTCAGTACAGGATATAAGGATAAAGATACATTGAAGCCTAACTGGAACTGAGAAATAGTTTCAATAGTGAGTTTTATGTGATTAGCCTTAAAGAAAACATTGCTTTCAAAATAATTTTGCTCACAGAGGACAAAACAAGTCATATTTCAAAAAAAGACTGTAATTCCTAAAAAGACAAAATCTTAAAAGAAAAAAAAGGGGGGAGGGGAGAGAGCAAGAGGAAAAACTGAGGTTTAGTTCAATTTAGAAAATACTATTTACCTTCGAAGGAACCCTGACACCTGCAGAATGTGTTTTATCTTGCCAAGAACTGGGGATCTAAACAATTTTAAAGAAGTGTTTAAAAAGCCTTTTCAATTACAAAAAGCTTTGAAAATCATATTTCTAATAAAGGCTTACATTCAAAACACATAGAGAATACCTACAACTCAATAATAAGAACCCAATTAAAATGATCTAGGCACAGTGGCACACCAGTAATCTCAGCAACTTGGAAGGATGAGTCAAGAGAATCACAAGTTAGAGGCCAGCCTCAAAATAAAAAAGGATCACAAGTTAGAGGCCTGTCTCAAAATAAAAAAATAACCGCTGTAATGTATTTAAAAAATAAAAGCAATTAGTTAAAAAAAAAATTAAATTAATTAAAAAAATAAAACAAAACCAAAAAATAAGCCTCTGGGTTCAATTCCCAATACCAAAAAGCATATAAATTGATGCTCTACATCATTAATTAGGCTTGTGGCATACTGTAACTAAACGAGATAACAATGCACATCCATTTATAGCTATTTATAAACAACAGGGCTGGAGATGTAGCTCAGTGGTATTGTGTACTTAGCACATAAAAGTCACAGGTTCAATTCCCATCACTGTGGGCTAGTTGGGGGCGGGGGGGATGCAGTGTTTATCAGTGAGAATATTTAGAAACTGGAACTTCATACAATCATACAACTTTGGTGGGAACATAAACAGTGCAACCATTACAGAAAGAAGTTTATCTATTTCTTAAAAAGTTAAATAAACTTACTATATAGTCCAGTAATTCCCCTCCTAAGAATCCAGCCAAATGAAAGAAAACAATGATATACACCTGAATGCTCATAGCAACATTATTCCTAACAGCCAAAAACTAGTAATTCAACTATTCATTGACTGATGTCTGGATAAACATAATGTGGTAAATCTAGTCAACAGAACATTTCCTGCTATAAAAAGTATTTCCTGCCATAATTCATACAAGCTACAGCATGTACAAAACTTGAAAATACAGCCAAGTGAAAGAACCCTGATGCAAAGGTTCTTAAGATGCCGATCTATGGAGACAGAAAGTACACATGTGGTTGCCATGGGCTGGAGTAGAGTCAGGAGTACATCACTTAGGCATGGGGTTTTTTTGGCATAATAGAAGTGTGTTCTAATTGGACTGTGATAATGTTTACAGGAACTTTGTAGGTACCTGTTAAAAATCACTGAATTGTGCACATACAATAAACGTAAACTTTGATATGTAAATCACACCTTATTAAACAGAGAGGGAGAGAAAAGGGAGTCTGAGGTCAAAGGTAATAAAGGTTAGATGATTAAGGACTATTTAACGTCCTGTGGTTAAAAAAAATAAGAGTAGGGAAACCAAACAGGATGGCAGCACAGAGCTTAACTAATCAGCCCTTTTGGACAATTCAGCTGTTGCAAGTATCTATACAAGCTGACAAGATACTTCCTGCTTGTCAACTATTTGATCTTTAAAAATGAATTTAGAGGAGCTGGGGATGTGGCTCAAGCGGTAGCACGCTCGCCTGGCATGCGTGCGGCCCGGGTTAGATCCTCAGCACCACATACAAACAAAGATGTTGTGTCCGCCCAAAACTAAAAAAAAAACAAATATTAAAAAAAAAAAAATTCTCTCTCCCTCCCTCTCTCCCTCCCTCTCTAAAAAAAAAAAAAAATGAATTTAGGAATGAATGTTGTAGCGCATGCCATATATATATATATATATATATATATATATATATATATATATATATAAGGTTTTTTAAAGAATCTATAATTGTTATATTATGGATTACATAAGAAAAATGGGAATGAATCCCTAAGCAAAAAGAAACCGAACACAGAAGAACCATATAATCCTGAATCAGAAGAGATTATAATAACTTGCCTTCATAATTCTAATATTCAATTGAATCCTGATTAGCAAAGGTAAAGTACAGTACTTGAAGGCCTCTTTTCCTGCACTCGGTTTTTCAGCAGAATTCCTTAAGAAAGGATGAAAAGACAGTACTGAGAAGAGAATCAATTAAATAACTCAATTCACTATAAAAATTCTTAGTCCTGGGAAGACCCTCAAGGAGAAGTGACCAAAACACAAAAAATTTATCTTCAGTTTGAAAAGCAAGAAGATGCCTCTATGAGAAACTCTAGTTCAAGTGATCCATTCTCCATGTACAGGGTAAAATTACATTTATGGATAACTGCATCAAGCATACTTTATTCATAAGAAATTTCCTGAAGAAAAAACAAACTTCCCCTTATAAACAACAAGAGGCGATTACATGTGTGTCTCTGAAGCGAAGTGGGAACTCCCCAGGAGACATCTTCCCTAATAGTGTTACCAAACCACAGATGCCCTGCTCTCCCTGCTTCAGCCGGGTTTCTTCCAAAGTATGTGGTATGTAGTATGTTGTGGTTCCTCAGGTAGGACCCATTTGCCTATGGATCCTATCACCCATATCTTGGGACTGAGAGACCAAAAAACGCTAAAAGCATGGTGCTATAGTTTCTTGTTAAGGAGAAAATGTCTGTTAATAAGGTCACTGTGAAGCAAAAGTGCCAAATCTGATTCACTATACTCAGATAATACAGTGTGCACTGCATCCTTCTTTGGACCTAGTTCTAAGTGATTTTTATGAATATGTTCCCTCCCTTCTTTGACTTAAAACACACATGAAATGGGCGAGGGACAAAGGGATAAAAGATTAAGTTTCCTTAGAAGCTTAATCAAAGTAAACTATAATCAAGATTTACATACTGTTCTGACTTGCCTTCTTCAAAATTTTTATCTTTCCCACTAAATGAATAGTTTTATCAAAAGGAGAATATTAAATCTTAGTTTTCACTGTGCAGGATCACACACAAAAAGGTCTTGGAGTAGTATCCAGAAGTCATGATCATATATATCCAACTACAGATCCATGACTCCCTCTAGCCTTATAACAGGAGGAAAATACCTAGCACATTGTAGATCATCTACCCAAGCTGTCTACTTCCTTCCACAATACCCTCTGGTTATGAATTAAAAGACAAGACAATAAAGTCTGAGGTCTGCCTACAAGGGCATCTGACCACAGGAATCTTATGTCTTGGAGACTGGACTAAGCAAGGAGTCTAAGGAGGAGACCTCATTGCTAGCAAGGTTGCTAATTATGACGCACACATCTGCTAACCTTCCTTTGGCTAGACTGACCTTACTCAGTAGGAGCCAATTGGCAGGCACTGGAGAAGTCAAAGACAGGATAAACATGCATTCTGAGGCTGGCTAGACACGCTATGAGGACTGAACTTGAGCTGGAAAGTTGCCAGAGCAAGAAATGTACTGGTTAAGGTCAGCAACTTTCATTTTTAATAGTAGCAGCTCTCCTTACTCACTCCCACTACTTTCCTTTTGTTTCGGAGACTGTCATAAACCCTAGATATTCTGGTGATGAAAGTGATAGACATGTGGAAGTTTCAACCTGCTAAAAAATTCATATCTCAGAATGAGGAAGACCATCAAATTTAAATATAAAAGTCTAAATTTCTCTTTTGTTTGCTACCTTCTTGAGCAGTAGTTAAACATCAAGAATTAACCCAGTCACTAAATGGGCATTGGCTTTTGTAATTTTAGAGTATTTTTACTACATTCAATCACTTTACAACTTTAAATTATTGTCTGGAAATTTGTAGAATTATTTTACATTTTGTTAAGTTAAAGGATTTCTCTGAGAGATACCTATATCATTTCAAACTTGAACCAAGATCTTCCTTTACTGAGGGTGTCTGTTTCAATTACTTCAATAATGCTTTTTCTATTTTTTAAAGTTATCTGTATTTTTCATTTTATGACTACAGTATATCATCTGATACCAAATTCTATGTAATTTCATCTATCTTTGCAAGAATAAAATAACACTAATCATAAAAAAATAATAATAATAACCCAGCCAGGTGCTGTGGCTTATGCCTATAATCCTAGCTACTCAGGAGGCTGAGAAAGGAGGATCACAAGTTCAAGGCCAGCCTCAAGAACTTAGTGAGGCCCTAAGCAACTTAACAAGACCCTGTCTCAAAATAAAATATTAAAAGGGCTGGGGATGTGGCTAAGTGATTAAGTGCTCCAGTACCAAAGGAAAAAAAAAACAAAAAACCTATACCAGTTGAGAAATGAAAGTACTCCCTCACCTATTTTAATGAACTAGCTCACAGATTCCATGACTAAAAGAGGAGTTAGTGTATATGAAAAGGGGATTTCAGACCCCCAAAAAATGCCTTAAAAGTGACAAAATGTGACTCCAGTTCCACATTGGGACAGTCACCCTACTAGAGGATACATCATTCTCTATTTAAAACCTTTCCATGACGCCTGATCACTTTAGAATGAATTTTACACCAGTCTCATTCCTATAACTTGAGCATACACCTCAATTATCCACACCTATCATGCTAAATAGGGATGTTTACATTTCCTAATCTCTCCCCACAATAGCAAAAGTGATATGTGCCTTTATGTTTCTACCTTAATGTTTTGATAAAAGTGATGGCTGTTCTAAATAACTCAATAAACTTCAAGTTCATCCTCCATCTAACACAATGTCTCTGTAGCAGAATTTCCTCCATCCATGCTATTCCCACCTGTATTCCACCTTAACAGAGACTTCAAGTCGTTTTTTTGACCTGTTTGTGCCTCACTTTACTCTGCTGTATAACAGTATGTACTTACAAGGACTATCAGGAATACTGAGTGAGTTGTTACATGTATAGTGCCTTAACAATGTCTAGCACTCATCTAAAAAACCCAGTATGCTCCTTGAGAGCAGAAATCTTTGTCCCTTTTGATCACCGCTATATCACACCAGAAACAATGCCTGGCACAACAAACATGGAGTAAGTTTGATAAGATTTTAGTGAACACATCCTTTTCTGTGTTTTTCTTCAGTCTCTAGTTTTGGTACACCAGTGCTACACCCTCCATATCGCACATACTCCTGTGTCTCCAACAAAAAACTGACATAATTCTCTTTCCATTTAAAATGAGATTCATAAGCCAGTAAACATAACACTTTACCTGAAGTATACTAAATAATTCTTGAGTTTTCTGTCTACCAACTGCTCAATTTTAAGTACAATGACTAAGAGTTGGAGAATAGTTCCAAGAGCTATCAGAAGTCTAGATCTGTGCAAAAACTACCTGGGTCAGGGCTAGGAGTGACAAGATTACTACTACTTTGAGTTTCCAAATTTGAGTAAAGAAGATAACTACTTTGAGTACACAGATTCCAACACACTGTATACAAAGTTACAAAGCCTGGAAATTACCAACAGTACTACAAAATCAACTTACTTTTTTTAAATAGAATTTTACAAAAATAAAATTACCTAAAATTAAGCCCACCATTGTACTTAAATATCCGGTTCCACTTCCCAGGTTAAGAAAAGATAATCCTGGTTGAAGTTTCAATGCTTCCATAACTTCAGAATAAATGCAAGGTGCTGACAAGTGTATGTTTCCATGCTTCCAGGCTAAGTCTTTGTAAGCATTGTCTCTGTAGCCTTCCAAATAGTAATCTCCACGATCAATTGCTCTGAAGGCTTGCTCCACTCTTTCAGTACGGATATACTGAGCTTCTTTAAGGTTATCAATTAAGTCATCATTATCTTCCCCAGCACTCACAGCTCCTCCCATGATAATATTCAAATCAAATCATAAATTTTAAAATGTAATAAGATCAGTAGAAATGGTTTCCAATAATGTAGTGTGGTTTGTTTTCTTTTTAATACTGCACTTGATTTCCAAAAATAAACTGATCCTGGAAGGAAAGAATAAAAACAAATAAGTTACTATTCAAGAGGAAAATAACTCCATTTTATTAAATATATGCCATTAAAATTAACTACCGTTTTTCAGGAATATATTCTTCTCCAGGCATAATGTTAAGTGTCTTAAGTATACTATTTTTTTCTTAATTCTTACAAAACCACAAAAGGTGGCTTATGTATCATCATACAATGAAAAAGGGGGAAAAAGAAGTCACTAGTACTATGGCCCATAGTACTATGGCCCATTATAGTAGCCACTAGTCACAATTACCTATCTACATCTCAATTAAAAGCAATGTAAAATTCAATTACTCAACCTAGCTATATTTCAAGTGTTTAATAGCTACATGTAGCCAATGGCTGCCACTCTGTATAGTGCTGATCTGGACACTGCCAGGCCTTAGTTCTGAATCTTTAAGATGAAAGAGTAACTCTAAAATGTACTACGTGACTTTAAAATGTTAAATATATTACGTAAACAATGAATATAAAATGCAAATAATGCCAGACTCACACATTTGTGTGTATACAAAGACAGTGCTTTGTTCAGTAAACCTTGTTGTAATAAACAATGAGACCACAAAGTTTACTAACAACTTTGTCTAAGCATTAAAACAAATGTTATATATATATCCCTACTATATACAAACAATACACACAATAAACATCTTTAACAGATAAAGCTGAGCATTTTAGGTGGAAATGTAAGTGGACCTTGATAAACTAATAAATTTCAATAGATAACACTGAATATACTATTTAACCTTATACCATTAATAGTTAAATTCATGTATTAATTTTGAATAAATATGGAAAGTATGAAATGAAATATTCATGGCCAAAACAAAGAGTTATAACAGTCAACTCTGGCAAGGTTACACCCTTACTCTTGGCTTTAGATAAGAAAACCCATCAGAGCCTTGAGTGAGCCTGTCAGTACACTAACTTTGCCTGTGTTCCCTTTGTTCTTTCCTACAATCTCCTTAAGAACTTCTCAAATAAAGACAATGTAGTATATATGCACAATGGAGTTTTATTTAGCCATAAAGAAAAATGGTTTAATATCATCTGCAGAAAATGGATGAAACTTGAGAACACTATGTTAAGCAAAATAAGCCAAACTCAGAAAGTCAAGGGTCATGTTTCTCTCATATGTGGAAGGTACAAAGAAAAAAGGAAAAGAAAGGTGTAAGGAGGAATCTCATGAAAATAGAAGAGAAACCATTAGAACAAAGGAAAGGACCAGGGGTGAGGAAGGAAGAATGTGAAAGGGGAAATATTGGGGAATGATATAGGCCAAATGACAGTGTGATATTGTGTGCATGTATGTTAACAACAAACCACACCCTTATGTGCAACTACAATGCACCAATAAGAGAAATGGGGAAATTAAAACCATATGAAAAATTGTGCTGTACATGTGTACTATGAATTGAAATGCATTCTGCTATCATATATAACGAACTAGAATTTTAAAAAAGATAACACAAAAAAAAAAGAAATGGGGAAAAATGTTAAAAAGAACTTTCTAGGAAGAGGAAACACTAAACTCACATTTCATTTAAATTTAATTTATTCAAGCTCAATTTTAAAAAGTTGGATGGCTCCACTCCTACCTCCAACCTCAAAATAATAATTTTAAAGCGACAAGGGCTTATCATACCCTCCTTTGCCAATGAGTACATTTTGCAGCATGTAATGCAATGAAGAGATGTTAATCCACTATTCCTTCAACATGTCATTGTTTCAACAACCTTTTTTATAGCTGAAGTACCCAGAGTTACTGAGAGCAACTCTAGCATTTCAAGTTTTTTTAAGTGACATGGCCTCTGAGCACAAGTCAATTCTTTCATCTGATAACTTAAAGAGTAAATCTTTTTCCAAAGTGAAAATAAAATGGCTACACTAGACTTGGAGACATTTCTGTGTATACCCAGTGTGGCACTTGCCAAATGCCTTTAAAGAGTAATTCTGAGATGGGCATTGTGGCACAGGCCTGTAATCCCAGCAGCTTGGGAAGCTGAGGCAGGAGGATGATGATTTCAAAAGCAGCCTCAGCAATGGCAAGATGCTACACAACTCAGTGAGACTCTTTTTCCAAATACATACAAAATAGGGCTGGGGATGAGTAATTCTGATTACACAGACAATTAACATACAGTTCTAATACTATAAATGGCACAATTTATTAGTTTGAAAAATTATTTCCCCCATGTTGATTCCAGGAGCTTAAGAATCTGACCCTTCTTAGTTCCTCCTGAACTTCATTCTGTTCAAAAATATCATAGCAAAATAAGTAAATGTTGTTGTTTATTACACACCTTACAATCTTGGTGAAATAGAGGCAAAAGAAATCAAACAAAAACTACCACCACTTACCAACAGACACTATTCTAAACATTACCTGCATATTATCTCACTTAAAAATTACAATAAGCCTACAAAGAAAGCATCACATGTCATTCACTTGAAATCACTTATGTAAAGGGGTGGAGTGCTATAAAGCACAGGAAGCCAAAGTGGGACCTATAACCAGAGATCAAGAAAAGCTTCCTTAAAAGCATACACTGCATGAACATTTAAAGAAGTAAGGGAACTGTAGACTAAGGAAATAGCTGGTACTGACTGAATCAAGAGAGCAAATGATGATTGAGAAATTACCTACAGTTTGGCCTTTTGTCAGCACTGGAACAGATTTGGTAAGCCAGTGATTTTTGTTTTTTGTTGTTTTCAGGTTCTGTTTTTGTTTTTTTTTTTTTTGTTTTTGTTTTATTTTGTTTTGTGTTGTTTTGTTTTGGTTTTTTTTTTTTTTTTGAGAGTGTTCTTTTGCAATGAAACTTTTTGACAGTCTCACCAAATTACTGACTCTCTCCCTATTAAAAACAGAACAAATCAAAAAATTTACACACAGCTCCATGCTCATGATCTCTTACAGACCTACGAGTTCATTTTGAAGATTATCTAATAGCCAGGTGCAAGTGACACATGCCTATAAATGAAGCTGGATCTCAAGTTGGAGACCAGCCTCAGCAATTTAGAAAGGCCCTAAGCAGCTCTGTGAGACCCTGTCTCAAAACAATCGAAAAAAAAAAAAAGAGGTGGGGGGGGGAGTTGGGGGAGTAGTTCGATGGTAAAGCATCCCTAGGTTAAATCCCCAGTAAGGGAAGAAAAAAAAAACAGAACAGAATATCTATTATAGGCAAAAGAGTCAATCAGATTGAGATATTGGTGAGGAGCAATTCCATTTCCATAAGAGATACATCAAGTGTGATATAACCTGTGTCTAAAAGACCTGTTTCATTCAGATCTACAGCAACATGCCTAAAACCAAGTACTTAGGAAAAAACATTACATAAGAAGAAGCAGTACAAGAATGTAAAACTTGATATGCCAGACTCCTTTCCCTATAGTCTAGTAGGAAAAGGCAAATAAGGAAATCTGAACAGAAAGCTGAGAGAATATCCAAGAGGGAATCAATGAGAAAAGTTTCCTGAAACTGAAAATACAGTAGTCCCCCTGCAACTGTGGTTTCATTTTCCCTGATTTCTGGTTTCATTTTCCCTGACTTTAGCTACCTACTCAACAATGGTCTGAAAACATTAAATGAAAAAGTAAACAAATGAACACTTTCCATGTTTTCAAAACATGGCTTTTCATCATAGCATGATGAAATCTCATGCTGTCCGGCTCCATCCCACCCAGGAAGTGAATAATCGCTTTCTCTAGTACATCTACACTCTATATGCTACCTTCATTAGTCACTTAGTAACCATCTTAGTTATCATAAGGCTATGTAACAAAGTCTTTGTTATTCACCTCACTGCATCTCATCCTTTACATATATCACCTCACATCACAAGAGTATAGTACAAATATCTTAACAAAAAGGCCATATTCACATAACTTTACATTGTTATACTTGTTCCAATGTATTATTACTTATTGTTATTAATCTCTTACTATGCCTAACTTATAAAGCGTATCATAGGTATACATATACAGGAAAAAAAATTAGCAGATACAAGTAGAGAATTCTTATCGGAAATACCTGGAACCATATGTTTCAGATTTTGGAATACTTTGCATATGCATAATGAAATATCTCATTAACGAGACCCAAGTTTGAATATATCAACACATAAACATTCATTTATGTTTTATATACACTATATGCATGTAATTTTATACAGTATTTTTAGTTACCTTTTAACTAAGACCCATCACGTAAAGTGTGGAATTTTCCACTATGGCATTATATTGACACTCAAAAAACTTCAGATTTTGGAGCATTTTCAATTTGAGATTTTCAGTTTAGAGATTCTTAATTACAGGGTGCAACACTGCCCAAGGTTTTAGGTATTCCTCCCAAGAGTCTTGGAATGTATCTCCGGAAGGTAAGAGGAACTCCTTTACGATCTAAAATGCTTATTTATTTGATGTAAATTAGCTCATCCACTTAATATGAGTAATAACTGTGACCATAATGAGAAAATGTGGCTCATACTACATTTTTATACTTTAAAATGATCAGGAAGTATTAAGAGTCTTCATACTGAAGAGATACCCTTAGCAATTTATGTAGACTTTAAGCAAAAAGCTGTAATCATACAGAGCACTTTTCTAGAAGGCAATATGCTGGTATAGTGGCATCAAGTGATCTGGGGAAGCTGTGGATGTAAATGAGAAAGTGCTAATACATTTTTCCCCAGCAGATTAATGAAAAAGATACATCCAGGTTTGGACTTTTAAATTCTCGTATATTTACGTGAAACAAATTAGCGACCAGAGTCTAAATCTTGAGGAAGGAAGATGAATGTTAGGGTTTATGGCTGTGAATATTGACTATGATACTAAGTGCAAATGCAAGTAGAGATTTAGCTGTGGTAAGAATGTCATTAATATTGCTACTTCTTTGTGTTATACTGGTTATAGGTTTTGAGTAATATGCTTTTATCCTGATTTTTCAAAACATAAGGTGTTTTTAGATATTACAGTAGAAAATCCAGTACTTGACCTCTCAGAGATCTTAAAGGATCTTATGGAAACCAAAGGACTCCAGACTGCATCTGGAGAACTGAAATTAACAATTATAAAAATGAAGAGCTACGATGAAGTTATACAAGAGTATTATAGAGCACCTAATCTAGGTATGTTGGGGGTGAGAACAGAAGGATTGGAAGATGTTGCTAGAGAAAATGAACCAATGGTAAACACAAAAGGCACAAGGGAAAGAAAGGCATTCAGTTATGCAGAAACAGCATGTGAAAAGACAATGAGACAAGAGGCAACAC
The DNA here is from genome assembly GCF_048772815.1 of Callospermophilus lateralis. Taxonomy (NCBI): domain Eukaryota; kingdom Metazoa; phylum Chordata; class Mammalia; order Rodentia; family Sciuridae; genus Callospermophilus; species Callospermophilus lateralis. The sequence continues at coordinate 15,789,751 of NC_135320.1, forward strand.
ACCCACTCAAGACGCTACAAATAGTACAGCAGAGCTATAAAGTACATAGATACAAAGTAGTACATATCAAGTCTAATAAAAAGGAGTCAGGTAGACAGGCAGGCCATGTACATTGAGCTAAACTTCCTCCTGCAAACAATGGAAACCCCTGAAAGCCTTTAAATTAGAGGGGTGCTTTATAAACTAATCCAAGCATCCTGCTCCTGGTTTCAAACCCAAAAATGGCTCCATTTTCCAAAAGGCGTGGATGCAGCCCAGTTTGCCCTTGATAATGCTACCAAAAGCCATCTTGAAAGGAGTTCAAGATGAATCACACACACTAGTGCCCTGGACAGAGTTATCTGCCCACCAACACTGATCACAACTGTTAAGTGTAAAGTTATCCTGTAACTAGGCTCTAGCCCTCTCAGCTGAGGTCTCTGCTTAGTTCTGCTTGTACAAGTATACAGAGGGAGGCTCGTGCCATCTGTGCCACAAGGTCATGCTTACAGCCTGTTTCAAGGCAGATTCTGAAGAAACCCTGTCTTGGCTCCACCCCCCTAAGCATAGCCTAGAAAGTTAGCCCACCTGTACAAGCATCCTGGGAGCCTGGACTCTGTCCTGCAGCAATGCCTAAAAGGGCCCTGAATGTTAGTTGTAATGCCTCTCATCTGTAGTTTGTGAGCAATCTTGCCTATATAGGGAACTGCTGAGAAATTAAATTAAAATTAACCTGGCCCACCAGCTTAGGCCTACCAGCAGTGGTTCACAGCAGATTCTGTATCAGCCCTGAAGTCTAATTTCAGTCCCTTCCAGATATGATCTGGAAGGAGTTCTCCCCAGCTAGAATCCTGCCAAGGGACATAACAATCTAAGTCACTATGGCAGGCATGTCATTATCTGTCCCTCAACATATTTTCAAGTGGTTCTGGATCTGGATTCTGGCCCCTCTCAATTATGGACTGAGCAGTCCTACCTGCTGGAGGCCCAATGGGAAGTACATCAAGTAGTGCCCTGCAGGTTGATGCTCTGAACTTGTGTACAATATGAATCTTGAAACTACAGTTTGAGAATAGGCTTGTTCACCCAGAACCCACTGGAAGACACATAAATTCATGACCTGGAGACCGTCTTAAAGACCTTGGTCTCAGCTGCAAACCTATAACAGCCACGAATCAGTATCAGTCCATCTCAGTCATACTCTGGAGTATGATGTGCCCAGCACACAAACCCTTTCCAGTGGTCAAATGGGAGCCCACCCAAAGACCCACGGGAAGTAACACCCATCAGTACCCATGGTAATAGGGCCATGAAGCACACTTCCGTCCTAGTGTCAGCACCATGATCAGGGTCCTGGAGTCCAGTCCACCAATGGACCATATAGAACCCATGCTTACTAGAACCCTGGGAATAGGTCCATCAACCATCATCTCCACTGTGGACCCAGCCCAATCCACATGACCCAATCAAACTCACTCTAATGTGATTCCAGTGGGAATCCCACCAACCGAGACAGAATTGAAAAAAAATTTTCAATAGAAAATTGCAATAGTAAATGTGATCACAGAGAATTAGAAAACTCAAAGTACATCTAAAAATTAGCTAATTAGAGGAACAAGATGGAAAATAACTAAAAAAGAGTGAAGACAATAAGAGGTCTATGTGACACTAACAAACATACAAAACTACAAATTATGGGAATAATTGAAGAGGAAGAGAAAGGATTTTAAAGAAAGCTTAAAAAAAAAATAGTGTCTGGAAATTTCCCAAATTTTAGGAAGCACATGGACATACAGATTCAGAATGCTCAAAGTATCCTACTCTAGAGCAATTAAGAATTGAATACTAAAGACACATCATAATAAAAAAATCAAGTCAAAGAGAATTATGAAACCAGTAAGAAAGAACTCATCACATATAAAAGATCTCCCATAAGGCTATGAGTGGACTCCTCAACAGAAATATAAGCTTACAGGGAGAAGCTGACATTCAGATTGCTTTAAAAAAAAAAGCCTACCAAGAATACTATGCCCTGACAAGTCCCCTTCAAATTTGAAAGACAAAAACATTCTATGACAAAGCTGAGAGAGAATGTAAAATTCTAAAAATAGTCCTTCATCTTGAAACAAGACAAGTAACAATATAATATGAAAGTAAAAGTTCAATAGTGGCTCAGTGGTACAGTGCTTGCCTTCCATGTGTGAGGCACTGGGTTCAATTCTCAGCACCACATATAAATAAATAAAGATCCATCGACGACTAATAAAATATTTTTTTTAAAAAAGGTATATATAATCCAATTCAGAGCCTTCATATGTTGTAAAGGTGGCATGTAAACCACTGAATTAAAAGGGTTAAAAAACAAATTAAAAATAATAATCTATAAACAAATGGTTAACATATATACAATTAAGCAGATGTAAAACATGACATCAATAGCAAAATGTAGCTAGCTCCCTTCTTTGAAGTCATTTTATTTTCTATCTTCTCTCGATCCCATATTGATTGATTTACAATGGCTTTTTCATAATGGGTTGATAGTTTCCTGGAATTCTTCTTGGGTATTTTTAGGAGAGGGGACCAGGGATTGAACCCAGGGGCACTCTTAGTCACTGATCCACATACTCAGCCCTTTTTATGTTTTATTTTGGGACAAGGTCTTGCTAAATTGATGAGACAGACCACGAACTTGTGATCCACCTGCCTCAGCCTCCGAAGTCGCTGGAATTACAGGCATGTGCCACTGTGCCTGGCTGGGTATTTTTCGTTCTAGGTAGACTCTAAGATTTTTTTTTTAAATCTTAAACAGTCCAGCACAGTGCATACCTGTAATCCAAGCTACTTGGGAGATAAGGGCAGAAGGACAGCAAGTTGGAGGTCAGCCTCTGCAACTTAGCAAGACCCTGCCTCAAAATAAAAATTTTTAAAAAGGCTGAAGATATAGCAGTGGTAAAGCACTGCTGGATTCAATCCCTAATACCAAAAAAAAAAAAGTCTTTGTGTATTAGTGAAGTCAAAGTAGAACTGGCTTAAATTAGGATTTTACAACTTAACTGTAAGATGTTTTATCTGAGCCTTATGGCAACCACAAAAAAAAAAAAAAAAAAAAACCCTCTAATAGATATACAGAAGATAAAAATAAAAATCCTCTAATAGATACACAAAGCATATAACTACAAAAATACAACAATCGAAGGAAACAAAGAATACCACTAAAAAAGAAATATATCGCTAAGAAAGTCAGCAAGATTGGAAGAGAAATACAAAGCAAAAAAATAAATAAGTGAATGTCAATACTAAATTCTTACCCATCAATAATCACTTTAAATAGACTAAATTCTCCAATCAGAATTGGAGACTAACGGAGTGACTAAATGAATTTTTAAAAAAGGATCCAACAATAAGGGACTCATTTTAGCTTTAATGGGCTATTAAGCTTTGGCTTCCAGGTTTGTGGATCTTTCTAAACTGTGTACATGAGTTATGTAAACAAAACTGACAAGGGGAAAATAAAGGTCTTCTGTGTAGAGACTACATGCAGCATAATAAAGACATATGGAGAAAGGGGGAACATGATACACACTTGCAATCCCAACTACTCGAGAGCCTCTGGAGTAACTTGAGGCAAGAGGACCTCAAGTTGGAGGCCAGTCAGGGGAAGTAAAGGAGACCTTGTCTCAAAATAAAAAGGACTGGGGATGTATCTCAGTAGCAAAGCATCCCTGTGGTCAACCCCCAATCCAATAAACAAATGAATAGTTCAGGGACATAAGCTCAGTGGTAAAGCACCCCTGGGTTCAATGCACAACACTGAAGGAAAAAAAAAAACACATAGAGAATAATTTCCTAAGGAATAAAAATATATTTAACAAGAAAGATAGACTAGAACAGAAAAATCAAGAAAAAGAACATTATCATATAATTATATATACCACAGAGCTTCAAAAATACAGCTTATTTCATGATATACATTATTCCTAAAGTAGAATGGAAATAATTTTTTGGTACTGGGGGTTGAACCCAGGGGCACTTTACCACTGAGTTATAGCCCCAGTTTTTTGTTTGTTTGTTTTTTGTTGTTTTGTTTTTGTTTTTGTTTTTAAAATAGGGCCTCCCTAAGTTGCTTAGGGCTTTGGTAAGTTGCTGAGGCTGACCTCAAACCTGAGATCCTCCTGCCTCAGTCTCCTGAGGCAGAATCACAGAGTCACTGTGATTACAGGTGTTTGCCACCACCCAGCAAACAGAACCAATTACTATATAAAGATGCTTTGCTAAGTATTTATATACTTCTTTTAAACACAACATTGGCATTATACTGTAAATATTTTTTCAGAGTTTTACTCAATAAATCCTAAGCACTTTTTCATACCATCAAATATTCTTCCAAAATCCAAAGGCATGAAATTCCTCCACATGGATATACCAGGATGTAAAAATCCCTCAACTGCAAGATAATAGGATTCTGAATAAATTATAATCACTGTACATGTAAGGAGCTTGTAAAACAAAGTTTGCATTATAATGACTACTTTAGCCGGGTATGATGGTACATGCCTGTAATTCTAGCTACTCAGGGAGACTGAGGTAGGAGGACTGAAAGTTTGAGGTCAGCCTCAGCAACTTAGCAAGACCCTGTCTCAAAATGAAAAGGGATAGGGATCTGGCTCAATAATAAAGGGTCCCTGGGTTCAGTGCCCAGTACTACAAAAAAAAAAAAAAAAATATATATATATATATATATATATATATATATATATATATATATATATAGAAAATAATTTGTCAATTCTTGGATAATCCCATCTTGATCAAGGGAAATTGCCAGATACACATCAATATCTATTCTTTCTTGCTTCCACAGATAACACTGCTGATTGGATGTGCATAAATCTCCAGAACATTTATTCCCTCACCTGTGAAATAAAAATACTAATTTTGTGACTCATCAAGTCCCACAGGGCTCTAATTTCCCTGTTATTTCAGCATCAGTCAAACCTGCATTTGAATCCAGTGAAGTTTTAGTTACCCATCCATCCCTCAACATTTATACTACTTTGGTCAATTTTTACTGACCTATTCCTGCCATTTTCTCTTCCAGAGAGGAAATAATTTTAAAAGTGTTCAATTCCTAAAATAAACAATAAAAGCAAAATAAGAAATTGAGAGAAAGAGGAAAAAAAAACAGAAAGCAGAATAAAAGACTGAATAGAATAGCATAAGCACTTAATATTCATCAACCTGAGAAGGAAGTCTTCAATATTTAGCCAAAAACCACAATTTTATTCCTTGGCATTTTCTCCCTAGTGTATGTATGTATGTGAATGTGGTGGGGGTGGAAGAGAGTATACAAAAAAAGGCACATTCACATATGCACACCTGAAATGATTTATGAAATATTTCAAACATTTCTTGCTATTCTTCCAAAGTTTAGATTCGTGCCTTAAATCTATTTGATGTAGAAAGGAACTGCTGAAGGCCATCTTTCAGTATTGTGGTGTCTTTTAGGCGACTTGAGAATGCCTTGTGTAGGGTAAGTGCTGACAAGTCAAAGGAGGTGGGAAGCAGACAGATGGAAGACAGATGTCATGGAGTGGGAGAACAGAATGAATGCTGACTCACTTTCCTTCCCTCCTAGATCCCAGGAAGCAGCAGCCAAGTGCTCCTTGCTGCTCCTTTCTCCGCAAGTGAGGACAATGCTCAACCAGCTGTGTGGGGGAAAAGACCAGTGATCCAAAGAACACTATTTGAGGAAATGAACAAAGAATGTTCCTCATATCCAAAAGCTCCTGTTATGGGAGTCATGGAACAAGGAGTAAAATTTTTTTCTCACGGATAGGGCTGATATATGTAATAAAATATAAATAATTATGAAAGAACAAGTTGTTTCACTACTCACTTGCCAAAAGTTCCCAAAACACCTACTTAACTTTCTATTTAATAAACACAAACCTTAATTTTTTTTTTTGGAATTTACATGTAGGAGTCATTCACTTTGTGTTTGTAAATCTTTGCTGCCAGGCTCTGATTCTTCATACCACTTCATTCTTCCTTTCATTAAAGTTCAAATACCCCCAACACAGCTCATGTCTTGCATCGCCGAACCACAACTGAACTCCAACCTATGATAGCCTTCTTCTAAACAGAATTTACTCAAAGGTTCCTAACCTATAACACCAACGTGAATGAAATTAATTTTTAGCTGGTAAGATGATCAATTCTGATCTTTCCTTCCTTTTAATCTTCCCATTTCCTACTTTGTCTCCCTTTAGTACTCTCAGAAAGGCATAAAGAAGTAGAAGAAAGCATGTTATTTACTATCTATGCATCCTCAGGAGAAACACTCTGTGATCTTCAGTTTTCTTACTGTAAAATGGGAATAATAGCCACATTATAAATCTGTAAAGATTAAATAATATCCTGCACATAAAACTTGTGACATGCAGATCTCCAATATATTACTTCACTTCTGTGATAAAAATAGAGTATTCTAAACTTTCATTTTAAGCAAAAAGAGGAAACAAAAAGCACTAGTTCTCAAATCTAGTGACATTATCACCTAATGAAGTAAAGAATAGAAATGCAAATCCTGAAGTTAGAGGTAACAAGATGAAAAACCAAGAACAGGATATACAGAAGGTGGGAGAATATACACATTTACACCTAAGTTTGGCTGAAATGCACAATGTGGTATTTCTTGCCATACTCTGTGATCAACTAGATTTAAGGCCTAAATAATGAGTAGTTGTCATTTTGTACTCACTGGGAATCTTGGAAGAAAGGATTAGTCAGATGCTCTCATTAGCTAACTTTTGCCCTTGCTAACTTTTTTTCCCTTTACAGAGTACATGTTATACAGTTTAGCAAAACTGTCTTAAACAGTTTTCTTCAGCTCCACACATCTTTTAATTTCAAACTATAAATTCAGTGAAGACATAAAAATAATGTCTTATCTTCATCACAGTCAGGGCTAGGTGCATAGCATTTGTCTAGCATGGATGAGACCCTGGGTTCAATCTCCAGCACAGCAAAACAAAAAACAGAAAAGAAAAAGAAAATCCATTGTAGTTATATAGTATTAGCAACCATTTAATAAATAACTGTTGACTACTGTGAGGGTAAAATCTAGCTTTCTGCTTTGGATTTGAATGTACCCAATTCAAATTTGAATATACCAAAGAGCTACAAAAAAAATTAAAGAATTTTTTTCCTTTGTATTTTCCTGAACTCTCAAATCTTTATCTCATCAGATAGGTGATAACTCACTGTCACAAAATAATTCAAGATTGTCTCCTTCCCCTACTCTTTTTTTTTTTTTTTTTTTTTTTTAGAGAGAGAGAGAAAGAGAATTTTAACATTTATTTTTTAGTTTTCGGTGGACACAACATCTTTGTTTGTATGTGGTGCTGAGGATCGAACCCGGGCCGCACGCGTGCCAGGCGAGCGCGCTACCACATGAGCCACATCCCCAGCCCCTCCTTCTCCTACTCTTCCAATTCAACACTTTAAAGAAAGTTCCTTCTGAAGCATTCATGTTACACATTTCAGCATTTGGCAAGTTTTAAGAGATATCTAGTCACAGATGCAGTCTCCACCCTCCCCCTCATCCTTTCAATTTTCCTATTCCTCTTGGCTTCAAAACAGTGTGAACACAAAGTGGAGAAACAGTAGGCAGCAACTCTGTTACAGTTTAAAGTATAGGATATGAGGTGATAAAAGAATATAAAACTACACAGAACCAGATGAGGCATGTCAAGCTGGAATCCTTTATTTTGAAAGTTATAGTACTTTATGCACCTCCAAAATTCAGTTCTTCCTAGGTCAGACTTTTGAAATGGGGCTTATTTTATTTTAAAGGCTGTAAATTCACAAAGAACAACACACAAATACAGAATATCCCAATGTAAAAATGTACAATTGGGGGCTACTCATCACTTCAAGATACTCTGTATCTGTTTTCTTCTACTGATATGTCAAAAATAAACAAAAAATGAGTTCACACCAAAAATATTCTTTCCAAGAATAAGTCTCAACAGAAGAGTAGATAAGTAAATGAGAGTTAGAACAGAATCAAACATTGTTAATTCAATAAACCATCAAACCTCTAAGATAAATAAGGGGGGAAAATGAACATAATTATTTAAACAATCAGAAGAAAAACAACAAAATGACAGGAAAAAGTAACAGTCTTAATTCTCCAATTAAGACTCAGACTAGTTGATTAAATTATAAAAGACCCTACAATTTGTTTACTGCAAGAAACTTACCTCACACCTCACCTCATCAAAAGACATAGAGACTGAAAGTAAAAAGAGAAAATAAAATTCTAACAAGAGTTAGAGAAGTCATGATGGTTGTTTCTTTTGAATAGACTGTTTACAATACATTGAAAATCCTACAATTATGGTAAGAGTTAAAGAGCAGACTACAGTACAGACACCATGTACATGACCATCATCTCTAATTTATCATCTCCAACACATTATTCTTTAAGGATTTAAAGTGGTCTATAAGAAGTCATATATAAATCAGGTCCAGAAAAGTACATATTACTAGAAGTTTAGATTATGAGAAAACTAAGTACAAACAATATATGAGTAATCACCAATTACTCAAAAGTTCAGTCACCCATCTACCTCTGAGCAACCAAAACAAAAGCTCAATCACCTGTCTGCCTCCGAGCAATCATAACCAGAAAAAGAGACAATTACATAGCTCATTTAAGGCAGAGAGACATTCTAAGTTTAAAAAAAGCAAAAGGTTTAATCACAAAGGATAGACTGAGGACTATATAAAAATGAAATATTCCATTTGGCAAAGCACACCGATAAAACAAACACATGATAAAATATCAGAATACATACAACTGGGAAAAAAGTTACATCATGTAGCAGAAGGTTATTATCATCCTAATGTATAAGAGTATTCACAAATAAACATAATTTTTTTAAAAAAAAAACAGAGGATGTGGTCATCAACAGGAATTTGCAAGAATAATTACAAAACCACTAGCAAACATAAAATTAGGTTTTAAAATATGCAATTACAAATATGCAAAATTAGAGAATGTTTGGCCTTGTAAGATTGATGATTTTTTAAAACACTTGTCAAAAACATATTTGGCATTTTTAATTACTAATTATTAATAATTATCTCCTAACCTCCTTTTCTGAAACATCAATTCTTCTACCTTCATTGGGAACTCCAGCATCTCTACCTTAGTCTTCTTTGCTCAACTTTTACCATAATCATGGGCTTCTTCAATGTTTAGAGAACAAGCTATTCAATTCCCAAAAGTAGCAACCATTTTTATTCCTTCAACTTTTATCTACTACTTACCCATCTGTCCTATCTGAATCCTTACTTTCCTTCTCTGATCTGATCTTAATAGTTTGCTCATTTTCTTGTCATTAAATTCAATGTTGCTATTATTCTAGAATAAGAATTAGTAAATTCTTCCTATAAAAAGTCAGATGTTAAATATTTTAGAATTTGCAGACAATAGATTTTCTGTCACAACTACTGAACCTTACCACTGCTTTAAGGCACAAGTAGCCACAGACCATATGTAAATGAAAGCGCATGGCTGTGTTCCAATAAAATTTCATTTATGGATACTGAAATTGAAGTTCCATGTAATTTTCATATCATAAAATATCTTTATATTGATGTTTTTTCCAACCACTGAAAAACAAAACTATCATTCTTAGTTCACAGGCTGTATTAAAAAAAGCAACAGGACATGTTTGTTTGTCCTGTGGGCCATAACTGGCTGACAATTGCTAATATCACTTTCTTCAACAACCAAATAGATCCCATGAACACTGCTTTCAGCTAATGACTCTCTCAACCTCTCATTCTTTCTGTCTCACCCAATCTTACAAACTCCTGATCCTGGACCAAGGTAATAATCTCTCATCTTTGTAAAGTAATATAGGAAATCTACTGTTTAGATTGGTGCCCCTCAAGATTCATGTTCCTCAATTTTTTTTCAGGGAGGAGGAGCTACTGGAGATTAAACCCAGATATGCTTTGCCACTAAGCTAGATCCTCAGTTATTTTTATTTTGAGACAGGGTCTCACTCAGTTGTTAGGGACGGGGCTTTGAACTTGAGATCCTCCAGCTATAGCCAAATGAGTTGCTGGGATTACAGGTGTGTGCCAACATGCCCAGCAATCTCTGTGCCTTTATTCAGCTCTGGCTCCCTTCTCTACAACAAACTCATTACCTGCTTCTCCAATCTCTCCAGATCTTCCTGGAGATCTTCCTCATTCAACAAAGGTCCTGCTTTATCCTCCACAGAGATAGATACATACATAGGAGCAAACAAAAAAAGCAACTTTTTAAACCCCACATAAATACAATATACAACTAATCCCCATTCACTTCCACAGAGTGTAATGAGTTCAACCTTTGTTTTGAATCAAACACAGCTTATTTTTTTCCACCTTTTACTGGTATATTATTAGATGCCTGGTACACAAACAAGCATTTCACAAAAATCTCTTAATTCTTCACCAAAAATATCTACAAAAAGGCTGGGAAATACAGCTCATTGGTAAGGGATTGCCTACCATGCACAAGGTCTTGCATTTGATACCCAGTGCTACAAAAGAAAACAAAAACAAAAAACAATACCCATTTCAGGAAGAAATTCAGAACTGGGCTTAAAACTGTGGTCTATGTCCAAAGTCACACAACTGTATGCACATCTGAGCTCCACTTTTTCCCATTTCCAACTATGGATTGTCTGATATGACCCTGCATACCATTTCAAAAGCACCTCCAAACATCTCTTGACATAGCATAGCCTTCACTGGCGTTCCCTTCTCCCCTTCACATATTTTGTCATGTCTCCATGCCTTTTCATCTGTATTAAATCTCCACCTGGAAATTCTTTGCTAACCAGTTACCATAAATAAGCCCCTTCCTGCTAAAAAAATTTTTCTAAACCCACCTCCAGAATACTCATGAACCTGTCTTAGTCTACTTGGACTCCCATAACAAAATACCACCAACTGGTGGGTGGTGGGGGGCTTAATAAATGTATTTTCTTACAGTTCTGATAACTAGAAGTCTAAGATTAAGATGCCAGCATGAACAGTCTTCCTTTCTAGCTTGAAAATGAACAACATCTTGTGTCCTCATCTGACCTCATTTGTATACATGCACCTGAAAGCATGACTGAGCTCTCTGATGTCTCTTCTTGAAAGAACACTAATAATACCATTGGGCCAGGGCCCCAGGTTTATGACCTTATTTAACCTTTCTTACTTCTTCAGAAGCCCCATCTCCAAAAACTGTCACACGAGAGTTCAGGGTTTCAATGATGAATTTAGTCCCTTTATGCTCTTAAACACCTTGGGTGTATCTTCTATCACCTCTCCACAAAACTGTTCTTCTATTTCCCACCCACTGAACCATAGCCTCTTCAAGGTAGGCTTAGCTGAATGTGATGGCACGAACCTATAATGCCAGCAGCTTAGGAGGCTGAGTCAGGAAGAACCCATGTTTTTTTTTAACAATATTTTTATTAGTTATTGATGGGTCTTTATTTATTTATATGTGATGCTGAGACTTGAACCCAGTGCCTTGCACATGCTAGGCAAGCGCTCTGCCACTGAGCCACAACCCCAGCCCAAGAACCCATGTTTGAGGTCAGCCTCAACAACTTAGTAAGACCCTGTCTCACTAAAAAAAAAATAAGGGCTGGGTATGGAGTTCAGTGGTAAAGTGCCCCTAAGTTCAATCTCCAGTAACCCCCCCCCCCCAAAAAAAATGAAAAAGAAAAAAAAAAAAAAATCAAAGGGCCAAGAATATCCTATTTCTTTAATGTTTTCTAGTCAATTTTAACCTTAGGCCCTACAGTCTATGGAACTAATGACACAGTTTCAGTTATACTGTCAGCTCCTATTTCCAGGATGATTAAAATATCCTTTGGATATGCTGGGAATGGTGGCACACACACATATAATCTCAGTTACTTTGGAGGATGAGGCAGAGAATCTCAAGTTGGAGGGCAGCCTGAGCAAGTAGCAAGACCCTGTCTCAAAATAAAAAATAAAGGGGTTCAATCCCCATTATAAAAAAAAAAAAAAAATTAGCCAGGCCTGGTGGCCCATGCCTATGATCCCAGCAGTTTGGGAAGCTGAAGCAGGAGGATCACATGTTCAAAGCCAGCCTCAGCAAAGGCAAGGCACTAAGCAACTCAGTGAGACCCTGTCTCTAAATTAAATACAAAATAGGGCTGGGGATGTGGCTCAGTGGTCAAGTGCCCATGAGTTCAACCCCCAGTACCAAAAAAAAATTATTTCAAACTAAAGTTTTAAATGCTATTCACCTGCTTATTTCTTTCACTTAGCATAATGCTGTATAACAGAGACTATTCAAGACCACTGCAAATGAGCAATTTAGTTTCCAAGTCATTTAAAAATATGAAGAGTGGGGGGCAATGAACACGTCTATAATCCTGTGAAGCAGAAGGCTGAAGCAGGACAATTACAAGTTCATAGCCAGAAGAATAAGCTACTTCAGAAGACTGTGTCTTATATAAGACCCTGTCTTTAATAAAAAAAAAAAATTAAAATTTAAAAAAATTAAGAGGTTAGAGATATAGCCCAGTGGTACAGTACCCCTGGGTTCACTTCCCAGTAGAGCAAAATCTAAATTAATTAAATTAGATGTAAAAAGAACACATTTCATTAGAGAAAAGCAATACTAAAGAGCTTACAATTTAAGTTAATGATACCACTCGAAAAAGTAAGGGGAAAAAAAAAAGTGGGGAAAAAAGGGTAAGCCAAATGCTTCAAGGGTTCAAAATCAGGAGAAATTAATTAGGAATACAATAGACAGGATAAATTTCTGATACAAAGGTATTATCAAATTATAAAGCAGTTAAACTTATAAATAATTTCCAATGGTTTGAATAACACTGTAAATTAGGAAGCAAAGAGGAAATGAGTGGAGATGTTAGAGTCCCCAAAAAAGTTGGAAAAGCTGATATTTCAGTGACCTCAGGTTAGCCAGTGGAGAGATTAATTAACATGAAAATGTATAGATATATACACACAGCAGGAAGAAAGAGAGGCAACAGATTCTCTTCAGAATTATTTATACAATGTTTAACCACAGTAAATTTCAGAGAAGAGCAAATATATTAAAGTTTTATAAATACACAAATACTGGTAAAATGCCCAAGAGATTTTTTAAAATGTGTTCAGAATGCCTACCTGAAAACAACCTAACATTAACAATCTAAGAGTATGTATACTAATATTTTCTAAATCACTCCCTTGACCTATAAAACCTGGCTAGCATAGGTTACATGAGCTTTTTTTGGCCTCTGAATTCTTGGTTGTTACATTATGGTGACAATAGCAACAAAATGAGAGCTAATCAATAACAGGCACACTAGGGGCTAGAGTGGTGGCTTAGTGGCAGAGTACTTTCCTAGCATGTGTGAGGCACTGGGTTCAATTCTCAGCGCCACATATAAATAAATAAAATAAAGGTCCATTGACAACTAAAAAAAAATTTTAAGTCACACTATATTAACAACGCTTGAAACCCCATTATAAAATTTTAAAGCATCTGCATCATAATTTCCCTGTGAATATAAACCCAAACAAAAATTTAATATTTGTGCAAAGCAGGTCAAGAAAAATAATTAGAAAGAAGAAAATCCTAAAATTACCTAGTTTACACTTTCATTGGACAAAACTACTCACTGAAAGCCATACTGACAGAATTCATGGCTGTAGTATCTTGGCTAATTTTCAACACTTCATAAAATAAAAGCTATGAAAAGTGACTGCTTTCTTTTTGTCTGCTATTTATAAAACAAGAACAAAAACCTTATGTTAAAATAAGCCAAAGAAACTATGTAATACTTCTTAAAGCTATAAAAAAGAGACATAATCTTATCACTATAGTTAAAGGGGAAAAAATATCCCAAAATTTGGTCCAGGACCATGACTCCTTTTTAGATTTAAAAATGTGAGAGGATGCAGGAAGCAGGAAAATGACTATGATCAGCTAAATGAGAACAACAAAGGCAGGAACTGGCCTCTAAAACAAAAGGAATCTACCAACACTTTACTTCCAAGAAAAAGTTTCTGGATGGCAAGGGTATAAAATCTATGAACATACGCTTCAAGAAAAGCCCAGAACAGCAGTTTGTTGCCCAAATTCTACCAGGGATTAGGTACAAAGAAAAACTACTCTATTTTCTGTATCAACTCCAACTAATGGGTAATGTTTAGCAGATGGCACCAGAGAGACACTGCAGGAAAGAAGAGTTTTACTTCCTGGTCTAGGCACTGCTTGGCAGGTTTCTCCAGCACCAGGTTCCTGTGCTGCACCACAGCCCACAGCTTCCTCTCACTCTACAAGGCTACAAGTAGCAATACCCACTAAAAACATATTTTCCTGGTACCAGTGAGAGTGAGTTTCTATCAAATTCCATCAACAATTTCTCTGCTGTCCAATGAGTCATAGACAAACCCTCTCTGACAAGGCCTGTATCTCAAAACCTGGGCTAGTTGCTTGCTTGGTTACTCAATCACAGCACTAACAGGTACAGAGTGCTCTTACATCAATTACTATCATTTTTTACAGCTCTCTTTACTTCTTACTAGCTGTTAGCTAGTAAGAAGTAAACATTAAACATTCTCTGTTCTCATTACTGTGTGATTTCCCTTTCCTCACTGGACCCAGAGTAAAAGAATCCTGAACACCACCAGAAAAACAACAATTAGGCCACTGGACATAAAGACAGTGGTTGGGCAATAAAATGAATTGAAAATACAATATGATCTTTGCTAAGCCAAAGCATCCACGATCCCCTGGATTTGACTTCAATTACTACATTACACAAATACTCCCTTCCTTTTGGGGGGTAAAAGGGAGTTTATCTTAGCTTCTTGGGAAATTTTTAAAAACTTGTTAACAGATTTTCTGTGTTAAAAAAGTTATCCATTCTACAAGAAGTCAGATGCCAACAGTGACTAAGACCACTGAAGGCAGCAGCTACCAAAACTGCCATCATTAAGTTCTTGCCCTGGAAATTCACCCTACAGTCAAACTTAGAAAGGAGGATGCCTTAGGGATTTCATCTACTGCAAGTGAGCTTGAATAGTTTCTTAACTGAAGCACAGGATCTTTTTTGTGTCCCTGTTTCTCCCCTACAGACCTCTTTAATTATTAACACACATGGAAAAGAATAAAATAAATCCATTGACAAACTCCTTAAATTTCATCATATAGGCAGATAGGCAGGCTAAAAACAGAAATCCAAAGAAGCAGAGAAATGGTAACCCAAATTCCTAAAGCAATGCATGGGTTAACAATAGTAAAGGTTATTTTTTGTTTCTTGTCAATAACATTTCAAGTTGAAGGAAAAAATTTAAAAAAAAAAAAATTCTGGGGAAAAAAAAGTACACCCAGGGTTGTAAGAGTACAGAATGAAAACCAAATATATAAGCAGGCATAGGCATTAAAGGATTCAATAAATTTGTTAGACCACCTATTTAGCAGAAAAACAATTTTGGAATAAAGCAACAGTAAATGTCACTAAATAAACCACACACTTAGTTACTGTGATAAAATATTATACAATGAGCACCATGAAAGAGTGGTAACTGTCAGAAAGAGAGCCTTATGTCACACAAGACAATGTGTTTTATTGTGGTGTGTGTTAAGCAGTAAAATAATGTTTTAGAGGAACAAAAACTACTTTTAAAGATAGCAAATTTTTGAAATTTGTGCTGCCCAATGATATTACTGTCATCGAGAAACACCTGAACCTAGAATGGAAATGTGTTCTTATATTTAGAATGAACTCAGACACAGTCCTACTGAGAACAATAAATACAACTTCTTCAAGTATTAGGCTCTTTCTCAACCACACTGGAAAAAAATTTATAAGAACCCCTGTTTTGGCAAGCTATTTACATGGCTGTTAACTTTGTCCTTTCTTTCCTCAACATACTACCTCTGAGATTTTAAGGCTTTACTGATTTGAAACATCACCCTCTTGAGTACAAATTTTTCTGTGCATTCAATTAAGTTTTAATAAGTTTATAAATTAACTTCATAGGGAAGGAGACTGCCACCATCATTTCAAATTTTGAGTATCTGAAGCTGGGCTTTGTGGTGCATGTCTGTTATCCCAGCAACTTAAAGCCCAGGCACGAGGATCACAGTTTTAAGGCCAGCCTGGGCAACTTAGCTAGACCCTGTCTTAAAATAAAAAATAAAAATGGCTGGGGATGTAGTTCAGTGGTAGAGCTCCCCTGGATTCAATCCCCAATAAAAAAACAAGCAGTATATCTGCAACCAATACCTTCAACATGGCCTCCCTCGACTTTCAAACCACCTTTTGTTACTTCCACTGGCCTTAGTGAAAATCCCTTTCTGACATTATTCTTTCTTAACATTTTTTCCTAGATTACTGTGATGAACTTCAAAATGATCCCACTTTTCCCAACTTAATAGAATACTGGATACCATTCATTTCCCTAAATAACCAAATGGTCACAATATTCTTACTCATATTCCTTTTATCTCGGCCTTAACAAATTAAATTACCCCAAGTGTATTTCTTACAGTTCTGAAGGTCAGATGTCTGATATAGGTCTTTCTGGGCTAAGATTAAGGATGTCAGTAGGACTATTCCTTTCTGGAGGCTCTCGGGAAGAATCTGTTCCCTTGCACGGCAGTGTCTGGCTCTGCTTTCTCTGGCTCCTAGCCTTTTCCTCCATCTCCAAATACAGAGCCATAAAAATAAGTCCTTCTTGGGGCTGGAGTTGTGGCTCAGAGGTAGAGTGCTTGCCTGGCATGTGTGAGGCCCTGGGTTCAATCCTCAGCACCACATATGAATAAATACAATAAAAAGATCCATTGACAACTAAAAAATATTTTTAAAAAATAGTTCCTTCTCACTCTGCTCTCTCTTTAGTTCTGTCAACTTTGCTTCCCCCTTCTACTTTTAAGGACCCTTGTGATTACACTGGGCTCATCAGGATAATCCACAATAATCTTCCTACCTTAAAGTAAGCTGATTAGCAACCATATTTCATCTGTAACCTTAATTCTTCTTTGCCATGAGGTCACATATTCAGTTCCTGGTGATTAAAATATGGACCTCTTGGCAAAAGGAGAGGGCATTATTTACCTACCATACTACCCAAATTGTATTTGCCCTCTACTCTTGAGTGGAAGGAATACTGCTCTACATAGGGAAGCAAACACAATTCAAATTAAATAAGTATGCTAGCTGACTAAATTCATCTTTACATCTCCATTTCTCATTTAGGACACAGGTGAAGAACTAAAGATACTACAAAGATAGGTAGCAAGAAAGATGCTCTTATTATTGCTTGATGCAATTTGGAATTCATCTTCACTATACATAATGCATGGTTATATTCTTAAAATGGCCTAAAGTCCTCTAACTGAAATAAATACTACACTAGAGATACATTGTACAAGAACATTATGAAAGTCCTAAAACTCAATTTTAAACTTAAGCACCAACCTGAAACAACAAATAAACCATCAACCTTTTGGTATAATAATTACCAAGCCATGCAATCATATTTTCCTCATTTAAAAGAAAAAACTCTGCATTTCTAATACCTTACACCATTGGGAGATATTGTACTTAAACATAAACTTCAAGCTTGCAATTGCTTTTGGCTCATTCTAATTACTAAACTTACTTTTAGGATAGAGGAAAGCTACCCTACGGATTTATTTAGCATTTACAAAAATTCAGTTCAGCTTGAGTAATATCCTGTATAAGACAGTCCAATCCACGCTTTTCTTAGCTGTAGGCATCCACTAGGACATATATAGCAGATTCAAAATTCTCAAAATGTTAATGCATTAAATGTATTAAAATCTTAATGGCCTCAAAAGGAAACATCCTTCTAAAATACATCTCTCCTTGCAGGTAAATGCTTTTTTTTTTTTTTTTTTTTGTATCTCTTAAAATAAATGAGGAGATACAGTAGCCCAAACACACACACACAAACAAATATTTGGGAGCAGGACTATTTTAGTGATGTTCCCTATTAACAGAAAGCACCAAAGGGTTTGAAAGGAAGCAAACAGACACTGACCTTTACAAATAAACTTTAGAATAACAATGAGAAAAAGGCCCAGAATCAAACATATTTATTAAGATCTGAATTCACCCTAACCCTAACCCTAACTGACCAATAACCTTACTATCAACTTACCTCAATTTTATGAATCAAATGAAATAATAAGCATATTCAAATTTAGGGTTTTTTTTTTTTTTTTACTTCAATCAAGCACCATTAAGAGTAAAAGGAATTAATGGACAGGTAACTAACTCTAGATTCGAAAGATTAAAAAACAACTTATGAAAGTCTTTCCATAGTATGTTGGTTCTAATTCAACCATTTCTTTATTTTTTTAATTAATTTTAAATTTATATGACAGAGGAATGAATTACAATTCTTATTACACATATAGATCACGATTTTTCATATCTCTGGTTGTATACAAAGTATATTCACACCAATTTGTGTCTTCATACATGTATTTTGGATAATAATGTCCATCACATTCCACCATCATTACTAACCCCATGCCCCCTCCCTTCCCCTCCCACTCAACCATTTCTTGATGGTTCAAAGTTATTATGAGGAACATTAGTGATAATGCTAGTCAGGAACACCTCATGGGCTAGGGCTGTGGCTGACCAGAACACTTGCCTGGCATGAGTGACACCCTAGGTTCAATCACCAGCACCACCCAAAAAGAAATACCTAATGGATCATAGACACAGTATAAATACTCCAAAGTTTAGAACTCTAAAGTTTAGTAATTTCTCATTTCTTTTTTTGTGTAACCAGATGAATAAAATCTCTTCCTTTATTTTATACACATTGTAGGAAGCCTAATCTGGCTCAGCCTGATCCTGACAATGTAACAATTCCTTTCCTTGTTATTCTAGGTTCTTCAGCTCATTGTTTACAATATTGATAAATGAGTACCAGTTGATCCACATTTGGCCTTTGCTTAAATGTATATGGCTGATGTATTACATCCCTCACTTTCTGCTGCTAAGTAAGTGATCTCATAATCTCTGAAAAAAATAGATAACTCAAAAAGAACATTGCCTTTTTTACTGATTATTAATGCAACTACCATTAACTGTGCACTTATTGCACATAAAGCTTTGGAGTGTTTTCAGTACACTAATGCATTTAAATCTTCAAAAAATTTTATGTACACAGCATTATTTTCAAGGGTGGAAATTTAAGAAAAGGAATAAATAACTTTATCAAGCCTTTATAACTACAAGGAACCAAAACAGGTTGAGGATTCAGTATATCTCATAGCAAACTATCACCAATATTTTATATATATCGCATAGCAAAATATCACCAATGTTTTACAGAAAACAAAATGGATTCAGAAAAATGATGTCTATAAAACAAAAATGATGTCTATGTATCTATAAAACGGGAATAATACTCGCTTGCCTCTTTAACAACATGAAAATGTTAACATCAAAGATATCAGGGTCTCAATATACTGCCTAAAAAACCCAGGAAGCATCAGGGTCTCAATATACTGCCTGAAAAACCCAGGAAACATCATTGTGTGGTTTAGGTATTAGGTGTCCCCAAAAGTAAATGTATGAAACAATGCAAGGAAATTTAGAGGTGAAATGATCGGTTTATGAGAGTATTAACTTAATCAGTGTGTTAATCCCCTGGCAGGAATTAACTGGGTAATAAATGTAGGAAGGTAGGATATGTATGGCTAGAAGTGGGTCCCAGGGTGTGCCTTTGGGGTATATATCTTATCTGGTAAGGGGAGATCTCTCTCTCTCTCTCTCTCTCTCTCTCTCCTCTCTCCTCTCTCCTCTCTCCTCTCTCTCTCTCTCCTCTCTCCTCTCTCTCTCTCTCCCTCTCCTTCCTGGTACAGTGTCCTGGCTGCCTTCCTTCTCCATGTCCTTCTGCCATGATGTCCTGCCTCACTTTGGGCCCAGAACAATGGAGTGAGCCACAGAGGGACTGAGAACTCTGGAACTGTAAACCCCAAATAAACTTTTTCTCCTCTAAAATTGCTTTTGTCCTGTGTTTTGGTCAGAGTAGCAGAAAAAACTGACTAAAACCACCACTTAATAAAAAAAATATCAGGAGTTCTCCTGAAGCAATAGAGGGAATGCCATTTACATTGTATTCTATCTATATAAATGGTGCCTTCTAAGTTGTGCATCAGATGTTCAAATGTATGTGTGTAAATATAAGACTTATGATTTCAGTATGGCCTACACTCATTTTATTAAGTGCTAGATACAATAAAATCAGTGATTACTAAATAGTGATAAAAGAAGTCATTATCAAAAAAAGCAAGCTGGGTTGAGGTTGTAGCTCAGTGGTGGAGCACTTTACCAGCATGTGTGAAACACTGGGTTCGATCCTCAGCACCACATAAAAATAAATAAAGGCATTGTGTCCATCTACAACTAATATAAAAAAAGAAAATTTTGAAAGAAAAAGCAAGCTTACTATTCATAAAAAATGAGGTTGTTCAATTACCATAAATGCCTGGTGACTTCTTCCCTTCTTTTCATTGAAAGCCAATCAGTTTCATGAAAAGTATAATACAGAAATAGACAATAGTATAGAACAATATAGTATAATATAGATATAAATTACTGTATAATTGCCAATATCCATTTCTAGTTATCTTTGGTTCATGAAAGAAACAGTTCAAATAATTTTATTTGAAGGGAAAAGTCAATTCCATTAAATGTTTTAGAAGTATTTAAAGAAACTTTTCAGGATGGATTTATAATGCATGTTAAGTCACTATAGACCACTGCAGTCTTTTTCTTAAAACTAAAATTATAGTGACTTCCTTTATGTGTTCCAAAATCCACTCTTATATTTGAGTCTGAAGATGAGCCAGGATTTTAGAAAATCTACTCTAGTTATCAAAAGACAAAGAATGAGAGTATATGAGATGTCTTCAAAGACTCATCTAACTCTTTATATAAAAAGTCATCATGCATATGAAAATGACCCTTAAAAAACATGTATGATCTGTATAAAATGTAAAAAAAAAAAAAAAAAAAAAGACAAAGAATGAAAATTCAGAGTAAAAACACAGGTGTCACAGGAATAAAACAAGCAATTGTTCTAATTGTTCACTGTAAACCAAAGACTGTTTGCATTTGTCTTTTGAGCTGTGGCATTTCTAAATATTTCATTCTACTAAACTTAAGGCCCTGCTTTTGTTTTTTTTCCAGTATTGGGGGTTGAACCTAGGGCCTTGAGCATACTAAGCAAGACTACCACAGTTACACCCCCAACGCTCAGTATTTTAAAGATGGACTACAAAGATACAATGATACTTATCACAACAAAAGTTCTACACTATTTATCCACTGGCAGTGACAGAGGTACATTGATTGATCCACCAGTGGGTTCCATAACCAACAATTAAACCACCATTTCTGTTTATGTGCAGAAATTCCCTGATATGTTAAGGCTTTATCACAACCTGGGTTACTAAAGCACAACTTCCTAGCCTACAACATTCCAGTCACTCACATTTTCCATAATTTTTTTCTTAATATTTTTTTAAGTTGTAGACACACACAATATCTTTATTTTTATTTATTTATTTTTAAGTGATGCTGAGGATCAGGGCCTCACACGCACAACCAAGTGCTCTACCAATGAGCTATAACCGCAACCCCGTATTTTCCATATTTCTATCATCAAATCTATTTCTTATATGGCAGCAGACCTTAAAGGCAGGTTTTTCAAAGTTGGTGACTTCATAAACACAATTAAATTAAAGGATATACCACCACTGGGTGGTAACACTGCTGATAATCTGACTCTTCTTCATACTTTAAGGTCTTTTATACAGTGAATTCCTGCCACTATTATAGGAGAAAAAATCAAAATCAAATAAATGATACTATATTTACATTGTCTAGGTTTACATTGTCTAGTACAATATAAGGGATCAAAAGAGAATCATAGTGGTTCATAAATGGGTTAATTACAAGAACCACTTAAAGAAAAAAAAAACTAAGTCACACTGGACCAAATCAACAGCACATACATACCACTCTCAAAAGAAGTAGCATAATATCTAAACACCTAAAATCTAATTTTTTGAGACCTATCAGAAAATACTGAAATCTCCTATTACTAGTTTTAAAAATACACAGCTTGGGAAACCTTAAGTGACTTGTCACACATAACCTAATCAACCATCTAACAGGAGCTAAGTAGCTATTACAGTTGACACAATAATACTCTATTTATAGCATCTCTGGTCTGAAGGAATCAAAGAACATTCACTGTTAATTTAACTTTTATCCCATCATCATTTTAATCACTTCTTTATTCAATAAGATTCTGACTTTCATCATTCCTACCAGTTGTTTTCAAGAGAATTCTGATGCTCTTAAGACAGCACAAATATATGGTTTTTGTTTATACATAAAAGTCTGAAAGGAGTCACACCAAACTCCGAAAAACCATTACTCTGGCAACTCATAAAGACATAGATGGAAAGCCCTATAGGAGGAATTTGTTTAACTTCAATTATTTCAGTAGTTTAAATCTCATTTTTGAACATAATTTTAAAGTTTAAAAAAAAAGGTAATGACCATATAAAAATAAAACATTTTATTGGAGGCTATGAAATTTTCTTCTACATAACACTCAGGCATTTTAGCTCATCCCCAAACATATTTCCCATATTAAAGATATACTATTACAAGCTGAATTAGATTTTCATTACTATAACAAAATACCTTAGACAGAAAAACTTTATTAAAAAAAGGTTTATTTAGCCCATAGTTTTGGATATTCAACTGCACAGTGCTAGCATCAGTTCACTTACAGTGAAGGCTGTCTTGACTTCACCACATCATGGCAGATGGCAATGATGGTATTCCATGTAGGAAAAGAAATTACATCACAAGACAGGAAGTCAAAAGGGGTGGGGGCAGGCTCAGCTTTTTTATAATCACTCCTTCACAATAATAAACATTTTTTAAGAATTACCTCTTTTCAGATCTTAACAAGGGGTCACATGAAAACTAACTTAGTGCCTTTCTAGGGCAAGTTGCTCTATGACCTAAGAACCTCCCATATTTCCACAAAGAGACCAAGCTTCCAACACATGGACAGGCAAAGCACATCCAAAACATCACATAGGCCATAGTCCCAAACACTACCTTCCAGGTCAGTATCATTTCTAAGCACTGAACTGCTAAATACATAGAGGGCTGAACCTTGTGGAATGGACAATTGATCATGGAAGCTACTACCCATCACTACTGTCACTTAGAATCAACAGATTTTAACAGGTGTCTTCACATGATCCCAGATTTCTCTCCATCCAGGTCACTAATCAGGTCAGAAAAGAAACCAAAGCCAAGTAAGGAACACATGCTTATAATTCCAGTTAGTCAAAGGTTGAAGCAAAGAATGACAAGTTGAGGGCCATCTTGAACAACTTAACATGACCCTGTCTCCAAAAAAAAAAAAAAAAAAGATTTTTTTTTTTTTAATTTAAAAGCAGAGGGCTCAGGATGTAGCTAGCTCACTAGCAGAACATCACTAGTTTCAACCCTTCCCCCTCCCTCACTCCCTCCCCTTGCGTGCGCGCGTGCATACACACACACACACACACTCACATACACAAGCACACACACAAACGTGTTAACCAAGAAGCATCGGTTGGGGCTCAGAAAAACACACTGCAAAGAATGATGCTTTGGCAAGACAAGCACTTTGAACTAGAGTAAACCAGACAGCCTCAAGAGCAAATTATCGGGCTGGGGATGTGGCTCAAGCGGTAGTGCGCTCGCCTGGCGTGCCTGAGGCCCGGGTTCCATCCTCAGCACCACATACAAAGATGTTGTGTCTGCCGAGAACTAAAAAGTAAATATTAAAAAATTCTCTCTCTCTCTCTCTCTCTCTCCCACTCTGTCTAAAAAAAAAAAAAAAAAAAAAAAAGAGCAAATTATCTTCTAACTTCTCTGGTCCTTTCTCCTATTCCTTTTATTCCCCAGGTAGGCCACAGAAACTAGAATTCCTCTTCCTTAAGGTGGATCACAGAAACTAAAGCTCATCTCCCCAGGTCAACCACAAAAACCTAGATATTTTACTTTGACCTTCCCCTGCCATTCTGTGTTAAAGCTGGTCATAAGGAAATTCTCTGTCCTACCTTGTCTGACAGATCATAACCAGAAGGGTCTTACCTAACCATACTGAGGAAGGACTGAAACAGACACAAAGACAAACCTGAACAACTAGGTTTTGCTACATTTCCCCCTTCCGTTTACTATATTACATCAGAACTTTTTGTCTAGTCACACTTCTACACAGCCATACTTTTAACTATTAAAGATTATACTGTAAAGTCTATTTAAACAAATTTAAAATATTCAGAATAGACAGCTATATATTCTTAAGTTCTCGATTCTTACAATGAAAAAAATATACATTTTTCACCCCTACACAATAATTTCAACTTTCAAACTTTATTCCCCCTACAGAGAAAGATCACCTACTTTTTTTTTTCTTCTTTTCCTTCAATGTGTTGCCTCAATAGTTTATAATAGTAAAATCGGGAACCAATCTAAATGCCCATCAGAAGAAAATATTGTTAAATGAAATATACAATCTAAACTTGTACTTATATATAAAACCAGACTTTGAGGCAGCCAGTATTTTTAAAAGAATGGAGTAGTTATTTATCTATTGACATGGAATTTAAGAGATATACTTTCAGGTAAAAAATGCAAATGAAAATCTGCAGTGTGCCTCATCTCTACCTATATGAAAAGATATTTATTCACATTTACTTGTATGTATATAAATTAATAGTTTCTATCATTTCTGAGATGTGTGGCTGCCTCCAAGTAGAAAAATTAGGAGACCAAGAAAGAGATATTTTCAAACTATATATTTCAAACCACTTAAAATTTGAACCATGTAACTATTTTGTCTATTTTTTAAATCAATGAATAATTTAAACTTGCTTAAAACCTAAAAGTAGTGTTTGTGATTACCATGATTAAGTTGAGGGCAGACAGTGACCAACTGATTAGCTTGACAACCAATCTCACTTTACATTCATGCATTTTAGCATTCCAAAAAACAAACATCACTATCACCAACCTATCTTAGGTTGATGATTCTTACCAGCATTATATTTTTAATTAGCAAAGCAAAAATTAAGTATCTAAACTAACACAATGTATTGCAAAGACAAGTAAGAGAAAAAAACTAACTTCTGCATAATAACCATTAACAATTATAGGCAATCTAAATAAATCTAAAATTTTATGAGTTCTTCAGGAATCTAAAAGTGATGTGTCATCTATGTTGGATCTTCCTGATATCACCAAAAGGAATAAAACAACATAGTAAAAAAATAGTTTTATTACATATTTCATCTCTATGAACACAAAAGAAGCTGTGAAGTCAATTTATGAGAATATTGCAGTTCATTAGGAAGCTTGCCCAACAAGAACATAAAAAAGAAATCAAACGCAAAATGTTAATTTTACACATTTTTATGTACGACACCAAGAAATCACATGCATAAACTGTTTTGGGTTTTGTTTTGTTTTGTTTAGTTTTGTTTTGGGTTTTTGTTTTTTTTTTTTTTTTTTTTTTTGGGGGGGGGGGTTAACTAGGGATTGAACTCAACCACTGAGCCACATCCCCAGCCCTATTTTGTATTTTATTTAGAGGCAGGGTCTCACTGAATTGCTTAGCGCCTCACTATTGCTGAGTCTGGCTTTGAACTCATGATTCTCCTGTCTCAGCCTCCAGAGCCACTGGGATTACAAGTATGTGCCACCGAGCCCCACCATAAACTGATATTTTTAATAAATGATTGATAATAATTACCTAACAACGTGAAAAATAAAGAATTCATATAGCAGCCCACAAAAAGAAAACCTGGTTACTATAGACACAAAACTCTAATAAGCTTGTGGTGGGGGATGAGTGAGAGGAGGACACATTCAGCACTAAAATCAAACACTACTTAAATGCCAAAGAAAGGGGCAATTTCCAGTGATCATTTCCATATTCATTTACCCCTATTTTCTGAGCAGCTACTGAGAGATGCTCAGACTACTGACAGATACAGAAACAATAAAACATTGTTTCTGCTTTCCAGAAACTTATACTCCAATTACAACTGTTAGTATACTCAAAAACAAATTAAGAGTAGAAAGTATAAGATTTTTGAACAACCTACAATAAAAATTAATTTTAAAAAAAAGAAAGTATAAAAGATTAAAGGGCTACAAGAACAAAGACTTTACTACTACACAAACAGGAAAGGCAGGAGTGGGGAATAATCGTGTATGAGCTAACCTTTTACACAGAGGAGATAAGAAAAAATTCCAAGAAATAAAAATGCATAAATAACCAAAAAACTTAAAGTTTACATTCTTCAGAGAACATGTTAAAAAATAAGTTTTTTCTTTTTTTAATTGGTTGTTCAAAACATTACAAAGCTCTTGACATATCATATTTCATACATCTGATTCAAGTGGGTTATGAACTCCCATTTTTACCCCAAATACAGATTGCAGAATCACATCGGTTACACATCCACGTTTTTACATAATGCCATATTAGTGACTGTTGTATTCTGCTACCTTTCCTATCCTCTACTATTCCCCCTCCCCACCCCTCCCCTCCCCTCTTCTCTCTCTACCCCAAGTTTGATCACAAGAACAACTAAGTTTCAAAATGGACTGGGGCCAATTAATGCAGAAAAACAATGCTGAGTAACTGGAACTTTATTACAGCATTGATGAAAATAGCCTTTGGGCAGAGGCACGGTGATTAAGAACACAAACCTCTCAAGAAAGACATGCTTAAAATTAAAATCTGAGCTCTTCTACCCATTAGCAATTCCTTTGAGCTGGTGAAGTCTCCACCTCTTCACCTATTTAGTGGGGATCATAAAAACTACCAACATAAATTAGTACGACCAAAAGAGAACAAAGCACTCAGATGACGACTGACATAATACACAGCCAATAATTGTTTCAGGATTTTTGTTTTGTCATCAGGCAGAGACTATAATGTTCAAGGATGCAGGTAGGACAGTTTAATAGCAATATGTATGATGAATGGTATGGCAAAACCCCCTAGAGATTAGGAATGTCTCATTTGCACATGATTGCTCGAAAAATGGAAGGGAGGCAGAAGAATCAGGAAGCACAATAAAATGACAAAAAAACAACATCTAAGGAGAGTGAAAAATGAAAGATGACCTTTTGAGTAGCAATAAATCCCACTATCATATACAACAATAATGCACCAATAAAAAATGTGGAATAAAAAAATGGTCTTTTTATTTTAAGCCTGGATGACTAATATAATTGAGGAAATTAAGGGAAAAGATGATTCAAAAAAATGACAGCCAGCAAGAGTTTATCAAGGAGAGGGGCTGGGGATGTGGCTCATGTGGTAGCGTGCTCGCCTGGCACGCGTGCGGCCTGGGTTCCATCCTCAGCACCACATACAAACAAAGATGTTGTGTCCGCCAAAAACTAAAAAATAAATATTAAAATATTCTCTCTCTCTTAAAAAAAAAAAAAAAAGAGTTTATCAAGGAGAATAATAAAAAAAAAAAAAATCTGAAGATTAGGCAAGAAAATGAGACTGGTGATGCAGAACAAGGAGCCTGGGCAAATGGAAAGAGGAGGGCTGTTAAAAAAAAAAAAAAGAGGTGGGCTGTTGAAATCATAGGGCTATGGAATCACCAGAAGAGAAACTCAACTCTAAAAAGAAAGATGAAGGGGCTGAGGATGTGGCTCAAGCGGTAGCGTGCTCACCTGGCATGCGTGTGACCCCGGGGTTCGATCCTCAGCATACAAAGAAAGATGTTGTGTCTGCCGAAAACTAAAAAATAAATATTAAAAATTCTCTCTCTCTTTAAAAAAAAAAATAATAATAATAATAATTTAAAAAGAAAGATGAGAACAAAACTTAAGGTAATAGCTAAAATCATGGAAGAGAGAGAGAATATGAACACAGGCCCCAGAGGGATGACTTGGAGGTGCTGGCTTGAAGAAGGCATGGAGATAGGACTCTATAGCACTTTACACTCTATAGCTCTGCAAATGCTCACTAGAACTCCAGATTACAAGAACTGACTTATAATAATATGATTATTATAGGGGCTTACAAGAGTCTACAGATTACGGAAGTGTTACCTATTCCAACTCAATCCCTAACGGGACACAGCTAATACATGCTAATGATTATAATTAGATATTTTTTCAGCATACGGAAGCTCACAGAACTGTAACTCAAGCAAGCTCTCATCTTCCCTGACATCAATCCACACATCTGACTCCACTGATTACTCCTCTTTGTAGAAATCCCTCTCCATTATCTACTCTGACAGCCAATTCTCAGATCCTCCCTCTTCCACCACCATTTTGGTGTCTCTTTTTGTTAACTAGTTTCTCACAAAAAAAAAAAAAAAACAGAACTACCTTGGAGCAGAGTCTTTATGCAATTACACAATAGCTATTTTATACAAATTAGTTTTTAAATAGGAGTCTAATACTGCAGTGCCCTAGGCACTTAATAAATTTTGTGTTCATTTCCCTAACAAAGAAAAAAGCCCAGTGGGTTTTAAACTCTAGAGATCAACACTGATGCTTTTTTGGTACTATTCATAGGACCAAAAATAGTTGATTTATTTCTGACTACTCATGAATATATGTCCCCAAAAGGACTTTGAGGTTAAACTGAAAAATAAACTTTCAATTTCTTTCCACCAGCAATAAGATACACACAAAGAGCACGAGTTCCACAGTATGAAGAGACTTTGCTGTGGCTGAAACACTTTGGTATCACACAACTATAAAACCTAGTAACAAACCAACATCAGCTTTCTAAGAGATACCAATAGCAGATATGACACTTAAATATGACTGATTATCATCCTGAATATCTGTGGGTTTCTTCTCAAATACTTATTACAATATATTACATACTTAATTATCTTCAGTATTTTCCCTACTTCTTTACACGATTGTCACATCTGCTAAAAAACTAAAATAAATTGAAATACTATGACACACATCTTATTGATGTATTTTAACAGATTAAAATACCAAAACTTAAAAAAGCAATTTCAATCTTTCTAGACTTTTTAGGGAGCTCTTTGTGTTCTTTTGAGCATATTAGCATATTATATGTTCAACTAAATCCATAAAAATAATGCTTACTGAAATGAGATTATCAAACTTTGTAAAAAAAAATAAACAGCTGTGAAAGCCACAATTTATGATATACAAATTTACCATGGCATAGAACAGTGACTAACACAACACAATCCCTTACCTTCTTGTTTAACAACATAAAAACAAGTTTAATATTTTAATAATACATCACCAGAAACCTCATATAAAAAGATACTGTTTTAGGGCTGGGGTTGTGGCTGAGCGGTAGAGCACTCACCTAGCACCTGTGAGGTCCTGGGTTTCAATCCCCAGCACCACATAAAAATAAATAAAATAAAGGTTAAAAAAAAAAAGATACTGTTTTAGTTTTGGGCTATGTATCCTTTAGACAATTTTCAATGTACATGATTATCTCCATCTCTATTTTGCCATTTCAAAGAAAGAAAACTAAGATGAACAGTTTGTAAGGCGATATGCATAAATGGGAGACAAGGCAGAGCAAAAAAATCCAGGTTCTTGAATTAAGTACACCTGGGTATATGCAGACATCACTACTTAAAAAGCAATGGGTTCTTAAGAAGTTTAATCTCCCAGAGCCTGTTTACTAATCTATAGAATGGGGGAAATGTTACTTATTTTGGTATTAAGAGAAAGCTATTATTATCAGAAACAAGAACTAAAATGCCATGGATGTTTTTGATTCCTTTTAAGCACAGTTCCCCCCCCCCCCAAAAAATGCTATACAAGTTAGACTAAGATTTCAGACTATACATGCTTAGATGCAGACCATTGTTTATGATTTTCTCAGTTCTGTTTTCCCTGGAAACTATTACCAAGATGAACACAACAGTGCATCTTTAAAAAATACAAGTTAGTAATTAAATCAACAATGCCTCCAGCTCTTCTGTACACAAAAATACAAAATGCACAAGGGATTTGCTTTCTGTCTTAATAATAAGCAGGTAGTACCACACTTCCACTTCCAGCTTAACTCCCTAAGGCTTACTTTTTGAAATATTTAAACCCTGGTGTTTCCTCCCCAGTCACCCCCCAATACAAAGCTCTGGGCCACTGGTTTTCCACTTTACCTTTTTTTTCCACAAATCGCTGCTTTATGTTCAAGGAATTAAATGTTTTCATCTGACCATATGGTATCTAAATTTATTTGGGAAAATGTACTCGAAAAAAAACAAATGTAAACTCTTTTAATAACCTGCTTTATGAAGTCATCCAGCCCCATGTAAACTTACCATTAAGCTTTCTGTAAACATATTACTCAACCTATTTCATATGAAAGTATCACATCTGGCCTTGTACATTCTGAAAGTTTCACCACGTTATTGTTTCAAAGCACTGGCCTTTTAAATCAACTGATAACTGAAAATTTGTAAACCAAGTTCAACAATAAAGAAATAACTACACAGTTATGCAGGTTTTAAAAAGAATGAAGCATGTTAACAAAATGGAGGGGTATTCGTGATGTTTTTGTTGGCCAATAAAACAATATACTACATATGATTCAAATTTTGTTTCTAAAGCATAACCCTCAGATGCGCGCGCGCGGGTGTACACACACGCGCGCGCGCGCGCGCACACACACACACACAAATCCTGACCGGCTATACACAGTCGAAGTCTGGTTACCCAGTAATAAAGGAAATATCAGGGGTTGGGGGTCAGAGGAGAAGGTATGGGGTCTTCATTGTTTGGCAGCTTAATATTTTTTCAATAGTACTTTGTAATTTAAAAAAAAAAAAAAAACTATTCTTAAAAACCTACTCCGCCCTACCCAAATTCTCCTGATTTGTTCAAAACATTGCTATGATTGCTCGAATTTAAAAAGAGGGCATACGAAAACAAAATAATAACTGAAAGGAAAATCGTGGATCTGCAAAATTACTCCTTTTAGTTCTACTCCTGAGTCTTCCCTACGCCGGTGTTTAAAAAGGTCCCAAGGAACACGACAGGCACGGCACTTACCACCAACAGTAGTACGCTCAAGCAACAACAACAAAAAGTCAGCAGGAAAATGCCAGCGCCGGCTCTAATCCCGTGAGTCTCTCCCCAGCCCCAGGCATCCCCAGCCCGACGTAGGTTGGACTCTTTAGCTTCCAAACCAAAACAACAGAAAGTCACCGGGTCGGTCTGAGGAGGCCCTAAAGGGCCGCAGGGGTCTGCCAACGCCGGCTTCAGGTCTCTGCGGTCCCCAAGCCCAGGCCAGAGCCGCAGGACCCGCTCGAAGACGCGGCACCCTGGCCTTCCCCGAGTCCCCGGCCTCCCGCCCCTCCATGTCCGGGACCCCGACATCCAGGCCCCGTCCGGCCCCCAAGCCCTCCCGGTGCTGGATCCCCGACCTTCCGGCCCAGACCCCTGGAGTCGGTCTCCCAACGCGCTCCCCCGCCGACGACCCGGCACACGCCAAACCCTAAACCCTAAGCCCCCGGGCAGCGGCGTTACCTGTGGCGCGGCGGTCGGTCCGGCCGGCCACAGCGGCGCGGGAGCCAGGCACTAGGACTCTGCAAGCTCCGAGGCCGCCGGCCGCCGCCACCACCACAACAACAACACCGCAGCCACCGCCGCTGGGGGGGAGGGGCGGGGCCCGGACCTGCGCCGGGGCCAGCCGGACTGTCCCGGCCTCCTGTACCGCCAGAGAGTTGGGCATGCGCGGAAAGCCCGGAGAGAGACTGACGCTCCGTCAGGAGGCCGAAGTCAACAAGGAGTGGGGACGCCCCCATTTGGCTCCGCCCATCTGGGGCTCGCCCCGCCCCAATCCCCAAACAACGCGAGGCCTGCTCTGGGGCCTGGAGACCACAGCGGTGGGAGGAGATCCCGCGAGATCAAGGCTTCTGCCTCCCCGCCCTCTTTCCAACATTTGGGCACTCCGGTCGCGGTGTCGTTGGTGTTCAGGGGCTGTGGAGGTCCTGAGGAAACAGGCACCTCGACGTCCCCGCCGCTCCCGGGGACAAGACCTCCCGGGTGTTGAAGCATTTTCAAAGGGCTTTCCTGGGTCGGGGCGATACCCCTCAGGGTAACTTTTGAGCGGCTCTTTTGGCGGGTGCACACTAATTGATCCTAAGGGCTCAGGGCTTTTCTCATGATTGGGCCGCTTTAGAGTGTCCACTTAGCGTCCCAAAGTCCCGCCCCCCACGCCGGTCGTCAGCGCTTCCAGAGCGTGCGCGCCTCGCCTCCGGTTCCTGAAGGTGGACCTGCAGAGAGACCTTGGCCTGACTCCAGGAGGGAGCTATGGGCGTGGGCGCTTGAACATCCCAAGTGTGCATAGCATTCAACACACTGAAGATACTGTGTCAAGCAAGTTTCTTTTAGTGTGCTTAACCACACGTTATCTAAAGGAAAGAGGAAAGAAAGTTGAGAAGGGGATAGAGTGGCATATTGATCAAGCAAGCTAGAAAAGCACTGCCACTAATGGTCCTGAATAGTAAACATATTATTCGTGCTTTTTAAGACTAACCCTAACCCTAACTCCTGGAAAGCTACATATTACACAAAATGTTTTTCAATGGATTATAATACACATAAAAGGTATCATTTCTCTGCTAAACATCCAGTGTCACATTGTTCTGCTTTTCTGTTCACTAGTCTTTCTGTGTGTGTATTCCCCTCCAAACCACTAGTCGGTTAGAGCACAATTCCTTTGCATTGCTTGAATTGTATTGATTTTCAGCTTTGTTATCAATGATTGAAGACTACCCTTATAGAGTTCTTAAGGTACATAGAGTTAGAACACCCTCGATGCCCAGGTTACTGCTTTCCATGGCAACTGATCCAACTGATCGTGTACAGTGTGTGAAAGAACACACTAGCAAGGTCAAAGCTTCAAATCATAAAATAACTTCAGAACAAAATTGCTAGTAAAGTGACCTACCATTCAGCTCCACATCATTTTGAATTTAAGGTATGAGTGCATATCCAGTTCTCTGATCTGTGCAAAAATCTCTGCTCATCTGTCTTCTGTAGTATAGCTATGGGTCACAGATTCATTTAGTCCCATCTTTGGCTCTCTTGCCTGAGCCTAGAGCACTCCTAACTGATGGGATCGCATAACAAGTTTTACAGGATTAGTTTTCTGCTATTCCAAGCAGAAATTTTAGTGCATGAAAATATCTTACCATAAACAAAATGAGTACAAATGGTAATCTAAATTAAGAAGAGGGCTAAAATCATTGAACATCTGTTTTGACTTGCCTTCATTTCTTTGTATATTTTCTTTATCCCTTCTGCTATAGCAATTTTTCACAACTAGATTTCTACTGAATTAAAGTTAGATATAGTTCATTTTTCTCTTTTGCTTTTTTTGTTATTTCATTTTTAATCAGGCTAGTAATAAGTACTTTGTTAATAAAAAGAACCAAGTGTTACTCTTATGAGAATAGCTGAACTACAAATATTCAAGCTATCAACTCTACCTTCCTGTGGTACACATACCTCAGGGTGTCACCCACCTCCACCTTTAGAGGATTTCGGATTGTGTCTCCATTTAACACTTTTTGCATATCATTAATTCTTGTGAATGTGTATTCCTACTTACCATAAAGGGTGGGTGCATTCTTAATGTGTCCAATGTGTCCACTGTTTCTCTCCACAGCCTGGTTTGCTACAATATTAATACTTTGCACCCATTGTTTGCTACAAAATTAATACCCATTGTTGAATGGTAATTTAAATTTTAAATGTTCTTGATCCATTGTTACAGCAAGTCTGGTCCTGGCCACAGAGGTAACATTTGCTATAATAATTCTTCATACTGGGTCACTTCAATTTTATTATTAAGCAGAAAATACTCAAAGTATAGTATAGCTGTTTGGCACTCTGTTGAAAGTACTGTGTAGGCAGAACCCTTGTTATATAAGAAAGACTCTGTTATTTAAATGTATAAAGCATTCAACAAATATTTATTAAACTGAACCATGTTCCATATACAAACTACTCTCATCATCCTAGAAGTTCACATTTCCCATAGACATGACATTCACTCTGTTTTATTTGTCCTTGAGAATTGGAAATCTCCATGTGTTGCCAATATTACCTTAAAACATCTAGTTCCTTCCTAACACCTTTTTGTCTTTGTTATTTTCTTTTGTTGTTTTGTTGTTGTTGTTTTGTTTTGATTGTTTAGTAATTTCCTAACACCTGTGTCATGTAATAGGTTTTTTTTTTTTAAGAGAGTGAGAGAGGAGAGAGAGAGAGAGAATTTTAATATTTATTTTTTAGTTATCGGCGGACACAACATCTTTGTACATGGTGCTGAGAATCGAATCCGGGCCGCACGCATGCCAGGCGAGCGCGCTACCGCTTGAGCCACATCCCCAGCCCATGTAATAGGTTTTGACTATGGTTTTTAGAACCAAGTCTAGTTTGTTACTCGTGTCTCATTTTATCCACAATATTTGGAGAAAACCCAAAACTAATATCCTACTAAATGTGGAACTAGTTTATTCTTCAATTTTATTTCCTTGTACTAGTTTAGTTGGGTCCATGACCTCTACCCACTCCCCAGCAAAAAAAAAAAAAAAAAATGCCAATGAAACAAATACTTCCTCTGAAAGAATTATTTTCATTGTACTTAATTTTACTCTATTTGAAAAGCAAAAACAACACATCAGCATTTCCTTATGAATTTAAAAAAAAAATTTAATTTGTTTAGAAGATGATAATTGTATTACTTGGTTAAGGCTGCTACAACTGAAAAACCAGCATCTACCTCAGAGCAAAGCCTGTCCAAGGAAGGGACATGATCTTTGTCCTTGGAAAGACCCACAGAGCACTCCTAGGCACATTCCCACCCGGCTAAGTTGTTTATCTACAAATAACAGGAGAGATCTACTGCTCTGGGTGTCCCTGACTCAGACTAGGTGGGGATTCATAGCAACCCCCTAGCAGCCACCAATCAGCATGAGACAGGGAAATACCTGGGATGCCAGATGACCCTCCCAGTAGTTTATGGTGGTTGATAACTGTTGGAAAACCATGTAGATATCTGGTGAGGGCTCACTCTGGTTCATAGACAGCAGCTTCTTACTGTGTCTTCACATGGTGGAAAGGAGCAAGACAGTCCTCCCCTAATGACCCAGCAACATCAAATTTCAGAGGAACTAAGAAGTGCAAATTCTTAGGACTAGTCTGACAAATTTAACAAGCCTTCTGGATGATTCTGATACACATTAAATGTTGAGAACCATTGACTCAAACCACAAACTGTACTTGTCAGGTTTTGATTTTTATATAAAATACGTGATTCACACATATAAGAGTGGGTAGAAAATAGGCTTCCTTTTGCAAAAATGCTTCATTTTAAATATTGGCAATATTTAAAATGAAGCATTTTTGCAAAAGGAAGCCTATAATAGCTGAGGAAAATGCACCCATTGTTCATGGACTTGCTCCAGTATTTCTTCCATTATGAACCTTTCTTAATCCTTTGGGCCACAGTATGTTTTTGTTGCATTGCTGCCATCATGGTTCTTAGTAAAAATGCTGTGTGTGTTTGTAGATATGACTGAAAAGACGGCACAAGCAGTCCTTTCCCCACTGGAAGATTGCCTAAATTGTACACCACAGCTACTATACTGGGCCTTAACCTTTATTTTAGCTGCTCTTTGTTTTTTTCCTTCCAAAACTGCTCAACCAAAATCCCCAAGTTGATAGCAGACTCCTGTAGTTTCCAAGCATTTCATAACTATTCTCTATTATCTGAAACTCCCTAATACTTTCAGAAACTGTGACAAAGTTTTTATAAAGTTATTTTACAATAAGTCTTTAGAAAAAGCAACCTGGACTCTAAGAGAATGTTACTCTTGTAAGACACATAACAATTGTAAATATACACAATTTGCTATAGTCTACCATTTCCCTCCACAAAAAAAAAAAAAAAAAAAAAAAAAAAAAAAAAAAATATATATATATATATATATATATATATATATATATATATATATATTCACAGAAAAATACTGAAAAGCATAAAATTTTTAAGGTTGTTTTTAATGGCTTAAATTTAGTAACTATTGAAATCTAAGGTATTATATGTGCAACTGAAAATAAATTATGACAATATACTTTCCTAAAATTATTTAATCTTAAGTGAATACTTCAGAAATTCTGGCCTTTTTTAATGTTAAAAATAAAATTTGTGTGTACAACCAGAGATATGAAAAAATGTGCTCTGTATGTGTAATATGAATTACAATGCATTCATTCTGCTGTCATAGATAACAAATTAAAATTTTTAAAATGAGATAAAAAATAAATAAATAAAATTTGTACAGTTTATATCCAATTGCAAATTAACTCAAATATAATCTCTAATAACTTTAAGCCATAATATATATGCATTATGTGATAAATATGCATAATGAATGTCCTCCTTATTACTTTATCTGACATTATAGTATCAAAGACATTTAAATGGTTTTTAGGTCTCATTTCTCAATTTGTAAGAATTTACTTTAAAATACATCTGCTTTTTCCATCTTCAGCTGGCTAATTCATTATACTAAAGAAAAACATAAAAACATAAAAACTCTAATTATTTTATCTTAAACAATTGAAATATTTGAATAATGAGTATATCAAATATGATTTTTTTTTCATTAGAATCGCTATTTAGGGAAGGATTTAGTCTAAATAGCTAACTATATGTCATAGTGGATAAAATAATAACAATAATTAAGTTGTTATTTTATTGACAAAATAAAATTGAAGATATCCTGTTTCCAGCCAGACATGGTGGCACACACCTGTAATTCTAGCTACTTGGAAGGCTGAGATAGGAGGATTGCAAGTGGAAGGCCATCCTGGGCAACTTAGCATTTCCCTGTCTCAAAATTTATTTAAAAAAAAAAAAAAAAAAAAAAAAGGTAGTGGGAGGGGCTGAGAATGTAGCTCAGTGCTAGAGCACCTGAGTTCAACCCTCAGTGCCACCAAAAAAAAAAAAAAAAAAATATTTCCATGAAATTTTCACCTTCTACATCTCCTTTTTTTCAATTTCTTATGTATTTTTCTCTGCTATGAGTATTCAGATCCTAGTAAGTAGAAAAAGTAAGTCATTCCATTTTCAGAGATAATTAATATTTAAGAAAGGATAAAACTCTTATTTTACACAGGACTCAGATTCATTTTTAGATTTTTTTTTTATACCAAGTTCTCTTCCAGAGAGTTGCATTTAATCAAGTTTCTTTCATGAATTTGAAAAGTATTACACTGGTATATAACCTTCAAATTTGGTAAAATTAGTGTTTTGCTAGTGAAGAATGGAGAAAGTGAAAAACCAGCCTCTATCTCAGAGCAAAGCCTGTCCAAGGAAGGGACATGACCTTTGTCCTTGGAAAAACCCACAGAGCACTCCTAGGCACATTTCCACCCTGCTAAGTTGTTTATCTACAGGAGAGATCTGCTGCACCAGGTGTCCCTGACTCAGTCAGGCTAGGTGGGGACCCATAGCAGCCCCCTAGCAGCCACCAATCAGCATGAGACAGGGAAATACCTGGGATGCCAGATGACCCTCCCAGTAGTTTATGGTGTTGGGAAACCATGTAGTTCAGCACTTACACCACTCTTGGCTTAAACCAATCAGTTCAAATGAATACCTGCTTTGTACTGACCAATCACCCCTAGACAACTTGTTCCCGCCAGTAAATGTGCTAATCATGTTTTAGAGTTGTTATTTGATTTTCCCACAGTGTGTGATGATTTGATAAAAGAGGCTATGATGTATGTGAAGTCCCTGCCTTCCCCAAAGAGTGTATAAAACTGCTACAAACCCTGGGCTCGGGGCCTCTCAGTGTCACTTTTAAATGAAAAATCCTAGCTCGCAATAAACACCTCTTTGCTGCTTACATCGATCTTGGTCTCTGGTGGTCTTTTGGGGGTCCTGAATTCGAGCATAACACATAAACTTGTTTTCAAGAACTGCATGGAAGAAAGTTACTCAGGATATAATAGTAAGGGTACAAATAAAATGTTGTATCAGGGCTGGGATATAGCTCAGTTGGTAGAGTGCTTGCTTCACATGCACAAGGCCCTGGGTTCAATCCTCAGCACACACAAAAAAAAATATGTTGCTTCATAGAAGTATTTCTTATCAAAAGTCAAATTTGAATCAAGATGGGAAATTCTGATAAGAACTTTCAAATTACAGAAATGATAATAATAGTCATTTTAGAAACAGGGATGTCAAAGAGTAACGCTGACGGATAATTTGTGATGTGTTTTCCCAAAACTGGACTGGCCAGTCTTGGGTGACCATTAGAGGGGATGCAGTAGACACCAAGGAGACAAAACTTAGTGTTCCTTTTTTTTAAACTGACATTTGAATTCTGAAATGAAGGTGATGAATTCTTTGTTCAATAAACTCATCTTTCCTGGTCAGGTTTTGAACCACAGTAATAAGACCAGACACTGAACTGATAATTCTGATTTATAGATTCTTCCTGTTCTGAAGAGATTGAAAAGTACAATAATTACCAAGAATTGACCAGAATTAACTAATCTTCTTATATTGTGTTTTTTAAATTCCATTTAAATTGAATAGTTTGCTAAAATAATATTAAAAATGGGGGCTGGGGTTGTGGCTCAGTGGTAGAGTGCTCGCCTAGCATGCACAAGGCACTAGGTTCGATCCTCAGCCCCACATAAATGTAAAATAAAGATATTGTGTCCACCTAAAACTAAAGAATAAATATTAAAATAATAATAATAGGAGTTATGACAACAAATCCATTAAGGCAGAACAGAGACTTTTAAATGAAAAATCCTAAAGCAAAATCTTAGGCTAAATAATGTTATTCCTTTTAGCAAAAATAGTGGAAAAATCAGTGTGTTTTAAGTTCTATATCCTTTCAAGCGATATTTATAGAGGTTGGCCAACCCCAAACTTTCTGGAAAAGTATTCAGTGTTATTCACTTTGAAGGTCATGGCGAAGTGACAAACGCAGTCCAAAAAGCACAAGTGATTGGATCACGCTGCCCCCATGGCCTCTGCTGCCAGAACTGGCCGTAAATCAGTGTGTAACATGAGCAGCATGTGTGGCAACCACCCTCCCACTCTTTTTGGTCACCTCAGTAAATGCACTGTGGGTGCCCAAACCTCTATAATGTCACCCAGGCCTTCTCCATCTGCATTGTTCTGTGACCCAACATTTCCTTTCCTTTTAGTGCAGTGTGTTCTATTAGTCCCAGGACTCACCTAGTACCATGTTGAGAGACCATATGATGAAGGAATTCATGACAAAATGCTTCTTATGTAAACTCAGTTTTGTTTCCCTGCACAGAAATATTTTTATGTAAACACTTCATTAAAAAAATTGGGCTGGGAATGTGGCTCAAGCGGTAGCGCGCTCGCCTGGCATGCGTGTGGCCCGGGTTCGATCCTCAGCACCACATACAGACAAAGATGTTGTGTCCACCGAAAACTAAAAAATAAATATTAAAAATTCTCTCTCTCTCTCTAAAAAATAAATAAATAAATAAACCCTCAAGCTAAAATTTTTGCAAATAAATTAAAAATGATGTCCCATTACTTATTGGCAATTTAGACCTTCAGGGTAAGGTACAGCTAAATTTAAAGGCAGGACTTTCATTTCCCTAGCTTCCCTCAGTTACTAATTAAAAGACTGAAAGTTGAACAGAGATATGAAAAATTGTGGTATATATGTGTATTAAGAATTGTAATGCGGGCTGGGGATGTGGCTCAAGCAGTAGCGCGCTCGCCTGGCATGCGTGTGGCCCGGGTTCGATCCTCAGCACCACATACAAAACAAAGATGTTGTATCTGCCGATAATTTAAAAAAAAAAATAAATAAATAAATAAAGAATTGTAATGCAAAAAAAAGGAGTACATGTGTAATGGCATAATTTGGCGTGAACATACTTTATATACAGAGTTAAGAAAAATTGTGCTGTAAATGGGTAATAATGAGTGTAATACATTCCACTATTGTCAGGTATGTAAAAAATAAATAAATAAATAAATAAAATAAAATGGAAAAAAATTTTTAAACACTGAAAGTTGAGATATTTCTCTGCAATATTAGTTTATGCTTCTATTCCATACCTTTTCCCTTTCTCTTAATCTGTTTTAGCAGCTTTAGCGTTAGGTTTCTGCTGCTGTGACAAAATAACTGAGGTAAATCAACTTAAAGGAGGAAAGATTTATTTTGGTTTATGGTTTCAGAAACTTAATCATACTTGGCCCCATCACTTTGGGCCCATTGCAATGCAAAACATCATGGCAGGGAGCACACAGCACAGCAAAACTGCTCACTCCATGGTGACTGAAAAGCAGAGAACAGGATCCAATATAGCCTTAAAGGATATACCCTAAATGTCCTACTCCCTCCACTAGGCCTCACCTTCTGCCACCTCCCATCAACGGATTAATTCATACCACAACAGCAAGTAACCAAGTGTTATGATTTCTCATCTTGGTGAAGTTTTGAGGTTGTGTTTTCTGTTGTTTTTTTTATTTTTTTATTTGTTCTTTCTTTCTTTCTGTTTTTTTTTTTTTTTTTTTTTTGTAGTGCTAGGAATTGAACCCAGGACCTTGTACATGTGAGGGAAACACTCTACCAACTGAGCTATATCCCCTCTTCAGAGTAAGAATAAAAGAGAGGATTATGGATGCATTGAGCAACAAAATCTATTTCTGACAAAGGGCTGGAAGACCTACTATCTTCAAGCATGAGATAAGCCCTCAGGGGAGAGGGATGCTTGGATCACATAGGGAGGCAGGACCTTCAGATCTTGGGTTTCTAGCTTTACCTCATTTCTTCATGCCCCAGATATAAAATGCAATCAGCAGAATCTCCAGAAGTGAAGGATTCTTGTCACTTGGGATGAAGTGGTGAAAAACCAGCCTCTATCTCAGAGCAAAGCCTGTCCAAGGAAGGGATGTCACCTTTGTCCTTGGAAAAACCCACAGAGCACTCCTAGGCACATTCCCACCCTGCTAAGTTATTTATCTACAAATAACAGGAGAGATCTGCTGCCCCAGGTGTCCCTGACTCAGTCAGGCTAGGTGGGGATCCATAGCAGCCCCCTAGCAGCCACCAATCAGCATGAGACAGGGAAATACCTGGGATGCCAGATGACCCTCCCAGTAGTTTATGGTGGTTGATAACAAGTTGGGAAACCAGGTAGTTCAGCACGTACACCCCTCTTGGTTTAAACCAATCAATTCAAATGAATACCCCTTTTTGCCGCAGTCTGTCTGGGCACAAATCACGAGCCACTCACAGCTTTGTAGATTCAAACAGCAATTCTTTATTCCCGATCTCACACCAGCCGTCTACAAACACGTTCTGGGGAAATCCACGTTCTCTGCCCAAATCCACACCTCCACTGGGCTTCTGTCTCCCAATAAAACTGTCTGACCCTAAGAACTCAAGAGGAACTCAGGCAGCAGGATACGCCCTATTCCTGGCAGGAATAATCTTTCTAAACTGTGAACGCCCTAAACTCGGATTATCCTAAACCGGGAACACCCTAAACACGGATCCGCCCTGGTCCTTGAGCAAGGTCACTTTCCAGGAGTCCTTCCACTAAGCCGCATAGGGGTACGCTGGCAAGGAAATTGTCATACCTACTTGGCTAATGGCTCCCAGCACCTTTTGTACTGACCAATCACCCCTATCCAACTTGTTCCCACCAGTGAATGTGCTAATCATGTTTTAGAGTTGTTATTTGATTTTCCCGCGGTGTGTGATGATTTGCTAAAAGATGCTGTGATGTATGTGAAGTCCCTGCCCTCTCCAAAGAATGTATAAAACTGCTGTAAACCCTGGGCTCAGAGCCTCTCAGCGTCACCAGTTTGCAATAAACACCTCTTTGCTGCTTACATCGATCTTGGGTCTCTGGTGGTCTTTGGGGGTCCCGAATTCGAGCATAACAGTGGCACCCCCTTTCTCCACAGAGAAACCCTCTTCACCATGGCTGATTTTAGGACTGTCAGAAAAATAGTCCATTGTAGATAAACTTCCTATTTTCCTGTCGCCCTGTTTACTTGGCCACTGGCCAAGAAGATACCAGCACTCCAGGTGCTGGACACCCCCTTACTAGTTTTCACAAACGTATCCAGTATAGTACTTTGAAGAAATGTGCAAACAAGGCCTCTGGACTTGAGCTGGGGCTTCACAGAGATGCATTTTTAAGATAAGTTACAAATGGGCTCCATGGTAACAGCTGGCAGGGGGAGGAAAGAAAGGGGAGGAGAAGCTCTCCCCTTCTCAGGTGTTGTCCTTGAAGGGTTAACTTGCCCAAAACAGTGAAAGAAAAAGCTGCTTTTATGTGAACTTCTGTAGACTGTGAACTTCTGAGCCCCTCCCCTTACATGCTGGGTATAAAACTCTGAAACTCCCTGAACTCGGGGTTCAGGGGATTGATTGATTACAGCAAAGGCTGTACCCTCTGAACCTGGCTGCAGCCAAATAAAACTGTTTCCTGCTATCTTCGGTGCCTTGCCTCGTTTGTCCCTACAACAGGGATAGTGGGCATTTCACAATCTTTGGCCCCTGACCAACAGAGCCTCTTCAATGATTTGATCATGTGTAAGAGCCCAAATCACCCCCCCCATCCCAATCCTGGCTGTTGAACCCAGACCTCACACAAGCTAGGCAAGCACTGTACTGCTGAACTATATCCCTTTTATTTTTTGAGACAGGATCTCAGTGAGTTACTGAGACTGTCCTTGAACTTGTGATCCTCCTGCCTCAGCCTCCCACGTCTCTGAGATGGCCCATCAAACTTTCCAAACTAAGATTTTTACCCTCTTTAGCTCTATTATCTTATGATCTAACACTCGTGTCATCTACTGTGGTTTTAATTACTAGAAAATATTCTTGGAAAGCTCTCAGGTAATCAGAGGTCTCAACACTTGTGTATACAGACTTACCACGTTTTTTTTTTTTTTTTGAGAGAGAATTTTTTGATATTTATTTTTTAGTTTTCGGTGGACACAACATCTTTGTATGTGGTGCTGAGGATCGAACCCGGGCCGCACGCATGCCAGGCGAGCACGCTACCACTTGAGCCACATCCCCAGCCCATACTTACCACGTTTGTAAGGTGACCATCCTGATTTTCTTAGAATAGTCCCAGTTTACAAACTGGCTATTCTGATGTAATTATTGAGTCCCCTTTCATTCTCAAAAGTTTTCAGGTTTGGATGACAAATTAGTTTGCTAACAAATTATTCATTCAGCTGTATCCATCTGCCTCTTCTAGATATGATGATCTAATGCAAAAAGGAATTAGTTCAACACTTCAGTTTTTTACTTATCAGATAATATTCTAGGGCAGTTTTGCTCCCTGGATGGGCTCAGCATTCCAAACAGTGCCACATTAATATGTGCTTTCCACAACTGTAAAGATGCAAAGAGAGCTCTTGCATTTTCTTTTTTTATTGTTTTTCTTTGTTTTGCGTGGGGATCCTCCCTCCCAGGACTGGGCATTGAACCCAGGGGCACTCTACCACTGGGCTACATCCCCACCGCTTTTTATTTTGAGACAGGGTCTCGCCAAATTGCCTCCACTGGCCTTTAATTTGCCATCCTCCTGCCTCAGCCTCCCACATAGCTGGGATTATAGGCATGTGCCCCTTGCTCGGTTCTCTTACATTTTTCTTATGCTATCAAATAAGTAAACTTGCTTAGAAATGACATACATGCTTCTGTCCACAACTCGTTACCCAGAACTATTCCAGTGGCTCAGTCTATCTGCAAGAGGGTAGGTAATTGTCCATTTTCTGAAAATAAGAGCAAAATCTCTGGTAGATATTCAAACAAGAAGCCAAATACCAAAGAGTTTATTTATTTGGGGGATTATGAAACTGAAAAACATATTCTTAGATGGAGAGGAATGTTCCTTGACTTCTCACTACCTTCATGCTTAGTCACAGTCTTGGTAAAAACTCTGTGAGGATACCAACTTAATAGAGTCAGGAGTTTAAAGTTTTATTTTTCACTAAAAAGAATCAACAGCAGACAAGAAAAAATTCAAAAGATGATTCAAGATCCTTTCAGTCTAATAA
This sequence comes from Callospermophilus lateralis, assembly GCF_048772815.1. NCBI lineage: Eukaryota > Metazoa > Chordata > Mammalia > Rodentia > Sciuridae > Callospermophilus > Callospermophilus lateralis. Next base: position 15,834,016 of record NC_135320.1, read on the forward strand.
CATTAACAGTAAAAAAATTAAAAATCATTAATGAATACTTTATAAATATATATCTAGCTAGCTGGGGCAATGACTCTGCAATCCCAGAGAGGAGGTTGAGGCAGAGGATCGCAAGTTCGAGGCAAGCCACAGAATTTAGTGAGACCTTCAGCAACTTAATGAGACTCTGTCTCAAATTTTCCAAAAAGGTGGGTGGAAGAACTGGAAATGTAGTTCAGTGATAAAGTGCCCTGAGTTCAATCCCCAGTACCAAAAAGATAAACATATATGTTTATCTTACAGCTGTATAACTTAAATAGTAGCCAGGAATAAAGACCCTTAGTGTTTCCTGCAGGTGCATTAATGGACTATTAGCATATCCAGTGTGAAAATTATTGGTTGTGGCTGTAAAAAGAAAGCTTACATTTCAATATAAACACACTTGTGGGCTAACAGGTGTTACTCTTTTTTGGGGGGTGAGGGACAGGGAAGGGGTACCGGGGATTGAACTCAGGGCCACTTGACCACTGAACCACATCCCCAGCCCCATTTTGTATTTCATTTAGAGACAGGGTCTCACTGAGTTGCTTAGCACCTCGCTGTTGCTGAGGATGGCTTTGAAACTGCAATCCTCCTGTCTCAGCCTCCTGGGATTACAGGTGTGCTTCATGGCACCCAGTCAGATGTTACTCTTGTTCGTTGTCTATGAGCTATTTTTCAACCCTGCAACATGCCTGGTTCTGCTGCCTCCCTGCAAATTGTACTGGATTCTACTCTTTCACACATTTTATGAGTTCTTGCCAAATTTTCAATTCTTCTCAATTCCTACTGTGTATTTGACTAGAACTCTCTAAACATTTCTAATTTTTTTTTCCTATCTCACACCTTCCTGACTTAAACCTGTCAGTCACTGGGTATAGTATCACATGCCTGTAATTCCTGCTACTTAGGTTGCTGAGGCAAGAAGATTGCAAGTTTGAGGCCTACCTGGACAATTTAGCAAGATCCTGCTTTAATTTTTTTTTTTGTAAAAAGAAGGTGTAAAGTACTGGGGATGAAGCTCAGTGGCACAGCGTTTGCCTACTAGGTATGAAGTTCAATCCCCAGTTCCATAAAAACAAGTAAATAAAACCTGGCTCTCCACATTCTTACTGGTCTCTAAGTTGTTTTGAAGCTGGCCTGGCCTTTCTCCCTGAATCTAAAAAATCCTTGAGAGCTGAGGCTGGATATCTGAATAAGATATTTTGAAGGACTTTTCACAGATGATCATGTATCGGCAGACTTCGTGTCCCATAGGATGCTCACTGGACCTCCATCATCAGCCATGCCCTGCTTCACAAAATAACCATGGTCATGGATGATCTTACCAAACCCTCTCTGATATCTTTGTCATCACCAAAACACTCAAACTGAAGACCAGGAATTGGTCTGCTGCTAGATTTCCTCTGTCACTTTTACTCCATCTTTTAAAAACATTTCAAGCCCATAATCAGCACTCTCAAACGGGGTTTATCATCTGATCCAGCCATTTGTCTTTGGTTTCCTTTTATTTTCATAGAAATGCCCTTCATTATATGCTTGTACCATTCAGCAAAATTTCTCTACTGTCCCACTGGGGCTGTAGCTTAGTGACAGAGCACCTGCCTAGCATGCAAGGGGCACTGGGTTCGATCCTCAGTACCACATAAAAACAAACAAATACAAAAGGCTTTCTGTCCATCTACAACTACAATTTTTTTTTTTTTTTAATTTTCTACTGTCAAATCTCAACAGGATAGTTTAGCTTGTCCCTTAGTAAACATAAAACAACCAAGCAAGAAATGAATTTATATTGTTCAGAGGAAAAAATAATGTCTCTTCTTTCCTTAAAAGGGAGAGACTGGCCAAATTTTAGTTAAGATACTTCTAGCCCTCTTCTTAACTAGGCCTTACCCCTGGCCTACTGAGCTCAGTTAGCAAGAATCCCAACACCGTTGTTGGATAAGTCTGCTCAGACTGCCATGATAAAATACCACAGAGCCAGTGGCTTAAACAACAGACATTTTCCTACAATTCAGGAGGTCTGAGATCAGAATGCCTTTATTTCATTTATTTATTTTTATGAGGTACTGGATATTAAACCCAGTGCCTCACAGGTGCTAGGCAAGCGCTCTACCACTGAGCTACAACTCCAGCCCAGCATGTATGGTTTCTGATGACCGCTCCCATACAGTTTACACATCTGCTTTCTCATTGTATGCTCATGTGACCTCTTTGCTGAGAGGCAGAATGTGACTCTTTTTTGTAAGGACACTAACTAACCCCAGTGCATCAGAACCCCACCATTATGACCTCATATAATTAATTGGTTACTTTAAATACAGCCAAACTAAGGTGTTAAGGCTTCAACATATGTATCTGGGATAAGGGATGGGAGGACACACAAACATTCAGTCCATAACAATACCTAACCAAGCCTGTCTTTGTAATTTTCCATCCACTGACTCCTTCACCCTGCCTGCCCATTGCATGTAAATCCCCAGCTACCCTACTATACTGGGAGTATTGAGATAGTTTTGAATAAAGTCTTTCTTGCCTGTTTAATGAGGTGAATTTTTTCATTGATACCTTTGAATTTACACAGTAGCTAAGAAGAAAAGCCATAAGCTAACTCATATACTTGCATTAATGGTCTTATTATTATATCTTCTGTGAAAGTTAATCATTTGTTGACTTTTTAAAGACTAAACTAAGGGCTGGGGATGTGGCTCAAGCAGTAGCACGCTCACCTGGCATGCCTGCGGCCCGGGTTCGATCCTCAGCACCACATACAAACAAAGATGTTGTGTCCGCCAAATACTAAAATCTCTCTCTCACTCTCTCTTTAAAAAAAAAAAAAAAAAAGACTAAACTAAGAAACCCATATGTGAAAAAATGCCTAACCTCTTTTCTCTGATATGGAATTCAATATGCAGTATCTAAACTGCAACATACAATGCAAACTCATTAGTGAAAAGTATTGTCTGACTAGAAGCAAATGACTATTATAATACAGGAAAAGAAAAATAACCATTGCTTGCACCAAAGAGTTATTGAGCACTAAGTGCTATAAAGAAGGTAAGGACATGTATCAGACAGAGGCTTCACCCCCAAGTACACTTGAGAGTGGCTGAAAATACATACATAAAATCTTTGCACCTGTATATGGTAGAATAAAATATCGAATGAAAAATTCTTATTAGTGTATCAAGAGGACTTACAAGTTTTCTACATTACTATTCATAAAAATATTAGCAGCCAAAGAAGTTGTTCTAGAGTGGTGGCTTCATTTATCTCATACTGTGCAGCTAATGCCATTTGTATTGAAAACCAGACTTATAGATAGGTGTCCCTTCAAAGCCAGGACTAGTTATTTTGTAAGTTCTAAGGGCAGAGCCTTAATAAGAGTACTTATTTATGTAAGAGCACCTGTATGAATATATACCATATAAAATATCTACATATATATCTACATATATATACACACACATATATATATAATAGACCCATTTGAATTTAGTACATGTGTGTGTATATTGTGTTGGGGATTGAACCCAGATATGTCCTATGACTGAGTTACATCCTCAACCTTTTTTTATTTTGAGACAGGGTCTTGCTAAGTTGCTATGGCTAATTTCAAACTTGCAATCCCCCTGCCTCAGCCTCCCAAATTGCCCAAATAGCTGTAATTACAGATATGTACCACCCTGCTTAATTTAACAATTTTTAATCATTTATTTGAGCTCTTATGACTACTCTTTTATATCTTTTTCCCTCCATGGGACTGGTGATCAAATCCAGTGTCTCTTGCATGCTAAGAAAGCACTCTGCAACAGAGTTATTTTATCCCCAAATCTTTTTATTTTATTTTATTTTATTTTGAGGATCTGGTTAAGTTACTGAGGCTGGCCTTGAACTTATAATCCTCCTGCCTCAGCCTCCTGAATAGCTACTGCTCCTGGCTCTTTCTTTATATCTTAACAAGGTGCTTATGCCATTATTTATTGATTCATCAGCTTTTATCAACTTTGGACTTTTTCAAAGATTTAGATTTAATGCCCCTTTACAGTATTATTAGTATTTTTATTTTCTTACTTTTTACCTTTATAATTTTATATTTTGTCAGCTTTTTCACTGCTGTGACTAAAGGACTGAAACAGAACAAATGTAAAGGAGGAAAAATTTATGTGAGGGCTAATAGTTTCAGAGGTCTCAATCCATGGGCAGCAGGCTCCATTCCTTGGGGCTCAAGGTGAGGCAGAATAACATGGTAGAAGAATATGATGCAGGAAAGCAGCTCACATGATGATCTGAGAGCAGACAGCTCCACTTGCCAAATACAAATATATACCCCAAAGCTACACCTCACCTCCTCCAGCCACACCCCACCTGCCTTCAATCACCACTCAATTAATCCCATCAGGTGATTAATTCACTGATTGGGTCAAGGCTCTCATAACCTAATCATTTCTCTTCTAAACCTTCTTGTATTGTCTCACACACAGCTTTGGGGGGACATCTCACATCCAAACCATAACACCCAAAATCATACACCAAAACATCTTTAAAAAGTAACATTCACAAAGACGGACTCTCCTGACTCTGCACTTTGAAATTTGAAAATTCATTCCCTTGAACGCCCCCCCACCCTCTTTGTCCCTTTCTATCTTCCAACTTTTGTAAATTGTGATTTCACTTCTGTGCACCAGAGGATTTTTCCAAGTTCCCAGCATAAAATTCTAAATGTTTCAAGTGATAGATAATGTCAATTACACTGACCTGAAAATTATACATTATAAACATATTGAAATGTCATACTGTTCCCCATAAAAATGTAAAAATCACTATGTATCAGTTTAAAATAAAATACATTTTAAGTCAAAAGAACAGACAGTTGTCCACATTTTGTTCTGTCCTACAGCCATATCTGTCTTACATTTTAGTACAGCAGTTAAGTCTTAAAAATTGAAAACCAGCCGGGCACGGTGATACACACCTATAATCCCAGTGGCTCTGGGAGGTGAAGGCAGAAGGATGGAAAGTTCAAAGCCAGCCTCAGCAAATTAGTGAGGCACTAAGCAATTCAGTGAGATCCTGTCTCTAATAGAATACAAAATAGGGCTGGGGGTGTGGCTCAGTGGTCCAGTGCCCCTGAATTCAATACCTGGTACCCCCCCACCCCCAAAAATTGAAAACCACAAAACATAATCTTATTATTAAGGCTATGAAAATGTTGTCTTCTCCAGAAATAATCAATCTACCACTTATGAAGAAATGTTCAAATTTCTGTTGTTCGAGTCAAGAAATAAATAAATAAAAAAGAATTGTTCAAACTGATGCTCCTTTCTTATATCTAACTTTTTTTCTTAAAATCAACCCAAGTTTTCATTTAGTTATATCATACATCATTGCTTTATTAAAGACTATTTGTTGTCTTTCTTCTTTTAGAGATTGCTTTTTTTCTTTATTAGTAAGAAAAAAATAGTCCATGTTCAATATATTTCAATTCTCTTGAAAATTTCTAATCATTTCTTTATTTGAATACATTTCACTGTTTTTAAATATTTTTAGTTGTAGATGGGCACAATATCTTTATTTTATTTATTTATTTTTATGTGGTGCTGAGGATCAATCCCAGAGCCTTACACCTGCTAGGCAAGTTCTCTACCACTAAGCCACAACCTCAACCCCTTGTTTTGCTTTTTTATTTTGATCTTTCTGTACTGGGGATTGAGGCCAGGGGTGCTTTACCACTAAGCCAAGTTCCCAGACTTTTTTCTTTTTTCTTTTGAGACAAGTTTCTGAAGCTGGCCTCAAACTTGAAATCCCCTTGTCTCAGCCTCCTAAATCACTGGGATTACAGGCATGGGCCACCACATTCAGCTTTCACTCTTTATTTTGAAATAATTACATATTCACAGGAAGTTGGAAAGAGAGAAGAGAGAGTTCACCTGGTTTTCCCCAATAGTTATATCATACATAATTATAAAACACCATCAAAACTAAAAACTTGTCATTGGTACAATCTGTGTACATAATTCTATGTAATTTTATCACATGTAAATTCCTGTAACCAGCACTATGATCAAGACAGACTCTTCTATCATCATGAAGATCTTTCTTTTGGAACCCCTTTATAATCATATCCATTCCTTGCTACCATTCGTAACCACGGAAAACTATTAATTTGTTTTCCATCTGCATTTTTTTTATGTAAAAATTCTTATGTAAATGGAATCATTCAGTAAATCACCTCTTGAGATTGGCTCTTTCTTTTCACTGAGGATAATGCCTTTGAGATGCATCTGAGTTGTTGGATGCTATGGTTTGGAAGTGCCCCCAGAGGTCCACGTATTAAAGGCTTATCTCCACCCTGTGGCACTATTGGGAGGTGGTGTAACCTTTAAGAGGTGGGGCCTACTGACAAGAAGTTATGTCACTGGCAGGGTGCCCTTAAAGGAAGTTGGAACCCCAGCACCTTCTTCTTTGTTCTTTTTGCTTCCTGGCCACCAAGAGATGAACAGGTCGCTCTACCACATTCTCCCCATGATATGCTGCCTCACCACAACCAAAAGCAACAAGGCCAACTGGTCATTGACTGAAATTCTGAACTTATAAGCCACAGTAAACCTTTCCCCTTTTAAAGCTAATTATCTGAGGTACATTATTTTTGTAATGGAAAACTAACAAAAGTTTGCTCACTGTACAATGTTTTGAGGAATGCTTTCTACTTTCCCAGCATTTGCAAATTCTAAATTGATAACTGCTCTGTATCAGAACTTCAAATACCCCAGACAGGTTTGAACAGACATGCATAATTCTTTGCCACCAAGGTCTGCTCTGCTTTACTCCCTCCAGACCAGGGATCAGGGTCCACACTGGGAACATAGAGTGCTATCTTTAAGACCACCCCAACCTGGGAGGAGGTATGACAAGGGCAAATAAAAATGCCACCAAGCTTTCATACCATCTTTCCTTCATTCAGTGTTCACTTGTGGGCTATTTTCCACAGTTCTAGCAAAGCTGGTTCTAACCATTTCTGGTTGATTTTTTTTTCCCCCCCCTATGGAGTTAGAAACATTTGGAGCTGCCTCCTTGGCCATGTTTGCTGACCCCTTGCAATGTTATAAAAGTTTCTGGGGGTAGGGATGTAGCTCAGTAGTACAGCATAAACCTACAATGCATAAAAGTCCTGGATTTCATATCTGACAACACCAAAAAAAAAAAAAAAAAGTCTTTAGAATTATAAAGAGGTTGGCAAACTATCCTGCAACCAGCAGCCTGTTTTTGCAAATAAAATAAAGAAAAAAAGTTTCTGAGGATGATTCCAGTGATCAGCCTAGGTAGAGCCACTGCCTACATCTCCACTGTCATTCATAGCCCGAAAACCCTCTGATGATATCAAGCTACTTATAGTTGCAGATGTATCTACAAGTGGATTCATTTTCATCTTTGAACTTACCATGTAAAGTACACCACCTGTTCTAACTTGAGTCAGACTACTTCTTCACCATTTTCATAATTGTTTGTTTGCTTTCTTAACTGAATTGAATCTTCATGGGCAAACATTTTCTCTTACCTTTCACACCATAATGTCAAACACGTCATCAATACATATTAAGTGAACCACAGACTGTGCTTAATAAGTGATTGATAGACAGGAATGGTGGCCTGTGCCTGTAGTCTCAGCTACTCAGGATGTCTTAAGCACAATACTTCAAAACCAGCCTGGACAACATAGCAAGACTCTATCTCAAAAACAACAACAACAACAACAACAACACACACACATACAAACACACCCAATTTTTTTAAAATGCTTGCTAAAAATACATGTAATTATTAAAAATGGTTTCTGGGTCCGAATCTTAAAAAAATACTAATATTCCATTTTCTGTTTCAAACACCATGTTCTTTCTCAGGCAACAATAGCCCCAGAAGGCATAGCCAAAGGCCATGAGGAAAAAATAATTGCAGTAAGAGAAATAGTCCTTAGGCTCCAGGTCCCATAAGTCAAGTAAACAGAGGTCCTACTTTATTTCCAAATATATATATATATATATATATATATTCCTCCCTTCATAAGGCACTGGAGTGGATATTGGATGATTCACCTGCTATAGCACTGGAACCATGCTCTGTTCTGTTCTGTTTTATTAGTTTGTATCTGTGATTCAGGGTCTTACACACAGTAGGCAAGTGCTTTGCCACTGAGCTACATCCCCAGCCCTTAGGATCTTCCTAAATTGCCAAGGCTGATCTCAAATTTGTAATCCCCTTGCCTCAGCCTCCCAATTAGCTGGGGTTACCGGCATGTGCCACTGTGCCCATTTCTGTTCTGTACTCTTGACCGTAATTGTGGCTACTCCCCCTTTGCTCCTGCATATAAGAGATGTGTCCTTTCTCCCTATCACTGTCCAAATCACCCTGCGTGCTCATGCTTTCCATTTCACTACTGACCCAGGAGCTCTGGTAGCAACAGATTTAGGTACCTAATAGCTATGGTGCCCTAGTGTGTTCACGCTGCTGTAAAAGAATACCAAAGTGTGGGGCAGGCCCAAGATAGCTATAAGATGGCTATAGTTAGATCCCTCACTGGGACTTCCAGTAAAGCCTGTCGATTATCCAACTGCACCTCACATCTTCTTTCTCCTGCTGGGATCTCAAATCTGTTTCCCAGAGCCTGAAGGATACAGAGATACTGGCTGGGGATGTGGCTCAAGCGGTAGCGCGCTCGCCTGGCATGCGTGCAGCCCGGGTTCGATCCTCAGCACCACATACAAAGATGTTGTGTCCACCAAGTACTAAAAAATAAGTATTAAAAAATTCTCTCTCTCTCTCTCTCCCTTTAAAAAAAAAAGGATACAGAGATACATAGCTTACATACAGTGAAAATTCATTTTTCGTAATTATGAAGGCTGAGAAGTCTGAGATCAGGTACCTGCTGATTCAGTCCTCAATGAGGCCCACTTCCTGTTTTATGCATAGATGTCTTCTCACTGCATCTTCACATAGTGGAAGAGACAAGAAAGCTCTCTGGGGATCTTTTTATAAGGGTGTTAATCCCATCCAGGGCAGCTTTGCTTTCCTAATCACCTCCCAAACGCCCACCTCTTAATACCCATCCATGGGAATTACAATTTCAACACAGGAAGTTCAGAGATATACAGACATTCAGTCTATTGCGTATGGCATTAACTCTAACTCCTACATTTTAAAAATAATGTTGGTATAAAAAGTATCATTGTATCCCAAACAGAGGTGGCCTTCACACCTCAGATTTATGTAGATTCTAGTATTTAAAATGCTTTCCAATCTCCAAATCTTTTTAAATGTGAGAAGAGGAACTATATTGTATTAAGATGATAGTTCTCAGCATCCTCCCACTCTCAGAATCAGAGTTCCAAGTTGAGCTCAGGAATTTTAATTTGCAACATCTGCCTCAGGAAAGTCTGATGTAGGTTTTCAGGTAGCACATTGATAGTTAGAGTCATCCTTACTTACCTGTTATAAGCATTCTAAGCAGGTCACAGTTCACCTGATGTTCCACCTGACTCAGATATTTATTTATAGTGATACCTGGAAAGGTTATCATTTTCATTTTCAAATTATAACAGAGGGAACACTCATTCTATTTTTTGAAACAAAGCATTGCCTGATTCTGGAGTCAGAAATAAAGCCAATTAAGATCTTTATAAAAAAATTAAAAATCGGGGCTGGGTTTGCGGCTTGGTGGTAGAGTCCCCAGCCAAGCATGTTCGAGGCACTGGGTTCGATCCTCAGCACCATATACAATAAATAAAATCAAGGTATGAGTCCCTCTACAACTAAAAATAAAATTTAAAAAAAAATTAAAAATTTGTGCAAGGCCTGGAAATGTAGTTGTGATAGAGTACTGCCTGGTATGCACAGGAATCTGGATTTAATCCCAAGCACCAAAATGAATAAATGTATATTAGCACATATGTCCTGGTTAACAGAAATCAAATTTTGCTAGAAGACGTCACAGAATCAATATTCCCTTGTCCCATCCTCCTTTATTCTCTGGCCCACTCTCCCGAGGCAACACCAGTTTTAATCATTCCTTTTCAAATTCTTGTGATGCTCCTTTTCTTTCTCTAAAACTATATTAACTGCTTACTATGGTGTGGATGTGAGTCAACCAGGCCAAAATTCATCTTGAAATTTAACTTTTTAGTGCAATGGTATGAAGAGGCAGGGCCTTTAAGAGATGTTCAGGACTCTCCCCTCATGCAAGGGGTTAATGTAGTTGCTGTGAGATTGAGTTATATTAAGAGCAGTTTGTCATCAAACTTTTGATCCCTTTTTTTTTTTTTAATTTTTTTTTTTAATATTTATTTTTTAGTTATCGGCGGACACATCTTTGTTTGTACGTGGTGCTGAGAATCGAACCAGGGCCGCACGCATGCCAGGCGAGTGCGCTACCACTTGAGCCACATCCCCAGCCCCATTTTTTTTTTTATTTATTTATTTTTTAAACTAAGTTTATTATTTTTTCCTTATTTACTTATTTATTTTTTTTAAAGAGAGAGAGAGAGAATTTTAATATTTATTTTTTAGTTTTCGGCGGACACAACACCTTTGTTTGTAGGTGGTGCTGAGGATCGAACCCGGGCAGCACGCATGCCAGGCAAGCGCGCTACCGCTTGAGCCACATCCCCAGCCCTTGATCCCTTTTTTATCCTCTCTCTTTTGTCCTTCCACTTGTTTTCAAGCATATCATGATACAGTAGAAGACCCTCACCAAATACAGCCTCCTGGTCTTGAATTTCCCAGTCTCTAGTGGCATGAGCTAAATAAACCTATTTGTTTTTATAAATTACCCAGCCTCAGCATCTCTTACAACAACAGAAAATGCACTAAGCCATTGCTGTTTAGTATCATCATTAGACATTGCCACCCTTTCCCAGGGACGGGTACGAAGACTGTTCACTTAGCCCTTGTTGCTGTACTCCTATCTTTTTATTCTAGTAAATTTATTTCTTCTACGATATCTTCCTATCTTTAAGAAAAATCTGTGTATGCCTACATTTCCTATTCCACAGTCTCTCCATCTCTTTTCCCCTTCCCACTTTCCAATCTTTGTAAACTATTAAGGTTGATGTCATTTTTATTATTATAATAAAATCATAATTAAATTAGAAGGGTTCTTCAACCTGGGACTTTATAAATATAGATAATAAAATGGATTGAATGAGAAGAATTACTTGGGAATAGGTTTAGTGTCTTTTGTAATTCAAGTATGCCTGACTTCATGCAAAAAAAGTCTTTTCTGTTTTCCATCTTTCTTCATTTAAAATTGAAACCCTTAGCCAGCTACATATCTGTTGTGGATTTTCATTCTTGTCTCATGTGGGTTCTGTTGGCCCTTTTCTTGCTTTTTTTTTTTTTTTTTGCTACTTCCTCCTAGCAGAACCTCAAGTGCTCACTGAACAGTTCTCAGTCTGTACCTCTAATGGCTCCAGATTTCAATTTCTATTAATAGATTCTATTTGATCTGTAAGAATGTCTTGCTTCCACAGAAGGGTGCCTACAATACCTGATTTTGATCTTATGTAATCCGGGAAGACTTCTTTCTCTAATTACGTAAATATGCTCTCCTGTGTTTTAATAGTTATCATTCTAGTAGATACACAGCATGACACATGCTCTGCAGTTACCTTTTACTACCCTTTTTCACTCTCCCTTGCACATGCCCCTGTTTTATCTTCTTCATAGCTCTTGTCGCTATGTGAATTGATGTCATGAATGCATTTATGACTCTTGCTTCACTAGAATGTGAGCTCTGTGTGGGCAGCCACTTTGTTCCTCTTTTTCTCTCTCCCCCGTCCCCTCTCTTCCCTCCCCTCTCCTCCCTCTTACTCTCATTTTCCAAGACCCAAAGCAGTGACCCATGTGGAGTAGTTTCATCAGGATTGCAAGATGTGGAACAGAATCTCCCTTTTCCTGGTACAGCACCTGGCTATGTTTCCCAGCAGCCTCCATGAAGTTGGACTAACTATTCATCAAAGAAATGGAACAGTGGCAACTTGGGCACTTCTGGCCCAAGGCCTTAGCCCAGGGTTTCAAGTTTTTCTTCACTTTCCTTCCATGATGACTCAGCTTCCGAGAGGAGATGTCTATAGGGGAAGGGACACAGTGCCTTTGGAATAGCATGGACTCAAGCTGTGTTATGCTTGAATTCGGGACCCCAAAAGACCATCAGAGACCAAGATCGATGTAAGCAGCAAAGAGGTGTTTATTTCTAGGTAGCTCAGTCCTCCACGTGCACACACAGCAACTGGTGATGCTGAGAGACCCGGAGACGAGGGTTTGCAGCAGTTTTATACACTCTTTGGGGAAAGCAGGGTCTTCACATTCATCATAGCATCTCTTAGCAAATCATCACAAACTGCGGGAAAATCATAAAACAATTCTAAAACATGATTAGCACATTCACTGGCGGGAACTAGTTGGGTAGGGGTGATTGGTTACTACAAGAAGGGGATTCATTTGAACTGATTGGTTTAAGCCAATTGGTTTAAGCCAAGAGGGGTGTACCTGCTGAACTACAAGGTTTCCCAATACTTTAGAGATCTGGCGCAGCAGATCTCTCCTGTTATTTGTAGATAAACAACTTAGCAGGGTGGATATGTGCCTAGGAGTGCTCTGTGGGTCTTTCCAAGGACAAGGTCACACCCCCTTCCTTGGACAGGCTTTACTCTGAGGTAGAGGCTGGTTTTTCACTACAACTCCAGTCTTTTTTACTTTTATTTTTTAAATTTTAAGATAAGACCTTGCTTAGATGCTTAAGAATCTTGCTAAATTGCTGAGGTGGCCTTGAAAAACCAGCCTCTACCTCAGAGCAAACTGTCCAAGGAAGGGGCATGACATTTGTCCTTGGAAAGACCCACAGAGCACTCCTAGGCACATTCCCACCCTGCTGAGTTGTTTATCTACAAATAACAGGAGAGATCTGCTGTGCAGGGTGTCCCTGATTCAGTCAGGCTAGGTGGGGACCCATAGCAATCCCCTAGCAGCCACCAATCAGCATGAGACAGGGAAATACCTGGGATGCCAAATGACCCTCCCAGTAGTTTATGGTGGTTGATAACATGTTGGGAAACCAGGTAGTTCAGCATGTACTCCCCTCATGGCTTAAACCAATCAGTTCAAAGGAATCCCCCTCTTGTAGTAATCAATCACCCCTACCCAACTTGATCCTGCCAGTGAATGTGCTAATCAATGTTAAGAGTTGTTTTATGATTTTCCTGCGGTGTGTGATGATTTGCTAAGAGATGCTATGGTGTATGTGAAGTTCCTGCCTTCCCCAAAGAGTGTATAAAACTGCTGCAAACCCTGGGCTCAGAGCCTCTCAGCGTCACCAGTTGCTGTGTGTGTGCGCGGAGGACGGAGCTAGCTCGCAATAAACACCTCTTTGCTGCTTACATCGATCTTGGTCTCTGGTGGTCTTTTGGAGTCCCAAATTCGAGCATAACAGTAGTTCAGTGGTATAGCATCCCTGGGTTCAAACCTCAGTACCAAAATAAAAACAAACAACAACAAAAACCCTTAAAGTCCTTAATTCCTTTATTGCTTTATAAACTACCAAGAAACAACTGAGTGGATCAAGCACGCTCATGCATGTATTCCAAAACAATAACATTTGTCTGGGTGTGAAGATGTCTTTGCAATGAGAATATGCCCAATTTTGTACACGGGCATTCTGTTCAATGCCTTTGTTCTGTATCATGGAAGCAAGTTCAAAAGTGTTTTCTTAAGTAGTTCTATCAAAAATAGGAAAAATTCCTGACAAATCATGATATTCAACCAAGTATTCTTTTAGCCATGGGATATACTTAAGTATATGAAAGTATGTTGATAAGAGTGTTTGAAAGTGAATTTTATACAAGTCTTAATTTATACTGTTGTAGGGACAGACAAGGCAAGGCACCAAAGATAGCAGGAAACAGTTTTGTTTGGCTGCAGCCAGGTTCAGAGGACACAGCTTTTGCTGTAATCAATCAATCCCCTGAACCCCGAGTTCAGGGAGTTAGAGTTTTATACCCAGCATGTAAGGGGAGGGGCTCAGAAGTTCACAGTCTGCAGAAGTTCACATAAAAGCAGCTTTTTCTTTCACTGTTTTGGGCAAGTTAACCCATCAAGGACAACACCTGAGAAGGGGAGAGCTTCTTCTCCCCTTTCTTTCCTCCCCCTGCCAGCTGTTACCATGGAGCACATTTGTAATTTATCTTAAAAACGTAGACATCTCTGTGAAGCCCCAGCTCAAGGCCAGAGGCCATGTTTTTACATTTCTACAAACTACTATACTGGATACGTTTGTGAAAAACTAGTAAGGGGTGTCCAGACCTGGAGTGCTGGTATCCTCCCAGACAATGGCCAAGTGAAACAGGGCGACAGGAAAATATGAAGTTTATCTAAATTGAACCCTTTTGCAGAGACACTTTTGCTGACAGTCCTAAAATCAGCCGTGGTGAAGATTTCTGGAGAAGCCCTGTTAATACTTTTCTGTGGAGAAAGGGGGTACCACTTCAATACCTGTATCCTTTTATGAGAACTAGAAAATGGCTCATGTCTGACAATTTCTTAAAAACAGTACCATAAATAAACATCAGATTTCATAAAACTCATGGGTTTCCCAAAAATGAAAATTACAGGAAACAAAACTTTTGAATTCTAGGAAGTTATTGTCCTTACCAAGGACAATGGCCTTTCAAATCTCAACATTCCTATTAAGTCATGCCTTTACAGATAAGCATGTGGGACACTGGGGTTATATACAGTTAATTTTGATCATGTGGATGATATTATGAAATCTCTGGCCTTTTCAAAGTGCTCAAGTTTACCATGCTACAGCCCAGGATTCTACTTTGATCTTAGCTAAAAACAAGAAGAAATATACTAATGAAAAAAATCAGTATTAGCTTTTATAAACATTGTTTTCCTTTAAAAAAAATAAAAGAATGCAATTTGTTATTTTTAATGTTGTCTTCTGTCTTCCAACACAATAGAATATTTAAGGAAATTTTTTGTGAGGGTGAGTACTGGAATCAAACCCGGGGACACTTTACCACTGAGCTATATCCGTAGCCCCTTTTATTGTTTTATTTTGAGACAGGGTCTCTCAGTTGCTGTGGTCTCACTAAGTTCCTGAGGCTGACCTCAAATTTGTGATTCTTCTGAATCAGCCTTCAGAGCCACTGGGATTACAGCCCTGCACTATTGCATCCAGCTTCTTAAACAAATTTATAACTAGTAAGATGAAACCGTTATTCCCTGGTTAGAATAATTAATTCACAGAAACAACAGATGGTAAGGAGTGTGCATGAAAGGTGATCTGGAGGAACCATGGTACCACACTGTGTGGGAGAGAGAAGAGAAGTTGTTACCCTTATTCAAAATAAACTGGAAGAAGAGAAAAAAATAATGTGCAGAGGAAGTGATTAGTGGCAGTTGAACAAATGAGAGATTTAAATGAAATAGCACAAGGTCTAAGAAAATGTGAAACCATAGAGTCTCAGTGATTTTATTAATGATGACATTTATGACTTAAATTTGGGGTATTACATATTTAAGAAGATCCAAACTTACTGGTTTTGCTATAGGTGAGGGGTCCACTCTGCCTCAGTCTCTTCCCACTCCAACCCAACTTCTGCACTGCCACCACCACAACTCTTCACATACATGCATGTATATTTTGACCTTTGCTTGGAAAGCAAATTCCACCACTTTTTGGAACTGCAAAATCTAGGCAGAATTTGGCAAACCTTAGCAATTTCACAGTGTTTCACAATATCCTACAGCCTGAAAGATTTGTAGGAATTTCAGGGCCTGCTCTACCTCCATGATTTTGTTTCTATGGTGCTGCTATCTCTGAGTACCACCAAGATGTCCTATATAAGAAACCTAGTTCCCTAGAACATAAATAAATGACCTACTCATACACACAATGTGTCTGGCCAGGATGTGCTAAATCACTGGCCATCTTTGGTTCTTTCCAGGGGAGAAGCTACACTGTGTACACTATATACAATGGTTCTTTTCTCTCTTTTCTCTGTCCTCATATCCTTCCTTCAGTTCCTTCCCATGGGCAGAGTAAAACTTCTCTCACTGCTGTATATGAAGTATTTAGTGATGTGTGGTTTTGGTTGCCTGGACATGACTTGTGAGTCTCATCACATATCTCCAATGCTAATTAAAGCATTTTTTTCCCCACTAAAGATAATTCTCCTATGATGGATACCGTCTCATTGTCCCTTGGAACTTTCTCTGTGTCCTGTTCTGTGGCCCAGGAAGTCTGGGATCTGCATTAGCAAAATTCTCTCATCTTAGGTTTCCAGTTAGGTTTGTCCCATGGGAGAAAGCAAGACATGACAGGAAACTGAGAGAAGGCAAGGTCTAGGTTTGAGTACCTCTGCTACTTTGGGACCAGGTCCCGAGAATTGGCAGTGTCCTTTCTGGTTGCCCTTAGTGGGTTTGGTCATTCTTCCATTGCTTGTCAGGTCTCTCAATGGCCAAATCTCCTGGGGGATGGCATTATTTCTAGTAGGTGTATTTAATCATGGATCCACCTTTGTAAATAATCTGGTAATGCTCCTTATATTATCTGACTTGGGGTTGGGGGTGTAGAGCATTTAACTGGCCTGGGTTTGATCTCCAGCCCTGAAAAAAATATTATCTAACTTGAGTGAGCCAAGAGCTGACTCCTGTGAAGGATGATAGTTGTGATTTCTCCACTTTCTAACACTAGCGTATGATGCCCTTTTGTTTGTATTTGCACCAAATATCCAACCTTTCCTTGAACTTAATAGTGCTGTACCTTCATGCCTTTACACATGTTGATTCCCCTCCAGCAATAGGATGCCCCTTTCTACTTTTCCACTAGCACCAAAATCTTTATCTTCAAAGTTCTCTCAAAAGTCATTTGTTTGGGAAGACTTCACTCTTTACCACCTCCCGCAAAGGATTTGGACTTTGTGCCTCCTTGTGGTAATTTTTTTGTGGCATGTCTATCTCCCCACTCCCTAACAATTATGTCTTTATTCATTCATTCACCCACACAAATATTTATTGATTATTGTCTAGGTTCCAGACACTATTTTAAATCCATGGGAACACGGCATCCATAAAACAAAATCTCTGCCCTCGATGGAGTTCATATTCTAGTTGGTGAGATTAACAGTAAATCAGTGGGTAAATAGGTTTATGATGTTTTCAGAAGGGATAAGTATTATGGAGAGACGCGAAGCAAGCAGGCTGAGAGATAACCCATGTAGGAACCAGAAGTCTCCAAATGTGGGAAATTGTTACCAGGTCTCAGGAGATAGCTTTTTGGGCAGAGCATGGAGCAGGGATAACATCTGAGTGTAAATCTTCTAGCTAAGGAAACAGCAACGCAAGAGTCCTGAAGGAGACTCATGCTTGGTGCACCTGAGGAAGAGCTCTGAGACCAGTGGGCAGAGAGAAGGCTAGAAAGTGCGACCTGGGAGAGCTCAGGTTAGGTAAATCCAGGATGAGCCATCACCCAGGATCACAGATTTGGAAGTCCCTAGAGAGCTATAAGTAGGGGGTCTCCCCCAACTTGACTTCACATTTTGTTATCCGCAGTGTTTTGTCCAGTGTCTGGATGATCAGATGATTAAATTGTAGATAAATAAATAATAAATCATAGTAGTTTTCTGTTAACTCTGTGATTATTTTTTTCTCCTTCAGCCAACATAACTTTCCTAAGTATTAATTTAATAACTGGCTATTTAAAAAAAAAATGTAACACCAGATCAGTATGGCTGACATTCAAAGCTGGGGACTAATGATGTCTGGCCAGCCCTGTCTACTCCCAGTGTACCTGCCGCTTCACGATGTGGAAGGTTTCCTTCAAATCTCAAGCATTAGGTAAACTCTGAGATACCACAGAGCTCACTACAGAAATGAGAGAAGCAAGGCGCCGCTCTACCCACCAGAACTTATTTTTCACAATTTTGGCCAGCTAGTTGTATTTAAAAAAAATATATTTTTAGTTGTCAATGGACCTTTATTTTATTTACTTATATGTGGTGCCAAGAATCAAACCCAGTGCCTTACCCATGCTAGGCAAACATTCTACCATTGAGCCACATCCCCAGCCCCTTTTTAAAAATTTTATTTTGAGACAGGGTCTTGCTAAGTTGCTGAAGCCCTCACTAAATGGCTGAGGCTGGTCTTGAACTTGTGGTCTTTCTGCCTCAGCCTCCCAAGCCTTTGGGATTACAAGCATGTGCCATAGCGCCCAGCTACAGTTATCTCTTTGCTAAATTTTTTTTTCTGAAATGTTTTATGATATTATCATTCGATAATCAAAATAAGAAATTGCCTGCAAAAGATAAATAAATAGATTTAAAATTTCATAACTCTAGTTTAAATATTTTATTCATTAAATAGCACATCAAGAAGGAAAGTTATAATTTAATGTAAAACAGAGTGGTCACAGAAGCTGAACCTATACCTTAATTAAATGTAACCAGTAAACACAGCTCCCTACCAGCATGCAAATGTTGTCCCAGAGCAGATGATCCTTATTGTGCGCTCACATCACAGGGATTTACCCATCCACTGTGAAGGCAATCCAGCCAAAGCTGTTGACAGAAAACCTTGGATCTCAGGAATTCACTATAGCTTTACACTCAACAATCATTTCCTGCTTTATAGATAAAATGAAGATAAGCACAAGTCTAAGATAAATGATTGCTTCCTGAAAGATCACTTACTTACCACATTTTTTAAAAACTCAGAAATAGAATCTTTGATAAATCAACCTGTGAAGTTTGGGAGGATATAGTTGAGTGCATAGGACAGAATATCCATCTATATAAGCCAGGAAGAGAGACCTCACCAGAAACTTACCTGTTGACACTCTGACCTTGGATTTCAAGCTTTGAAACTGTGAGACAATAAGGGTTGGAGGTATTGGTCACTGGTAAATTGCTTGCCTTGCATATGGGAGGCCCTGGGTTTGATCCCCAATATTACAAAACAAAAACAAAATAACTGAGTAAATAAATTTCAATTTTTGAAGCCTACCAGTCTATGGTAGTTTGTTATGGCAGCCTGAGCTGACAGATACACTCTGGCCAGGTACAGTGGTGCACACCTGTAATCCCAGCAACTTGATTGGCTGAGGCAGGAGGATTACAAGTTTGAGGCCAGCCTCAGCAAATTAGTGAGACTCTGTTTTTACATGAAATAATAATATTTTAAAAATAAAAAGATCTGGGGATGTAACTCAGTGGTAGAGCACTTACCTAGTGCACTGGAGGCTCTTGCTTTTATCTCTTTTACCGCAAAGCAAACAAAAACCAATAATATATATGAATGAATATATGTACACGTTTATATATATATATGTATTTATATATTCATATATATGTAAATATTGAAAAGTAAAAATATTACATAATGAGTCATTTCACAAATGCTGGGATATACTATGGATTCACTAAATTCCTAGAAAGCTACTAATTATAAATGGCTGAAATGAAACATTTAGTATATAATGAAGACTTCCGTGCCCACTCAGACATCATATCTTAAAACAAAATTTTGGAATTTTTAAAGAAAGGTTGTTTTCATTTTTCAAAAAGGACTGGGGATATAGCTCAGTGGTAGAGCACCCCGGGGTTCAGTCACTAGTACTGCAAGAAAAATAAAGAAAAAAAAATCTAGACATAAATGTCAAAACCTTAATAGAGAACATCTAAATTTAGAAAACATTGATGATGATCCAGATTTTAGAAACATAAGTACACATATTTTCCCCAAAAAGTATTCTATTGGAGAGTAATGGATTTAAAAAAAAAAATTGTAGTTGTAGGTGAACAGAATGCCTTTATTTTATTTATTTTTATGTGGTGCTGAGAATCGAACCCAGTGCCTAACACATGCTAGGCAAGCACTCTGCTGCTGAACTACAATCCCAGCCTGAATTTTTATTTTAAAAATAGGCTGGGAGTGAAGCTTAGTGTGAGAACACATGCTCACCATGCTGAGGCCGTTGGTACCATCCCCAGCACCAAAAAAAAAAAAAAAAAAAGCAAAAACATTCTTCGTGAACAAAGGTAAAAATCACTGTTTTGTGGGTATGAATATTGCAAAGTTCTCATCAAAATTTTCTATAACTTGGTGGAGGAGCTACAGCAAATAATCAATGGGTGAGAGGTAGCAGGAGGCAAAAAGAAAGTTGGTTATGATTTTTGTTTGTTTGTTTGCTTGTCAGCCTTGGGTGTTTATGGGATCACTCAATTCTGGCTTCCTCACCTCTGTCATTTGCCTAATGAGGGATGACACTGTCCAAAGGGTTTCCAAATTCTTGAAGAAATAGGATAGAGGAAACACATTTGGGGTCTGTATGAAAACCATACTGGATATTCTGCTCTGTGGAAGATGAACTTCTCATTCTGCCACCTGGGCTGGACTTGCTGAGCCAGTGCAGCTCTGCTCCTGTGCCTGTCCTCCCTGGGACCAGAGGATTGTTAGACATTTATAGTGATGGCACAAGTACCAAGAGATTGAACTCGGGGCACTTGACCACTGAGCCACATCCCCAGCCCTATTTTGTAGTTCATTTAGACAGGATCTCACTGAGTTGCTTAGTGCCTCACAGTTGTTGAGGCTTGAATTTGCAATTCTCCTGTCTCAGCCTCCCAAGCCGCTGGGATTACAGGCGTGTGCTGCCGCACCCAGCTGAGCAGACTTTTCTTTTTCCTTGAGTTCTTTAAAATACGTTCATAAACCAGGCCTGATGAGCATGCCTGTAATCTCAGTGAGTCAGGAGGCTGAGGCAGGAGGATGGCAAGTTCCCGGTCAGCCTCAGCCACATAGCAAGGCCCTCAGCAACTTAGTGAGACCTCTATCTCAAAAATAAAGAAAGAAAATAAACCTGGGGATGTAGTCCAGTGGTAAGGAGGTATAGGGATGAACCTAGGGAAGTAGCCCCCAGGGTTCAATCCCCCGTACCATAAATAAAAGATGTTGAACAGTTGAAAGAAAAAAGTATTATGTTGTCCATGGGGTTTTCATTGTCTGAGAAAAACAACTTGGAGGAGGAATGATTTCGACTTATGGATTCAGAGGATTCAGTCCATGGCCGGCTGACTCCACAGCACAAGGTATGGCCGAGGAAAGCTTCTCAGCTCAAGGTAGCCAGGAAAGAGCCAGCAGGTGGGGGAGAGAGAGGCAGCGATCATCTTAAGAAAGAAGGTTTTGACCCAGCTGTTTGTAAAGCAGGCTTTCTCCAAATGGAGAGGAGGTGGAGTGATTTAATTTATTGCAGGCAATCTGGCACCACTAAAGGTTAACTGGACACCTGTCCCAAGATTCATTTTCAAGTTCCAGCTCAGCTTGGTTCCCTTTGTGACCTCCTAAAGTCACTTGGATTCCCTTATTTTTCACACCTGCAAACACTCATTGAATTTTTAACTTTCTATTTGGATAGGTTGCAGGACTAGGACTCATGATTTTCTTCTTGATATAAAAAAGCCTATTCGTAGAAACCCATTTCACCAGGAGAATCCAACATAATCTGCCGAGGCTACTATCACGACCTGCAATAGTTCAAGTCACACTTTTAGAACAAGCTAAATCCAGAGTCATTAATCAGATTACTTTCTCTATTCTTGTTTCTCTCTCCAACTTCAAACAGTTTCTTATAATCTTAAAGTATATGCAGTGACATAAATATATTTGTAACTAAATTCTTTTCATGTAAGGTTACTCAGTATACTAAACTTTATTAGCAGATTAATTTTACTCAATTAATATTATATGTTATTAAAATTTTATTGCTAATAATTTCCAATGACAGTTTTAATTAATAAGCATTTACTATTCAACATTATGATGCCCATATTTGAATTGTAATTTCCCCCTGCTTAAATTACTCTTCAGTGTCCACAAATACTGTCTTAAGACATGAGAAATTTCATATTAATGGTACATAAAATGGATTCAGGATAAGCCAAGTTCAGATTCAAGTTTGTAGAGGTCAGTGCAATTTGTGTTGAGCAATCTTAGAGTTGATTACTGTTAATGGATTACCCTGTTTCTTCCCATTTTCCTGTCTGGTAGCACATTCATGTTGTGACAATGGTAAACACAGAACTTAGTAAACATAGAACTTTGCTCCTGTGTTGCTAGTTTTATTCCATTAAGGTCCCTCACAACTTTCTGTGGTCTTCTCTTGTTACTAACAGTTCAATGGATATTCGGAAGCTCTATTTATTCCTTTTTTTTTTTTTTTTGTAAAGTGGAGGTTAATTTATCTTTTTAAAAATCTTTTCATTTGTATATAATTACATGTAATAGTGGGATTCATTGTGATATATTTATACATGAATATAACATGATTAAAAAAAATTAAATTGTCAATGGACCTTTATATTTTATTTATTTATATGTGGTGCTGAGAATCCAACCCAGTGCCTCACACATGCTAGGCAAGCGCTTTACCACTGAGCCGGGACCCCAGCCCCACATAATTTTTTAAAAGGCTTCTATAGAAGATGAGACAGCTTCAGTTCAGGAAACTACTCTGAACCAAAATATTGAATTTCATGAGAGGTGTGAGCTCATTCAAAGGTCCCCATAGCTGTTACCACCTGTCTGGGGGAAACCCTTGATCTTTGATCCCTCCTGTTGGTGAATGCTTTAATGGTAGGAAAAACCACATTCCACATGGCTCCTGACCCCATATGGCTGCTCTGGATGCTGAATGGCCCAAACAACTCAAGTAACAGCCAGACATTTCATTTTCATCTTCCACTTGAGTGGGACTGTCTAACGTGAAACTTTGCCACTTTTCTCTAAGTTCTGTGTTAAGTTTTTTTTTTTTTTTTTTTTTTTTAATGCACAATGATTATAGGTATGTGGGAAAGTATGATATTCATCCCAAATATATTTCTCTGTTTCTCTGGTTATTTTGAATTGGTTAATTCTGAAAAACTACATATGTCACGTTTTCTTTATCCATTCATCTGTTGAAGGACAACTAGGTTGGTTCCAAAGTTTATCTATTGTAAATTGCCTACTCTTCCTCTGAGTGCATATGCTGCCTTATTGGTTGCTTTCTTTTCTTTTCTTTCATATGTGTGTGTGTGTGTGTGTGTGTGTGTTTGTGGGTTTTTTTTTTTTTTGTGTGTGTGTGTGTGTGTACTGGGGATTTAACCAGAAGCACTTTACTATTGACCCACATCCCCAGCCTTTTTATTTATTTATTTTTTTACTTTGAGACAGAGTCTCAACTTGCTGTGGCTAAGTCACTGTAATATGCTAATTTTAAGTCCTTTGCGAAACACTGTTCTTGTGTAAGAGAAATTTACATCCATCTCCTCTGGTAAAGTGGAGACAGAGACATTTCTATCTGATGTATATCCCTTTCAGCCTAGGAGGGGTTTCTCCACAGGAAGAAGACATTGGGGATCTGACACCTGGCTTAGACAGAGAGGACCACAGTTAACTGTGACCTTGGAGATTTTATCTACATCATAAGACAACCCTGGCCCCCTGTACACATCCTCCTTTCAACCTTTTGCAGACTACTCCTCCTCCCTTTGCTCCCAAAACTCAAGCCTTATTCCTTAAACACTCTATAATAGAGTCAACCATATAGTTTCTTTCTTTTTTGGTACTGGGGATTGAACCCAGGGTTGCTCAACCACTAAGCCATATGCCCCAACCTTTTTATTTTTTTATTTTGAGATAGATAGGGTCTTACTAAGATGCTTTGGGCCTTGCTAATTTTCTGAGGCTGGCCTCAAACTTGCAATCCTTCTGCCTCCTACTTCTGAGTTTCTAGGATCATAGGCATGCACCACCAAGCACAGCTCCATATAACCCATTTTTGAGCCTAATACTCCCATGCTTTAGGCATGTGTAAAACTTATATGCTCTTTTTTCCTTATCTGTTAATTGTTTGGTTTACTTCTTAGACTAAAATTATTGAAATTCCACAGACAAAAGAGTAAATTTATGTATTTATTGGTACTGAGGATTGAACCCAGGGGTGTTCAGCCACTGAGCTACATCCCCAACCCTTTTAATTTTTTATTTTGAGACAGGATCTTGCTGTTTCTTAGGGCCTCACTGAGTTGCTAAAGCTGATCTCAAACTTATGAACCTCTTGCCCGAGTTTCCCAAGTTGCTGGGATTACATGAGTATGCCATTGTACCTGGCAAGAAAAGAGTAAATTTAATATTTCCTTACAGACATATAGTTAAATGTTAAGACTTTCAGATAGTTTCAGAGGTTAGAATACTTTTATGCATTTTATCTGTAAAATATATTGCTCTCTTTTCCACTTTTCCATTTCAGTTAGCCCATTTGAATGTCCAATCCCCTTGAAAGAATTCAAAAGCAAAATGTTTCCTGGTATCAGGCATCAGGATCCCAGTGGATCAGAGATGTGTGCTTCAAGTTACAGGTGCATTATGTGATGGAAGGAATAAGTGACTGAGTTCTGTCTCTTGGTAGTCCAAAGTACATTGCCTTGCATTTCCATGACATTTCACCTGTCATGTGGCATAATGTGTCAAGAAAAAATAACAGAGTAGTATTGGTTCCTGTGGTAGGATAAAAGAAATATAGATACGTAGAAAGGAGAAAAGAGCAAGAAAAAAGAGACTATAGCTTTAAATCTAAAAGCCCCTTGATCAGATTCATTCCCTAGACTTGTTATTCTCCTCTTGGCCAGTCACTCCCAAAATTTCTGAGAAATCTATGAATCTTGGAGTTACTGTAAATTCACTTATCTATTAAAATTGCCTTATTTTGATTAAAACTTAAGTGCACTGTTAGACTAGGCCACATATTTCCAGATTAGATAAAACAAAGGGAGATATGGTTTAAGAAAGCTATGACTTAGGCACATTGTAAAGCCATCAGCTAGATGGAGGAGACAATGTCAACCTGAAGATGCTGGAGAGACCAGACCACCAGCAATGTCCTGTGACCCATGGTCACCAGGCTGATGTCATCTTCATATACATTCCCATTCCCACCCTATCACAAGTTTCCTTTAAAAGAAGAGCCCCAGATTCCAAAGGTGAATCTCACTCTCCAGTGCCTACTCTTCTTCTGAGTGCATATGCTGCCTTATTGCTTGCTTTCTTTTCCTGTGTGTGTGTGTACATGTGTGTGTGTGTGTGTGTGTGTGTGTGTGTGTGTGTACTGGGGATTTAACAAGGGCCACTTTACTATTGACCCACATCCCCAGAGTCTCAATTTGTTAAGGACCTTGTCAAATTACTGAGGATAGTCATGAACTTGTGATCCTATTGCCTTAGCCTCCTGCATTGCTGGATTACGGAGGTGTGCCATTGCACCTAGTTTATTGCTTTCTTTTACTGAATAAGTCCGTGAAATGGTGTGAAAATTTTTCTCTGCAAAAGTCAAGAACTCAGGGCTGGGGATGTAGCTAGTGGTAGGGCACTTGCTTAGTTTTTAAGGGGCCCTGGATTCAATCCCCCAAGAAAACACACACACACACACACACACATTAAATGAGACATTATGTTGGTCACAGTGACACATGCGTGTAATCCCAGCTACATGGGAAGCTAATGATCCCAAGTTCAAGGTCAGCCTGGACAGCTTAGTAGACACCTTTTTTTTTCAAAATAAAAAGGCTGGGGATGGCAATGTAGCTCAGTGATAGAGCACCCTGGGTTCAATTTCCAATATTGGAAAAAAAAAGAAAAAAGAATTCACCTGGCTGAGATGAGGTTCCTTTCTCCATTTTGGTGGTACTTCCTCCAACGCCCCTCCACTGTCAATTCCCACACTTAAAATAGGGTCAGGAAATCATTGTTTACCAGGTTCTAGATGCATTGGCAGTTGAACCTTCTAACTAGGTAACAGACAAACCCTGGTCTTCCCAGCTCTCAAATGTAAGTTACAAATTGACCTTGGAAACATTGTTAACCTCTGCTGACCTTCTGTACAACAGACTTTCCCCAAACCACCCTGACCAAACCTCTCCTAATCCCTTGCTTACAAAATAGTTTTATTTTTTTTTTTAAACAAAACTTTTGCCCTGGGCAACTATAATTCCTGGATAACAAGATAACAAATGATGTCATTTCTAACCCCCTTGGGGTTTCAAGCTATAAATATGCTCTCCGTTCTGTAAAACCTTGTAGTATATTTTCTAGATTGCTTCAATCTGTGTTTCCCCAGATTGAAGTCCTAATTAGCGCCAAATAAATACAATTTCTTTGTTTTCAACTAAGTTGATTTTGTTCTAGGTCAACTAACACCACAGATCTACCCCTGTCTCACCACTTCCTAGAGTGAGAAATATCCGGCAGATGGCTGGGGCCAAAGGTATTAATAGCAAAATAAAACCAAAACCAACACCAGAAAAAGGAGGAGGGAGTAGTGTCTCAAAGAAACAAAAGTGTCTGAAGCTAGTTGCACTGCCACAATCATCACCCCAGAGGAAGAACGGTTCCAGGTTGGACTCTCAGAGACCGCACTTGATTTTAGCCAAAAGTCCAAGGAGCAATTCACACAGATACAAATTAAAAACATTGTATATCCAGTGCTGTACCTGTGTGCCTGCATGTAAGCAAGTGGCCAGAGGTAGAGTGTAATCTGTGGAAGTGTCGTATCTGCTAGCCTCTGAGTAGGTTCTTTCTAACTCGTAAAGGAAGATTGAGCCTAATATAATTATTTAAAATTAAATAGTGAGGCAGAAGAGAGGGTTAAAAAGGACAGGCAGGAAACTTGGGCTCCTTCAAGGTTAGGTCTCTAGTAACAGGGGTTGAGAAACTACAGACACAAGCCAGGCCTCTAGATCAGGCCAACTCCTGAGTAAGCAGAGAGGAAAAAAAAGAATTGATAGTGAGATATTTACTGCCTGCTACCCAGGTCCTACCAAAAAAGGCATGGTAACCTGATTGGACCAAAAAGCATATGAAGAGCGCTGTCTCCAGGATTGGGTAGGGGGCTACCTCCCTTAACCCTGTAGATCCATAGAAACCCCCAGACAAAGCCACTCTCCAGAATTCCTCTCTTGGGACCCTTCCCCTTTGGGAGCTCTGCTTTCTTTCCTCCTATTAACACTAATAAATTCTGTTACTTTGCTCCCACCTTTGGGTCCATGGATTTCATTCTTCGAATTGTGAGACAAAGAACCCAAACCCAGGTTCCATGGAATAGAATTTATTGACTTGGAAATCTGTATTTTCACCCTTGATGCCTCCTTGAGCTCCGGTTGCCTATATGGGAGAAAATGAATTCATCATGTTTCCCAAATACATCCTTCTTTCCACGTACATTTTATCTCACCTCACTTCCCCTTCCCAGTTCTAAACTCATTATGTAGTCAATACTCAGTATAAATTCAATCACTATTTTCTAAAATAAATGCAACACTGATGATATAAATTCAAGTCAGTTTGGATTCCTTAAAAACAAACAAACAAACAAAAAATCAGAAAGTGCTGTGCGTGATGGTACATGCCTGTAATACCAGCCAGCTACCCAAGACAGCTGGGTAGGAAGGCAGGAAGAGAGCAAGTTCAAGTCTGGCATGGACATCTTAGAACCTGTCTCATAATTAAAAAAAAAAAAAAAAAAAAAAAAAGTAAAGAGGGCTGAGCTATAGATCAGTGGTAGACCACATACCTGGCATGACTGAGGCCCTGAGTTCAATCCCTAGAACCATACAGAAAAGACAGACAGAAAGAGAGAGAGAGAGAGACCTGAAGGCACTTAGCACAGTGGTACACACCTATAATCCCAGCAGCTCAGGAGGCTGAGGTAGGAGGATGACAAGTTTAAGGCCAGCCTTGGAAGTTTAGTGAAACCCTATCTCAAAATAAAAAATAAAAATGAGCTGGAGATGTAGCTCAGTGGTAAAGCACGCCTGAGCTTGATCCCCAGTTAAAAAACAAAACAAAACAATGTTATATTTTTTCTTAAAAATTGCTCATCCAAGTTTTTTTTTCCTTTCTATGACTCTCAAATTCCAACATTGTCTATTGGGAAATTCATAAAACAGTGAAGAAAACTACAGATAGAGGAGGGAGAGAAAATGGCAAGGTTACCACAGCATGAAGAGTATATTGTCTAGAGAAAAGAGTGGATTAAAGAAAAGAAGCATGAGCATTAAACAACAACAAAACTGATTGTGCTATTGCAGAACTCAGGACTCAGAAAGGGGATGAGTTGACCACTACGTTCCTCTCCAAGAGCTAGGCCCTGGGCTAAATGTGTGAGAGAGGCTTCCCTTGGGGATGGCCTCCAGCCAGTGCCGTGTGACAGTCATGTGCACTGTGCATGTCTGTCAGGGCTCCACCAGGTTTCGCCAGGACCTTGCCTCGTGAGGCCACTTGGCCTGGATCCCTACTGCTGCTGGAACTAAACCCTCCCCTCCTTACTAGCTGGGGGTTCTTTGGGGTGCTGCATAGAACAGTTAATAGGGCTTTTCAAGTTGGGCATGGGGTGCACACCTGTAAACTCAGCAACTTGGAAGGCTGAGGCAAGAGCATCTGGAGTTTGAGACTAACCTCAGCAACCTAGTGAGATTCTGTCTCAAAATAAAAAGTTAAAAGGACCGGGGATGTAGCTCATTGGTAAAGAGCCCCTAGCTTTAATTTCCAGTAACTAACAAACAACAACAGACTTCTCAGACCTCCCCAACCAGAACTCCTTGCCTCACAGTCACAGGGACTTACTTTCTCTGTTCTTTAAAAACCCCAGGCATGTTTCTGCCCTCAACGTCTGTATCTGGGTGGTCTTCATGTCATTCAGGGACCATTCCATTGAGGGACTTCTAGTGAGGGTCACCTAATCAGGCTGCCTTCCCCAGTCCCCCAGTATGAAGCAAACCCCATATCCCATCACTCTTTAAAAGTTTTTCATAGTACTTCTGTTAGCTGTCCATGGCTATTAAAAAAACAAAAACAAAAACAAGATAATTAATCAGGAGCAGAGGTTTATCTTGGCTCACAGGTTTGGAGGTTCTAGTTCACATTTGGTTCTGTTGCTTTGGGCCTGTGGCAAGGCAGCCCACTGTGGTGGGAGTGCACGGTGGAGTGAAAACACTGACCTCCCAGCAGGGAAGCCAAAAGAACAAGAAGAGTGTTTTCCGCTTTTTCACTGCTGTGACTAAGGGACCCAACCAGAACAATTGTAAGGGAGGAACTGTTTATTTAGGGGCTCATGTGTCAGAGGTCTCAGACAGCAGACTCCATTCTTCAGGAAAAACAGGAAAGAAGAGTGTGGTAGAAGAAGCAGCTCACATGGTGATCAGAAGCAGACAGAGAGGTCTCCACCTGCCAAACACAGATATATATCCTATAGCCACACCCCCAATGAACCACCTCCTCCAGCCATACCCCAGCTACCTCCAGTTACCAATCCCATCAGGGATTAATTCACTGATTAGGTTAAGGCTATAACCCACTCATTTCTCCTCTGAACCTTCTTGCATTGTCTCACATGCGAGCTTTTGGGGGTCACCGCATCTACATCATAAGAATGGGGATCTGGATTCTCCATCCCCTTCAAGCATCCTCCTCCGGTGACCTAAGGATCTACCAATGGACCCCACCTCCTACAGACTCCGCCACCTTCCAATAGTGTCACTCTGAGGACCAACCTTAACCAGATGGGCCTTTAAGGAAGGCTTACCCACACCACAGCAGCACTCACCATTGTTGAGATTACTTTTTCATTACTTGTCAGTGGACTGTCTACCCCGCCATAAGAAAAACTGCACAGGAGCAAGCACCTGGTCTATCTCACTCATCGGTGCAGATTCGGTATCTAGAGCACTACATGCAATGCCTCAATTGATGACTGCTAAATTAGTGGACAAATAAAACATTGACTTGATGTAACAGCAGCAGCCTGGGATGAGACTGTACATCTCAGGCCTGCTTCATTTAATTTCATTTCATCTCTCTCTTTCTCCCTCCCTTCCCCTCCCCTCCCTCCTCCTTTCTTTCTCTTTCTCCCTCCCCCCCTTCTTTCTTTCTTGGTACAGGATTTGAACCCAGGGATGTTTTGCCACTGAGTTACAACCCCAGACCTTTTAATTTTTTATTTGGGGATAGGGACTTGCTAAATTGCTGAGGCTGGACTTAAACCTTTGATCTTCCTGCCTCAGCCTCCCAAGTAGCTGAGATTACAGGTATGCACCAATACACCCAACATCAATTCTACTTCAAAGTATTTTTTAGTCAAGGCCTAGCCATTTAAAAAAAAAAAAAAATCCTTCTCTGAACCTCTGAAGCCCATTTACTAAGGAAGAGGGAAGTTCAGACAAGATAGGAGGGACTGCAGGGGTTGGGGTGTAGCTAAGCAGTAGATAGCTCATCTAGTTTATAGAAGGCCCTGGGTTCAGGTTCATCCCCAGTACAATATAATAGTAATAATAATAATAATAATAATAATAAAACTGAGTTATAGTGGCACACATCTGTAATCCCAGTGTGAGATCAGCCTGGGCAATTTAGCAAGACCTTGTCTCAAAAAAAAATTAATGAGATCATTAGGATAGGCCCTAATCTAACATTCTCTCATAACAAGAGAAAATTTGGGCACAGATGCACACTGAAATGTGTGACCATGTGACAATACAGAGAAATAAGGGCTGTCTACAAGCCAAAGAGAGAGGGAGGGCTCCAAGAAACCAACCCTGCCAATAGCATGGCCTTGTACTTCCAGCCTCCAGAATTATTATAATGTAAATTTCTATTGTCTGTTGTACTTTGTTATGGCAGCTGTTGCAAACTCATACAGCCACCAGTCAGAGGTGAACTTTCTCAAAAATCTTTGACCAAAAGTTCCTTCACCACCACCCCCATTATTGATTAGCATCTGCTTATCAAGATGGACTCAGTCAAGATGGACCAGCGTATTTATTGTTTCCTAAGCCAGGCTTATTTTGAATAGATATTTTTAAAAGGTGTGTTTGTTGAACCTTGAGGAAATCATGCTAAGTGAAATAAGTCAGAAACAAAAGGAAAATACCGTATGCTTCCATTTATATGAGGCACTGAAAGAGTAGTCAAATTTCTAGAGACAGAAAGTAGAACAGTGATTGCCAGGAGCTAAGGACAGGAAAAATGGGGCAATGTTTAAATAAATACAAAGTTTCAGTTTGAAATGATTAAAAGTGGAGTTTGGTTGCACAACAGCGTAAACATAGTTAATACTGCCACATTGTACATTTAAAAATTAGTAAGATTGTAAATGCTATGCCAGGCATATTTTACCATGATTAAAAAAAATTAAAAATAGCTTCAAGTATTTCTAGGTGAGAAAGTCTCTGGTCTTAATTTGCCATAAAAAATAAATTAATTAATATGTCTCACTGAAAAATAATCTTGCTGGGCATGGGTGGCAAACAAGTTCAAGGCCAGCCTGGGCAACTTACCAGAGACTGTCTCAAAATGGAAAATAAAAAGGGGGGCTGGGGATCTGGCTTAAGCGGTAGCGCGCTCGCCCGGGTTCGATCCTCAGCACCACATACAAAGATGTTGTGTCTGCCGAAAACTAATAGATAAATAAATATTAAAAATTTCTCTCTCTCTCTCTCTCTCTCTCTCTCTTTAAAAAAAAAAGAAAAGAAAAAAAAAGAAAAAGGACTGGGGATGTCCCTCAGTGGTAAAGCACCCCGGGGTTCAATCCCCAATATGAAAGAAAGAAGGGAAGGAAGGAAGGGAGGGAGGGAGGAAGGAAGAAAAATTAAAAACAGACTTTTTGTCATAGAATTCTGTAAGGCATTATTGTCATACGTAAAAGTGAATTCTTAAGGTGGACTAGCATATTTGTTGTTTCCTGGATGCCTAGATATATTCATTTAAGAACCTTTCCCATGAAATACTTATTAATGTATTGGGAGATATTTGTCTTTCCTGGGGGACCCTTTCGAATTCACATTCCTTTTGAAATATTTGACATTTATTTGCCTGAAAACAGGTTGACAGAGACACTAAGTATGGTGGGAAGTGTTTGATGGTTGACTCTGATAAGGCAAATGTTTTCATATGAAAGTTATTGATCAATTGTACTGAAAACAGAAAAGCTCGCTTATTTATTTAAATTTTTTTAACATTTATTTTTTAGTTTTTGGCAGACACAACATCTTTATTTGTATGTGGTGCTGAGGATTGAACCTGGGCCGCACGCGTGCCAGGCGAGCGCACTACCGCTTGAGCCACATCCCCAGCCCTAAAAGCTTGCTTATTTATATGTTATGAAGCTATGGTAAGAACAGCCCTCATCAAAAACACTGAGTCATTTTCTGACGGTCAAAGTTGAGTCAGAAACTATTGTTATTTTGTTAATTTCCCCCCAAATCCTACAACATAGTGTTATGCTCAAATTCGGGACCCCCAAAAGACCACCAGAGACCAAGATCGATGTAAGCAGCAAACAGGTGTTTATTGCGAGCTAGCTGGGTCCTCTGCACGCACACAGCAACTGGTGACGCTGAGAGGCCCTGAGCCCAGGGTTTGCAGCAGTTTTATACACTCTTTGGGGAAGGCAGGGACTTTACATATATCATAGCATCTCTTAGCAAATCATCACACACCACAGGAAAATCATAAAACAACTCTAAAACGTGATTAGCATATCCAGTGGCAGGAAAGAATCTGGAAAGGATTATTGATTAGTTTAAGGGGTTGACACAATCAATTTTAAATTGATTGGTTTAAACAGTGAGGATGTCGCAAGGGGGGTGCGTGCCAAGCTGCAGGGCTTCTAGTTCAGATACTGGTCACCACACCTAGGTGGGAGCCATCTGGAATTTCAGATATTTTGATATCTTGGCCTATCTTTGGTAATCACCATCTGAGGCTCTGTTTCCACAGAGTTTTTCTGTGGTATTTTCCTGACTTTAGGACTGCAGTAGGTCAGAGGTTAAGTTTCAGAGCAAAATGAGGTCCCAAGTAGAATGAGATTGCTTAGGTCTTTCAACTTTTGCTTTTCTTCTCTTTTGCACTCAAAGGTAGGAAATAGCCAAGCATGGTGGCACACACTTGTAATCCCAGGAGGCAGGAGGATGGCAAGTTTTTAGGACTACAGAGGCTGGACCAGGAATTGTAGAGATAGTGTGCCACAATCCCAGGTGGAGTGGTGCACACCAAAATCCCAGCTACTTGGGAGGGTAATTTTGAGGCTGGCCTATACAACTTGTCACAAAATAAAATAAAAAGGCTGGGGTGTAATTCAGAGGAAGAGCGTTTGCCTAGTGGGCTCAATCCCCAGTACTGTAAGAAAAAAGAAAAAGAAAGAAAAGAATAGGTCTCTAGTGCTTGAAGGAATATATATCCCCTTGCCCCATGCTCAGGATCAAACCCAGGGACTGAAGCATGCTACCAGGCAAGTGCTCTACCATTGAGCTACACCCCAACCCTGAAGGGTTCTATTTTGATGAGAGACTAAGCTTCTGATTTACTCAGAGGAAAAATCCTGACAACGGAGTGGTGAAAGAGGACAGTCTGGCACACCATGAGCTTAAGCTTCCAAGCATCTCAGAGTCACATGCCAGTTTACTCCACCTTAGTTATGGAAACTTGGACCTGCCAGTTGATGTACTTAAGCATTTTTTTTTTCTCGACTCTGTTCTAGGAATAATCATAATAACCTCCTAGGGTTATTGTAAGGAAAATTTAAGATAATATCTAGAATGTTCTAGAACCCATTGCTTGGCACTTAGTAAAAAGGTTCATAAATGGTAAATAAAAGCATGATTTCAGGGAATCACATTGGAGCTCCAGATAATTAGAACTTCCTAACAATAAAAGGAAGCTCATTCTGAAAGTGCTGAAACTTAGTTGGAATGAACTCCTATCCAGGAAATGATAGAGAAAGTCCAAGATTGCAGGTGGCTTGCTGTGGTTCGGCTACCCCTGACTCCTTCCTTTTTCTCTTGACTGGTGGCCCACTCCTGTTGATCTACCCTCCATTTTCATTTTGGATGAAATGTTAAGTAGCATGGCCATTAGCTTTCCAAGTGGCCACTGAGAGGACAAATGACAAGAGCCAGGAGTGGGGGAGCTAGTCCTCTGCAGAGTGATCCTGGAACAATGAGAACTGGGATGCAGTGGGAGCTGGATAAATAGGCTTGCCCTTCCTTTTACTCTGCTGTGGGCTGCTCCAAAGTCCCGCATGGGGACAGACTGGGTGAGAGAGTGTTCCTGTGGTTTGCGGCTGATTGTGAAGCTTTGCACCACACCATAAATTGTCTCATGTTTCTTGGCTTCATTTTGATTTTTCCCTTACGGTACCATTCTGGCTTGTACTTCTCAGATGAGCTTTAGAAACTTAATCCTTGTATCTTTTTTCTACTTTCTTGAAGGTGTGGATTGAGACAGCTGTTTCTCTTAAGTCTAGGATTTGGGCCAGGAGTGGTGGCATACACCTATAATCCCAGGAGGCAGATGAGGTAGGAGAATTGCGAAACTGAGCCCAAACAAAACAAAACACAAGTCACAAGTTCCTTTTTACTTACTTTCTTCTTCTTCTTCTTCTTTTTTAAGACTCAAACTTGGTAACTTACAAAGAATATAGATTTGTTAAGCTTATGGTTCTGGAGGATGGAAAGTCAGAGGCTGCATCTGGTGGGGACACCTTTTGGCTTGTGGGGACTCTGAAGAGTCTGAGGGCAGGTATTGGGCATCACAGGGCAGAGGAGCTTAGACAAGGACACAGAGCTGGTACATGCCCGCAGTGCCAGCTACTTGGGAGGTTTGCAACTTAGTGAGACCCTTTCTTACAGCAATAAATAAATAAAAATAAAAAGGAGATGGGTGCGGTAGTGGTAGAAATATCAAGGTGCCACAAGAAAGTGCTCTAAACTGGATGGGCAAGGCATTTACTTCCCTGAAGGTTGTACCTGGGAGGGCAGTCCACCTGTTTATGTACCTAAGGCAGTGCTGCTCTTCTCCCTAATTGGAGGACTCAGGGACACAATGTATGGGATTGGCTAATTTTAAAATTAGGGTGGGCAAAGGGAAGGGCTATAATTAAAATAGCTACAAATGGATCCAGTTAAGGCTGAATGCTATATTCTGAAAATGGACCGTGGATTTTCTGTTTCTCACAGTGATATACACCTGAAATTCCAGCAACTCAGGAGGCTTAGGCAGAAGGATTGAAAGACAGAGGCCAACCTGGGCAATTTAGCAAGCCTATCTCAAAATAAAAAGTGCTGGGGATGTAATTCAGTGATAGAATGCACTTGGGTTCAATCCAGGGTACCAGCAAAAGAAGAAGAAGAGGAAGAAGAAGAAGGAGGAGGAGGAGGGAGGAGGAGGAGGAGGGAGGAGGAGGAAGAGGAGGAGGAGGAAGAGGAGGAGGAGGAGGAAGAGGAGGAGGAGGAGGAAGAGGAGGAGGAGGAGGGAGGAGGAGGAGGAGGAAGAGGAGGAGGAGGAGGAGAAGGGAGTCTGTGCTTTGTCTGCATTTCCTTTTTAGAGGTACCTAGATGCAAATTTCTTTTACAAAAGAACAGGTTTTTTCAGAGCCATTCCTATGACTGCAGAGTTTGCAATTTCTGGAAATAACCAAT
The DNA here is from genome assembly GCF_048772815.1 of Callospermophilus lateralis. Taxonomy (NCBI): domain Eukaryota; kingdom Metazoa; phylum Chordata; class Mammalia; order Rodentia; family Sciuridae; genus Callospermophilus; species Callospermophilus lateralis. The sequence continues at coordinate 15,869,589 of NC_135320.1, forward strand.
TCAAAATAGCCAAAGAAATCTATTTAGGGTGGGATACTCTGCTCCCCCACAAAACCATTTATGACAAAGTGCAGAGCGAAGGGAGTGCCAAGGATCTACTCCTGAAGAAAGCCAGCAAAGGAGATCAAGGAGAATCCAATCTGGTAGGAGGAAAAACTCAAGGGAGATGGAGACCTAGAAGCTGAGGGGACCGGGTGTTGTAAGAGGGGTGAACTCTGTGGGGTTTTTGTTTGTGTGTTTGTTTGGTTTTGTGATGCAAGCTAGCATACTCTGTACCACAGAGCTACACCCCCAAACACCAAGCAGCTGTGCTTGATTGCTGCTGAGCGGTTACCTAAGATGAGGACAGAGAAGTTTCCACTGCATGGAGTCACGGGAAAGTCTGTGAGCTTGGCAAGAATTGGTGTGATCAAGGCTAAAACCAGAAGAGATTTGCTCAGAGGAAAGGAGAATCAAGGAAGCCAAGTTGGTGTTACATGTAGATGGAGAAGATTTGGGTGGGTTGGACAAAGGATCCAGGGACAGTTTCCATACTGGTGAGGAATGATCTAGAAGACAAGAAGATATCTGAGAGAAGTGGTTAGAAGAAGGCAATGTCTAGGGAAGGTAGGAATGAGCAGCAAAGCAAGGTGACAAGATTTTCCCATGGTACAAGGAGGGCTCTAGTGTTACCCAACCGGTCCAGCTGTTCACCCCTGCGACAAGTCAATTAAGTCAAGAGACAAGGTGCCCAGATAAGGAAGCTGACTTTATTTGAAATGCAAGCTCATGGAAAAGAAAAGGGGACTCCTGTCACAAAGACCTTTGTGGAGGGGGGCACAGGGACCCAAAGGACTTTTATAGGGAGATAAAGGCGGGGCAGGGCAGGCAGTCAGGTGCTAAGTGGTCATACTGTATGAGTGTCCTCTTTCTTTTTCTGTGACTTGAACATTTCAATGGACTTGGACCACCTATGCTCAGATAACTAGGGGAGGGGCTTTGCAAAGGCCATCAGATGTTCTGGGTTCTGTGACTCTAAAGAACCATTTCACAGTTAACATCTCAACCACTTAGGTTGGGTCTCTCTTTAGCATTGAAAATGCTGAGCAAAGGAGAGGGGTATAACGCCCTTGTAAAACTCTGCCAAGGACAACTCCCCCAAAGAGCTGCCCTGTTACATTGTTTCCCTAGCAAGGTAAGACAAACTGTGCAGCTTGAACAACAGACTTTATTGTCTCACAGTTCTGGAGGTTCCAAGTCCAAAATCATGGTGGCGGCAGAGCTGGATATGGTAGCATACACCTCTGGTCTCACAACTTGGGGAGGCTGAGGAAGGAGGATTTCAAGTCCAAGCAGAGCGTGGGCAATTTAATGAGACTCTATCTCAAAAATTAAAAACCAAACAAAAACTGGGGTTGTAGCTCAGTGGTAGAGCACTTGCCTAGCGCATGTGAGGCCCTGGGTTAAATTTCTGATATGTGGAGGGGAGGCTGTTTGGATAGTGGGTGATTTCAGAATTGTTTTTTTTCTCAGGCCCTGGAGGGAAGGATTCATGCCAGGCCTCATCCCCTCAGCTTTAAAGAGACCAAACTCAGGGCCCCAGCTGCCATATTTCCTTTCTCTGTGAAGAACCAGTCATACAGGATTAGGACCCCCTCTAATGACCTCATTTTAACTTTACTTCTTGAAGGACTATCTCCAAAGAAGGACACATTCTGAGGTACTGCAGATTAGGATTTTAACATTTGAACCCGGTGTGCGTGGAGAGTGGACACTGTAACCCGGTTCAGGGGAGAACATTCCTTGTCCTCTAACAAAATGAGCAGAACCATGAGGATGGCGTGGCTGCTGTACAGATTGGTGGTAGAATGGCCCAAAGGTGCAAATCTCATGGCTTCTGGAGTCTCGATTGTAGTGCCAGATTCGTGGGACCCCAATAGACCTCCAAGAGCCGAATCTGATGCAATCAGAGTCTTTATTGCAAGCTTGAGCCTGGACTCACAACTGTTCCCGACGCAGCGGTCCCAGGGAGTGAGTCCTGGTCCTTTTTCTAGTAAGATTTTATAGGTTTTGGGGGAGGGGTTCTTTATGCATCACAACATCACACGGCAAATCATTCCATACCGTGGGAAAGCCAAACAACAACTCTTAACATTGATTAGCACATTCACTGGCGGAAACAAGTTGGGTAGGGGTGATTGGTTAGTACAAGAGGGGGATTCCTTTGAACTGATTGGTTTAAGCCACGAGGGGTGTACATGCTGAACTACATGGTTTCCCAACATGTTATCAACCACCATAAACTACTTGGGGGTCATCTGGCATCCCAGGTATTTCCCTGTCTCATGCCAGTTGGAGGTTGCTAGGGGGCTGCTATGGGTCCCCACCTAGCCTGACTGAGTCAGGGACACCTGGCGCCCCCTGAAGACCTCTCCTGTTATTTACAGACAAACAACTCAGCAGGGTGGGTATGTGCCTAGGAGTGCTCTGTGGGTTTTTCCAAGGACAAAGGTCACGCCCCCTTCCTTAGGACAGGCCTTGAGGTAGAAGCTGCTGTTATTTATTCATTTTAAAAATTGGAGTCACATCAGTTTCTCATCAATGATTCCAACAAGGATGAGAAGATTCAATGAAGAAAAAAGCTTGGAATAGTTGCCCAGGAAAGTGGGAACCTTCCTACTAAAGAAATATAGTCGGGAGGTAGAAGGAATAAGAAGTAGGTAGGCAGGACATAAAGAAAGGGCCAGGAAATCACCCTAAAGAATTATTTCTTCACATTTTCAGGCCTCACTCCCTAAGCGGGTCTCTCTCCCAGGCCCATAGCACCCAGATTCCTGAGAAATGCATAAATCTACCTGTGCAGTATTAATCAGTCCCCTAATAAATTGATGAAGTAGGGCTGGGGATGTGGCTCAAGAGGTAGCGCGCTCGCCTGGCATGTGTGCGGCCCGGGTTCGATCCTCAGCACCACATACACACAAAGATGTTGTGTCCGCCGAGAACTGAAAAATAAATATTTAAAAAAAAATCTCTCTCTCTCTCTTTAAAAAAAAAAATTAAAAAAAAAAAAAATAAATTGATGAAGTAAAGAGAGATACAATGAGAAAAGTATGATTCAGGGGACTTTCCGGATCATGATCAGATATTGGAGACATCAGCCTAAGGGCCCTGAGACTGAACAGACCACCAGAACCCATCCTGAGATCACTGCACTGATGTGATTCCTACATACTGTCCCTAGCACCCCTCACCAGGTTTCCTTTAAGAGAAGACCTGGGAACCTGCAAAACCTGTCTCTCACTCTCAGGGTGGCCTGTCTTACCCCTTGAATGCACCTTCCTTGATCTACCCCAAAGGCATCTCTCTTGAGATTGCCCCTATTCTCCCTTGAATGTGTATCCACTTTGCTAAATAAACCTCTGTCTATGCCTCTGACCGGTACAAGCCTAAATTCTTTTTCATCACATATGCCAAGAACCCCACTGCCTGAATCAAGATCCCCACTTCCTGCTGGGAACTCTGCGGACCTTTCTTTGGAGGCATCTCTTCTCCTTTGACAGTAGGATTCCTGGGCAGCAGCAAGGGTCCATGTCAGTGCTCAGACCATGAATTTAAAGTGAAACCATTAGGTTGACTTTGTAGTTTCTTGTAGCAACATGCAGCTGCTCCGGAAGGAAGAAGGAAGCCTTGAGCTGTACCAGGCAAGTGTCACCAACCACCAGGATTGAAAATAGCATGCAATTTTGAGGGAGTTTTAAAATAACACAAACATTTAGATAGAATTTATCACTCTCTTCACCAAATGTTAACTGCTGCCAATTATACCTCTCTCTTTGTTTCTCTCTGAGCTTGAACCAATTAACTCACATTAAATCTTTTCTTAGAACCTGAGACTTTCTGCAGACCGGCGTCACATGGTTCTGTTTCAGAACAGCTGACCCTGCAAGCAGAACTCTCTAGAAAAGGGTAAGGAGTTTTGACAAATGGTTCCCAAGGGAGGACAAAGGTTTGCTTGAGGCCAGGAGAGCAGTCCCATATTTTTTTCCTGGTGACAAGTTCATGATTCATTTATTTTTGCATTTCCTCATAACTTGAGAACCAAGAAAGGTTATAACATTTTGTGTTCATAGCTTAAAATTAACTTTTATTTATTCACTGAGCAAATATGCACGGAGTGTTCACTGTGATTAGGCACCATTCTCTATGTGGAGAACAAGAAAATCTGTGTATAGGTTTTTAGAGCGAAGGTGAAAAGGAATATATAAATAATAAACCCAATTTTTTTCTTTTTTTAAAATTTGTTCTAATTAGTTATATAAATAAACACAATTTAATATTTCAGATGTGGCTGGGTGCAGTGGTGTACACCTATAATCCCAGTGACTCAGGAAGCTGAGGCAGGAGGATCACAAGTTCAAGGCTAGTCTGGGAAAATTAGTGAGACATTGTCTCAAAATAAAATTTTAAAAAATGACTGGAGATGTAGCTCAGTGGCAGAGCATCTCCTAGGTTTAATCCCCAGTAGCCACCCTGCATCCCAACACAAGACTGGGTATATAGCTCAGTGAAAAAGCACTATTAGGTTTAATCAGCAGCACTAAAAGAGGGGAAAAAAGAAAAAAATACAGAAATTTTAGATGGGGATAACACTATTAAGAAAAATAAAGCGTAATAAAGGGTCAGAGAGGGGTGGAGTTTGGAAAAACATCCCATAGATCCAGAATGTTGCTGAGTAGCAGACTGAACGATAATAAATCTGCCTCATGAGGGGCTTGACTTCCTATAGTACTGGTACTTTGTGTACAAAATTTGTTAAACCATTACTTTGGGAACATTGCAACAAGGTAAAAAAAAAATAACCTGTTTTCAAATTATTATTGAATACACTATTGTTTCTACCATGTCAAATGGTTTCTCTATTATTTGAAATCTTAGTGCTCATAAACAAAGTTTTTCCTTGTTCTTTTTTGGCAGTGCTAGGTATTGAACTCAGGGCCTTGAGTATACTAGTCAGGCATTCTACCACTAAGCTACATCCTCAGCCTGCAAATAGTCATTAGAAAACTTGAGGCTGTTTAGATTTCAGTTTTCATAACAACTGAGAAACACTAAAATGGTGCTTGCTACATCATTACAACTGCTAAATGGGGTTGAATACGTACATAGCAGTGCTTAGAAGGTATTTCTATATAATGGTATAATCACATGAACTTTTCCTAAATATAAATTCACCCTTCATGATAGGTAAATAACTTTGGTATTAAAAGCAGTGGAAGCTGGGTGTGGTGGAGCACTCCTGTAATCTCAGCGACTCCGGAGGCTGAGGTAAGAGGAGTGCAAATTTGAGGCCAGCCTCAGCAATTAATAAAACCCTGTCCCAGGACTGAGAAGAAGGAGGAGATATTCATGTACAGAAGTTCTCTACTTCACCTATTCAAAAGGACTGATTTTCATTCAGATAAGTAAGTTTTGCCAGGTACAATAGCACATGCATGTAATCCTAGTCACTCAGGAGGCTGAGGCAGGAGAATTATCATTTTGAGGCTAGCCTCATCAACCTGGCGAGGCACTGTCTCAAAACAAAAATAAAAATGACTGGGGATATAGCTCACTGGTAAAGCACCCCTGGGTTTAATCCTCAGTACCAACAAAAAAAGAAAAAAGGAGAGAGAGAGAGAGAGAGAGAGAGAGAGAGAGAGAAGGGGGGACAAAGAAAAGGATAAGTAAGTTTCAAGCATGCTACTTCATTTAGGTGACACTTCTTGTAACAGAGTTTTTTCCATTCTTTCAATTTGGTTATTCTCCACACAGTTGAAAATATGCTGTTGATATAACTTTCATAATGAACAGTGTCCACCAGGAATGGTGAGTACTTGGGATATCTCAGAACTCTTATAGACCTTCAGTCTTCTTTTTCTCCAGTGAATGGCTAGGAAGAAGATGAACTGCTCCCTTAGAAGTGACCTAGGGAGATTGTAAAATAATACCATGCAAATAGCAGGTCTTTCAATCACTGTTTTAGTATACCCCCCAACCCATCCCCCCACCCCTCCACCCCTCTTCTCTACCAGGGATTGAAACCAGGAGCACTTAAGCACTGAATCACATCCCAACCCCTTTTAATTTAATTAAATTAATTTATTTAGTTTTTGAGAGAGGATCTCAGTTGCTTAGAACCTTGCTAAATTGCTGCGGCTGTCCTTGAACTTGCAATTCTCCTGCTTCAGCCTCCAGAATTGCTGGGATTACACACATGTGACATCACGCCTGGCTCAGTAAGTTTTTCTCTACAGAAAATGTAAGAATTCCCTGTGTTGCTTTTCCATTGTTGGTCAACAACTGAAACATGGCAACTGTTTAGACTTCAGCAGTTATCTAACAAAAGTGAAGAGAATCAGTTTTACCTTCTATTGTGTTTACAAACAGACTATTTGCCAGGCACACTGGAGCACACCTGTAATCTCAGAGACTGGGGAGGTTGAGTCAGGAGGGATCTCAAGTTTGAGGTTAGCCTTAGCAATTAGCAAGATCCTATCTCAAAATTTTTTTAAAAAATTATGGGATGTAGCTCAGTGGTAAAGCACCTGCCTAACATGTGCAAGGCCTGGGTTCGATGTCCAGTATCCCTTCCCGAAACACACACACACACACACACACACACACACACACACACACAGTCAGACTTCCAAGGATGGAATAGGCTACATAGAAATGCTGTGATTTGAGGTGGGGGTGAAAGGGTTCAGAGAAATCCTAAAGTCAGGAAAATGCTACATATGCTGCAAAAATATACAGTATAATTAAAATTTCCTAAGTACTTGTATGTGCTTGACGCAAATACTTTATGCAGAACTTCAAAGTTAGTCTTCTCAACATCTTCTTAACACAAATGCTACTTTTACAAGTCCCAGTACATAGGTGAGGAAATGGATTTCAGAGTGATTAGATAAGTAGCTAAGAAACCAGCTGGTAATGACATGGGCCAAGAGGTAATCTTGGGTCTAGATGAACCCCAAACCTGTAATTTTACTTACCTGACTCCACTGTCTGTGTAACTGCCCATGGTGTACAGCTAAGGCTCATACTCAGTGCCTACACACACCTGAGCGCTCTCAACACCACTTTTGTGGAGAATAATTATCCATGGGAAGGAGTTTTGATTTCTTACCATGGCTGTCCAGAGGAAAGATTTTTTTTTCTTTAGGATTTATTGCTTTGTTTATTTTTGCAGTACTGGTGATTGGATCCAGAGGCGCTCTCCCACTGGGCTGTATCTCTAGCCCTTTGAAAAAATTTTTTTTTTATTTTGAGATAAGGTCTCACCAAATTCCCCAGGCTGGCTTCCAATTTCAATCCTCCTGCCTCAGCCTCGCCGTAGCTGGGATTACAAGCATGTGCCACCCTGCCCCGTAGATCATTTTGTTTTAAAAGCCCATTCTACAGATATGTGGAATAGCACCTTGGAGTAGTGGAAAATTTAAGCATCAGGGCACCTTGCCAATAAAACTGGCTTTGTGATGTTGGGCAATCTTCATTACCTTTCAGAGATACTATGGACTAGGTCGTCAAGGGCAGGATCTTGAAGGTCCTTTCCAAGAGGAAGATCTCATGAATCTGTCACTGTTCTGTTTGCCCATTTGTGCATCTGTCTGTCCATCCATCCATCCATTCATCCATCCATCCATCCATCTTGAATTTCCTGACTCACAAATCATAGAAGAACAGCTATCTTTCTTAAGAAGCAGATAAACCTCAGGAATATTTTCAGTGATAAATAAGACAATGAATGCTTTTGAAAGTACTCAGAAACCTGAAAAACTCAATACAAATACTGTATTTTTATTATGTTTCCAACTGTTCTCAGAGCTATGCAGGCATGTCCATCTCTAAATTGGCTAATTATGATATTTCATCATATATTGGATATTTCTGGAAGGATTCCAAATGCAAAGCTTCCATTGACCCCAGACATGTTACCTTCATTCCAGATGTATGAAAATACACTCAGAGTATTAACAACCAGGGAAGCCTCTCAAGCTTCCATGACCAGTTTTTATTGGACTTTGTTTCATAGTCATTATTGATTGATTGATTACCCATGGTTGAAGTCAGTTCCAACTCCACCCAGTATGAGGTTAGGCTAATATCACAGGTCCAATGGACCCACCATGAACATGAATCCCTTTGCTAGCATAAACCGTTAGGTATGAACAGGGGACTCCCCCATGAATAATGAACACTGTGCTGTTGCTTCAAATATTCTAAGAGTGTAAAGAGTACATGTCTACCAGATATGGAGGACAAAGATCTTTCACCTTAGTCGAGTTGAGGTCAAATCTTCTACTATGTAACCATAACAATTGAAATTTGAGCTGTTAGACTAATGTTATTTATGTTATTTAACTAGCTTCTTCTTTTTTTTTTTTTTTTTTTTTTTTTTTTGGTACTGGGGATTGAACTCAGGGCTGCTCAACCACTGAGCCATATCCCCAGCCCTTTTTTGTATTTTATTTAGAGACAGGGTCTCACTGAGTTACTTAGGGCCTCACTAAGTTGCTGAGGCTGGCTTTGAACTTGCAATCCTCCTGCCTCAGCCTCCAAGCTTCTGGGATCACAGATATGCACCACCATGCCTGGCTTATTTAACTAACTCATGATAACTGAAACTTGTGCATATTGGAACATGTAAAGTAAAAATTGCACATGTATTTACACATCCATGAATTATCTATAAAAAACAAAAAAACTATTTTATTTATTTAGGGAAAATTTGTCAGGATGTATCAAAAAGTCATAAAAGGGCTGGGGTTGTAGCTCAATGGTAGAGCACTTGCCTAGCTTGTGTGAGGCAGTGGGTTTGAGTCTCAGCACCACACATAAATAAATAAAATAAAGGTCCATCAACAACTAAAAAAATTTTTTTAAGTCATAAAAAAGCATAATATTGGATTCAATGATCTTATACTGTGACTCATTCAAAGAGTAATAAAATATATTCAAAATTTTATGTCAAAATTTAAAATAACCTAATTAGAAAATGTTTATATTTAAGGGAGTTTAATGCAGTTACTTAAATCCATTAAATTAAGAACTGTATTTTTTTATGAGTATTAACTGAAAAAGTATATAACATAGATGTAATATTCTTACCAAAAGCTGAGTCTTTGTCCCCGATGCCATTTCAATAATGATGACATGGTTTTGAGAAAAAGGAAAAAGGAAGCTTTATTGCTTTGCTTGCAAAGGAGAAATACAGGGTACTTCTGTTCCAAAGGCTGATTCTGCTCATTGTGGGAGAACAGGTGACTTTTAAAGAGGTTGTTATGGTTTACACGTGATGTCCCCCAAAAGCTCACATCTGAGACAATACAAGAAGGTTTGGCAAAGAAATAATTGGGTTATAGCCTGAACCTAATCAGTGAATTAATCCCTGATGGGATTAACTGTGTGGTAACTAGAGGCAGGTGGGGTATGGCTGGAGGAAGTGGTTCATTGGGGGCGTGACAATGGGGTATATATTTTGTACCTGGAGGCTGGAGACTCTCTCTGCTTCCTAATCCCTGTGTGAGCTGCATCCCTCTGCCATACTCTTCTGCCATGATGTTCTGCCTCACCTGGAGCCCCAAGAGTGGAGCTGACCTTCTATGGACTAAAACCTCTGAAACTGTGAGCCCTCAGATAAACTCTTCCTCTTCCACTATTGTTCTGGTGATGTCTTTTAGTCACAGTAGCCAAAACACTGACTAAAACAGAGGTGATTCAAAGGGTCCATTGTACATGTTCTCAGTCCAGAGTTGTAATTAATTCACTTGTTAATTTGGGTGATAGTCATTTCTGAGATCTTCTGGTGCCATCCCCGAAGTCTGAATTACTGGGGTCCTGTGGAGGGTATGTGCTCAAGGACAGATAACTCTGGGTACAATGGGAAAGAAAGGTAATCCTGTTTCCCCTGAAATCAGAGGAAATATATATATATATATATATATATATATATATATATATATATATATATTAGATTTGTAGGAGAGATTAGAATGGGGAAGGGAGAGAGGAAGAGAAGGAAGCATGGCCCTTTTAAAAATAAGTCATAGTGGTGGAACAGCAGGAGTTATATTCAAAGCATAAAGTAGACCACTGTTACAATATCACCAACATTGTATTTCAGAAGGCAGTACTGCGGGTAGAGCTCCATGCCAGATCACTTGCCTAGCATGCACAAGTCTCTGGGTTTGACCCCCAGTGCTGTATGTATTTATATTTCAAAAGATTTCTAATCTGTTGGCAAAAGTGAATTGCTAACAGTTTTGCTTTTCTGTTTATTTCCATTTTTCTACATGCATTTAAAAAATTAAATTTAACATAAACATTAATTTACATAAAATTTGTTATTAGTTGTGGGTTTGATCTATTTCTTATTGGGGTACCAATTGAAAATGTTAAAAAAATATGTATCTAGAAATGAGTAGGTACAAAGGACTTCCATAAAGTTTTATTCCATACAAGGTCTTTGGGGAAATGTGAACCTATCTAGGACTTTGGGGTTTTGTTTGTTTGTGTTTTAATTTTTTTAAAAAAACTTTGTTTTAGAAGGGCAGACGGTGCAGAACTTCTTACCATGTTCCAAAGGTATGTGAACCAAAAGTCAAGCACCACTTAATTAGAGAAAATTCACTAAAGAACACAACCATTAGCATAAGATGGAAGAATAATATTTATATGAGGAAAAGAAGTCATAAAGGATTTTCTCAATAGGACGACCAAAAAGATATGGCCCACATCAGAGTGTGGTGGCACACACCTATAATTCAAGTTGCTCAGTTGGCTGAGGCAGGAGGATCCCATTTTTGAGGCCAGTTTAAGCAATTTAGTAAGTGTTTATTTCCAAATAAAAAGAGATGGAGATGCAACTTAGTGGTAGAGCACACCTGGAATCAATTCCCAGTAAATGAGCAGGAGGATGATGGTGGCCCAGATATGTTTGTAATCCCAGCTACTTGAGAGGCTGAGGCAGGAGGCTCAAAGTGCTAAGCCAGGCTGGACAATTTAGGGAGACCCTGTCTCAAAATAAAATCATTAAAAAGATCTGGGAACGTAGCTCGGTGGTAGAGCATTTGCCTAGCAAGCCCAAGGCACTGAGTTTAATCCCCAGCACCACAAAAGGAAAACACTTTTAAAAAATGTTAAATAAATAAAAATAAGGCTTTGGGGCTGGGAGTGTAGGTCAATGGTTCAGCACTTGCCCTGCCCATGTGAGGCCCTGATTTCCCATCCCAGTACCACAAAATAAATTAATGAACAAATATAACAGATAAAAAAAGGAAATAAATTTTCTCCTGAGGGGTGTGGAATGATACTTGGAGGGATTTGACTTTTGTGACAAAAAAAAGTATATGAACACAATATAGTATGGTAGTGCTGAGAATAAAGTTGTGATTATTGAGAAGAAGGTCAAATTATACCCACTTCTAGAAGGTTCTTCTATTCTTTCTTCACCCAGTGCACAAATATTTGTTGAGCAGCTACTTAGTGTTAGACCATCCTTAGGTTCTGGGCACGGTAGGGATTGAACAGACACAAATCCCCTTTCTGAGTACGTGCTCATAAGACTGCCTTATGCACTCTTCACATCTATTATGCTTAACTGGTTTGATGAACTCATATACTGTATTTACATATAGCATTTCTACAAAATTGTTAAAAATTTGAATCCAAACAATGGCGGTAGATTCCTTAAAGCAAGAGACCTACTGCCACCTTGTGGCATAGGCTGCAAGTTTCAGGGATAGTGCCTCAAGGAAATGAGGTTGCTTATTAATTTTATAAACCTAATGTTTTAAGGTCATGGCAATGCCATAGTTCTGATATCATATGAAATAAAACATTGTACATTTTTTTGTGGTATGGGGGAAATTGAACCCAGAGGCACATTACCTTGCCCTTTTTAGTTTTTATGTTGACGCAGGATTTCACTAACTTGCCCAGGCTGGCCTCAAACTTGCCATCTTCCTTCCTCAGACTTCAGACTTGCTGCAATTACAGGCATGCAGCACCACACCCAGATAGTTGTACATTTTTTTCATATGAGATGGATAACCGTAACTCTTGTAAATGGGGAGTACCTTGTGCTTATAAAATTATCACTTCAAAATATTTTGGAGTGTGTTTCAAAGTGCTGTCCAAGGAACACTCCTAAAAGGAGCTGTATGATTATCTCTTACTAATATTTATCTTGTGACATCGTTGGCAAATCTCTTCCTTGTCTAAATTGTTAGTTTTATTGCAAAGTAGATGTCACTTCATCTTTTGTCTTGGTGGTTCTGGGGATGGAATCCAGAGCCTCATGCATGCTAGAAAAATCTCTCTGCCACTCAGCTACATCCCCAGCCTCTACACTTCTTAATCTACCAGAGGTTTTAACATAGTTAAACGAGTTTAACGTAGTTCTTCTAGCTGCACAAAGTGAGACAATGTGTATGTTTTATCAACAGAGCGAATGTAGCCTATGCCAATATGTGAACTCCATTGGTTTCTGTATAGGTCACTTAGTTTTGCATAGTATGTGGATGGTTTTTTTTTTGTTGTTTTTTTTTTTAGATTTTTTAAAAAAATTTATTCAGGGCTGGGGATTTGGCTCAAGCGGTAGCGCGCTCGCCTGGCATGTGTGCGGCCCGGGTTTGATCCTCAGCACCACATACAAACAAAGATGTTGTGTCCGCCGAAAACTAAAAAATAAATATTAAAAAAAATTCTAAAAAATAAAATTATTCATTTATTTATGTATTTTTTTGCATTACAATTCTAGTATGTAGTTTTAATCAACTCTGATCAGCTGTTGTGAAAATATTCGTCAAATATGAGCTGGGGTTATAGCTTGGTGGTAAAGTGCTTGCCTACTATGTGTGCTTGCCTAGCACATGGGAGGCGCTGGGTTTGATCCTCAGCATCACACAAAAATAAATAAATACAATAAAGGTGTTGTGAAAAAAATTCTTTTTTTTTTTTTTTTTTAAATATTTATTTATTTATTTTTAGTTTTCGGCAGATACAACATCTTTGTTTGTATGTGGTGCTGAGGATCGAACCCGGGCCGTACACATGCCAGGCGAGCGTGCTACCACTTAAGCCACATCCCCAGCTGTGAAAAAAATTTTCTTTAAAAAAATATTCATCAAAGATTATCAAGGGGACTGAGTGTGGGAGGTGGTAACACAGTGGAAATCCACCAACACCATAGAAAAATCTTTAGGCAACTACTGTCTAGTATTGCCATTCTATGTCTAAGGTAATATACCCTATGGAACAGTATTTTGATAGATTGTATGTTATTTGTGACAGTGCAGAGATGTACAGATACCTTTGCATTTCAATTACTAATGTCCAGTAGGAGACATATCTGCCCCGTGCAGTGGCGCATGCCTGTAATCCCAGCGGCTCTAGAGGCTGAGGCAGGAGCATTGCGAGTTCAAAGCCAGCCTCAGCAATGGTGAGGTGCTTAGCAACTCCGTGAGATCTTGTCTCTAAATAAAATACAAAAATATGGCTGGGGGTGTGGCTTAGGGGTTTGAGTTCTCCTGGATTCAATCCCCAGTATCAAAAAAATAATAAAATAAAAAGAGATGTATCTGTCATTTAGAGAATTTCTTGGGAAAAACATTCAGTTTATTTGCACTTAACGTTCTTCAAGGACTTATAAAATACTGATTATTTTCTAGTGATCACTGGAAAAATCTTATGCACACATGTGCAGGCATACACAAGCCCACAGACTTGTGTGACAAAACTCTGAAGTAGCTTTCTTTTTTCAGTATTGAGGGTTAAACTCTGTGCCTTGCACATGTTCGGTAAGTGCTTCATCACTGAGCAACATCCCCAGCCATATTTATTTTATTTTGAGCCAAGTTTTCATTAAGTTGCTGAGACTTTGCCATCCTCCTGCCTTAGATTCCCGAATTGCTAAGATTACACTAAAAAGCCATGAGCCTTTATCGACTATAATTCTAATACCTTTTAAAGAAGCAAGAACACTTTTCAGAGCCTATCTACCAATCAGTCACAAAGTGCAACCGCCCTTTTAGAAGGAGGCGTGGGCAACAATGATGTACATGTTATGGCGTATCATGCAAATAAAATTTCCAAATTAACTACATTAATTTAGATATTGCACTGTGAGATTACAATCCAATTACTTTTATTTTTAATTTATTTATCTTTTCTGCAGTCCTGGGGATTGGACCCAGGGGTCCTGTACCATTAAGCCACATCCCTACTCCTTTTTATTTTTAGATAGGGTTTTACCAAGTTGCCCAGGATGGCCTTGAACTTGCTATCCTCCTGCCTCAGCTTCCTGAGTCTGGGATTACAGGTATGCTCCACCACACCTGGCAAATTACCTTTACTTTTAGTGAAGTAACATGTTTGTGTCCAGAGTTTTAAGAGTTAAATTGTCCATCACTGTCTCCACTCCTTATCCCAAATCCTACTCTTTGAGGCAAGTGATTTTAACTTATTTATCAATGTCTAGTGATCTTGTCTTGTATATCTTTTTTTTTTTTTTTTTCCTTCTGCAATGAGAGGGAATGAACTCAGGGCAAGTGTTCTATCACTGAGCTACAACCTAGGCCTTTGTTGCAATTTAGTTTGTTTATTTATTTTTAATTAAGACTCTGGCAAGTTTTATTAAACATTTTGCATGATTTACTTTTCACCAGTCTGTTCTGACATGCTTCTGATGATATCAGAATCACCTGGATCCATGATAGTCCGCGTGCATGCTCTGTAGAATTTTCCACATGCTCTGCCCAGTTCTATATTATTGCCACTTCAGTAATGGACACTAGTTTGGGGCCAACATGGCATATTTCAGATTTCCTCAAAGCTGGATAGTTGTTGGTGAGGATGGTCAATTTATTCCACTTTGCCCTGTCTGATCATCTTGAGAGTCTTCTTGTATGTGCTTTTCACTTTTCATTACAAGCTGGAATCTAGAGTTGATCAACTCCAGAGACTTTTCATCTTCTTTGCAGTCACCATCTTTTTTTTTTTTTTTTTTTTTAATATTTATTTTTCAGTTCTCGGCGGACACATCTTTGTTTGTATATGGTGCTGAGGATCGAACCCGGGCCGCACGCATGCCAGGCAAGCGCACTACCACTTGAGCCACATCCCCAGCCCCTGCAGTCACCATCTTCCTGCCTTAGATACTGAAGGGCCCCCAACCAACAGCAGCTGCCAAGATGGCTGGAGAGCTAAGCCAAAAAAGAAAAAAAAAGCCTCATTACCATTTTAAAATTCATCTCTTTATTGCTCATTTATTTCCTTTCTTTTCTTTCTCACATATTTTATTGGTGTATCATAATTATACATGATAAAGAGATTTTTGTTCTTTAGATTTTCTTCAGAGATCTTCTTTCATCTCTTTAGAAGCCTTCTCCAGCTTATTCGATGGTGGCTGCAGTTCCCCAGTGTGCTCCAGTGACTTGATCCCAGCACCTCCTTGTTATGCTTTGGGTCTGTAATATCCCCCAAAGGCTCAAGTGTGGAGGGTTTGACTCTCACTGCTGCAATGTTCAGAGGTGGAGTTTTGGGGATTAGATAATTAGATCCCGAGGGCTCTGATTTCATCAGTAGATTAACCCACGGATGCATCCACAGCTGAATGAACTCTTGGGAAGTGGCGGAAACTGTAGGAGGTGGCGCCTGGTACAGTGGCGCACACCTGAAATCCCAGTGATTTGGGAAGCTAAAGTAGGAGTGTCACAAGTCTGAGCCTAGCCTCAGCACCTTAATGAGACCCTGTCTTTAAATGAATGGATGGATGGATGGTCTGGGGATATAAGTCAGTGGTCATGCACCCCTGAATTCAATCCCTAGAACTAAAAACAAAAATACTCAAGGAGAGGGGACTTAGTTGAAGGGAGAGTGGTCCCCCCCCCGCCCCCCGCCCCCCTGGGAGGGGAGGAGGGTGCCCCTGAGGACTATTCTTTTTCCCTGTTTTTGTTTTCTCTCTGTTTCCCAGCTGCTGTGAGCCCAGCAGTTCTGCTCTGCCATACTCTTCCTTCATCTCCTCCAAGATGTTCTGCCTCACCACAGGTGCAGAAGCACTGGAGCCAGATAACCACAAACTGAATTCTCTCAATCCATTAGCCAAAATTAATGATTCCTCCTTTAAGTTTTTTTTTTTCCCCAGATATTTTGTCACAGCAATGAAAAATACTCTGTCATAACACTTATTGGGTTAAATCAAAATTAGAGGCAAAATGGATCACAAGAAACTGTTTTCTTTTTCTTCCAGATCAGAAATGGAAATGTTATGGGCCAGGCCATATGGGCAATGACCAAACAGACTCCATTTTACCCTGAGACTCCACATCATGTAAGAAATACTTCTCCCGTGGGAAAGCTCCACCTCTGTACCCATTAGTAGTTACCTAGCATAACATACTTGGTAAAACAAAATAGCAATTCTTATACAATATAAAAGTGTTCTCTTTGGTTTCCATTTTTCTTGGGTGATGTACCTTGTCAGAGATTGATTGTGTAGACGTTAGTAACCATTCTCTAACTTGTACTCAACTAAGGTCATTTTGACCCACTTCTCTTCTGCTTGCTTGCTGCTATGCCAACCTGGAAAGTCCCATGGGAAATGCCAATGTACCCTTTACATTGTCTCGCTGACTGCCCAGTCCAGCTTCTGTACCTGCTTGCTTACAGCTACGTCAACCCAGATGTAGTTTTTGCTTTTAAATATCCTAAAATGCTCAGGCTTGGGGCTGTTCCATGCAGAGACAGTTATGGGTCCTGCAGGGAGCAGTAGCTGGCTGGCCAGCTAAATAAAGATCCTTTAATTTGGACAAAACTGGAACTCGGTGTATTTTCTGCCCCACAACAGAAGACATGGCACTAAAGCCTAAAGAAAGTTGGAGTAGAAAGCTTTTTTCTTTTGGGGAGGAAGAAAACAAGTGAAATTCAAATGAAATACAGACCTTAGTATTCTTTTTTTTTTTTTTTTTAATTTTTTTTATTATTTTTTTTAATATTTATTTTTTAGTATTTGGCGGACACAACATCTTTGTCTGTATTTGGGGCTGAGGATCGAACCCAGGCCGCACGCATGCCAGGCGAGTGCTCTACCGCTTGAGCCACATCCCCAGCCCCCTTTAGTATTCTTAAGGTCTCTGCTCATGTAGAGAGCTTGAGAAACCCACTTCGTCACTATGGGGCACACTGGTGCCCTACACCCGGTGTCCCTGCTGCCACAGTACTCACTTTCAAGAACCCCAGGAAGACCCACTAGATAACACACTCATTTTGACTTCTTTCTCTTCCTATCTCACTTCCTTACTCCTCTACGGTGGTGTTTTTTGTTTTTGTTTTTAATTTTATTTTTAAATTTGTTCTATGGGGATTCTTGGAATTAACTCTCAACTTACACATTCCTTTTATCTATTTTTGGTGACAGGGATTGAACCAGGGATGCTTTATACTGAGCCTCATCCCCAGCCCTATTTATTTTTTGGGACAGGGTCTCACTAAGTTGCTTAGGGCCTCACTAACTTGCTGAGATTGGCTTTGACTTTGTGATCCTCCTAGCCTCCCAAGCTGCTAGAATTACATGTGTGCACTACCATGCCCAGCCAAAGCCCCTTTTTATGCATCTGGTTCTGGGAAAACCTAAGAAAGCAACTGGCTTATTTTGAAATTGCTCAGATAGGCAGGTGTGGTGGTGCATGCCTTTAAAGCCAGCTACTCGGGAGGCTGAGACGGGAGGATCACAAGTTCAAGGTCAGCCCTAGAAACATTAATGAGACCCTGTCTCAAAAGAAAAGTATAGGGCTGGGGATGTGGCTCAGTGGTAAAGCACAAGCGGGTTCAATTCTCAGTACTCAAAAAAAAAAAAAAAAAAAAAAAAAAGAAGGAAAGAAATTGCTCAGGATTGTATATATGGTGCTCAGACGGATGGTCCTTACTCATATCAGGACTGGGCCTAAAGTAATCCCCCTGTCTTTCCTGCTGTATTGGTGGGCAGCAGCCTTGTATGCTGTCTCTCTCTCCTTTCTTTTTCTTTTCTTTTTTTTTTTTTTTTTTTTTTTTAAGGCCTTGGGATTGAATCCAGGGGTGCTTTACCCCTGAGCTATAGAGCTAGTCCTTTTAATTTTGAGATAGGGGTCTTGCTAAGTTGCCAAGGCTGGCCTTAAATTCATGCTCCTGCTGCCTCAGCCTCCTCAGCTGATTTGACTCTTAAATTCTTTGTGAAATTAAGACACACATGAATGGGCAAATCATATTTCATAGGAGTCATACAGTAATCTCAGAGATTTAAAATGTAACAAGTTAGATTCCATACTGATTATTTCATCAAACATGCTCACATAAACACGTTAGGTGGTGAATTAGGCAGACTAAATATGTTAGTCACATACCCAGGCCCCAAATGAGTTGTTTTCTTTCAAACCTTCACAGCATATTATTGGCATTAAAATATTTTCACTATTTAATAATAATAATGTTTCGGCAGAGAAACTCTAAATTAAGAGTTTAATGATCTAGAGACTCATTACTTGACTTTCTTGAAACACGGAACCAAGACATTTCCATCTAATTCTAAGTCCTATTTATGAAACCAATTTTCTCCACCATCGAATTTAGAGAAAACGCTCTTAATTTGGAATCTGATATTACTTGAGATGGAATTAAGTCAAACATATTGGCATATATCTAAAATAGTGCATTTTCTCGATTATGGAGACTATTCAAGTTGATATGTAAACATACATATATATTTGGTTGTTACTGGAGATTGAACTCGGGGGTGCTTTATCACTAGACTATATCCTCAGCCCTTTTTTGTATTTTTTTTATTGTGAAACAGGATCTCACTAAATTGCCAAGGCTGGCCTAAAAAAAAAAAAAAAAGGAGAAAGAAGGAAAAATTAAAAATGAATCACTCAGGTTTACATATACAGTGTTCTGACCGTCCCTACTTACACCAGAACTGAACCCAAAATAGGAATCTTAATGTGCCTGCTTTTCTCACCACATTTAATTCTTAACAGAACAGTGAGAACATTTGCACAAAAACAACTGCTTCCTCCTCCTCTTCTTCCTCCTCCTCTTCCTCTTATTTTTGTACTGGGGACTGAACCCAGGGCACTTCACCACTGAGCTACATCCCCAGCCCTCTTTATAGTTTTCATTTTGATAAGGGATCTAGCTGAGTTGCCCAGACGGACCTCAAACTTGCCAAATCTGGCTCTGAACTTGTGATCCTCTTGCCTTAGCCTCTGGAGTTATTTATTTTTAGTTCACGCGTGTACATTTTGCCAAGGTCCCCTGCCTTTGGCTTACTGATGAACGAGGTGGGACTAGGAGACAAAGAGTGTCCCTTTCCGTTTCTTCCACGTCATCATCCTCCTGGCAAGAACACAGGGTTTCATGGGTCATCTTTGTGGTTTCTGTTTCTCAGCATGCAGCTCTCTCTCTGCTCTAAACAAATTCTGGTTCACATGGAAAATGTAGGCTCTCAGAATTGTCAGTCCTGGATGTAACATGCTCAGCTTGTCCTCATTCTGAGTTCCTCTGAGCTCCCATGTGTCTCAGGAGCATCCTGAACCTCTGAGACGGAGGATCTCAAGTTCAAAGCCAGCTTCAACAATGGCGAGGTGTTAACCAACTCAGAGAGACCCTGTCTCTAAATAAAATACAAAATAGGGTTGGGGACATGGTGCAGTGGTAGAGTACACCTGAGTTTAATCCCTGGTACCCGCCCCCGTCCCCCCCAATCCCTCCCACCACCGTTTTTTTTTTTTTTTTCTCCTTTGGTGCTGGTAATTGAACTGAACGAGAGAGCTTCACATAAGTTAGGCAAATGTTCTACCATTGAGCTGCTTCCCCCAGTCCTGACCTCTATTAGTTGTTTGAGACAGAATCTCCCTAGATTGCCTGGACTAGCCTTGAACTTGGAATACTTCTGCCTAAGCCTCCTGATTCACTGGGATTTCCAGCAAGCACCACCATGCCCAGCTAAAATCATTTTAAAAATCATGTTCATTAAATATAACTTACATAGAATAAAATTTGCCTATTTTAGTGTTGAGTTCCATGATTCTTTTTTTTTTTTTTTTTTTTTTGGTTTGGTACTGGGAATTAAACCTCCTGTGTGCTGTACCATTGAGCGCTATCCCCGCCTCTTTTATTTTTCATTCTGAGACAGGGTCTCATTAAGTTGCTGAGGCTGGCCCTCAAATTTTCAATCCTCCTTCTTCAGCCTCCCAAGTGGCTAAGATTACAGGCATGTTCCACTGCACAGGGCCTACACAGTATTTTCTTAATGAGATTTTTTTTTTTTTTTTTTACCCCCTGCTGCACTACTAGGAATTGAACCCAGGGGCATTGTACCACTATGCTACATCTCTATCCCTCTTTACTTTTTATTTTGAGACAAGGTTTTGCTGAATTGCTAAGGCTGGCCTTAAACTTGTGATCCTCCAGCTTTAGTCTCCTGAGTCCTTGTGATGAACTCTTTCTTTAACATATGATTTTTTTTTTTTTTCTTTGTACTGGGAATTGAACCTGTGGTATTTTACCGCTGAGCTACATTCTTGGTCCTTTTATTTTTGTTTTGAGAAAGGGCCTTGCTAAGATGCTTAGGGCCTTACTAAATTGCTGAGGCTGGTCTTGAACTTGCAGTCCTTCTGCCTTGGCCTCCTGAGTGACTGGGATTGCAGGTGTGTGCCACCATGCCCAGCTAATATTACTAATATAATGATTTTTAGTATTTTTTTATTTTATCTGTTGCATAAGTAATTCATCTTATTTATCTATTCTGAAGGTGGAAAAAACATTTGTATAAAAATAGTGGTATAAATTATTATTTACAACCAGAAACAACTCAAATGTATAAGTTATAGAATGAAAAAAACATCAGAATAATATGACAAATTAAAAGGCAGATGTGAAAAAAAGTAGACTCATTATTTTTTAATTTATTTTATTTTTTTTGTGGTGCTGGGGATAAAACTCAGGGCCTCACACATGTTAGGCAAGCACTCTACCACTGAGCTACACACTCAGCCCTTCATGAAATCTATCTGCTGATAATAAAATACCTAATAATATTTATCCAGTGATTTTTGTATATAAGTTTGAATGTTTAAAAGGTGAGAATTGAAAGTTATATTTTACCATTTTTTCTTTAGCTTAGTAGATTGTTATTTCAAGGGTGAAGACATACCATAGAAACGAGGTGTCATGAGTTCCTTAACCACGAGGTCAGTTTGAAGATGACTCCGAAGTGTTCTAGGCAGTGAGATGGACAATGCATGCTCTCAAGCTGGCTGTCTGGAAGTGAAGCCTCAAATCCCTAATTGCCAGTGGGACCTCACCCTAATCAAAACAATTCCAAGATTTTCTATTTTGCTTAGATGAAAATGAGCTCTTTGTGTCTCAACCTTTTGAAGACAGCCCGACCCACCTACAACACCACAGTTAGAGTCAGAGCTTCTTACAAGATTTTTTTTTTCCCCCAATGAAGAACAAAGCTTTATTGAAGCTTAGATTACAGGATGCCACAGACGCCTGGAGAAGATGGTTCATATTAAACAATAGGCACTTTAATATTAAGTGGAAATAGAAATGAGGACATTGTTGATGAAAATATTCTAGGTTTTTCTTTCAGGGCATGTCCTGGGATTGGTTGGGTAAAATATTTTAGAGTTTAGATTTCCTTCTTATATGATTTCGGATCACAGAAACAGTAAGGTATTTTTTAAATTTTATTTATTTTTTTTGCATCACTAGGCACTCTACCTAGCAATTAAGGGTACTAGGCAGGTGCTGTACCACTGAGCTACATCCCCAGCCCCAAGGTGTTTTTTAAGATGTGGGCAGAAAAAAAGAGAGCTAGGAATTTGGTTTACATGTATGATTTAAATAAAATAACTGTTTTTCTAGTTACATTTTTGAGATCTTAACATTGCTACATCTGCTGAAAATATTTTTAAGATGTGATCATATCCCATGTTTGTGTTGAGGGAAAGGCACATTTATATACTATTTTCTTTTAAAATTAATTTGTAAACTAATTTATCAATCAGGAAGATAGTGTTACTCATTAGACATTAACATGTTCCTTAATCTTTGTGATTTAAACATGTGAGCAAGATGTTTTGCTTTATTTTTTTTTCCTTTAGCACATCAAGCTTTATACAGTAATACAGATTTAAAATCTGATCTGTATACTTTTAAGAATTACATTTGGAAAGATACACTACAGTTTTTTTTAAAAAAATATTTTATTTCTACATTAAAAAAAAAGTCCTTGATATTTTCTTTCAGTTAACAAATTAAAAGGGAAAAAAAATGGAATGTGACAGCTGAGAAATATGAAAGAGTCTATTTACTAAAAACTAGTTTACAGATCCAGTTAAAATAATGAGCTGAGGAGTCTCCTGGCAGACACATAGGACTTGTTTACATTTTGATTGCAGTTTAATAATTTGCTGATTGCATTATAATCACAGCAATATTGCATTTTAATCACACGCATACATTTGGTTAACCAAATTAATGCCTTTAAATCACAATTTGATTTTTGCTAATACATAACCAGTTCTTTTTTTTGTCCCTGTTCCAATAAGGATAATCATCAGTAAGCATGGCTTCGAACCAATTGTTTTTCGGTAAACTCCCTAGCCACATTCTGTTTCTTGCCTGCTAAAGACATCATCTTTCACACAAATGCGGAATAATGAAAAATGCTTCATAGAATAATGTATAATAAATTGGAAGCAAACCTCATCTACCGTAAACCTGCAATAATCTTTGTGTGAATAAAACCCACAATTATTGGAGCAGAGAATTGCCCTGATCTTCCCAAACTGCATGCATTTCCTGTCTCAAAATCAAAAAAGTAAAAACAGCTGAGAATGTAGCTCAGTTTGTAGAGTGCCCATGAGTTCAACCCCCAATACCAGGGGGAAAAAAGAAGAAGGAAAAATAAAAATGTTTGAACAGTACAGAGTGACTTGAGGGAAAGAGTAAACCACTGCATTTCCATTTCACTCTTTCTACAAGTCCACAGTGTCTTGAGGTGTTTGCAGAATTTTCTTCACGCCTTCCCTGTGAGGAGGGAGGTCAGATACCCTGGGATGTTGAGGTCCAGAGGCAATGGGCTCAAGTCTTCTGACTTCTTAAAGCTCTGGGCCAGGGATACCCAGGGATCTAGGGAGCTTAACCAAGTCTGAGGTAGGGTCTGACTTGGGGTGTTGGGTGGTGTGTATGTGTGCAGAGAAAAAGGTGGCTCTAATCGCTGAGAGCCATTATTATTGAGCTGTCTGCCCACTGTCTTGCAGTAGGGATCAAAGACAGTCACATACCTGGAGACAGGCTGGATGAAAGACCTCATAGGAGCCCATGAGCACAGGGTGCTATGTATGGTCTTGCTACCTGAGCTTCCGGTGAGTCCAGGAGCCACCATGCAGACTAAGAAAGAAAACAGAAAAAGGAAGCCCCAAAAAGGGACAATCACTGGAGTTTACCTGGGAATGATGGGGTTACATGAGAACGGATCACAGTGGCTGGCCAAATTAAATTAGTTCCACCATCAACAGAAGTAGTTGTTTCAGTGGTGAGTTAGCTAACTTCCATGATAGAAAAATATTGTTTTATTTCTTTACATCTGAATTGTGGCTTTCATTAATAAACTTGTTTGACTTGAATTGTATTAATCCTCAGTTGTTTGTTTGGGTACTAGTGATGGAACCTAGGAGTGCTCTACCACTGAGCCCTTTTCATTTTTTATTTTGAGACAGGATCTCACTGAATTGCTGAGGCTGGACTCAAACTTACAATCTTCCTGCCTTAGCCTCCCAGTACCCAGCTCAATCCTCAGTTTAAAGCAGTGTTTTCTCACTTTTTACGGATGAAGAAATCAGAGTTTAGATGACTGAATTTACCAGAAGTTATACAGCTAGTAAGTGGTGCTCCAAGGTTTTATGGTTAGATCCCTGAACAATTTTGTGCGGTTAAAATAGAACAACTGAGATTGGATAATTTTGGATGCTAGGAAATTCAAAGTTGAAAGGTTTGCATCTGGCAAGCGCTTTCTTGCTGCATCTTTCTAAGCAGAAGGCAGAGAGAAAGAGAGGGAGAGAGAAAAAGAGTGAAGGGACAGAGGAAAGGGCAGAGAGAGAGGGAGGGAGAATGCCAAAATAATTTTACAACAAATCCACTCTTACATTAATAACTCTCTTCCTGTGATTGTGACAATAATCCATTCATGAGGCTCTGCCCCATGACCTCTTCAAGGTCCCACCTCTCAAACATTATTGAACTGGGTATTAAGTTACTAATACATGAACTTTGGGGGACACACTAAGACCATAGCAGTCATCAGTGCAGTGGACTAGTGTGATATTTGATGGAATATCAAGATGATCAACATCTCTGTGACCCATATTCCAAGGGAGAGCAAGAGTGAGCCCCTGATGTAAGACTGTGAAGGTTAATGTTGTTCTGAAAGGTAAACTGTTTCTAAGTATCTTTATTACTTAGTACAGAGAAAGGAGCATTTTTCAAATCAACAGGTGCATATTAGAGGCTATATTAATTTTCTTCAGTACTAATAGTACATAAAGACATGGGTGCAGAAGCGCATGCGTATAAACCAAGCTACTCAGGAGGCTGAGACAGGAGGATCACAAGTTCAAGGTCAGCCTTGAGCAACTGTCCTAAAAAAATAAAAAGGGGTGGGTGTATGGTTTAGTGGTACAGTATTTGCCTAGTATATGTGAGGTTCTGGTTCACTCATCAGTACTGGTGGAGGGGAGGGAAGGGGGGAGAAAGTACATTAGGAATAGCAACTGCAATTACAGTCCCTATATGATTATGTTTATAATAATCTCAGAGAGCCATTCATCATCTGCACAGGTTGCGTAGTCAAATTAAAGAGAGATGTATTTATTATTAACACTACATTTTTCAGGTTTTTTATGATGGTTCACATCTCTGCAATTCCTTCTGAAACATGTATTGATTTTCTATCCTAAGAGAAAGAAAGTTTCAAGGGCTCCTACTTGGCTTTTCTCATCATAGTGAACTTTGCTTCCAGGGTCACAATGTCAGCATGGGTATTCTGCCATTTGATGAATAGGCCTATTCTAATTAAACGTTCAGCAAAAGTTGGAAAATAACCACAAGTTTGGTTCACAGACAGTTTGGCCCACTGTGATTCAAACTTGGTCCCAAATGTCATTTATCCACTTTTACTCATATGCCACAGTAGCAATTCAAGTCTCCTAAAGACAGTGTCAATTCATTGTCAATCACAATGCTTTGTGATCCCCCAAAGGCCTGGGTATTTCTGTTTTTCCAGGTCATAGTAATTTCATTAAATGGTCACAGGCCCCTGTGGGGCCCTATGGGAATGAACTATGGGAATGGTAGTGTACACTTGTATTTGTGTTATAGGGTCCTTCTTCAAGGACATCTGCTTACATTTTGGTCAATAAATTATGTGTCTGAAGACTTAAATATGGAGCTGAGAAAAAGACAACGACTCTCCCTTTCTTTTTTTTCTTATGGTGCTGGGGATTGAACCCAGGGCCTTCTGCATATGAAACAAGCACTTTACCAACTGAGCTGTATCCCCAGCCCATAACCTCCCCTTTGATGATGGGTCAAGATTCTGGCTTTCTTGTTTTATAGATCAAGTAACATTTTAGAAGCTGTCTAGTTCTTTCCTTTGTAGGGACACTGAGATCAATTAGCCACTGTCCATGATTTCTGTGGGTCATAACATTTTGGTGACTATTTCAACTGTTGTCCATTACAGTTACAGTACCCATTCTTTTATTATTATTTTAATTTTATCATCATCATCATCATCATCAATATCATCATCAACATCATTATTATTTTAGTTATAAATGGACACAATACCATTTTGTTTGCTTGTTTGTTTATGTATTTATTTTTGACCTTTTTTTAATCCTTTTTTCTTTTTTTCCAGGGCTGAGGACCGAACCCAGGGCCTTACGTGGGCTAGTCAAGCGCTCTGCCACTGAGCTAAATCCCCAACCCCTGTTTGTTTATTTTTATGAGGTGCTGAGGATCAAACCCAGTGCCTGCACATGTGCTAGGCAAGTGCTCTACCACAGAGCCACAACCCCAGCCCCCTACTGTCTTTGAAAGCTAGGCACTGCTCATTGACCTCGGAAATCTTGTTATATCACTCGCAACTATAATCAAGAGCTGGGTCCTTGTCCCCAATGCCAATTAATGCCAGTTTAGTAATGGGACGCAGTTTTGAAAAAAAGGAAAAATTTGCTTTATTGCTTTGCTAGCAAAGGAGAAGCACAGGGAACTCCTGTCCCAGAGGCTGTGATTCTGCCCATCAACAAGAATGGGGGATTTAAAAGGAGCTATTCAAAGGCTAGATTTCCAGGTGTGCCCTAACAGGGGGTCCCAGGGTGCCCTGCTGATGCCTTAGGATTCACTTGTTAATTTGGAAGATATTCACTTCCTAGACAACTTCCTGTGGAGCACAGATAACTCTTAGTAATCTTGTATGCCCCTCCCCACCCGGCTAGGGAGGGGGAGAAGGAGAAGGGGGAAAGGAAAACAGGTCCCTTTTAAAAATAAGCCTCAGAGCTATATTCAAAGGTGAAGTGGACCACTGTTATACAACCAGGGAGTCCATCTCTCTCTCCGTCTTTAGTACTAGGAACTGAAACCAGGGTACTTTATCACTGAGCCACATCCCCAGTCCTTTTATTTTTTTGAGACAGGGTCTTGCTAAATCTCTGAGGCTTATCTGGAACTTGTGATCCTCTTGCTTCAGCCTCCCAAGTTGCTGGAATTACAGGCGTGAACCACTGGGTCCAGCTAGTGAACTCATTTCAATGGTGGCATTTCCTTTGTGATACCTGGTCTATGGAAGACACAGAGAATAGCCACAGAGAATTTTAAGGATGCTCCCTTGAAAAGCAGTCCACTCACTAATACATTTCTCTCTTTTTTTGGCAGGGAGGGTGTACTGGGTATTGAACCCAGGGCACTCTACCCCTGAACTATTCCCCAGCCCTTTTAATTTTTTTTACTTTTTGAGACAGCTTCTCACTAATATACCCAGGCTGGCCTTGAATCTACAATCCTCCTGCCTCATCCTCCCAAGTCACTGAGATTACAGGCCTGAGCTACTGCACCCAGCTAAATCTGGAACCCCCAGGAAGTGCTCCCATTTCAACCAATTCAGCTCCATATAATATTATAATACGTTCTCCTTGGTCTAACATCATCAGGATTCATTCCCATACAGAATATTAAGAGTGACTTGAGAATTGGAGTCTTGACTTTATCTGAGACAACTAGATGCTCCCTATAAAAGTCTCAGATTAGCCGGGCACAGTGGTGATCCCCCGGAATCTCAGCAACTAGGGAGACTGAGTTAGGAGGATTGCCACATTCAAGACCAACCTCCACAGCTTAGTGAGACCCTGTCTCAAAATAAAATAGGGGGGCTGGGGATGTAGCTCAGTGGTGGAGTAGCTCTGGGTTCACTCTCCAGTATCAAAAAATTAAACAAAAATGTCTCAGATTCCATTCCTTATCAGTTCATGCTAATTCTTCATTTAAGGGACTTGGTGAGGCTATGGTCTCAACTTATATTAAAATTCTGCAACCTTCACAATTAAATTTTGTGTATAATTTTCAGCTACAAGAAATAAGAAGCTCTTTCAGGAAGGCTGTGGAAAATTTCTTGGTTCTGTGACTGTGACTTGTCTGGTAGTTTAAACCTCTGAGCTGGTCATTTTCTGTGAGCACTCCAGGTCACTTAGAAAAGCTATTCCTGATCATGGTCACCATAGAATCCTTGGCAGCATGATGCCAATGCCTCAGCCACTTGATTCTGTCAGTTAACTGCTATCAAGCACAGGTGATTTTTTTTTTTTTTTTTTTATGATTAATTTTGATGCTCCTGTGCCTTGGTTGGCTAGTTCCTATTAGAAAGAGACTCAGTACTGCTCTCAGATCTAAGGTCACAAATCAAAGGATTTTTTTTTTTTTTCCTTTTGTGGTGCTGGGGATGGAACCCAGGGCCTTGTGTATGCTAGGCAAGCGTTCTACCACTGAGTTACACACCCAGCCTGCAGGGACTCTGTTTTAATATCAGTAGTTGAGCTTGATCTCTAATAAGCTTTCTGTGGTTGTGGTTCATGAAAGAATACAGCTGTAGAAAGGTCCAGAAATTCTGAGCCTTTTCAGACACTGTTGCTGATCCAGGAACTAGCTGTTGGGGAAGCTCTGTGCCTGCTGGTTTCCTGAGGCTGGCTGGGGGCCTCTCCACCACTGTCTTTCCTGGAGGGGCTGCTGTTAATGGGCACAGGGCTTCACAGCACAGGCTGAGAAATTAAAACTGAATGAGATAGGGAAACCTAAGCCTTTCTTTTTTTTTTTTTCCCCTCTGAATTTACCTGATTCCCACATCTTTTAGAATCATAGGCAGGATGAATTTTTACTGACTTATAAGATTTTATTTTGCATTTTAAACCATAAAATCTAAATAAATACCTGGAAAGACCACCCATGTTAAAAACATAAATCTAATCCACAGTAAAGGAATTTGGTTTCAATCTCCCTGAGTCCAATGTCATCTTTTTCATTAACATGATCGCTTTTACTCCATCTTCGGTATTTGATGATGTCTTAATAAATTTAGTAAATTAATGTAATTAATATAATCATGACCTAATTAAACTTTGTATTTTGTTTAACACTTAAAAATATATTGGGGAGTTAAATAATGATTAAAAATTATGCCATTAGGGCTTTGATTTAATTAGTGTTCTCTTAACTTGAAAGATACTATTGCTAAGTAATAAAAATGGTTAAGTTGAGAAAATTGGTGCATTTCAAGGAAAAGGAGACTTGTTTTGGTCCCATATCACAATATGAAGTCCCTGAAAGGACAGTTGTTCAGAAAAGGCAAACTGGGTGAGAGATTCTCTATGGTAACAATTCAGTTCCTAGTTGTAGGCTGCTTCAACACAGTTACAACTCCGGGACTGATTGTTGAGGCCTTTGAAGATGAAGCTGAAATATGAGGGAAAGAGGGACATCAGAGGAGCCCTGGAGGCTAGGAGGTCAGGGGAGGAATGATGCAGCAGAAAGGATGTGTATGTGTAAAACTGTCCACACCCATACAAACGCCTCCAGCTACTCGGGAGGCTGAGGCAGGAGGACCGAAAGTTCAAGGCCAGCCTGGGCAACTTAGCAAGACCCTGTTTCAAAATAAAAAATAAAAAGAGCTGGGAATTTACTCAGTGGTATAGCATCCCTGGGTTCATCCCCAGTACCTACCAAAAAAAAAATGTCCATCAGCTACCTGTAGACTTGAGCCAAGATGTCCAGTGTTAGATCACCAAAGGCCCAGATGTGGTATGAGTGTTCCTGGGGTCAGGTGATTGAGTGGTAGGCTGCCTGACTTGGAACACCTTCGAGGATGAATATGGGCCCTTAACTTTTTTTTTTTTTTTCTTTTTTTGGTCGGAAAATAGACTTTATTCAAAGCCAGCTTTGAGATAGAAGAAACCTAATTATTTAAAATTTTCCACATTTGGATTTCCTGAAACAGAACATTTTGTTATTGTTTTTGGAAATTTTGTCTCTCTCTCTTTTTTTATTTTTTTTTATTTAATACATTTTTATTTTTATTTTTATTATTGGTTGTTCAAACATTACAAAGCTCTTGACATATCATATTTCATACATTTGATTCAAGCGGGTTATGAACTCCTATTTTTATCCCGTATACAGATTGCAGAATCACATTGGTTACACATCCACTGTTTTACATACTGCCATACTAGTGTCTGATGTATTCTGTTGCCTTTCCTATCCTCTACTCTCCCTCCTCCCCTCCCCTCCCCTCCCCTCCCATCTTCTCTCTCTACCCCATCTACTGTAATTCATTTCTCCCCCTTGTTTTTTTTCCCTTTCCCCTCACTTCCTCTTATATGTAATTTTGTATAACAATGAGGGTCTCCTTCCATTTCCATGCAATTTCTCTTCTCTCTCCCTTTCCCTCCCACCTCCCTGTTTAATGTTAATCATCTTCTCATGCTCTTCCTCCTTGCTCTGTTCTTAGTTGTTCTCCTTTGAAAAATTAATTTACTGCTCAGCACATTAAAATTTTATAGTGATACTTAATAACACTAAAATGATTTGTCAAATTCTAAGAGCATAATAATAGCATAAAATTGTATGCATTAAATAAAAATCTTAAGCCACCCTATATGGATCACTTGATCATTAAAATTGAGCAGAATCATTATTCTTAGTGTACAGTCATCTCTCTAACTCTCCACCAAAGTCTGTGGATGCTGAAGTTCCTTATATAAAATAGTGCAGCATTTGCATAGAACCTATGCAATCCTCTCATACTTTAAATGTAGATCACTTATAACACCTTATATGATGTAAATACTATATAAATAGTTGTTATACTGCATGATTAGGAATAAGGACAAGATAAACATTTGTATATGCTCAGTACAGATATAATTTTTAAAAATATTTTTGATCCAAGGTTTTATTGAAGTCATGGGCACAAAACCAACAGATATGGAGGGACTATGCATATTTGAATGCTTGAACCAATTTTAAAAAGTACCATGGGCAATGTGATTTTTCAATGTAGCTATTTTTTTTTTTATTTTAAAAGCAAAAAAGGACTATAGGCAATTTTATTTTTAAATTTTTTTTTGCATTTAAAGCTAACAAAGTTATCAATACTTTCTATTGACTTTTGGACCATAATACTTTTTTTGTTTGTTTGTTTTCCAGCACTGGGGGATCAAAGCCAGGGCCTCACACTTGCTAGGCAAGGGCTACTAAACTCCACCCCCAGCCCCACATAATACTTTAAGTTGAAAAAATTCTCCAAGGTGTTGAAGCACTTAGTAAGCATAATGCAAATTCTTCCAAGTGGAAGATAATTTGTTTTGGAATCACACAAAATGTTTTTGATGGGACACAGAGACATGTTAAAAATGGTAATCTTACTCAGTCAAGAAAACTGTGAAGCAGAAACAACATGGATTTGGATGGTGCAGACATAATTCACAGTTGTGTCCACACCAGCTGCAGTTGTTCCAGTCTACAGCTGCAGCTGTCAAAATGCACAAGTATTTGTAAACATGTGAATTTCTGAATGCGTTTCATTTAATCCTCAAGTGCCTGCAGATGTCTGTGAAAGAGCCATACAAGTAATATTGCCTTTTTTTCCCCCTGTGGTTCTGAAGACAGGGTTTCCTTGCATGCTAGGTAAGTACTCTACCACTTAACTATATCCCTGCCCATAATATTGCTTTTGGAGAGGATCAAGAACAGACATTTGTTATGACAAAACTGACCGTAGATCAAATATAGCCTCTGTTCACTGCCCATCTCCCATGCTGAGGGCACCACAGAAGCTGGAAATATGGAGAGTAGACCTACAAACCCAAACTCAGGCCAGCTTATTCTAATGCAACTATTAGTACCACTTTGTATAATCTTTTTTTTTTTTTTTTTAAAGAAAGAGTGAGAGAGAATTTTTTAATATTTATTTTTTAGTACTTGGCGGACACAACATCTTTGTTTGTACGTGGTGCTGAGGATCGAACCCCGGCCGCACGCATGCCAGGCGAGCACGCTATCACTTGAGCCACATCCTCAGCTGTCCCGTCCGGCAGGACACATCAACGTGGGCAGCGAACCTAGATGGAAAGGAATGAAGGGACAAGAGACACGAAAGGTGACAGCAAGACAGGGGTCTGATCAAGCTGCAAACTTTTATTGTTCACACAGGGGTATTTATATGCTGGGGATGGGGAAGCTCTCTAATCAGCAATTGCTGGATGTGGGTGGTAAAACTGCCAGGTGCAAGATGTCTGATGATCCTGATAAAGATGTCTGATGATCCTGATAACCATGGGATGTTCCAGGGAGATAGGTAGCTGCAGGATGCCTCCCGGGCAGGATGTCTCCCAGGGGGCTGTCAGGCTAATCTTTTGAAGGAGAATTTCCTTCTAGTCTTCGACACCCAGCCCCACACTTTGTATAATCTTAAAAAGAATTGAGGCTGGTGCTGTGGCTCAGTGTAAAGTGTGTGGTTAGCATGCAGGAAGCCCTGGGTTCCATCCCCAGCACAACACACACACACACATCTAGGGAAAGTGCTGAACTGAACAATTCCATAGAACATCAAGTGTAATCCAGATTGTTTTGGGTGCCCCAGGATAGATGCTCATATGATTCATGCTGTAAATCAGTGAGGTCCAATAGAAATAAAATGTGAGCTAGATATGTAACATTAAATTTTCTGGTAGCCAAAAAAGTAAAAGTAACAGGTAGAATTAATTAGAGCGTATTTTCCCAGTATAGCCAATGTAATCAGTTTAAAAATTGTTAATGAGATCTTGTGTGAATTTTACGGTTTTGGTTCTTCTCTATTTGGACTAGCCCACCCTTTAAGTGCTGAATAACCAATTGTGATCCGTGGCCCCAAGACGGACAGCACAGTTCCAGGGCAAGTTTGAATGTTCAATAACCTCCCTGAACTTCTATAGCTAGTACGTGGCAGAACCTATTTTGAACTCAGGTCCGATCGCTCCAGAGCCAGGTCCCTTCCACCTTTCTCTTCTAGGGCAGAAAGATCCTTAGCCCAAGGGCGGTCATGGGCCTCTTAATCAACATGCCCAGGTGTTCCTTCAGTCTTTAAGGGTAGAGATATCTCTATTCTTCCCTGTGACTTCTTTCTCCTTCTCTTTGCTCTACCTTTTCCATGTCAGGGGGCAGTAGAAGGAGGGCCTTATTGATGTCCACAGCTGTCACAGATGGGATTTACAGTGAGCGTGGTGAAGAGCCAGTGCGGGCTGGCCTCACCTGTGGCCAATGCAGGTAGGCACAGGCAGGTAGGCAGAGTGCAGGCAGGGGGACAGTGGGTGAGTGACAAGGGGACTGGGGTTCAGGCAGGCAAGGGGCAAAGGGTAGGAACACAGGTAGGCAGGAGGGCAGGGGGCCAGGTAGGTGGCCTTGCACACTGGGTGGAGGATTTATGAAGAGGGGGTTCATGACAGACTCTGTGTGCCTGTGATCCCTTGAGCAGTACAGACCAGGGGCATTAGAGTTTCATCTTCAGTTTTGCATTTTTAGGAATATAATTTCATCAATTTATTTAGGGATTCAGAGACTGAATGGGACCAAAGTATCAGCCTGTTGTTTTACAATGGTGGTACTCTGGCAGGGCAGTTGGAGCTCCTTCCTCCTGGAAACGTGGAAATTCACTTTAGAAGTTTCATGATAAGTTCAAATGAAAACGGAAAGTGTTGCATATGGTGGGGATAACATTTCTCCAAATTAGATAATATGGACTGCACTGCGGCCCTCACCTGTGTTGGTCCTAACCCCCAGGCCTCAGAATGTGACTATATTTGGAGACTGGGTCTCTAGAGAGATGATTAAGTTAAAGTGAAGCCATATGGATGAGCCCTAATTCAACATTACTAGGGTCTTTATTTTTTCTTCCTTCCTTCCTTCCTTCCCAGTACTGGAGATTGAACCCAGGGGTGCTCTACCACTGAGCTATATCACCAGCCCTTTTCTTATTTTGAGGCAAGGTCTTGCTAAATTTCTGAGGCTGGCCTTGAACTTGTGATCCTTCTGCCTCAGTCTCCGGAGTAGCTGAGGTTATAGGCATGCGCCATCATACCATACTCAGCTTGGTGTCCTGATAAGCAGAGGAGTTAGGACACAAACATGCACATAGGGAAGGGAGACCATGTGAAGACACAGGGAGAAGATGAGAGGCCACATCAGGACGTGGTGGTGCACACCTGTAATCCAAGCTACTCTGGAGGCTCAGGCTGGAGGGTCACCAAGTTCAAGGTCAGCCTTGGCAGCTTAGGGAGACCCTGTCTCAAAATAAAAAGGACTGGGGATGTAGCTCTATGGTAAAACGCCCCTGAATTTAATACACATTGCCAAAGAAGGAGGAGGAGGAGGAGCCTCCGGAGAAACCAATCTACCCACACCTTGGTATTACACTACTAGACTCCAGAACTGGGACCAAATAAACTTTTGTTGTTTTAGCCCTCCTGTCTGTGGTGTTTTGTCATCGTCATCGTAGCCCTAGGGTGATACCAAAAGGCTCACTTCCATTTCTGGATTTTTCTCGACATCTAGAATTGTTAGATTTTAAAGCCCCCATCTGGGTAGGTCTGGTCTGCTGACACTGTCTCACTATTTGAATTTTGCCTCTGTATATTCCTTCCAGATGTTCATTCTTACACCCGACATAGGAAACTGATTCAATTGTGATTCCCACACTTTTGTGGGGTCAGGGGTGGTTATAGTTTGGAAATGAAGTGTCCCCCACAAAGCTTCTGTTAATGCAGGATCATTCAGTGGTGAAATGATTATGAGAGCCATAACCTAATCAGTCCATTCTAGCTTGGATAACTGGTGACTATTCCGTCACAGGTGTAAGGCCACTTAAAGAATAGTGAGGGATCCATAATATCTGGATATAGAATACCACTGTCTCTCTGTTTCCCTTCAGCATATTTTAATGTTTTAAGTTTGGTTGGGTCTAGTTCACGATACCTAGTTCCCATTATTAGATTGGGTTTGAAGACCCCATTATCTAGTGTTAACTAACCAAACATAACAAAATGAATCAGATTTTAAAAGACTCCTATAAAGAAATAATAAACTGACAATAACAGCACCAACATAAGCACAAGCTAAAAATAAGAGAATGATAAAGCTGTTACTCTCACATCTAAAACAAGCTCATTATCAGTTACATCAAACACAGGAAAAAAAAAAAAACTAATGAGATCTAACAATGAAGCACAAAAAAATTGAGACTATCAACAAGAAAAATTTTGAAAAATATTTTTATAACCAGTAACAATGAGTCTTCAGAGATATGTTAATCCTGGCCTAAATATCTCGGATAGCCAAATAGCCACCAAGCAGGCATCCAGAAGACAAAGGACAAATGTCTGCATTTTTGTAGATATGTTAATTAATATAGAAGATCTCACTTAATCACCCCTGTTGGTTTTTAGAGAAAGAAAGTTTAAAGTTCCGGCAAAATAAATGATAATTTAAAAATTTTAAAATGTTCTTTAATAATATTTTTCCTAGATAACATTGTGATTCTTTATAAATAGCCTGGTTGAAGTTTGCCAGTTTGTGATTTCAATGCACACACTTTTCTCTATCTTGAGAATCCAGGACCTTTGCAGTTCTCAGAGTCTCTAGTTTTCACATGAAAGACTCAGTGCTGAAGGGCACATTGGCAAATATCTGTAATTCCTGCTACTGGGAAGGCTGAGGCTGGTGGGTCCCAAGTTTGAGACCAGCCTGGGCAATTTGTCAAGAGCCTGTTTTAAAATAAAAAATGTAGCTCAGTGGTAGAGCATCCTGGATTTAATTCTCAGTACTAAAACAAAAACAAAAATCCCAAACAAAACAAAAAAACCCAAACCAGCGTCATGGTCTGCTAACTTCCTGCCTGTTGCTAGTAAATAGTCCTCTACAATGTGATTCTCAGTAAATGACCATCTGATTCTAAATGTGATGTTTCTGGTCTCATCTCTACAATATTCAATACTTCACCTCCATTCAATAGTCTATACTTCAAAAAATGTATTGAATCATTTGAAAAATGAGTACAAGTAATTTATTTTTCAATTTTCACACTTAATAGCAAATACAAAGCTGCATCATATTAAGGAACTACTAACGCCCCCCCCTCTCGCCTCCCCAAGAACACACTTATAATTGAGGAAGGTGGATTCATTGTTTGTTGCAGCTAGGAAGAAGGAACAACCGTGGGAATCCATGGACATCTCAAGAAGAGGGGGTTTGGAAAGAAACTCTTAGAGGATTCAGAGTTGAGGTAGGTGATTTTGTTTTTTTTTTGGGGGGGGGGGTGCTTTGCTGAGGATTGACAATATCAGGAAGCAGGGGGATTTTTTTTTTAATAACTGAATAGCTTAATATATCTTTTATAAAATGAGAAGCAAGGATTAAACTGTGAATTTATGAAGCAGCAGCAGTTACTTACACTAGCCAGGAGAGGGAGATATTTGGTCATTTTGTGATATGAAAAATGTTATTTTTTTTTTTAAAAAAAATTGTTCTACTGTGGTACAAACACTCAACATGAAATCTATCCTTTTAACACATATTAAGTCTAAAATACATTATTGTTGACTGTAAGTACAGTGTCCTACAGTATATCTCTGGAACAGAGACATTTTATTATTACCTCTTAACTGAAACTTTATGCCTATTAATTAATAACTCCCTAGTTCTTCCTGTCCCAGCCCTGAATAATCAATATTCCAGTCCTTCTTATGAATTTGACTGTTTTAGATATCTCATATAAGTGGAATCACGCAGTACTTATCTTTCTGCATCTGGTTTATTTTACTGGGACTCTAGAGTTTCTTTCCAAACCCCCTCTTCTTGAGATGTCCATGGATTCCCACGGTTGTTCCTTCTTCCTAGTTGCAACAAACAATGAATCCACCTTCCTCAATTATAAGTGAAGAATTTGAAGATTATTGGCATTAATTCTTTTAAAAAAAAATGTTTAGTAGAATTCACCAGTGAAGTCATCTGGTCCTGGGATTAAAAAAATAATATATATATATGATACCACAAAAGAATCATAATATATACCAACAAACCGGATAATTTCATAGAAATATACAACCTACAAATACTAAATCATGAATAAATAGAAAGAAGTCCTAAACAGACCTATAACTAGTACGGTGAACAAATCAGTAATCAAACCTTTCCGATAAAAAAAGCCTAGGGTCTGGGGTTGTGGCTCTGTGGCAGAGTGCTTGCCTAGAACATGTGAGGCTCTGGGTCCTATCCTCAGCACCACATAAAAATAAATAAATAAAGTAAAGATATTGTATTCATCTACAACATTATTTATATATAACATTATATATATAATATATATTTATATATATATATATATATATATATATATATATATATATATATATATAAATAACAGATTAACCCACAAAAATACAGCCATCTCATACTAGACATAGTTGCCATAAACATGCATTGGAGAAAAGATAGCTTCTTCAACAAATGGTGCTGGGAAAACTGGAAATCCATATGTAGCAAAATGGAATTAAAGCTCTATCTCTCACCATGCACCAAACTCAACTCAAAATGGATCAAGGACCTAGGAATTAGACTAGAGACTCTGCACTTACTAGAAGAAAATGTAGGCCCAACTCTCTATCATATCAGCTTAGGTAGCAACTTCCTCATCAAGACTCCTAAAGTAAAATCAAGAATTAATAAATCAGACAGTATCAAACTAAAAAGCTTCTTTATAGCAAAGAAAACAATCCAGAACATGAAGAGAGAGCCTACAGAATGGAAGAAAATTTCACCATCTGCACCTCAAAGCATTAATCCCCAGGATGTACAGTGAACTTAAAAAACTTAACACCAAAAACAAAGAAACAAATAATGCAATCAATAAATGGGCAAAGGAACTAAACAGAAGTAAAAATAGAAATGCAAATTAAAATTTCACTAAGATGCCATCTCTAATCAGAATGGCAATTATCAAGAATACCAATAATGAGGGGCTGGGGATGTAGCTCAGTTGGTAGAGCGCTTGCCTCTCATGCACAAGGCCCTGGGTTCAATCCCCAGCACTACAATAAATACATACATACATACATACATACATACATACATACATACATACATACCAATAATGATAAGTATTGGTGAGGATGTTGGAAAAAAAGGTTTACTCATACATTGCTGGTAGGGCTGCAAATTGATGCAATCACTCTGCAAAGCAGTATGGAGATTCTTCAGAAAACTTGAAATGAAGCCACCATTTGACTCAGTTATCCCACTGCTTGGTTTATACCCAAAGGACTTAAAATCAGCATACTACAGCCATGTAGTCAAGTTAATGTTTATAGCAGCTTAATTCACAATAGCTAAGCTATGGAACCAAACTAGATGAATGAGTAAAAAAAAAAAAAAAATGTGGTATATATACACAGTGGACTATTACTCAGCCATAAAGAAGAATGAAATTATGGCATTTGCCAGTAAATGGATGGAACTAGAGACTATCATGCTAAATGACTTAAGCCAGTCCCATATAATCAAAGGCCAAATGTTCTCTCTGCTATGTGGATGTTAACCCACAAAAAGGGGAGGGGAGAATAAATTCATTGGATTAGACAAAGAAGAATGACAAGAAGGGAGGGGATATGAGAATAAGAAAGATAGCAGAATGAATCGGACCAAACTTTCTTATGTAATTATATACACAACCAGTGTAACTCCACACCAAGTACAACTAGAATTATGGGACCCTAATTATAATAAGTTATACTCCATGTGAATATAATAGATCAAAATACATTCTACTGCCATGTATGTCTAAAAATAAAAATAAATTGAAAATAAAGAAATTCATGTAACATTTCTTGCAAGACAGGAATAGGGGTGACAAACTCCCTCAACATTTGTCTGAGAAAGTGTCTTTATCTCTTTTTCATTTTTGAAGGACATACTTGACTATTTTAGTATCCTTGGTTTGCATTTTTTTCCGTTCAGCCCTTTGAGTATATCATACTCTTTCCTACTTGCCTGTAAAATTTCTACTGAAAAGGCCACTAATAGTCTTGTAGACATTCCCTTGTACATGATTCTTCTCATTTCTTTCAAAATTTATTTTTTTAAAATTTGATACTTTGATTAAAATTCATCTTGATATGGATTAATTGGTACATCAATAAGATGACTTGGGGCTTTTTAAATCTGGGAATCTGATCCCTTCTTCAGATTCGGGGAGTTTGGGGCCATTATTTCTTTGAATAAACTTTCTGATCCTTTCTTTGTTTTCCTTGGGAAACTCCCTCATTTGTATACTAATCACTTGGTGCTATGCCACAAGTCCTTTAAGATTTCTTTATTTTTTTTTTCACTCTATTTTTCCTTTTGTTTCTCTGACTGAATCATTCTTTTGCTAAATTGCTGAAACTGATTTTTTTTTTTTTTTTTTTTTTTGATACTGGGGATTGAACTCAGGGGCACTTGACCACTGAACCACATCTCCAGCCCTATTTTGCATTTTGATTTAGAGGCAGGGTCTCACTGAATTGCTTAGTGTCTCCATAAATTGCCGAAGATGGCTTTGAACTTGCATTTTCAATGGCTAGTCTTCAATTTTGTTGATCTTTTTTTCTGCCTGATTTAGTTTGTTGTTAAACCTTCCTAGTGAATTTTTTAGTTTAGTTGCTTTCTTCAGCTTTTTAATTTGTTTTAAATATTTTTGCATTTTCTATTTATTTATTGAAACTCTCGCATGGCTCATGCATTTTTTATTTTGACCTCAGTGGGTATCTTTATGACAGAACATTTGCACCTGGTTTTACGTTTTTCTTGACTCTCTTTCATGTTGGCGTTCACACATTTGACAAAGCCCATGAATCTACTGGTCCTCATGGACTGACCTTGCGTGGGAGATGACTTCCACCAATCAGACGTGCTGGAGATTCTGGGGCCTCTTTCAAATTTGTTCTTCCTAGAAAGAAACAGAAGACTATGGTCTTTGTTTGCTCTGTGGAGAGCAGGAAGTAGGGTTCCCAGCTCAAATTACCATCCTGATTCTTCCCCAGCATGCTAGTCTGTGGTGAGCCCTCCTGGACTCTGTTAGGATGGAGGTAAGTCCACGAGGCATTACCCTGAGGAAAACTGAACCCTTGCACCTTGTCTCCTCTTCTGGAAAATATCAGCAAAGGGCTTTTTTTTTTTTTTTTTTTTTTTTTTTTTTGGAATTGGAAATCAAACTTAGTGTCTTGTTTGAATTTCTGAATTCTTTAAAATGTTATATCATTCAGTACCTATAAATACTCTTTTATTGTATCTATAATATAAAAAATCTTATTGAACATAAAATGTTTAAAAACAATAAAAATGCACGAGCATGGTGCTTCATGCCTATCATTCTAGCTACTTGGGAGGCTGAGGCAGAAGGATTGCAGGTTTGAGGCTAACCTCAACAATTTAGTAAGACCTTGTCTCAAAATTAATGGATGGGGCTGGGGATGTGGCTCAAGCGGTAGCGTGCTGGCCTGACATCCATGCGGCCCGGGGTTCGATCCTCAGCACCACATACAAAGATGTTGTGTTTGCCAAAAACTAAACAATAAATATTAATAAATAATTGCCTTTAGGGCAAGATTAAAAAAAGAAATTAATGGAGTTAGAATGGGGATTTTGTTGAAGGAAGTGGGAAGGAAAATATTTTGTTTGATACCATGTAATGGATTGTGTCAATCTAATTTAAGCACTCTCAATAATATTTAAGTATCTGTGTTATATTTCTTCGATGTCTTTGTAATTCAATGTCATTACCTGTTTTCCTTTTGCTATAGACCCAGATGCTGTAATGTGTTACTCAGGATTTGAGATGTCTGGAATATGAACAATTTTGTAAAATATGTGTTACAAAGAGAAAAACGTATTTTGTGAAAATAGTTCTGAAAGACCAGAGGCCTAAATAGTTCGTATTTCTCATCCTTCCTTTTTCACAAATTTCTGATTTCTTCTATCCTTAGGCTTCTTGTTGATGTTGTCTTATTGTTGTTGTGATCTTTTTGTTTTTTTATTGGTGGTATGGGGGATAGAATCCAGGGCTTTACACAGGCTACACAGGTGTTCTACCCTGCCTCACCTCACTGAAATGGGCGCTTTACCACTGAGCTATATCTCTAGTCCTTTTTATTTTTATTTTTTTTAATTTTGAGACAGGGTCTTTCTAAGTCGCTAAGGAACCTGCAGTTCTCTTGCCTTAGCTTCCCAAGTTGCTGGGATTACAAAGGTATACCCCTGCACCTGGCTGTAAATGAAATATGCTTGGAAAGACAAAAAAATTAATATGTATATACACATCATTCTGTAATGTGTGTTTTCTAAAAACTACCAAATTATACCTGAAAATTAGAATTCAGATTCTAAAATTAGGTGCATTATTGATGATTTTTGAGAATGCATGTACTTATATTCTGAATTTTACAACAATTCCAGTGTATATTTTTATATTTTCCTTTCTCAGATTTACAATCTGTATCTTTGACATTGAAAAAATAAAAACATCAGTTTGCAACTTCTGTCAAAAGGGCCACATTTAGTCACAGCCTTCAGCCTCATCAGAGTACTAAGTCTATCGAGCAAGCAAAATTAGAAAGATCCTTTGCTCTTTACTTACATAGTATTCCTGAGAGGCCAAGGATGAATGGCTTTACTACCCACTCCCCTTTCTCAGGCCCTTTTTAACCCAAACGTGAAGCGCTCTTTCTCAATTGCATCTCCAACCACTCCTGACTTTTCAGTGTCTCTGACTTTGCCAGATCCTCACTCTGCTCCGCTATACTCCAGATTCTCCTGTTCCTGTTTTCCACATGATCAGTGATCTCATTTTTAGAAAGGACTCATCTAAACATACTATGCTTCCAAAAGTGACTTGGGAGGCTGAGGCAGGAGGATCCCAAATTTGAGGCCAGTAGCTTAGGGGTAAAACACCCCTGAGTTCTGTCCTCAGTATCACCAAAACACACAAACAATAAAGCCAAGCTGGCCAGCAAGGAATGAAAACTGGTCTTGATGGCTTTTGTGACCTTCATGGACTGGATCTGCCTTGTCTTTTCAGTGTCATGTTTAGGCAGCCCTTACAGCATCTATCCTACCATGTGGCTATTTACCATTCCATGAAAATGCTGCTCATTTTAGATCTCTATTCTGTTTTTTGCTGAATTCTTTTTTCTATATGCAATGTCTCTTCGTCTCTCTTGGCACAGTATACATATTCATCAAGACCCAAATTGAACGTCACTTTCTCAAAAGAATGAATCATACGCTTTTCCTTGGCCCTATTGCTATGTGTTCAACCCCTACAGCCTTTCCCAGAGGTTGGACAGTTCTGTGCTCATCCAATTCCTCCAAGAATGTCTTCTCTTATTATAAATTTTTATTTTATTTCATTATTTTTTTAAAGAGAGAGAGAGAGAATTTTTTAATATTTATTTTTCAGTTTTTGGTGGATACAACATCTTTATTTTATTTTATGTGGTGCTGAGGATCGAACCCAGCGCCCCATGCATGCCAGGCGAACAGTTACTGCTTGACCCACATCCCCAGCCCTATATTTTTTTATTTTAAAACTCTTTGTTTTAAAATACATTTTTTAAATTAATTAATTAATTTATTTATTTTATTTATTTTTATATGGTGCTGAGGATTAAACCCAGTGCCTCACACATGGTAGGCAAGCGCTCTGCCACTGAGCTACAACTGCAGCCCTTCTTACCGTATTAAAATAGCACAAGCTTTGGAGCACAGTGTTTGAATTCCAACATTTCCACTCTCAGCTCTGCAGACTTTAGGTACCAACCCTCCTATGCAATGAGAATAGTCATATTTATTTGGGGTGCCATTATGTAAGAGGCAATCAAAAAGTTGTGTTGTTTGTTCTCCATTCATACTGGTTTAATTATGATATCTTCAAGATTCTGTTCATCCTTGCTTTCTTGTATTCTAGTGTCTAGCATGTAGTACTTTCTCAAATATTTATTGAATAAATGATGGAGTATGTAAGTGGAGATTAAATTTGGGCATTGGTGGAGAAAGCAACTAAAATATTTCCATACCAGTATAAATATTATATATATAAAAATGTATTAAAATATATTTATATATTAAAATAAATGTACTTATTAATAAATGTATTACAAGTATACAAAATCTAGCTGGATTTGAGGTAGAACTAAGTATATAAACTCTAGCTGGACTTTAGTTACATCTTGTCATTCTATAATAGCGCATTTTCAGTTTGACTTCTGATTAAGGAGAAAAACCAGAAATCCAAATTCTACTTCCTTGCTTTATTTGTACAAAATCATTTTCAGGCTTGAAACAACTGGTTTCTATCCTTTAAACTCAAAATGTATAACTCAGAGGTCCTCAATCATTCAAAATTTGGTTAAATACAAAATCAAACCTAATTCAGACCATTAATTACAGAGCTTCTAACGTTCTATTCAGCTCTGATAGCTGTATTCTCTGGAAGAAAACTGCAACAATTATAAAACAGTTATTCCTGTTGGCTTGGAAATTTCAACTTCTTTGGGATTTTACCCAACTCTACATTTATTAAACCATATTTTCCTACTAATTAGCAATAAGATAACACAGATTAGTTTTGGCTACTTTGCATTTAGTATCACCAAGAATAAGCCAGGGCTGTGCACCAGGAAGTATTGTTTTGTCCACGCAGGTGGCTGTCCCTCCTCTGGACACATCACCTTCATTTTTACAATAGGATTTAACCCCCGCCCCCGTACTGTCTCAGTTTTGCTAGGACTATAAACCAAGATGTTGTCCGCTTTCCCATTCAATCCCTGGTGACCTACCTAGACCAACTGGATGCTCTCTAGCCATCCCACCCACTGAACCAGATGAGCAGGTGTTCACTCATTCCTGCTGCTTGGACCTCAGAGCTGCCCACCATTCCAGTCTTCCTGAAGCCTCCATCAGCTATTTCCCTTCAATTCTAGGAACCACTTGAGGACCTGGCAGTGTGTGCCTTTCTATTTGTTATGAAAGGTGCACCCTTGTTGCTTATAACTGGAGAATCCTAACACACATTCATTTTCTAGGGAAAATTGCTTTAATCTCAGTATTATCTTAAGCAACGTCAAGTGGTGACACTCAAATCCATTGCACAATAATGAATGTCTAACGACAGATGGCTCCTGCGTGACTGAGAACCGGCTGCCAGCCCTCCTGAGCCTCGGCTTTCTCATCTGTAAAACGATGACTATAAAACTCCTAGATACACTTTTTTTTGAAAAGGCTTGCTGTGACAGCGAATTTTTGAAAAATGAACGTGGTCTTCAAATCTCAAAGCACTCAATAAAGTAAGATATTTGTTTTTCGTTTATTTGTTTAGCAGATATTTCTACAACACATTGTTCCAACAAAAAATTAAAAATTGCCATGAGAATAGTTTAGTGTTTGTAGTAGACAAGTTAAAGAAATAATCGAGTCTTTGGAAGTATGCAGGGTCCACTTACCTAAACAATGGCCATGCAGGTACAATGCCTTTTTTGATTTACTTTGATTAGCAATAATCTGGTATTGCCATGATTTTGTTTCAATGAGCATACATAAAAAAGGGTATATATTGAGAGGCTGTGTATGTGTGTGATAACTGGAAATTGAATCCAGAACCTCATGCAGGCTTAGGCAAGAACTCTACCATTGAACTACATCTCCAGTCCTTTAAGATTTTTTTTTTTTTTTTTTAATGGTACTGAGGATCACAGTATCACAGAAGTCTCATCCACTGAGCTATATCCCCAGCCCTTTTTATTGTTTATTTTGAGACAGGGTCTTACTAAATTACTCAGGGCCTTTCTAAGTTACTGTGGTTGGCTTTGAACTTGCAATCTTCCTGCCTCAGCGTCCTGGGTGTCACTGGGTTTACAGGTGGGCACCACTGTATCTGGCTTTAAAGAAGATATTTTAAG
The DNA here is from genome assembly GCF_048772815.1 of Callospermophilus lateralis. Lineage (NCBI taxonomy): Eukaryota > Metazoa > Chordata > Mammalia > Rodentia > Sciuridae > Callospermophilus > Callospermophilus lateralis. The sequence continues at coordinate 15,914,219 of NC_135320.1, forward strand.
AGATTTTTTGTTTGTTTGTTTTGGAGAATATAATAAAATTGTATAGGAAAAAAATTGAATTTAAGGTCATAGTACCTTATCAGAAGTTTTAGTTGGCTTTTACTTTTCTAGGTTACAATGTGACCTTATTCTTCATTTCCATGATTCTAGAAGGGCATTAATGCTTGGTGGAAAAATGTACTTGCTTGTCCTCTGGAGCACTTGGCTCCAGGCTCAGGCTCCTTCATTCATGATTTTTGTGTCTGTAGGAGATTGGTTTACGTCACCACACCTTTTCCTCTCTTGCTCTACGTTGTGGAACCAAATAAAATCATGAATTCCTTCTGAAATGTAAAGCACTATCAAAATATAGGTTAATGTTTATCTACCAACAATTATTGCTTGCTGACAATTACATATTACTACCACTCACATATCAGCTTCCTCCTGATAACTGTTGGCTAACTAAGAATTCCTTTTTTTTTTTTTTTGAGTTTCCTATTACTGATGTTAAGAAAACATAACATACAGATCACTTAGGCCAGGCTACTCTGTGTGGACACAGGCCAGTAACAGCAGCATCCCCTTGGAGCTTGTTAGAAATTCACATCCTGGGGTGGCATTCCAGATGGACAAGGACAGAAGCCCTGGGGGCAGGGTCCAGGAATCTGTGTTTTACCAGGGCCTCCAGGGGATTCTGCCATCTGCTAAGTGGAGAAGCACTTAGACTTTTCCATTCCAGTTACTCATCTATGTGTCAAATATTGTTCTTTGTAATTTAATGATAATAAAATAATGAGCACTATATTAACTATTTTTGTCCCTTTCTTTTTAGGTTTAGTATTCATCAGGAACCCCAGAGACCTAAAAAAATACAGCGGCACGCTTCTGCTCAAAACCCTCCAGAGGCTGCTCATTCTCAGAGTAGAGCCCAAAGTGCTTAAGATGACCTACAATTTCCCTGAGTGGGGCCCATGGCTGCCTGGACAGCTTCTCGCCATTGTCACCTTCAACACCTCTACGTAGGCCACCTTGGCCTCCCATCTTCCTTCCCACGCCAAGTCCTTTATATTTGCTGTTTCCTCTGTTCTCAACTTTGCCTGACTGACTCTCACTTTTCTTCCAATCTTGACTAAGTTACCTTTTTGTTGCTGTAACCAAAATACCCAACTGGAACAAGTTGGAGGAGGAAGAGTTTTTTTGGACTAGCAGTTTCAGAGGTTCAGTCCACTGTCAGCTGGCCCCATTGCTGTGAGCCTGGGTGACATGGATCATTATGGCGGGATGGCATGGTAGAGGGGAGTTGCTTAGCTAAGTTGGCAGTAGGAAGCAGAGAGAGAGAGAGAGAGAGAGAGAGAGAGAGAGAGAGAGAGAGAGCGCTGTCCTCTTGCCAAGGGCAAAATAAAAACCCCACAAGCATGCCCCAGTGACCTACTTCCTACAGGCACGCCCCCCCTGCCTACAGTTACCACCCGGTACAGTAGTCCTTTCAAACTGTTAATCCATCAGATGGTGACAGCTCTCGTAATCATTTCAACTCTGAACATTCCTGCATCAACACATGGGCTTTTGGGGGGACATTTCATATCTAACCCTTAACAGCTCTGATCAAATGTTACTTACCAGTGAGGCCTCTCCTGGTCCCCCACCTCCATTCTACTTGCTGGTCACTGACAAGTTCGCTCCCCACCTCTACTGTCTCCACCACAATGCAAACCCCATGAGAGAAGGGCTTCTGCCCAGAACCTAGGATTGAGACAACCTCAAAGGAGCTAATTGATGGGTTTTTTGTTGTTGTTGTTGTTGTTCAATGAAGGAGTAAAATTCTCCCTGTATTCTAAGCGCTGTGGAAAGACTAGATTTGTTATCACAGTCCTAGGCCAGCGCCCCGACTCTGAGATTCAACAGATCAGGTCTGGCCACTCATCCCAAAAAACCAAACAGAAAAGGCAAGGGTAAAAAGCACTGAAGGAGCTTTAATCAGTGTAGGCACACCTGCAAGTCAAGGGGACCCAAATCCTTTGCCCTGTCTTCCAGAGACTGACAATGACCTTGAAGTTTTACAGAAAGGAGAAAAGGGTAAGGGTTGAGGGTTTATATGTTTGGAGGCTTTTCACAGTTGCCAAAGTAGGTCCTCTTGATCAGGTGTGGTCTGTCCATCATTATCTCAGGATTGGTCAGGTGGGGCCTTGTCCCAGGTAAGAAAGATGCTGTTGCTGGTGGGTGGGGGGAGCTAGCTTCAAGTCACCACAAGATGTTTATTGATCAGACCTTGTTCCTGAAATCCAAGGTGATTCAGAATAAAAATAATGGAGGCAAAATAGAAGCAAAGGTACCAAATCAATAATCCTGCTTTTAGCCACCCATTGACTTTTGCAGGCAAAAGTGAAAAAGTCTTAAGTCTTTGTTACATTATAGGTCCTCCTAGACTTTCTGAGTTAATAATTCCTCAGACTTCCTAGGTCATGTTCTGTATCAGTTTGCAGGTGGTATTCTATAACTCAGAGCCCTAAATCTCAAATACCTCAGTCCATCCAAGAGACTGAAGGATCAAGACATGTGGGCTTTGCAAAGCTGCCCCTTGTACTTCTGTGTGCGCCTCCATAGAAGCCCTTGGTGTGGTGGAGCTCTTAATGGTTGAGATGCAATACTGTTAACCATGAATATTACTCAGGGTCCTTCAGAGAAACCACCCACACATATGCATATATAGAGAAAGAGGTTTATTATAAGAAATTGGCTCGTGTGGTTTCTTATAATAGTCCACTTAAGGAAAGAGACTCGTTCAAAATATTCAGAGCCAGTATCCCAGTTTGAGTATGAAGGCCAGAAGCTGCTGCAGAACCGGGGAGAGGTAACATTTTGTCTTATTCAGGGTAGCGTCAGACTTTTCTTCTAGTCAGGACTTCAACTGATTGCTTAAGGCTCACCCTCATTGAGAAGGACACTCTGCTTTGCCCTGTCTACCAATTCAAATGTTAAATTTATCCAAAAACATCCTCAAAGAAACTCCCAGAATAATGTTTGACCAAATATCTGGGCACCCTGCAGTCTAATCAAGTTGACACATAAAATTAACCCTCACAGTGTGTCACAAGTTTTGTGCTTCTAGGGCTGTTCTTTTCCTTTTTCATTTTTTTTTATTCAGCACTGAGGATGGAAACCAGGGTCTCATGCATGCTAGGCAAGTGCTCTGCCCCTGAGCTACAAACTCAGTCTTCTCAGGATGTTTTAATTCCATCATCTCAAGATTTGGTTCTTATTGTTTATATTCTTATTTCACAGAGAAAATCAAGGCTCAAAATCTAAGCACCTTGCTTTGTGAAAACACTTTGCCTTGCTAAAATTTTAGCCCTATCTAACTCCAGGTACATGTCTTGTTTACTATGTGATTTGTTTTTAAAAAATAGTTTGTGTTTTGTGGAAGAAATGGACACAAATAAAAGTTAAATCCGGTTCCGTTTTTTGTTTGGTCAATTGTTTTTGTTTTAGGGAATTTTTTCCCCCAGTTAACTTCAAGCTAGAGATACATAATTCCTTGGTAAATTTTTGGTGTCTTTTGGGAAACTTGAACTTTCTGTCAGGTAGGTTAATAGGCATTGTGTCAGTAAAGCCATGCATATCTTGGTGCATAGCTCTTCAAACAGCTCTAACAGCTCGGGGCCTAGTGAAATCCTTATCTAGGAAAATGGCAGCACTATTCCTATTCAGATATAAATACAAAAATTTTATTTACTAGGACTGTCAGCTTTTGGCTTTCCTTTGTGACAGCTTAACAGAATCTCTTCTATGCATTCAGTCAAAATATTGAATATTATTCTTTGGCTGAGGATATTAGCCAATTTTTTTTTTCTCTGTGACCAAAATACCCGACAAGAACAATTTAGAGGAGAAAAAAAAAATTATTTGGGATTTTGGGCTCATGGTTTCAGAGGTCCGAGTTGATGGTGTGCTGACTCCATTGCTCTGGGCCTAAGTTGAGACACTATCATGGCAGAAAGGAACTGTTCTGCTCCTGGTAGCTGAGAATGAGAGAGGGGAGGGAGAGGGCTGCAGAGAAGACTAGGTGGTTGCCATCCCAACCACCTAGTCAGTTCATTCAAGCAGATGAGGTCACACTCTTATAATCTAATCATTCATCTCTGAATATCTGTCAACACAGCAGGTTTTGGGAGATACCTCATCTCCAAACCATAACACTGAGCATAGCTTCCTCTCTAGATGTTTTGTTCCTATCTAGACTATCTATAATGTCTCAATGTAAACTATCCTATAGAACAAAAAAGGAAAAGTAATTATTTTACCCTTTGAGAAGAAGTTTTGAAAAACCTGGCTGTATGAATCACATTAAATTCTAATGCTTTTGAATAGTAAAGAATAGGGAACGATAAAAACCAGGCATTGATCTGATGGCAGTGAAGACAGCGTGTAGCTCAGAGGTAGAGCACTTGCTCAGCATTGTCAAGCCCAGGGTTCCATCCTCTGTGCTGCATGAAAAAGAAAACGTCATTTGAATTGATGACCCATTCATAGGGTCTTTGTTTTTGCTTGGAAATAAAAGGGAAAAGTTTGAAATGGAAGCTCAAAGCTTTTGGGGAAGATAATGCTCATATGATATCGAGCATCCGCTGCTACCACATGAAGTTGTACTCTTAGTTTCTTCTACGTCTAGAGGAAGGCAAAAGACTTAGAAAGGCATGAGTCCACATATCAAAGTGAATAAAGGATACTGTTGTCTATTCTACATCAGGAGAAAGAGTGATGAGTGATAAAAACACAGAGAGGACGGAACCAGATCAGAGCTTGCTGGGGACAAAAGGGCTGTGACAGATGTGAGGAGGCAGCCAGTGCCAGTTCCCGTGGGGTCCACGGAAAGATCTCAGAAGGAGACATACCAGGTGAGGATGGAGGCTGGGGCGGAAAGCAGGAAGAGCATCTGGAATCCAAGCAACAGCTGGATTCTCCTCTCCCCTCCTGTTCCACAAGGACACTAGAGGTATGTTCCCTGGTACAAATGAACACTATTGCACTTAAACTTAGAGCCAACAGGCTCAGCAAAGGGTAGGGATGAGTTGAAGATAGTGAACTGAGAGGAATTCTGCAGGTGAATGCTGGAATGTTTACCCTCCCCTCCTGATTGGCTCTTGGCAATCTCCTCCAGGTAGGAGATTGGATGAGTCCTCCATGAAGAAAATGAGTGGCCTCAGAGAAAATGCCTGGACCTCAGGGAGTTGGGAGTCCTCCCTCTCCTCAGCTGAGTCAACCTTGAGCCCATCTTACTGGCCCAGTGACTCATTCTTGGTTGTGAATAAATAGCCGACAATCACTGGCCATCTGAGGGAAGTCAATGATCAAAAAGGAAAATGATATAATAATAATGACAATAATAAACTCAATGGGGAAAATGATGCTAAAAGTATTAGAATAGAATAATAAGAAGTAAATTTAATGCCCTGAGAGAAACGAGATGACATTTTATTCAAGAAAAAAAAAAATATCAAGAGGCAATGAAAAAGACACCAATAGAAAACAAGGAAGAAACCTGGATAATAAAATATGTGGGAACTGAAATGAACAGAAAGCTCAGTTGATGATTAGGAATAGAAAGCCTACTTAAAAAAAAATTAAATTAAAAGATAAAAAAAATTAAAAATAGAGAAGCTAACAAAAATTTAAAAGTCTATGAATTTCAAGGTCTCTTAAATAACTTCATCAGAAAAGAAAAGTAATAGGGCTGGAGTTGGAGCTCAGTGGTAGAGCGCTCGCCTAGCATGCATGAGGCACTGTGTTCAATCCTCAGCACCACATAAATGTAAAATAAAGATGTTGTGTCCTCCTAAAACTTGAGAAAAAATATTTTAAAAAAAGAGAAGTAGTTAAATTGGTGCAATTTCAGATCTGTGAGGTGAAATGAGCTCTGGAGGTGGTCATGGTGGTCGCGCATCAAATGTGCCTGGAATTAACGCTACTGAATAGTGTCCTTAAAATACATATATAACTGGTAACTGGGGATTGAACCCAGGGGCACTCAACCACAGAGCCATATCCCCAGCCCTTTTTTATATTTAATTTAGAGACAAAGTCTCACTGCATTGCTTAGGGTCTCACTAAATTGATGAGGCAGGCTTTGAACTAGTGATCCCCCTGCCTCAGTCTCCCAAGCCACTGAGATTACAGCATGCACCACCACCCCTGACTAAGATGGTAAATTTAATGCTCTGTATATTTTACCACAATTAAAAATAAAAGATTTATAAAGGAAAAAAAAAGAGAAGTAATAAACGAGGAAGATATATATATGTATACACACATATATAATTGTTTATTTTGATTTTATAAATTTAAAAAAATTTGGTATTGGGGGACTGAATCCAATAATGGGTAATATATCATTGAACTAAATCCCCGGCATTTTTTTTTTTTTTTTTTTTTTGAGACAAGTTCTTGCTAAATTGCTGTGACTGATCTCTGATCTTGAACTTGCAGTTCTCCTGCCTCAGCCTCCCTAGTTGCTGGGGTTATAGGCCTGCACCAAGGCACCTGGCAGAAGTAATTTTTTCCTAGCCAAAGAACATTAGTTTGGGGGTTTAATGCCTCTCTTTTTCCTATCTTGATTCCCAAAGACAAGGAACAATAAAGAAAAGAGCCTTTTGCAAAACTATACAGTAAGTGTTTAGGACAAAGAGCAGAAGATCAGAGTGTTCCCATATATCTCAAAATCAGCACTGGGATTGAGAAAGACAATGGAGACATACCTTCAAAATGACAGGGAAAATTCATTCTACCCTGGGAAGGTTCAGCAAAGACAACTCCATACAAGGGAGCTATCCAAAAGCTTATGAGACAAGTCAGTTGAAATGAGGGTGGTTCTTCCAATACCAGCACAGGTGCCAGAATACAGTGAGAGGCGGGTTCCAGAGCACAGGCCATGTGATACCGAAGGAGGGACACTGGGTACCAGGAGGCCGCCTTGTGGCAGTGCCAGGTATTACACTGGAGCCTGAGCATAAGCGCTTCCAGGAGAAAACATCTGAAACTAACTAAACTGCATGTGGACGGTGTGTTAAACTGTACTCAGAAGTGTTTAAGTGACACTGGGGTGAAGGCTAAGAAGAACTAGTGATGGGGACATACAAAATAAAGCTAATGAAAAAAATGAGTCAATCAATAAAACTGTACAGATAAGAAAATGTACATATTCAGTACTCTGTGTCCATGGATCTGCACCAGGGATTCAAACAATTTTTGATTGAAAATGCTCAGAAATTAAAAATTGCATTTATACTGAACATGTATACACTTTTTTCCTTGTCATTATTTTCTAAACAATATAACGACTGTTTACACAGCATCAGCATCATCTTAGGTACTGTAGTTCATCTAGAGATGGTTTGATGTGTATGGGAGGAAGTATGAAGGTTATCTGCAAATGCTGCATTAGATACATAGGGTCTTGGGCAACCATGGGTATCTGCAGGTGGTCCTGGAACCAACCCCCTTGGATACTAAGACAACTATATATAGTACTCTGATTGTCTCGGTAGTGGAAAAACTACTGATTGTCAATAGCATTTGCACCCCACATTAATAAGGAAATGTGATGTGATGATTCTTGTGTGCATGTGTGTGTGTGTGTGTATGTGTGTGTGTGTGTGTGTGTGTGAGAGAGAGAGAGAGAGAGAGAGAGAGAGAGAGAGAGAGAGAGAGATGATTCTATTGGGAAGAAAGTGGGAGAAAATAGGGCCACCAGGATAGAGCCCCAAATCCCTGTCCTTCACACTTGATACCAGTAGGATGTGTCTAAATAAATCAACAAACACGTTGCAGACTCTGCCTACAACGGGAAACATAAAGGTGAATGCTGAGGAAACAGCTAAATGAGTTGAATATGGCAGGCTTTGGGGAAAATACCCAGGAGGGGCAGGGCAGGTGTGAACTATTGGCTTTTCTTTTTTACCAGTCCTGGGGATTAAACCCAGGAGCTCTCCACCAATGAGCTACATCCCCAGTCCTTTTAACTTTTAAGGTTGAGACAGTCTTGCTAGGCTACTCATACTGGCTTCAAACTTGGATTCTCCTGTCTCCTCCTCCCAAGTCTCTAGGCTTACAGGCTTGTGCAGCCATGCCTGACAACTATTGGCCTTTTAATTTCATGTAAATGAATTCTTTCAATGATTCAAAAATTAATTTGATTGTTTAAATTAATTAACTTATTTTTCATTCTGGGGATTGAATCCAGGACTTAGTGTATGCTAAACATGGCTCTACCACTGAGCGATACCCTGCAGACCCACCACGATTAATTTTAAATAGATATGGGTATAATTATAGGAAAGTACTTATATTTCTCCTATAATTTTTCTCTCTTTTTAAAAATTTTCTAAAGTTAGGAAAATATGATAAAAATAGTGTTCCGGGGCTGTGAGTATCGCTTGGTGGTAGAGAATACGCTTTGGGTGTACAAGGCCCTGTGTTGGATTCCCATCTCAGCAAAAATAAAAGTTTTTAAAAAGTCCTCACACTGGTTTTGTAGTTGTACGTGGGTATTACTTAGGGGTCAGCGGGAATCAGAAGATATCATGAGGATCTTTAGGGTAGATTCATTAAAAGGCTCCTTCAAAAGAAGAGGTCTGGAGATAAGAAACCACCAGGGGGTACTCAGAGTGAAGGGAAGGGCTTATCCAGCCATTTGCATGAAGAAAAGCTGGGTGAGGGAATCCCTGGCAGGGTTTGGGGGGCACAGGGATAAAGCTTAGCTGCATTCTAGTTCTCCTCCTTTGCCTCTTGGGGTGCAGAAAGGGTGCCTCTGGAGGGCCACATTGAAGTTACCCGTGAGGCAGGTGTGAGAACAAAGGAAGCTGTACACAACCACTACACAGTTCGACTCAGTGCCCACATTTGGGAGGGAGCCCTCTCTGTGCTCAGTGGGAATCAGGACTCTGACATCTGTGTACACACCTGGATTCTATTTCTCTTCCTGCCCAGCCCAAGCTTCTAGATGTTGGCCCCTGTGCAACTGGCTTCATTTTCTGAATTTATAGAGGCTGTTTGCCTTCACCTCTACAGATCTTTTGTTGTGAGCAGCAGCATTTATCATGCACTACTTGCCTGATAAATGACAGGTGGCATGGAATGATACACTAGCAAAGAATCAAGTCCCCTGGTACCTGCCAGCTCCAGGTATTGGGAAAATTGTTTTAAGTCTTATATTCTTCTTTTGTGACTTGGGCAAATATTTCCTAAATTTTCTATGAGAATTAAATAAGAAAGCGTATATAAAATAAGAAAGTTGATGATACCAAGATGAAATCATTGTTGTCAGACCCTGACAAAATTAGAGCCAGAAAGTCACGGGTGCCTGTCTGAGAGAAGTACTTTCTCCAGGACTTTCTAAAGATCTAAAAGAAATTTCTTCTCAAGGTACATACAACTCAAAAAAAAAAAAAAAAAAAAAAAAAGTACACACAACTCATGCCTTGCATGTCTTGCCTGTATGCACAGATTTCTGTAACACAGTTTACCTTCGGCATTCTTAAGTCTGAAGCAATTCAGACAAGACACAGTGGACAGAGCACTTACCTAGTAATGGCACCCCACCAATGAACTGACACCAACTCCTGCCTCAGTTCTCCAAAACCAATGAACTCTGCGTCCAAACAGCTTAAGTGAATTTGTAACATTTTGCCTCTAAACATTTCCCCTTGCCTCCACCTCTGTGAAAAGGTTCATGGTTCTCCAGGGCATGTGCATTCCTAAAGCAATACTTGGTTATTCCCAAATATCCTGTTTTTCTTTGCAGAATCTCTCTCTGATTATTACATAGGGTGACAACAACAACACCTACAACGCCTCCATAAGTGCATCTCCCTTTACTTCACACAGAGAGGGTAAGACATCCTAAAAGAATGTTTGACTGGGGTGATGAATGTAGGTGATGAACTCCAAGAGTCAAAGGAGAAATAATTTCCAGGCAGAGAAATCCCCAGATGTTTTAGAAGGGTTTGATGTGAGAAGTAAGATCTGGCTTCTTCTACATCAAAAGTAATGGAATAACTACTCTGTGAACATTATTTTCCCTATTAAAAAAAAGGACAAATTGTGATATTACCTCTATTGGGGTTGCTATGAGGGTCCATGTGGCTATGCATAAAAAGTGCTTAGAACAGTGTTGAGCGCACCTAAGGACTATGCCAGTTATTTTCGGGAGGTTTCCTGAGCCTTTGCAACTTTCTTCCACACTCACTACTTTCTTGTCAACTTTTGGCAGAATAAAAAACAATACAGCTGGGCATGATGACACACTCCTGTAATCCCAGCAAGTTCAAAACCAGCCTCAGCAGCAATTGAGCGAGGCTCTGTTTCAAAATAAAAAAAATAAAAAGGGCTGGGGACGTAGCTCAGTGGTTAAACACATCTGGGTTCAATCCCCGATACCAAAACCACAACAAAACAAACAAATAACAAAACAAAAAAACAATGTAAAGCCATGTTTCTCTTATCTGAGACAGTGAGGAGAAATGGAACTGGAGAAATTAAAAGTCTCTCAGCCAATCTTCAGAGAAGGGAGGTGGAGTGTGCTATGGGAAGGGAAATGTGCAGAAGAAAGAAAGTAAACTCAATTTTTAGGAGTTTCAGGAAAAAAAGATGAGGAGGAGTGGGGGAGGAGAAGGAGAAGGAGGAGGAGAAGAAGGAGGAGGAGGAGAAGAAAGAGGAGGAGGAGGAGGAGGAGGAGGAGGAGGAAGGGGAGGAGGAGGAGGAGGAGGAAGGGGAGGAGGAGGAGGAGGAGGAGGAAGGGGAGGAGGAGGAGGAGGAAGGGGAGGAGGAGGAGGAGGAGGAGAAAGAGGAGGAGGAGGAGGAGAAGGAGGAGGAGGAGGAGGAGGAGGAAGGGGAGGAGGAGGAGGAGGAGGAAGGGGAGGAGGAGGAAGGGGAGGAGGAGGAGGAGGAGGAAGGGGAGGAGGAGGAGGAGGAGGAGGAAGGGGAGGAGGAGGAGAAGTTGCTCTAGGGGGCCCAGCTGGCAAGGGACCCAAGTGTGATTTTCTGACTTGAAAATATCCATTGCCCATGTAGGTCTCATTGGGACCCAGTGTTCTTGTACATTTCCAGAGCTCTATACCTATTTCTTTTCTTTTTTTTTTAAATTAATTTTTATTGTTGGTTGTTCAAAACATTACATAGTTCTTGATATATCATATTTCACACTTTGATTCAAGTGGGATATGAACTCCCATTTTTACCCCGTATACAGATTGCAGAATCACATCAGTTGCACAACCATTGATTTACATATTGCCATTCTGGTGTCTGTTGTATTCTGCTGCCTTTCCTATCCTCTACTATCCCCGCTCCCCCCTCCCCTCCCCTCTTCTCTCTCTACCCCCTCTACTGTAATTCATTTCTCCCCCTTATATTTTTCCCCCTTTCCCCTCACTTCCTCTTGTATGTAATTTTGTATACCCCTGAGGGTCTCCTTCCATTTACATGCAATTTCCCTTCTCTCTCCCTTTCCCTCCCACCTCTCATCCCTGTTTAATGTTAATCTTCTTCTCATGCTCTTCGTCCCTACTCTGTTCTTAGTTACTCTCCTTATATCAAAGAAGACATTTGGCATTTGTATTTTAGGGATTGGCTAGCTTCACTTAGCATAATCTGCTCTAATGCCATCCATTTCCCTCCAAATTCTATGATTTTGTCATTTCTTAATGCAGAGTAATACTCCATTGTGTATAAATGCCACATTTTTTTTTATCCATTCGTCTATTGAAGGGCATCTAGGTTGGTTCCACAGTCTTGCTATTGTGAATTGTGCTGCTATGAACATGGATGTAGCAGTGTCCCTATAGTGTGCTCTTTTTAGGTCTTTAGGGAATAGACCGAGTAGGGGAATAGCTAGATCAAATGGTGGTTCCATTCTGAGCTTTCCAAGAAATCTCCATACTGCTTTCCAAATTGGCCGCACCAATTTGCAGTCCCACCAGCAATGTACAAGAGTACCCTTTTCCCCACATCCTCGCCAGCACTTGTTGTTGTTTGACTTCCTAATGGCTGCCAATCTTACTGGAGTGAGATGGTATTTTAGGGTGGTTTTGATTTGCATTTCTCTGACTGCTAGAGATGGTGAGCATTTTTTCATGTACTTGTTGATTGATTGTATGTCCTCCTCTGAGAAATGTCTGTTCAGGTCCTTGGCCCATTTGTTGATTGGGTTATTTGTTATCTTATTGTCTAATTTTTTTAGTTCTTTGTATATTCTGGATATTAGGGCTCTGTCTGAAGTGTGAGGAGTGAAGATTTGTTCCCAGGACGTAGGCTCCCTATTTACCTCTCTTATTGTTTCTTTTGCTGAGAAAAAACTTTTTAGTTTGAGTAAGTCCCATTTGTTGATTCTAGTTATTAACACTTGTGCTATGGGTGTTCTATTGAGGAATTTGGAGCCCGACCCCACAGTATTTAGATCATAGCCAACTTTTTCTTCTATCAGACGCCATGTCTCTGATTTGATATCAAGTTCCTTGATCCACTTTGAGTTAACTTTTGTGCATGGCGAGAGAAAGGGATTCAGTTTCATTTTGTTGCATATGGATTTCCAGTTTTCCCAACACCATTTGTTGAAGATGCTATCCTTCCTCCATTGCATGCTTTTAGCCCCTTTATCAAATATAAGATAGTTGTAATTTTGTGGATTGGTTTCTGTGTCCTCTATTCTGTACCATTGGTCCACCCGCCTGTTTTGGTACCAGTACCATGCTGTTTTTGTTACTATTGCTCTGTAGTATAGTTTGAAGTCTGGTATAGCTATACCGCCTGATTCACACTTCCTGCTTAGCATTGTTTTTGCTATTCTGGGTCTTTTATTTTTCCATATGAATTTCATGATTGCTTTCTCTATTTCTACAAGAAATGCCGTTGGGATTTTGATTGGCATTGCATTAAACCTATAGAGAACTTTTGGTAATATCGACATTTTGATGATGTTAGTTCTACCTATCCATGAACAGGGTATATTTTTCAATCTTCTAAGATCTTCTTCTATTTCTCTCTTTAGGGTTCTGTAGTTTTCATTGTATAAGTCTTTCACCTCTTTTGTTAGGTTGATTCCCAAGTATTTTATTTTTTTTGAGGATATTGTGAATGGGGTGGTTGTCCTCATTTCCATTTCAGAGGATTTGTCGCTGATATACAGGAATGCCTTTGATTTATGCGTGTTGATTTTATATCCTGCCACTTTGCTGAATTCATTTATTAGCTCTAATAGTTTCTTTGTAGACACTTTTGGGTCTGCTAGGTAAAGAATCATGTCATCTGCAAATAGTGATAATTTGAGTTCTTCTTTTCCTATTTTTATACCTTTAATTTCTTTCATCTGTCTAATTGCTCTGGCCAGTGATTTGAGAACTATGTTGAACAGAAGTGGTGAGAGAGGGCATCCCTGTCTTGTTCCAGATTTTAGAGGGAATGCCTTCAGTTTTTCTCCATTCAGAATGATGCTAGCCTGAGGCTTAGCCTCTATACCTATTTCTATTGGTTATGCCTTTCAAGACCAGAGGGGCTCTCTGGTCTTCTCTATAATGCACCACAGTGTTCAACCACACAAACTGGGAATCTTCAAGCATCTTACTCAAAAGGCTCACGCTTTGAGCAGTCAGCTCCACCTAGCGCAGGATTCTGTGCTGATGTGTGTGCATCTATCCATTATTCATTGGTCTCTTTGCTTCCATTGTATTCTGCCAGTGGGGGCAAGGAGTATAACTGCTTAAGTCAGAGAACATGTCCACTGTATATTTAGCTTTTCCCATAAGTATGAAGTAGAATCCAATAGAGAGAATGAAAGGGACACAGTATGTTCATGGCATCTTCTAGTTGTCTAAAGCCTTTCTGGTCATTGATCACACTGTGTTAGAAACTTTCCATCCTGTCATTCAGCAAATATTTATTGAGCATCAGCTATATGCTAGGTTCTGGGAGATTGGGAAGAGAGAAGCTATAAAGATAAAAATGCTCCCATCCTCTTTGAAGACTACTATCATATTTATAAACATAGCTTTGGGATTTTGCATATATGATCATCCTACATTAAAATATTACAATCTTTCAACTATAAGACACTAAGATACTATTTGAAGTGTGCTCAAAAAAAACCAAGAGTGGACTGCTCTTTTCATTTATGTTTAGCTGGATGCTGTTGTGCACACCTGTAATCCTAGTGGCTTGGGAGGCTTGGGCAGGAGGATTGCAAGTTCCAAGCCAGCCTCAGCAATTTAGCAAGGCTCTAAGCAACTCTCAAAATTAAAAAAAAAAAAAAAAAAAAAAAAAGGCTAGGGATGTAGTTCAGTGGGTGAAGTGCCTCTGGATTCAATCATCGGTACAAAAATATATAGAGATATATGTTTATTATAAGTAGTGATAAAAAGGTGGAGACCAAAATATTGCATTGCGTTGATCATTGGCTTTAGTTTTTTGGATTTTTTTTCAATATGGTTTAGATTCTCTTAAAAATCAAACAATTGTTTTTCATTTGATGTTCTTTTTATGCTATTTGTATGTCAAATACATACAGCTCCTTTTTCAGGAGTTGTGGCCCACACCTGTAATCCCAGTGACTCAGGAGGCTGAGGCAGTAGGATCATAAGTTTGAGATCAGTCAGGGCAACTTACTGAGACCTTGTCTCATGAAAAATAAAAAGAGCTGGGGCTGTATCTCAGTGGCACAATGAGATCAATAGACAATGGATAGATGCACACAAGTGCAGATATCTGGGGTTAATGAAATTGACTGCTCAAAGGGTGAGCCTAGTGGGTGAGATGCTTGAAGTTCCCAGTTTGTACAACTGAACACAAATTCTGGAGTTAGACCAGAGAGCCCCGCCCCCCCACAAGGTACAACCAACAGAGACAGATATACAATTCTAGAAATGCAAAAGGCCAGTGGATGCCAATGCTCCTGGGTTCAATCACCAGTACTACCCAAAACAAACAAACAAACAAAAGAACAAGTATCTCTTTTATTTTGAATAGCAAAGTAGATATTTCCACAGTCTTTAAAATAAACAGTTAGGGCCAGGGGTCTTGGAAACACTGTGTATTTTTCAAATTGGAACAGCTGGGAATAGCAAAGTGTGCTTGCTTCTGGGTGACAAACAGTATCCAACCACATAATCCTATTATCAAATTGAGTTAGGAGAATTCAATTTAAATGACACTGGTTCAGAATTGCTACTAGAGATCCATGTGCTGTAGATCTTCTGGCGTCTCTGACTCTAAGACAAATACCCATTTGTTTCAAGCTTTCTAAATGTACTTCTGTTAAACAGATGAGGCGTGTGTATTCGACGGTGTTTTATGTGGTATGTGCTATATGTATGTGATGTGTGTATTTGTGGTGTGTTTGCATGCAGTGTCTGGTTTATGTGTATGTGATATGTGGTATGTAGGTGATGTGTGTGCGTAGTGTGTATGTGTGGTTATTTGTATACACGTGCACATCCTCTCAGTGTTAAATTAATCCCTGACATTTCACTTTTATTTTTTCATCTTGTTTGAAAGACTACAAATCCTATTCCAATAGGAAGCTCCTCTGAGTTGACTCGTATTCAGATTTATCACAATTTTCAGGAAGAAAATATACATGTTCACGGATTTGGGTGCTGATTCTCTATCACCATTTTTTGTGGTAAACATTTGCTTTATTATTAAAAAATAATAGGATAATGTTTAAGGGTGTATTAGATGTATAATTTTTACTCTATAGAAAAAATAGGGAAGAATGAAAATTAACAGGTTGACATGAAGTGTAATAATAATAAATTGGAACAAGAAAATAGGGCAAATATTTGATAGGAATTCAGAAATTGTAAGAAAACACAACTTAAGAGACATAAAGATTTGATCTATAAAAAATCTGAACAATAAAAATTTGTTTTCATGTTAGCCCCAAATAGTCATTATTAGACTTGTTCCAAAATTAAAAATGAGTCAAAACTCCTAACGTGTGTTTTGTCATTCAGAACTCTTTTGTAGAGGAAAAAAATGCTTATTCTTCCACACATTTAAGATAGAATCAAATTTTAAATGAAGCCAATGTACATGATAATTACAATGTAAATGATAATTTCTGGAAGTGTTTCCTGAATCCTTGAACTGGCAGCTTTGAGTCAAATATTTTTGATCTTTACAAAAGTGAAAATTGAATAAATAAAATAAAAATCAAGTAGCAACTAACTCAGATGGATTTGCACCATTGTCACTAACATTCATAATATGTAAATAATCCAAAGTATTTTAGCAAAGTAGAGGATAGAAGTTTTTTAAACTGTTATGCAAAGCTAGAGTTAGCCCTGCAATCTTTTTAAGTAGACTCAATCAGGTAAATCATTCACTGAGAATTTTACAATAGACATAATATTTTCTGTATGCAAATTAGATAGTGTATACGTGTAATTTCTCTATAATACATTTTATTTGTAATAGCGGCGCATCTACTCAACCTGTGTTTGGATGTTGGGATTGTTTCCATAATAACACAGTAGAGAATGAGTTTGTTTTTTTTTTTTTTCCTTGTGCTTGGGAGGGACCTCTTTAATCTACTACAATGAAGCTGTGATGTAATTTGCAAAATTCCTTCTGCAAATGAACCCCAAAGCTGAGTCTATGCAGTCTTAAGTGGTGAAAGTACTATCTGAAAATTATCCAGTTTGGAATGAATAAAACCAGTGGGTTCAAATAATGTAATGTCTCAAGGTAAGAATCTATAGGATGATTTCTTTATTTACTTTGCTTGTTTTCTAGGGCTGACAGAGCAAAGTACTACAATCTGGGTGGCTGAACCAACAGATACTCCTTTTCTCTCCTTCTGGAAGCTGGAAGTCTGACATCAAGGTGTAGGCAGCATTGACCTCTGAGACCTCGCTCCTTGGCTTGCAGATGGCCTCCTTCTCCCTGTGACTCCACATGGTCTTTTCTCTGTGGGTGTCTGTGTCCTAATTTCCTGTTGCAAGGACATCAGTCATATTGGATTAGGGCCCATTTCTATGACCTCATTTTAACTTAATTACCTCTTGAAAGGCCCTATTGCCAAGTGCAGTCACATTTTGAGGTACTGGGGGTTAGGATTTGAACAGGTGACGTTTGAGGAGATACAAATCCACTCACAACAGTTCGTCTCCACAATCTGAATTAAGCTCACAAATTCCACATTAGCCCACAACTCTCAGTACTGGGAGCTTGGCTTGGTATTCTTTCAGTGTGTGCCATGTTTTCAGTTGTTCTTCAGTGACCCAGGGCTCAGAGCAGCCAGATGTTGCAGGATCTTAGAGAGGAAGCTCACAGAGGAACAGATTATTTTGCACTGACTCAGAGACTGACCCTGGATATGGAAAGCTCCGAAAAGCCACCTCATTCTTTTGCAATGGGGTATTTTTTCTCTCTGTGTGCTGAGGTGGCTCACATACAGGTGGGTAACCCTGACCCTCTGTATTCTAGGCAACATTTCCCTTTCCTAACTGACCTTGAGATACCTCCAACTGCTAGCCAGGAGAGACAGAATTAGCCTGCGATATAATTCGGGTCTGAAATGTACCCCCAAGGCCCCCTGCATTAAAGGTTTGGTCTCCAGGCTGTATTGGGAAGTGGTAGAGCCACCAAAAGTATGAGCAAAAATAAACCTTTCCTGCTTTAAGTTGATTATCTCAGGTATTTTGTCACAGCAACAGAAAATTGAGTAATCCAGCATGCTTTAATGTTTTATTCGTTCTTCCATTGTTTTCTAATCCAAATTCAAAAATTAAAACCCAAACTCACTTGCTTTATGTCCTCCTCACCCTTTGGGCATTTTTTTGTTGTTGTTCCACTTTCCCAAAATACTTCTCCAGATGGCTGAGCAATAAATAATATTTGATGATTAGATTTCTGTCATTTTCCTTCTGCTTCGTCTCCATGCTGTTGGGAGAATATAATCTCATTATTTCTCATCCGCAGAGTTAACTGTCCTTCAAGTAAAGAGAAAAATCAATGCCTCTCACTGCTTTGCATTTTCGCAACTTGCATCGGAAATGGAAATTCGCTCCACGTGTTGTATTGAATTGTCATCTACAGTCACTTGGGGGTCATCGTTGACATCTCCCTTCCCTTGACTTTTATCCTAATTTCACCAATGGCTGTGGATCATCCCTACCCATCATCATCATCTCACCCCTTCTTTTCCTTCCCATTGTCACTGACTAATTCCAATCCTCCTAATCTCCTGCTTGGATTTATTCACAATAGCCTCCAGTCTGGTCTCTGGTCTCCATACCTCAAATATCAACCCCCTGTCACAATACATTTGCTATAGTGTAGGAAGGATAAATGAGCTTTCAAAAACATATACCCGATCATGCTATTCTCCTGCTTAATAATCTTCAGTGTGGGCTGGGGATATTGCTCAGTGGTAAAACAGCTGCTTAGCATACATGAGGTACTGGGGTCAATGCTCAGTACTGCAAAACAAAACAAAGCAAAAAGAAAAAAAAAAACTTTGAGGATTTACAACCAGACAAATTCTAAAGTTTTTTGCACGGGTCATTCAAAACGCTTAAGAACTGAATTTCCTCCTATTTCTTGCATGCTCCCCAGTCATCTCCCAGGCTAGTGCCCTGCACTTAGCTGCAGACTTCAATGTCACATGTCTACCCCTCCTATGGACCCTCCTGTCTGGGACCTCACTGGGAGGCCCTTTATGATCCTTTAACTTGTCCTTCCAGTGGACCTATCATGATATTTTCTTTTCATTTTTGGTACTGGGGATTTAACCCAGGGGTACTTTTTACCATTGAGCTATATCCCCAACTCTTTTTAATTTCAATTTTTATTTTGAGACGGGTTCTCACTAAGTTGCGGAGGCGAGGTTCCAATTTGTGATCCTCCTGTTTTAGCCTCTTGAGTTGCTGGGATCACAGGCGTGTACCACCACATCAGGCTATGATATTTTCATATATACTGAGGTAGATTATTATGAGTAGTAATGGGGTTGGACCCAAGGGCACTTTACTACGGAGCTACATCCTTAGCCCTTTTTATGTTTTTAATTTTGAGACAGGGTCTCCCTAAGGTGCCAAGAGTGGTCTCAAACTCTATAGATCCTTTTGCCTCAGCTGCTAAGAGTCTGGACAGGGAGTCTTGTGGGAATGGACTTTCTCCTTTTGTTTTTGAATATTTAATGTACAGTAAGTCCTCAAAACTTTCAGTTGGGTTAAAAATAAAGTTGTGAAAATCTGTGATTCAACTATATTTCCCAGTATCCTTTCCTTCAATTATATATCATCTGTATCTTAAGTAAAAGTCATTTTTACATATTTAAAAGAAAATTTGAGTTGCATCCTATTATTATGGTGAGGCAGAAATGGCCGAAGTTACACAGTGCAGCGTGGGTCGGTGTCTCGAATACCTTCTGACTGCTGGAGGGGAAGGAATGAAACCACAAAAAGCAAAACCAAAAAATTGCATCATGATAGTTTAGTCTTTTTATTTTTTTAATTGTTACTCATGACTCTCGGTTTAGTTTCTGATTTTTTAAAAGTCTTTAAACATTAAACAGTTCTTCTCTAGCGACCACGTTTTCCCTACTGAACATATTGCTCCTTCTCCCACCCAACAAGGTTGGTATGAAGATCCTGGTCAGGCTGATCCTGGCCCCTGGATTCCATTAGGGTCACATTTAGGACTTGGCTAGGGCAGAGATTTGGCGGCTGCCCACCCCTCCCTAACCAGCATTCTGTTTGGCAGAGCTGCCAGGTGCCTGATTGTGCAGAGAAATGGGATGGGATCACTCAGTGTGACAGTCAGGAGAGATTTCACAGATCACAAGTGTTTGGAGAGACAAGTCAAAACCCAGCCATGGAAACGTGGCTGCTGTGGTTCCACTGAACGGGAGTGGTCTGCTAGCAGGAGTCCAAGGTCACGGGGCATCATTGCTTCTTTGGACCAGAGCCCAGTAAAAGAAAAGCCCTGATGTCTACCACTGGTACAGGAAAAAAAAAAAAATTTGAAAATTTCAAATTGTGCTCTTTACCTGGTCAGCCTGCAAGCACAGGGAAATTGGAATTAAACATGACTTGGTGGATAATAAGCCTTTAAATAATGACATTTTTACAGTCCATCCTCAAAGGAGTACAATGCCAACTTTGTTGTGAGGCAGATGGTGGGGAAAAAGGTGGATGTGAATCCGATCATTTAGCAGGCAAATTAATTTATGTGACAATAACCAGCCTCCAAATTGGGTTTATTGACTCATTACATTTTCTCCCTATGAAATTTAGTAAAATGCCAAACTCTACATTTTAGAGGAGCTGAAGGTTATTTTCTCATTTTAAAAGGGGGCACATTCGGTGTTAGTTTGGATCTATATTAACAAAATTCCCACAGCTTCAAGTAAGTCGGTGATTGTTCTGTAGTTTAAGGATAATACATTTGCAATAAAATTAGAGTCCCCCAGGCAATCCTCAATTAATCTTGAAAAGAATCAACTACTTAATTTCCAGATCACTCTTTTTTCTTTTTTTGAGTCCAAGTAATTTTCAAAGCAAAAATAAAATAGAATTAGACCAGTAAGACCTCAGATCTCTTGATAAGGAAAGAAAGAAAATAAAGGAATGAAAGGAAAGCAATGGAAAATATTAATATCATTTAAGCTGCTCTTTGAGTTGGAAAAACCCAACTACTATAGAAAGATTATTTTTCTTTTTCTCTCTCATTTTTTTTTTTTTTTTTTTTTTCAGTATAGAGATCAAACCTGGGGCCTTGCACATGCTAGGCAAGCGCTCTGCCACTGAGCTACACCCTGAGCCCTTGGAAAGCTTTTTTATTTGATGTACTAAGGTCAACTGAATAAAAAGAAAGCTTTTATTATATAAAGTTAAACATTATGCAATATATAGATATATTATACATTGTGTTGTACCCCATTAATACATACAGCTTTTATGTTTCCATGTATTAGCTAAAATTTTAAAAATAAAATAAATTAACCTAGGTAAAAAAAAAAAAGAAAGAAAAGAAACAAACACAAACATTATTGCTTAAACTGTACGGTAAGTTGGGTAATAAATTCTGTGGTTCATGACTGATTTTTGTTTGTTTTTGTAAGGCGGGGGATGGAACCCAGGGGGTTGTGCATGCTGTGCAAAGCTCTACAACTGAGCCACATCCTCAGCCCCAGCTCCAGACTTAGAAGAATCTCCAAGTCTCTGGTATACAGTATCAGGTCTAGCAGGGTCCTTTCTGAAGCTAGCTGGTAAGGCCATGCTGTCTCAAGGGTCTGACATCCAAAGGTTTCCTAGATAGGTGTGTGCTATGCCATACCAGCAGCCACCCAGCTACAGTCTCTTGGACTGGTTCATCTTGAACTTTTCCAAGCCACATATTTCATAGATTATCATTATAGCATTTATTTTTTTCCTTTGAGATGGGGTCTTGTTATGTTGCCCAGGCCGGTCTTAAACTCAAATGATTTTCCCACCTCAGGATCCCTGAATAACTGGGAATATAGGTGTGTATCACTTTGCCTGGCTCATGAGAGCTTTTGCCGATAAAATTTAGTACAGATTTTGTTTTTGATGAAAAAATAATTGGTTTAGTAACTCGCTTTTAAATTTATTTTTGTCAAAAAATATCGTATAAGTACATTCTTGGCAAAAATCTGAACAGTGTGGATGGATATAGATCAATGAAGGCTTGTTTACTTTTCCTTTCTAGAACATTCTGGGTATTTGTGTGTGTGTATTTATGAATGCAAGGGGTATTGAGTACCATTCTCCTGTGCTGTTTGCTTTGATGGTGCTTGACACAGAGGATGCCACTCAACCATGTATATATTGTACTCTTCCCCCACACATACATCCTGTTGATAAAACCTAATTTAAAAATAACAATAAACGACAAAATAGAACAATTACAGTAATATATTAAAAATTGTGTAGCTGCATGTGGTAGTGCACGCCTGTAGTCCCAGCTACTTGGGAAGCTGAGGCAGGAGGATCGCTTGAGCCCATGAGTTTGAGACCAGCCTAGACAATATGCCAAAAACCCGTTTAAAAATAAAATCACATGAACATGATCTCTTTCTCTTGAGTCAAGACAAATATTGGTATGTTCAGACTGTGACTGACCACAAATAGCTGAAACTGAAGATTAAAATATCACTGTAAGCTGATATCACCTGGATCTGTTTTTTTTTTTTTTTTTTTTTTAAGTGAACAGGCTGCTATGAGTGTTCTGATTTGTGCTACTTATAGAATGACGGTGTGCTCTTGGAATGGTGCCACTGTCACTGCCTAAGCTCTGTCTTTCCACAGCCACACAGCCTAGTGTTCCAAAGCATATGTACGCTCTGTTTTATGAATATATGCCTTTGGCTTCTTTCTTTGAGGTGGATATAAGTGGCTACATTTTCCTTTTTGGAAAAAAAAAAATCCCTCTTATTTCATCGTATCTTAATTCTTTTCCATAAGGAAAACATAGCAGGAGGCACTGGAAAATAAGGCTAACAAAGCAGAATAAGCATTAGTAACCTGTTGTTTATTTAGAAAGCAATTGATTAAAGAAGTTGTTCTTATAAAATGGTACACTGCGTTTGCCAATCCGTCCCATACATCCCGTGCTATCTGCTAATGGCTGTCACCTGGTCACATGCCTCTTATTGGCCCAGGTCTCTGTAGTGTAGCTGTCTCCTCTGCTTCTCCACCCTTGGCCTCATCTGAAGCATCACCTCCAGGCCATTATTTCTACAATTTTGATCGTGGCATCTTGTGCTCAAAACCGTTTGTGCTTCTCTCCATGGCTCAGTCTCCAGCAGAGATCGTCATGGCCCCTCAGCCCAGTCTCAGTTGGAACCAGGGAAACCTATGTTCTGACTCTACTCAACCACTGGTCAGCTGTGAAGTCATTGATTCCATCACAGATCCTCCCTGGCCTCAGTTTCCTCATCTATAAAGGTAGAAACTTGGCGGCATAAGCTACACAATGATTTTTTTTTTTCATTGTGAGACTCTCAGCCCATTTCAGCCTTGATCAAAGGGTTCAGAAATTCTGTGTGCCCCGCCAACTCTCAGATCAGCAGTATCTTTCATCTTCACTTCCACACAGTTTAAGATCTTTTGAGGGATTTTGCTTCAGTTTTAAACATATGAGTATTGATGTTTATTGAAATCCGAAAGCCGGATGGGACCTGGCTCATTTTCACATCCTGGCAACACTTTGCAGCCAGTGACATGAGATGCCTTTGCCAGCCAGGCCTGTTTTAATCAAAAGCTTTCATCTGAAATGCAATTCATAATTTCTGGGTGGTAAAGAATATTTCCCTATAGGATGATTGCACAGAGCAGTAATGCTAAGCTCTTTAAATACCTTTGACAGGAGGTAAAAACTTCTCTCGTTGAACAAACTTGCACCAGGTGCTCTTTGTAAGACCCTATCTGAAAAGCAAGCAAAGACCAGGATCATGCCTCTGCCCCTGTGTGGCTTAGAGTCAAGTAGCAGACAAGCCACCAAGACTTCAATACCTTAGAATGTAGTGAAAGTCATTACCGAAGCATGGATAACCTTGGAAGTTCACCAAAGAGAGAGAAACACTTATGATTACAATGAGGAGGGAACACTAATGCAGAAAGTGGGATTTGTGTTACAAAGTTTGTTGTTGTTATTGTTGTTACTGTTGGTAGCAGTTAAAAGGGTTATTGAGAGCGGGGCATGGTAGTGCATGCCTTCAATCCCAGTGGCTCAAGGAGGCCGAGGCAGGAGAATAGTAAGTTCAAAGCCAGCCTCAGCAACTTGCAAGTCCCTATGCAATTTGGCAAGACTCTGGCTCAAAACAAAAATAAATAAATAAATAAATAAAGGGCTGGGGATATTTCTCAGTGGTTAAGTATCCCTGTGTTCAATCCCTGGTACACACACACACACACACACACACACACAAAATGTTATTGAGGCTGGGTGCAATTGGTACACACCTGTAATTCCAATGGCTCAGGAGGCTGAGGCAGGAGGATTGTAAGTTCAACACTAGCCTCAGCAACTTCGTGAAAGCCTAAGCAACCTGGCGAGACTCTGTCTCACAATTAAAAAACAAAGAAAGGGCTGGGGAGGAAGCTCAGTTTTAAAATGTCCCTGGGGTTTAATAACTGAACAAAAAAACACATTATTGAGGAGGAAGTTGGAACCATGGTTTAGAATTATGCCCTCATTAGTGGTGGTGGTGCTTACAATCTCAGCAATTCCTGAGGCTGAGGAGGGAAGACCACAAGTTTGAGGGCAGCCTGAGCAATTTGGCGAGACCCTGTTTCAAAATTAAAAATAATTAAAAAAAGGCTGTGGGTATAACTCAGTGGTAGAGCACCCCTGTATTCAATCCCTAGTGAAAAAAAAAAAATTCACGGATGTGGATTTTATTTCCCTCAACTATCCACCAGGTATATTGTTAGCTAAGTTTCAGTGATTAAAGAAAAGAAAAAAAAATCTATGAAGGGACAGACATCATGTCTCCCTGGAGCATATGTGCAAGTATTTGAGCGGTCAT
Organism: Callospermophilus lateralis; assembly: GCF_048772815.1. Classification (NCBI taxonomy): domain Eukaryota; kingdom Metazoa; phylum Chordata; class Mammalia; order Rodentia; family Sciuridae; genus Callospermophilus; species Callospermophilus lateralis. Next base: position 15,938,742 of record NC_135320.1, read on the forward strand.
AGACACAGGAATGCAGAAATTTGAATGCATTTGAGCAAACTGGTGTTCCTGTTGCTCCCATCCTAGCCATGTCCAGTGAAACCCTTATTCCCACAGTTGAAGATAGAGGGGCAATAATCCTGGATACCTTGGTCCCTTCTCCAAGTTTGGGGCCAGTGGAGAATTAGATGCAGAAACCAGGCCCATGGTCAAAGTCACATTCTCTGTACAGCTGATAAGCCTAAAATGGGAATACAGGCCACAACTGGGCTCTGCAGTACCCCCAGGCCTCCTCCCCTCCACCTCCTTCCTGCCTGCTTGAATTGTTTGGACTGCCCAAGCCACAGGCCTCCCTTGCAGAGGAAGGGGTGACAGGTTTTGAGGACGGGCAGTTGTCACTAGAGAGGAAAGGGTGAATGACACTCTAGGAATTCAGCAACTAGAGTATTCCTGCCTTCTTTGGGGACAATCAAGGAAATCCTGCTCCCTTTGGGACTGTGAGGGAAGCCATGCCTCCTCTTGAGAATAGCCAGGGAAGTCACATCTCTTTTGGAGTCCGTGAGTGTGGGGCAGTGGCAGAGTGAGAGGTGTATTCTTCTAGGAGGCCTCACAGAAACAAGGCATGGAGAACATTCCTGGGGTCTTTGTTTTCTTAAACTGGCCTGTAGTTGGAGGAAATCAGCAATTTAATGTTTTCTCTGTCAACAATGCTCCAGTTTTCCCAAGGTGGGTACCCTGGCACCCCAGCTGGCCTTCCCCACTCTGGATGCATGGGAGTTGCACCTGTTCATTCGCTCATCATGGTGTTTTTTTTTTTTTTCCCTCCAGGGGGCTATTTTAAGACTGATGCTTCTTTTCTGTTCTATTCTGCAGCCCTGGTCCAGCCCAGCAGTATAGATGTCTAGTATAGATGTTCTGGACATCTGAAAGTGAACATCTGGACCTGAAAGACCAAATACAAATATTCCCATTGCACACCACCAGCGATGCAAAAATGCTCCAAATTTGAAGCCTTGTTAAGTCCTATAGGCTAACGAATTCCAGTGAGAAAGTAGAGACCATAAATGATCCTCACCAGTTTTTATTCTTCTCAGCAGACAAAAAGTCCTCACTGTGGTTTCCAGTAGTAAACCACAGGCCATGCTGTGACTGCCAGACTATATTTCCTTCAGGACCTTAGAAGTCCAGTGGATTCAGGTAGCCCAATTAACTTATGGCTTCACTTTCTAAAGAATTCAAAGAGCTAATAGAGCCGGCATGGTGGCACATTGCCTGTAATCCCAGAGATTCCGGAGGCTAAAGCAGGGAGGATTGCAAGTTTGAGGCCAGCTTCAGCAATTTAGTGAGACCCTGTTTCAAAATGAACAAGTTGTAAAAGGGCTGGGCATGTAGCTCAGTGGTAAAATACCCCTGGGTTCAATCTCCAGTATCCATCCACCTCCCCTCAAAATAGAATATACACCATTCTGCCAGCCCTCTCCCACCAAACATGGACATGCCCACATGCACACCTACATAATGAACACACTCATTTACAAATGCAGGCAAACACGTTTGCATACATGCAATCCACATACATGTTCACATGCTCGTGCATGTACAATACACACATACATAAGCAACTCTCTCTCTCTCTCTCTCTCTATATATATATATATATATATAATTTAACAGCAATGATTCTGTTTCTTTATAAAAAGAAATCTCTCTTGGTATCACAGTTAATCTGAACAAAATACATCCAGCAATTAATATAATCTACAAGACCCAGGCATTAATACAATCTGCAAGCACACTGCTGTACCAACCTGAGACCAATTGTGGCAAAGACAGATTGACATCTGATGAAAAAAAGAAATCAGGCCAATCTTTATTTCAGCCACACCCCAGTGTCAGCCATGAGGCTGTACTTTGTATAGACTTTTGTTTAATATAAAGAACTTACCCATCAAGCTCGTCACAGCTGGAAGAAAAGCTCATGGATGCTTATTGCCTATTTTCATTATTTTGAAAAATTTCCTACAAAATTTAGACATTTTCACTAGCTGCAGATGCCGGTTTTATCAAGTGCATTTCTTTCCATCCAGCATAATCAAAGCCCTATTTCTATTTACCCTTTTTTACTGGCAACCCTGGCCTCCTAGGGTTGAGCAGTGGACAAGTCTCTGACCAGTGCTACAGCATCCACACCTTCTCCAGGGTGGCGTCCTCTGCGGGGTGACGGTGGCTTGAACAGCCACTGGCTGTTGCATTGCTTGAGGCTCTGCAGCCTGCCTCCCCCAGCAAGAGCTCTCCTCTGTTGGTGGAAAAGGACAGAGCTGGTGAAGTCTGATCCCTGAGGCTCCTCCCTTGCCTCTTCCTCAGGATCTTCCCCTCTTCTTTCTTTGAAGTTCTCAGGCATCGAGTATCTAATGATTCTTTAATAACCAGGTTTGAACTTACAGGTAATATTGCAGGCTGTGTGAAGAGCAGGTGGAGAGTGAAATAAGCAGCAGGAACATAGAATCCTTCAGAAACTACACAAATCTTCCTAGACAACATCTGAAACTCACTAATGGGTTAAAAAAAAAAAAAGAAGGAAGGAAAGAATGAGGGGGAGAAGGAAGGGAGGAAGGAAGGAAACTAGTATTATGCTCACCGGGTGTCCATTATTATTATTTTTATATTATTGTTTTTTCCTTCCATCCAGAGGCTTCTGTGTCTCTTGGGTCTCTTTGTGGATTCCATGGCTCCTTGACTCCTGTGGCCACATGCACTGCTCCCAGCACGGTCCTATCCTGGGGCTTCTCCTTTCCCACACTTGACCTAGAACTGAATGCTTGTGCACTTGTGACAGTGAAGATTATCCAAGAAATTCCTTAGCCATGGAAACTGGATAGTCATAACTTGTCAAGTCATAGATATTAAGAATGTTAGGAATACTCAAGGCATAAAATTATCTTTTGTATTTTTAAATTTAATTAATTTACTTATTTTGTGGTGCTGGGGTTCAAACCCAGAACCTAGACCCTTAAGCATGCTGGGCAAGTGCTGTACCACTGAGCTACATCCTCCGCTCTAAAATGATATTCTTTAATGCATTCTGTTGAAAATTCCATTTTCTGCATACATGCAAATAAAATGACAGAATATATATAATTTTTATACGTGTAAGGAGGTGCCCATGCTTGGAAGTGTTTGATTGAAGTTTAAGCACTTCTGGAAAAAAAAAAAAAAGAGTGTGAAGGCAAAAAGCAGAGTCTCACACCTCTTCACTCACAGAGGCAGGACTCAGCTCGATTCTGGAGTGACGTGCACACACAGTCTAGACCGCAGGGTCACATGCACCCTGCTAATTGCACCTTGTGGTTTGGAAGTTGTTTAGACTCCTGTGGGGTTGTTGAAACTGATCTCTGCTAGCAGAGTGGAGATTTCATAGTCAGCAGAGGCCACTGCCTCCTTAGAAATTATAAAGGTAGAAGAGAAACTAAACATGGAAGTCCTAAGAAATTAAAGTGAATGTTTTCTCTTTGGCTGAATATCCACAATTTTTTTTTTCTCTTCCTGTAACTATTTAATTGGTTCTTTGGTGGGGCTGTAGTAGTGAACATTTAATCAGAATTGAAAAGGAAGATAAAAATTATCGTGTTGAATTAAAGCAGAGCTACTTTCAGGTAGGGGCTCCATGCTGCTGCTATATGAGAAGCTGGGTCCTCACCTCTGGGCTCTCTCTGGAAGTGTCCTCTTCAATTAATTGTTTTGGACTGAATTATGTCTCCAAGTTCATATGTTGGAGTCTCAATCTCAGCACTACAGGATGTGGCTGTGTTTGGGGATAAGGTCTTTAATGAAGTAATTAAAGTAGAATAAGGTCATTAGGGTAGGCTGTAATCTACTGTGATTGATGTCTCATAAGAAGAAGTGATTAAGACACAGAAACACCAAACGCACGGATGACATGAACACAATATGGAGAAGGCAACCACAGGACAAAACAAATCTGTCGACCCCTTCATCTTGCTTTTTAAGCAACCCTGACTCTGGTAATCTGTCATGGAAACCCTAGCAAACTCATATACCATTTCATTTTTCACTTTTGTTCTGAGTGAACGATACAGCGTGAAGCATATATCCAGATTTAACCCCACAATCTCCCTTTTCCAGGAAACTGAGGAAAAATGTGTTAGCTCTATTTCCAAATTCTTTTCTCATACCCAAGGTTACATTTGGATACATCTTAATTTATCTTAAATCTTAAATAATGGATAAATCTTAATTCTTGGCTAATTCAAAGGTCTAAAAGAAAATTCACTGTGACCAATCCATAATTTTTCAAAAAAGTAAACATGAAATATATATATATATATATATATATATATATATATATATATATATATATATAGATAGATATAGATAGATATAGATAGATAGATATAGATAGATATAGATAGATAGATATAGATAGATATAGATAGATAGATATATATATCCTCACTAAATCAGAGAATTAAACAATTTTACATTGGGAAGGACAACCATCCAACTTTATTGAAGCAAAACACTCTTCAACAGAAAATTTGTTTTAAAAATCTTGGTGAAATATTTACCAAGATAAAAATCAACCAGTCTTCATAAATTGGAATGCAAATGCTTTGCTCAAAATCTGCAAATTTCTAACAAGGATAATTTTATAAGAATTTTAACCATATGCTTGAAAGATTATTTTAACTTCCAGACTAGGTTGCAATGAGAACTGGCTATATCTCAAAATTTATTCTTCCTGGTGGAATGTTGAAAAGTTCTTAATTTGCAAAATAACAATGCTCTCTGCTGCTAGTTCATGCATCTCTCTGCTGCTAGGTCTGGGTGACCAATCAGTTCTTTCAGAGTACTTCTTAATTCAAAAAGCCTAAACTGGGCATGATGGTGCATACCTGTAAGCCCAGGAACTCAGGAAGCTGAGGAAGGAGGATCACAAGTTCAAGGTCAGCCTCAGCAATTTAGCAAGACTTGTCTCAAAATAGAATAAAAGCTTATCATGTGTGAGGCCCTTGATTCAACCCTAGTATCACAAAAACAAAACAAAAAGTAGATGTTACTGTCAATAATTGTCTGAATATCTCTAGTGAATAACAAAAAGCCTATTTTAAAAATAAAAGGTAATTAATAGTGATGACTTCTTTGAATGTATATTCATAGGCAAATGTCAGAAGCTTGTTAGAAGGTTTTGCATGTTGATTTTAAAATAATCTTCCTCTCTCTCTCTCTCTTTTCCAACTCTGTTTACTTCTGAGCTAGTAAAAATAAAAACCTGTCATAGCTGGTAGCAATAATGACACAAAGATTTCAGCTGATCTGAATTTCAGCCAAAGGAAGTGATATTTTGATTTTAATACTTGTCCAGGTGTCACTTCAGACTTTTTGTCATGTAATTAAAATAAAGGGCACTGAACAAATGAAGTGAATGTCAAAACACATAAGAACAAAATGTGTCTTATAGTGTCTGTGTTCTCCAGCGGGATTCCGGGTACATAGTGTTTTACATTATTTTCAATGCCTTCTGATATGTTGGAAATATCTCAAAATAACAAAAATAAAATGAAAAGACATGACTTCCCAGCATTTATTTATTTCCTTCTTTTGTGGCTCTTCTGACTACTATTACCTCCACCCCTGGGTGCAGTGTGTGTCCCTGGGATTGGAGAACCATCTTGGGTGTGGGCAGTTAGAAGGAAGGAGGGTGGAAAAGGTTGACCTGTGGGTACTCAGTTATAGTTAGGGACGAGAAAGAACTTCTGTCGTTTTATTGCACAGTGACAATGTACTATATATTTAATGGAAAAAAAAAACCTCAAAGAATTTTTTAATGTTTTCTGCACAACTGACAAATGTTTGAGGAGACGGGTTGACTTGAATATCATACATTATGTTCATTTATCCAAACGTTACATGGAACCCCATAAATTTATACCATTTCATGCATCCATTAAAATTTTTATTTTGCTTTATTTTATTCACTTAATGGTATTTTTTTTGGTGGGGGAAAGGAAGCACGACTTCATTAAAAATATGTATTATTCGTAAAACACGTACTAATTTCAGCATAAGAAAAAGCATGTACTTTAGACTTGAGATGTGACACTATGGTGATTGACCTTAATTGCGTGTGTCAGGAAAATTCAAACTCCATTCACACGTGGGAGATGAAGTGGCAGTGGGATCCTTCCTCTTCAGCCTAAGCAAAAGCCTAGTGATTTCCACTTGAGTTGTCCATTTTTTTCTCCCTTCCTCCCCTTTCTCTCAAACCCAAATAACCATCCCCCCAAATTAGCCACCATGAAGCAGTGGTCTGTCAAGAGTGGAGACTCTGATTTCAGCCCACCTGGTTCTTGAGGAGTAGATCAGCACAATGGTGAAGAGCTGAGACTGGCCAGTGCCCCAAAGTGCTCTGTGACCCTGAGCTGGCCACTCACCAATCTGTGATTCAATGGTTTCATCTTCCTCTGTAAAATGGGGATTATGATAGCACTCACTCACAGGATTGCAAAAAGGATTAAATTAGTAAAATAAGAAAAAATAGTTTATAGAAAATGCTTTATCAGGGTCTGGGCTTGTGGTTCAGGGGTAGAGCGCTTGCCTAGCATGTGTGAGGCACTGAGTTTGAATCTCAGCACCACCTATAAATAAATAAAATAAAGATCCATTGACAATTAAAAAATATTTTTAAAAAGAGTCTATTTTAAAAATGCTTTATGAAAGTTGATCAATATTATTAATTCTAGTTGCATGACATTGGGAAAGGTTTTTAGAAAGTTATTTCGTCTCTTTAAGCCTTGGTTTTCTCATTTATAACATAAGAATAATAATATTGTTTACTTTATAAAGCTAGGGGAATTCAAAGAAGTATTAGATGTAATGTGCTTAGTAAGATGTTGGGCAAAATCTTAGAAAAGGCAGTGATTATTTTCATCATGTATAGCAATGCCAGGAAGCCATCTGCCTGTGTCTCATACCTGTGGGCTGGGGATATAGCTCAGTGGTAGAGCGCTTGCCTTGCATCTGTAAGGCCCAGGTTACAATTCCTAGTACTGGAAAAACAGAATAAAAATAACCCATGTGTCTCATACATGCATATATCTCTGCTTGTCCAGTTCCGTCCTCATAAGTCAACCTAAATTTCAATTTAATCTAGATGATTCTGTTAATTCTGTTAATTGCTATCATTGATTGAGTCCCATGCAGGTCCTTTTGAAAAAATCACCCCATTTAATCTTTATGATGATTATTTCAAGGTTCATACTATTAATATATGATACCATCTGCAAAGACAGACAGTTTTTAGCTCTTTTTTTCCATCTGGATGCCTTTTATTTTATCTTATTACATAATTGTCATGGCTAGAATCTTCAGTATCATGTTGGATAGAAGTGGTAAGAACAGATATTCTTTAATTCCTGATCTTAGGAGAAAGCTCCCAGTCTTCTATTGAATATGATGCTAGCAATTGGTTTTTCTTAGATGTCTTTATCAGTTTGATAAAGTTCCTTTCAATTCTTAGTTTATTAAATTTTTTTTGGGGGGGTTACCGGAGATTGAAATCAGGGACACTCAACCACTGAAACATATCCCCAGCCCTGTTTTGCATTTTATTTAGAGACAGGGTCTCACTGAGTTGCTTAGCACCTTGCTTTTCTGAGACTGGCTTTGAACTCTCAATCCTCCTGCTTCAGCCTCCCTAGCTGCTGGGATTACAGGTGTGCACCACCATGCCCTGCCTATTGAATATTTTTATGATGAATTTTGTCAAATGATTTTTTCTGCATTATTCAAGATCATCATGCAGTTTTTGCTTATTCAATTTATATGATATTTTATGGTAATTTATCTTCAGATGGTAAACAAACCTTATAATACTAGGATGTTTCTACTTTCAACTTGCTGGTATTTTGATGAGAATTTCTGCATCTATTTCATGTGATATACCGGTTTATAGTGTTCTTATAGTGTCTTTGATTTTATTGGCCTCATAGGAAGAGTTAAGAAGTATTTCTTCCTCTTCCATTTTAGGGGGATAGTTTACCGAAAACTGGCGTTAGTTTTTTGCTAAACATTTTATAGAATTCACGAGTGAAGACAGCTGTGCTGGACATTTCATAGAAGGTAACTTTTTAATTACTAATTCTCTTATCATAGGTCTATTCAGATTTTCTATTTCTTCTTGAATATATTTTAGTAGTTTGTGTTTCTTTAAGAATTTGTCCATTTCATCTTACTTATCTAATTTATTGAAACAATTGCTTAAACTATTCCTTTATAATCCTTTTCTCCCTCTAAGATTGGAAGTAATGTCCTTGTTTATTTTTGATTATTGTTTTGTATCTTTGAATCAAAAATGTTTTCCCACTTGACAGCATATAATTGGGTTTTTAAAATATTTATCTCTAAATTTTGGTTGGGGTTATTTAATCCATTAATATTTAATATTTTTATTAACATAGTCCAAATTACACCTGCCATTTTTCGTTTTTATTATGTCTCATGTCTTTTTAATCCTCTGTCATGCTTTTTCATTTAAGTAAGTATTTCATAAATACCTTTTTAATTAAAAAAATTTTTTTAGTTATAGTTGGGTACAATACCTTTATTATATTTCATGTGGTGCTGAGGATGAAACCCAGCGCCTCACACGTGGTAGGCAAGTGCTCCATCAATGAGTAACAACCCCAGCTCCATAATGTACTTCTTTTTATTTTGGGCATTCTTTGGGATTGAATTTAGAGTCTCATGTATGCTAAGCACATCCTCTACCACTGAGCTACACCCTCAGCAGTCCATTTTATTAATGATTGATTACATTCTTTTGGTTGTTTCCTTGGTGGTTGCTCTAAGACTTACAATATACACCTTGACTTATGAGAATTAGCTTCATATTTGTGTTAATTAAATCCCATTAGATCTAGAAATGTTATATCTATGTAGCTCTATTCCCCTTTATTGCTTTCTGTAGTATGATATTATATCTATAAAGGTACATATTTTGTCTATAAATGTACAAATTCAACAATATATTACTATAAAATTATGTAATTATATCCTTAAAGAAGCTGAGAGAGGAAAAGAGGGCAAGTATTTACTTTTTTATATTAATCTTTTTATCATTGCTGGTTCTTTTCATTTGTTCTGTAACTTTCAGTAGCTATCTGGAGTCAGTTTCATAGTCCAATACAGTTTTGTTCTCACCCACATCCTTTGGGACTTATTAGCATTTTTTATAAGTCCAACAATATGATTTTAACAATATTATCTATTATAATTGATTTTTATATAAGTTAAGGGAAAGGGGAATAAATATGCATTTATATTGTCATATAAATACATAATTAAAAATTTTTTTTTCCATCTGATTTTATTTCCAAATACACTTTCTTTCTAAAAAAAAAATACACTTTTCTGTGAGATGACAAATATCAATATCAGGAAATCCAACTATACAAAAAATACTACGCATAGTCTGGGATAGATATATTTATTTTTGATAACATACATTAAGTGGCACTAATCACACAGTAACCATAAGGTAACTAACATGAAACCACGGAACTGTAACTCTGCCACAGCTGCATGGACTTGGGACTTTCTGGCTGAGGACATTTTCAAGAAACTGGGTGCCCACCCCAGAGATAGGCCAATGAAATCTGTTGAGGAGTAAAAGCTCCAAAGGGAATGAGTCACCAGAGTTCTTCACAGGGGACAAGTGATAGGCAGGACATGTTAGTTATAAAATAGTTACAGCCTAATTCACAAAAGTTGCCAGTTCTTCTTTCTAGAAAGAAGCAAGACCTTTAAGAAATTCCTTGAATTAGTGCCTGGTGTGTCAGGTGGAGTGCAGAGAGGGCTATTAGAGCAGCCGTCAGAAGGACCCTGGCGGGTCAGACGTTAGGTTGGACATCCTTAATAATCACGGTTGGCTTCTAAATACTGATTTGTAATCCGAGGTAAATTAGAGATAAATGAAAAAGGTCAGGAATCATGCATGAAGATGAATAAACAGCCCTGGGAAATCAACCGCCTGAGGGCGTGCTTGCAGCGAGACTTCACAAGACCAGGCACCCGGATTTTTTCTTCCCGCGCCGGACTTGCAGAGCAGCTCTCGTGGCCATCACAAAAATCTCCCTCACTCCGTCTTTGGTCTTTGCGGAACACTCCAGGTACCCGAAGGCGCCGATCCTGTTGGCCATGTCTCTGCCTTCTTCGGGTTTCACGGGCTCCTGCTTCATCTTGGCCAACTCCCTCCGCGTGTGCTCATCGTTGCGCAGATCCTTCTTATTCCCAATCAAGATAATGGGTACGCTGGGGCAGAAGTGCTTGACTTCTGGGGTCCATTTTTCGGAGATGTTTTCCAGACTCTCTGGGCTGTCGATGGCGAAACACATCAGGATAACGTCGGTGTCCGGGTAGGAGAGGGGCCTCAGGCGGTCGTAGTCTTCCTGCCCCGCCGTGTCCCACAGAGCCAGCTCCACCTGCTTCCCGTCCACTTCGATGTCCGCCACGTAGTTCTCAAACACCGTGGGCATATAGGCTTCTGGGAACTGGTCCTTGCTGAACACTATGAGCAAGCATGTCTTGCCACAGGCTCCATCCCCAACGATCACCAGCTTCTTCCTGAGGGCAGTCATGGTCCTGGGGGGAAACCCGGGGGTGTTAAAGGACTCTCTTGCTTCGGTCGTTCTCCATGTCAGGGTCTGGGGGAGTTGGACGATCTTCCTGGGTCTTGGCCACTTATCCTCTTTGCATCCCCATCATCATGCGTCCAGTTCAAATTCTCAGGAATGCTTTTATTTATTTATTTTTTTTTTTTTACAAACGTGCTGCAAAACGCACGGCCTGTGTGGCAGAAGTTGTACAAAAGTACCTTGAACTTTCCTGATGAAACGTTCAGAGGACTCTTTGTGCCGCCGCCGAGATCGCCTGTCGGAGGAGAGTCGCCCAGCCAGAGACTGAAGGCGGGTGGCTCCGGAGGCAACAGCGTACTAACGGAGGGCGGCCGGCAGGGAGCGCGAGCGAGCAGGGCCGGTGGGCAGAGGAGGGCGGGAGGGCGGGGAGCGCTGCGCTGCGCGCGTCCCGGGCGCCAGGGGGGGCTCGAGCCTCCTAAGGATGTTTAGTAATTAGTTTTTAATACACCTTTATACCACAATTTAGCAAATGTGTATGTAAGGTATGTTAACACCAAATTCACATCTTCATACATGAATTTTGTATAATGATGACCGTCTCCTTCCACTAAGAATTGCAATGCAAAAAAAAAAAAATTATGAATGTAATGCACTCCTCTATTGTGATGTAAGAAATAATAAAAAAATAAATAAAATAAATAAAAAATGAAATCAGATGAATCTTAGGTAACAACAATAACAAAAAGTAATTCGTTTTTAGCCCTTAGTTTTTTTGTGTGTATTAGAATGATGGTCCCTTGCTTTCAGCTTGAGGTCTTAAGTATTTCTTGTAAAGTAGGTCTGCTAGCAACGTGTTTTCTAAGTTTTTGTAAGAGAATGCGCTTGGTTTTGCTTTGTGGGAGATAAGATTCTTATCATTAACAACTTCTCCCTCCCCCATTTCTTTTGGCTTCTTTTTCAAATTTATGTTTTAATTGACAAAATAGTGTATATCTATGGTGTGCAACATGTTTTGAAGTATGTATGCTCTGTGGAATGGGAAAATTAAACTAATTAGGACATGCATTACCTCATAGGCTTACTTTTTTTTTTTAATGGTGAGAATGTGTAAAATCTTCTTTTAAAAGGAACTTGTAAGAATACAGTACATCCATGTTATCTGTAGTCATCATATTGTAAATAGTTCTCTACAATTGATTCCTCTTAACTGAAGGTTTGTGTTCTTCAACATCACCCCAAGTCCCCCTCCAATGTCCCAAGCTCCTGAACCACCCTTCAACTCTTTAATTCCATGAGTTCAATTTTAGTAGATTGTTCGATTCCACGTATAAGTGAGATTATATATTTGACTTCCTGTGCCTGGCTTATTTCATTTGACTCTCCACTTTGATCTGTGTTGTAGTGGATGACAACATTTCCTTCATTTTTAGGGTATTATGTATACTATACATGCATACTAGATCATTTTTTATGGGAATTCCACTATAATCTTGTATGGGTCCTTTTCCAGGTACCAGCATGGTTTCAACATTTCCTCCTTGTTCTTGGCTTTCAGAATTTTATTAAAAACGTGTCTCCTGTGGTTGTTCTCTTTGTATTTACTCTCCTTGAAGCATCTGAGCTTCTTGAATGTGTAGGTTAATGTTTTTTCTTTGGAGAGTTTTCAACCATCACTTCTTTCCATATTTTTCTGTCTTCTCCTCTGCCATTACTATCGCATGTAGGTCAACGTGTTTAATGCATTCCATATATCTCTGAGGCTTTGCTCACTTTCTTAAATTCTTTTTTCTGTTCTTTGGCTTACATAATCATTATTGATCTACCTTCAAGTCTGCTTATTCATTCTTCTCCTTGCCCATATCTATTGTTGAGCCCCCTAGTTAACTTTTCATTTCTGTTATTATTCTTTTCAGCTCTAGCATTTTCATTTTGTTCACTGTTGAGACTCCTATCTATTTATTGATAGTCTCTGTTTGATGAAGGCATTACCAACATACACTCTTCAGTCATGCTTTCCTTTAGTTATTCTAACATATTTACAATGGGTTCTTTGAAGTCTCTCTCTGTTGGATCTCACATCTGGACATTCTCACAGGCAGGCTGTATGTTTTGTTTTTTCTTTTTAAATGAGTATGAACCAGAGGTTTGGTTTCTTTAGATGTCTCACAATATTTATCCTGGAAACTAGACATTTGGGTAATATGTTGTAGAACCTCTGCTTCTTACTGGTTCCTCCCCAATCTGGTGTGTATTACACACATTGCTCATTTATTTATTTAGTGACTGGCTGGATTATTTGAGTTCAGTCTAGCAGGTATTCCTCACAGTATGAAGCCTGGGATGCTGCTCCTCAGGGGTGCCAACCTGAGTATGCCCACATCACTGTGAGATGACAGTGCTTTAGGCAGGTTCTCTTTGTGTGCTCTGACCATGTCCAGATGTTAAGCTCTACTAATTGCCAGCTGACTGCCCTATTGGCTTCAACAATGCTCTTGGAAATACGCTGTTCCACACACCAGACCAATCAAATGTTGATTTCTGAAGATAAACATTTGAGATTTGTTCTGATCCCAGGACAACTTTACCAGTCTTTTCCCTTGGTTATCTCTGGTAAACCAGATAGCCTTTGGTGTAGCATTTACAACTGGCTCTTCCTGTTCACAGGTTCTGCACCTGTTAATTCCACTAACTACAAATCAAAAATATTTGGAAAAATTGTATCTCTACTGAACCCATACAAATATTGTTTTCTTGTCATTATTCCCTAAACAATACAATAACAATTTACATTACTTAAGTTATAAGTAATCTAGAGATAATTGAAAGATGAGGATGTGTGTAGGTTATATGCAAATACTACACCATTTTACATAAGGAACTTGAGCCTTTGCAGGTTTTGGTTTCAGAAAAGGCTCCTGGGATTGTTTGTGGATACCAAGGGACAATTGTATTACTAATGAATCTACTGGTTTCCTTGCTTGTTTTCTTGGTGACCTCCATTGGTTTGAAGGACTTGAATCTCCTTATACACTTTGTAAATAAAGTCAATTCCTTTGGGAAGATCTCTAGCATGCCTCTTATTCTGGAAAAAGCCTCTGAGCCATGACTCTGGAAATGACATTTCTGCCTAAGAAGCTGGAGCTTGGCAAGGGTGATAGTGACTTTGTATCTTTTCAGTTTTTTATCCATGTATGGAATCTCTGCTTTGTGCATGGAGATGGGCTGAGGGCAATCAGGGCCCCAGTATTCTCAGTATATCCCTCTCAAAAATAGAACCCCATAAGTTGGGGCCAGGTGGAAGAACAAAGCCCTCATCTCTTAGATGTCTCCTTTCAGAACTTAGCCTCTACCACAGGTTGCTAGAGGCAGAATAAGAAATGCTGGCATCTTGCCCTTTCCCAAGGGAATACTTCTGTCCTTTAACATATGATAGAGGGAGAGTGGGCTCTGTGTTCTTGGCTACAGCTTCCTGGAGTAGAGTTTCCATTACAGTGGAAGGAGACAAAGTTGGTCATGGTCCAAATGCCATAGATTCTTGCTGTTCTCATGGAGTTTTAATGAATGAATGTTTCTTCATTTGCTGCTTACCTTTAGGACCTTTTTAAATAGTTGATTTCGAAATATTTTTTACTAATACCACTGTAAAGTGATCCCTCGATATCATCTCCCCCACTTTTTCTTTTTGCCGAAACTGAAAAACCTATTCTCTTAAGTCTTCAGTTTTTTACTGAAGCTCGACTTACTGATAGATTAAAATTCATTTTCAATAACTATTGTGGAATAAATTGTGCTCCACTTCAGTCAAATGATGAAGTCCAAACAGTACCTTAGGTCTTGACTGTGTTTGGAGATAGGGCCTTTAAATAAGTGATTATGTTAAATGAGGTCATTAAGATGAGTCTTAGCTGGGCATGGTGGCGTATGCCAATAATACCAGTGACTTGGGATGCTGAGGCAGGAGGATCACCAGTTCAAAACCAGCCTCAGCAAAAGAGAGGCACTAAGCAATTCAGTGAGACCCTGTCTCTAAACAAAATACAAAATAGGGCTGGGGATGTGGCTCAGTGCCACTCAACCACAGTGCCCACATGTGGTTGAGTGCCCCTGAGTTCAATCCTGCTATCCACCTCACCCCCACCAAAAAAAAAAAATGGACCTAATCTAGCATGACTTGTGTGTTTTTAAGAAAAGGAAGAGACACACAGGGATGTGTCTGCACAGAGAAAAGGCCATATGAGGATATAAGGAAAGGTGGCCATCTACAAGTCTGGGAGAGACTCTTCTGGAGAGCCCAAACCTGCCAATACTTTGATCTTGGACGTCTAACCTCTGGGATTGTGGAAAAATAAATTTCAGTTGTTTAAGCTTCCCAGTCTCTGGTATTCTGGCATGTCAACATGAGGAAAATAATGCAACACTGTGATATTACCTTTTTGCATTAATCTATTTCTCCAAGCCTAGGTCAATTCCCTCCCACTCTTCCTCATTATCCCAGAAAGCAAAACAAAACTAAGACAAGTTCTGGCATTACCCCTTAAGCCTCAGTGAACTTTGAAGTCATAAAAGATATTTCTTCTTTCGTGTGTGTGTGTGTGTGTGTGTGTGTGTGTGTAGTAATCCTCAAAATTAGCTCACTTTTCTGCAAATTTGGTGGTATTATTAAGATTGTGGAGTGTTCAATAGACTAATTAATAATGGAACCATCATATGACCCAGCTATACCATTCCCTGGTATTTATCCTAAACAATTTAAGTCAGCATACTGTAGTGACACATGCAGAATAATTCACAATAGCCAAACTAGGGAACCAGCCGTTGGTGTCCATTAACAGATGCATGGATAAAGTACACATACCCAGTGGAGTTTTATTCAATCATAAAGGAGAATGAAATTATGTCATTTTCAGGAAAATGGATGGAACTTGAGACCATTATTTTAAGTGAAATAAGCTAAACTCAGAAATTCTAGTGTCATATTTTTTCTTATTTGTGGAAGCTAGAAAGGAAAAAAGAAAAGAAAGATGTGTGGGGGTGGAATGAAAATAGAAGAGAGTTCATTAGTGTAGCAAAAAGGGAGGGAAAGGGGAAGGGCCGAGAAGTGATATTGGCCAAATTATATTGTTATATTATGTGCATGCATGAATATGTAAGAACAGATCCCATTATATATATAACTATAATCTACCAATAAAAATTTAGACAAATAAAAAATTAAAACCAGAAAAGAATTCTAAACTATAAAAGATTGTGGAGGTTTCTTAACTCACTATCTCCCCTGTATACATTATACTTCTGTAGGTTGAGAGGCAAAGCATGAGCCACTCAAAATCTTTAGTATCACGTTTTTCTTCATCTAATATTTCCCTTTCAAAGGGAACAGATGACATGAAGTTGTTCTCTTTCTTTTGTATGGGATTCCTACATAGTTTTAACTAATTTTAAGCTTTGTTATTACTTATTTTATTTGGTTTTGGAAAATAAGATGTGGACTTTTGTTTCATTCTGCCATCTTGCTTCAAAGGAGTCTCAAACAAAGGAAGGATTGCACAAATTTGGGGTTCAATTAGCCTATCTTGAGACCTATCTTAGGAGGCTTTGATTCTATCTTGAGGAAAACCCAGCAAGTCCTAAAACTAAGCTTCTCTGTTCCTGATAGTGGCCTGGTATAAAGGTCCTAAGATCTCTCCATCCTGCTTAGTAACATGGCCTCAAGAAATGTGCAACTGTACCAGAACACACTTCTGACCAGCAACAGTGACATATCACGCTTCTTGCCTTAAGTTCATTACTGAAATCAACAATCCTTGGCACTGACGTCAGCACTGATGGCATTGACGTTAAACAGCACAATTGTGTCTTTTGTTTCAACACCATAGTTCTGGGAGTTTCCACGTAGTGTACCAAAGGATTATTATAAGATGTAAAGCTTGTGGCAAAGTCTCCTCCTAGTGCCTCTCTACTAAACCAACTTGGTATTTACACATGCATAAGGAGAAAAAAGTGACTGAAATTGCATCACCACCTTCAGAACAGCATGTTTAAAGGGCTTATTTAATATTAATGCAGTGTGCAATTACTGTTGAACTCCTGACAGGAGTTCCAGGAGAACATAGGCTACAAATGTTCCAGTGGGCCTGAAAATTATTTTAATTTACAAAACTCGACTCAAGCTGCTGTTTGTAGATTTAAATTTGAGGGCAGATTCTGCAAAATGTATAAAACATTTGCAAAAATACCCAAATATACATCAGAATAAAGTCTAGGCTTATAGTACATTATAGCACCCATGATCACATGACCCAAGGGAGACATTATACACTATTCAACAGGACAGGGTCCTGCAGGAAACTGCAAATTTTGCAGAGAAGTTTAAAAGAGGCTATAGGGAAAGAGGGGAGGGACGTTGCCTAGAGAGATCTCTCATGGAGTCTTCATAAGCCTGCCTTTTTTCTTGGTTCCCTGAGCTTCTCAATTTCTCTATCCTAATCTCTCTATCATTCTATTAAGCTGCAAAAATCAGCTTTCTTTATTTTTCATCTCCTTCCAGATTGTACCCTGGGGGCCTTATCTTTTCCCTAAAAATCGTATCTCCCTAAACTAAGAGCCATGTATTCTAAAATAAATTGTGTCTCCCTTACTTTTTAAATATTGTGGTTTCCTTAACACTGCATCATATCATCATATTTAATGTTTTTAGTGGAATGTTTTTGAATTAAAATTACACAAAATTGAAAAATTATTATTAGATTGAAAGAAAGCAGCCTAGCATTTAAAATATAAACACGCAAAGCTTGAATTTAAAACCCTGAATTAGAACTATTATATCTTTGTTAATCATCTGGTGATTTATGCAGATAGTGTTTTGCAATGGGACAGGAGAATGTCAGTTTTCTCTGAAGTCCTGCCACCTATTGGTTAATTTACACAATAAGAATTTATTCTAACATTAATTAAAAAACAGTCAACACAAGAAAGTCTGTCTATTCACAGAGTAGAAAATAGGCACATTCTTTGTAGAACGAAATTGTAAATTTTTCAAAACTCAGAATTTGAAGTATGCATCCACTGCATACATATGGCTTTAGCACCATCATAAAGACTTATTTTGTGTTCTGTTTATCATCCCCCAATATATGCCATTTGATCTGAGACCCTAAGGATGAAAAGCATCTGGCTTGGGATATGCCTTTTGCAGGCAGAGAAAGAACAAAAGCAAACATAGGAGAGAAAACAACTTGACAAGTATGAGGACTAGAGAGGAGGTCCCTGAAAAACCCCGAGGGGTGGAGTATGGTGAGGACCATGGCAGTGGGGGAGTACTGGGGAGTGCTGAGTCCCCATGGGGGGATCTCTCCATTAGAGGGAGTGTCCTGGATTCTTTCCATTCCAGGGGACCAGTGAGTTCACCAAACTATGAGCCAGGGAGGAAGAGTAGGAGAATATATGTCCTCTGGCTCTCTCCTTGTTGGAGGAATCGGGGATCTACCAGCCTACAGAGGACATGCATCAGGTCTGCATTATGCCAGGTGACAAAGCTATATGATGAGCTTGGGTTAATCTTCCAGCCTCCAGGTCTGCAGGGCCAGCAGTCCCACTGGACCATTGCCTTCTCTGAACAGTGGAAGGACACAGGAAGCCTTTGCAGACTTGACTATTGTGTCCAGTTAGATACATATTTATTCAGCTCATGAAAAAGCCACATTGGCAACTTAGGATTTTTTTTTTGTTGTTGTTGTTGTTGTTTCTGTTTTGTCTTCTCAAACTGCAGTGAGAGGAATCCCAAGGGCTTCAAGTGTGGTTTGAGGTGAAATGATCTGATTTATGCTCCATAAAGATCATTTAGGCTTCTAAGAGCAGAATGGAATGTCAAATATAGGAGCATCTTAGTAGTTCAGATAAGAAGAAAAATGGGTTAGTTCGAGATTTATTTAAGAAAATTAATTGTGGAATGGGTGTCAGGTGGAGTTTACAGCATCCCTTGGTTTTAAAACTTAGTAATGGTATGAAAGATGCTGCTAGAATTTCAGGCTGGGAAGACTGGGAGGACATTACATGTAGGAACTTATAGATAAGAATTGTGGTTGAGTTTGGTTGAGTTTGAAATGCCTGTTGATCAAGTGCTGGTGTTAGGTATAAAACTGAATTTGATGCTGAATTTGGGGTTCCATCTGATTGGAGGCACACTCTTAGGAGTTGTCAGCATAAGGCAGTACCCAATGCCTTCGGGTTCTGCATGCAACATTATGGGTGTTTGATACTGTAATTCTGTGGTAGTTCAGTGTGATGCCAGAATCATAGGAGGCAGGGAGAAGGAGAGTGGAGTTCGGTAGGTCGGCACCATTAACAAAATAGAAACTGTGAACAAATGTTCACATCCTGCTCACAACTGATACAGCTGAGAAGGAGCGAAGGCATAAAGCTGGAAGAACAGTGTTAGAAGGATTATATTCAGGCTGGGCACAGTGACGCACACCTGTAATCCCAGTGATTCGGGAGGCTGAGACTGAGGATCAAGAGCTCAAAGCCAACCTTAGCAAAAGCCAGGCACTAAGCAACTTGGTGAGACCCTTTTTCTAAATAAAATACAAAATAGACTGGGGATAAGGCCCAGTTGTTGAGTGCCACTGAGTTCAATCCCTGGTATCAAAAAAAAAAAAAAAAAAGATCATATGAAATCAAACTAATAAACCACAGTCTCATGCAACCTCTGACTTCCAAATGACATATGTCCTATTGCATGCCTTTATAATGTATGCTACTGTGTAATTTTATTTTGTTATTTGTTTCATACAAAATAAAATTTTAGAAAGTGGAAAAAATGCATAAACCAACCCTAAAATCCAAAGAAAAAGAAGCATATGTAATTCATTATTATTCATGAATAATTTGGATTTACTTGGGAGAAGAAATGCAGAAGGCAAAGTTCTTGCCATAGTAAAATAGAAAATTTTCTTAATTAATTTTTTTATTTATATAAAAAGATTTTTTTTAAACTATAAAAATTACCAGTTGGATAACATAAGAAGATGATTTTTTTTTTTTAACGATTCAAAGTGCACTAAAACCATCACAGTCACTGCCAGAAAAACATCTACAAATAGATTGTCCTCTTATTATTAGATTGGTGTTAATCATTATCCAGGCGCCAAATGGTAGTTTGGAGAATGCTGAGGGAAGACTTTCAGACCACATTTTCCCATTTGAGACATTCTGGGACTAAGAAATGTGTGGAATTGAATTAAAATGCCCATAGAGCAACTTGATTTTTCTTCTCTGTTACAAATAGGTTTACCCCGCATTCTCATTGAAACTTGAAGCTGAAAGGGAGGGGAGAAAAGGAAGTCAGAGGCCAGGAGGGGCAGTCCTCAGGATTCCAGGGAAGTACAAAGGATCTCTATTCCTGCCTTAAAGGAGCTCACATGGCTACTTCTTTTTAAAGACGTTTCCTGTAACAGATAAAATTTCTCTTGCTGGATGAAGACACTGAGGCTGAGCAAGATGTGGTGAAGGGGATCCTCCAGGACCTGGCTGCAAGAAGCAGCAAAAACCTGAGGTTTGGATGTGCTTTAGGGTTGGAAGAGCTTCAGTAAAAAGGCTCATGGCTCTTTTCACTCACAAACGCTTTGCACCTCCAATGTCACCCCACAGGGTATAATGCCAGATTCGTGGGACCCCAGTAGACCTCTAGGAGCCAAATCTGATGCAATCACATAAGAGTCTTTATTGCAAGCCTGGACTCACAACCGTTCCCCACGCAGCAGTCCCAGGGAGTAAGTCCTGGTCCTTTGTTCAGTGAGATTTTATAGGTTTTTTGGAGATACTCCATGCGTCACAACATCACACAGCAAATCATTCCACACTGCGGGAAAGTCAAACAACAACTCTTAACATTGATTAGCACATTCACTGGTGGGAACAAGATGGGTAGGGGTGATTGGTTAGTACAAGAGGGGGATTCCTTTGAACTGATTGGTTTAGGCCACGAGCGAGGGGAGTACATGCTAAACTACATGGTTTCCCAACATGTTATCAACCACCATAAACTACTGGTGTGTGTGTGGGGGTCATCTGGCATCCCAGGTATTTTCCTTGTCTCATGATGATTGGTGGTTGCTAGGGGGTTGCTATGGGTCCTCACCTAGCCTAACTGAGTCAGGGACACTTGGCGCCACAGATCTCTCCTTTTATTTGCAGACAAACTCAGCAGGGTGGGTATGTGCCTAGGAGTGCTCTGTGGGTTTTTCCAAGGACAAGGGTCACACCCCCTTCCTTGGACAGGCTTTGCTCTGAGGTAGAGGCTGGTTTCTCAAAAATGGAGTCACAGCAGTTTTTCAAGGGCACACAGAGGGAAATGGAAATACAGGTGTGAGCAGGTGAGGTGCGTCCTTTTTAGTAAGAGTATAGAGACTAACAGGAAATAGAATGATCATAAAGGTCAAATGCAAGGACAAGACACACCCAGGGGGTCTACACCTCACTCCTTAGCAACTTATTCCCCGTCTTAGCCCCAGCAAAATTCCTGGTCCCCCCCATCTCTTTCAATTAAATAGGAATATGGATTATCAAGAGCTTATAGCCAACCTTGACCAAATCAATAGGTCTATATGTGCATGATTGGTTGGTTATTTGGGGGGATATATGCTACTTTTTGCTCTACTTCCTTCACTAAAATCTCCTAATTTTGAAAATTTCATGTTTCAAAAACCTTTTCAAGGAACATAAGCAATTACTGAAATTCAACTCAAGAGTTGGGAATCTTTTTTGTGTGTTTGGTTAAAAAGAGAAGATAGGGAGATACAGTTTAAATTATCTAGTTTTCAATTATTCATGCCTTCTTTGATTTCTCCTCTTCCTCCTCCTCCTCCTTGTTTTTTTGTTTCTGAAGAGCTATATCTGCCATTTCAATAATTTGTCTTAATATTATTTTGGACTAGGTATATTAAAAATCCTGATGCCTTAAAAAATGAAGTCAACATGTAAGTTTTAAAAATTAGGTTTGAGGACTGAGAATGTAGCTCAGTGGTACAGCATGATCCTCAGGACAGCAAAAAATACAAAATTACCAAAAAATAGATTGGAATATATAATAATACGAGTTTATGGCAGTAAAATTTAAATATCCACATAAAAAATAAAATAAAAATAGTTTAATTATAATTTCATTAACCAGAACTTGTTAGAGTCTGTAAACAAGTCAGGATGGCGTCTGGCAAAATGCCAGAGGGAGTGGTTTGTGAAGTAAAGCCAGTGAGACATTAAGTGTGGAGATTTCTTATTGGTTGACTGCTGTATCTAGTTTATGTTAATTAAGATAAGCTGTGTGGCATGTATAAATACCTCTCCTGTCCTACAATAAACAGCTCTCCTGCTGTATCAATCTACACAAGTTGTTCGTCACCCCCCCGGGTTATTTTGCTGCAGCCAGCCGGCCTGCAGCAAGAGCTAACCACTGATGATATTTTCTTAACAGATTTTGTTATCTGTACTTGACATTTTTTACATTTTTCTGACTATATCAAGAAATTTTATATTATTTTACACAATTCTGTATCACCTTTTAAAAATCATATACCATTAATATGCATGAATGTGCTATGAATGACTAAACTATCTTCCTGTTTGTCCCTGAAATAGTCCTATATTTTCCTTATTAAACAATGCTGCAATGACACCTTTGTACATATCCTTATTTCATAAAGTCTTAGTTTTAGAAAAAAAAAAAGACTATATCAAAGGTACTAACATTTTTAAGGTTTTGATACATATTGTCAAATCTTCTTCCAGAAATGTAACAATTTATGTTTCTGAGAGCCACATAATAGAAAGTTTACTTTGTAAGACCCTTATCAATACTGGTTTTATTTCTTTTTCTTCAAATTTACCAATTTTAAGAATACATTTTTAATTTAAAAATTTAATTTAATTTAATTTTTTTTTTTTTTTTTTACAGTACTGAGGATTGAATCCAGGGTCTCATGCATGCTAGGTAAGCCCTATACCACTGAGCTACATCTCCAGCCTAAAAATTGAATTTTAGGATGTCAACATTTTAAGTTGTTATTCTTTGGATTTTTAAAGAAGTTTTTTATGCAGATATGCACACAACAGGGAAAATGAAACATCCACTTTTTTTAAGCACTGAGCATGCTGGGTTAAATTAATGACTAAATGGAAAGACTTCTTTGGATTTCATAAAAGGACAGGGAAGGTCCTTCAGCTGAGGTCCTCATGGGCATCAGGCCTACTGAGTGGGGAATTTTGGGAATCGATGAATCTTAGGTAAAGCCTAAGATGAAATGCCAGGAAGAGGTCTGGGAAAGGGGAATAAAAATGGGTCGGTGTAGAGACACAGCTCAGACCCTCAGTGGGAGATTATTATAGGAGATTACCTATACTGGTATAATAATAACTTTCAGAAATTAAAAGAGAAAAGTGAATGGGAGTCCATGGTTTGGCTCCTTTCCTAGTCATAACCATTGGCTTCCCATCTCCTTCATAGACCTCAACCCTAGAGATCTGTGAAGAAAGGACTCACTGATATTGTGTTATTGTTTGCGTATTTTTTAAAATGCTACTATATGCCAATAAAAAGTAAAACAAAATTTTAAACTGGGCGTGGTGGTGCACACCTGTAATCCTAACTACACAGGAGATCGAAGGAGGAGGATCATACATTTGAGTCCAGCCTGGGCAACTTAGTGAGACCTTGTCTCAAAATAAAATTTAAAAAAAAGTGGAGGTATAACTCCGTGCTTGAGCACCCTGGGTTCAATCCTCAGGGCCCCTCATTCACAGCTATTACAAAGCTAATAAGAAATTTTACATTGCCATCGATATGGGTCTTGCTATGGTTTGGATATGAGGTGTTCCCTCATATGAGAGCTCAAGTATGAGACAAGGCAGGAGATTCAGATGTGACGTGACCAGATTAGGAGAGTGGTAATCTAATCAGTGGATTAATACATTTAATGGATTAACAATTTGAGAGGACTTCTGGGTGGTAACTCTAGGCAGGTCACTAGGGCATGGCTTTGGAGATTGTATTTTGTCCCTGGTGCTTCTACGGGTCTTTCCGTTTCCTGTCTATGATGAGCTGAGTACCTTTCCTCTGTCACACTCTTCTGCCATGATGTTCTACCATGGCCCCAGGCCCAGGGCAATGGAGCCAGCTGATCATGAAATGAATCTCTGAAACCATGAGCCCAAGCCATCTTTTCCTCCTCTAAGTTGTTCTTGGGAGGCAAATTTGGTCACAATGAAGAAAAACTAACACAGGTCTGCATATAATATACCCAAGATGAACACTTCTAGTGACGGTCTCCCGTGAGCTCAGTAGGGAGGAATCATGGGGAAGGCACACAGAGTGGCTGTCCCTCTTGAGATAGCACAGAAAAAAAAAAAATCTGAGCAATGAGGGTGAAGACCAGTGGGCTATCAGCAGAGTTAAAGTTCACCTTCCCTACCCATACCAGGCCCTGTGGAGTGTTCAGAGTATAGCTGCTGGACAGGGGCTCTCACTATTCCTAAGCCAGCCTCTAGCCTGGAGAAAGAAAATAATTCCCCTCTGGGAACATTTCTTACCGAAAGCCCAATGACAAAACAAAACCAACCAAGGGATACTGATGATCACTGGCACGTGTGCAGGTGGGAAGTACAAAAATTCTGTTCAAGAAAGGAAAATAGCTTCTCTTCCTTCCCTGTATTCCCCTTTATCATCCCTGTCCACCAACAGCAACAACGCTGGTACCAAGTGGATTATCAGGTACTTGTAGGGATCCTTGAAAAGCACAATTGTTTTCCCTTTCTTACGGAAACAGCCCTGTGGGGTTGGCAGGTTTTGTGGCTGTTGTTACCTGTTGTCCTTAAATTAAATTAAATTAAATTAAATTAAATTAAATTAAATTAAATTAAAAAAAATTAAATTAAATCAGGATCTGTTCACACCTTTCTTTGAAATATTATCATGCATATTTTAAATGTGTGTATTTTTAATTCTTGTGTCCTTCTTAGATTAAAAGAGGGTCTATTGAACACTCCTGGAAAATAGAACCATTAGTTGTCCAACGTTCATCATCTTTGCCCCAGGAGAGGAGAGATGGGGTGTTGGCTATACCTAAACCATCAGAGAATCACCTGATAAGCCCTCTGTACCAGCCCTTCCAAAGAAGGGAGGCTGATGATTGATTTGGACCTTTGGGGAAGAAAAAGGAGAACTCTCTTTTGCAGATGGCTTAAATGATTCCAGCAGAAGATTGGAACTAGTGTAAATAACATGTGTTTATTTAACAGAATCATGGACGGAAGATAAACGGGTAATAGAAAACCTTGAATGGCCTCACCCTCATCACAGAATGATCATCTCCCTGTTTGTTTTCAAAGAACCAAAAGCTCATCAGAGAGAATGGAGACATCATTAATTTTGAGGAACATCAAAGGCATCTTGAAAAACCCTATCTAAGCTAGTTGAATTGAAAAACAAATATTACTTTTTTTTTCTGTGAAAAATATCACCAGACCAATTTTCTTACTAATGGTATAAATAAAAAGAAATTATCCATAGGTTAAAGTTATCCTGTCCAAAGTAAGAAACTGCTCACCTTAAGAAAGTTCAACACACAGTATAATCTTTTCCCACTGTGGATTTAATCTGTCATCAGTAGAACAACTTCCCTCCAGTCATTTTGGAGAAGTGGCTGAAAAATCTAGAATGAAGATGTTGATTTGCTCTGTTCATGCATAAATAAGCTTGCATGTGGCTCAGCCTCAAATAGAAAATTATATTAATGTGGAATTATTAGATTAAATGAGTTTACGAGTTCCAGAATAATTCTCTTGATGGGCATAGAATTTCTTTTGTTTGTTCCAATATGTTTTTTTAAAGCAAACTCGACCCTCTTAATTTGTTTTGCTCTGACTTATCCATTATAAACTGTAGCCTTGACCAGATGCATTCTGTTATAGGAACATTAGCTTCTATCATCAGTGCTAGTGTTAAAAAGGAGTGTGAGGGAGAGATACAGGGAAAATAGCACAGAAACAAGATAACTGCAGTGGTTGAAATTATTTCACTAGGAGGATTTTAATAATATGATCACAGAAGAAGAAAATACCTAAGAGATGGTCTAATTCAAGCTCTTTCTTTATTATTGTAGGAAGCTGAGCCAGAGAATGAAAATGGTCTATCTGATGTAAGTTGTAGGCCCAAGACTAGAATTATATATCAATTGAGTTTAATTCAGTGTCCTTTCTCTTTCCGTCTAGAACACTAAATGGAAAAATTATGGCAATTTCTTTTTGTGGATAGTGTTCTAGAGTACAGTTTTCTGAACTATCTAAACCTCAGAAAAGATAGAGCAGGAACCCAACTCATCTCTCATTCCTTCACCAGCAGAAGGAAGTATGAAACAATTTTCTCTAGACTATGTGACTGTGCTCCTTTAAATAAAGAATTTGAAATAATGTACACATGGCTTACTAAGGAATTTAATTGAATTATTCTGAAAATTCATCATTAAAATTATATATTAACTACTTGAACATATTTTAGCACCTAGAGAAGGCAGATAATTAATTTAATGTTAATGTAATATATTGTCAAATCACCTAATCTTCCAAAGAAATTAGGTTAGTGTGGGGAAAATGTTTCAAAAGTGAGGCACAAAAATATTTGGTTATAGTAATCTAATGATAGAGTCACAAAATTGTATTTGGCCTATATGTCTTTCCTGACCTACATAAAAGTTTAGTCATATACATTTTTATTTTAGAAATCCTAAGTAATGAATTTGCTTCTCAGATCTAGTTCCTAAGGATAGTAATAGTAATATTAATAAAATATTAATAGTCAATGTGCCAAGCACTGTTTTAATTACACAATCAATTAATTTGGGGATAACAGAGCCTACACTACTTCTGAAATTCTGAGTCCAAGCCACGACATTGACAGAGGTGAGGAGAGACTGATGGGCGAGGCTATCTAACTGGCAGGGTTCAGATCCGTGATAATGCAGAACATCTGTTTCCACATAGTACCAGGGAGGAGGGAGGGGGAATGTGGATAAATTCAAGATGTAGGATGTGTCGTTCCTCTGCAACCCAGGTATGCATTATCTCATTCACTCTGACAAAAGCTGAGAAGGAAAAAGTTCTCTTTGCCCAGACAGGGGGCACTCAGCACTCTGCAAGCTCCCGCTCATCCACCTTGAGAAGTCAGTACTATTCTGTACTGCCTTAAGAATGTGAGCATCCACTCTGCATCTGTCCCCAGACTCCTGTGTCAATCTCCCGAGCCCACCTAGAGAGCCCTCCTTGCTCCTTCCATCCGCTCTCTATCTTCTGACCTCATCTCCACTGAGTCTTGTCTATTGTCTTTTGATGACCCTACTCACACCTCTTTATATTAAGCATTTGATCTTCCTGGCTTGCTTGAAGCTCCTTAAGGCTTTAGTATTGGTCTCATGAAATTCTTGGCTTGTTTTGCAAGGAACTGGGCAGGTCAGGTCTCAGGACCTTTTCATTTCATTTTTTTTTTTTTTTTTTTTTTTTTAATTTTGGGACAAGGTATCACGAAGTTGCTGAAGTTGACTTTGAACTTGTGATTCCTCTTGCCTGGATGGTAAATCCAGCAAGGACCCAAGCCTTGGGGAGTTTCAGCTAATGGGTGACTGAATAGACAGAACTCTGTTGAAGAGAAAGAATTGCAATTCAAATGAGCTCAAATAAGAATGATGCTCAATTGTTAGGGAGATGGTTCTGGAAACATCGCTTTTATCATTGAATTGTGTTATCTCTACAGATCTGCTATGTCCTGCAAAGCTCTAGGCTGGGTGAGCTCTTGGGTTTTGATGAATGTTCCTAGTCAACTGTAAGGTGACAGACCAGGTCATCAACCACCAGGCAGCTTAGTGATAGTGGTTGAAGGACAAGAGACATGGGCAGATCTTAGAGGTCATGATCTGTGGATAGAGGTGAGATCAACATCAGTCCAGTGAGGTAGGTCCAGATTAGTGGGTTGAATCTTTGAGGCTGTGTAAATGCAGGGAAGCCGAAGAGCAAAAAGCCTGGGTCCTGGCAGCACAAAGGGAATCACGGCACTTTGCATAGCAAAAGTGTGCAGTGACAAAGAACAGAAAAGATAGAACAGGAACCCAACTAATCTCTCATTCCCTCTTCAGCAGCTGATTCAAGGAAGGGCTGAAGAAGAGACAGGAGAAGTCTGTAGCAGGCATTCGAGGAAAAAAAAAAAAAGAAAAAAAAAACCCTCCTTGCTAAGGAGTGCTGTAGGAAGGAACAGACTGTCTTTGTCCTCTGGACACCAGCCTGGAATTGTCAGGAATAAAGAGCACAGAGATGAGAGGAACCTGGATGCTGGTTGAACACATCAAGCCAATTAGTCAATCAACCCTGAAGTTCATGATCTCTCTAGAAATCTGTTATATAAGATGCCGCATATCCTTGTTTCATCTAGCTGTAGCCAGGATATGTTATGTTCAGTCCAATGCAACCTAACTAATACAAGTTGATCCCTGATTTCTAATCAAATGACTTAATGGCAATACTAAGCAAATGTCTTAAATAGAAAGATGGGGGTAGAAAAAAAGGAGGCAAGAAGAGAATGTTATATAGTGGGGGAGAGAAAACCTATACATACCCATAAGGGGAAAAAGTATTGAGATTAATTGCTTAATAGAAATATGAATATAGTGAAATTTTGAACAATGCATAACACTAGAATCTAAAGTTATAGGAGTATGATACCGTCAACAATCAACAGGAAAGTACGACTCTTTGAATTACTAGTGGTACTCTAATCTCTCTGAAGAAGGGTTTTACACATGGCATGTCTTAGTAATCTACTTAATGTTTAAAAAATCTACTTACCATGAAGAATTGTATACTTTTAATAGCAAGAAGAGGTGACCACTCACATTTATTGTGTTGTTGTTATTATTACTTTTATAAAACCAGGGGTGTTTTACCACTAAGCTACATCTCAGGACCTTTTCATTTTTTAATTTTGGGACAAGGTATCACGAAATTGCTGAAGATGACTTTGAACTTGTGATCCTACTACCTCAGCCTCCTGAGGATATTATTTTCATCGTTTAAAAATTTATTCCCAAATTCTCCCAGGAGTTTTGTCAATTTATGCACCTAGAGAATGAATTTCTCTCCTAACCAACGTCTAGGGAAAGGGAATTTGGAAAATACTAAAACTCCAATTCTTTATTGGGTATTCGAGTATTTATTAAAATTTATCACCTTGAGAATGTAAGGGGATAATGAATCACAAATGACAGATCCCTTTCTATTTCACATTTTAGCTAATGATAGTTTTATGCTAGGACAAAATTTTGAAAATTCAAAAGTTTTTATCATCCTTATTATCCTTATAAGTTATCTTATCCTTATTTCTCCCACTAGTTTTAAACAAGTTTATCAAATACAACCCCCCCCCACCATGTGTAACTCTTTTTATACCATATTGGGATTTTTTTAAATTAACTTTCAAGCCTGTCCTAAAATTGACTGTCATTCAAAGTTACCCTGACTGAGAAAGAGCAGCAAGTTGACAAACTTTTTTTTTTTTTTCTTATCCAAAAATGTGTCTTCTAGATCAGGTATTTTCCTCAAGCTTATTAGAACTGAATAAAAGCTCTTTTATTTTGGATAAGAAAACTTTATTTCTTTATTTATTTGTATATTAGTTTCAGAATTGTACATTCAGAGTGGGAAAGTAAACAGCACATGGTGCCTGGCTGCTTTGGGGCTGAAATGTACACAGTATTGATATCCAGGTGGGGCTGTTTCCCAGGGCAACCACAGGTGGCTTGTGGGTGAAACATCAGTTACCTGTGAGCAGGGCATGATGTTCTTCTCTTAGCCATCCCCCAATTCCTCCTCCTCTTCCTTCTCTTCCTCCTTTCTCCTCCTCTTCCTCCATTTTCCTCTTCTCCTTTTCCTCTTCTTCCTCCTTTTTCTCCTCATTATTCTTTTCCTCCTCTCCTTTCTCCTCTCCCTTCTCTTCCTCTGTCTCCTCCATCCTTCCTTTTCTTGGTCTTCTGCTCTCCGCTTAACATAGCAGTTAGTTTGCTGGCTTGCTGCTATATCTGACTTTAGATGACAGTCAACCTTAGGTCTGGCCTGAAGTTTAAATCTCATTACAATATGGTATAAACAGACTCAGTTACATATCTTAAAAGCATATGGGCTGTTATGTTAGTTTTCCAGAAGTGCCACACCAAAGTATGGCAGACTAGGTGGCTCGAACAGCAGATATTTATTTTCTCAGGTTTTTTTTTTGTTGTTGTTGTTGTTGTTTGTTTTGTTTTGTTTTGGCAAGAAGTCTGAGCTAAAGGTGTTGGAAGGGTTGGTTCATCCTGAGCGAGAGGAGGACCTGTTCTTGGCCTCTGTCCTTGGTGTATAGATGTCCATCTTCACTTTCTCAGGGCATTCTCCTGGCATACTCAGCCCTTCACATCCACCTGTCCTTGGATCTACAGTTTCTAGACAGTATAGAAAGTACTCAGAAAAATAATTAGTGCATCTGAACATGAAGATTTTTGTCTTATCATTATTCCTAAGCAATATTATATAACAACTATTTGCATAGAATTTACATTGTATTCGGTAGCATAAATAAATCTAGAGAGGATTTAAATTATACTGGAGGATGTGTGTAGGTTGGCTGTAAATACTATACCATTATCATATAAGGAACTTGACCTTCTAGAAATTTTGGTATCTGAGGGGTGTTGTGGAACTAGTCTTCCCTGAATATCAAGAGACAGATGTATATGCATGTATCTATGTCCTAATCTCATTTTCCTATAAGGGCACAAGTCATATTGGACTAGGGCCCACTCTGATGATGGGCCCAGTCCAATATGGTATTCTAGTTCAAATACACCTTTCAAGACCCTATCTTCAAATATAGCCACATTCCCAGGTACTAGGGAATAGGAATCCAACGTATGAATTTGGGGGGACATGATTCAACCCATAACACCGACAAAGTATTTTTGCTATAAGTAATTTATATATGGAAAGTCAAAGACAATGTCAACAAAATTATAATAAATAGGCAATACCAGGTCCCAATTTGATAGTATTTGGATTGCATGAAAAAAAGAATACTGCTGATATAATCTGGATATATGTTGATGACTAAAACATTACACATAATAATGGTGTGTTGGTGACACCAGTGATCAGCTACTTGGGAGGCCGAGGCAGAGTTCAAGGCCAGCCTCAGTAACTTAGCGAAACTCTATTGCAAAACAAAAACTTGTCTAAAAGACTGGAGATGTAGCTCAACAGTAAAGTGCCCCTGGGTTTGACCGGCAGTATTACAAAAAAAAAAAGAACTTAAACGAAATAGCAGATTGACTGTACAAGTGTCTTAGATAATTCAATAGCGCTAATGTCTTTCCACTTGAAGTACGTACAAATGGTTTTTGCTCAAATGGTTTTCAGTCCTATTGGCCTGATG
Organism: Callospermophilus lateralis; assembly: GCF_048772815.1. Taxonomy (NCBI): domain Eukaryota; kingdom Metazoa; phylum Chordata; class Mammalia; order Rodentia; family Sciuridae; genus Callospermophilus; species Callospermophilus lateralis. The sequence goes on from NC_135320.1 coordinate 15,969,864, forward strand.
GAGTGCTCTGCTGATGTGTACATCCCCTTTATAAAACATACGATCATATCCCACTTCCCGCATGATCCATGAGGACATCAAACTGCATCCCAAGCCCTGTTCCACCACATGGGCTCTCCTCATACAGCTCAGCCTCCCTTCAGTAATATAAAACAGATGCCCACGGTCATTCTAAAGACATTTCTTCCCACACTATATTTTATTATGCCACACTAGTATATAATCTGTATATTTTTGATCTTTCTTCCCCATCTTAGTTCGCATCTTGACCTCTCACCCAAGGAAGCAATGAAGAATCCTATTCTAGCAACTTAAAAACACACCTTTACCTATCAGTTGGCACATAAAATGCATGATTCTCCTAGCAACATGTACCTTTGCATATGGTCCTCCATCCTTTTTCTTGATCCTAAGAAAAAGAAATAAAGAAGATGCTAAATTATTATTAATCATTAAAAAATTATTATTCATTTTATTCACCTAATTTGTGATGAGGTGAATAAAAATGAATACTGAATTATTTTATTGATTTTAAATATAGTTAATTGACAAAAGTTATACTTGGCCATATCTTTTTGAAACTGCTTCTATTACATTAAAGCAGAGTAGATTAAACAAGACAAAAAAATTGGTGATTCATAATATAATGGCAATGGCTACTTTGAGAAAATAACTCAAAAGTCAAGCACTTGAATGTTAAGAATTCTTAATGATGATAGAAATTTATGATACATAGTATAATTATATCTCTTAAAATGATTATTAGTTTCTAAATATTGAGGACAGTTTGATACAAGGTCTCATTTTTTGAACGCATGCCACATATCTTTTAAATAGTAGTCTGACTTCCAAAATTTTGAACTTAAGACAGTAATTCACAAAATTGTCACATGAGAAGAAAAGTGTTTGTCAGGCAAATCTGTTAATCAGATTTGTGCAATACTTTTCTTGAAGCATGTTTTGATACATAACAAACTATGCATTTGAAATGTCCAATAACTTTTCACATCCACATGTATGAAACCATCATCTCAGTTAAATTAATGAAGGTACTCCCTGTACCTCAAATTTCCTTGTGCCAGTCCTTTCCTCCCAAACCCTTCCCCTAATTCAAGGCAACTGATGACAATACTTCAACTGAGCCCTAGACTCCTGAAAAAAACTGCAAAGATTAAGGAATTCCTCCCACATCTTTTGTTTACTGAGAATGTATTTTCCCACCATTTTTACATTTAAGAGATGGGGGTGGGAACTAACCATAAAGGATGGCTTGGCCTCACTTCTTCTGATATAAGACCCATCTCATCTTTTCTCTTGACTCCTGTAGGACTCTGAACGAATCCATCTCTACCTGCCTTTACAAACCCCACCCCCTTTCTTTTCTGTGAGGTGTGTCTTAGAAATGAGCATTCTCCCTATTGCTATAGCCTGAATAAAACTATGTATGCATTTTGGATTCAAGGGCATGATACTCTGGACAGGATTGGATCTCACTTTGAATCTGTTTATTCCACTCAGGTTTTCGAAGGGCTCAGTTCCACATCCTGAGACCCAACAGTGTGTCCGATATTTGGTCCAGGACTGTGACTTCTCAAAATACTCTTCTGGGAGTGTTTGAAGGTTTTAATTACACCACTTTTTGAGTACTCATTTGGTTTCTGGCGCCAGCTTCTTTTGGATAGATGGTTTAACTATTTGCTCTTCTCTGTAAACGAACTTGAGTCTGTTGAGAACAAGATGACAGAGATTCTGGTTTGTTAGTCTTTTCTGATTGCCTATTTTGAACTCAAATCAATTAAGCATTCATATTCCCTGGAAAGAGAACAGCTTGCTGATACGGACCAGTGAGTTCCATAATTCTGTGTTTACCTCTGACCCATGCTGAAATTTTAAATTGTAGCTATAAGCTTTTTCTCCGTGTGTTCTGTTACTATGTCTATAATTCCAAAAAACCTTTACCTCTGATTCTGTGAGTGTATAACATTTTCCTACCTCCAGATGGTATTAATGAATTAGATTGTAAAATCTATTAAGTCAAGGAACATTACATGGTCTTGAAGATAAATAAGGGCTTATATAAACTGAATATTCCTAAATTTCCTAGAAATTGAGAAAATTTAACAGTAAATATTTTAATGTTGTTAAACAATTGTATTCTTATAGAAACCAACTCAAATTGCAATAGGCTGAATAAAATCATTTATTTAATTGTCTGGTATAATTTATTCTTGACACCACTGATCTGTTTTCTAGTATTATAGGTTATTTGCGTATTTTAGATTTTATTTTTGGTGGTACTGGGGATATAACCCAAATGTGCTTTACACTTCAGCTAGAACTCCAGTCCTTAAAAAAAATATTTTTTGAGACAGAGTCTCACTAAGTTTCCCAGGTTGGCCTGGAAATGGTGATTCTCTTGCCTCAGACTCCAAAGAGCTCAAATTATAGACATGTGCAACTTTGCTCAGCTAAGCACCCCTGCATTCTTCTCTGAAATGAGATTGGCATATTTAATTAAAGCAATATTCACATACATACACCTTTCATGTTTTCTGAGAATGCAGGATGCACAAAAGCAACTAGCAATATGTTATCTGGAGAAAATTACAGATTTTTTTCAGTATTTTCAGAAAAGGTTTTTTTTTTTAATAGAATTTTTTTCAACTTACCTGTCTAGTGATAAAAAAATTTATAAAAATTGTGTTAAGCAAATTATTGAGGGAATATTGGAAAAGATGAGGACAAGGAAATTGCTAAAACAGGCAATAGTTGCTGATAAATAATGTGTACATGTTAAGAGAATAATGTTTTTAAAATCTGTTTGACCAGGCATGGTGGTGCACGTCTGTACTTCCAGAAACTCAGGAGGCTAAGGCAAGAGGATGGCAAGTTTGAGGTCAATCTCTGCATTTTAGCAAGACTCTGTCTCAAAATAAAAGATAGAAAGGGTTGGGGGGTGTAGCTTAGTGGTACAGTACCTCTGGGTTCAATATCCAGAAAAAAAATTTTTGTTTGTAATATTTGTATTTCTTGATTGTCAGTACATTTTTCCACTACTTACTTGCTAATGGACTTGTATGAAAGAATTTGTAAGAAAAAATGTAAACATATTAAATAATAAAAACATAATTGTTCTTTTTTGCCCGAGGTCAGATAAAATAAATACATGGCAGAAAAAAAATTCCTGTGTTCTTCATGAAATATAATAAAGAGCTATTTCTGGTGTATATGAAATGTAGCAGCATGTTTGTTTTTCTTTGATTTTCCATGGATCCAAAAAAGGATAAGCTTATTACTGTAAATTGCATAGTTAAAATTGCAACAATTCATTACCTTGACTTTTTAAATAAAATGAATAGTTCATGAGTTTGTAACAAAATTGGAAGCTTTTATCATGATATGTAATTTACCCAATTGTTGCTAAAGTAACTCTTATAAAGATATATAAAGTCTCATATCTTTTTAAAGAGGCAGGAGATGTGAATGAGAGGAATATGCTCATGATTTGTATATAATAACTAGACTGTGACATGCACCTTAGTAGTGAATGACAGTTGTGGTGATGCACGCTGGTTATCCCAGTGACCAGGGAGGCTGAAGCAGGAGAATCAAAGCCTGGGCAACTTAGGGAGACCCCGTCTCAAAATTAAAATAAAAAATGGCGAGGGATGTAGTTCAGTGGTAGAGCACCCCTGGGTTCAATCCACAGTACCCGACCTCCACAAGAGCATATTAGACATTAAAACTCAGTAAAATCTGCCTATGGTCCTTAGAATTTAGTTTTGTTTCCCTCTTTGAATCTACTAACGTAAAGATGGAATAGATGAGTTTGGGGTCTCTAAGGCCCAGCTTTGGTTCCAGGTCAGCCTCTTCAAAGCTGTGTAAACGCTGGCTGTCTTGTTCCCTGCTCTTCGGAAAACTGCTTGTGTTCATGAGGGGAACAAGCCACATGGATGAAGGCTAGCACTGTCATTGCACAAGGGGTGACCAGAAATTTGGGCAAGTGAGAATTTTGAGTGAATGGTGACCAGGAACGCACAGTCCCTCTGAGAATCCTAAGTTTGTATCAGAGAAGGTGCTGGAATGACTATAAGAGATGGGTAGAAACTAAAGACACTGGTTCTTTTAATAACTGAATGTTTCAGAAGCTAGACTTTGAGAAAGTCCATAATATTTATAAACAAGGATGCCCAGAGCTATTAGTTCCTCTTGTAGAAGGTAAAATAGCAAAGCGATCTTTATTGGTTAAATGTCAACCTTATTTCTAGCTATTGGACCTTATTCCTGAGTGTTTTGGGGATGTCATGGTGACACATCATGGACACCAGAAAATTCTCCTCTGCCTCCTACTTCCATTGCTCACATTTGGCCTCTTCTCATTCACACACATCTTTGAGACAGGGTTTCCCTCCAGTTCCTTTCCCTTAATGATTTTTTACTCTACCCAATTTGTACCACCCTATATTTGCCCAAAATGGAAAAAAAAAAGCCCTTTATCCATCACATTACATTTTTTTATTCTTCTTTTCATGCTATTTCCTTTACTTAGGAGACCCATCTACCTCCCCTGTTCCAAAATTATACAGTCATAAAATCCCAGCTGAAATATTACTTCTTCCGTGAAATTTCTTTGGCAGCATGAGAGTTTTTGTTCGACCTCAGAGCAGGTGATTTGGTTGCTATTTTTCCCCCCTCTTTCATAGCACTTGGTGTGTCTTGTTTTGCAATAAAGACATTTAGGAAGAGGGCTTCCTGGAATGTGGGTGCCAAGCTCCTCACTATCAGACTAAAGTACTCACCCTCTCTCCTCCCCTCCACCAGCCACTGGGATGGTAGGTCACCATCAGCTGGTAGCTGGGTCTTCTCCCGGAGTGAGTGGCCTTGGCCAAGTCAGGCCCTCTCCGCAGGGCTGCTGGGATCTAAGGTCACATCTACTGCCAGGCATCCTTGCCTCAAAGTGGAATAGCTCTGCAGGGATCTCCAATCTCTAAGATCTCCCTTGGGCTTCGTGGTGACAGCATCACAGTTCAACTGGTCCCTCTGCCCCATCCTGCTTCTGTGTCCCCTAGAGGATTTGACCCCAAGGACACTCTCCATTAAATGGTGTCTATGCACATTTCACCTCAGCATCTCCTTCCTGTGACCCCCCCTCTTCCTAGCTGGATGTTTGTGCAGTGCACGTCTTACGAACTTGAACAGAGCAGAGGGTCTTGGTCCTGATCAACATTTATAAAGGGATCCAGTCTAGTTTTTACTCTCTTTATAGAGAGACTGAGAGTTGTTTGATGGAAACTGGGATTTTTATACCTAGGTGGAAATGCAATGAACATAGAACTCAATTAAACCTGTACTTTATACAACAGTAGACACTGAGTTTAAGAAAAGGTAAGAAACTCATCCAACAGCATGTGGCCAGTAGGTAACAGCTATGTCTGCAACCTGGTTCTTTGGCTCATTAAAGGATCTTTTTAAAGGATAACTTCCCATGGATCTCATGAGGAGCCTGTGAATTTGAGTCTCTAAAAGTCTTGATTTCAATTGGATCATTGTAGAAAGTGATTTTTAAAACTTTTTCATTAGCAAATAATATTTGTGTGTTATTTATGGGATGCAATGGGTCATTTATATTTAATCCTCCAATCTAACTGAAACTTTGTATCCTTTAATTAACATATTCCTTTTTTTTTTTCTATCTCTCCCCTTCCCCTAGCTTTTAATAACTACTTTTTTTTTCTGTACCAGGGATTGAACCCATGAGCACTTAATCACTTAGCCACATCCCCAGGCCCCTTTGAAAAATATTTTATTTAAAGATAGGGTTTTGCTAAGTTCTTTAGGGCCTCACTAAATTGCCGAGGCTGGTTTTGAACTCACAATCCTCCTGCCTCAGCCTCCCAAGTCACTGGGATTACAGATGTGCCCCACTGTGCCCAGCTGGTAACTACCTTTTTAGTCTCTTTTTATACAAGATCCACTTTTTTTTTTTTTTTTTTTACATTTCACAGATATGTGAGATTTTACTGTGCCCAACTTATTTTGCTTAGATAATGTTCTCAACCTCAGTCCATGTTATAGTAAATGGCAGACTTTTCTTCTTTTAAAAGGGTGAATAGTGTTCGACTAGTGTACATACACATTTTATTTATCTGGTCATCTGTTAATAGGTACTTAGTTTGCTTCCATATTTTGGCCATTATAAATAATTCTGAAATGAATATCAGAGTGTATACAAATAGCTCTTTGACATACTGGTGCCAATTCTTTTTATATATACTCAGAGGTAGGATTGCTGGAACTTATAGAAATTCTATTTTTATTTTATTTTTTTTTGAAAAACTGCCACACTGTTTCCCAAAGTGACCGTACTAATTTATATTCCCACCAACAATGTACAAGGGCTCCCTTTTCTCCACATATTCAGTAACACAAATCATTCATTTATTTTTGATAATAACCATTCTGACAGATATAAGGTTATATCTCCTTGTGGTTTTTAATTTGCATTTCTTCGGTGATTAGTGACGTTGAGCATTTTCATATATCTTTTGGCCATTGGTATCTGAGCAAAGGACAATCTCCTTAATAAACGATGCTGGGAAAGTCTGGATATCCACATGCAGAGGAAGGAAATTGAATGCTTATCTCATACAACTTACAAAAATCAACTCAAAATGGCCAAAAGGCTAAAACAGAAGACCTAAAACTGCAAAGCAACTGGAAGAAAATGTAAAGGAAATGTTCCCTGATATTGATGTGGACTCCCAACGCATAGGTAGCAAAAGCAAAACTGGACAAACGGTGTTGCATCCAACTGAATAACCTTTGCAATGCAAAGGAAACAACGAAGTAAAAAGATAATGCACAGATTAGGAGAAAATATTTGTGATTATACACCTAATAAGGGACTAATATATATAAGGAACTCAACATATATAAGGAACTCAACTCAAGAGCAAGGAAACAAATAACCAAGCATAAAACTGGGCAAAGAAAAAAAAATTGGGCAAAAGATCTGGACATCTGATACTTCTCAAAAGAAAATTATTATTTTTTTTTAAAAAAGAAAATCTATTTTAGCTCCACATTGATCTTCATGTTTAAGGCCCAACTTTTCTGCTAAACAGAAATCTAAACATTCCTTGTCTCTCTGAATCCTGGACCCTCTCCACCTGGGTTTTTGAGAATTTCCTTTGATTTAAAGTCATGATCCACTTTGGCTACGTACCCATAGTCAATTGCCACAGGTATAGACTAAGAGCACCTCAGTGTCCCCAGAGAAAACATGCTCCCTCTGTTCATTTGGGGCTTCACTGGCTTGGGCATTACCTGAAGTTTCAGGCCTCCTTGCCTAGGAGTGAAGGGCTGAGATGTTGAGAGAAATACAGAGTTGATTTAGCAGTCTCCAGATTTTACAAATCTGTCTTAGTCCATTTGTGCTGCTATAAGAGAATAACTGAGACTGGGTTATTTATAAAGAATAAAACTGTATTTTCTCATCATTCTAGAGGCTGAATAGTCCAAGTGCAAAGGGTCAGCATATCTGGTTGCCTGGTGAAGGCTGCTCTTTTCTAGCCTCACATGGAAGAAGAGCACACTGGCTAAATTATAAAGGGCACTAATCCCATGAATGAGGAAGGAGCCCTCACAACCCAGTCACCTCTTAAGTGCCCCACCTGCTAAACTATCACATGGCCCAAACCCGAATTTTGCAGGAGACACATTCAATGGTAGCAAACTCCAAACCTATGGTTAGAGTCCCTGGTGGACCTGCCAAAGTCACCACAAGAGCATGGTACATACAACACAGCCAAAGTGAATGTTAGGGGCCAAATTGGGCCTTCCCCCAATTCAAGCCAAGGAGAGTCCTCAGGAGAAACCCAAGCTGCTGACAACTTGGTCTTGAACTTCCACACTCCCAAACTGTGAGGAAATAACATTTCAGCTGTGGAAGTCGCCAGATCCAAGGTTATATCTCCTTGTGGTTTTTAATTTGCATTTCTTGGGTGATTAGTGACGTTGAGCATTTTTGCTCTTTTGCTATGACAGCCTGAGCTGTCATTCCGTGACTTAAGCATGAGGCATATATGTCACCAGAGTAGCCTCAGGGAACTCCCTGTTTCCATTTTCTCTCTGAGAAGGCCTAGTGGTGTCCCCAAGGGAAGACACGGCACCATCTTGACAGCTTCATGTGCTGTATTGGATAGATGCGTTTTGTGGGTCTAGGAGGGAGACAACAGAGAATAGGACCCTTCTGTCTTGGGAGGATGCCCTGCAGGGGGGTACCCCCAGGAAGTTGTGCACGGTGTGATGTCTGCTTGGCAATTCTTGGGACATGCCACACTATGGCTGTATGTTGTACTTTGTCCGATTGTTTGTTTGGATTTCCAGAAGCTAATAAAGGTAAACTTTATTATGGATATTTTTAGAAAAAGCCACAAACACTTTAGAGAAAATTAAAGGAAACCAGGTGTGGTGGCACACACTTGTAATTCTAGTGACTCAGGAGGTGGAGGCAGGATTGCGAGTTTGAGGGCAGTTGAAACAGCTTAGGGAGATTCTGTCTCAAAATTAAAACATAAAATAAGAAGGGCTTGGGGATGTAGCTCAATGGTAGTGTGGCCCTGGGTTCAATCCACAGTGACACGCATGCATGCATGCGTGCACGCACACACACACACACACACACACACACACACACATAAATAAATGAATAAATAGACAAAGGAAATTATCAAGGGAAATTGTTTTGAGTCGACTAAATAGATATCAATTGACTTTAAATCTACTAATGTGGGCTTTTAATAAATTAAATTATAGAATAAATTGGATTAATTTTTCAAATAGAATATTATATAGGCTTGAGTGAAAGACAATTATTGGAGCAAAAGAGATAGAAGACAAATTAAAATGATTTGTTGGAAGGTGTTGAAAGTAGGTCATTGTTCCCCTCTATGAAATGCATGTAAATTTCCCCTTTCCATTTTAATGAGACTCTATCCATAGACCATGTAAACCAACCCTTTCACTAAAGAGTAAAAATATATACCTATATTGACACAAGCTTTCCTTTCAGAGTGTGTCCTAACAAAATCAGGTGTTTGAGGAATCAAATATAGAAACAAGTCTCAAAATTATGAAGGGACATTCAGAAAAATGATATCCACGATAGTAGGAAATGAGTTTTGAAATTAAGAGCATCGTGGGAGATGTGTATAATGCAGTGATAGGAACAGGCTAAAAAAGGCTATTGAAAAGTTGATTTACTCATTGTTTGGTGCCAGATCCAAATGTAATTGCAGTAGAGAAATTAGCATTAGATTATTGCATAGCAGTTTTGAAAAACTGTGTGTTGGCCAATTTGTTTTTCTAAATCTATATAACATTAGCTAACATGAGTCAGGCTGTAGTATTTTTCAGGCTCTGCCACTTAGTGCCAAAACCCTTGAGCTAAAAAGTAAAAAATAAAACCATGCTCATACAGATGCAGATGTTTCTTAACTTTAAGACAACAAATATTTCACTGAAGAATGGTACAGTTTTTGTTAACGTGTGTCAGTTTTGTACAAGTTTTGAGCGGAGAAAACTGACCACCTACCTATCAAGTAGTATTTTGTGAGGTGGAAGGCTGAAATTAGCTGTCTTTTCACGGGGCTGTGTGTGCCTGCCTGTGCCTCTGATCTCCAAGATTAAGATATCAGAATTAACCCATTTCCCCCCTTGTCCCAGATATCAAATACCTCTAAACCTTGCAGATAGTATATACTGTATAAATATGATTTTCTAGCAATAGTATATGATATGATAATTATTAATAACAACATTAATTTATATAACAGTATGTGAGCTGTTGATTTTTATTTCCAACCCTATTTTTGATGTACATCTATCAATTTCATGGAAATATTCACAGATTTAAAAATCTGGAACTTGATGGGTTAAACGGCCACTGTGAAGTGGATACTGCTTGTGTTTGGCCTTGTCCTTCCTCTGCCCACTGTGCTGTTCCCACTTGTCCCTGTGGGGTCTTAGCTGTCTCCTCCAGAAGTCCCTGTTACAAGGGATTCCTGTGAAGGTGATAGGAATTATTTCCAGGGAAAGCTAGGCAGTGATGTCAGGGTAAGTCCACGGAACAGGCCCGTGGAGGAGAACTCTGGCTAGCTCTGAGGACAGCGTGGATCAGGGAGGAGAGAGCTGACCTGCAACAGTCCAGGGCAGTCCCAGAGGAAGGGAAGCATATTCCTAGGCACTGCTCCTGGCAAATACCATAGCAGAAGCACTCCACAGAAGGGTGGGCCAATTCCTCAAGGTCTCCCATGACTCCTTGTGTTGTAGGCAGCTCTATGCCGCCTCTGCTGGGACTGGGGCTTCTGACTCCAAGTTCCAGACCCTGGGCAGCGCTCAAAGCCTTGCCACCTCATTCCTCTTCTGATCCCTGATGCTCTGCGTGGGCTCCTGAATCTCCATCCTCTCTGACTTCCTGTCCTGGCCACCACATGTAGATTTAGAAAGAGTGTGTATTCAGGTGGTGGAGACAAGCCTAGCCATGATTACAATCAGTAGGTACAGAGGGGTGGGGAGCCCATGGGGACTTTGCTCTGTAGTGTGCAAGACAAGGTATTTGTCCTATTGTCATATCGCCAATGTCCTTGGCATTGCCACCTCCCTTTCTTTTTGTTGTGTTGGGGATTAAACGTAGGGCACTGAGCATGCTAAAAAAGTGCTCTATCACTGAGCTACACCACTCATTCCTGTCTTCTTTAAAACTACCACAGATGATCTCACTCCATAACAGAAGCAGAGACTAAATCTGTTCATTCATGTTGCTGAGAAATAGCTGCCAAGATATGACTGGGCAAAGGGGTTGCCTGCCCTTGAAGGCAGCAGAGTCTTGTGTCTGGACTGAGCCTGCTCTGAGATGGAAGAGGCTGGTGGAAGGCGCATAGCCTGCAATGGAGTTCCAGAAGATTCCCTGACTGGTGGAGAGTCCTGGAGCCTGTCAGAGGAGGCTGGCTCACATAGCCCTGGCCAATGTGTGACCCCTGGTGGCATGTGTCATGGGGAGGTAATGAGGTGATGAGGCCAGGCACCTGCATTGTGTGTCCAGGCCTCAGGAGAGCCAAGGGCCATCTCTCTTGTCCCCACTTTCACAGGACACACGGTTGGTACGCGGAGAGCTGGGGCTCAAACCCTGTACTTTTTGCTAGTCCCTTCCTGATGACCTCGGTCTCCACTTTTTTTCTAGAACTTTAAAATGTGTCACTTCCCCATTTCATTGTAAAAGGGGCAAACAATGAACTAGAGAAATTCAGTGTTTTTCTGAACAATCACAAAGATGGTAGAAATGAAAAGAAAGTCTAGAATTTATGTGGTGTTGGATTGTCTCCAGTGTGTTTGATAATTTTTCAGGATACCTCAGCCATTTCTAAAACTAAACAGCATTACTATGTGGAAGATTCTTAATAATCACAACTGATATGAAAAGTAATATTGAGATAGCTCTGTTTAAAAAAATATTTCTATGTTCTCTCACAACTGTGATCATTCAAGAACCCGAGGAGAACTGGGTTATATCTTATTTTATACTGGGAAAACTGGACATAGCCAAGATCTAGTGACATTTTACTTGGTTACTATTATGATTTTCTATTTATATTGGTGCGGGGATAGAACGCAGGGCCACGTGCACATTGGGGCAGGGCTCTACCACTGAGCTACACCCCCAACCTGTCGGTGATGTTTTAGGTGTCACTCTCTCAGTCCGTTCTTTCTTCATTCACACAATTATTCAAACTGTGCTGGTGACTCTCCATTCTTCTGCGAAACAATGGTGACCATGGTAGAGATCTGGCCCCCTTTGGCTCACAGTTGAGTTGAGTAAACAGTCATAAACTAATGACAAGTGTTTGATATTTCAAACCACATGCTCGTCCGCTGGTGGAGAGTTCATGACCCATGGAGAGTGGAACTCAGTGGTATTGGCCTCCACGTAAACTGGGCTTTTAAGCCTCTTCCAATAGAGTCAGATAGATAAATGCATATCAAAATTTGGGCATATGCCATCCATTTAGTGTGTCCAATAATTTCAAGTGGAAGAAAGAAGATCAATGACAATTTAAAAAAATAATTGAACAAGCAGAATATATATATATATATATATATATATATATATATATATATATATATATATATATATATATATAAAATAGTGAGCTTTAAAAAATAATTGCAGTGAAATGGGTGCTGCTACTATTTGAAGAATTTCACCCCATTCTACCCAGGATAAATAAGCCACAGGTTCATGCTCCACATTGGGTTGGCTCAGGCGACATATCTGCATTTTCTTCCTGATGAAGAAAAGAACTTATTCTCACTTCTTAGCTAGAGCCCGGTTATCACCTAGGAGAAAAGACTTCCTCTAGAGTTAGGTCAGGCCAGGTGACTAATTCCAGTTGGCAAAAAGGAAGTACAGGTGCTACATGTGGTATCTGGGATGGTTGTTTAAAGGGACTTGGCTAAGCTCTAGGGATCCCCGCCCCCACACTTTTTAAAAAGGAATTTGTTTTAGTTGTAGATGGACACAATACCTTTATTTTGTTTACTTATGTTTATGTGGTGCTGAGGATCAAACCCAGTGCCTCACACATGCAAGGCAAACACTCTATCACTGAGCTACAACCCCAGCCCTCTGGGGATCCCTTTTTACTCTCAGTCTGGAATACAAGTGGGTGATGTGATAACTTTAAGGATACAATTTAGTGATAGGGTGATGGGATATTAGAAGAGATGAAACTGGGCCCACCTGGAATTGCCTAACATCCCTTGTTGGAGGAGGGTAGAAAGAGATAATTTTCTACCTTAATACAGCTTTATGTTTTGTTCAGATGAACCAACTCTGTCTAATACAATTATGTGTTCTTTATTTCTAGTAAAGTAGGAAATTCTAACATAACTGTAAGTCATTAAGATGGAAACTATTGTTTGGTGACTCTGGCAGGAAGTTCTGGATATTTGCATTCAATCTGGACCCAGAAATAATGTGAGATTTCTCACTCCTTACTAATGTAAGTGCTTCAAAGATATGAAATTGGCAAATACCTAATGTTCAAAGCACCAAGAGATTAAATTTAACTTGAACAGTAGCTGGAAATGGATTCCTAGTTTGTTTCTTCATTGCATAAGTTTCTGAAAGCTTTGGGGGAAGTATTCATCTTGGTTCCTAAACGCAAAAAATAATGGGCCACTAATTTTTTTATTCAGTGAATAAAAGAAATAATCAAGTATTGTGAAGGATTTGACTTCAGGAGTTAGGAATGCTGGACCCATAGCTGGTTTTATTCAGGAAATTCTGCTACCTTATCCTGCTACCTTATCCTCAATGTTAGAAATTATAACACTTCAGCTTTCAAGTTACAGGTTCAGTAAAAGCAAGACACTGAATATCTTTGACATGAGAAGTTGGTAAAACTCCATTAAAAAAAATAAAAAGAAAAGAAAAAAACCCAGCCTTATGAAGTCTTAAAAATGGCTTTAATTAACCCTGATTAACAAATGTCTTTATCTCTTCATTTAAAAAAACTCTCAAGCAGTTCCTCCATCTCCCCCTTTATTAGAGAGAACCCTTCCAACTCACTTGCTAGTTCTTCACAAAGCACACAAAAATATGCATTCAGTGTCCAAAGATAATTTTTAAAATTTCCATTAAGATCTGGAGGCATATTGCAATGCCAGCTGCTCTCTGTAAATGAAGTTGTTTGTGGGTTGGCATTCGAGTTTCACCAGTTTTATTCTAGTGCTAACACGCTACTTTTTTCTCACACTTAGCAGGTGCTCCGTGAGTACTGATACTAGGTGTAAATAATGGATCAAAAATAGTCATACATTCAGCAAAAACATATCAGGGGTCCTAGGTGATAACAACACAGGACTCTCTCTAGAGTGCTTACACCTGTGGGCTCCAAATCCACCATGGTTCAAACCCAAGCTCTGCTCCTAAGAAAGCTCAGTGTCCCAGGTGTAGATCCAATAAACATTGCTTGGCCCCGAAAAGTCAGATGTTGAAGTTTTTACTTCCCAAGGTGATGGTGTTAGAAGGTGGGGGTTGGGGGAGGTGGGATTATAGATGGGATTAGTGCCCTTATAAAAGAAGCCACAGAGAGCTGCTTTGTCCCCATCTGTCACTTGAAGCAAGAAGATGACCATCTTAAGAGAAGCAGGTGTTCACCAGGCACCAAATCTCGATCTTGAATTCCCCAGCCTCCATACTGTGAAGAATAAATTTGTTGTTTATAAGTCCATGGCAGTGTTATAGCAACACCAAATGAACTAAAATAGTGCCTCAGTTTCCCCATTTAGCATAAGGGAGAATGTTAGTATCTGCTTCATAGGAACAGGTTTTTCTTTTTTTTTTTTTTTTAAAGAGAGAGTGAGAGAGAGGGAGAGAGAGAATTTTTTTTTTAAAATATTTATTTTTTAGTTATCGGTGGACACAACATCTTTATTTATATGTGGTGCTGAGGATCGAACCCGGGCCGCACGCAAGCCAGGCGAGCGCGCTACCGCTTGAGCCACATCCCCAGCCCCAGGAATAGGTTTTTCTAAGTTGAGATATTTGTGCTGAAATTGAGACCTGTAGATTTCCGCATCAATGAATCAATTGTGAGCTCTCAATTCACTTTTGTGTATCAAAATACAACAAAATAAGACAAGGAAACTAATCAACTTGCACACACAATATCATCCAAATAATGTGAAAATACATGTGCTGAGACGAACCTCACCCCTATCAATGGAATGCTGGCCAGTGGACACGAAGCCAGGTTATCCCATAGCTCATTTGCAATCCTCAAGAACCTAATGATAAGTGGAATTTCTGTGAAGATAATAACTTAGATTTCATTTTCAGTTTGTCAAGTGTATTTCATCTTTGTTCAGCAAAAACTGTCACCCCTCCTATCGATGGGGCAGGCCCCTCAAGTTTACTGTGGCCAGTCTCTCACACTTTGGAAGACCTAGAGTTGGAGGATCAGTATTTTTATTCATCTGAAATTAATAAAATATATCCTAAGCAATAAGGAAACCAAATGAGACACAGGTGTCAATTTTCTTGACTCAGGTCAAAGTCATAATAATTCTAGTTTCAAAACGTCTCTTAGAACTTGGCCTCCTCTGCAGGTCCAATGCTTCTCCTTTGCTTAGGGTGTCCTGTTTTATCAGCCTTTGCAGCCACGTCCCCAGTGATCTTCCCAACTCACTCTCTGCTGTCCTCTTCAACCCCATACAATGCTGGTAGAGGTTGAGTTTCCCCTATCCAAAGTGCTTGGAATTGGAAGTATTTCAGATTTTTTGGATTTTGAAATATTTGTATACACATAGTAAAATATCTGGGGGATAGCATCCAAGTCTAAACACAAAGTTCAGTTATGTTTCATGTATTCCTTATACACTTAGCCCAAGAACAACTTTATGCCATATTTAAAATAATTGTATGCATGAAACACAGTTTCATGATATGGGATTTTCCACTTGTGGTGTCATGTCCAGGCCTAAAAAGTTTTGGATTTTGGTGCATCTCAGACTTGGATTTTCAGATTAGCAGGCCTGGCTTGACTTTTTCTCAATGAACGATCCAATTCAATATAATGTGGTGGGAGAACCATTATGTCCAGAGTCAGACAGACCAGAGTTTGAATCCTAGCTCTTCTATTTGCCAACTTGGACAAGTTCCTCATCTTTGTTGAGCCTCACGGAAGGCATAAATAAAATAAGGACACAAATACCTGCCTCAGTGGGGAGACTTTCTAAGATTACAAACATTTGGTTGGCATGAGACATTTCTTCTCCATGTACCACAGTCCTCTGCTGGTTGAACCTGTTGTACTCAAAGCTTATAGGTCTACCTATTAAGGGCAAGGGCAAAGAAGGAACTCTGCTGACTTGGCCTACCTGGTCCCCACACCTTTCCCAAGGCTCAGGTTTCCTTGACTCTAAAGGAAAAAATATGCAAATTTACTATGGAGGTAAGAAACCCTCTACCCTACACAGTTTACAGTACAAATTAACATGACTTCACTATGCATTGTCTTTATCCACAGGACTTACTATTCCAGATAATTCTTTCCAGGAAGATACAATCTGAAAAGAAATTTATTGATCATTTCAGGAGCTTCCTGAAAATCCACTAACATGGACCTCAGACCCTTCAGCTTCCAGTAGAAAGTATCAGATAGCTGTTTCCTTTCTAAGGCTTCATTCAGAGATCACCTCTGAACCTGTGACAAGCAGCTGTAAATGGCTTCATCATAAACCTTCTCTACTCTGACCTGCCCTGATGCTGAATTCACCTTACCTCCATGCCCCACCTGAGAGAGAACAATGACTTTGGGTAACTTCTCTCAACTTTGCCTTCTCCCGGTAGGTAGCAGCTTGGAGATGTCGTCAGCCAGTTTTCCATAGAAATGGAATGTAGAAATTGACAACAGGGAAAAGTAACCATGGCCCACCTCATGCTTTGGATGCAGTAGCTGCTCTGCCACTATGACTTATTTTAAAAATGGATATGTTTCTTTCTCTTCTTCTCTGTCTCCCTCTTCCTCATCTTCCCCTCCCTCATCTTTGAGGGTGCGGGGGGGGGGGCGTGGATAACACTGGGAGATCCAAGAAATGACTCAATCTTTATTTTTTGTACCAGGGATTGAGACCAGGGAAAAAGATAGGCAGCTGATTATCACAGAAAAGGAAATGGGTAGCTAACACTCCGCACCACCCTGTTGCTAGCAACCTCCAGGGGACGGGGAGAATCACATTTCCCAGCACAAGCCATCACCTCTTGGATGGCTCTCTTCCTGCCCTTTTGGTCACTTTTAGTCATGTAGGCAGGATAAGAGGAGGAGGAGACCTGAGAAGAAAGGAAACCTGAAATCTATAAAAGGGGCAAGACACTGCCACTCTCGCTGTCACCAGCTCCTGACCCTCGTCTCCAGAGGAGACCCCCCCACACCCCTGGCCCCACTTCTATCCTTTAAATAAAATTTTGCTCTTGCCTCAGCGTTTCTCGGGTGTTCGATCTTCAACACTGGGAAAATGAAGACCTGATCCTGATTTTCCAGACCCGTCTCACCCAAGCCACATCCCCAGCTCTTTTTTTTAAATTTATTTATTTATTTTGAGACAGGGTCTCACGAAATTGCTTGGGGCCTTGCTAAGTTGTCAAGATGACAGATGTGCACCACCACGTGTGGCAGAAATGGCTATCGGTCTCCCAAATTAACAAGTGAATTACAACTGTGGACAGGGACACCTGGAATGTAACAGCCTTCGAATCACCTCTTTAGAAAAACCTCTGTCCTCCCTGAGGGGCAGAATCACAGCCTCTGGGACAGGAGTCCCCTGTGCTTCTCCTTTGCTATCAAAGCAACTAAACTTCTTTTTATTTTTTTTTCTCAAAAAATAAGTGAACAAATGAATAAACAAAACAAACCTTGCCTACTCTTGCCATTGAAAGGCTCCTCAGAAAATAAAACCTTCAAACTGTAAATATCCCAGGTTTGTCTTCCCCTTCTAGAAGCTTCTAAGATTGTCAGGATTGTGCATGCGTTACCGCAGCAGGCATAGACTCACTTTCCTCAACAGAAGATTGCTGTTGCTTAAAGGGAAGGGACTCTCCTGATAATTGTTAGGAAGAACTTGACACAGGCAACACCATTTTGAAACATATCCTTAGTTCAAGAGTCACCTTCCAGCCTGACCTAACCCTAAACAATACTCAATCATCATGAGAAAGGAAATTTTTATCTGGGGCTGAAATCCTGAAAGACACCTGGTTTCTTATGAAGGTGACACTATGAAGAGTCTTCTCTGCAACTCCCTAACAAAGGCCTAACCAAAAAAATTGCCCCCTTCCTCATTCCCCTATGCTGACCCCAGGCTGTGTCAGGCTCCACTGGGCCTCACTCTACAGGTTTATCCCAAATAAACCTGTGTTACCTTCATTTGGCTCTTTCCTTAAAATATTCTTTCGGTTTTCCAATTTCAAATAGGTTTTCTAATTCAGTATGGCACAGAAATTCATACTAAAAAAAAAAAATCATTCCAATATCAGAGTGATTTTTTTTTTTTAATACTAGGGATCAAACTTGGGGACACTGTACCATTGTATTACTGAGCTACATCCCCAGCCTTTTTATTTTGAGACAGGATCTCACTGCAGTGATCTTTTTGTTGTTGTTTTGTTTTTGGTACAGGAATTGAATCCAGAGGCACTTAACCACTGAGCGACCTTCCCAGCCCTTTTGATTTTGAGATAGGGTCTTGCTTAGGGCCCAAATTGCTAGGGCTGACTTTGAATTTATAATCCTCCTGCCTCAGCCTCCTGAATTTCTGGGATTATAGGAATGCATCACAGCAACCAGCTTCACTACAGTAAAACTTGGTTATGTAAATGGGTAATTATAATAAAACGCAAAAATGAGAAGATTTTCAAGTTGTGCTGGCACATGTGATACATTCATGAATCTATAATATGACTGAAAAAACCTGATAATTCCCAGATTAGACAATTACATATTTTCTAATTTGGGACATACCACCTCAAAACTAAAAGGTAGGGGTGTGGATGTGGTGGTGCATATCTGTAAATCTAGAGGCTAGGAATGCTGAAGCAGGGGCATTATACATTTGAGGATTATAAGTTTGAGGTCAGCCTTGGTGACTTAGCAAGATCGGTCTCAAAACAAAAACTAAAAAGGGCTGCGGATGTAGCTCAGTGGTAGAATGCCCTTGGGTTCAATCCTCAGGACAACAACAACAACAACAAAAAACAACAAAGTAAGTCTTCAAGAGAAAACAATTATTTAATGCTCTCTGCTGTCCCAATGTATTTATTTGGGACTAGAAGTTTCAGTTCTACCTAGTTCAGATAAGTGGATTGTTAGGAAGTTCCTGGAACAAATATAATGAAGGTATTTTCAATTTTCCTTCCTGGACAAGAATTTCCTGGAATAGTGAGCTCATGTTGATAAAGCCAATCCAATAGTTACTGTTTGCCCAGAGACAGTCAACCATGGCCCATGTACACAACCAGGTGTGTGGATGTGGATGATTCTGGTCCTGAGGTCTTTGATGAGGCACCAGTTCTCTTCCATGTTTTTGAAATTCAAGTGCATTAGTCTATTTACAAAGATTTTTTAAGAGTTGAAAGTTTGATTCTTTAAAAGCATTATTAGAGTGACATATCCTATTTGTACTTTAAAATAGCTAGCCTATAAATCCAAAGGATTTCATTTAAAACTGAAAAAGGCAATCACTCAGAAAGAAAATGACTACTTTTACATATGATAATACATATCTGAGTGGAAAACTCTACTAAAACAGCTGCTATTTCTTAAGAGCAGGGATCTTTACATTCTCTTTATGTTTTAAAATATTTAATAGCTGGTAAAGGTCACTGGAAAGTGTCCTTTAATTTTTTGGGGGCAATCCCAAACTGTCATACACAAAGCAGCTAATGACAGAACAAAATAATTATGTTGTTTTGCTCTAGAAAGAAACTGAAAAATGAGTTATTTACATTTTTCTTATTTTGGGCCATTTTGCAATGCATATTAAAATATTCAATCCCAATTCATCAAATAAATTATGAAGGCATCACATTTTTATGATATGCCTTTACAAGAAAAATACATTTAAGATAGCGTGGTCTAAATGTGAAAATGATACTTCTTTGAACAACTTTTTCTGAAGTGGTGATGGACAGACCATCTCCTGCCCAATGACTCCATGATTAACAAGGCAGGCTGGGACATCGGTCAGCCTGAGAGGGGTTGGCTGGAGGCAGGAATAGAGTTTGAAGGATAGGAGCTCATCTTTGGGTAAGAATTAAGCAGAATTTTGCTCTTGGTACTTATTTTTCTAGGGCATCAAGCAAATTCTTTGTTCTTCTTAAGCTTCAGTTTCTATCAGTATAGCACTGATCATAATAATTTCATTGCAATGAAGCTATGAAGACTAGAAGAGAGAATTTAGGCAGGAACTTAATATTAGCAGGTAGGCATAGATTCACTGGGATATATGAAGGTCCTAGCACATATCTTAATCTCACCAAATTCTTTCTTTCTCCAGATGAGACAACATGTGGCACAGAACCTAAAGCCACTAGGTCCAGAAGTCTACTTGCTCATTTCTGAAAATGCAGGCCGGGTGAGTTCTGCCATTATCCTGACCATAGTAAAACTATACAAAGTACTACAGTTTTCCTAAAAGCAGGGGAAAGAAGCTGTGGTTTGCTTTTCAATTGAATGCACATGAGGTCGAATTTTGTCTACACGTTTTTCTAGTTTTATAGTCTGGGGCAAGTTGTTAACTTTTTTTCGAACAGTTTCCTCATCAGTTAATTGAGTGTAGTAATATCAACTCCACAAATTTGAGGATTTTGTGAGATGAAGTCTACAAAGCATCATTGATTGTGTCTGACAGTGTAGATAGTTATTAGCCAATTAAATCTGCTTACTTTATAATTATCTGCTGAATAATGAGAGGAAATAGCAGGGTACTGCTCCCAGACTATCATCAAATAGATGTAATGTGTGGAAAGAGACATAGGAAAACATTAGTTTTTATGAATATTAATAAAATATTTATGGACCAGAACAAGTTAATTAAAACTTTTTCTAATGGGGCAGATCAAGGAATCATTCACCCCTTTCTTTTCATTCAGGATTTTTGATTCCAATAGAAGCATTTTAGTCCTATGTCTGAAGACCCCAGGATTTTCATATCATTTCAAAATGACTAAGAAAAAATTTGTTATTCTTATTATTCCCAAAATATACAGCACTGAACACAATTTTGGAATGTTAATGGTTTGAATTCATGGACCAAATTGTCTATAACAGACATCCTAACATTCTCTGATTTTAACTCTTCTATTTTTTTAGGGGGAGGTGATGAGAGAGGTATTGGAAGGCGAACCCCAGGTCTTACACACATTAGGCAGTGCTCTACCAGGGAGCTACCTCCCAGTCCTGATCTTAAGGCTTTCTTTAGCATGCTGACATCTATTTGCAGATATTTGAACTCTGAAGTCAGGCATTTATACTACAACCCCCTCTCCTACTTACCCGGGCTTTTTGCTACCTTTCTTCTCATTTCTAACCCCACTTTTTTTTTTTCCTTTGCTATTTTAAATATGTTCAGCAGCTCCTTCCATGTTTTATCACACTGCTTTGTTTTGGTGCATGAGGTTCCTGCTTTCTACAATGATTTTTCTCAAATGTTCCCTACTAATCTGGAACCAGGACTTTTCTCAGGAAATCACAGTGCCAGGGAACCCTTGCACTATTTCTGTAGGAGCTCACGTATATCACAATCATAATGCCTTTTGCGTATCTCCTTGTCCCCTACCCATTAGGCTGAACTCACAGGAAAGTCAGGAAGTGGGCCTGGCATCAGCGTGCATCTCACTGAACATCTGTTGTGTGAATGGGTGAATCCTACTCATTATGCCTTCCTTATTTCCCATAGCAAGGGCACTCCTCTTACGAAATGTTGCCAGCACTACTCACTGATATAAAATCATACTCACGGTGAGATGTAAAAATGTAACTCAGCAAAGGGGAAGCTAAGAACCTGGCTGAGCAGATTTTCATCTTGTGGTCCATTTTCAAAGGCTACATCACTTGCACATCTTGTACAAGTTAACTTGGTGACTAAAAGAAAGCTATGCTCTTTATTAACTGTCGTGTGCCAACCCTTGTTATATGAAGGTTTACCCAATACAGCCCTGGTTTTCCTGTGGGGACCTAAACCATTTTGCATATAACAGATAAGTAGTCCCAGAGAGGTGTATATCTGGGCAGAAACTGGAAAATTAAGTTAGGTTGGCTGTTTGACATTAGGTGAGAAAAAACACACAAGAAAATAGGAGTTGTCAAGAAGTAATTATCACTTTTCTTTAATAGTTCAACCAGCTCTCCAGGTACGGTGGTATACACCTGTAATCCCAGGGACTCAGGAGACTGAGGCAGGAGGATCTCTACTTCAAGGTCAGCTTCAGCAATTTAGTGAGGCCTAAGCAACTTAGTGAGACCCTGTTTCAAAACAAAAAATAAAAAGGGATCAGAAGGGTGGAGCTTGTATCTTTGTGCTCACTGAATCTGGGTGAACTCATGCTAGTGAAGGTGTCATTGTGTCCAAGGCATCTCTGTTCTGGAGAATATGCCACACCAAGATGGTGACAAGTCACCCACTGGCCAAAAGTCCTCCTCACTTGGGGCAAAAACCTAAGCCAAGCAGACCAGCTGTCAGAACAAAAGAACAGTTGAATTACTCACAGACCGGGGCACATCTACCACATCAGGGCTCCTTCTGGAACTGAGGGTTTGTGGGAGGTTAACGTAGGTCTCTATGGAATAGCTATATAGTAGCCTGAAAATGATCACAGCCAAACTCATTATCAATTTTTATTTCCTACCATACACCAAATGTACAGCACTGAACACAATTTTGTTGCTTTGATGTAAGAAATATTAATTGTTTGGAGAAACAGGATACAAACAAACTACCTCAAATTAAAAAAAATGCATACATCATTGCCATTTTGTTGTTTACAAAAGACCCAATTTACAGTATCGATCATTAACATAGTTGAAAAGAAAAAAAATCAGTGCACATTACAAAACACATCAAGTACAAAGGAGGCAAATAAATACCAACATACTTCACAAAAACATCCTGTTCAATCTATGCAAACACAAATAAATTAACCTGAAGTCATAGTAAATTATAGTAATAAATACATAGGTTGGTAAGAGATTTCTTTTTAAATTAAATAAAATATATAACAAACTTGTTAAAATATTTAGCAAATTAAACTTTTGTCTTTGTAATAAGTGAACTCATTTGTATGCATCTATGAAGTACTGTATAGCAAAATGTTTGCAAGTACATAACTTTAATAGAAAATTTTGTTTGGTGTCCCATTTATAATAGACAGCACATATGGTAGCTTTTTCTTTAAAATTGATTTTTAAATAAACACCTTTCCTACCTAAGAACAGACATTTCATCTTCACTAAACTAAGATTCAAGAGTTCAAATGAACCCCAAACCAAAGAGAAGCCCCACTTGATGCATAACAATGACCACAATTTCATGGAGGTGGAATTACTGTGGGATATCACTTTTCGTGTTTTTGTGCAGGTAACTTTAGCAAGAGTGGAATATATCAAGCCTGTGAATGCCATCACATTCAATCTAAATATCCATGAGGCTAATCAAAAATAAACACTTTTGTTATAGCACAGAAAATTAAGCCCACACTAAGTTCATGTGTACATTTACACTGAGGCACGTCTGCACATGAAATGTGTGTGCACACCAAAAAGGCAGTTTAGCTGGTTGTCTATACCTTTTCCTTAAAAAAAATAAATATAAAAAAACTTTTGAAACAATGCTTAACTACTTTACAGTCCCTGAAATAGACATTGCCTTTACTATAGCAACTACTAAACTCTGACCCATTCAGAAATTCAAGATCGCGGGCTCAATTTTATGTGTGGATGGGTGTCTGTGAGTGTGTGTGTGTGTGTGTGTGTGTGTGTGTGTGTGTGTGTGAATGTGCCTGTGTGTTTGTGTGCGTGAAAGCATGTGGATGCTTTGTATCAATGGCAAGGTTTTTATCAAATCGAATCCTGTCTCCTAAGGATGGTGATAGCAATGTTGCCAGTGTTCAAAGTAATCATTCAGATTGGAGTAATATTTTTTTTTTTCACATTTTACTCTATTTTCCATTCCTTTCCAGTCAAACCCAGTAAGATAAATGCTATTTCAGGGGATATGGTATCTACAAAATTTTCCATTTGGATGTGTTTGCATTTGCTAAGTACAAATCTACACCAATGTTGTCACTTGTATATTGTACCAACATATGGCAGGAAAGCCTGGCTGGTCACATCAAGTGATTATTTCTCGTCTTAGGATAAGAGTTGCCAACTATGTGATATGACTTGAAAAACAGACAAATCTGCATCACTAAAAAATGCTTATGTTTCTTTAAGACATTTCAAATAAATAATTCATAGGAACTAAAACCACACAGCCAAGCTGAATACTTTGCTGATTGCTATATTTAATTATTGCTAACAAATTCTGAGCAGGCTGTTTTCCAATGTCTGTGCTTCTGTGAGTGCGGATTCCCCACCAGTGGGCGCCATTTATCTTCTTATTCCTTCCACGCAGCTCACCTTACTGCAAATTCAATTATAAATACAAAAACCAGTGGAAGAGGGGGAAAAAGAAGTGTGCAATAAAAATCAAACTCGAACCATAGTGCAGTCCTTAGACAAGGATTTCTTTCACACTTTTTTTGTTTTCTCATTTTAACCCAGCAAGATAGATGATTTGAGAATAGCATTTCTATTTAAGTCCTATTAGAAAATAAATTAATAAACACACTTGTAAAAATATGGCAGACTTCAAAATGCAGTTAAAAGATAAAAAACTCTTTGATTAGTAATAAATAAAATATAAAAATGTCACATTTATTTTACATATACTTTACAAAAGAAAGAGTGCAATGAAGAAATAAAAGAAAAACATATGAAAATAAATAAGATCTAATCATTGACTGCATTGCTTTTAATCCAAAGAGTCTATCATAGTTTTTCTTTCCTTTTTATGTCAGCTGGGGAAAAATTAGTGCAATGTTGCAGTTGTAAATGCATATGGCAACCTCCAAGCCTTAGCAGTACATGAACCCCTTCACAGGTCCATCTGGAGTTGACTGCTGTTGGTGATCTCTGTTGCCCGGCAGCACTGTGATCCTACACATGGATACCCTTCACTGCCTGTTTGATACTTTCCAGGAGAGCTTTGCATTCCGGGGAATAGTCCCGTTCCAGATTGCTGTACATGTCTGTGAGTGTATTTACATATGCTTCAAAATTCTGCTCACTGATAGGTCCCTAAGTGGAGACAAACACATTGAACCAATCACTGTGAGGCAAAAGGAAGATCAAGTAACAAGAAAGAAGGTGAGTGACTCAGGATCTGGGAGGGAAGGCAAGGATTCACCTAGTTACTGGAGTTTGGGAAAATGGAGAGATCTGAGTGTGTATTGGGACTTATTTGTTTCCTCTTTATGGGATTGGAGAAACGTGATTGTTTGAAATATTATTGCAGGTCAGTTTGGAGCCAAATAAGGTGCACTACTGAGCTGAACTCAAAACTGGGTTATTTCTTTAGGGAGGAGCCGTGGCCTCAATGGAACTTGTGCAGCACAAGACGCTTCTCCTTGAGGGAGGTGGATGTTTGAGGCTGGGAGGGCAGGTTTCGCTTCTCCTTGAGGGAGGTGGATGTTTGAGGCTGGGAGGGCAGGTTTGCTTGCGCCAGTAGGCTCTTTTAACAGTGATGGGCCAGGGTTTCAGAAATTAAGATCTGAGCAAACTGCTTACCAACCAGTTGGGATGGAAAATATTTCTACTTTCTCCTCAGATGCCTTTGTGTCCATTTTTCTTTTGCCGCAACATTGCAATATATATTTATTATCTCTCTGTCTCTTCAGGTAGAATACCAGTTTCACAAAGTTGAAATTCATTCACCTTTATTCTATTTGGTGTCTCCTTTGTCCAATGTGAAGCTTCAAAGAGTATACACTGACTAGATCTAAATGGCATGCATGAGTGACAGGAGGTTCATGGCACAAAGGGAATCCAACTCAGCCACTGCTGGTGCCTCCATTTCCCCCTTTTGAAAGATCCATGCATGACATACACCTTACTTCAGAAGGTGCTTGGAAGAAAGTACTCTTAAAGGTCTAAGTACTATAGATGTATGATATTGTTGTCATTGTTGCTATTTAGAAGGCAAGCTTTCTAAATTTGAAGAGTATTTGTTCATATTCAGCAAAGTACTGCTCTAGATTATTAATATTGTCTAGTCATAATTTTTGGCTCTCTCTTAGTTTCTGCCTTTTCTGTGCCATTCTCTTAACAAAAGGTTCTGGGTGGCAGAGCAGATAAAGGTTCTAGCATGAAGCCAGACTCACCTGACTCATGCTGGCTTTGGAACGTTGATCAAATAATGGAAGAGTCCCTCAACTACAGAAAGGGAATGTCAATGGCAGTCCTTAGGGCTCTTGTCAACATCTCATGTGAGCATATTAAAGAATTACCAGTGGAGTACTTTGTATAGTGATTATCAAAGGTATCAGTTATCTTGTATGATGTCTATCTTTTTTCACGGCTCGGGCTGAAGAAAAAAAATTTAAATTTTAGAAGGGCAAAATTTAGAAGGGCAAAATTTTGCCATTCTAAAATTTAAAGTATGAAGTTGATAAGTGTTGATGAATAACATTAAAATGATATCCAGTAATTATATGAATAGTAGCCATAAAAATTAAAAAAAATTCCTTTGGACTATTGTATTATTTATTTTTTAGGTCAAGAAACACATTGGAATTAAAATGAAGGCTCCATTCTAGAAAGCTGAGTAAATTGAGGTATTTGTTTTGTTTTAAGCAAAACCAACTATATTTCTTAATTATATTGCTGCATCTTTAAACCATTTTATATACAAAATTGGAAATTTTAGAAAACTTATTCTAGGAATGTAAATTTGGAAGAAATTAAAAATATTCAATACTACATCTCCTCCTCCAAATATTTATTTATATTTATAAAAATGTAAAATAAACTTTTTTTAATGAATTCTAAATAGTTGCATACTTAAAAATACATGTTTATATTTTGGAAGTAAGAATGCTTTCTTACTTCTGTTTTTATGCTGTCTGAGAACTGAATTGTGTTCTGCATACTTACATATGAAACAAGTTTATTGGGAACTTAACTTTTTAAAATAATTCTTGAGTTGGGCAGATAATGCAAAGTCTGGGTCTCAGACTTTGTAAGACATGAAATTTTACACTTGGAAATATATTTCAGTGAAGATGTTTTGTCCTCTAACTTTCATATTATATTATAAAACAGGCTTTGAATAAACCTTCATCTTTAGATGAACTTGGTCTTTAAGAATATCCTTAGCCTTCCTATAATTTAAATGTACCTATCTACCATCTTTCCATCACGGGAGATTCCTGGGAGAAAGACCGTGATGTAATCAGGAGATCTCTGTGACTGCTAACAGATCTCTCTGCTAACTGGCAGCCCCTTGAACAACTGCATGATGTCCCTACAATACCTGCAATGGAGCAGCAAAGTCTTGGTCTTCAACTTACCATTTGTGGAAGCTGGATGTCAGCAAGGCTTGAAATGAGAGCTTGACTCAGACCTGCCAGTTCCTTTAGCAGACTTTCATTATTCTGTTCTATGAGTTTGTTCTCCTCCTCTATTGTCTTCAAGTTGGTTTCCATTGATGTGATCTAAATGGAAATAATATAGGAACACGAGAAGTAGAGTTTGGGAGGAGTACAAAAGGTCTGTCTCTGAAGGAAAATGCACGGCCGAATATAGGAATGCATATGCCACTACCGCAGTGCTCCAAATTGCATTCCCATCATATTGCTCTAAATGTTGGAATAATAATAATTATAATGATAATACTTAACAATTGTATAATTATCATATAGTAATTATTTAATTACACTAATAATTAATTATCACATAAATATTTAATCATAATAAATAACATAAGTAATTATATTAATTATTATATAATAATATAATTCCTAGACTTATATCTTCAGCCTAGATTTCTCTGTGGATTGCAGATCCAGTGTCTCCTAATGACTTTATGTTAGATATCTCAAACTCAATTTTCCTCAAAGCAAATATTTGCTATTTCCTCCAAACCTACTCTATCTAGTCTTCTCCTTTCCAGTTGGTGGGAATCCCAGTGATGCTCAGACTTCAAGGTGTCCCCAGGACTCTCTTTCAAACCTTGAATCCATTGGGCATCTCCTTTAAGACTACAGAATGGGACCACTGTCCCCACCCATGTGGCTGTTGCCATGCTGCTGTCACCTGTGCAGACTGCATGGTTTTTTCATGGGTGGTCCTATGTCTGCCTAGAGCCTCATGTAGTCTCTTCTTGATCCTTCTTCAGCATAGTCACCAGAACAAACCTCTTCAAATGCAAGTTAGAATCTAAGCCAAGTAAGACCATGCTACTCCTTAGCTCAAAACCTGCAATGGTTCTGCAGTCATTTAGAAAAATAAAGAAAGTCATTAAAATGGCCTACTACGATGCCCCATGTGAGTGGCCCTCAGTCTGCTCAGCTCACTCACCTGCAGACACATTTCCTCTTTGCTATTTCTCAAATCTCCAGCCCTTGGTACTTGGTGTTTCTTTCTGTCTGAAATATTCTCTTCCATAACTATTTGGTTAATTCCTTCATACCTCATCTGGCCCATCTGGGTCTGGTTGTCCTATTTAATACTGAAATCCAGACACTTAACCCATTCCTCCCTCCTTCCAGCAGGCTTTATTGTGTATGATTTTTTTTTGTTACTTTCTATCTTCCCCTTCTAAATTTCAGTCTCCATGAGGACAGAGGCCTTTGCATTTCTTGTTCATGGTTCCCATGAGAAGCTCCCGTGATTTCCAAACCAAAGCATTAAGCTTTTTGTGGACCTGACTGCCATCATGGGAGATTGTTGCAGTGTTCACAGTGAATAAAAACACCAAAATGGCATTTCAGATGAATTATGATAGTCTTAAGTCACCTAAGCTGAGGAATACTGGGAGACTCCGTAACCATGGTGGCATAAAACCCTGCATTTCAGGAAAGGAGAGGAAAGAAGGGAAGGGGGAAGGACCTTTCCACCTCTGCTTGGGCTCATTCCTTTTTCTTCTGACTTGTAATAGTTATTAGTTAGTATGAAGATGTCTGGAGAAGTTGTGGAGAAGGCCAGGCTGAAGACAGAATTCTGGGAATTACATAATAATAATTATTATTATTATTCCATCACTTATTATATTTAAAAAATCTTGGTCTTAACTTTTGATTTCCATTTGCAAAAATTTAATCAGGGGCAGGCATTATGGAGAATGAAAAGTTGATAAACTGCTTAGATTTTTGGATAAAGCATTTGTTCAGGAAGATCTGTTTCTAACAGACACTTATATATGTAGAGATATTCTAGAAAAATTAAGCAGTTGTGATGTTTCATTTTAATTTTAAATAAACCTAAGGACACTTAACTCTCATGATTTTTTCTGAAGCACCACATGCTCTACAGGACACTTCACAGAATGATCTGCTACTTTATTTGTTTATGAAGGCATTGATTCAACTGGGGCAAAAGTGTAACTTTGCCTAAAGTTACAAATCAATGGTGCTCTGGGATGATCCACCTGTTCAGGATTTTACAATAACTGTGTAATCAAGAAAATCTCGGTGTTTTCCCTATAAGATGTCAGGATATTTGCAGGCTTAGAAAGATCAATGTTTTGCTTCCACTAAACATTATAATTATTTTATAGATAACTAATTTGTTTTATTTTTACCTGAGTCTGAAGTTTCATCATATCTGCTTCAATTTTAAGGTTGGATTCATTTAGTTCCTTTATTTCTTCATCCAAATGCCTAATTTCTTCATCACCTTCTATACCTGTGAAGAATTCAGGCTTAGTTCAAAATGAAAATATGCAGTAGTGGCAATTGTGAATCATTTTACATCTAATTGGCCATTTGATCATTCAAACTTGAGACTTTAGTGTGAGCATTTTCATCACAACCTGCATATGAAGGATTTTGAAAAAGTGGTTAAGAGGAGTCATGGGATTTAATTCTTTGCAAGGAAGAAAAGAGGAAATAGAAAAGTAGACTGTCAGCTCAGTTACATTAGCATCTACACTTCTTTGCCCACTGTGGGGCATGTCCCATCATCCACTTTTCATATATAAAGACTCAGGGCTTTAGAACAGTGAAAGGAGACCTCAGTAATCACTGACAGAAGTTAAATAACATCAAGTTTAAATTCCGAGATGGAGCTGGTCTAAACTCCAACTCCTGTGAGTTCTCTTCTCCTTGAATTTGGGCAACTTAATTAACTTCTTTTTGTTTCCATTTCATCTTCTGTAAAATAGGCATAGTATTATGCAGTGAGAATGAAAGCAGTAAAATGCAAAGCCCGGAATCAGAGTAGACTCTGACTAGATAGGCATTATCTCCATCATTGCTTTTTTTTGTTGTCTGTCTTTGCTGGGGT
The DNA here is from genome assembly GCF_048772815.1 of Callospermophilus lateralis. Classification (NCBI taxonomy): domain Eukaryota; kingdom Metazoa; phylum Chordata; class Mammalia; order Rodentia; family Sciuridae; genus Callospermophilus; species Callospermophilus lateralis. Next base: position 16,000,025 of record NC_135320.1, read on the forward strand.
GCTAGGGACTGAACTAGGACCCTGCACATGCTAGGCAAGTGCTCTCCCATTGGGCTCCACATCCAGCCTTTTCTGTTTGATTGTTTTATTTTGAGGTACAGTCTTGTTAAGTTGCTCAGGCTGTCCTCCAACTTGTGATACTCCTGCTTCAGCCTATAAGTCGCTGGGAGGTCACTGAGTTTACAGGTGTTCACCACCAGCCTGGCTCTCATCAACATTTCACAGGAGCATGAATTGGGGAAGTGGGGAATGGTAGTTGATACTATGAATGCCACCAATAGGATTAAAGGTAATTTCCCAGAAGAATGAGTTTAAACCAGTGTTGACAATGAAGAGGGATAAATGTAAACATTGGCAGTTAGATTTAATAAGAAGTTTCATGAGAGCAGGATACATGCATGGGGCTTAGCTTGACAATTTGGTGGAGATCCAGACTCTTACACTTCCTGGGGTGAATACTTTGGAAGATAGTCTATAACTCACTGCTATGGCTTCAATGTGCCCCTAAAAGTTCCTGTGTTGGAAACTTAATGTCCAAAATCATATTTAATGGTTTTTAGAGATGGGACCTGTGGGAGGTAATTAGGAATAGATGAAGTCACGAGGATAGGATTAGTGTCTTTGTAAGAAGAGAAAAAGAGACCCATGATAGCGCTCTTGTTCTTTTTGCCATGTGATGCCCTCTTCTTTGTTATGATGAAGCATGAGGGTTTTCACCAGATGCTGTGGAGGTGCCAGTGCCCTGCTCTTGAACTTCCCAGCCTCCAGAACCATGAAGCAAATAGACTTCTATTCTTTGTAAATTTCCCAGTCTCAGGTATTTCGTTATAGCAACAGAAAAGGGAGTAAAATCCTTAATCCTCACCTTAAAAGGTGAAGGTTCATATTCTCCATGACCCAGCAATTCCATTCCTAGGTATGCACTCAAGACAGACAGGTGGACATACACAATAGGATGCATGCTCAAGAAATGCACAGCAGTACTGTTCACAAAACTCTAACCTAGAAACAAGCTTTATGCCTCCATCAAAACAATGTGGATAACTCTTCATAATATAAAGCAAAGAGAAAAAAAGCAAACCCTGAACATTTACATACAATGTGATAAAACAGGTGGATCTTTTGTAGGTCATTATTGCTTTATTAAAATTAACTACCTAAATAAAAATGGGGGATGAATGGGCCAATGAAAAGAGTATGTTCCAAGACTAGTTTCACTTTAGGCTCTGAGATTCAATAAAAAAAAAACAAAAAACAAAAACCAACCAAACAACCCAACATCTAAGATGCATGTATATTAGTACCTGGATCAATCTGAAAATGAATCAATAGCCTAACACAGCTACTAAGAAAACAATGAGGGCTGAGAACGTAGTTCCATGGTAAAGCACTTGCCCAGTAAGCGTGATAACCTGGTTTCAATCCTCAGAACTGCACAATAAAAACAAAAACAAAAACAACAACAAAAAATCCCAAAACAAAACAATGAATAGAGTTACCCAGGCCCACACTATAGTATCCTGGACATGGGATTTATTCTGTGCTGACGGGCTGTATCTGGAGAACTCTATTTCATTTTTGAGCACCATCTTGAACTGTCTAGGACACTGGTAGAAGAATCATCTCTCAGTCAAGTGACAGGTAAGAATAGGAAGGTAGGACTGAAATATGTGGATTCTCAATGAAATAGGTATTTGGAGTGCTACAAGCACTTTAAATTTTTCTGATCTGAGCAAACAAAAACTTCGATTGCTATATTTCTTTGATATATTGTTTTTCCTTTCTGTCTTTTTTTTTCAATAAAATTCCACTTCAGGGACTGGCATTTCTTATATAACATCTGGTAAGGCAGACAAAAAGCAGGAGCTCTGAAGGAAGCAGGTGGTGTGCTGAGGACCCTCACTGGAGGAGACTCTCTCATCTGAGACTTGAGAGCTAAGGGGGAGGCAGGGAAACGAGAAGTGAGCTGTGAGGTGAGCATCGCACTGAAGCAGCAGGAAGTGCACAGTTGTCCTGGACAGGAAGGGGATGCTCCCAGACTGCAAGAGGGTGAAGGTAGTGGAGGGGCCACCCACAGAGGACCTCCCAAGGAGCTTGGATTTATCCCAGGAGCAATGGGACTAGTGAAGGATTTTAAGTGGGGGAGTTGGTGTGATCTGACTGACTTGGAGAACATAACTTGGGTTTTTGAGTAGAGAATGGATTGAGGAGGGACAGAGTGGAAGCCAGCAGGAGATTACTGCTGTGGTCCTGGCTGAGTCTCACAGCCTTGTGTCTCATGGCCTGGGGAGCAGGAACAATGGATGTATCATCTGTAGGAATTTGCAAGATTCATAATGGATTAGAGGTTGGAGGTTTGGGGCAAGAGAAGGGGAGAATCTATAATGTCTGCTTGTTTTGGCTGGAGCAAGTAGTATTGGGCAATAACTTCCAGTAGCACAATTAAAGGTTACTGGCTAAGTTATGAGTGCTTTCATGAATAGTATTTAAGTGAGAGCTTGGACTGTTGGTTCTTTTTGTTTTATTGATGTCTGATCTTAATAATGACAACTGCTATAATTTGGATTTTGAATGTCCCCTAAAAACCCATGTGTTAAAGGCTTAATCCCCAGGGTAGTGCTAATGGGAGGCTGTAAGACTTTACAAGGTGGGGCCTTGTGGGAAGCCTTTAGGTTATTGGAGGTGTGCCTTCAAAGGGATTATGGGACCCTAGCTCCTTTCTCTTTCTCTCCTTTCTTCCTGGCACTTTTGCTGTTCTACATGTGCCACCATGATGTGCTCCCTTACCACAGGCTCAAAGCAATAGGCCAACTTACTCTGGACTAGAACCTTCAAAACTGTGGGCCAAAATAAATCTTTTTTTTTTTAGTTGTTTATCTTAGGTATTTTGTTATAGTAATGGAAAAACTTATGAAGTCTTTTAATAAAGATGGTAATACTAGGACGATGCCTATTAACAAAAAGTGTCTGGAGCTTCTGGGGTAGGTATCATCATGGGATGGGACATCACACACACACAGACACACAGACACACACACACACACACACACAAAATCACAGTAGCCGCCCCCCCCCCCCAAGTCTTCAGTTTTGCTTTCTGATGCTTCAGTGGTCAACTGCAGTCTGAAAATGTTAAAGGAAGGTTCTAGAAATAATTCATAAGTTTTAAGTAGCTTTTATTAAAGTACATTGTTTTAATTATTCTATTTTATTATTAGTTGCTTATCTTTTACCATGCCTAATTAATAAGTTAAAGTTTATCATAGATAATGTTATGTAGGAAAAAAATAGTATATATAGGGTTTGATGCTATTCTCACTTTTAGGGATCCACAGGGGTCTTGGGACATAACCTCTGAAGATAAAGGAGACACTATTGTGATGTTATCTTTACTCACAGATATGTAACTTGTTTTGCAAATACAAATAAAAAACTATGTACTAATGTTCCTTTATAAGCAGAGGCAAATGTTAGACTAGCTAGGTATTGCTGCTGACCAAGAAAACCATATTAACTCTCCCCTAAATATTTTACGTGACTACTCAATGATCCTGCTGTTAATGTAGAGTCCATCTATGAAAGAGCAAAAAATCTGCTTTCTTTTTACTCAATAATTCTTATTTTACTTGGTAGTAACCTGTCCCTAATTTGCAGTCAATTATTATGTAATTTATAATAACATGTTCTTTGTATTATGTGTAATTATACGAGTGATGCAAACACCTATGTGTAGCAGGTGTACATGATTTACAAGGGGGATTAGTGGTTATTTTTTCATATTATATAAACAAAATAAATCAATTATATTTCAAACAAATTCTAATATATTTCTTGAGTGAAACTTTATTTTTATATTGGTTTTACAGACTAAAATTTGGCTTCTTTTTCTATTTAAGGAAAAATGAGTTAAGTGTAAATTTTACCACATTTGTAATTAAAGATCTGAGGAGATTTAATATCCACTAAGGAACAATGGGAAGAGCCAGAAGGATCTATTCAGTGTGAGAATATGTACATGGTTCAACTATCCTAATTTTTACTTCATTTGTGCCCAAGGGCAAGTGTTGTTTCTTGTGCAGATGACTAAATTTGACGATCAAGGACTGCTAGTGGTCCTTTAAAAAAGTAGTGTGATAATAATTATGGCATGGATGGAGAACCAAAGACCAATTAATTCTTTTAAAATAAATATTAGCATTTTTTGGCCTAGGCTTTCCATGTGAGAACTGGCAATATTCTCCTGAAACATTATCTAACTCAACTAATAGAATGAATGACTTTTATCTAGTTTAGTTTAACACCGTAGGCAAGGTTAAACTCATATGCACCTTATATTTTACTGCAATTTAATTTTTCTTTTTATTTTTTATGGCTTCATCATAATTTGGTGTAATGCCACAGGCTTAATGTTCTGGTTTTATCTTTATTAGGAGCAGCACTGTGATTTCTATTTAGGCAATAGGTGCTGTTACTGTGCTCACAATAAGGACTCATAGGAAATATTGCTTCATGCATTCAGTTCTAGAAAGAGATTTGCTCTGAATTAACTTACTATAGTATGGTTCTTCTAGTGATTACATTCTCTTTTTGCTTCTAAAAAGTGGAGTCAGATTTGAGATCCTTATTTACTGAGTGTGAAATGGCTTGGGTAGCATGTTTTTTGTTTGTTTGTTTTTTTTTTATCCTTGGGCTTTCTCTATCTTGCCTTCTTATCTTTGATTTTCCTCTGTCCCATAGTTTCAATTAATTTTTAAGTCGCTTTTTTTTTCCCTGTAGCTTTGCTCTACTTAGCCTTTAAATACTAATTGAATTAAGGTGCTATATAAATAAGTACACACTAAATTGTCCCAATTTTGAAGACATATAGGTGTTTGAGAGTGGGGAGTATTTCCTAGGGAAACCCAAAGCATTGGGGAAAGCTCCCCTACTAATTTTATGGATGTTGAAAATAGTGGGGGACTCAAGCCCCCACTAAAATCTAGGGCATTCATTCGAGCTCTAGTGAGTGTTGCCTGGTCTCCTAAGGGTCCACTTAATTAATTAATTAATTTATTTTTAAAATATTTATTTCTTAGGTGTAGATGGACTCAACATAATGCCTTTATTTTCATGTGGTGCTGAGGATCGAACCCAGGTCCTGCCGGTGCTAGGCAAGCACTCTACTGCTGAGCCACAATCCCAGCCCACCTTAACCCACTTTAAATAAAGCAGATGAAGGTCTCACTGGGAAGGGAAACTGTGGAAGCTCCAGAGTCCTTACAAAAGGGAAGCTCTCCTCCCATGGATCTTGCATACCTTCAGGGTAAACCCTCATGTTCACATTAAAAACTGTGAGCAGGGCTTTCAGGGAAACAGAATGACAAAAGTTAAAAGTCTTCAGCTTGAGCGGAGGTGTATCTCAGAGGGAGAGCATGTGTTTAACATATTAGAAGCCCTAGGTTCAATTCCCGTCAAACACACACACACACACACACACACACACACACACACACACACACAGAGAGAGAAAAGTCTCCAGCTCAATTCTAATCACATGGCAAAGACACTACAAATAAAATCTCTGAAGCACAATAATTGCCTTGCCATCATTCCTCAGATGCCTTAGAAAGATCTATGATGGAAAGTACTGCAGACCTGAGACACTGCTGATTAGAAATCTTAGAAAAGTGCTCAAGGACCAGAGAAAAAAGGGAAGATCCAAATTAGAACTAAGGAACTACATATTTTAATTTTGATGAGTGATTGACACTTGGGAAATATGTAAGGAAATGGAAATAGAGATATAGATGTGAAGTCTAAGTCATCCAGAATCACTGTAAAAAATTTTTGAGTATAGAAGAACAACATTTAAGTGTTCAAATACAGACTCTAGACATTGTGTTTCCTGAAAATTGACAGGAGACAAGCAGGAAAACACACACACACACACAGAGCAAGGGAGAGAGGCATCTCATTAATTAGACTGAAGGTCACAACTTCTATGTGTGCCTGTCCATCCACTGGATACCATTTCCTGACTTTCTCTGTTGTAGATCTTTTTTAGAAAGTAAAAGAGAGGCAGGTGTGTGGCTCAGTGAGAGAGCACTTGCCCAGCAGGTGTGAGGCCCCAGACTCCATCCCAGCACAGGAAAAGGTAAATTAATAAGTAAATGAAGTAAGGGAGAAGCTAAGGAATTGTTGCTCAGTTATATTTTACCCAAATTCTACCATTCTTTTCGTATTTTAAAATTATATTTTGCATACTGCACACTCTTCAACATGCTGAACCTTTTGAGGGCTACCATTTAGATCTCAATGGAGATGGTGACTTACCCCCAGTGGCTTTGAGTTTGATGGTCATTAGTTCTTCAGAGACCTTGCCCTTTTTGATAGCTTGTGCATTGAGAGGACATCCAGATAAGCTGAGAAAACAGAATTTATACTAATGTGTGAAAGACATATTAATTCTTATAAAAATTAAAGAGTTTTATTCATACCTATTATTGATGTTTGATTTACTTAAATCATTAATTTTTTTACCATTGATGTTTTGGCCTGCCCACTAATTATATCTCAGCTCACAGTCTCTTTGTACAAAGTAACCAATAAATATCTATTAGAGCAAAGGCAAAAGGCCTTCAAGAGTGGCTTTTTTTTTCTTTTTCTTTGGCAGTGCCAGGGATGGGTCCTAGGGCTTCCTGCAAACCAGGCAAGCACCCTATCTCTGGAGATTTACCCCCAGACCTGGAAAATGTATTGGGTTTTTTTTTTCCCTTTAAATCAAAGTAAAAATAGTCATTGCTGCTACATAATGGTGATTTAATTCATTATGTTCTGTGCTGCACTCATGTGAGTGCCCTGATGTAGTGGTAGTTACTTTATTTTCCATAAACAGAAAATTGTACGTATGGATTATGAATGATGATGGTTTCTAACTGATCAAAATTCCATGAAAACTAAAGCAGAATCTAGTTCTTGTTTTTATAGGAAGTATAGTCTGATCTTTACAGAATGACTCAAATGAACAAAAGTCAAACATGACTTTCCACTTTTCCTATCACATATTCAATCTGGTTGTGGGAAAGTTTCTGATTTTTTCCCTTTAACTGTTACATTATTTTTTCATTTTAAAAGTCTCTACCCTGAAAGGAGAATAAAGGAAGCCACGGCAAGTGTATTCAGATGCAGTCCTGGCCGGGTGGTCTGTTTTTCTGTGGCAGTGTGTATGACCCTTCCCATTGAACAGTCACACTCCTCAGTGACACTCCTTTCCTTTAATGTTACCTGTTTTATTTAAATTGCACCAATATGATAATGACAACGTTGAACAAAACCTGTTGCCATCGTTTCTGATCAGATAATTTCATTGTTCCAAGCAGCCATTAATTCTTTTCCATTTTTGTTGTGTCTTTGTACAAACAGTTTTTAGATCAAAATAAAAATGATTCTAACCAGTCATTTAAAATATTTTTCATCCATAGAAATGTGGTTTATAATTCATCTATAAAACAATTATTTTTGAACTAAAATTTGCAATACTATGAAAAGCAGAAGAAAATATTTCTGGGGCAAAGCCCTTCATAAATGTAAATCACTTGTATTTTTAAAGAATAGTAAATTATTCTATGTTAAGATTCTATGAAATATGAAAAATATTGATATATGAAAATATAATAATAAATAGTATCGGCGACATCATATATAAAGTGAGGGTTATGTGGTTTGCTCAAATTTGATAAAAGATAAACTGTTTGACAGGGGATAAGAATGAGAGACACAAACTGAATGCAGCACCACAAATTTCCATTCCGGAAGCTTCTCACTGTCAATCATGACTGATATATACACTTTCTTATTATTTCTTTTTCTGAAGAGTTATGCAAGTTTGTCTTGTTTTATTGCTACATGTTGTGTTCTGAGAAAATTATCATGAAAGGGATGACTATTTAGTTGGTAGACTGCATATTTAGAGGTGCTTGTAGTACGTCTGTTTGTAACATAATGGGTAGTAACATGTCCTTTGAAGTCCTCTGACATTCTCCCCTAAAGGATCAGTTTTGTTTAGATAACTTGTAGTAAATTTCCAGGGTGTGATACAGTGTTGTAAAAATGTTAATGAAGTGTCCATCCATAATTACATGACTTAGAACCAAAGCATGTAGTTATGGAAGTGGGGCTTAGGTTTAAAAAATGCCACTTGATATTTATCTATCTTCTGAGTTAGTGAAAATATTTTAAAGAATTGGGCAGAAAAAATATTTTATAAGTTCTTTATCTTTTGAAGATGGAGTTTGGCAGGTCTGTGGTATAACTTTCAGGGTTTGGAACTACATATTGGAAAGGCAGGGGAAAAAATGGGCTTATATAGCTTTGGCCTAATTTGAAATTCTATGAAGGCATATTAAGGCAACGTAAGCTTTATCTTCATCTACCTTCTTAAAGCAAAATGGAAGGTAACACAATTACTGGCACACTTGATTTGTTACAGTTGTTCCTGACTACACAACAATGATCCAAACTCAGAATAAAACAAGGTGAGCTATGGAAGATTTTAGTCTGCATCTGAAAGATATCAACAAAACAAGAAACAAAAAACCCACAGAAATTCAAGTTTTCTCAGTAAGCAAGTTTCAATAACAACCTTGAAATAAGTACTTCCTGGAAGGCTTCATTTTCTGATGCCTTTGATCTACATCCCAAAAACTGAGCAGGGTCAAGATGCTCCAACTTTGCTCAATTTGTACACTGCTTATAAACAAAGCATCAAAGATTTCCTGAACCTTCACTGGTTTTGAAGTCAGCATTGTGCACAGTGGTCTGAAAGACTAGAAAGGGAACTCATTACCCATTGATTGGTGAAATAGATCATAAATCTTCTAGCTTTTTTTCTTTAAGTAGAAAGCAAACCAAAGGTGGACTAAGATAGTTCTTGTCCAACAAAGGGCTCAGTCGAAATACACGACACTTGGTGATAAAGGAATTAAGTCATTGTGAAACTATAAAAGGGTTTTCTAAATCTCCCTTCATCCTGTTGTACACTTAGCAGTTGCTAAGCCATTTTCTTTCTGGCTGCTGTAGATGAGTCACATCTTCCTAGCAGCAAAATAACTACAATTTTGGCCTGAAATTGAGCCAATGCATGAGAGGGAGGGAATGGTGTAAATATGTAAAGTGAAAGTTTACAATTATATAACATAATAGAGTAGATATCACCACTTGGAACTGAAGTGAACCATTAAAAGACTGAACAATTTTAAAATAGCAGCATATGTGATATTTTAGAATACAAAAAAAAAAAAAAAACACAAGTGCACAGTTTCTAGGGCACTCGAAAACTATAGTGAATTTTCAGAAATATAGAAAATAACATTTTTTATTCTTCAGACTAGTCAAATATCTATTTAGCATGATAATGTTATGATGTAATTAATTAAGGGCTGTAATTAATGACATTTAGAAGGGAAGCTGCCCACCCCTGACCCCCAGCAATCAGATGACAACCAATCACAGTAACAACAAAACAAAAAGGCAGGAAACAAATGTTACCTTCTGTGGGTGACAAAAACATTATTTACATGGCCCAGCCCATTGCAACCTGGCAGGGGACAATGGGGCAGCTCTTGCTTGTTCAGTTTCCAGGAGAGAGGGGCCCCGTTGAGAGGATTCTCCTTCTGTCTCTTGGCAGCCAGGGGACAGCCAGAAGCTGTGCGGTGTGATGTGTATTTACCTGATATGTGACCTTGGCCGTCACACCCTATTACAGGACATCTAGAGAGACACAAGAGGACATTACCAGCTGGGGAAAAGGCAGAAACAGTTCCATACCATCCTGGAGGAAATTCATGAAATTACAGACCTTTAAAAAAGGCCACCACCAGTAGCAAACAGCATCATATTAGTCGTAATAGTCCGAAGGCTCTGTTCTAAGCAATTTCCATGCATTATCTCTTTTAATATTCACTGCAAACCCACAGGATAGAGAGTGTTATTATCCCATTTTGTCGATGGGGAAAATGAGGCTTATAGAACTTAGCTGACTCTTCATCTATTTTAGAAGAAATGGAGCCAAGTTCAAGCCTGTACTTTTTAGCGCTAGAGCTAACTATATAAGCACTAAGTTATATGGCTTCTGAACAAAGATCAAGGGTATAAAGAGTTTACTGCTTTGATAATGATACATAGCACATTGCTCCTGACACTGGGATTTTTTTGATTTGCAAATGTTTAAATATTGTATTTAGAACTCTTGTAGAGAAAGCGATTTAAATGTCTATAACTACACTGTATTGCCCAAGACCTGCTAGCATATTTCTTAGAGGAGAAAATTCAACTTAGATACAATTTTGCCTTATGCAAAACAGAAATCTCAGGAGAAAATGTGGCTGGATTTGTCATTCTAGAGAACTTCCACAATGCAGCTTTCCTTTAGAACAACTGGGAAAAGTTCAAATCTCCCACCTTTTTTTTTGCATTGTCAAAGAAATATGGAAATTTAGTTCTGAATGGGAAAATGTTCTCAAACCTCCAAACAATCTGACTCTTGCTTCAGTAGTTCTGGTGCTCAGCAGGGTGTGACTTCCCCGGGATTCAGTTGTTGCTCAACTGCATCCCAACCAAGGCTCCTCCAATTGGCCAATAAGACACAGCTGACCCCAATGCTGCCACCATTGCACTTACTTAAGTTCAGGGTCTTCTTTTTCTTCCTTGGTAGGAGTCATTTTGACGCCTCCTTTTCTTGCACGAGGACAGCCGGACAAGCTACAATACACAACCAACAAAGAACAACACACAAATAAGTGATCTCAGTACTACTGTGGATACCTGTGCCCCCCTCTCAGAAAGGAATCAGTCCTACCTTCTGTGGGAAGCATAGTTTCCAGTCACATGCCCGGACCCATCGCAGCCTGGAGTTGGACACCTGGAAACACAGGAGTAGAGCATGACCCTCAGGTTAGGGGTGGGAGGAGGATTGTGACACATTCAATAGAATTGAATATAAAGAGCTGCTTTTGGTGGGATTCTTTTTGCTTAAATATTATTAGCTTTTGGCTAAGGATTCATTTTTAAAGAAAAAGTTAAGACGTAACTACTGAATGATGCAGGGCAGACAATGGCATTAGCTGTTAGTTCTTATACATTTGGTTTTCTTTTTTTAAACCTTATATTGAGAAGAACTTGAATGTGAGCCCATAACTTACTGCTGGGCTTCTGTCTACACCATGCAAAGTTCTCATCTTTCATGTAAGAAGAACAATTTTCCAGATTGGTTTTATGAATAATTTATTTTCTCTGACATCCTGTCCTGCCATGATAACCCACTAATTCCACATGAACAACAGTGGTATATGTGAACTCCAGAGACTTGGAGCATTAATATTATCACCAGAGAACGTACATAACCTGCACCTGCTGCTCCCTCTTGCCTTACCCAAGTTCACTATTATCTATTATCAGCAATCAACCACTGAGGAAGGAGAAGGGTGAAAGAGGAAAAGGAATATATTTCTACTTGAAACGCTGATTAGGAATCAGTTTCAAAATACACTAGAATAAATACAGATTTTCATCTTTATGTTGCTTTTAAAAAAAATCCCCAATAGAAATGAAAACAGACCGTCACAAAATATTTGCTTTTCTGAAAGTTTTTACACAGATTATCTTTATGTATTATTTCACATTTTTGGTCCCTATGGTTCAGATCTCCACCCAAACAAGAGTTCCATTTGAGAAAAAGTGGTAATCCAAAGAAACCTGTGAATACTATTTCTTTTCTTAAATTGTATCCCAATGAACTTTCATGAAACATTAATTTCTAAATAGGGAATAAATACTTTTTTATTTTGCAATGAAATTTTAAAATATCAACACACATCTCTTCCAGCTAACGGGAAACACCTGCACAAGTCTTTAATTAACCACTCAAAGAGATAATATGTACTCTCTATTGTAAAAAAGGTTTGCATGCTTAACTTTTTCTATTAACATTTTTGTGAAATATTGCTTTATTAGCCCAGAGCAGTTATGAAAATACCAGTGCCAAATAATCTTTCTGGGGAGCTTTTCCTTGAATATCTAAACAAGAGGTCAATGAAATATCTTATATGGAAAAACCATTCATAGTATTTATTAGATGCCTGCATAAAAAATGAAAATACTGCACAGTGCCATGGCATCTCTCAATCTACATGCTTTCAATGTATTACCAACGTGTTTTTGAAATACTGTTTAGAGAAAATACTTAAGAGAACTGATAGCAATAATTAAGATGTGGAAAATGTAGAAGTGATTAAAATATTCTAGTGCATCTTACTTTTCAATCTGTTATGAATCTCTGCTGAACATTCTTCTAGTTTAGTCTAGAAAAATGAAGTCAATAAAATGATTTCTAGAATCTGTCCTGGCACAACAAATTGTTCTTAACACTTTGAAAATGAGAAATGTTGTATACTTCATAGTTTTCTTTACTATTTCTGTTAATAAAACTTCAAATTTTTATACAGGTTCATTATCAAGGACATAAGATGAACTATACTTTTTTATTATTACATATGTAATAAAACAATATAAAAATAGACAAATGAGAAATTTTGAATAGAGAAGATAAAAATAGAAAGAATAAAATCAATAAGTAAATATAAATACACAAGAAAGAATAAAATCAATAAGTAAATATAAATACACAAGTGACTTTGAGATCTTAGAGATGACGTAGAAATCAGCCAAAAATGTGTTTATCAAGCAAAAATGAAAGGCTGTTGCATGATTTTAAATGAACAAAAGGTAAAATGTGTAATTTTCTTAAAATTAGATGATATAAATGCTTTGCCACACCTTCATAAGTCTGACTTAATAAATTCTGAAATTAACAACTACAGTTTTCTGGGCATGGTGGTGTACACCTGTAATCCCAGTAATTCAGGAGACTGAGGCAGGAGGTTTGCAAGTTCAAGACCAACCTCTGCTCAAAATAAAAAATAAAAAACACTGGGAGATGTAAGTCAGTGGTAGAGCACTCCTGGGTTCAATACCCAGTACTGGAAAAAAAAAAAAAAAGAATAAAGACAAAAGAAAAGAAAAAGAAGTATTGTGTTTAATAATTACATCATTCCCTTAAAAGCTATTATAAAATAAAATGCCCTCGAAGCAAGCAAATTAAATGATAGTAACTTTTTAATATTATTTCAACTTTTTTGGTGAAAAGTTTTTTTTTTTTTTATCATTAAGTTAGGTAAAATTTACTCCTTATTGGTTACACTGACAGAGAATGAGGAGAGCCAACGGGCAAAGAGGCCATGCTCCTGACACTTACTTAAGCTCCTGAGAGTTGGCAGCCATGAGGGACTTAAGAGTCTTATCTGCTAACGGACATCCAGAAACACTACAGAGGAGAAAGAAAAAATATATATATATTTATACACAACACTGATATACACAAACCTGACTCAAAGAGCATCCTGGGTTTGTAACGTATGTTAAATTACTGGTGACTAAAGATTGGGAAAACAAACAAACAAAACTTTGAATCTGGCTTTGCTATTAGAGTCTGGGTCTGTTGGCATTTCAATTGTTTTCTCATAAACTCAGATTTGCTATTTATCAAATGAAGGGCTTTAATCCAATGAGACTCCCCAGTTCTGGAATTCCATGGTACAATGATCACAAAGTTCTTTCTTATTGCAGCACCAAGTCATGATGACTGGAAGTTTTAAACTAGTGCTCAAAAAGAAAGCAAATCATGTCAGTAAGAAGGTAAACAGAAAGTTCCAACAAAGCTTTTTGCACTGTTAATCTCTCCAAGGTCCTGAGTTATTATCTGCCCAGAATCAAGGTACTGCTTCGGCAGATCCACTCCAGCCATTCTGTTGCCTTCACTTAGATTTAGATAGGACCAAAGCTGGACATGAACCCTAAATCTGGTTCTGTCACTTACACTAGATTTTTTTTTTTTTTTTTTGCCGAGAATCATGATTCCTATATGTCATAATTTTATTTCTGAAAAACAAAAATAAACCCAAACCTAGCTAACTCATCTCTACTTCCTGATCCAAATGATATCTTGCTAGAACAAATGAGGATAAGTAATTGCAACAGAGCAAGATGAGGAAAACCTGACTGTGCAGGAGGTTGTTGGGTACCTGCGATGAGACGCATAGTTTCCTGTGACATGGCCACTTCCATCACATCCTGGTGTTGGACAGCTGGGTCAATAGAAAAACACAACATTGGAGTCAAGTGCATTTCACAGAATCATTTACCCTACCTGATAGATTACCAAGCAGCTTTTCCCTTCAAGATAAGTTAACACTGTATAGGGCACAAGCAGAAAATAGTGAAATAAGGATTTATATTGGCTTTTATATAAGAACCAGTACACTAAAAACAGAGCATGCTGAATTACTTTCTTAGTTATCTGTGTCCAACATCATATTCAATTCTCTGATTCAAATGATGTAAGAACATGACACTAACATGTATATCTTGGTGATTTTGTAAGTCAGCAACAATTAGTATTCTATTTCTTTGAAAATATAAATTCTATAAAAATGAACATTATAAATCCATGCTTTATTATGACTACAGATTTTAAGAATACTGGCACCAATTATATGATAGATTCCAGAAAGGAATTTTTGTAAGTTTTTAAAACTAGGCAACCTAATAACTTCATAAACACTGAAAGCAAAAGAAGAAAATCTTTCACTGGAAAATAAGTGGATATTTTAGATGGGGAAGTTGCTGACAGTACAGGAAAGTTTAGTTGGCAAAGCTTGTGAGCAATTTCACCCAAAGGTATAACTCAATAAAGACGATCCCTAATTCATGACTAGCCCAAGAATATACTCTCGGGACATCTGCCAAAGGTGCTCCACTGTAATGGAAGCCCCTACACTTCACTAACTCAGATCGTGTCTTGGGATTTTTGTGTGTGTTTAAAAAAATAATGCAAGAAGTTAGTTATCTTTAGAAGTTTTCCTTCCACAATTAGTAGGTTCCTTGGTTTTTCAGTCATTTAATTTCCTCTGATGCTGCTGAAGAGTCACTTGTTCAGAGGAAGCAGATTGACCCCATCTGCTTAGCACTATTTGTGGCAGAGTTAAGAATCAGAAGAAAAAAATCAATTACATCATTTGTACATCTTATTTTCTCTGATATCCTGCCCAGAGTGAGGTCTTACCTATACATTCTGAATAAGAATTTAACCTTTTTTTTTAAGTTTATTTTTCCATTTTAGTTGCTATTTTTTAGTTTTTTTTTAAAACCCTTTATTTTGTTTATTTTATTATTATGTGGTGCTGAGGATAGAACCCAGGGCCTCGCAAGTGCTAGATGAGCGCTCTACCACTGAGTCACAACCCCAGCCCCAAGAATTTAATCTTTTGAAGGCAGATTTTGGAATAGATTATTTTAACATTCCAATATTTTCTGAATTATTATTTTCTAAGTATCCCCCACCAAGTGGTACTTTCCAATAAATTTCAGGTAATCTAAAGACTCTACAATCATTAGAACTCTCAAAGGGATGTCTGGCTTTCAGAGCTTGATTCAAGCTGAGTAAACTAACTCTCCCCTTTTTCTGGATAGGATATAAGAAAGTTAAAATAAATACATGTAAAAAAATAAAAGATAAATTAACAGGATTATTATTATTATTATTATTATTATTATTATTATTATTTGCTAGTGCCCTTCATCTCATCCACAACTCTTTTCTGAGCATTACCCATCTGGAATCCTGAGAAGGTAGATCTGTCTCATTTGCTCACTCTCCACTTCGGAATTCATCGCCACCTAGTGTTCCACAGCAGTATTGCTTTTATTTTATTTTTAATTTTAATTTTATTTTTTCAATTACATTAACATTGCCCAAAAGGCAAAGAGGTAGGGGCTGGGTTGTGGCTCAGAGGTAGAGTGCTTGCCTAGCACAAAGCACTGGGTTTCATCCTCAGCACCACATAAAAATAAGTAAATAAAATAAAGGTGTTGTGTCCAACTACAACTAGAAAAAAGTAGGAAAAAAAAGGGAAAGAAGTTACAATTATTTTTAGACTAATTACATGTACATTACCTATGAAACACAGTAACAAGATATGCATTTAATTAACTGATAATTTTTATAAAAAATGTTTGGTGGTATATAAATGTCAAAAAATAAAGAAATTATAAGTGGCAACATTATAGTGGAAAATGTTTCTGTTTAGGATTTTGATAGCTAAATTTAATTCCAAATCTATGGTGAAAAATCTTACATGATAACATATGCCAATAACCACTGGATGATATATTCTGGGAAGGTTTGCACATGAAAATATCAAAATTAAAGGCAGATAATTAGTTAATTCCCTTAGTGAGTATCATTCAAGCTCTACACAAATTCAAAAATAGTTGACATAATAAAAAATTCTAAAGTATAATTAATTTAATGTTAGAAACAAAGTTAAACATAATAAGGTAGGGTGACACTGTAAGTAGCAAGATTTTCATAAAACATACTAATACTATATATATATATATATATATGATATCCTTCAAAACACTCTTCCTGCCTGTAAAATAGGTGTCCTGTATGGTCTCTGAGAGAGTTAATTTCCTAGGAATTCATGAATATGCCAAAAAGTTCATTCAAAATCTTTGGGATGTTTCCTATTTTTTATTTAGCTTTGTTTATATATGTGTGTCTTGAGTAGTGCAGATTACAATAAATATTTTGCATGACATTAAGTTTGCAATGACTTCCAGCAATTTCCAACAATCCATCCTCAAAAAATAAAAATTTGCTATTTTTGAATATATTAAAAAATACTGTGTAGAAAGAAAATCCATCCAAAGATAAGCAAGCTCAAATAGGTAGGTCCATGTGGGAATAAGTGGACGGCTCACCCAAGTGGTCTCTTGGAAAGAAACAGTGTTTGATGGAATCTAAGTTACTATATGTTTGATACCATCCATTATGTGTCTACCCACAAGTCTCAGGTGAATATTGAACTCATACAAGAACATAATATTTGAGCCTATGAAATCCTTAAATAATGCACATTCTGAACTTATGTAAAAGCCATTCACATGTTGACACAGCAAACTGATGCTGGACTGGGAATAATCCCATTGGATGCCTAGTATGTTCAAAGTCTCTGTACTTGGCACCAACATTTGAGATGTGTTCCCAGGTCACTGTGCATGTAGCTGGGGAATAAGAGGCTGCAAAGTATATATTATGCACAGTTATAATTCCAAGCGGGGAACAAAAACTTGAGGAATAGCACCGGTGCCCTCCGGGCCTTATTCTTGGTGAGGAGACAGACACTAAAGAGCAGAGGTGAAAGGAAATGCATATGTCAGATGGTGAAAAATGCTGCTGATAAAGAAAAGATCTAGAAAACTGGGCAGACATGTTAAGACTGGAAGGTAAGGAACTGCTGTAGCAAAAAGACCTCTGAGGGAGCAGAGGTTGAGTCCTACAGAAGCCCTGGGGACAGAGTTCTGGGAAAAGGAATAGCAACTGCAAGGACCTGGGGCAGGTTCTGTCTTGGTGTGCTGGAGGGAAGTGGGAGGGGAAGGGAGAAGACAGAGCTCCCTGCTGCAGGATGTGAATCAGGAAGTCACAGTTAGAGATGGTAGAACAGGAGAATCAGGACATCCAAATGGGAGGGGCTTCCTGCAGAATGTAACAAGAATAGTGACCTTATGGTGGCTTTACAGGAACAATGAAATAAAAGCCTGTCTGGAAAAGATTCAAGAGGAAAACTGAGTCACACACTATTGACAACTTTCTTGAGTTCAGCAGTAAAAGAAAAAAGAGAGAGCACCCAGGTGGAGAGTCTCCTGGGTCAGAAGTTTTTAAATTTACTTTTAATGGACAAATTTAAGTATTTTATGCAGAGAGATACAGAGTAGGGATTATAAGCACTTGGTGCTTAAGTGGAAAAGTTACTGTTCTCTGGAAACTCTCATTAACTGGCAGCTATAAATGTATTTATGTACAAGCATAGTTGATTAGTATTTAATCATTTATATATGAAAAATAGTTTCCTGCGTTTCATTCATTTACTAGTACTGCTTTTGGTACCTCTGTCTGTATTTTATGTTTATTTTTAATTGATACTTGAAAATGGTACATATTTAGGGGGTATGATGTGTGCTCGGATCATGTATTACATTGTATAATGATCAAATCAGGGTAATTGATCTTGAAACCCCTTTTTTTGAGTCAAAACACTCCTCAGAGTATGCAAGGAAAATCATTCACTCCTTTACCCAAGTTAAATGTTACAAGCTTAGCAGATTTCCTAAGCCAAGCCTTAGACATTCTGGAGTCAATGGACCTCAAGTTGGGAACTTCAGACCGAAATATCTGCATTTCTACTTGTTCTAGATTATTTCATTTTTTTTAGACATTTATTTTTTAGTTGGACACAATATCATCTTTATTTATTTATTTATTTTTATGTGGTGCTGAGGATCAAACCCAGGGCCTCTCATGTGCTAGGCCAGCACTCTACCACTGAGACACAACCCCAGCCCATAGATTATTTCATTTTTTAATCAACAGATTTTCAGTTCTCTTAGCAAAGGACCACATCATGTACATTTTTATAGCACACTTATTTCAATGGATAGGTTGAACATTTAAGTACCAACTAATTGAAACTGCCCTAAGAGTCCTAAAGTCAAATGGACAAGCCAGATATTATTATCAAAAATCATGAACTAGAGTCTCTTGACTCCAGGATTTTACAGGGTACAGCACTGGATACCACTTACGTGATTAGTTCTTTTTTGAGATCTCTTGCATGGAGCTTGGGTTTAGGACTTGGTATAGAGACCTCTCCAGGAAATTTTTTTTCCTCTAAATTTTCCAGAGAGTTCACTGGGTCTTTCTGGAGGAGAAAAAAAAAAAAAAAAAGACGGAAGCCATTAGGGAACCCTGAAATGACAACTCAATTTGAAGTGATTGGAGTCGGGTTTGAGTTTTAGCTGAAATACTACAAAGAATTTGCATAAGAAATAAATAAGATAATGAATAAAAGGATATGTTTGATTGCTAGGGACCTTTACACTAAGCGAAGAGTGAGAAATTATAATCATTGGGGAATACCTTTGAAAAGTTCTTAGCAAATACAATTATAGAGACATTTCTTGTAATTGAGTGAATATGTTAGTATGTTTCAATTTTTTTTCTGTGCAATAAGTAGTTCTAGAGCACACAGGCATAATTCTTTACAGCAGTCACAGCAGCAGTAAGATGAAAGGAATATTTCAAAAATGAATCACAGAGTTTTAAACATACGAGTCTAGGTTAACAGAATGCTCATTCCAATATACAAATAATTAACATCTAAATTATGTGTTTAAATCTGTAATAGCTGGGGCCATGGTATTTAGCCATTTAATTTCATTTTTATGGATAATTGCTTTTATTTTCACAACGCTTTCTTGTTTTTCTTTTCTTTTTTGCTAACTTAGTATCTTGTAATGCTTTTAATCATTGGATGGCATTTCTTGTTGGATATTATTGATTTTCATGGTTTTTTTTAAAGCTTAATATTGATCTTGATCCCATAAGAGTCACTAATCTTTCCAAATCATTCATTTACCAAGTGGTATATTATATCACAGAAAACTCGTGACAGTTTTCCTCAGTCACATAATTAGCTTACTTTTATCATTAAGCTCATATCCAGTAAACATAATACTTTCTGGATTTAAAATTAAAATCATGTTAACTAATATAGAAAACCAAATTCCAAATCTTTAAAGTATTGATCTATTTAGGGTGAGTAAACTATTTTGGATTGTTTGAACCAAATTTCATTTAATTTAAACGGATATAAAAATGCTGCAGCATAATATAATTTTAATGATTCTGAATCTACATTCAAAAGCAATGGAAAAACAAAAATTCCTGAATTTTCTAAACCAATGAAAAATTCTGAACACTGATATCATCATCGAGGCAAATGTAAATTCTTCATTCTTTACTTGGTAACAGTTCAATTATTTTACACACGAGTATGCTGTAGTAAATACACTGGTAACTATTTCAAGTGATATTATTATTAGATCAAATTAAAAGAACTTGGTTTGGTTCAATTTCCGTCTTCAGATTATTTACATGATACTTTACTGAAAAATAAGATACTAGCTGATTTTGTAAAGTTTATGTCCAAATTACACATTGAAAGAAGAAACTGCAGATGAAAAGAACTAACTGGACCAACAGACTACGACTGTATGGAATGGTAACAAATTAAGTACTGTAAATGCTCACTATCCATTGGATACCATGTACAATTATACTATTAACAGACAATATTACTGTTTTATCTTTAGTATGTTCTGTGTATTTTACTTTAGCTTTTTCTCCAGGTATTTAAGAAAATTTCTACCATTTTCCCCCTGAAACATTTAGTCACTGGAATAACACAGAATATTGATAAAAAGTGAAGATTTATTAGGCAGAAATAATTTTAAAATAATGAGAGGGTATTTAAAAATAAAAATAATATTTTCTAAAGATTTAAAATAGGACCAGGGTTATGGCTTAGTGGTAGAGCGCTTGCTAGCTTGCATGAGGCACTGGTTTCAATCCCTGGCACCACATGAAGAAAAAAAATAAATAAAATAAAGGTATTGTCTCTGTCTACAACTAAAAAAAATTTAAAAAAAGATTTAAAATAATTTTTTTAAATTAATTTTTATTGTTGGTTGTTCAAAACATTACATAGTTCTTGATATATCATATTTCACACTTTGATTCAAGTTAAAATAATTTTTTATCTCACAATTAAAAAACATACTAGCTGATGGAAATATACATTCAAAAGTCAAAGGAAGTGTATGTTTCAAAATAGTTATCTATTTGGTATAAAGACAAGTGCTAATATTTTAAAGTCACCTCCATGGAATTCTCAGCAAGACACATGATTGAAGATCATCTTTTTAAAGTTTTACGGTGTAAAAGACTAAAGTAAAGCAATTCCTAATTTTAAAGGCTAAACCTGATCAGCCTCCCCCCACCCCCATCCACTCCATTTGGGACAATCTGATTCAGTTTGGGTAGTAATTTCCACTCTAATTTAGAAATGTCTTGGCTTTTTGAAAATAGAGGCAAAAGCTAAAGCTAAGGTCAATATTGTCTCAGTGTGGAAGAACCTTTGTTTTTCTGTTTAGATGCTGACGTTTTAACAAAAATGGCACTAAGTAAAAAGTATCATTTCATTATTTTCTTTATGATAGAGTTCAGAACAAAGTCTGAGGAGCCTTGCACATTTACACAGGAACATATGAATGTTTCCATTGTTGTTTGATGGCTGAATTTGTACATTATGGAAGGCAAGAGAAGGGGGAGGATTTTGAAAGAAATGATCAATTACAAAAGTGTGTGAATTATATTTGACTAAAAGGCATTCACACACACACACACACACACACACACACACACACACAAACATATATATGCAAACACACACACATATATATCCCCCACACCCCCTGCCCTAGTACTGGGGATTAAATCCAGGGCAGTTCTACCACTGAGCTATTTCACCAACGATTTTTATTTTTTATTTGGGACAGGGTATCACTAAGTTGCCCAGACTGGTCTCAAACTCACAAACTGCCTCAGTCTCCTGAGTAGCCGGGATCACAGGCATATGCTACTGTGCCTGACTATCATGAATGGTATTTAATCTGATATAATAATATGTGACAATGTTTTAAAAATATATTTTTTATTGGTGATGACCTTTTAAATATTGTATCACTTAAAAAAACCTCTAGGTTCTCATGTATGCAACTGATTTGTAAAATAACCATCTTTTTTCACTTTTCTTTGCTTCACATTCTACCACAGGAAACTTGCAGAGAGTATATATTCAAATACATGTGGCCATCACTAAAAGAATTCTTAGATTAGTTCTGTTACAAAAACACTTTATACTGGATGGATTCCTAAAGAGCACCCAGTGTAAAATCATTGATAGCATTTATGAGATTTTTTTTAACCAAAATTTAAAGTATCACTTTGGAAATAATAATTTTATCCTATGCAAAATATGTAAGAGAGAACATGGTATGTACATGTGTGTTTCAAGTATGTGTATGCAATGAAATTCTTTAAGGTACAGATGGAAGTTTATATTGATTTCAGTAAAGACCAGAACATAATGATAACATGAATAACAGATAATAGCATCTGGCACTTTTAACATTTTAAGCCCTGAAATCTTTGGAGAACTGACAGTTGAATGAAACTGACAGCCCTAGTTATTTCTCAGTACTTTCCTTTTGAGATATTTTGAGTTTTTTCCAAATTCAGGATTTTTTTTTTAAGGGGGCATCTGGACAGGCTATTTCACTGAGAGAGACAGACAATATTTTCTGAAAATTACCACCAAAATTAAGCAACTGTTGTGCATATGAACTAGATAACAATGAATTAGAAATAATCACTCGATTTCTGGTCATGTGAATGTTGTGTGTATATTGTGTGTGGCACAGAGGAGGTGGCAAAGTGGCAAAGTGGCAAAGGGAAGGACGGGTAGGAGCAGGACACACCACATTCTGGTGTTCAAACATTCTTGATGTATTGTCGGAGCCACGTGCAGCAATTCAAGAGAGCTCACTGGGAAGTGACAAGAAAGACCCAGTGCTGTAACTGGTTTCTGTGTACACATATGGAGACCTGCCTAGGTCAGAGGACTTTGGTTTTGCACCCTCAAAAATATCAGTGACAATGGGCTTCCATCACACTTTGCCACACACCATCTCTTCATTATTTGTAAACTTTAATTTCTCTCCCCTCTCCCTCTCTCTGTGTGTCTTAGTGCATTACGGCTCCCCCCTTCTCTCCATTTTCCCTTCTGAACCTAATACTTAAATTCTGTATAACAAGGTCCAACAACTATAACTCCCCAAGCATCACTTTTCTCCTCTAAAAAAATGTGATGCCAATCCTGCCTTGCAGGAGTTTTGGGATAATGAGACACTATATAGAAACATTCTTTGTCTTTACTCTTGTTGCACATAGTATCCTTCTAATACCCTCTCCATGATGACACTGAATACAAACTACCTTTTCAAAATAATACCTATCAAGCCTCACATTTTATTTTCAAGATTCAGAACAGGATGTGATAAATACTCCGTTAGTAGATCACCCTGGCACACATAAAAGAACAAAGTACAAGGGTGAGAAATTGTACTGGGGAGTTAACAATGATTCAGGAGCACTTTGTGTGTGTCCCCATCAACTATAGCTTCTCAAGCAATGACTCACCCTGTGCCAACAGCTGGGACAATAAGCTTTCAGCCTAAAAACATATTTTGCCAACTCAAACGTAGGGCAAGCACTTCGAGTCCAAAAATGAGAATCTCTGGTGTCCTCCTTGTCACTGTCAGTGGCCCTGAATTTTGACATAGGTTCTAAATTCCAGATTTCAGAATACTCAGGTTGAAAATTGCAGCAGTAAAAGACTCAGCTGTGAAACCTGAAGTCAGTTTGTCATTCTCAAAACAAAAACAAAAACAAAAACAAAAAACACCTTAAAAAAACCCTCCTTCAAATATTTGTGTATTTGCAGGGATATGAAATACTGTCACAAATCTATGTGCATTAGATAAACATTTTCCAGTTGAATCTTTAAAGTTGTCAAGATGAATCAAAGTGTCTTTTAAAATTATGCGAAAAAACACAGTTGGAAAGTAAATATAAAATATTTGTTATGAGACTCATTTTTTGCCTTTCTGGGTAATGGGAAACATAGCCAAGGAGATAATGGAGGGGGGGTATTCAGAATATAAGGGGTGCAATGTTGACACTAAGGCTAAGGGCACACAATTATAATCAATGCCAAACAATACAAGATACACTACACAAAAATGAGAATCTACTTGAAGAAAATTTGCTTTACTACTACTCAGGACTGGATCTCTCTGTCTGACATGAGTTTGAATACTGAAGAAGCTTTCTGCTGAATGCACTGACAAAGGTCCCTTGACAACATGGTCACATGGATAAGGACAGAAATCCTAGATGCCACTTTGCACATGGCATTGAGATGCTCCCAGAGATTAGAACACCCTGGGATTTTGACCCTGTACAATTCATGCAAGAACAGGGAGGCAGTTACAGTTACCTTGTAAAGTATTATCCTTCATGGATAATAATGACTTCTACTCAACCCACATCCACAGATCCTGTGCTTAGTGTTAGGTATGCCTTTAAGGGAGTGTGTGCCATATGCCATGATTAACTGGCAATTGACTGGCTGGAGATTAAGCAGTCTTGTGAATTGAAGAGTGTCTCCCTTTGCTAAAGCACACTTGTATGTAGTGGGATTAAATCAACAATCTTGACCTGTGAGGACTTTACCTCCAAGCAACCTGCCTACTTTCTAGCATGCTTCAGACTTCCATTTCAGACAAGTGGTGCAGCATGACCAAGTAATGTGAATGGGGACAGATTTCTAGATTTTATAAACAGATGCAAGTTCAGTGTAAGGTTTTTTGTTTTTTTTTTTTGCACAAGCCTGAACGGCAGTGGATTATTATGGTGGACAGAAGAGACGTACCTTTTCCAGTTTAAAATCATCACACATTATTTAAATAAAAGTATTTCCTAAAATACAGCTTGAGAAACCCTATTTTGAAAATTCAAATCCAAAATGCCAACATGATACTTAAAAATTTTCTTTCAATTTTGTAGCATTTTGAATTTCAAAATTTTGGGATAGGGAAGTTCAACCAATAGTCCATGCAAAACCTCTAAATTCTGAAACACTTCTTGTCCCAAGCAATTCAGATAAGGGGTACTCAACTTGCTGTATTGTGACAGATTGATTCCAGACTTTAGGTGAAGTTTTAGAAGCCCAGCAAAATAAAGTGAAGAAAGTCAGTAGGGCACATTCTGACTAAAAGCCACTGTGGTATGACTCCCTTCATCTTTCCACGTGATATCAGGGATGGTGGGACTTCTTCTGGGTACCCATCTCTGACAACCCCATGCAGGGTTAGCTGTTCTGTCCTCTCTATATTGGGTGTCTGCCTGTGCTACTCTGTTTACCAGTGCTTTTGGATATGGGTTAGTCCTCCTATTGAATTCTGAGCACAGGTGTGACTGAGATGCACATGCATCATGGAAGTGGGTCTATCTGTTGCTGCAACTCACTGTTTGGACTTGGAGATGCCAGTGAAAGTGTGTGGAGAGAAAGAAGGGAAGGCGGGAGGGAGGAAGGAAGGAAAGGAAGGAGAATTTGGAAACAGCCCAATCTTGTGATCACTACTGCGTATACTGACTCACACTCTGAGATGTTAAAGCCAAAATCATATTAGATCCCCACCTCCTGCAAGTCTGTGAACTCAGAAAGCTGAAAAAGAAGGTGTATACTTCTGTAGAGAATGGCTATTTCAGTCCTTTAAACGTATCAAATGACAATCCCATCAACTACTTTTCTGACAAAAAGCAAAATAGGATCACTCATTGGAATTATTATGTACACACCTGCAATTATAGACGGCTTAAACAATGGGAGTTCTAACTGTCCAAACTTTTAAGTGACACTAAGTAGTTCATGGTGAATCAGGCCAAGTTAAGCAATTCAGTCTATAGAGGTAAAGGTTAAATTGGCTCTGCCAGGTAACAACTTCTGGCTTTGAGGATAAAACCACCTCTGAGATAACCAAATACACAAATAAGTCTCCTCAACTTTGGGATTGATACAATTTAGACATCCAACATTTATGATCCAGTACTTCAAACAACGACTCTATACACAGACATGCCAACACAGTTCCTTCATGAAACCAAAGAAGCAGACTTGACATGGTTCCAAAACTGTTTCTGATTGGATTTCATCTTCAACCTTCTGGTTCAAAAAGAATTAGTGAGCTGGCATTTCCCCTTTATGATGGGACAGATAATAAAATCAATCTTGCAGTGCAGAAATTGTCACTGTCATGGGGATAAGAGCTACTATAATGAATATTATTTTAGGCAAGTGAAATATAGGCAGGTGAAATTTCATGTGAAATTTAAAGCTATCACTTAATCACAATCTAAAACAAGGTATAGGATTCCATACTATAAAAAAGGAATATGAAATATCATGTAGGAGAAAAAAGCTAGTAATACTCTGCAGTCATGATCTATCTCCAGCTTATTGATTGACACATTGAAACAATACCTCTTTCTCCTCCTCTGTCTTCCCATGAGTTTTGCTATAGTTGATAGGAGTGTCCCAGCCCTCTTGGTCACAGAGAGCCTGATAGAATGCTGCATTGACCAGAATGCTGCTTGTTTTGAATGGGGAAGATGAAGGTGTTGGAATGGTAGTATTAGAGGAAGTTAGGGGTGCAGCCTTGTCCAGGATTCGATTTTTTTTCATGCTTAAGTCCAATGTCCCATTTTCATCCACTTCTATCTCGGCTCCCTGATACACAACAGGAAACAGAAAAACATTTAAGCAGTTTGCAGTTATAGCTGAGCCATGTGGGGCTTTTAAGGGATAATTTTAAATGTAAGCTTTTATGGAAGTATATCTGCTTTTAAATCAAGCTTTCTGATTTGCATTGGGTAATGTTCATTTCTTAGGCAGACTTTTAAGAACAGTTCCATTAGTGAGCTTCATGTTTCTGGGTTTAAATAAAGTAAGCTTAATATAAATAATAAGATGTTCCAAATACTAAGAATATTGGCTAAAATTGTTTTGTGTATGTACACATTTTTAAAGTTTAGCTGTAAATCTTCTTTTCTACTTTTTAGAATTATTATTCCAAATTCATCATTTAAAGCATTAACATTTGTGTTCATCAAAAGGCACATATAACTCCCCAACTCCCCCATCACAATATTAAAGTAACATGAGAAATATGCAAACATAACCAGCTGGAAGAGAATCTTTATTGGAATATCATATAAATATGAAAGCAATGTTTCACCCTAGGTTATTTGAACTGGAAAGCTTTGTTAAATCATGGTGGGTGAGAAGAGAGAGGCAGACAGTGCAACCAGACTTCACACTCAGGGGCCCTCAGGTAGCAGCTGATGGTGTGACTATTTGGGGTTTAATAATGATAACTTCAGGAAAAAGATGTTTATTTTGCAGATGCTTAGCATGAGACTTAAAACTAATGTTGCTCCTTGTGATACCTTTTGCCAAGCTTTTTCAATTTTTAATTTTTTAAGAAACAGTATTGCATTCTGTATTTGGCTCAAGTCCCAATAAACTGCTCATGTGTTCTGGATCTGCTTCAAGATTCACACCACAGGGTGGCTTGTATAGAGTCAGGAATTGCAAACATTGCCATGCAGTAACTCCACAAAGCTGGAAGAACATGCTTTTCATTTTTCCAAATAGGTCAAATAGCACCTTTCTGGTACATTCAACATCATCTATCAATTCACAATTAACTTCTTGACAGTTTCTTTACTCTTTCTTTTTGGTTGGTAAAGCAAAAGTCCTGAATGTACTAGCAAGATCCCTAATGCCCACCATCAACAGTTACTTTCCTGGGGTTGCATTTTAATTTCTCCCTACTTCTACCCTCTGTCCTCTGAGCATTTGCCACTGAGTCCTGGGCAGCACTTAGTCTGACTTGTCATTTATGCCTGATTAAAAAAAATAAAAGCACCTCGTCTATTTGCTTGTTTTATGCACAAAGTTCATATTTTCAATCTCTCATTCTACTAGCTAGATATGGTGCATTATATTTGTAGGAGGTAAATACACTTCTAATATGTTGTACTAAGATGCTTTGGCTATATCTTTCTGTCCCTTTTTAGTAAACAGTTTAATCTCCTGTGATAGTTTTAAGCCCTGAATTTGACAGTACAGCTTATCCTGGATAATAACGTAGTAACCACAACATCTTATGCCATCTGTATAATATCAAATACGTTTTTATACCAGCATTAATAAACCTTAGTTACAAAAATCCAAGATATTAACCATATCAGTGCCATGTGCTCTCTCCCTTCCATGATCTCACAATGTATTCTGCCAGAAACGCATCAAAACAATTTTTGGCTTTATAGCTGATATGTAACTATAGCAATGAAAGAGAGCTATAGTAATCAAGTTTAATGGCCAACGTAAAGTAAAATGCTAAATATTGTAGTTGCTGACATTTTTCATAAAAAAATTAAAAAAAAAACTTGGGTTAAGACTGCACAACCAACATTCACATAAAATTCCAGACCTCTGTGACAGATGGCTTAGGAAAAAGAAGCCATGTGACTGGGCTGCAGAGTTTTATAGTGAAAAACCCATAAATAGTGCAGATTCAATCTCTCTGAAAAATACAACTATTCCAAGACAACACTCATATATATTTTAGTTTTTACAGGAAAAAGAATTCCAGATAGTAAATTTTTTTTTAAATATGAGAAATTCTAGGAGTTGTTATGATTATACATCTTGAGTAATCAGGGCTTGAGTGAAAAATAAAATCCCTCCTAATGTTTAAAAGAGGTGCTTTTGTAGACCCATGCCCCAGCCGGCTGCTCTGAGCACCTGACTTGACTCGGAGAGTGAGCTGCGTGTTGGGGAGCCGGGTACAGATGGGCTCTAAGTAAGCACACAGATGCATTCAACAATTACACACAGTAACAGCTAAGGGTCCCTTTCTGCCCATAGATGGGAGATCGCACATTTATAGCATGGTTTTTTATTCAGAGCAATATCAATAGGCATCACTTCTCTGGGCTTGAAACTCTAAATGGCAAAACAAAAGGGGCGGGGGAGGTGGGAGAGGCCAGTGGAGGGAAGAGGCTACAGTCACAGCTCATATGGTCCTGTCCCTCCTACCCCTTCTGACATTCTGATTCTTCAAAGTGATATTTGGGATCCTTATATTAAGTATTTACATGTATGTTTTAAGTTTTTTTGAGGCTAGGGTATACTTTCCATCCTGGGAAAATCATCAAGGTCCATCTATTTCAGCCATTTTTGAGTGATACTACCTACCTTTTATGTATTCAATAAATTACTGCGAAAGCATTTTAATGTGTTTAAGATACTATATTTTGGAGAAAAAATAAACTTGAGAAATAAATTGTTCCTCCCTTGAAGGGGCTTATTTTGTGCCTATAGATTTCTAGTGAAAGAAAATTTGATAATTATATGTATATATTATTATTATTAAATTGAAAGTTGAAAGAATTAATGATTATAATCTTTATTTGTACCACAAAATAAGCACTGACATCACTATCCAACAACAGAAAAATGGTTAATGAAATGGTACACATTATATGGTCAGTAAAATGTTAATTATGAGGTCTGAGTAACAAGTGATATGGAAAATCTTCATATCATTGAAAATAGGAAAGAGCATGACATTCCTGCTATGCTTACAACTAGGGAAAAGAGACAATTTGTTTTTGAAGACTAAGAGGGAAAACACATAAATTACCATACTTGTATTTAGAGAATAGGCTTACAGCTGTTTTCCTTCATTATTTTCCAAGCAAATGATAATATTATCTTGTTTTGACAATTAAAAATTATACATTTAATGGGGGTAGGAATGAGAATAGAATGAATTGGACGTTATTATCCTATGTACATATATGATTACATGACCTGTGTGATTCTATATCATGTACCCAGACGAATGAGAAGTTATGCTCCTCTTATGCATGGTGTGTCAAAATGCATTCTATTGTCATGTAGAACTAATTAGAATAAAAATTCATACATTTAAATATGTTGCTGATGTGAAAACAACATTATCATTTTACCTAAATATTCTGATTATGAAAATTCCTAATTTTCACAACATTGATAAAATAAGACATATTGCTTTCCTTCTTTTTCAAACTCTCTATTAACCCACGAGAGATCACCTGCCATCTTTTGACTTGGCAGGAAGGAAGTGCAACCTAAGTGTCATTCCACTTAGGTTTCTGCTGCAATTCACCCCTGGCCTTCTCTCACAGCCTCTGTTCTTTCCTTCTTGCTTCTGTTCTTTTTATCTGGGGAGTACCCTCTCTGTATTGGAAGCTATCTTCAGTATGTTTTTGAAGTAGGTAGGTTATTAATAAGTAAATGAAATGGAAATATTTTATTCTTACTCAATGACAATCAAGCCGTAAGACTCTTAGCTTATAAGCTTGTGTAATATATTTAATGAAACAGAATGATGGGGTGCAGAGAAGAAGTGACTAATGTATAGTGTAAAATTTAAATAAAATTTACAGCCACTTCCCGAAAATCTTTGTCTGGCATTTGAAATCATAGTATTAAACTCTTGGGGGGACCGACAGTCTATATAACATAAGGTCTTTTAAAAAAAGAAGTCACATGGATGAGAATTCAAATTTTAATTCCAACAATTGTAGCTGTGCCAGTTAGAGAAAATCATCTAGTATCTTTACAGTACTGTTTCTTCCTCTTCAAAGTTAGAGAATATTAGCTACTTCACTTCTAGAATATTAGGATTAAAATGGATTCATATGGGCAAAGTGTTTATGTATAGTGCCTGGCATATAGTAGGTGTTCCATAAATGATGCTAATAAGGGTTTTTGAACATCAAAAGAGACATACCCCTAGGTTATTAAGTATCTAGTTTTCCTGCACTTATAGGAATAGTCCTTTTGCTCCCTGGGCCAAGACCCTTATCACATTTCACTCACGTCGTATGGTTCAATCTGTCCTGATGTTCAAGTTACTGGAGAAGACTGTGTTTGGATTGTAATCATCCAGGGCCACCAGGCTATTCCTGTTAAGAGGCAGCAGGAATGGTGCTGCGACATCATGTCGTTTCGAGGCCTTGTTCAAGCACAAAACAGACTTTGAACTTTAAACATTTCAAGCAAGTGTCAATTTTTTGTTTTCTTTTAAGGCACACTGTGCATATGTCATTTTGTCTAAACAGGTGGGGAAAACACCAAAACAAACAACAGAATGCTTGGCAAGCAGCAGATGAGGATAAAGATAGACTGTGAAGCGTGTTCCTACCTCTGTCGATCAGGGTGGGAGGAAGGAAGGAAAATGGGGAGCGGATTTGACTCAGGCTGGCACGGCTCTCATGGGGCACTGGAGGAAACTGCTCAGCAAACCCATGAGGCTCACTCCCTGCCTGTAGGTACCAGGTGCTCTGCTCTTGCCAGGAGTCACAGTATCAAGACCAAGGGGAGGTGTTGGAAGCCATGGCTCATTTATGTTTCACGACTCATATGAATTCCAAATTAAAATGTGGAACATGATAGACATCTTAGAACCAATGAGAGTACTATATGTCACACAGAATTACCTTTAACCTTTATGATATTCCTCTAAGACTGGAAAGTACTAATTGTTTTCTATTGACCCGATTCCTTAAAAAGATACTTAAACCACACGCAGGCAATTTTGGTGGTGCCAATGTATTATGCATAGGCCAGATGGTATTTTAACAGATAAATAATTCCTTTAAAAATCTTCTACTTTTAGGAGGCAAAGGGTTATGTTTGGGCAGTGACCAGCAATGACTGACAAGCATTGGTGTTCTCCACATTGAGCACAATGGGCGCCTGAGCTTGGTGGAGATTAGCTGGGTGAATGAACAACAACATACACAAGTAGGCGCCTTCAGTGCTGGGAAGGGACAGAGAAGCAAAGTGTCTTAGTGTATGAGGCTAAGAAAATATCTGAGGAAAAGTGTATTTTCGTTTATCTGTATCATCTTTCATTATTTTTAGGCTATGCAGGAACTCTAAAGTTTTACTGTTCCTCTGAAAACAACCTGTGTTCCCTTGATTTTCCTTAAGGGTGGGGATTTTGCAAATTACCGATTCAGATCTCCCACTAACCTTGGGAGTCAGTTGTGTGCTCACATAGGACATGAAAAAAAAAAAAAAACTGTATTAGCCCCACCAAGTAGGCACGCAGGCAAATTTTAAGTTAGTGGCATTTGACTTGATTTTAAAAGGTTGTGCCAATAAGTGACAGTCTGATCTTTAATTCATTCTCCTATTGGGTGTGTTAAACAACCGAAGAGAGATATTCATTGCATAAAAGTAAGGAACAAATGGGAACAAAGGGAAAATAAGAAATCAGTTATCATCCAAGTTATGATCAAATTAATAATTGATCTCATCTCTTCAAACTCTATGCTTTATCTAAAACAATGCAAGTCAGGTACCATAACCAGAAGGTCACTTTTTGTGAAGGGTGTGTTGGGGGGGGGTACTGGAAATTGAACCCAGGGGCTTTTATATGCTAGGCAAGTGCTCTACCACTAAGGTACATACCCAGGCCCAGAGGGTCATTTCTTTTATCTTGCTTGCCTGTAAGTTCCTTGAAGGTAAGATATGTGGCTTAATCTACCCTTAATCTAGCACTTAGAGACCTTCTGGAGAGTATAGCTATGGGTTCTCTGCCAGGATGTCTCTCTAATATACCAAGAACTCTCCATTACAGAAGTATAAGGAAAAGCTGTATATTTCTACATTCTCACTGTTAAGTAAGAAATAAGAGATCAAGAGATCTGTTTATCTGGGCTATCAGAGATAAACATACTAGCAATCTGCCATGGAGGAAAATCAAATCTAATAGAAGGAGAATCAGGCTAGCATTCAATGTGGGGAGGAAGACTATACTCAACCTTGCTTTAGGAGAAGGCTCAGAGTAAAGTGTGACACTAACAACAGAAAGGACCCACGTAGGCACTGTTTGCTCAGAGGCCATTTTTCAGAGTTAATTGCCTTGGCTTTTTCTCACTTTCACTAGAAGAAATTTTTTTTTTTTGTTTCAGGAATTGGTGAGATATTCTTCTGTATTCAGAAAATAGGATCCAACAAGGGCAGGATTCTATAAATTGTTAGAGTTGTGTGTGAATGTACATGTTGGCAGGATTCTGCACAGTGACGTTGCAGGGTGCCATATTTATTCTATTTTAACAATCACTATGTCCAAGGAGATAATGTTCATAAGAAAATGGCTTTTAAAACTCCTGACAGATCACTTTTTTTTAAAAACATCTTTCAGCACTTTCTGTTTCTTCCCTCCTCAGTGTCAAATCAATGGTTTGGTCTCTGCAGACTTGGCTGAGTTGGTAGCAGGAGGCTGAGCCCTACAGTGGAGTCACAATTACCCCAGGCAAGCCCAATCCACTCCACAGAACTGCCTTGGCACAAGGGGTGGAAGAATATACATTTGAAATAGACTATTTAAACTGTGCCAATTAAAGTCAGTCTTCTGATCAGAAATGTGTTTTTAAAAGAGAATATACACTAATAAGGAAAAAAACACTCAAATGTTTGCCATCTTTGTTACATTGTTGATGTGAGCAATCTGATGGAACACTAAGAATCTTAAGGTGAAAGACAGAATTCTGAGGAGCAGAGCACATTTACATGTGCAGAGGGAAAGCATGCATCTTAGCACCATTACTTGAGTACTTTAAGTGACATTAATAATTATAATACCAGTAGTCTTATTTTCACAGGACAGCTTAAACCATCAAGAAATAAAGTACTAGCAAGGAAGCTATGTTAGTATTTCTGCAACCAGATCTCTATTAGAATATACCTTTAAAAAGAAATTTACTCAAATTTAAAATGTGGATTTAAAAATAAAGTTGCATTTTAAAATCCTGCAAATCATTTGCCTATGGCAATAGTTTGTGGCTGGGATTCCTTTGAATTCAGACAGTCAGGTATTTTCTTTATATTTTTAGAGAATGTGATCTTCTTTGTTTAAGAACCTCATTTGTTTAAAAATTGTTTTTGAGTGCTTTTTGGCCACCAACTCTTCCTGGGGTTTACTTGGCTCAGTTTTGTCCAGAAGCTAATTCTGATTCTTCTGTCAAATGCTCGGTGGCACTGCACTACCTGCTCTCCTGAAGGCCTGGCACGGCACAGGAGAGCAGCTGACCACTCCAGAGAGGCTGTTCTTAAAGGGGAAAAAAGGGTACAGGCTTTAATTGTCTGGGTTTCAGGGTTTCAGTTTAAGCTAGGGAATCTTCCACTTACAGCAAAGGTAAAAGCTGTTATCAAGTAAGCCTGGGCACTTTATTTCAGCTGGCTTCAGCCATCTAGGTAGGGAAATAATTTCTTTTAATTGAAGTGCTTTGTGTAAATAGGAGTTACTGGCTTCAGTGGGAGGAAGTAGCTTGAGCCCCTACAACCTCCTCTTGTGGATCATTGGGCACTTGCAAAGTCTCTCACTGGCAAAAGGCCAGGCATGAAGGCTCTGTGTATGTATTAGTCAGGTTACCATGAGCATACCCATGTACTTCTCATATGTGGAAAGGAGAAGCTGTAGAAAAAAATCTGATTCATATTTCATGGGCTTCAGAAATGCAGTGTTTTCATAAAGATCACAATATATGATTTTGGATTAGAGTGTTACAAGTTCTCAAACCTCTCTGCTGATTTAATATACCCAGGAGTTCCCATGTGTCTTCTAAGAATGCTCCCACAACCTAGACTATATTATGTTATGAGACAGTAACATGTGCAATAATAAAATTTCATGGGTCAGTTTTGCAAATGTTTTGCCAGTTGCTGTTTAATCAAATATTTCTTATCATCTTTGATTTGCAGGCAGCAAAAGCTTCTATGATCAAGATTTATTTTAATATCAATCCTCTTTTCTTATTCGATCAAATCCCCTTAACAAAAATAGCTTTGAAATCTGTAAATTCTCCCCTACCAGTCTCCATAACTCACTTCTCCCTAAACTATGGTACCCCATTTTCCAGAAGAGCCACCAGCCAAGGGATGCACACTTTTCTTTCTTTGGACCCACCAACTTCATCCACTGTCAATGTTCCTCTTCCTAAGACAGGGAGGGGATGGCTTTAGGGTGGAGGAGCTGAGTGGTGGCAAATGTGGTTAGGAACATGAAAGGCAGTTTATTCTCACGGTTCTGTCGCTGGCCCACCCTCCGGGCTCTTGGACTGGCCTACCTTGGCATGCAGACTCTGTGGTTTGTTGGAGAGGATGTCTGCGGCTTCCCTGCAGCGGGTGGAAAGGTTCAGGATAGCAGCAGCTGCTGCTATGTGGGTGTCTTCACTACATTGACCGTAGCTATAAGAGCTGGCACGGCTCGCGCTCTGTGTGTGGGCGCCTGCACTAGGCAGTCGATTAGGAAATTTGACTGGATTTGAAAAATGCTTTGCTGTTGAAGAGAGATTTGATTAGCAATTGCATGTACGTGGTTTTAGTCATTAAATAGATTTGTTTTTTAAAGATATAACTTCTTGCATTAAAATATGTGAAGAATAAATTAATGCATGAGCCATTATCCATTGGTATGTTAAATGAAGGTTATTCAGATGGGTTTTTATGGAGGTTCACAGATCAAATGATGTGATTGCTGGGAGAGAATGCCTATTCTCTTAATATTTTTTGTATTGACATTTCTTATGACAAAAACTCTATGACTAATGTTATGGGGCAGGTGCACTGGCAACATTTGTGGCAAAAAATGTAGCTCAAAACCCTACAAGCAAAACCTATCAGGGACTACAGAGAGTTTAAGGCATGTATATCTAAAAATTATGTATGTATAGGGCCCATAATTCCAGTACAGAAAAAATACATCCTTTCAATATTTGTTTTCACAATGATAATTTATACTTAGATACGTAATTGTATTTTTATTTGTTGACACAAAGGTTTGTTCCATACTTGAACTAGTAGAAAGTGTTCTTCATCCAAATAGAAGAAACTAAATAGATGGTGGAGTCTTTAATGAGCTGGCATTTTGCATATTCAGGGAGAGCGAGATAAGCAAAGGACAGGGAGGAAATGTTCTCAAGGTGAACAGAAAGGCAATTTGGTTATCAAGACCGAGTTTATATTTTATTTTTCTGTTTGGAGTAGCAAGGCATTACTGAGAGATAGAATTACACATATTTCTCTTCACTGTGGGGTGTCTGTAAATATTACTCAAGGTAATAGGAGAAACACCCAAGATTTAATAAGAGCTGATACAAAAGTGTTCACCTGTTTATTTTTCATTGAGTATTTATTATTTTAAAAATTTGATTGTTTTTCATAAGACCCAATATAAAATATTACCAAATGTTATTCCTATAATTACAAGAATATAAAAATGTCTTTGAATGCTTTGCCATTTTAAAAATCAATATCCATATTATGTGAGTATATAGAATGTTCTTATTAAATGGCTGTATGTGCATTAAACATATGTTTTTGTGTATATATGAAGTGCATAAAAATAAAATTATATATCTGTAAAACTGTACAGATAGATATAAAACATTGTTTGTGTGTATAACATTTTTTTTTCCCCTGAATCTAACAAGTTGTCATTGGTTATTTAAGTTTGCTGGGACCTATTTTTTGGTAAGAATAGGCAAAATATCTTTTGGAATAAAGTGTACTTTTTATCAATGGGTAAAGTCCTTTCAAATCTGTTTATATATTGCTAGATTTTATCATTTACGATGCTGGCGTCAGACAAAGAACTTTGAACATGCTAGGCAAGGGCTTTACCTCCAAATTGCATCTCTAGCCTTACTGTTGGTTTTACACTCAGTCTAGGTGCAAGATCTAAAGGATTTCAGGGGTTTGTATTGCTGTAAAAAAATCAAGCTTCTTCCTTAATGGAAGTTAAGCTACCTAATGCAAAAATCATTTTCTGTATTTGTTCCCAATATTTATTTTCTCACCTTTTTATCAGAATATTTAGGTACTCCAAACAACCTGAAGAAATAGGTAAGTAAAAACATCAAGTTTTTGCCGGGCATGGTGGCACACCTGTAATCTCAGTGACTTGGGAGGCTTAACTAGGAGGATTGAGAGTTCAAAGCCAGCCTCAGCAGTGGTGAGACGCTAAGCAACTCAGTGAGACCCTTCTCTAAATAAAATACAAAATAGGGCTGGGATGTGGCTCAGTGGTTGAGTGCCCCTGAATTCAATCCCTGATACCCAAAACACAAACAAAAAACCCCCAAACCACCAAGTTTTATACATTATATCTTCCACATGAACCTGGCAGAAGTAGAGTATTAGTTTATTTTAAATATTTGTATATTAATTCTTAAATTTGTGAGTACATGCCATGAGAGCCACGCACATTTTTTTCCTGGTAAAAATCTCGATTCCTGAATTGAATTTCTTCTTAGATCTTTCACTTTTCCCAACCCCATCTTCAGCCTGAATGCTTTTGCTGACCTAAGTAATATATTGAGTAGCATTTCAATATTTTATCTGATAATTTCCATCATTTCAACGTGAATAAAAATAATGTATCACAATAGCCATTGCATTTTTAAATATATTAATCCTAATCCTAAATGTGAATTAAATGTTTCTTTAAAATTACCACATTTGGATGCAACAATGGCTGAGTAGTTGTAGAATAATTAACTCATTAACTATTCACTACATTCAGTGTAACTTCAGGATAAAAGCAGTAACGCTGATCAATTATTTTATTTTGCTGCACAATCTATTTTTTTCCTGTCAGCTTTAAGTAGTATAGTATATACTTGAGCAGCCTCCCTCAACATCACACATTTACACAAGATGCATTTGAGGGGAATAAGAATTTAAATTTGAAGCTTACATTCAGGAAATGGTGGAGTTTTTCGTCCTTGCCCTGTTTGTACAAGGGGACGTTTACCGAAGACTTGGGCATCAAAACTGGCATAATCAAATGGTACTTTTCCAAACTTCTCTTGTTCTTTCGATACTGTGGCTCTGGGAGAAGTGATGGCTTGTGATCGGAAATTGAACTCAATTTGCTTCACCAAGCTTGTCCTGAAGAGAGTGGGGAAGTAGTTCAAAATAAAATGAGATCATCATGAGTGTATGAGTGTCAAAATTTCCAAGATAGAAGTGTCACTGCCCGTAGGTACCCACAGAGACACTGCACAATAACAGGAAAGTGGTCACAACACAGGAAGGCAGAGTACTCTGGACACAGAGCAAGAGATGGAGGGATGTTCTGGACTCTGCCTGGTTATGATTTCTACTACATATTTAGTGTTCCAGTCTTCCACTGGCAAGATAAGAATATGCAGTCTCCATTTACCTCATGAAGATGTCATGAGTAACATGTTGTCGGCACTTTAAGTTCTGCAGAGAAAAGTGATGTGTGACTACACAACTAAAGTATGTGTTAAGGCACTGGTGTATGCATTTTGCTTATTAAAATTGTTAATTATTAGCAATGAATAGTTATGATCATTCATTGCTAATAATTAACAATTTTAATTATTTAATTGTTATGATCATGCCTGCTGCCTATGGGACAGTGTAGACACCAGAAGACTTGATTCCCAAATTTTGAGTTCCAAAAAAAATTGTGAGGCTTTAGTTTCAATGATGGGTTTTGGATTAAATAAAGGAAAGTTTAGCTTCTACATACACATATTTGCAGGATTAGTGAATTTTATTATTATATATGTAATTTGGTTTATAGTCCTAAAGTTGCATAAATGTTCTAATCTAAAATAACATCAATCCTTTATGAAATTAGCAAAGTGTACTTTTTGTTATTTCTCTATTTGATAAATAATCTACTTAGGGAGAAAGTAAAGCATACAGTAATACTAACCTAGAATCCCATTTTAAGATTTCTAATTGCTCCTTAAGCAGTAATTCATGATTGTCACTTGACATATGTTTTTATTCATGTGATTCGAATGCCAATTTTTACTCTTTTAATTAAATCTATAGAAACAAAATATTAAGGGAAGCTATGCCCTGAAAATACTGAAATGCATAAGAGCTGTTTTGACATTTTAGCACCTCATTAACAACAGTTATCTGATCATTTCTCTCAATCCTGAAATCGTTTTTCCTACATGTCTGATTTTTGTAGAATAGACATACACCGTCACATTAAACTTCAACGTACATATTTTATTATTTAGGTATAAGATCTTCCAAACTAATAGATACAAAGAATATGGGAGCTACAAGGACAAATGGAAGTTATTTTATTAATAGCTATCCATCATAGAATAAAATTTTGCTCTAAAAACTACATGTATATGGGGGGCTTAAGGATAAACATATAATATCACATATTTTGAGGGGGTATTAGAAGTTTATGATGTATTTTCTCCAGGCAGAGAAGGTGAAGTCAATCACAAAGGGAAGCTTACCTGACTTGAGGGATGTGTTACATTAATGAATCAGAATTTTGATCACTGTATATTATTGAAGGCTTTATTCTTTTTAGACGCTACCCATATTGTGTTGCCTTAGCAAAGAAACCAATTTCAAGTTAAACTTCTGGAGGGTCTCTTAGCTCACTTAAGAGAGAAAGTATCATTCTCTAGACCAGCCTTTCCAATGAGCTGCCCACACAGGTCCACTGGTGGCTGAAAATGAGGGTCAGGCCACAATGAAGTGACACATAAGGGACATGAGGTCCTATTGAGCTGGATCCTGGCATGAAGAGAACATCAGAAACTTCCTGGGAGCTCCTACCTGTGTGCCTGGTCAGAACATGGCCCAGTTTGGGAAGAATCAAGCTGATTTTTATCCTGGGACATTGCCAATTTTTCAGCTGCAGCAATTGGACAACCAGAAAGACTGTTTCAAAAAAGAAAAGCGGGAGGATGTGAGTTAAAATGATAATATGATTTGCTTTGGCATGTGCCTCGCAGCATACTTGGCACACACTAAATGTTAAGTCATATTAATAGTTCACTTAGCACTATTCTCATATGAAAAGATCCCAAAGCGGTTTTCAAACTACATTGTCAATACTTGTCCCCCAACCCCATCTCAGTGATGCAAGGTAACAAGCTCATTTTAAAAAATCAAAATATTACATAAGGGAACAATAATTAAATTATTCTGAAACTTTTAATATTTTCAGCAGTCTGTGCTCATTCCAAATGCAATGGGTCTAGCTATAGATATTAGCATGGTAACTCTATAATTTATCTTAGGATATTTAGCAAATTTGAGGGATTGAATCTTATAGTTTAAATTGAAGTTTTCTTGGCCATGTGCTTATAATTCAAATAGTACCTCATAATCACAGTCCACACATAAAATGCACACACAAAACAATCAACATTTTCATATGCAAATATATACACACACATAATGCATTTGTATATAAATGCACATAAATGTTCTATTTTAGTTGCAGTCTCAATGGAAGTATGTTACCTCATTGCCTGGTTAACAGTCAAACCACTGTATGTGGAAGCCCTTTTGGTTCTTTCTTAATGCCTAAGGGGTGGGATCCAAGATAACCCATAAGCAACTCTTTTCAGTACCAACACTATAATGATGGGCTTCCAGCGTAGAAGAGAATATATTTTATTTGTCTGACTAAATGAACATGTAACACCAGCATCTTCAAATTTAACAGTTTTTCATTTTTGAAAT
This sequence comes from Callospermophilus lateralis, assembly GCF_048772815.1. Taxonomy (NCBI): domain Eukaryota; kingdom Metazoa; phylum Chordata; class Mammalia; order Rodentia; family Sciuridae; genus Callospermophilus; species Callospermophilus lateralis. Next base: position 16,040,314 of record NC_135320.1, read on the forward strand.
TGGCTGCTAATAAAAAAACTTCTATGGAAGGAAATAATGAGGTGATTTTTCTTTCTTTTTGACTCTGCAAAAGTTGAGACTATTCCTTATCTATTTCAAGCGGTAACATATTTGATAGTGATGCAGTGATTTTCATAACACACAGCCCATAATTTGATTGGTGGAAAGCTTCAATTTTTTAAAATGTAAAATCATTAGCAAATCATCAGAATTACCTCCTGTGAGTGTTGCGATTACTGTTCACATGACCCCTTCCTGTGCATCCAGGGGTGGGACACTTGAGCACATTTTCATGCATGGCAAGAACTAATCACAAAATAGCACATTAAAGAGAAGAATAATTTACCATAAACATACAAAAAATCAACATGTTCATTTCTTAATTTTGCAATTAAATGACTTGTTACATAATCCACTATGCTCCCTCCCCAGATATATTTAGTTGAAAAAAAATAAGAACACCAGAACTTCAAAAATTAAATCTAGCAAGATTTATCATGTTAACTGCTCTGAACTCCAAGTAATATTTAACCATAGACTTAAACGACTCTATTCAGCTCATATTTAATTTAAACTGAAAAGTTCATCACCTTCCTTCCACATTCAAGTGCTTCCCCTGGAGGAGTGTTTGGAGAACAGTATTTGCCAAATAGCTCTTTCCACCTTTTCCCCAATTTGAAGTTCTGCCTGTGGTCTTTTTTAGTTCCTAAGTGATGCTATATTGATTCTTTCTCCAACCACCATCCACTGCCATGTGGTATTGGAGAAAGTATTGCTGAGTGGCACCTGCCTGTAACCCCAGTTACTAGGGAAGCTAAGGCAGGAGGAACCTAAGTTTGAGACCAGCCCTAAGAACTTAGTAAGATCCTGTTTCAACATAAAGAAATTAATAATAAAAGGGCTGGGGATGCAGCCCAGTGGTAGAGTGTCCCTGGGTTCAACGCCTAGTACCAGGGAGGGAGGAGGGAGAGGAGTATGGCTGACTGAATCATCAGAGAATCAGTCTAAGGAATTGCTAACTCAGCAGCACAGAACTAATTTGGTTAGATTAGTGACTTGCTAACTCTTAATATTAAGGAAGGGAATGCTAAGGTGTCCCTATTCTTTCAGTTTGTATGGCCTAAGAGGTGTCTCAATAAAGAGATTCAAACAGTATGTTACATCTTTGTAGCTTGGAAGGTGGCAGCCCTTTATTTACCTATAGAGACCTGGTTCACAGTAGGACAGGGATGGGGTGATGTACTGAGGATTGCCTTTGCTCAGGGCTCTTAGCTGTGACAGGATGTCCTAAGACAACACTACAGAGTACGTGTTCTCACAATGCGTGGAGGCCAGGAGGATGCGGAGACCTCCCTGTGATGTCCTGAGGCTAAGCTTGACCCTGGATATATTGGAGGTCAGACCTCAGGCTGAGAAAGAACTGAGCAGTCACGCAGGGCAATATGGCTTATTTTTTGTAGTTGTGATGCTTTGACACCTGGGACTTGCTGACCCAGGAGGAACTGCCCCTCCCAGAGTTAGCCAGCTCCTAAAGAAGGCACCCAATTTACTAGCTGAGAACACTCTTAAACTCTGGTGCCTACACCCAAGGAGCTCATTTGGTTCTAATATTCTGGGTCAAAGTCCTTTTCCCTAATTATCCTAGGGTCATGGACCAAAGAACTAGGGACAAACCTTATACCCCAGAGCTAGAGGAACCAACAACCCTTAGCTCACTTACCCTGCCCTGTATACTCCTTTACATAGAAACTAAAGACTTCTGGCCTAAAGTTCCTCCTGCCCTTGCCTCCTGACACAACCTGGGGATTCTGCATATGACCCCAGTGGCATGATGAGACCCCCTCTCTTAGGAAATATGGGTAGCAAGATATCTTCTCAATGCAATTTTCTCTTTATCTGCTGGACTTATTGTCCCTCAAATTTTCTACCAATACACTCCATTTTAAAACATACAGCTAGATGGAAACTGCTTGACACAGAGACAACTTTGTTTCCATTGTGAATTCCAAATTGGAAAAGAAAGCAACAAATATTGTGATGTTCTGGTACTTTTAAGAAAGCAATGAAATCTTTAGGAATAGGCAGTACTCACTTTCCAGGGGAACCCGCACTTTGTGGGGACATCCTGAAAGGCTGCGGTGGTGGGGATAGAGCCCTGTCACATGTCCTGTGCCATCACACCCAGGGATAGGGCACTTGGTCTCCCTCTTTTCAGGCCTTGGTGAATCTACAGAGAAATTAAATTGAGAAATTCATTTGGCTATTCTTCTTTCTTTTCCTATTCAATAGTGGCCTTGCAGGGTGACATTCTCACTTCATTCAGTTTTACCATCATAAACATTCTTCTCACATTGCCTTGAATAAGACCCTCAACTAAGACCTGTGGAAACATAAAACATGTTTTCAATTTTCTTGGTTTCCTAAGCAAAGACTGACACAGGGCAAGGGGCTGTTAAAATACAAAGATGGTCTCAAGTTGTCATGTCACGTATTATAGTTAAAGCCTCATTATAAAAAATCACCCCTATGGCAGAGGGTGAACAAGATCCTGAAAAGGAAAAAGAAAGAAAGAAAAAAAAAGTGAGAAAGAAGAAAAATATTTATTTAATCCCAAACCATCTCCTATTGAAAGAGTCTGGAAAAAGCCAGATTCAAAATTACAAAACAAACTACCATATCTGAGAAAGGCTTCTCTGGCTTTGTCCCCATGAGTCACTAGCAGCAGGTGGCCCTGGGGTTGAGGGCCAACCAGAAGCTCAGGAACAAGCAGAGGTAGCTTCCTTCAGAGCAACTGATGAGAGTCTGGATAAGACTTGTGTTCTGCCTAACCAGTACTGCAAAGTCCTGAGATTCCCAAACCCCAATGGGCTGCCACTTAGTTTCCATGCACAGTGACTGTGGTGAAAAGCTGTTGATTTTACTGACTGCAAGAACTGAGACTTGGAAAAGCAATGATCTTGCTGGGGACTTTCAGAAAACAGAGAGGGTAGGGGCTGCCTTCCTGGTGGTGTGGAGAGTGCTACTGTGCAGCTGGGTGTGGCATGGTTCTCAGGTGCAGCTAGGCATGGAAAGGGCTACCTTGTAACACATTTTGTCAGCCTGCTATGGGACAAGAGCCTGGAGAGAAGAGGGCCAAAGACACGCTCAGGAGTTTTATAATTTTTCTGGCATCACAGTGTGGAGGGCTAGATAAAAGGTTATATAAATACTTAACATAAATGAGTATGGAACAGGAATACTGATGAGGTCAGAGCTAATGCAGAGGAGGCCTTAGTTACAAATGTATATATTTGTGATTGAGATGGTTGATAAACTTTAACAGAAATACTGTCTTATAGCCCAAATTGCCCCTAATTCATGCTTGGAATGATAGCAATCATGGAGAATTCTGTTCCTCATCAGCATTCAGGGTGTTTAGAAGAAGGATGAGAAGACTGTGAGCCATGGGAGAGAGAGAAAAGGGGACTGCAGGAAGGCTTCAGGATTCTCAGAAAGCCAAGCAACAGGCATAATGCTTGATGCTGACAGCAAAAATAAAAAATCCAAATGATTCTGCCCAAGAAGCTGCTGGTGATAGAGTATGAGAAAGGGCCCTGCTGCTCGAGGATGTGGATCCCTCGCATGCTCCTGGCTCCAAGTGGGGCACCCAGAACAGGCTACTCTTACAGGATATGAACAACATCGCTGGGGCAGTATATGGCAAGTAGGCAAGCTTCTGTGATACCATGTCACCCCAGTTGTTGGATTACAAACAGTCCTGGGCAGATGGGACACAGCAGGTTGTATGTAATGCAATTATATGGGGGCATGGTTTCAGTGAAAGAGGGAGGAGCAAGGATCCTTCAAGTTGCCGCCTGTACTACCCATAGAGGAAGGGTCAGGACACAGAAAGTGTGAGTTGTAAATGAGCAGTGAGCAGCCAAAGATAGGGACGCATTCAGTAGCAGGTATTTATATTAACCACAGATAGGATTCAAAAGCAATGACTGATGTTGAGACTACTGTCTTTTTATTTTATAAAGGACAAAAAAAAGCATATTAAGAGTTTGTGATGTTCTGTGACTTTGTGCATGTCTGTTTCCATTTACTCTAAATTTGGTGCCAAATTTCAAGTTGATTTAGGTATGTAAAATCTGTAGACCACTAGTCAAAAACCTTGAAGTTTGATTAAAGTGAGCCGAGAGGGGCTGAGACCATAACAGAGAGATGCTCACAGGACGCAGAAGAGCAACAATGTGTATTTTGATGCCCTTCCTCTCTTGGATCTCCTCCAGGCGAGGCCACATTTCTAAACCGCATTGAAAGGTTTGGCGCTGAGCATTCCCAGTCCTTGCCACGCTGTTTGTCTGCATGAAGCCAGAGAGGGTGTTGGAGATAACGCAGGCTGGCACCTGCCCAGGTGGGGCCACTGACAGTCCACCATGCACCTTTGTCTTCAAGTCTCTCCTTGGCTGGGCAATACAAAGATGCAGATTTGAAATGCTCTGGAGGGCAGAACCTGTTCGCATGATAAGAAGCCAGAGCATGAGCTCAGGGCAACTCTCAAGCTGGTTCTTCTTTTATTTTCTTTGCACAGTGTTGCACAATGAGGGTGACCTTATACTCTAGTATATGTTAGATCCTAGTTTTCTTGGGACTGTCTTCGTAACTGGTAGACTTGCATAATTGTTCCTACTGCCCCCCTTTACTTAAAAAGTGTCACAGTTGGGCAATAAATTACATGATGACTCTACTTACACTGAGACCTATGGTCTCTAAATGCTTAGTAGCCATAGTATACTGAAATTTATTGTAGAATCAATGACTCATCTGAAGGCTTGGGTAAAATGATATTTTAAAATTCTAGTGTTCTTAACAGTGGAGTTGTATGTCCAAGGTGTACACAAAGTCAGAATTGTTTGAAGAAGAGGGCTATCAGTTGGGATGGATGCTCACTTAATATAGAGTGCATGTTAGAGAAGAAAAATTCCTCTTGTGCTTCCCCATCAGGAATAAGGAACAGAAATGTGAATACTTACTTTAGACTCACAAGCATCCTTATCTAAGCCTATAGTTCCCCTGTAATACAGGTTTCACTTTTTTTTTGCCTGTTTCATAGGAGCCTGGTCCTGATCTTGCAGAGGCTTATACACCCTAAAGCAGGAGCAGACCCTATGCCACAGGACATCTTATTGACTCCTAGAGTCATGTCTCCAAGTGACCCACCATTTATAAATACAGATTCTACTGCTGTGTTAGTTTTTGAAAACAAAAAAAGTTTAAAAAGCATTATTAAAAAAAAGCCAGAAGATCATCAAGTATTTTAAGCTATGGCTCAAAAAGTTTCTACAAACATTGGATTTCATTGGTTGTAAGATATCAATTGTAAGACGGAAGATCACTTTGTATGCAGTTAAGAAACTAGTGTGTACCTTTCTGATTTCAGAGTCATTAGAACAGGGAAACTATATATGTTAGAATTAATGAAACATGGTATATTAGAAATTACAGACTTGGACTGGGGATATAATTGGTAGCATGCTTGCCTCACATTTACAAAGTCCTGGGTTCAATCCCTAGCACATCACATACATACACACACACACACACACACACACACACAGAGGAAGTTACAGATTTGCAAAATTTAGAATAAATTTCATCTTTTTATCAGATTTGTAGTTCATTAAAAGAAAACAGACAAATAAAAAAAAAACTATATTAGTGGGAGTGCACAGAGCTAAATACAATGCCCTGTCCTGAACCACATGTTAGTTGTTAGTATTCTGTCCCTATTCCAACCCTTGTAGGATATTTGCATCGCATTATGATCATGCTCCTTACTACATGACATTATTTTAGTCTTTTCTGTTTTCTCAGCTCTGAGATGAAAGACGTTATTTGTTAAGATTGCAGGTGAGTACGCAAATGGAATTAAATGACAAAATTTACAATTCATTTCTAGATAATCAGAACTTCTAAACCATATCAAAATAGCATTCCTATAAGCCCTTTAGATCTATGATCTTGATTTTCTCTAAGATATTCTTCCCCTAATTCTGAGAATCACCTAAGAACTATTGAAAAAAAATGCAAATTATGGAGTTCTGAATCTGGCTCCTGAAAATAATCATCTTAAATGGGACTTCCAGGCCCTGCAAGACTACTGGGAAATTCCACATAACTGTTGGAATCCACTGGGCCTATCTGGTGCGAGAAATGGGCAGAATACTCCATGGAGAGAAGGGGACAAAATTTTGTTAAAGATTGAGGAGCGATTTTAAAGTATCCTCAAAGTATTTGAATTTGACCCAGATATTTGTGGCCCTGCATTAGAGAGCAGGGAAGACTACAAACACATTTTACACCCAGTTTTATCCCAAGAAGGATCAGAGTACCCTGCCTGGCTTACAAGTAACTTGATATCATTTTGAAGCTCAAAAGCGGCCAGATGATTTTGAAGGAGAGTAGGAAAAAAAAAATTAAATTTCTGGAATTGATTTGATAATTAAAATGATTTGAAATGCAACAAGTGATACTGTACTTCTCACAATATCCAATAAAGTAGTTTTTAAAGGTATGATCTGTTTTTAAAAAGCAATTTACATGGTAAATGCTGTTGTGTCTAGTTTGCTAGAATAAAAAATAAAACTTAAAAAAAGGCAATTACATTTAAAAAAAATACATGCAATAATATTTTTTCGGTGTGAAGTTCCTGCAAAACGAATCAAGTTTGATTCAATAATAATCTAGAGAGTAGGGGGTAAAAATAAGAAATTATTTATTTCCCAGTTATGAACTGGGACTTTAAAAGAACATTCAGCGGTCAAAAAGCTTTCTGGAAGAAATAACAAAATTTAATCTCTTAACCCTAAGGTAATTTTTTCCTAAAATGAATGAAAAAAAAAAAAAAAAAAACGTTTTCTTACGTTTGTTGTTAAAGATTTGTCTTCCACCCATGTCAATAACTTTGGTTTGCCGCCTTTCCCCCGTCAGGTGTTCTAGCAGAAATCTGTCCAGCTCTTTGTAAGTACTGTGGAAAACGCAGCCTCGCTCAGCCTGCAGAGCAATGGCCTGCTCCAGCAAACTCAGGTTCCCCCTGGCTTTCTCCAGATCACTGGATTCTTCTGTCATTGTGGCCAGGCTCTCCCTGTCTTCTTCCTCAGTCTCAGGGAAGGCAGGCTGGGCTTTGCCATCCACGGGCTCCACATGAGCATTCTGCGGTTCTCTCCGGTCTGCATCAGGATCACACCTGTTCTCACAAGGGATAAATTTGTCACCTTCTGTTTTTATTTCAGGAATTTCCAGTAGATCTTTTTTCTTATCTGCTAACATGTACTTTGGGCCTCTCTGAGGTTTGGTGTCTTCTGAAAGGTTGGAGCCACTGTCCCACCCATTCTCTGCACTTTCAGAGTTACTTTCGCTGTCATCAGAAGAGCAGAATGGAGGTTGGGAATCATCCACTTTGTCTCTTCCATCATCAGAATGAATCATAAAGCACTCGTCTGTTTCATCACTCTCTGCTTTTAAAGATTGGATGCCACTGTCATTGAGGTTTTCACTTATAGTCTGGACAGACATATTTTTTTCAAATTTCCCCAAGTGCATTAGAGATTTGACTACCAGCTCTTGATAACAAGTATATTGGTCTTCTTTCCGAGGGGAGTTTTCTTGTGCAGTTGAATGAAGATTCTCATCCGCAGGTTTTATCATGATTTCTTCTATAGAAAAAGAACATCAATATTTGGAAATCAAGAATAAAAAATATTACACACACACATATACACAAATATATAGCCCCATGCATATGTATGTGCATGCACATGCATATATATATATATACACAAATACATACTTAATATGTGTAACATGTGGTTGCTATTAATTTTATAAACATTAGAAAAATATATATGCTCTTAAAATAAAACTTAAAAGCTTAATATTCTGAAATTGTCTTTAAATCAATTAACTATTATAATTTTCGTACATTAAGAGCTAAGTGCTTCGGAGGTACTGACCAAGACAAAAAGATGATATTTAACAACAGTAGAGTTGTAGAGGTAAAATGATTGCCACTGTACCTATTATATGAATTCCCACATCTTAGCCAATGAGAAAAATTGAATATGCATAATACTATATATTGTAAATAAAATATTCATCAGATTACTGTGTTAGCATGGGATTATATTTTCTTTTTTTTTTTTGAGTTTTAAATTCTTCATTTATTTATTTATTTATTTTTTTATTCAAAGCATTACAAAGATTTCAGAATCACATCGGTTACACATCCACATTTTTACATAATACCATAATAGTAACTGTTGTATTCTGCTACCTTTCCTATCCTCTACTATCCCCCCTCCCCTCCCCTCCCATCTTCTCTCTCTACCCTATCTACTGTAATTCATTTCTCTTCTTATTTGGGATTATATTTTCAAAGCTTATTTGGTTGATGTTCTCCATTTTTCTCAGATGTACTCTCAGATTTTATGGAATATTAATTAAGATACAAAATACATCTACATAGAGATGATAATTGAAGGAACTCTGAAGCTTTCAGGTTTCTTGTTTACTTTGCAACTGTCACACTAAAATTCCATATTGAGGAAAACACAAATAGGAATAATAAGGATTATCAGATAGTAGCTTAAATAGTAACACATTTCCTGGTTTGATACTTGCGAGCACGTGTGTAAAAGAAAATGAGACGAGGGGAGGGGTTGATTGGAGAGGCTAGAGACAAGCTAGTTGTCCTCTGTACATATTGAACCATCTTGGGTTCTGAAAGTCAAGGTATCCTGTGACCTGGAGCAGGCCCCAAAAGCCAGTCTACCCAACACAATCAGAGAAATGGCTGCCATCCTAAGATAGCTGTCAGAGTCATCCCTTCACTGATTGAGGGCGACAGTTTAGATATAGAGTGGTGAGCTTACTCAATCCTACCCCAATGCATATGCACCAACTGAGGGTCTGGACTGTCTAGGGACACCAATCCCAACCCAAAGCATGTGGAGTGGTGCCCAGCAAACAACAGGTTATGAAATGCACCAAATACCTCAAGAATGGTTCTCTGACACCCACTAGGACAAATAAAACAACACACACACACACACACACACACACACACACACACATACACACAAAGAGGAAAAAGATGAACTGTTTCTGTATCTGAAAGGCAAGATGGGGGGATGGGAAATACAAAATAATAAGCCCCTTTTAAGACTGTTAAAGACACCAAGTGAAGTGTATTCTGTATTAATAAACATCTTTGGAGGAAGAAAAGAACAGCTATTGGTGCGAGGGCTGTGGAAGAGGGTGTCTGTGTGGAAGACAATGTGCCTTTTTTGTCTCATTTAATTTTTTATAAACATTGTCTCTGACAAGGACACTCAAAAATACATCTCCATCATCTTCCTTTCTGGTAATTATCTTCCTAAATCAACACTGGACTGCCAGGATCAAGTAAATATTGCCATAGTAACTAAAAGCATTTTTGGATGAAGGGAAGAATTCAGTCACAACACTGGCCCCTGTAAATAATGCTGATTATAGGGTGCAGTCTTTTGTTGGGATCTATTCAACGTAAACTGAAAAATTTAACATTTTAGTTCCTAGAAAAGAGGCTGGATAAACAGGCACACAATATTTGATAGGATGGGCCTATCCTCTCCTGAATTCATATCAGAGGAACTCCAGGTTTAAATAATATATTAAACATAGTCTAAAATGCAAATGAAGTTTTTCTCAATATCACGGTTGGCTATTAAGAGAAAGTGTAAAGGGTTATGATAATTTTAAAGTATTATGAACTACAGAAAACAAATAAAAAGCATTTTCAGTGAATATGCTCAATTCATTGAACTATTCTCTCACTCCACTTAACTACCCACATGTGTACAATAATGATTTATAGACATTATACCTAATTATGCATATTTGGGCTGTGTTAGAGTGCTAACAAAAGCTCTAGAAAGCAACAATTACCTCTGTTGCTTAGCTACATAGTTTAAAATATTCCTATTAAGTGCAGATCACCAGAGAGGCGGGTGTGACAAACATGCACATGTGCACGACAATGCACTTCACTGTGCGGCTGCCAACTGCTAGCATTTTGGGTCATTTCCAGTTTACATAATTGTTTGGTTCAACTGTTTGTTATATGCTAAAAGAAAATATTTATTAATTATTCTTCAGAAAAAGAGGAGCCTGCCGACAGAGGTGCCTACGTGCATTTCATGCGCTGGCTTCTGGGGATGTTCTTCAAGCTGCAGTCCAACTTTCCACGTTCCCAAACACCTACCTGGCTTTCACTGTGGTCATAAGGAAAAATCTGAGTTTGCTTTTGAATTTGACAGATCAGTGAGCACATGCAGGTTATTCCCATTTTGTGATGGGCCACTTGCCTTTTTTTTAAAGGCTAGTTTTTATTTTTCTGGGTGGGACAGTGATGTATTTTGAGCTTTTGCCACTGAAATAACTAAAGCTCTATAGAGCCCACAGGCCGAGGGTCAAGCTCTGATGCTGGTGTTCCTCTTTGTGACCACTGGACAGGTAGCTCAGCTCATCTAAACCTGGTGTCTCTATTCAAATCCGGAGGACAGCAGTATCACCCTGTGTGCACTCTGTGAGGTTACATGGGAACACCTAACAAGGCATTCTGTAAATGATGGCTCTTCTTCCCATTCCTGGATATTATTTTCAAAAACAGTAGTAACGGCAGAGGGCATGTGGAATGAGGTGGGACTGTTCTTCATTTAGAATGACCAGGAAAACTAATGCCTAAGGAAAGTAAGGTCCACAGAATGAGAAGGTTTAGTGGATTCACCACCTACACAGACTCTGGAACCGTTCAGCAGTTGCCTTTGAAAACTGGCAGCCAGTGCATCATGCACAAATGCATGGGGTGTGAGTTTACTCAATCTATGTCAATCCAGAGCCTGGGTTCGAGTTGCTATCCCAGTGCTGCTCGCCTATATGACACTGACCAGGTCCCTGGTCTCCCCAGTACAGACTCCTCATCTTCAAAATAAGGATGGTTCAATGACCTAATGACTGGATGACTCAACGACCCTTTTTAGGACAATAAATTGATACGTCCCTGGCAAGGTATTCCATTTGTTATTTCAATTAATCTTCACAATAACTATGAGAAAGGTCCTTTCTAGTCGATTTTATAGACAGGAAACCACAGTTCTAGGGAGCTAAGGGCTTGCTCAAAACCACATAGCTACTTAGCAGAGGGTTGGGCCCTAGACTCCTGGCCACCTGGCTTCAACTCTATGTCCTCACCTCTATGACATGCTACTCTACAACCTAAAGCCTAAGAATACTAGTGCCATAACTAATGTTTACCAAACACAGCCACTCCCAGAAAAAACTGCTAACATTACTCACAGCCAATTCTTTTCCTAAGTTTGAATATTTTCAAGAGTGAGTTTAGCCAAATTATATTATTATATTGTGTGCATGTATAAACATGTAGCAACATCCCATCATTATATACAACTATAATGTACCAATAAAAATGTGGAAAAAAATTTTTAAAAAAGAGTGAATTTACACAAAGGAACCAGAAATACCATTGTTAATATGCAATATGGAAAAAGATAATCGTATCCTACAGATAAAAAACACACAAAACAAATAACACAACAACACAAAAACTAACAAGCAAACCAACCTTGACTTTGCTAGTACTATAAACATGATAGGTGGGAAAATTCCTGTGTTCTTGGGGACACAGCCAAGTAGTTGGGTCACTGTGAACAGTACAGGCTTTTCTCTGTTCTGTGTGCATCTCAAAGTATGGGGGAGGAAGGAAGTGGGACTGGGAGGCTTTCCTGTATACAGATTTTAAAAATGCTTTTTTCTCATATATAGAAGTTCACACCTGTTTGTTTACATTAAACCAAGGTCTATACTTTGGTAATCCTATAGCAATACACTGATGAATTCTTACATACACATTGGCTATTCTGCTTTGAAAACAACTTAAAAAATCCTCTGTAAATCACAACATGTTTTGAATAGACTTCTTCTGTGTAATGGGATATTATTATCACTGTATTTCAGTTCTGTTTATAACTATCAAGTTTACTTTTATAGGCAACTTAAGTTTTCAAGACCTTTTGAAGTTCCAAATTTTACCAGGAATAAAAAGCTCCAGAAAAATTAATTCATCATTCAAAATTCTGAAACTGCAGTGATTTATTCCTTATTTACCATTCTTTGAGAGGTGATCTGTTAAAAGTATCATTCCAACCCCTAAAACTTCTATGATTAGGCTAGATTTCCTCGAATCATGAGCATTCGGTCACATTGCTGGGAACTCTATGCACTTTCTTGGTTAATTCCGCTTTGAGCTGATTCTCATTCTCCCGGTCTGCATTGGGAAAGTGTTCCTGTCCTGCTTCTGGATAGTGCTTGCAAACTCAAATTCCCAGTGAAGAAGGGATATTTGTATGGTTTTGTCCGTACTCTTTTCTGTCCCTTTAAATACCCACCTGCATCTCTCTGAGACAGCTAGTTGAGAATATGGAATGTAGTTTGTGCCGTAAGATGGAAGAAGATGTTTATAAATGACCTTAGCTGTCATGAGCACTGTATACCGTCATTATGAATGTCCCAGCTGAAGATAAAATTTGGCACACATCTGGCCAGGTAAAGATACTAGAGTATCCAGAGTAAATGAGAAGCTAGAGGGAAAGCACTTCTGCTAGGTTGGGCACTAGCTTAGCTCTGGTTCCTTCTGGCGGGTAGGGGTAACTTGTGCAGAGGGTTGAAGAGGGTTGAAGCAACTTAGAATCTTTGCTCTGTTTACCAGGAATAGCAACAACTATGACCTGCCATTTCTAGAAATTGAGACTTAATGATTTGACATTGTCAAACTTTGCCTGGTCAGCATTCTGAAGGTATCAGAGGAAAGGGAGAATTGGATTACAGAGCATGGTTAACTGGAAAATAATTATTTTGCTTGTCCTTCCAATTGTTTCCTAATTATTTTATTTCTAATATCTATAAGCTGTGTTACCTTCAGCATTGAATCTCTTTGATTTCCAATGATCTCGTCTGTAAAACTGTGACCATAATTATATATCTTTGTGGCACTGTAGTATGGATTAAGTGATATAATTTGTATGCCTGGAATATATGAAAAACTAAAAAATAATGGTCACTAATGCTGCAATTTCAGTATATTCATTATCATCAGAAGTAGTTTTAATACTAAATATAAAAATACTTAGCATTTGTAAACCTGCAGATAGACATTCTGCAGTGCATATAACTGAATGCTTAACTAAATACATTTGAGCAATATATTCACTTGGCTAATGTTAAGCATCTATGATGATCAATAGCTATAGTAGAAGGTGAGAAGACAGCAAGCTAGACACAGTCTTTGGCCTCGTTGACTTATAAGGGTATTTGATGCAAAATCAGAGTCATTTTCTTAAATATTTGCCTAAGTAATGCCAGCTAGGTGAGTTGAACCTCAACTCTATTTGCAGTGATTCAATGACTTTCCCTAAAACTAGACCCAACCTGTAATTTTCATGAATCAACAAGTAAAACTGACCATCTCAAGGAAATTAAAAAAATGTGGAGAATGATTATAATTTATAGATGAGCCCTGAGTCTTTAAACTATATTGGACATTTGCAATCCCAGAAACTTGGAAGGTTGAGGCAGGAGGATCAACCTTTTTTAGGCCAACCTCAGAAATTTAGTGAAGTCCTGTCTTAAAATGTAAAAAGGGCTGGGGATGTAGCTCAGTGTTATAGTGATCCTGTGTTCAGTCCTCAGTATCCAGTAAATACATATATACATACATACATATATACCATCTACCAAATACAGAAAAGCTAGACGATTTACTGCACCAGAATCAACTTTGTTTTAAACACAGCATCTTCAACTGCTTCTAAGCTAAGATAGTCAAGATAGGATAAATCTGACCTGAGATTTGTGTTCAGTCAATATACTTTTATATCTTTTAAATTAATACCTATAACTATAATAAATAATTATGATCTAAGAAATTAAGCCCTTTTGTTTGTATAATAATTTCTTTTCACATAAAGAATTATTTAGTATGCCACAGTCTGGCTGGGGCCCCTTCGGCTGTGGCTCTCAATATTAGTATATTTTGATTCCATAAAAGTCATGTTCAGAATTATTAGAACATGCATATACCTCATTTCATCTCTTACTAAGTTAAGCCTTAGCTCTGAATTTGCTTTTTCATTATTTTTTGAGACTTCTGCATGTCCTCAGTTTCAGTCTCATGCACAAAGCCATCAGTGATTTTCCAACTCCTATAGGCATGTGAGCTCACAAGACCAGTGAGAATAGCTATGAACTGGGGAGAAAGAAATTCTAAAGCTTCAAAATAACCACATTTCACTTAGCATGCAAAGGGTGTTTAAGGAGAGTTAAGAATCAAATGCATGAATTATAATGTGTACCTAAAGGTAAATTTAAATGATTTATTTTGGAAATAATGGGCACGGTGATACATTTTCTATATAATTTTCCTACTGAAGGAGCTTCTAGGAGATAACTTCAGGTTATTTCTACGGTCTATTGCTATAAATATTTATTCAAAAATATGAAAAATATTAAGGTCACAAACCACCTGCCTTGGTCTATGTTGTTGTTGCCAACTACCAATTATATTTTGGGCTCTAAATAATACTATATGTGACTATATATGTTGATAAATAAGTAAAAATAAATGTTCAGCTATATATATATATATGTGTGTGTGTGTGTGTGTGTGTGTGTGTGTGTATACATACACACACAATAATCATTAATGATAATCAACAATGAACATTATAGAGAATTTGAGCATTGAAAGGTATTTTAAGGCTTAAATAAGCCCTGTAATTTGAAGGAGTCTTTCAGCAATTAGATACTTACAATATTACATACATAAAATACTCTTCACCTTTAAGGCTTTTATTTTCTTCAAAAAGTTTCATAGCCCAGTCCAGTGCTTTTGAAGGAACTCAGGGCAAGGACTATGCTGTTTATCTACAGACCCTCCCTATAGATACTAATTAAAAAATGGATCATCAAGAGGTGAGTAGTGAATGAAATCAATGTTTGGTTTTTCTTCCAAATGCCAAGTATACTTTTACACCATACCAAACATAATTTCTACATAAATTAAGACTGAATCTTTGACGCCAAGGAGTAGATAAAATCAGGACCACTGTCCCTCGCTACCTGCAGCAGCGCGATCGTTTGTTTCAGAGAGGCCATCATCCTCGGTCCTGTCGTCTCGGTCCCCTTTGCAGTCCATGTTTGGGCTGTAGTGTCGGGGCTTCATTAGCAGGGATTTCCTTTTGTTGACTGGGACACCCAAAGCCTGCTCTTCAGCCCTTCTCTTCTTCGCCATGGAGCAATCATATGCAACACTGTAGTGAGTGGGGCAAATTAAGAACATGGTAAAAGAGCATTTGCTGGTATTTGGAATTTGGCTTTACCCAAAGCCTTTGGAAAGTTGGGACTGGAGGTTTAGGGTTAGCTATTGGCACTAACATAAACAGCCCATCCGTGGAATCCCTTGAACTGTGTGTATTCTATTTTACTGTCTATCAGAAGATATTTTTTTGAAAAAAATCATCCTTAATCCTAAGTAAGCATATGTTAATCTGTGCTTTGCTTGGCGCGACACTAAATACCCAGAGAGGGATGAAACAAGATTTGCACTGGTTTGCTAATCCTAAGAAACAGCTAATGTGAAAAATATACTACCAGATACAAAATATGCATCCAGTATGGATAAATCACAAGGTTTTTCAAATAGTTATTTGCCACTGAAACTGCTTATCTCTTCCACAGTTGTGGCCTGGACTGGAGGTGCCACAGATCTTGGGCAAGGACTTGAATGAAGGGGCCATTGAATGAGGGGACAAGCTATGAACATTTAATCAATCCATTCCCAATCTTCCCCCCACCTCCATATACACACATAAAGTGAAAAGATGCTAAATAACATTCTGCCTTTTGATTCTCATCCATTTGGCACACAGAACAAACAAATAAAAAGAAGAGAAATAAGATAGGATTTCACAAAAATGGACAACAGTTTATCCTTATTTCTGTTCTCACATGGTTTTATTTGGAAATGCTCCTGAAGGGGTGGCCCTTTCAACACAGATTTCCTACATATAGCTAGGAAATGCAGACCACTCTACGTATGAAGTTAAGACAAAACATTTTCTTCGCAAGATCCTTGAAGACTAGAGAGTTTAGCCAACAGTAAGTCTATGAGAGATATTTATTAAATGCTTTCCAAAGAAAAATGCAGAAGCTTTAGATGAAAAGATCCAGAGGAAAGAATCTTGGACTCAGGGTAATATTACTAACTCCATCTCTAAAAGATAATAGAATTCTCAGCAATATTACTAACCAGTTAAAGAACTTAAATTGTTCTTGCATAAACGTCAGTGCAAAGATGATGACCTATTCATGAAAACAGTTTGGTTATGGTTGTATATGAATTCCTGAATATAGAAGAACAGATGCAAAAACATCTAAGGGAAAAGAAAATGTCATTGTTTCTCAGAAAAAGGAAAAGAAAATGATGCCGGAAGCAGAGATAATTCAAGAGTCAGAAATCTTTCAAAAAAAGATGAAAAATTGGAAAATTAAAAATTATTCTGACAGGAAGAAATGAGTGAGCTCCCTAAATAAACTAATGTGCTTTCACAAAATATCTCAAACCCAAATTTAAAGTGACCAGAAGTGTCCAAATTTAAGTGCTCTTGAAGATGGAGCAAAAGAGGATATAACCAGATAACTATGAGAGCCAAAAATACTATGTAAGACTACTTGGCAGAGAATAGAGATGGGCATGACTGAGTCTGCTGACCTGTGAAGGAAAACATTGGGGTCTCCACCACACAGGTACAGTGGAGAGTGGGAACAGACAAAGAGAACTACCCCACACCTGCCTTTCTGGTCAACAGAGACTCGCTTTTTAAGGAGAAGGGGGCAGAGATAAGGTAAGGTTACTCATCTACAAGAAAAGTTTTTTTAGGTACGTGAAAATTTAATAATAAATTCAGTGAAATAAGCTAGACACAGAGGAAAAAATCCATATTTCCACTTATATAAGGAATACAAAATAGTCAAATTCATAGAATCAAAGAATGAAATAGTGGTTGCTAGAGGCTGAGCGAAGGGGGAAATGAGGAGAATCAATAGGCATAAAATTTTAGTCAAACAAGATGAATAAACTCTATAGATCTGCTATGTAACATCATATGGATGGTAACAACAATGTGTATTACACACTTAAAAACATGTTAAGAAGGTAGATACGATGTTAAATGTTCTTACCACAATAAAATTTAAGACAATGAAGAAGGAGGAGGAGAAGGGTGAGGAGGGGAGGAGGAGATTTGTTGGCATCAGGAAGCATTCATTCATGAGAGAGGTATAGTGGGGATAGTTAAGAAGGACTGGTCAGTCAGGAGAAAATATCCTTTCTTTCTTTCATAATTGGACTTTGATCCTTGCAAGATAATAACAGGTGATAATATTCACATGTTGTGAATATTACTTATAAGGATACATATTATTCCCATCATCAAATAACTTAGTAATTGATGAAGCTGATATTTGAACCCAAGTCTACTGGTCCCCAAAACTGATGTTGCCTCTTTAATTCTGCTGAATTGGGAAAAACAGATTTGGGGAAAATTCTGCATGCATTTGAGAATTCATTGAATTAGAACCTGGATAAAACAGTGATCTCTCTAATGAGAAGGAAGGTGCTCACTCCAAGGCCTTGCCCACTGAATTGGTTGTAGAAACACAGGACAATTACACAATCTGAAGATTTTATTGAGTTGTAGCAATGAAAAAACATATTGCAAAACTAATTAAGAATCCCCTTAGCTGGGTGCAGTAAGGCACACCTGTAATCTCTGCAACTTGAGAGGCAGAGGGAGGAATATGGTCAAGTTCAAAGCCAGTCTCAGCATGTTAGCAAGACCCTCAGCAGCTTAGCTAGTTCCTGTCTCAACATAAATAAGGACTGTGGATGCAGTTTAGTGGTAAATTGTCCTGGGCTCAGTCCCCAGTAAAAAATAAATAAATAAATAAATAAAAAGAAAGAATCCCCTTACAGTAGTAATGTGTGTGAAAACAAATATATAACAACAAATCCCACTCTTATGTATAATTATAGTGCATCAATAAAAGGAAAAAACAAAAAAACAACAATTCCTTAAATGGATGGAAAAAGTAGCTGACCTTGATGAGATGACTTTTTTGGGGACAAGGGTACTGGAAATTGAACTCAGGGGTACTTTACTACTGAGCTAGATCTCTGGTCATTTTTGCTTTTCATTTTGAGATAGGGTTTCAATAAGTTGTTGAGACAGGCCTCAAATTTGCAATCCTCCTGCCTTAGTCAATCATGTGCACTTCACACCTAGCAAGATGATTTTTAACGGTAATAAAAACTGGGCTCAATATTTATGTCAGAATAATAATTGTGCAAATGTAAGATGAAGGAATAGGTAAGGTTTTATTAAAAGTACAAGTTTGGCTTAAAATAAATCATGGTATTTGATACTAAGGGCATCTGAAATATCTTCAGTAATCCTAACCCATGTAATCTGCAACATCAGTTGAATCTGTTCGAACATCAAATTTCTCCTCTAGTGAATGGAGATGATAATTTCTATATCACGTGTTTGAGGATAAAGGAGATAATATCTGTGTTGACAGTGACAAAAAAAGAGGTAAAGATGGAGCCGTCTGACTCCTTGCCCAGTGCTCCCTGGACTCCATCAACACCGCCTCATGCTGTTGCTCTGCAGCTTCACCTGGCACACGGCAGAGTATGATTGCATGTATGTCTCTAAGTGCATTATACCTTTTTACATATTATTTATATTTACATAAATTACATCAGATTTACACATAGCATCTGCATTAAATCTCACATTCTGTACATTTCTCCTTTGCAAAGTACTCACAGCCCAGGCAGCATTTGGAGCTAAAATGAAAGGCTTCATAATAAATATTACCCTTTGTGTGTGCATGGAAAATGGTCCCTTTTCTGAGTTTTCCCTGAGGGCACACTATTTTGGCTTTATTGTGACACTTCACTGTGACACTGCAATGAGGGAAAGCCATGCTTTACATGTCACTGAGAGAAATGCCACAAAATGCTAACATATCTTCTCAAGGTTGCCAGAAATCATTTCCACTGGGTTGTTTTCCCATCTGCGGAGCTCTGAAATGTTAAGGAAATAAATGAGCTCTATTATCTATATTTTTCTAGTAGATGAGAAAGAAAGAGAGAAAAAAATACATTCAGCTCTGCATTTATTGTTCTATTCAATCAAACTGTTGCTTTAAACATCCAGATACCGCCCGCCCCCTAACAGGGAACTTTATCAGTGCACCAAATACTTTCAACACCATATTTCATGTTTTAATATTATTAAAATATATTTAAAGGATCTGTATTTATAGACCCAGATTCAGTTCTGGAATCATGTTTAGGACAAATTCATTAAACTTTCAGATTTCAGAAAAAAACAACAACAACAAAAATAAGAAAACTGCAGATTCCTAAATTCTATCCAATAAGCAGTCTTCCAGCTTTTGTGGTAATATATTCTCAATACAAGTTATCACAAGATAAGAAACCAATTTTAAAAGAGTAGGTCCACCAATGGATATAGCCTGAGCCCCTCAATAAAAGAATTATACAGAAATAGAAATGGAGATTATAAAACCCTGAGTCTAAGGAAATCATTTATGTTCCAACATTTTCATGGAAAACTCATTGCAGAAATTTCTACTGATTTCTTTGAATAAAGCAGAATATCATAGACTCGTCAAAAAGGGCTAAAAAGTATGAATTTGAGTCAAGAATAAAAAGGCTCACAGGAAGAGAAAAAGGTATGATGACTGAAAAGGGAAAAAGTTATTATATTGCAGAGACATGACTGTGTTTGAGGGAAATCCAAAAGAATCTACAGATAAAATCTTATAGTAAGGAAATAAATCTAATAAGGTTACTATTAAAAAATTAATTGTACTTCCCTAAACCTGTAACAAACAATTAGAAAATAAAAATGAAAAATAAAAACCATTAAAATAGCATAGAAATATAAAATCCTTGGGGTAAGTCTTACAAAAGAAGTATAAAACCCATACAAAGCAGAGAAAATTAAAGAAGATCTAAATAAATGAAGATGTACATAGAATAAATTACTCAGTAGAGCAGGATTTCCGTTCTCCCCAAATTTGTTAGATTCAGTGTAATACCTATCAAAACCCTAAGAGCATTTTTTAAAAAGAAATTAACAATTCTATAATTTCTGTGGAAATTACTAAAAGCAAGAACAGTAAAGACAATCTTGAAGAAGAACAAAACAAAGTTGGAAAACTGCCAGTCTTGGATGTAAAAGCTTAAAATAAAATTATAATATTCAAGATAGGGTGTTATTAAGGCAAGCATAAACAAATAAGCTGATGGGACAGAATAAATGTCCCATCTATTGGGTCTAGAAATAGACCTACACATGTATGGTTAATTTATTTATGACAAAGGTGTCACTGAGGAAAGGGTTGTTTCTTTGGTGAATGGTGCTAGGTCCATCTAAAAATAATGTTTTGACTTGTAACTCACAGTATATACAGCTGTCTTCCTTCATCAGTTCTTTTCTTCCCCTAGTTCATTACCCATAGTCAACTAGGATCCAAAAATATTAAACAAAAGATTCCAGAAATAAACAATTCATAAATTTATAATTATATACTATTCTGAGCAACATGGTGAA
Source organism: Callospermophilus lateralis (assembly GCF_048772815.1). Lineage (NCBI taxonomy): Eukaryota > Metazoa > Chordata > Mammalia > Rodentia > Sciuridae > Callospermophilus > Callospermophilus lateralis. The sequence continues at coordinate 16,061,118 of NC_135320.1, forward strand.
ATCTGCCACTATCCTTCTCTGTCTTGCCTAGGATGTGAATCCCTTTGTCCAGAAGATCCATGCTATATAAAGCTCCACCACCCCCCACACTTGTCAGTCGGTAGGCATCTTGGTTATAAGATCAACTATAGCAGTATCACAGTGCTTGTTTTCAAGTAACCTATTTTACTTAATAAAGATCCCGAAACACAAAAAGCAGTGGTGCTGGCAATATGAAGAAGCCAAATAGAAGTTGTAAAGCACCTCCTTTAATAAGGCAAAAAGTTGAATGTTCTTCACTGAGGAAAAAATAGTACGGATGGAGCTCAATGAAGATATCACCTATGGATAAGGATTGTTCAATAAATAATTCCAGAAGAATTATGGACTTAACACTGTTAAAGATTTTAGAAAAAAAAATGTAATAATGATTTTAGAAGAAAATGTAAGGCCATATCTTCATGGCCTTAGGCAAAGATTTGTCACGTTTATAAGAAAATCACAAATTTAAAGGAAAGACTGATTCATTAGAACACATTAAACTTAAAAATGTTTGTGATTCAGAAGGTACCAACCAGTATCGTGTGCTTCCTATCAATGTTCTGTTTCTTGGTCAGTCTACACAAGCATGCTCAGGTTGGTGATGTTTCATTGAGCTCTGTTCTTCCTAAATGTACTCCATTTTACATGTGCACACTCTTCAAAACCATTTCTAAAATACCATTAAGAGTGAAAAAGCAAGCCGCTGGATGGGATAAGGTCACTGTAATACATACATCAAAAATGATAGTATATATTTCAGAATGTGTAAATAATTCTCCCCAAGAAAGAAAAAGGTAGGCCACCAACTTTTTTAAGGTAAAAGACGTGAGCAGTCACCTCACAACAGGATATTGGCCAATTACACAAATGAAGAGGTGTTCTGTTTCTCTTGTCTCTACACAATCAGGTACCCTTCATACCCACCAGGATGGCTAAATAAAGAGGCTGACAACACCTAATGTCCATAAGGACTTGGAGCACCTGGAATTCTCACACACTGCCCGTGTAGGTAAGCTGTTACAGTGGCTTTGGAAAAATGCTTTGCTGAGTATATATGTAACCAATGACCCAGAAATTCACTCCTAAGTGTACGCCTGAGAAATGTGTATTTATATGCAGCAAAAGATGTGTCACAAAAATAGTCGCAGGAACACAATGTCCAAAATGGGAACTATGACATAGTCCTTTGACTGTAAAATGGGTAGAATGTGGTGAAATATTACAACACCTGAATAATTCTCAGCCATGAGGAAAAGGCAATTGAGTAAGACCAGTTAATCCCGTAAACATACAGTTGAGTGAAAGAAACCAAAATAACAGAAGAATAGATATATAAAGTCTAAAACCATCACACTAGCACAATTAATCTTTACTTTAGTGAGGGTGTGACTGGGGCTATCATGAAGGTTCCCCCCTGGGATGCTAATAAAGTTTGTATTCATCTTGTAAAAATTTATAAAGCTATGCATAATATAATTTGTGTATTTCTCTGCATGTGGGTTATATTTCAACAAAAAGTTACTTAAGGGGTTGGGGGGTTGTGGCTCAGTGGTTGAGTGCTTGCCTAGCATGTGTGAGGCATTGGGTTCTATCCCTGGCACCACATAAAAATAAACCAATAAAATAACGGTATCAGGGCTGGAGATATAGCTCAGTTGGTAGAGTGCTTGCCTAGCATGCACAAGGACCTGGGTTCAACCCTGGATGCCACAATAAATAAACAAATAAATAAAATTTTAAAAATAAATAAAAATAAAGGTATCGTGTCCATCTACAACTAAAAACAATTTTTAAAAGGTACTTAAAAATCAATTAGCAGGTCAATTTGCAGCATGGGATAATGTGAATTGCAAGTTTCTTTGGTTCAAGTACTTATAGATTCAAAGTCAAAAGACCAGACTTCAAGTGTACGTTTGTAATCCAGTGGAGCTAATGATCAGTCAGTTAAGAGTTAGTGAGCGCAGTTGTCCTTTGGTATTCCTGAGAGATTGGTTCAAGAAACCCTCCCCTCCCAAATACCAACATTCTGAAATCTCTTATATAAAGTGACATATAATTTGCATATAAACTACCCACATTCTTCAATATATTTAAAATCATCTCTAGATTACTTATAATACCTATTATAAATGCTATGTAAACAATTGTCAGACTGTATTGTTTAGGCACTAGCCATAAAAAATAGTCTGTACATATTTGGTACAGATACAGTCATTTTCTAAGTATTTTTAATCCTAAATTGTTTAAATTCTTGAATGCAGAACCAACAGATAAAGAGAGGTGTCTGTATTTACAATGTGCGAACTACTGTTCTGAATTATTTACATGTGTCAGTTCATTGAATTCTCATAACTCTGAGGTTAGGCTTCTTGTCTCTGAAGCTTAGGGGGGTTGTTTTATCAATTTTCAAACAGCTATTAATGGAGGAGTCTATATTGGAATCCAGCAAGTCTGGACCTAAATTCTGACTTATTAATTATTATTTAAGACTGTTCTTCAAAAGCTGTATTGAAGTGTTCAGTGATTTAATAAACAGATATAACAAATTAAGGAATGAACACAGTCTATCATGGTAGCCAATCATAAAGAACTTTCCAAATGCTCATGTTACTTGTAGAGGCCAGAAATGAAACCCACTGATGAAATTTATTTGATTTAAATTACAATGAATTTTTTTTATAGGATAACATCATTAGGTTGAGATATTGTTGGGGAACATTTTCTTTGACCTAGAAATAGAAAGACAGCTTTCATGCACTAAGAATAAAGCATGATTGAAGAGAAGTGATTTTTTTAGTTGAAAGTTTCTTTTGCATATGTTCTCAAATGATATTCATGTTACATTTGGCATAATTAACCAATCTGTAAATTATTTTAATAAATCATGTCTGAGTGTTCATTTACATTCTATCCCAGGATTCAATGTATATGGACAATCCTTTCAGTACTTTCAGTTTATATACTTAAGAAGATATTCATTCAATACATGCATATTTAGAGCCAAATAAAGGAAAAGCATTGATTAAAGGTGAAAAAAAGTCTCTTTTCCTGGAGTTTCTATACAGAAAAAGGAAACAGAAAATTTGAAGATAAATGCTCTATAAAACAAAAATAAAGAAGAAAAGAGCAACAGGGAATGTATGGTAAAAAAGGGTCAGAACTTCAGATAGTGCATTGGTCAGCTTTACATCAGGTACTGTAACCAAATGCCTGAGATAGTCCACTTAAAAATAGGAAAAGTTTATTTTGGCTCATAGTTTTGGAGGTTTCAGTCCATGACTGGTTAGACCATTGTTTTGGGGCCTATGGCAAGGCAATATATTGTGGAAGCACTATGTCCAAACTCTTCACCTCATTGCTTCATTTACAATGACAAAGACCTTCAACTAGGCCCCACTGTTTCAAGGTTCCACCACTTCCAATTAGCACTTGCCTGAGCACCAAGTCTTTAACACATGGACCTTAGAGGAGGATCCAAACCAGATCCAAACCATAGAAGACAGGGTGATAAGGAAAAGCCTCATTAAGAAGACTGAATTTTAGTACAGATCTGAAGGCAATAAGGGAGAAAACATACAGAAAGATGGTGGCACAGAATTTTATGCAGAAGGAAAAGCCAGTGCCAAGTTTTTGAGGCAATACTGTGCACAGAATTTTGAGGACAAGCACAGAGGCTCAAGCACAACGAGTCAGTAGGGGTACAATAGGACATTAGGCTACAAAAATAATAGATTCAGATGGTGCTGAGAATTACAGATCGTGTTAGGGACTTTGACCCTTAGTGAGATGTGAAGACTTTGCATTATTTTGACAGAGTGACACGTACTGATTTTCATGTTAGTAGGGTGACCCTGGCTTCTGTGTTGAGAACAGGCTGTAGGTCACAAGGGTAGAAACAAGGAAAGTGACTAGGGGGTTATTACAATAATCCAGATAAGGGTTGATAGGTGACTTGGGCTATGGTGGTAGCCATAGGGGTGGTAAGAGTGGTTAGATTCTGAATATATTTGGAAAATAAAGAGAAATGGAATTATTCAGAGATTAGAGGGGGCTGTAAGAGAAAACGTAGAGTCAAGGATAACTGCAAGGTTTTTAGGTTAAGAGGTTAAACTGTGTGTTTTACATTGCTGAGAAGGAAGAACTCAAAGACTCAAGATTTGGGAAGGTTACAGGTCAGATGTGCCTTTTGGAACATGCTAAATATACATGCTCACTTCCTATGGAAGCAAGATAGGGATATTTTGGTTGACAATACTCAAAAATATTAAATCCTAAGAGTGCCCTGGACCTTCTGAGCCCCAGAAGTCGTCCTTTTCTCCAAATTTCTATTTTGCAAGATAATACATGCTTTCATTTCCATGTCTTGCCTTCTGAACAAAAACCAAGGTCAACATACAACATCATCTGGCTTGCTAAGGGTAGAAATAGTCCATATGCCAAAGGAGCTGCAGGATCTAGCTAATATTCATGGCAGGAGCTGAAGGAGTACATATGGGCTGGATCCCAGGGGTGCTGGATCAAAGGCATGGAACATCAAGTTGGATAAGGGAAAGTCGGTGTGGAAGCCATCTCTCATGTTACAGGATTTAACACTCTGTCAAGGACCCTGGGAGATGGTACTAACATGCTGCTAGATTGGCTTTTCAAAGCCTAGAAAAGCAATGGTTCACTCTATTGCAGAATTTCCAGAACTGCCACTGCAAACTAGGACAGGAAGTGGGCAGAGAGCTGGGAATCCTTGGAATGGATATCTTACCCAGGCCAGGGAACCCACTCAGTAACATGTAACATGTCATGATCTCTTGCCAACTCTATGGGCTTGATACAGTTTTCATTTTTAGAACCCATGAACTAAAAGACAGGCCAGTTTCCCTTAAGGGAGTTTCTTACAAGAACAAGTCAAGTCTACTCAGCAATTGTCCCACCAAGTCCTTTCCCATAAAGACCCTTGGCCATGTACTTAGAGAATAATTACCCTGGATAGAAAAGAGTGTGCAAGCATTTCAAGAATTGTTATATACTGTCTGATACGATACCAAAGGACTGAAGGAGCCCTGTCCCAGAGGGTATCTTGGTTCTATAAACCCGCCTCAGTGGTATGCCTAGTCTCTGTGTGCATATTTGGAACAGAAATATATTGGCTTCTTGGTTAGTGGCATAAGAGTTATATTAAGTGGGAATTTTCTAAAATGTTTTCCTTCCTATAACCCAAGAAGTAAATCCAAAACATGATATGGTAAAGATGGGTACCACTCTTAAAAATTAGAGAATGTGTGGCTGATTGTCTATATAATTTTTCCATATAATTCACATTGGTGTGTGACTCAGGAGTTTGAAAGTGGACTACCACAAACTCAAAATAAGTAATAATTCCAGCTGTAGCTGCTTTGCCACAATACAAGATCTTTGCCTTAGGAAATTAACACGGACTTGAACAGAGGTCAAGCATTCCAAGTTGGAAAATCTGAGATATGAAATGCCCCCAAATCAGAAACTTTTTGAAGATCAGCATGCCACTGGAAATGGAAAATTTTACATCTGACCTCCTGTGATAGGTCATAATCAAAACTTAAGAACACTAAACATTAGTATAAAATTACCTTCAGGCTATCTGTATAAGGTATTTATAAAACACATGAATTTTGTGTTAAGACTTGGGTCCCCTCCCCAACATTAAATATTTCTTAGAATATGTAAATATTCCAAGATCCAAAAAATTCCAAAAACACTTCGGGTCTCATTTTGGATAAAAGATACTCAACTTATACATAGTTTGAAGTTCCTAACATGGCACATGTGTTCTTTTCCATTCCTACCAGCAGCAGAATCTGGAGCAGTTAATATTTCAATGATAAGGAAAAGAGCGTCAATCTGTATTTTTGCTCTGTTAATGCTGCTGCTGTCCTTTGCCATGTACATTCTGAAGGGACCTGTGTAATCCAGATCTGCCTTACATCACCACATTAATAATTTTTTAAAGAAAGAGTGAGAGAGAGTGAGAAAGAGGGAGAGAGAGAGAGAATTTTAATATTTATTTTTTAGTATTTGGTGGACACAACATCTTTGTCTGTATGTGGTGCTGAGGATCGAACCCGGGCCACACGCATGCCAGGTGAGTGCGTTACCGCTTGAGCCACATCCCCAGCCCACCACATTAATAATTTATTTTGGTGCAGATGAATGGATAAAGAAAATGTGATATACATACACAATGGAATGTTACTCAGCTATAAAAAAGAATGGCTTCGAAATGTTCCAAAACATGGATGGATCTAGAGACTATTATGCTAGGCCAAATAAGCTAATTCCCCAAAGCCAAAGGTCAAATGTTCTCTCTGATATGTGAATGCTAACATACAACAAGTGTGGTGCTAGGGAGACTAGAAGTTCAGTAGATTAGATAAAGGTGAGTGAGAGAAATGGAGAGAGGTTGGGAACAAGTGGAGAGATTCTGACAACTTTCCTGTGTACATGTGTGAATATACCACAGTGAATCCCTACATCATGTACAACCACAAGACTGGGATCCTAATTAGAATGAGATGTACTCTATGTTTGTATAGCTAAGTCAACTTATACTCTACTGTCATGTATAACTAAAAAAGAACAAAAATGAAAAATTAAAAATGTAATTATTTTGATGGAATTATGCTGATGAAAACAGGTAAGTAAGAAGTGACCAGTATTTTGGAGGCCTTGGCAAGACATCTGCATCTGAGAGGTATAACACATATCTAGCCAAAATTCAGTTGATGAAGTGCTTATGGGCCCAGTGATCTAACAGGTGCTCATTTACAAAAAAGGACAAATTATTGCATTTTTCATTTCCTAAAACTGACAAGGAACACATTGCCAAATTGTCCTTTTTAGGTTCTGGGGTTTGCAATATGCAACCCCAGAATTTGGAATATCCACAATTGAGAATGCTTCTCTGATATGTGCATTGAGAGACAAGGGAGATGGATAATTAGCTTTGAGTGGAAGAATCACAATGAACACCTACAGGGTCCTGGAGTAAGTCCTGTCATTTGCAACAGAGAATAATATTATTAGAAACACAGTCCTACTATAGACAGAATCCCTCACTGTGAAGTCAGAGCTGATCATCATGAACCAAATTCTATTAGATCCTTCATGTCATAATGTCAATCAGATCTAAAAAAATCCAACATAATATTAAAGGTCCAAGATGAGACTGAAGCAAATATAGAGGGAACAAGTAAGCCATGTGAGCAGGCAGCCAAGTCCCCATGACCTTCTTACTGTGGTGGTAGTATCTGATCCTCAACTGCCACAGAGAGGTACCTGTGGGGCTCCTGCATACCAGCTACACAGGAAGGAAAAGTATAAACTTAGTTTCTAAATGATTGTCTCTGTATCCAGTGTAATCTGAAAATGATTTGTTGGACAATACTTATAGGGGCTCTGAAAGGCACAGACAGAAGAAATCCTGATAGGCAAAGCTTCTGGGCAGGAGCACATATGGTTCTCCACTTTGTATGAAAAGAAAATTGGCCAAGGTAAGAAAATATATGAATCCCTGGTGCAAATGAATAGCTCCTTGTCGGTCAGGAGTAAGGAGTGAATGGTATACCTGGAAGGTCAGGGACAAGGAGGCCTGAGGCACAGGCATGTTATTGGACTTATAATAATTAGAATGGAATGCAGAGGTCTTAATCTTGCATGGTAACACCTGCCAGAATGTGTACACACACACACACACACACACACACACACACACACACACACCCCATGGAAAAAGCACTGACTCATCAACCATACAGAATGACTAGCTTGTCTTCAGCCTTCCCAGAACTGGAACAATAGAGTTATTCATGGAGTAGCATTAGTGGTAGGGGATTGAGGCATTGTTAGACCCAACAGCATAAACTCCCATTAAGACTGATATTCTACTCCCTCAGCCCAATGTCTAATTGACTTACAAAAGAAACATATAATGATTCTTCCAACATAACTTCATTTCTTGAGGAAATGAGGAAAGCCATTGGACTTCTACCATTCTAGAAGGGGCAGCAATTCAGTTTGGCTGGAATTGACATATTCAGGTGTGAGTTTGTCTTTCCTGCCTTCAGAACCTCAGCCAGTACAATTGTGTGAGGGCATCTAGAATATTTTCTCTATAAGCAAATCCTCATACCACTCATTGGACCCAGGAACTTACTTATGAAAATAACCACGGGAATACAATCACAAGCTCCATGGATAGTATAAAACACTAGACAGTCCAGAAATTGCTGGTACGATGGAGTGATGGAAGGGCCCCTAGAAGACATGACCGAAATACTAGCTTGCAGAAAATACCCTGTCAAGATCAGGTGCCTTCCTGTAAGGCAATATGGAAGACCATTACATAATGCTGTGTCCTCAATAGTCTGAATACATGAATCCAAGAACTAAAAGGTTGAATTTGAAGTAGACTTATCATGATTCCCAGTGACCAACTTGCAAGATTTGTACATTTCCTACTTCCAAATTTAAATTCTGTGGGTTTAGAGCCTTGTTTCTGAAGGGAGAAGGTTCTGCCAGGAGACACTGTAAGAGTCTTCTTAAACTTTAAGCTCTGACTGTCTTTCACTTGGGCTTTTCATGCTGAGATTTCAGCAGGCAAGAAAAAAATTCACTATCTCAGAAAAAAGTTACTGATACTGACAAGGGCTGTTACTAGGCTCTGGGGACAGGAAAGGATATATTTGGCACCCAAATGACACACCAAGATGTCTCCTAGATGTTTCTGGCCCAAATATGAAAGCAAATCAATAGCTAATTACCCAGAGGATCTGAAGGTCTTGGTGGTGAGGGGCTCAGATGATTCAGTGATGAAGATCTGAGTCATGCCACCAAGTAAACCAGAAGTACTTGGCAGGGATGAAGAGAAAAGGTATGAGTATGCAGCAGAAACTATAGTGCTACTCCCCTTTCCTCTCTTTAGGACTAGGGTATTCACTTTCTCCACCTGCTGAGGGTACTGGGATCTGACAGACCTTGGATGAATCCATTTCTAGGAATTGCCCCCAGCTAGAGAACCATTTAACCCAAAATATTACTCCAGGGGGAATCCCATATTCACCCTTGCCTTAAGGTAGGACCAACTCTGAAGAGCAATCTAGCACTGAGCTCTCTGCAGGATAGGTTGCAGCTTCCCTCACAATTGCATTACAATCATCCTGCAATGCAGTTCAACTGTGTTACAACTCATTTTACTGAAGGTGGTCTTCTTCCTCTGCCCAGACCTGCCTCCCTTATACCCCAAGGTAATGTTCTCAAGAGCATACCCCCCAAATATTATGCACACAAATTCCTTCCTCAGAGTCTGTCTCCTGGGGAACCTAACTTGCAGCATGGGCATGTGGAGATGAGCCCTAGTGGGCTGAAGGCCAGGACTGGTAGTGAGGCTGGATGTGCTGATGATTATGGAGCTTGCCCTTGACCTTTGTTAACAAAGACAAAGATGCCTTGGGGAGTGTGAATATAATTCCTCTTGCAGTCTTTGTTCTGATCATATGATTCTATTTTGGATGCCAGGGTGAGGTGAGGTCTAGAAGATATGTGTTCTTGGCTGAAGTATGTGGGTTTGCTCTTGACTCCATTTTAAGCAAGGTAGTAGAACAAAATTCATGATAATTCATTTAGAAAGCCAATAATACATACAGTGCTTTATGGTGAAAAACATGTTAGTCTAGTGACAGCACGGTAGGTTTCTTGGACATATGTTTATCATAATGCTCCATTAGAATATTCATTCATGGTCAGTCTTTAATAATATATATATATACTATATAATATATAATATATATATATATTTAACAGTATATTATATATATATTCAATTCTAAAATCTAAAAAAAATCACAGATATATGTGACTTGTTATTAGATCAATATAATAAAAACCAGAAGTGGGAGATATTCTATATTTGTCAAGAACTCATAATCTAAGGAGATGGAAAGCAAATACATAAGACAACAGTAACTAACAAGAAAATGTGTAATTAAATTTCAAAGGAGTGATACAGATAATATGTGTGGGTTCAGGAGCACATGGACTGGACATTTTTCTGTTTTAGTAGATAAGAAAGTTTACACTGATCTAAGATATCCCTCATTAAAATTTACAAACCTTACTTTTTTTAAGAAAAAAAGGAAACTGAGTTTATTTTCTTCCCACTACACATCTCACAAGATAAACCTAAGTGCTTAAATCATTTCTGCTAAGCATTCAGACAAATGTGTAATCATCCCCCACATGTTACATGACAGTAAAATTCTATATTCTCTTGCTATTAATTTTTTTTAATTTCAGAAAAATGTCAATTCACTTCCTGAAGCCCTCAGCCATGGTGCACAGTGCTATAGGATATATAAACAACCTGTACGCATCTCCTTTCGCTGCATTTTTAGTAAACCAGAGACAGGATATTGGGGGAAGACCAAGTCATGCACATCCATTTGAAAAAGGCCTAATGATTTCTAAGAGAGTTAACAGATCACTGAAAACAATACATTTAATTTGATGCAGTGAAGATTATGAAGCTGTTGTTCATTCTGTAGGATAATCCCTAAAATTCTTGAGCAGACTCTCTGGCTGTGTCTTAGAAACTTTGTGAACCATGCTCTTGTTTAAAGAGCTCTGTCATGCTGTAGTGTACCCAAAAGTAGGCATGTAATTCAAGCTTCTCCTATTACTCATGTCATAAATTTGGTATCTAATAAGTTGTTGCTATTTATCAATGGTTGCTTTGCTGTCATGCAACAGTGATTCCATTGCCAAGGTTATTTGATAATATCAGGTTTATAAGAGGTGATGATTTTTTCCCCATAAGGCCAGAACTAATAGATGATTTTTCTCTCCTTTAAGATTAAGTTTTATGAATTATTAAGTTAATTGTGTAACAACAGGGGTCTTTCTTAAAATAGTCAAGTTGTTAAAAATCAACTATATTGTAATAAAAATCAAGAGGAATAATAAGAAACTTTCTCTGAATCATGAAGTAATAGTTACATGGAGTTAAGAAGTCTTAGGCTAGGGATGTATCTCAGTTGGTAGAGTGCTTGCCTTACATGCATAAGGCTCAGGGTTCAATCCCCAGCACCACACACACATGCCAGAAAAGTCTTCCCATAAATCTCCAGTTGCCCTTCTGTGCTGGGTGAACACTCTCTGCAACCCATTGCTCCTATGTTGCCATAGCATGTGGCATTTACCTTGATGATAAAACTTACCTCTCCAAATTATAGCTGTTTCCCAAATTAACCTGGAAACATCTTCAACAGAACAGAAACTTTTTCTTGCTCATTTTTATATCTCCTGTACATAGTATAAGGCCTGTGTCTTAGTAACATGCTCAGTAAATGTTCATTAATGTTGAACTCCATCCAGATGTAAGCATATAAAACTGGACTTCAGTGCAAACACAAATCTATTAAACTGCCTTTCTACAGGAGATACATAAAAAAGCCCATTAAATGCACAAATCATAGGGCCAACCCCCCCTTCTCGGAACAAGAGCTTACTGATCCATGTGAGCTTCTATACTTAGCTCTCCTTGCCACCAAGGCTTGCAAGACAGCTCAAAAAAAGCTAGAAGTAAGTTAGCAGTAGATTGAGAGTTGAGAAATCCTACTAGGCCTACACAAAGATTGGCCAAATGACCACGATATTATGGAGTGGCTAGTCCCATATTATACTCTCCAAGAATGCAGAACAACCAAGGAATTTTAAAGATAATTAAGTTTTCATAGAGTCCAAGTTTTCTCAATAAATAACTATTCAATCATTAACTAAAACACAACGTTATCCAAAATTTGGAAAACTGTCTACTACAAAATATAAATTTTCTCTAATTGATATCCAAAGACAAACAATGGATTTTACTTAAATATTGTGCATACTGTCAATCTTCTTTTAATTACCTTTGGATTGATGAACCAACTCAGTTAACATACTGTGATGCAAAATATAAAAGTTCACTGGTGTCTTTGGAAACATAATATGATGGATTATGTTTTGGGGATTTCCCTCAAAAAGTGTAAGTTGAATATATCATTGTGAAATTAAAAAAAAAAATAAAAGGAAGTAAGAGATGGACATAATATAGATTTCAGAATCAAGATACTGAAAGAATTCAGAAAGAATTTAAATACAAATAGAAATTTAGTGTACACTGGTAAATTTCACTTCAGTAAAGCCACACTGCTAATTATTTTAATTTATTAAGTAACACTTCAAAATATTTTCCCTTAAGTATAAAAAATAATGAAATATACATGATCTTATATTTTGTCAAATAGCAGTATAAAACTAAAAGTATAAAGAAAAATTAAACAGAAATCATGTTAGCATGGAGAAATACAAACATGAAATTCACATAGTTCATAAATGTTTCATTTACCAAAATAATTACTATATTTAAAAAAGGGATATTTAAAATAACCATACTTTAAAATATTAAGAGACTAGTGCATCATTTTAGTTGGCATTTTTTAAGTATTTTATTATATCTGTTAAAAATGAATATGAAACAAAATAAGTAATGAACATCTTGACAACTGAAGTTAAATGAACTCACAGAATTGAATTCAAAGTGACTCTTTCCTAAGCACTAAGCAACTAATGACTTTTTCAATAATCTGAGTTCTCTTTTTCACTTTTGTATTTCTACCAGGAAATAATAATAAAGTAAAATGGGAGTTGTGAAATTCTACAACAATGGAGCTAAAAATCTCATGCTTTAATCTTTATATATAAGATCACCAACATTCTGTTTTTTTTATATTGACCATGAAATCTTCTCTCCTTCAACTTCCCTAGCACACCGTTTTGTATAACTGGAAATAGTAACTGTATCTAGTAGAGATTTCAGTTAGCAGAATATGCTTGCAAAAAATGGTTAGTTAAAAAAGCAAATGATTCAGGGGCTGCTTAAGTACAGGGTGGGGACTTGGGTGGAGGGCAGAAGGGAGCATTAAGAGATGCCCTTGGTCTCCCAGCCTTCTGGGCTAGGTTTGTAAGACTGTGCCTCCCCACCTGGAGGAACCACCCTCACTAGTTTAGTTTTTCCTTGGGAGAAAGCGTAAACCCCAAACTTCAAATATAAGAGAAAAATCTTAAATACAAGTATCTTAGAAAAACTAGGGATAACAGGAACATATCTCAACATCATAAAGGCTATCTACGCTAAGCCTCAGGCCAGCATCATTCTAAATGGAGAAAAACTGAAGGCATTCCCTCTAAAAACTGGAACAAGACAGGGATGCCCTCTTTATTCACCTATAATCAACATAGTTCTTGGAACTCTGGCTAGAGCAATTAGATAGTAGAAAGAAATTAAAGGGATATGTATAGGAAAAGAAGAACTTAAATTAGCACTATTTGCTGATGATATGATTCTATTCCTAGAAAACCCCAAAAACTCCACCAGAAAACTTCTAGAACTAGTAAATGAATTCAGCAAAGTAGCAGGATATAAAGTCAATACCCATAAATCAGAGTCATTTCTGTATATCAGTGATAAATCCTCTGAGAAGGAAATGAGGAAGACTACCCCATTCACAATAATCTCAAAAAAAAAAAAAAGAGATACTTGGGAATCAACTTAATGAAAAAGGTGAAAGAACTATGCAATGAAAACTACAGAACCCTAAAGAGAGAAGTCAAAGAAGACCTTAGAAGATGGAAAGATCTACCTTGCTCTTGGATATGCGGAATTAATACTATCAAAATGACCATACTACCCAAAGCACTATATAGATTTAATACAATTCTGATCAAAATACCAATGGCATTCCTTATAGAAATAGAAAAAGGAATCATGAAATTCATCTGTAAAAATAAGAGACTCAGAATAGCTAAAACAATCCTTAGCAAGAAGAGTGAAGCCGGTGGCATTACTATACCAGACCTTAAACTATACTACAGCGCAATAGTAACAAAAACAACATGGTATTGACACCAAAACAGACTGGTGGACCAATGGTACAGAATAGAGAACACAAAGACTAACCCACAAAATTATAATTATCTTATATTAGACAAAGGTGCCAAAAACATGCACTGGAGAAAAGATAGCATCTTCAACAAATGGTACTGGGAAAACTGGAAATCCATATGCAACAAAATGAAATTAAACCCCTATCTCTTACCATGCACAAAACTTAACTCAAAATGGATCAAGGACCCAGGAATTAAACCAGAGACTCTATGTCTAATAGAAAGAAAAGTAGGCCCTAATCTTCATCATGTGGGATTAGGCCCCAATTTCCTTAATAAGATTTCTATAGTGCAAGAATTAAAACCAAGAATCAATAAATGGGATGAAATCAAACTAAAAAGTTTCTTCTCAGCAAAAGAAACAATCTGTGAGGTGAACAGAGAACCTACATCCTGGGAGCAAATTTTTACCCCTCACATATCAGATAGAGCACTAATCTCTAGGTATATAAAGAACTCAAAAAGCTAAGCACCAAATAAATAAATAAATAAAATAAAAACAACCCAATCAACAAATGGGCCAAGGACCTGAACAGACTCTTCTCAGAAGAGGATATACAATCAATCAACAAATATATGAAAAAAATGCTCATCATCTCTATTAATCAGAGAAATGCAAATCAAAACTACTCTAAGATATCATCTCACTCCAGTCAGAATGGCAGCTATTATGAAGACAAACAACAATAAGTGTTGGCAAGGATGTGGGGAAAAAGGTACATTCATGCATTGCTGGTGGGACTGCAAATTGGTGCAGCCAATATAGAAAGCAATATGGAGATTCCTTGGAAATCTGGGAATAGAACCACCATCTGATACAGCTATCCCTCTCCTCAGACTATACCCAAAGAACTTAAAAATAGCATACTACAGGGACATAGCCACATTAATGTTTATAGCAGCACAATTCACAATAGCTAAACTATGAAGTCAACCTAGATGTCCTTCAGTAGATGAATGGATTAAAAAAATGTGGCATATATACACAGTGGAATATTATTCAGCAATAAAAGAGAATAAAATCATAGCATTTGCAGGTAAATGGATGGCGTTGGGAGAAGATAATGCTAAGTGAAGTTAGTCAATCCCAAAAAATCAAATGCCGAATATTTTCTCTGATATAAGGAAGCTGACTCATAGTGGGATAGGGAAGGGGAGCATGGGAGGAATAGATGAATTCTAGATAGGGAAGAGGGGTGGGAGGGAAAAGGAGGGGGCAGGGGATTAGCAAGGATGGTGGAATGTGATGGACATCATTATCCAAAGTACATGTATGAAGACACAAATTGGGTGTCAACATACTTTATATACAAACAGAGATATATAAGTAATAAGAATTGTAATGCATTCCACTGTCATTTTTTAAAAATCAATAATAAACAAACAAAACCCAAACAAGTATCTTCAAAATACCCATCTTGTTGTGATGGTTCAACTTAATAACTGACTTACAGTGGTGCAAAAGTGATAATCTCTCAAGTAGAATCACACTTGTAACTTAGATTTTTGGACCTTTTCTGGGCTACTGCCATGAGGGAAGATCGCTGGACATCAGCTGCAGCCCCCAGTCAGCCATGTGATCCCAAGGGTGAACAAGCTTCTCTCTACAGTGTTGCTAAGCAAGGAGGTTTAGTACTAAATGCATTTTCAACATATAATATTTTCAATTAATGATGGATTTATTGGAATGTAACTCCATCATAAGTGGAGGAAATTTTATATTTTCAAATCACTCTCCTGAATGGTGCAGAAAGCTTCATTCATCCCACCACTTAATCAACATCCTAGCTTATTTTGTTTGATGAATGTCTGAGTTAATTTTGTAAGCACTGACATCCTGGGCATCTTCTCCCTGACTTTGTATCTCAGCTGTAGATTAGTGCCTGAAACTTCCTGGAGGCCACGGGCTATCTGTTATGTATCCTCTAGGCACTGTGCCAGAACTTTCTGCAGTTTATGGAGAAACAGAACACTTGCATGCACATTTCTAAGGAAAGAGAAATAGTTAACTTTTTCATATGTGTTGAGCTTCAAAATGAATAACATTTATTCATTGTTTCATTTAAAGCAGGAACTTTATATTTTGCAGAACCAATATCCCCATACTGGCAAAACTCCATTTCAAAAATTTTAGCTCTCATTTCTGAATGGGGATGCCAGAATGGAATAACTGACAATGACTGTATAATGCACTTTTTAAAAGTCTGCTCTCAAGTTACTCTTGAACAAAACAACCAAAGGTAATTAATATTTCATGAATGCACCTAAACTTGAGTTCAAATGAATTGGCTAGACAACTTAAAGGGGAAGAAAGGTTACTGTGAACAACTTAAAAAAATGATCTCTATTAGGCACCACATCCAAACCTATCAAAGATTAAGTTTCTGTTTCTGTTTAGGAGGCAGGCACATCCTTACTAATGAGAATGATCTCAATTATCCACTGATAATGAGTTAACTGATGATGAGTTTGGAACATCCATCATTATTTCGATGGGTCAATCATCCTCATAAACACTCAAACCAGGGCCACATAAGTAAAGTGAAGTCAGTTTAAGAGGGCTTTAAAAGAAGGTCTAGAAACATAGGGTCTAATTATTACTGAGAAAAATAAACCACTGATATCCTTCTGTTCTCTAGAATGAATGTTTGAAACAAAAATTTGAATGAAAGAAAAGATGAAAAGAAGGAAGGGTAAGTATACACAGTGAGATGAAGGGAATAAAAAGAATGAAGATTGGGAGGAAATAAAAGGAAAGAAGGAAAGAAATGAAGGTGTGTGTGTGTGTGTGTGTGTGTGTGTGTGTGAGAGAGAGAGAGAGAGAGAGAGAGAGAGAATGAGTTAGCCAAAAAGTGGCAGAAATAAAGACACATAGCAAACCAAAGAAAGTCTAGAAGACAGAGACATAGGAACATGAGATTAAGACCCAGAGAGGGAAAGGAAAACAAGAAAAAATAAATATATACACATACATACCTATACATTTTTTCCAGTAATATGAGTAATTTAGTAATTTCAGGGCTTTAAAGTAGATAAAAGACTTTCTCAAGATTATGTGGCTGCTTGAAACTAGTATCATAAATTTCCATTTCATTTCTTGATGTTTACCTGACTGCCCATAAATCTGGATTCCTCTTTTCATTTGAACTAAAAAGTTAGAAACCTATAGATATATACAAGATCTCTGCTAAATATGAGAAAGAATTTTTTGATATTTGGAAAGCTCCCATTTATCCTCACCTTCACCAAAACACATCATAAATTATTCAATAGGCCTTGCAAGCAAACTAGAATAATACGTAAAAGGAGGACCATGTGTTGAAATAGTCAAATGAGTATTTAATTCAGAGGGATCATCTACTTTGATGTATTATTATAATTATGCATATATAAATGTATGTATAATGTATCCTTTGTGTGTGTGTGATTGTGTGTGTATGTGTGTGTATGCATACATATGTATAAACACAAATTTGTTAAATGTTTTAGCAGCCAACTATGCTACTGAATCAGAAATAACTGCTTTTAAAGGCTGTCCATGATTTAGAGTCACTCAATTAAAAATGAAGCCTGAGTGTTCCATATGTCATTTCTTGTAACCCTAACCCCTTCTGGGTATATCTGTGCTTTTCTTCCCAACCATCACAACTGGAAGGGATGGCCCCTCCCTGATCCACCTGCTTCCTCTTCTAGGGAGCTGCAAGTGCCCCAAATGTGTCCAATGCAACGATCCTATTATGCCTGTCATTTATCTACCCTGGCAAGCTGGGCACCTTGCTGGCCTTGCAGGTTTTCACAGGGTGCCCCAACATTTCCATTCACCAATGAGGGTAGGACAGAACATTTTACCAGTGTTTGCACCCTGATTTAATATTCTACCACATAACATTTTTCATATAATATTTTTAACAGTTTATATTCTCATTCACATTAATATAAAATGGTTATCCCCTGCTATAATTTGAATGTTCCTTCCAAGCCCATGATGAAATTTAGCTGCCATCATAAAGGTGGGGCCTTGAAGAGGTGATTAGGTCATGGGGGAACTTGCCTCATGAACAATTAAGGCCTCAATCTCTGGAATAGGTTAGTTTAAAAAGGTGGAGTTTGCCATCTTTTCCACTTCATCTCATCATGTGATGCCTTCTGTGATGTTAAGACAGCTCAAAGTCCTCACCTGATGTAATCCCCTGGACTTGGACTCCCCAGCCTTCTGAACCATAAGACAAATAAACTTCTATTGTGATAATTTAACCCCTTGGTGGCATTCTATTATAGCAGCATAAGATGGACTAAGTCCTTCTCTGGGAATGAAGCAACCTATGAGTAACATGGTTCACTCAAACAGAGTTCACTCAAACAGGCAATGTAGGCAGTAGCACCAACTTCATGGTGCTCAGGATCAAGTGACACAGGATATGTGAAAGTGTCTGCACAGTTACTAACACAGTAAGAAGCACTATAAGTCAGAGAAGGGCTCAAGATACTCAATTTCCTATGTGACCCAACACTGGTTGGACAGACTTCTGAGAGCTCTTCTGTCAATCATTATTTATAAGGATGTTCCCACGGTAAATAAGCATCATGAGGTTAAAACCTATTTGCAGGCTTGGCCCTACTGTATTATCAAGAAATTGCCCTATATCTGTTTTAAATATGGCAAAAAGCAAATCAAAGCCAAGTCATTAAAACACAAAATTATAAAAAGTTAAGATATGTAGCCCTTAGAATATATGCCTTCTCTGACGTATGATTTTACATTGCTTTTTAAAATTTGGGAATATATTATTAAAGGTGGGTAAGAAGAAGTGAGTTCAAAGCAATGGAGAGAAGAAGTGTTTTTCATGTGGACTCAAGGGACCATCTTTATTATTATCTATATTTCCTTTTTTGATCTCACCTTCACCTCCTGCTGACAAAAACAAAAACAAAAACAAAAACAAACAAAAAAAACCCCAGCAAGTCAAGAACCAGGCTGCTTGAAGAGTATGTAGTTCAGCCTAATTTAATACATCTCTACAGAGTGCCTGCTCTGTGACAGTAGGAGCTTCTCCTGCAAACTCTGGTCAAACTCCCAGCCAGAATAAATTGCTCCTTCCATTGTGTTCCCAACATAAATCTATTTTACAGGAATTATTACAGTAAATTTTTATTATTTTTTTGGTTGTTAGTTTTCAAAACCTATGAATTTCTGTGTCTCATTCTAGAGTATACAGAACATATTTATTCAAAAATTTCCACTCACTTATTAAACATTTTTTTGCTAGCACCAAATATGTGCCAGGCACTATTTTAGGTGTTGTGGATGTTATCTATGATGTCAGAGATAACAATTCCTGTTCTCACACAACACACATTGTGGTGAATGCAGGTAGACTATAAACAAGGTAAATAAACGACCAAATTCTATGTCAGAAGGTCACACACATACATACACATACACACACACACACACACACACACACACTAAAAACAACTACAACAAAACAAAACAAAAACCCCAAACCAAAACTAAGGAAAAGGGGATAGAGAAAGCTGAAAACTAAGAACTTGCAACTGTAAAGGTCAGGCAAGATTGTGTTGAGAAGGAGGCATTTAAGTAAAAACATGAAGAGGTGACGGGGGGAGACACTCAGCTGTGTGGGTAATGGCATCCAGGCACCAGGAGGAGCATTCCAAGGCCAGAGGCAGTGTCAAGTCTGGGAGGTTGGATTGTGGAACCCAGGAAGGCAAGAGGCAATGGAAAGGAGAGAGAACAGACCAGAGAAAAGACTTCATCTTTTCCTCTGAAAAAAAAAATAAAAAGGAAACCAAATGGGGGGTTCCTGGATGCTGTGATGAAGTAACTGTGAGAAAGAACTGGAGCAGAGAAACCCTTGAAGAAGCAAGAGTAATAATTCAGGTGATCAGTGGTGACTGGGGGGCCTGGTAATGGCAGTGGTAGTGGTGAGAAACAGACTGAAGATTTACTTGGAGTTAGAGGTATTGTCCCATGTGGACAGACTGCATACAGTGTACAGAGATGAGGCAAGGAAGGATGTCCTCAAAGTTCTTGGACTTCCCCATTTGCTGTGACAGGGAAAGGCTGTAGGCATGTCTGATTTATGGTAGAAGATTTTTATCTCAAGTTCTGTTGTATGAAGTGTGAGATACTCCCTGGGGACCCATTTGGAGATGAGTCTGCAGTCTGAAGTTCAGGGAAGAGAGGAGAATTGGAGAGGTAAATTTATTTACATGCAAATGTGCTGAAAGCCCTGAGTGAATGAAATCACCAGCAAAGAGGATCAAGGATATACCTCTGGGAATCTAGTGTTTAGAGATTAGGTAACTGAGGAGGGACCAGGAAAGAAGACTAAGCAGATATAGTCTGAGAGGTAGGAGGAAATCAGGGAGGCTGTAGTACTGGGATATCTAGTTTCTTGTGGCCATAAGAAGGTGAGTCTTCCAGTCCTTCTTTCAAGCTTGAGTAATCCTTTGGGATAGACTGCAGGTTTTGTGCCACTTCCACATACAACAAGGACTCAGGATCCTTGGGGGCTGTATAGCAATTATCACGAGCACTTTAAGGAATCCAGGAGTCTACGTTTACTCAATTCTCACAGGATTAACCTGGAAGAACAGAGTGTACTCTATGATTTCTACAGTGGGGGAAGGTGAAGATCATATTCCCACAGGCACCTTGCAATTGTTTCCCTACAGGATGCACCCCTACTCCTGCCCTTGATTTTGCTATGAGTCTCTAGAGATAGCTTCCCTATCCTATCTCTGAGTCTTTCTACAGATCGTATGGTGTGTCCTTGTGATGAGAACCACCATGAAGATCCTAAAGGAAACTCAGTTCAAATGGTGTTATCTGTTATCTACACTTTTCTGAAGCTAGCTGCTCCAGCCTTTCATTTTGTCTTCTACTTTTATTTTTAATTTTGCATTCTGTGGATGGAGCCCAGGGTCTCATGCATATGCTAGCCAAGTGCTCTCTACCACTGAGCTCATTCATTCTTGATTTCTTCTAAGTTTTCACAAGTCCTGGAAGTGTCTTGGCTTTGTGACCTTATAGTGCAAGACTACTCCTGCCCACAGACTAACTCAGTTGACCCCTTCAGAGAAGCAACTCACAAATGGACAGGAAGCATGCACTTCTGTTTCAGTTTTGGTTTCTCTTCCTGACTGAAAATGACCAAATGAGATCAAGGGAGATTATAATAGAATAGCTCCTCACTTTTTTTTAATATTTATTTTTTAGTTTTAGGTGGACACAATATTTTATTTTTATGTGGTGCTGAGAATCAAACCCCGTGCCTCACGCATGCTAGGCAAGCATGCTACCACTTGAGCCACATCCCCAACCCATGCTCCTCACTTTTACATTTGATATATTGATAAAATATACTGATGGAGAAAAACATTTAGGGATAGTAGAAAAGCAAATTAGAAACAATTCAACAGAAAACAGGTTGATTTGTAGTTGAGGGACCATGGGAGCTTTTCTGTCTGAATAGTCCTGGTTATAAAGTGGCAGAACTAGGTTACTAAGATGGTAGATCTGATGTTAGTGTTCTTATCACAATATAATAAAATTTTCTTTAAAATTAAGTGGCAGAAAAGAACCAAGAAAGGAACCTGAGAATTTGGAAAGAAAGAAATTGAAGGCACTATTAAGACAGTTGTAGAGAATCAATAGGTTCAACTGAAATGTCTTTACAATGCATCACTAACATAATCTATTCCCAAAATAAGCAGCTAGATAATGTACAATAAACATTTCTCAAGTGAATGTACTAGGATTAAAAGGAATGAAATAGATTCCTTGCCCTTAAGATGTTGGTGGCATATAAAGAAGGCAGAATTACATATGCTCAATTAAAGTTTTTTTTTTTTTTTAAATATGATGTGTTCCTTTTGTTATCATCTCCCCAACCAAAGCTATAAACGCAATGGAAGAACACCTGCTTCTTTGGGAATGGGTGGACAGATGGATGAATGAATAACCTAAGAGCTGTGATTCAAAGTAATAAGTGCTTTAAAACAGGCAAGTAGAGAGATGCTTTGGAAACACAATGGAAAAAAATGTCTGTCAGCCTAGGAGGTCATAGAATACTTCAAGGAGGAGATGATGTGAATCCTGAGATTTAAATGATAAGCACAAATGCCACATGGGAAAAGACAAAGGAGGGAATTTTGTTAGGCACAGTCTGTTGCAGAGTTGAGATAAAAAGAGTGTTTTTTATTTTTGTTTTTTTTGAAAGAGTGTTCTATAACCTGAAAAATGAGAAGCACCCTTAGGTATAGAATTTCCTTAGAAAACAGTATGGTGACAAGATTAGAAGAACAAAAATTTTGGGGTGGACTGTGGGTGCTTAAAAAATATTATTTCCTTTTATAGGGAAGAAAAAATTAACACGGAGAAAAATTAAGCAAGGAAAATTCCCAAGTTTAAAGGCAGAAAGGAACTCAGAAGACACTGCCGAATAAAGCAACAGGTTCAATTTCAGTATGCTTTGAGATGGGTGGGGGAGGGTGAACCCACAGATTAGGAGTAAAAGTGCTTTATAGAAAAGCATTTCCTTAGTCTAGAGAGCAGCAAGTGCTGACCTTTTTACTCATCTCCAAGGTCACACAACTAGTAAGTTCTCTCAGAACCCAATGCAGCTATTAACCCAGTGTTCTTTCCATTACATGACTCAGTCAAATTCTACATGAGAATTCACATTAGAATTAGAAGAAGTCACCCGAATACAAAGTTTTTATTGTAGGGAGAAGTCATTTTTGTCAACATGATAGCACATATTTATTTCTGTTCACACTTAGAGTAGGAAAAACATTACAAGGTGTTAGAAACATGTTTGTAAGCATATAATACAATTGAAATAGGACCTCAGATAGGTCTTACTTAAAATATAACACAAAGATAAAAAGAGCTCTTTCTGATGACTAAAGTTAATGTATTCCTTCAATGAGGACTGAGGGTAAAGGAGAAATGGTGTTAAATAATTTTGTGTTGGGTTGGGGATGGACCAAAAGGAACAAACTAACTCTGAAATACCTGACCAAGTTCAAAGGAGCCTCTGCATCATCTGTCATCAACATACCAGAGTTGCAAGGGAGTTGTGTGACACAGAAATTGACAGGTTATAGGTTTTGTTTGATGCATAATAACAATTAAATATCAAGAACACAATCTAGATGGCTATAGAGCCCCTTATGGAGGCATATAAAATGGTGTTTGAAACGTGTCTTTACCTAAATTTTTTTTCTAATGATATGTGACAAATATTTAAGGAAGATCTGGTTAATTTCAAACACTTCCAAGAGATAAAAATACAGTCTCACAAAAGACCAAAAAGTATGTGATTTTTACTATGACTGTCAACATATCTTATTCTGTTCCCCTTCATCAAACAGAAATGCAAACAACCAATAACATTTCCCAAGAATTCATAAATCAAGATAATTCCAAAGAAGCCAGACTCGACTTTTCTGCCAACCTCTGCCACTGAACAACAGCAATGGAGAGAAGAGCTTTGCTGGGTAAGCCATGGAGTCTTGTGTTCTCAAACTTTAATAGGCACCTTAGTTTCTTACAGATCTTGTTAAAAGGCAAGTCTGTGGAGGAGCCTGAAAGCCTACATTTCTAATTAGTACCCAGGGTTGCTGCTGTTGCTCTGGGACAGACAGCTCAAGGGTCACCTTTGAGTCCCAAGTGAGAAGTGATCTTTCTCTCCATGCCTGTATAGCACTTCGTTTGTGTCACTTCCCGCCATGTTATTATGTAATTTGCTGAATTTATTATCAATGCTGTTCATATGTACCCACTTCAATACCTATACTACAATGGCACAGAAGAAGCAATGAGTGGACAAATATTGAAAGATATAGTCACGCCTCAGTCAAGAGGAGTAAATTCTGCTGGTAAAAAAGATTTATTTTATGAGAAAAAAATGGTAAATAGATGTACACAGTATCTCTGTAAGTGAGTTCTAAAAATCTCAAAGCAATAGGGCAAGTAAGTCCTCACATGCAGCCTGCAAAGTTGATATTTTGCCTCAGCTCAGATTTCTAGAAATGTCAGTGCCTTGGGCTTTTGACTTCTATAAACCAATGGTTGGTTGAAGTCACCAATATCTTTGTGATAATATTTAAACCTGGAGGAAAAAAAGGTAAAGAAAATACAGCATGTTTTCTTGTTCTTATTTTGTTTCTGAGTCTCTTAAGTCTATGGACAAATTTTTTTAGCCTCATAATATTTTTTGGAAAGAGAGATGTTATAATTTAAAATAGAATATACACAGTTAAACTGGGGAATGTCCTGTGTATGTAAAAAAAATATATAATACATATAAATATATAATCTATATACACTTAGATATATGATATACCAAATGTATATAGCATATAATATATAGGCCATAATATGTGATATATAATACATACAGTCTATATTATATATAGTACATATATAAACATATATGCATATATATTTACATATACAGGCCACTGTCATTTCCTTCTAAATTGTTTTTCATACATGTGATTTTAAATCTGCGTGAAAATATATAGAAATAACACTAATGTCTATTTTTTTCCTCTCAAAATATCACCTCCCTTATACTTCCAATTTACACACACACACACACACACACACATATACACACCCACACCCACACATACACTCACACACATACATGCAGTCACCCCTTAGTGTTCTCAGGGGATTGGTTCCAGGACCCCCTCAGATAATGAAATCTGCAGAGGCTCAAATTCCTCATATAAAATTCTGTATTATTTTCATATAACCTATGCACATCCACCCCTACACTTAAATCATCTCTAGATTATTTCTAATATTTACTACAATGTAAATGCTATATAATTAGTTGTTCTATTATATTGATTAGAGAACAATGTCAATAAAATAAAGTCTTATGTGTTCAGTACAGATGTAATTTAAAAAATTAAAAATATTAAAAATTTTAAATATTTCCCATCCCATGGTTGATTGAATTGAAAATGCAGAACTTACGGATACTGAGGGCCAACTCAATACATATTGTGTACAAATAGAAGAAAACAAAAATCATTTAGTCTTCTGAGTTGTATGTGCTAGAAGGAATGGATTCCATTGTTAGCCCATTTAAAAATGATTCTTAAGGACCTCACATGGAAGTTAAGTCACTCACCCCTCCTACACTGCAAAATCTGAAGTAAAAGACCCTTGCTAGCTCATCACCTGGGAGGTGACATTTTGAGAGAGGGAAAAATAGATATTTGTGTCATTTCTAGATATCTTCACACAGATTTAAAATCACATGCATGAAAAACAATTTAGAAGGAAAGAAGAGTAGGTTCTCTGTGACTGGCTGTGCAAAGATAAAAAAAAAAGTAACAGGGTTTGTTTGTAGGTCAGGATGTGTTTCAACTTGATTTATTAACTTATTGATAAAGTTTAAATTAAGATCTCATCCAAAATGTGGAGGGTAAAAATGGAATGCTGGCTCAGTTGCTTCTTAGTTAAAAGAGCATGCATTCAGTACTTCACTTCCCTAAACTCAGCTCATGACTTAAAAATAGATAATGTCATTTGCCTTGAAAAATACCTTTTAGCCTTTTTTTATGTCTTCACTTAGATACTGTACATACTACTTCAACAGCTCATTCAACACCCACCTATTGAGGGTCTACTCTGTAGCAAGCTAAATGCCGCAAGAGGCTTAGCAAGTAGACAAATACGTGATAGCATTACAATTGGTCAAGTTTTTTCATTCAACAACAAACTCCTTTTGTTTCATTATTCAGAAGCTTACCTGACATATTTTAAGACACTTTTGTACCCTTGTCAGTATAACATGGTAAAAACAAAATAATCTCCCTTGAGTGTCAGTGTCAGGAGTCCAAGTTGCCTGTTAATTCTGAGTCCCACTATTACTGAGGAGTGAAGATGAGAGAGGTGAAGAGAGGGACCGACTGGCCATAGGTGCCTCCCCCTGCCTTGGATAGTCATTGATCTTCTAAATTAAATCCATATCATCATCTTCTGTGATTGTCAGTTTTACTTTCCCTGAGAGTGACTTATGGAAAAAATGGTTTTTCTTTAAATATCAATTTCTTAGATTGTAATTTATAGATTTGTCCATAATATTTAGAAAGATATACTGGCAATATGAATATAGTAATCTGCCATTAAATATCCAAAATATACTCCTGCATCTGGAAGTGATAGTAATGAAAGTAAAGAGGAAGATTTCTCTGTTCTTTCAGCCAAACTTGTCATTAAAACTATTAATTAACCTGAATGAGGAATTTATAGAATGCATATTATCAGGAATAAACTCCTGTTCGTTTTTTCTTTAGGTGTTGTCTCTGGAAGTCTTTACTCAACATGGAAGTTCCAATAAAATCATGACTACTAAAGTAAATATTATTAAAAAAAAGAAATTGGAAAAAACTATTAAACATAAAAATGAAATATTTAACTGATAAAAAGATTATAGTAAATGAAATGTGATAGAAGGAAAAAAGAAAAATCCATCTAAAGCTCCAAATCTCAAAACTTTCACATACTGATAAAATGTTACTAAATCTATTACCTATTGAATGAAGAGCTCATAAAATATTTTAATACTAAAAAGTTACAAGAAAATGCTAAATGATGTTTTGTTGTTGTTGTTGTTGCTGTTATTTTGTAGTACTGAGAATTGAACCCAGGGGTGTTCTACAACCAAGCTACATTCCTAGCACTTTTTAAATTTTTTATTTTGAAAAAGGGTCTCACTAATTTGTCCAGGCTGGTCTTGAACTTGTAATCCTCCAAACCTTTTGCCTCAACCTCCCAAGTAGGAGTTTTAAATGAAGTGAAAAATGAAATAAAATAATATAAAATAATAAAAATACATCAAAATTAGAGACTTTATTACAAAACTTAAATCAACAAAGTGGTAAGCAGTAATAAACCACAAAAAGACAGTGGGATGTGACTCTAAAATACTTAAGAGCCTTGAATTCATTTGTCTCTCTAAGGAGTCACATAGAAAAGCCATTTCAGAAGCGAGAATATATTTTCCTAATTAGAGGAAGGGGGCTGGACTGATGTAAAACACTTTGCCAATGCATGAGACAATTACCAATATTAGTAAATGCAATAGCATGAGGTTCAGATTAAGGATAATAGTAATAAAAGAAAAGAGCAGAGATAATGCAATGGGCATGATTTAGAAAGACGCAAGAGAGCTTTCTCGACACCACCTGTAACCTGAATTGTGTTAGAGGAAAGACTGGAAATGCTAATAAGGAATATGATTAAAGGTGGGCCTGTGGTTATAAATTGCTTTTTTAATGGTGATGATAGTAGCTGACATAGAGTATAATAAGAAGATGAGAATGTCAGTATCAATTTTTATTAGTGCCATGAACAATATACAGTATATTTAAATTAGCTTCATTTGTATTAGTATTTTTGTAAGTAGTCTCTCTGGAAGCAATAACATGTCCAATGTATTCTAAAAAGAAGGACTAAATAAGTTGCCAGTATTCTCTACGAAATAGCCATAACTTTCATACTGGGGAAAACATGCCACATTCCCCAAGGGTACTCAGAAATTCAAGCACATGATCGCAATTCTGAATCACAATAAATCGGTATAATAAATTAGAAGAGCATCATAGGGAATGAATAAAGTTGTAAAAAAGTTGCAAAAAAATTAAAAAAGAAACTAAAAATATAAGTTTTTAAAAATAAACCAGTACTCTCCATCCCCAAGATGTATATAGAATAATAATTAGTGATTTTGCCTAGGTCAACTTAAGCCACTTAGGAGATGGCTTGGTACCTCTTCAGCCTAAACACGATCATTCTGTTTAACATAAATTACTGTAAATTCTAAAATTATCAGTAATTTCTATTAACTCATTCTTATTAAAGAAAAATAAGGGAATTTGTTTCATGCATGAATCTTCCCAGAAATTACCAACATCTTTCTGAATCAGTCTAATAACAAATTAGGTCAAATGGAATTTTTGACAGATAAATGATTTCTAAAGAACTAAGAGAACAGGAAACATTATCATTTCTAAATAAAATAAATTCTTTGTCCAAATTTTAGAAAACTAGGTTGTTGAAAGATAACTCTGAAGGTTAAAATGTGGAATTTCAAAAAAACATAAGCAATGAATTACTTCTTTTTGATTTCAT